>NC_138180.1:24134538-25334538 GCF_964165515.1 Mesoplodon bidens | reverse complement strand
CACACTTGGACTAAAGGGACAAGCTCTGCCCTGCAGGCTGTGTCAGGAACCTCTGGATGTGGACAGAGGGTTTGGAGAAGGATTTGCGGGGTGAAGCCGACCCCCTCCTAGGATCAGGGACTTTCAGAAGCTGAGTCATCAGGCTTCTTGCTCATTTCCAGGCTCCTTTCTGGAATAAGAGAGCCCAGGCTTCTCAGACCAGAGCCCCACTTCCACAGGCAACACAATCTATTTTTCTCTAGACACTATATGCCCTCTGCAGGCCCCATGAGGTTGGAGCACAGGACAGGGGACTCGCATCCCCTTTCCCTGTGCACTGGATGCCCCCTGCAGGCCTTGTGAGGTTGAGAGCCACAATGGGATGGATTAAACAGAACACACATATACACACAAGCACAAAAGTGGGGACACCCTTACCCACTTACATACGTCCATACCCACACACACATACACAGGCATATAATCAATCACACAGCCAATCACGCGCATCTACCAAGGACACACCACAGATAGTTAAGCATATAATCACAGTACGGACACAAGGGGACATATAGACACACATACACAATTACACACAAACCGTCATGGGCACACAGACACAAAGACACATATGGACACAATCCTTCCTCCCAGAGAAGAGTATTTGTTTGGAATAAATAGGTTAAAAAGCCACCTGGGGAACAGGGTAATATCATCAATGGTGGACTTGATAAAAGAAGGTACCTAAACTGCCTCTCAGTCTAATGGGGCCTGTTGACTAGAGAGCCTTTTGTTTTGCTGGGCACTGGAGTGGTTACAGTTGTGGAACAGTATGGACAAGAGTTGGGGTAGAGCTACTAAGAAGAGAATTTTGGAGTTTGCAAGAGCTTAATCTATATAACTTGTATGAAAGCACATTCTTAGAAGTTGGGCTCCTGAACTCAGAAAGCCAGATTGAACTCTCCTCACTGTATCCCAGGACACCCTAAAAAGAGAGAGGCCTCCTGATACTGGTAATATATGGGAGGTGATGAATGAGAAAAGGGGATGGACCTAACCACCACTGAATGCACCCACTGTGTGTCAGGCACATGAACCACCTCACAAGATACATATTATTCCCATTTTACAGATCCTGTTCCCTCGACTGTCCAGGGTTCTAAAACCGGATTCAAATACAAGAGTTTGAGTATAAAAACCCTGTTGTTTCCACTACATTAGTAATGGCAAATGCAAGGAATATACGTTTCCATTCCCTACTCATGTTCCCAACAATGACAGAACGTATGTGTTTTCCCCACTGATCCAGATCAGTGATTGGCAAACTATGGCCCAGCCAGCCTGTTGCCTGTTTTTGTAAATAAAACTTTATTCGAATGTAGCCATGCCTGTTCATTTACATATTGTCTATGGCTGCTTTGGGGCTACAACAGCAAAGCTTACAAGTGACTACAGAGACAGTATGGCCTGCAAAACCTTATTTCCTAGCTGAACCTTTAACAAAAAAGTTTGCTAATCTCTGATCCAAACCCAGCCTCAAATTGGAGTTGGCAAGTCTTATTGCCTTTGGTGCCTTGGCATTGAAGGATAGTCAGATAAATAAATAACTGGGATGGATGGATAGATGGATGGACTGAACCAACAGATGGACAGACATATATGGGTAATATGTCAGAGTTTTGCCCCAAATATGTACCAATGTTCTGCCATTTATAAGCGGTGAAACATGGGGTAAATTAATCTTTCTGGATATTAGTTTCCTCATCTGTAAAATGGGGATAATAATACAATGATCATTATCTAGGGCTCTTTCTATTGTGAGTGAAAAAAACCCAAGTTAAAGTAGCTTAAGCAAAAAGTTAAATTTGTCATATCACATAACTAGATTAAGATTTGGTCTACTTCAGCACTGGTTGGACTCAGGGAATCAAATTATGTTATCTCCATCTTTTAACTTGACTTCTCTCTAATTTTTTTTTTTTTTTTGTGGCAAGCAGGCCTCTCACAGCTGTGGCCTCTCCCGTTGTGGCGCACAGGCTCTGGACGCCCAGGCTCAGTGGCCAGGGCTCATGGTCACAGCTGCTCTGCGGCATGTGGGATCTTCCCGGACCGGGGCACGAACCCGCGTCCCCTGCATCGTCAGGTGGACTCTCAACCACTGCACCACCAGGGAAGCCCCGAATTATCTCTATTGTTTTTATGTGGAGACTTCATTCCGGTTATAGACAGGTGATCTTCTAGCAGAAGAAAATATGACCACTGGAAGCCTCAAATCCACATTTGTATAGTGAGTGATCCAAAACGCAGGGCCTCTTTCTCCTAACATAAAAGCTCATGAAAAGCTTTGAACTGTACTTGTGACACATACTCAGTTCTTCAATATATTACAGTGCCCAGGGAATGGAGTACTCTGATCAGATCACTATAGTGAACATAACCACAAAGACCACGTGAAGTGAGAGAGAACTTCCCTAAAGGAAGCAGGAAAAGGAGTATAAAAAAAGTGTCTGCATGAACAAAAACATCACTCACAACATTCTACTTCATATATTTGTCATGAGAAAATGATTTTAGAGCTCTTAGCATTGTGCATGGCACTTAAGTATCGACAAATGTCCATTATTACCGTAACTGATAAATAGATGAATGGATGCATTAAATACACAGCTAATGGTTAAACATACAGATGAATAAATGAAGAGAAAGATGTGAAAACACAGATGAAAGTAAAGATGGGAGAATGGACCAATGAAGAGACCAAGATGGGGAGACATATGGACACATAGATGGACGGATCGATCAATTGATAAATGGATGGATGGATGATGGAAAGATAAGGCAGAAAAAAAGGGGTCACAGTTAAGTTTGTCACATCATATGCTCTAGGGCTGGGAACGGGAAAGGGACAGCACTCTACAATTGGTGGCTCCTGAGAGGTCTCCTCCTCTGGTCTCTGTCTCTTGGGTCCCTCTCATCAGGTGGGGGAAACACTTGCTCCCCTCCCTCATCTCTAGTTTCCTTGTGTCCCTGGGAGCTCAACAGCCCCTGTCCTCAGAAATCCCCTTTCAATTCCCAGGATAGGGAAGGCATGGCAGAAGGGGCTGTTCTAAGCTGGGTTCCCCTCATGCTGTCGATAATTCTCTGACTCAGCTTGGGGCACAGGAAAATAATGGGGGAGAGGGACAGTACTGGCTGGGCCAGGAGGGGGAAGCCCTAGAGTCCTGAGATGTGAGATATGGGAACTGGACCTGCTTCCAAAGAACTTTCCCTTTAGCCCTGCTTGTCAAAGAGAGGAGTAGGCCTCAGATGAGGGATGTGTAGTCACTGTGATAGGCCTATGGAGACCTGGGAGGAGATCTTCCCCAGTCTTACCCTGCTACTTGCCATTGTCCTCAGGTAATCTGGGGGACCAGCTGGGTCCCATCTTTCCCACTCCAGTAGTCTTAGGACCACAGAGAAGAGGTGGGAGTAAGGAGAAACCTGGGAAAGAGGGAGCCCCCGCAACCATATGTCTCTGACCTCTAATCCTGAACCAAGCTCTGACCCCTAGCCTTAAAACTCATGTTCAAATGCCTTCAAGGGGACGACACTGCAAACCTTCCCCTAACAGGGACAATGCAACCCACTTCCCTTGTCCAAAATGTTGAGTGCTGAGGTTCTCAGAGCTAAAGACAAAGAGTGGGAAATGGGGACAGGGAGGCTACTAAGGAGTTATGAAAGGGAGAAAAGGTTCCAGATAGATGGAGACAGTGGGGAGTGCACTCAGTGGAAAGGTATTCTGCTACCAACCCGTGTACTGCAATTCAATTCAGACACTGACTACCCAGAACTAGTGTTAGACTCCACAGGTTTAAGGGCACAGTCCCAACAAGACTGCCTCCACTAGAACTGCCAGTCACAAGTGGGGTCCCCAGGACACCTGCATTTCTGCCTAACTAGCTACAAGTCCAGAGGTCTTCAAACCCCCCTCAGGTCCAATGGTTCACTAGAATGACTCACACAACTCGGAAGTGCTCTCCTGACAACTAGTTTTTTATAAAGTACATATATCAGGAACATCCAAATGAAAAGACACACAAGGAGGGTCTCAGTGCAGAGCTCCCATGCTCTCTCCCCATGGAGACACAAAGGGCATGTCACCCTCCCAGTACATCAATATGTTCACCAACCAGGAAGTTCCATGAGCTTTGGTGTACAGAGCTTTTACTGAGATTTCATACATAGGCAGAAATGAATTGTTGGCAACATGACTCGATCTCCTCTGACGGATTGGCTCAAAACCCCAATTCTGCAATGATATGGTTGGTCTTTCTGCTGACCAGGCCTCAGCCCAAGTCACCTCATCTCTTAGCATCAACTCAGGTGTGAGCCGAGGGACTCGTAAATAACAAAGACACTCGTATTACTTGAGGTATTCCAAAGATTTAGAGCCTCCCTCTCAGGAACCAGGGACAAAAGCCAAATTGTGTAGTATACAACAGACAGAGCCCTGCATCTGAGTGAAGGGATGTGAATTACTGAAGCCCTGGGGACCAGGCCTCCTCTTCCCGTGCACCAGACTTGACCCAGCTGCAGCAGGGCAGGAGTGTCACTGTGAGTGTGAGTGTAAGTGAGGGTGAGTGCGGTGGAAGCACAGCTTCTCCATGCCCAGACTGCAATGCTTCCCACTGGCATCCGTGGATCTGTCTGTCACCTGTCTGTATGTAGCCCAGGCAGGGGAAGATAGGTATGAGAGGGGAAAAGAGTGTGGAATGGTGGGAAGAGGATAGGTGAATCCATTCTCCACACTTCAGCCTGAGGGGACTTTTATTTCACTCATTTCTGGTCATTCTCTCCCATACCGTCCAGCCACAAGGCTCCCTTCCCCCCTCCCCAGACCAAATAGGGCAGCTATTTCCAACCTCCCACACTGGGTTAATTGCTCTTTCTTGGCTTTGCCAAAGCACGCTCCACGGCCCCCAGCCAGTCAGCTTCATCTATTGTAGTGATCTTATTGTCTCTTTTGATTCCCCTGCCCTGTCCAACCCAGATGACAAGCTCTCTGAGGGAAGAGTCTGTGCCTGTCTTCTCTGCTGTATCCTCATGCCCAAGCACATCACCCGGCACCTAGTAGTCCCTCGATAAATATTTGTTGATTAGTGACTGCAGGAACAGAAATCACATGAAAGGAGGTCTCAGCTCAGAGAGGAAGGGCTGTGACCCTCTAACCATGAAGTGACTGGGCCAAGGCCACTCAGCCAACAAGTGTTCCCATAGCCTGGCCTGTCTAGACTGGGCCCTCTCTGGAGCCCTATTCCTCCTCTGCCCAGAATCGTACAAACAGAATGGGGCAGACAAGAAAGGTAATTGTCGGAGCAGAAGCCAGGAAGACAGAGAGGAGAGGGGATTGGCAAAACAGTACTGGACAGCGTCCCAAAGCTCTTTTCTTGCTGCCTGGTGCTGAGGTCTCCGTCTTCCCAGGGTGCAGCTCTGAAATCTGACTCCACCCTTATAAAAGAGGGTCGGTGCCCTGCCTCTTTGTAACAAACCCTAACTCCACCTCTTTATTGATAGGCTCTGGCTCCACCTTCTGGACTACCCCTCCTCTGAAGAAATGCCCTGGCTCCGCCCCTTCCTGGTAATAGGTAAGCCCCACCCCTAGTGCATGATGCTGTCTTTGTGACCTAATGCACCGGCGTGTTTCCAGGGTGGAGCCAGAGAGGGTGGGCATTTAGGCTGTGCCTAACCCTCAACCCCCATCCGGGTGACCACAATCCCCGAAAATCCTCACGCGGGACCCCAAATATCCCAGCCCCATGACCTCGAAGGCCTTTGGCTCTAACCTCCTAAATGCCCCATGCCCCCGAGGGGCCCTACCACCCAATCCCTTAACGACTAGTGCCTCCCAAATCTTCAATCCAACCCTGTCCCAATGTGGCAACTGAGTCTTCCCGGGGGCACCTGTCTCATATTATCTGAGAACAATTCAGACTGGTCCAGAGAATGACAGAGAAGGGGATCCTCCCAAGGATTTGGGGAATCCTTGATCCAATCATGCCGCTCACCAGGAGACGTTGGGAACCCAGGACATGTCGGGATTGAGGAGATACAAGGTGATGCAGGAAGCTGAGGAGGAGGAGGAGGAGGAGGCGTGAGTGGAGGCGGGGTTCTGCGGAAGAGGAACATAGCCGCTCCCGGTTGGTGGGGAAGGGGCGGGGAGGGCGCGAGTTCTCTGGGGCGGGAGAAGCGGGAGGGGAGGGGCCTCTTAGGGGGCGTGGATTGGAGGAACCGCCTCTAAAAACCGCCTGTAAAGCGCCTGTAAACCGCCTCTAACCGCCTCTAACCGCCTTTAAAAGGGCTGAGCCTCTAAAGAACGCCTGTAAACCGCCTGTAAACCGCCTCTAACCGCCTCTTAAAGGGCGGAGCCTTCCACGAGAGGGTAGGAGCGTCCAAGGGGCGGAGTCAGTGGGGTCAGCCCCGCCCCGCCCCGCCCTGCTCTGCCTTCTCTTTCCAGGATGTGCAGGGGTTGTTTCTACTTTTTCCCCTGGCTGCACATGTGGTGGAGGGAGCGGAGGCGAAGGGCTTGGGATACCGCGCACCCGCCCAGGGCATGGACGAGGCTCAGTCCAGGAGAACCGGTCGCGGGGAAGCCGGGAGCCCCCGCCCCGCCTCATGCCTGTGTCGGGTCCCCACACAGCTCAGCGCACCCTCGGGAGCAGAAGCTGGAGCTTCTGCGGGGCCTGATGAGCTGTTTGTCAAGCGGACTGGGCACTGCTCTCCAGGGCTCCGGTCGCAACATCCCCCACCGCACCCCTGCTGCCGCTGCCTAGCCAGCTGGTGAGTTAAAGATTTAAACCGAAGCCACCGTCCTGCCCTCCTGATTCTGCCGCTGCCGCTGCCATTCGGGCTGGGAGCCATTCTCCATGCCGGCTGTTTCCATATCGACAGGGCCTCTCTCCCTGATAAGGTGTCCATCCGTGTCCAGGCTCCCATTATTCCTAAGGGCCCCTCATCAGAGTCAGGCCTCCCCTTACTACCAGTGATTGCCTTCCACCACCTAAGCCCCCCGCCCCACCACACACACACTCGTCTCTGTGAGTGGCCTGTATGGAGGGAGCTAAATAATCCTGGCTTTATCTTCCTCCCAGCCTTGTCCCCACGTCCATAAATCCTCACAATCCCAGCACTCTGCTGCCACCTTCCTCCTAGACAGGACTTTGCCTGGTGCCTGAAGCATCTCCTCCTCCTGGGAGTGGATCAAAAATATTTCAAGCCCATAGTTGTAGGAAGTAGGCTGTGAGAGGAGGGAAAGACTCCTAGAAGCTGCCACCCTTGGCCTGCCATAGGGGAATGACTGAGAACTGTTGGAGGTCTTTCCTACAGTTAACACCCCAGGTTCTGGCTCTTTCAGTTGGATCCCGAGTTGAAAGATACTTGGCATCAGGGACTTCCCTGATGGTCCAGTGGATAAGACTCCATGCTCCCACTGCAGGGGGTATGTGTTCTATCCCTGGCTGGGGAATTAAGATACCGCATGCCACATGGCGCAGCCAAAATAAAATTAAAATGTTACTTAGATACTTGGCATCAACCCCCCGAAGTGTAACCTCCCTAGGAGAACCCAAGGGCCACTGCTCCCTACCATTCCTTTCTGTCTTGTCACCGAGTTGGGCTGAAATCGACTAGCTACTGAAGTGATGAAGGGTCAGGGACTCCTAGTGGGTCTGCTTTCAGTTAGGGACTGGCCCCAGCACCAGGGAGGGCGCCACAGAATTAAGTTAAAGGGGCATCACTCTACGACTGGTGTCTCCTGAGAGGTCTCCTCCTCTGATCTCTGTCTCTTGGATCCCTCTAATCAGGTGTGGGAAACACTTGCTCCCCTCCCTCATCTCTAGTTTCCTTGTGTCCCTGGGAGCTCACGAGACCCTCTCCTCAGAAATCCCCTCTCAATTCCCAGGATAGGGAAGGCATGGCAGAAGGGGTTGTTCTAAGCCAGGTTCCCCTCATGCTATCGATAATTCTCTGACTCAGTTTGTGGCACAGGAAAATAATGGGGGAGTGGGACAGTACTGGCTGGGCCAGCAGAGTGAAGCCCTTGAGTCCTGAAATGGGTGATATGGAGATGGACCTGCTTCCAAAGAACTTTCCCTTTAGCCCTGCTTGTCAAAGAGAGGAGTAGGTCTCAGATGAGGGTTATGCAGTCACTGTGATAGGCCTATGGAGACCTTGGTGAGATCTTCCCCAGTCTTACCATGCTACTTGCCATTGTCCTCAGGGAATCTGGGGGACCAGCTTTGTCCTATCTTTCCCACTCGAGTAGACTTAGGACCACAGAGAAGAGGTGGGAGTAAGGGAAAGAGGAAGCCCCCCAACCATATTGCTCTGACCTCTAATCCTGAACCAAGCACTGAGCCCTAGCCCTAGCCTTAAACCTCATGTTCCTGGAGCATTGGGATGAAAAGGGCATGGATCATTGTGATGACAAGTTTCATGTAGCATTTTGATGAAAAGAGACCCGGATCATTGTGTTGTCAGGGGTCATGGAGTGTTGTGATGACGGGTTCATGGAGCATTGTGATGAGAATATCATGGAGCATTGGGTTGAAAATATTCATGGAGTATTGTTATGACAGTGGTCATGGAGCATTGTGATGACAAGGGAAAGGAGCATTGTGATGACAAGGTCCTGGAGCATAGTGATGAGAAAACCATGGAGCCTTGTGAAGAAAAGTCTCATGGAGCATTCTGATGAAAATGGGCATGGAACATTTTGATTACCGGGGTCTAGGAGCATTGTGATGACAAGGGCATGGAGCATTGTGATGAGAAGGCCACGGAGCATTCTGATGACATGTGTCATGGAGATTCGTGATGACAAATGCATATAGCATTGTGATTACAGGTCTCTTGTAGCATTGAGGTGAAAAGGGCATGGATCATTCTGATGAAAAACACATGAAGCCTTGTCATGACAGTGTTCAAGAAGCTTACTGACGACAAGTGTCAGGGAGCATTGTGATGACAAGAGTACTGAGCATTGTGATGACAAAGGACATGGGCCATTGTGATGAGAAGACCATGGATAATTGTGATGACGAGCGTCATGGGGCGTTGTGATGAAAAGTGTTATGGAACATTGTGACCACAAGGGTTTGGAGCATTGTGATGACAGAGGTCATGGAGCATTTTGATTTCATTGTGATGACAATAGCATGAAGCATTATGATGATGGATATGGTGCACTGTGATGACAGGGTTCATGGATCATTGAGATGAAAAGGGGCATGGAGCATTGTGATTAGAGGGGTCTTGGTGCATTGTGATGACAAGGGCATGGAGCATTGTGATGAGAAGGCCATGGAGCATTCTGATGACATCCGTCTTGGAGTTGAGTGATGAGAAGGGCATGGAGCATTGTGACTACAGGGTTCTTGGAGCATGGTGAATACAAGGGTCATGGAGCCTTGTGATGACAAGGCCATGGAACATTGTGATGACAGGGGTCATGGAGCATTGTGATGATAAGGGCATGGAGCATAGGTCTGACAAGTTTCATGGAGTATTGTGATGACAGTGGGCATGGTGCATTGTGATGTAAAGGGCATGGAGCATTGTGATGACAAGATCATGAAGTATTGTGAAGACAGGTGTCAGGGAGCATTGTGATGACATATGTCATGGTCCATTGTGAGGACAATGGCATGTAGCAATGTGATGCCAAGTGTCATGTAGGATTGTGATGACAAACTTAATGAAGCATTGTGATTTCAAGGGCTTGGAGCATTGTGATGACAAGGGTCATGGAACATTGTGATGACAAGGGCATGGAGCATTGTGATGACAAGGGCCATTGAGAATTTTGATCACACTTTTGTGAAGCATTGTGATGACAAGCGCATGGAGCTTGCTATGACAGCCATCATGGAGCATTGCGATGACAATTGCATGGAGAATTGTGATGACAAGAGCATGTAACATTGTGATGAGAAATGTCATGGAGCATTGTGATGACAAGGACGTGGAGAATTGTGATGACAATGGACATGGAACATTGTGCTGATCAGGGCATGGAGCATTGTGATGGCAAGACCGTGGAGCATTGTGATGAGAAGGCCATGGATAATTGTGATGATGAGCATCATGGAGAACTGTAATGACAATGGGCATGGAGCATTGTGATGACAGGGGTCATGGAGCATTGTTATGACAGGGGACATGGAGCATTGTGATGACAAGGGTCATGTAGCATTGTGATGCCAATCTTGTGGAGTATTGTGATGACAATGGCAAGGAGCATTGTGATGAAAGGGGCATGGAGCATTGTGATGAAAAAGGCATGGAGCCTTTTCATGGCAGGTGTCATGGAGCATTCTGCGACAAGTGTCAGGGAGCATTGTGATGAAAAGTGTATTGAGCATTGTGATGACAAACGTCATGGAGCATTGTGATGAAAGTCATCATGGAGCATTGTGACGACAAGTGTTATGGAACATTGCGATCACAAGCGTTTGGAGCATTGTGATGACAGAAGTCATGGATCATTTTGATTTCAGGGAGCATGGAACATTGTGATGACAAGGGCATGAAGCAATGTGGTCCCCAGGTTCAGGGAGGATTGTGATGACAAGCGCATGAAGCATAGTGATGACAAGGTCATGTAGCATTTTGCTGACAAAGGCATGGAGCATTGTGCTGACAAGGGCCATGGAGCAATGTGATGACCAGCGTCACAGAGCATTTTGTTTACAGGCGTCATGGAGCTTTGGGATGACAAGGGGATGGATCATTGTGATGACAAGGGTCATGGAGCATTTTGGTGACAAGAGTCCCGGATCACTCTGTTGTCAGGGGTCATGGAGTGTTGTGATGACAGTGGTCATGGAGCATTGTGATGACAGGGGTAATGGAGCATAGTGATGACAAGGGAATGGAGCATTGTGATGACAAGGTCCTGGAGCATTGTGATGAGAAGACCATGGAGCCTTGTGATGACAAGGCTCATAGAGCATTCTGAAGAAAATGGGCATGGAGAATTTTGATTACAGGGGTCATGGAGCATGGTGATGAAAAGGGCATGGAGCATTGTGATGAGAAGGCCATGGAGCATTCTGATGACATTAGTCATGGAACTTTGTGATGACAAGGGCATGGAGCATTGTGATTACAGGGGTTTGGAGCATTGTGATGAAAAGTGTCATGGAGCCTTGTGATGACAAGGCCGTGGAAAATTGTGATGGCAGTGGTCATGGAGCATTGTTATGACAGGGGTAATGGAGCATCGTGATGACAAGGGCATGGAGCATAGTTCTGAAAATTTTCATGGATTATTGTGCTGAGAGTCGGCATGGTGCTTTGTGATGACTAGGGCACGGAACATTGTGATACATGTGTCACGGAGGATTGTAATGACAAGGGCGTGGGGCATTGTGATGAGCAGGTCATCGAACACTGTGATGACAAGCGTCATGGAGCTTTGTGATGACAAGGGCATGGAGCAATATGATGAGAGGGTTCATGGAGCATTGTGATGACAATGGCATGGAGCATTGTGATGCCAAGGGTCATGGAGTTTGTGATGACAAAGATCATGGAGCATTTTGATGAGAAGGTCGTGGTGCAATGTGATGAGAATGGCAGGGAGCATTGTGATGACAGGGTCATGGAGCAATTTGATGAAAAGTGTCATGGAACATGTTGATGACAGTGGTTATGTAACATTGTGATGAAAAGGGTCATGGAGCCTTTGATGACAGGGGTTATGGAACATTTTGATGTCAGGGGTCATGGAGCATTGTGATGATAAGGGCATGTATCATTCTGATGAGAGGGGTCATGGAACATTGTGATGACAGAGGTGAGGGAGTATTGTGATGACTAGTGATGGAACATTGTGGTATCAGTTGTGAGAGAGCATTTTGATGAGAAGTGCATGGAGCATTGTGATGAAAAGATTTATGGAGCATTGTGGTGACAAGGTTGTGGAGCATTGTGATGACTAGCGCATGGCACATTGTGATGACATGGGTCAAGGAACATTGTGCTGACAAGCGCATGGAACATTGTGATGACAAGGGTCATGGAGCATTGTACTGACAAAAGAATGGAGCATTGTGATGACAAGAGCCTGAAGCAATGTGATCCCAAGGTTCATGGAGGATTGTGATGAGAAGAGCATGGAACCTTGTGATGACAAGGTCATTTAGCATTTTGCTGACAAAGGCATAGAGCATTGTGATGGCAACGGTCATGGAGAACTGTGATGGTAAGCGACATGGAGCATTGTGATTACAGGGTTCATCGAGCATTGGGATGAGAAGGGCATGGATCATTGTGATGACAAGTGTTATGGAGCATTTTGATGACGAGAGTCCCAGATCATTGTGTTGTCAGGGGTCATGGAGTGTTGTGATGACAGGTGTTATGGAGCATTGTGATGAGAATGTCATGGATAATTTGGCTGAAAGTGTTCATGGAGTATTGTGATGACAGGGGTCATGGAGCTTTGTGAAGACAAGGGCATGGAACATTGTAATTATAGTAGTCTTGGAGAAATGTGATGACAAGGGTCATGGAGCCTTGTGATGACAAGGCCGTGGAACATTCTGATGGCAGGGTTCATGGAGCATTGTTATGACAGTTGTAATGGAGCATTGTGAGGACAAGGCCATGAACCATTTGTCTGAGAAGTTGCATGGATTATTGTGATGAGAGTGGGCATGGAGCATTGTGATGACAAGGTCATGGAGCATTGTGTTGACAGGGGTCATGGAACATTGTGATGAAAGGGGTGAGGGAGTATTGTGATGACTAGTGATGGAACACTTTGATATCAGTGGTGAGAGAGCATTTTGATGAGAAGTGCATTGAGCATTGTGATGACGAGATTTATGGAGCATTGCGATGACAAAGTTGTGGAGCATTGTGATGACAAGTGCATGGCTCATTGTGCTTACAGGGGTCTTGGAGCATTGTGATGACAAGGGTCATGGAGGCTTGTGATGACAAGGCCTTGGAACGTTGTGATGGCAGGGGTCATGGAGCATTGTTACGACAGGGGTAATGGAGCATTGTGATGACAAGGGTTTGGAGCATTGTGATGACAAGTGTCTTGGAGCATTGTGATGACAAAGGTCATGAAACATTGTGATGACTGGAGTCACAGAGCATTGTGATGACAAGGGTATGGAGCAATGTGATGACACGGGCATGGAGCATTGGTCTGAAAAGTTTCATGGATTACAGTGATGACAGTGGGAACGGAGAATTGTGATGAAAAGGGCATGGAGCATGGTGATGAAAAAGTCATGGAGCCTTTTCATGACAGGGTTCAAGGAGCATTCTGACGAAAATTGTCAGGTAGCATTGTGATGACAAGTGTATTGAGCACTGTGATGACAAAGGTCATGGAACATTGTGATGACAAGGTCAAGGAGTATTATGATGACAGACATCATGGAGCGTTGTGATGAAAAGTGTTATGGAACATTGTGATCACAAGAGTTTGGAGAATTGTGATGACAAAGGTCATGGATCATTTTGATTTCAAGCAAGATGGAGCATTGTGATGACAAGGGCAGGAAACAATGTGATCCTAAGGTTCATGGAGGATTGTTATGACAAGCGCATGGAGCATTGTGATGACAAGGTCATGTAGCATTTTGCTGAGAAAGGCATGGAGCATTGTGATGACAAATGTCACGAAGCCCTGTGATGATAAGTGTCAGGGAGCATTGTGATTACAGGGGTCATGGAGCACTGGGATGACAAGGGCATGGATCACTGTGATGACAAGGGTCATGGAGCATTTTGATGAAAAGAATCCCGGATCATTGTGTGGTCAGGGGTCATGGAACACTGTGTTGACAGTGGTCATGGAACATTGTGATGACAAGGGCATGGATCATTGTGATGAGAAGTGTCATGGAGCATTGTGATGACAAGGATGTGGAGAATTGTGATGACAAAGGACATGGAGCATTGTGATTACCAGGGCATGGAGCATTGTGATGGCAAGACCGTGGAGTTTTGTGATTAGAAGACCATGGATTATTGTGATGAAGAGCGTCAAGGAGCACTGTAATGACACGAGGCATGGAGCATTGTAATGATGGGTGTCATGGAGCATTGTGATGCCAGGGGCCATGGAGAATAGTGATACAAAGGGTCATGGAACATTCTGATGAACAGCTTGTGGAGTATTGTGATGACAATGGCATGGAGCATTGTGATGAATATGGCATGAAACACTGTGATGAAAAAGGTATGGAGACTTTTCATGACAGGTTTCAAGGAGCATTCTGATGCCAAGTGTCAGGGAGCATTGTGATGACAAGTGTATTGAGCATTGTGATGACAAAGGTCATGGAGTATTGTGATGACAAGGGCAAGGAGTATTGTGATGACAGGATTCATGGAGTGTTGTGATGACAAGTATTATGGAAAACTGTGATCACAAGTGTTTGAGGCATTGTGATGACAGATGTTATTGATCATTTTGATTTCAAGGAGCATGGAGCATTGTGATGACAAGGCCATGAAGCAATGTGATCCCAAGGTTCATGGAGGATTGTGATGACAAGTGCATGGAGCATAGAGATGACAAGGTCATGTTGCATTTTGCTGACAAAGAAATGGAGAATTGTGATGACAACGGAATGGAGCATTCTGATAACAATGTCCAGGAGCATTGTGATGATAAGACCATGGAACCTTGTGATTACAAGTCTCATAGAGCATTCTAATGAAAAGGGGCATGGAGCATTGTGATTACAGGGGTCTTGGAGCATTGTGATCAAAAGGGCATGGATAATTGTGATGAAAATGGCATGGAGCCTTGTCATGACAGCGTTCAAGGAGCATACTGACGAAAAGTGGCAGGGAGCATTGTGATGACAAGTGTATTGAGCATTGTGATGACAAAGGTCATGGAGCATTGTGATGAGAAGACCATGGATAATTGTGATGACGAGCGTCATGGGGCGTTGTGATGACAAGTGCTTTGGAACATTGTGATCACTAGTGTTTGGAGCATTGGGATGACGGAGGTCCTGGAGCATTTTGATTTTATTTTGATGACAATAGCAAGAATCATTATGATGATGGGCATGGTGCATTGTGATGACAGGTTTCATGAAGCATTGAGATGAAAAGGGGCATGGAGCATTGTGATTACAAGGGTCTTGGTTTATTCTGATGACAAGGGCATGGATCATTGTGATCAGAAGGCCATGGAGCATTCTGATGACATCCGTTATGTAGCTTTGTGATGACAAGGGCATGGAACATTTTGATTACAGGGGTCTTGGAGCATTGTGATGACAAGGCCGTGGAACATTGTGATGGTAGCGGTCATGGAGCATTGTTACAACAGGGTTAATGGAGCATTGTGATGACAAGTTTATGGAGCATTGTGATGAGAAGACCATTGATAATTGTGATGATGAGCGTCATTGGGCATTGTGATGACAAGTGTTATGGAACACTGTGATCACTATGGTTTGGAGCATGGTAATGACAGAGGTCATGGAGCATATTTATTTCATTTTGATGACAATAGCATGAAACATTATGATGATGGGCACGGTGCATTGTGATTACAGGGGTCTTGGAGCATGGAGATGATAAGGGTCAACGAGCCTTGTGATGTCATGGCTGTGGAACACGGTGATGGCAGGGGTCAAGGAGCATTGTGATGATAAGAGCATATAGCACTGTGATGACTGGGGTCATGGAACATTGTGATGACAGGTGTGATGGAATATTGTAGTGACTAATGTTGGAACATTGTGATGACATATGTCATGGTCCATTGTGATGACTAAAGTAATGGAGCATTGTGATGACAAGCAGATGGCGCATTGTGATGACATGGGTCATGGAGCATTGTGCTGACAACGCATGGAGCATTGTGATGACATGTCATGGAGCATTGTGCTGATAAAGGCATGGGGCATTGTGATGAGAAGGGTCATAGAGCATTGTGATGAAAAGTTCATGGAGCATTGTGGTGACAACAGTCACAGAGCCTTGTTATGACGAGGGCATGGACAATTTTGATGCCAAAGTCATGAGGCATTGTAATGACTGCAGTCACGGAGCATTGTGATTACAGGGGTCATGGAGCATTTTGATGACAAGGGCATGGAGCATTGTGATGATAGGGGCATGGAGCATAGGTCTGACAAGTTTCATGGACTATTGCGATGACAGTGGGCACTGCACATTGTGATGACAAGGGCATTGAGCATTGTGATGACAAGGGCATGGAGCATTGTGATGACAAGGTCATGGAATATTGTGAAGACAGGTGTCAGGGAGCATTTTGATGACATATGTCATGGTCCATTGTGATGACAATGGCATGGAGCATTGTGATGCCAAGTGTCATGGAGGATTGTCATGACAAAGGTAATGGAGCATTGTGATGACAAGGGTTATGGAGAATAGTTCTGATAAAGGCATGGAGCATTGTGATGACAAGGGTCATTGAGAATTTTGATGAAAAGGTCGTGAAGCATTGTGATGAGAAGTGCATGGAGCTTGCTATGACAGGGTTCATGGAGCATTGCGATGACAAGTGCATGGAGAATTGTGATGACAAGAGCATGTAACATTGTGATGAGAAATGTCATGTAGCATTGTTATGAGGAGGACGTGGAGAAATGTGATGACAAGGGACTTGGAGCATTGTGATGATCAGGGAATGGATCATTGTGATGGCAAGACCGTGGAGCATAGTGATGAGAAGTCCATGGATTATGTTGATGACGAGTGTCATGGAGCACTCTAATTCCAAGAGCCATGAAGCATTGTGATTACAGGTGTCATGGAGCATTGTGATGACAGGGGTCATGGAGCATTGTGATGACAAGTGTCATGGAGCATTGTGATGACAAGCTTGTGGAGTATTGTGATGACATTTGGATGGAGCATTGTGATGAAAAAGGCATGGAGTCTTTTTATGAGAGAGTTCAAGAAGCATTCTTTCGACAAGTGTCAGGGAGCATTGTGATGACAAGTGTATTAAGCATTGTGATGACACTGGTCATGGCGCATTGTGATGACAAGGGCATGGAGTATTGTGATGACAGGCATCATGAAGCGTTGTGATGAAAAGTGTTATGGAACATTGTGATCACAAGCATTTAGAGCGTTGTGATGAAAGTGGTCATGGATCATTTTGATTTCAAAGAGCATGGAACATTGTGATGCCAAGATCATGAAGCAATGTGATCCCAGGGTTCATGGAAGATTGTGATGACAAGCGTATGGAGCTTTGTGGTGACAAGGTCTTGTAGCATTTTGCTGAAAAAGGCATGGAGCATTGTGATTACAGGAGTCTTGGAGCATTGTGATGAAAAGGGCATGGATCATTGTGATGAAAAAGGCATGGAGCATTGTCATGACATGGTTCAAGGGCATACTGATGGCAAGTGTCAGGGAGCATTGTGATGACAAGTGTATTGTGCATTGTGATGACAAAGGTCATGGAGCATTGTGATGACAAGGGCATGGAGTATTGTGATGACAGGCATCATGGAGCATTGTGATGACAAGTGTTATGGAACATTGTGATCACAAGTGTTTGGATAATTGTGATGACAGATTTCATGGATCATTTTGATTTCAAGGAGCATGGAGCATTGTGATGACAAGGGCATGAATCAATGTGATCCCAAGGTTCATGGAGGATTGTGATGACAAGTGCATGGAGCATTGTGATGACAAGATCATGGAGCATTTTTCTGACAAAGGCATGGAGCATTGTGATGACAAGCGTCATGGGGAAGTGTTATGACAAGGCCATGGAATATTGTGATGCCAGGGGTCATGGAGCATTTTTATGACAGGTGCAATGGAGCATTGTGATGACAAGAGCATGGAACATTGGTCTGAAAAGTTTC
This sequence comes from Mesoplodon bidens, assembly GCF_964165515.1. Lineage (NCBI taxonomy): Eukaryota > Metazoa > Chordata > Mammalia > Artiodactyla > Ziphiidae > Mesoplodon > Mesoplodon bidens. The sequence goes on along the minus strand of NC_138180.1, from coordinate 25,316,677 downwards.
ATGGATTAGTGTGATGAGAGTGGGCATGGAGCACTGTGATGACAAGGGCACGGAACACTGTGATACATGGGTCATGGAGCATTGTAATGAGAAAGCCATGAAGCATTGTGATGAGAAGTGCATCAAGCATTGTGATGACACGCGTCATGGAGCTTTGTGATGAAAAGGGCATGGAGCAATGTGATAAGAGGGTTCATGGAGCATTGTGATGACAATGGCATGGAGCATTGTGATGCCAAGGGTCATGGAGGTTTCTGATGACAAAGGTCATGGAGCATTTGATGACAAGTGTGTGGTGCACTGTTATGAGAAGGACAGGGAGCATTGTGATGACAGAGTCATGGAGCAATTTGGTGAAAAATGTCATGGAATATTTTGATGACAAGTGTTATGGAACATTAAGTGGTCAGGTGTGATGGAGCATTGTGATGATAAGGGCATGTAGCATTGTGATGACAGGGGTCATGGAGCTTTGTGATCACAAGGGCATGGAGCATTGTCATTACAGGGGTCTTGGAGCATTGTGATGAAAAGGGCATGGATCAATGTGATGAAATAACACAGAGCCTTGTCATGACAGGGTTCAAGGAGCATACTGATGACAAGTGTCAGGGAGCATTGTGATGACAAGTGTATTGAGCATTGTGATGACAAAGACATGGAGCATTGTGATGAGAAGACCATGGATAACTGTGATGAGGAGAATCATGGGGCGTTGTGATGACAAGTGTTATGGAACATTGTGATCACAAGGGTTTGGAGCATTATGATGACAGAGGTCTTGGTGCATTTTGATTTCATTGTGATGGCAATAGCATGAAGCATTATGATGAAGGGCATGGTGCATTGTGATTACAGGGTTCATGGAGCATTGAGATCAAAAGCGGCATGGAGCTTTGTGATTACAGGGGTCTTGAAGCATTGTGATGACAAGGACATGGAGCATTGTGATGAGAAATCCATGGAGCATACTGATGACATGCGTCATGGAGCTTTGTGATGATAAGGGCATGGAGCATTGTGATAACAGGGGTCTTGGAGCATTGTGATGACAAGGGTCATGGAACCTTGTGATGACAAGTTTGTGGAACATTGTGATGTCAGGGGTCATGGAGCATAAGTCTGAAATGTTTCATGGATTATTATGATGAGCGTGGACATGGAACATTGTGATGAAAAGGCCACGGAACACTGTGATACATGGGTCATGGAGGATTGTAATGACAAAGCCATGGAGTATTTTGATGAGAAGATCATCGAGCATTGTGATGACAAGCGTCATGGAGCATTGTGATGCCAAGGGTCATGGAGCTTTGTGATGACAAAGGTTATGGAGCATTTTGATGACAAGGGCGTTGTGCATTGTGATGAGAAGGGCACGAAGCATTGTGATGACAGGATCAAGGAGCAATTTGATGAAAAGTGTCAAGGCATATTTTGATGACAGAGGTTATGGAACATTGTGATGTCAGGGGTCATGGAGCATTGTGAGGATAAGGGCATGTAGCATTGTGATGACAGGGGTCATGGAACATTGTGATGACAGGGGTGAGGGATTATTGTGATGACTAGTGATGGAACCTTGTGATATCAGTTGTCAGAGAGCATTTTGATGAGAAGTGAATGGAGCATTGTGATGACAAATTTTATGGAGCATTGTGATGAGAATGTTGTAGAGCATTGTGTTGACAAGCGCATGACTTATTGTGATGACATGTGTCATGGAGCATTTTGCTGACATGGGCATGGAGCATTGTGATGACAAGTGTCACGGAGCATTGTGCTGACACAGGAATGGAGCATTGTGATGACATGGGTCAAGGAGCTTTGTGATGAAAATTTCATGGAGCATTGTGGTGACAAATGTCACAGAGCCTTGTGATGACGAGGGCATGGACCATTGTGATGACAAAAGTCATGAAGCATTGTGATGACTGGAGTCACGGAACATTGTGATGACAGCGGTCATGGAGCATTGTGAAGACAAGGGCATGGAGTATTGTGATGACAAGGTCATGGAATATTGTGAAGACAGTTGTCAGGGAGCATTGTGATGACATATGTCATGCTCCATTGTGATGACAATGGAATGGAGCATTGTGATGCCAAGTGTCATGGAGGATTGTGATGACAAATGTTATGGAGCATTGTGATGACAAGGGCTTCGAGCAATGTGATGCGTATGCTACGGAGCCTTCTGATGACATCCGTCATGGAGCTTTGTGATGAAAAGGGCATGGACAATTGTGATTACAGGTGTCTTGGAGCATTGTGATGACAAGACCATGGAACATTGTGATGGCAGGGATCATGGAGCATTGTTATAACAGGGGTAATGGAGCATTGTGATGACAAGGGCATGGATCATTGGTCTGAAATGTTTCTTGGATTATTTTGATGAGAGTGGGCATGGAGCATTGTGATGACAAGGGCACGGATCACTGTGATACATGAGTCAGGGAGGATTGTAATGACAAGGGCGTGGAGAATTGTGATGAGAAGTGAATCGAACATTTTGATGCAAGCGTCATGGAGCGTTGTGATGACAACGGCATTGAGCAATGTGATGAGAGGGTTCATGGAGCATTGTGATGACAAGGCCGTGGAACATTGTGATGTCAGGGGTCATGGAGCATAAGTCTGAAATGTTTCATGGATTATTATGATGAGCGTGGACATGGAGCATTGTGATGAAAAGGCCACGGAACACTGTGATACATGGGTCATGGAGGATTGTAATGACAAAGCCATGGAGTATTTTGATGAGAAGATCATCGAGCATTGTGATGACAAGCGTCATGGAGCATTGTGATGCCAAGGGTCATGGAGCTTTGTGATGACAAAGGTTATGGAGCATTTTGATGACAAGGGCGTTGTGCATTGTGATGAGAAGGGCACGAAGCATTGTGATGACAGGATCAAGGAGCAATTTGATGAAAGGTGTCAAGGCATATTTTGATGACAGAGGTTATGGAACATTGTGATGTCAGGGGTCATGGAGCATTGTGAGGATAAGGGCATGTAGCTTTGTGATGACAGGGGTCATGGAACATTGTGATGACAGGGGTGAGGGATTATTGTGATGACTAGTGATGGAACCTTGTGATATCAGTTGTCAGAGAGCATTTTGATGAGAAGTGAATGGAGCATTGTGATGACAAATTTTATGGAGCATTGTGATGACAATGTTGTAGAGCATTGTGTTGACAAGCGCATGGCTTATTGTGATGACATGTGTCATGGAGCATTTTGCTGACATGGGCATGGAGCATTGTGATGACAAGTGTCACGGAGCATTGTACTGACAGGAATGGAGCATTGTGATGACATGGGTCAAGGAGCTTTGTGATGAAAATTTCATGGAGCATTGTGGTGACAAATGTCACAGAGCCTTGTGATGACGAGGGCATGGACCATTGTGATGACAAAAGTCATGAAGCATTGTGATGACTGGAGTCACGGAACATTGTGATGACAGCGGTCATGGAGCATTGTGAAGACAAGGGCATGGAGTATTGTGATGACAAGGTCATGGAATATTGTGAAGACAGTTGTCAGGGAGCATTGTGATGACATATGTCATGCTCCATTGTGATGACAATGGAATGGAGCATTGTGATGCCAAGTGTCATGGAGGATTGTGATGACAAATGTTATGGAGCATTGTGATGACAAGGGCTTCGAGCAATGTGATGCGTATGCTACGGAGCCTTCTGATGACATCCGTCATGGAGCTTTGTGATGAAAAGGGCATGGACAATTGTGATTACAGGTGTCTTGGAGCATTGTGATGACAAGACCATGGAACATTGTGATGGCAGGGATCATGGAGCATTGTTATAACAGGGGTAATGGAGCATTGTGATGACAAGGGCATGGATCATTGGTCTGAAATGTTTCTTGGATTATTTTGATGAGAGTGGGCATGGAGCATTGTGATGACAAGGGCACAGATCACTGTGATACATGAGTCAGGGAGGATTGTAATGACAAGGGCCTGGAGAATTGTGATGAGAAGTGAATCGAGCATTTTGATGACAAGCGTCATGGAGCGTTGTGATGACAACGGCATTGAGCAATGTGATGAGAGGGTTCATGGAGCATTGTGATGACAAGGCCGTGGAACATTGTGATGTCAGGGGTCATGGAGCATAAGTCTGAAATGTTTCATGGATTATTATGATGAGCGTGGACATGGAACATTGTGATGAAAAGGCCACGGAACACTGTGATACATGGGTCATGGAGGATTGTAATGACAAAGCCATGGAGTATTTTGATGAGAAGGGCATCGAGCATTGTGATGACAAGCGTCATGGAGCATTGTGATGCCAAGGGTCATGGAGCTTTGTGATGACAAAGGTTATGGAGCATTTTGATGACAAGGGCGTTGTGCATTGTGATGAGAAGGGCACGAAGCATTGTGATGACAGGATCAAGGAGCAATTTGATGAAAAGTGTCAAGGAATATTTTGATGACAGAGGTTATGGAACACTGTGATGTCAGGGGTCATGGAGCATTGTGAGGTTAAGGGCATGTAGCATTGTGATGACAGGGGTCATGGAGCATTGAGATGAAAAGTGGCATGGAGCTTTGTGATTACAGCGTTCTTGAAGCATTGTGATGACAAGGGCATGGAGCATTGTGATGAGAAAGCCATGGAGCATACTGATGACATGCGTCATGGAGCTTAGTGATGAAAAGGACATGGAGCATTGTGATTACAGGGGTCTTGGAGCATTGTGATGACAAGTGTCATGGAGCCTTGTGATGACAAGACTGTGGAACATTGTAATGGCAGGGATCATGGAGCATTGTTATGACAGTGGTAATGGAGCATTGTGATGACAAGGGCATGGATCATTGGTCTGAAATGTTTCATGGATTATTTTGATGAGAGTGGGCATGGAGCATTGTGATGACAAGGGCACGGATCACTGTGATACATGAGTCAGGGAGGATTGTAGTGAGAAGAGCGTGGAGAATTGTGATGAGAAGTGAATCGAGCATTTTGATGACAATCGTCATGGAGCATTGTGATGACAATGGCATTGAGCAATGTGATGAGAGGGTTCATGGAGCTTTGTGATGACAATAGCATGGAGCATTGTGATGCCAAGGATCAAGGAGCTTTGTGATGACAAATGTCATGGAGCATTTTGATGACAAGGGCGTGGTGCATTGTGATGAGAAGGGCATGGAGCTTGCTATGACAGGGGTCATGGAGCATTGCGATGACAAGTGCATGGAGAATTGTGATGACAAGAGCATGTAACATTGCGATGAGAAATGTCATGTAGCATTGTTATGAGGAGGACGTGGAGACATGTGATGACAAGGGACTTGGAGCATTGTGATGATCAGGGAATGGATCACTGTGATGGCAAGACCGTGGAGCATAGTGATGAGAAGTCCATGGATTATGTTGATGACGAGTGTCATGGAGCACTCTAATTACAAGAGCCATGGAGCATTGTGATTACAGGTGTCATGGAGCACTGTGATGACAGGAGTCATGGAGCATTGTGATGACAAGTGTCATGGAGCATTGTGATGACAAGCTTGTGGAGTATTGTGATGACATTTGGATGGAGCATTGTGATGAAAAAGGCATGGAGTCTTTTTATGAGAGTGTTCAAGGAGCATTCTGACGACAAATGTCATGGAGCATTGTGATGAAAAGTGTATTGAGCATTGTGATGACAATGGCCATGGCACATTGTGATGACAAGGGCATGGAGTCTTGTGATGACAGGCATCATGGAGCGTTGTGATGACAAGTGTTATGGAACATTGTGATCACAAGCATTTAGAGCATTGTGATGAAAGTGTTCATGGATCATTTTGATTTCAAAGAGCATGGAGCATTGTGATGCCAAGATCATGAAGCAATGTGATCCCAAGGTTCATGGAGGTTTGTGATGACAAGCGCATGGAACACTGTGGTGACAAGGTCTTGTAGCATTTTGCTGAAAAAGGCATGGAGCATTGTGATTACAGGAGTCTTGGAGCATTGTGATGAAAAGGGCATGGATCATTGTGATGAAAAAGGCACGGAGCATTGTCATGACACGGTTCAAGTGTGTACTGATGGCAAGTGCCAGGGAGCACTGTGATGACAAGTGTATAGTGCATTGTGATGACAAAGGTCATGGAGCATTGTGATGACAACGGCATGGAGTATTGCGATGACAGGCATCATGGAGCATTGTGATGACAAGTCTTATGGAACAGTGTGATCACAAGGGTTTGTATCATTATGATGACAGATTTCATGGATCATTTTGATTCCAAGGAGCATGGAGCATTGTGATGACAAGGGCATGAAGCAATGTAATCCCAAGGTTCATGGAGGATTGTGATGACAAGCGCATGGAGCATTGTGATGACAAGGGCATGTAGCATTTTTCTGACAAAGGCATGGAGCATTGTGATGACAAAGGTGATGGAACACTGTAATGACAAGCGTCACGGATCATTGTGATTACAGGGGACATGGAACATTGGGATGAATTGAGCATGGATCTTGTGATGACAAGTGTCATGGAGTATTTTGATGACAAGAGTCCAGGATCATTGTGTTGTCAAGGGGTCATGGAGCATTGTGATTACTGTGGTCACGGAACATTTTGATGACAGGGGTCATGGAGCATTGTGATGATAAGGTCATGGAGCATTGTGCTGAAAATATTCATGGAGTATTGAGATGACAAGGGAATGGAGCATTTTGATGACAACGTCCTGGAGCATTGTGATGAGCGGACCATGGAGCCTTGTGATGATAATTATCATGGAGCATTCTCACTAAAAGAGGCATGGGGCATTGTGATTACAGGGGTCTTGGAGCATTGTGATGACAAGTGCTAAGAACATTGTGATGAGAAGACCATGGAGCATTCTGATAACATGCATCATGGAGCTTTGTGATGACAAGGGCATGGGACATTGTGATTACAGGTGTCTTGGAGTACTGTGATGAACAGGGCATGGATCATTGTGAGGAAAAAGGCAAGGAGCCTCGTCATGACAGGGTTCAAGGAGCATACTGACGACAAGTGTCAGGCAACATTGTGATGACAAGTGTATTGAGCATTGTGATGACAAAGTTTATGGAGCATTGTGATGAGAAGACCATTGATAATTGTGATGACGAGCGTCATTGGGCATTGTGATGACAAGTGTTATGGAACAATGGGATCACTAGGGTTTGGAGCATGGTAATGACAGAGGTCATGGAGCATTTTGATTTCATTGTGATGACAATAACATGAAGCATTATGATGATGGGCATGGTGCATTGTGATGACAGGGTTCATGGAGAATTGAGATGAAAAGCAGCAAGGAGCATTGTGATTATAGGGGTCTTGGAGCATTGTGATGAGAAGGCCATGGAGCATTGTGATGAGATGACCATGGAGCATACTGATGACATGCGTCATGGAGCTTTGTGATGACAAGGGCATGGAGCATTGTGATTACAGGGGTCTTGGATAATTGTGATGACAAGGGTCATGGAGCCATGTGATGACAAGGCCGTGGAACACTGTGATGGCAGGGTTCATGGAGCATTGTTATGACAGTGATAATGGAGCATTGTCATGATAAGGTTATGGAGCATTGGTCTGAAAAGTTTCACGGATTATTGTGATGAGATTGGGCATGGAGCATTGTGATGACAAGGGCACGGAACACTGTGTTACATGGGTCATGGAGGATTGTAATGACAACGGCGTGGAGCATTGTGATGAGAAGGGCATCGTGCGTTGTGATGACAAGCGTCATGGAGCGTTCTGATGACAAGGGCATGGAGAAATGTGATGAGAGTGTTCATGGAGCATTGTGATGACAATGGCATGGAGCATTGTGATACCAAGGGCCATGGAGCTTTGTGATGGCCAATGTCATGGAGCATTTTGATGACAAGGTCGTGGTGCATTGTGATGAGAATGGCATGGATCATTGTGATGAGAACGCCATGGATCATACTGATGACATGCATCACGGAGCTATGTGATGACAACGTCATGGAGCCATTTGATTACAGGTGTCTTGGAGCATTGTGATGAAAAGGGCATGAATCATTGTGATGAAAAAGGCATGGAGACTTGTCATGACAGGGTTCAAGGAGCATACTGACGACAAGTGTCAGGGAGCATTGTGATGACAAGTGTATTGAGCATTGTGATGAGAAGACCATGGATAATTTTAATGACGAGCGTCATGGGGCGATGTGATAACAAGTGTTATGGAACATTGTGATCACAAGGGTTTGGAGCATTGTGAAGACAGATGTCATGGAACATTTTAATTTCATTGTGATGACAATAGCATGAAGCATTATGATGATGGGCATAGTGCATTGTGATGACAGGGTTCATGGTGTTTTGAGATGAAAAGGGGCATGGAGCATTGGTCTGACAAGTTTCATGGATTATTGTGATGACAGTGGGCATGGCGCATTGTGATGACAAGGGCATGAAACATTCTGATGACAAGGTCACAGATTATTGTGAAGTCAGGGGTCAAGGAGCATTGTGATGACATAGGTCATGGTCCATTTTGATGACAATGGCATGAATCATTGTGATGCCATGTGTCATGGAGGATTGTGATGACAAAGGTAATGGAGCATTGTGATGACAATGGCTTGGCGCATTGTGATGACAAGGGCCATTGAGAATTTTGATGACAAGGTCGTGAAGCATTGAGATTAAAAACGTATGGAGCTTGCTATGTGAGGGGTCATGGATAATTGCGATGACAAGTGCATGGAGAATTGTGATGTCAAGAGCATGAAACATTGTGTTGAGTAGTGTCATGGAACATTGTGATGAAATGGACGTGGTGAATTTTGATGACAAAGGACATGTAGCACTGTGATGACCAGGGCATGGTGCATTGTGATGGCAAAATCGTGGAGCATTGTGATGAAAAAACCATGGATAATTGTAATGTCGAGCTTCTTGGAGCACTGTAATGACAAGGGGCATGAAGCATTGTGATGACAGGGGTCATGGAGCATTGTAATGACAAGGCTTATGGAGCATTCTGATGACAAGCTTGTGGAGTAATGTGATGACAATGACATGGAGCATTGTGATGAAAAGGGCATGGAGCATTGTGATGAAAAAGGCATGGAGACTTTTCATGATAGGCTTCAAGGAGCATTTTGACGACAAGTGTCAGGGAGCATTGTGATGACAAGTCATGTAGCATTTTGCTGACATAGGCATGGAGCATTTTGATGACAAGGGTCATGGTGCACGGTGATGACAATTGTCAGAGAGCATTGTGATTAGAGGGGTTATGGAACATTGTGATGCCAAATGTCATGGAGCATTGTGATGAGCAGACCATGGATAATTGTGATGATGAGCGTCATGGGGCGTTGTGATGACAAGTGATATGGAACATTTTGATCGCAAGGTTTTGGAGCATTGTGATGACAGAGGTCATGGAGCATGTTGATTTCATTGTGATGACAATAGCATGAAGCATTATGAAGATGGGCATGGTGCATTGTGATGACAGGGTTCATGGAGCATTGAGATGACAAGGGCATGGAGCATTGTGATGAGAAAGCCATGGAGCATTCTGATGACATGTGTCATGGAGCTTTGTCATGACAAGGGCATGGAGCATTGTGAATACAGGGGTCTTGGAGCACTGTGCTGACAAGGGTCATGGGGAAGTGTTATGACAAGGCCATGGAATATTGTGATGCCAGGGGTCATGGAGCATTGTTATGACAGGGGTAATGCAGAATTGTGATGACAAGGGCATGGGACATTGGTCTGAAAAGTTTCATGGATTAGTGTGATGAGAGTCGGCATGGAGCACTGTGATGACAAGGGCACAGAAAACTGTGATACATAGGTCATAGAGCATTGTAATGAGAAGGGCATGAAGCATTGTGATGAGAAGTGCATCAAGCATTGTGATGACAAGCGTCATGGAGCTTTGTGATGAAAAGGGCATGGAGCAAAGTGATAAGAGGGTTCATTGAGCATTCTGATGACAATGGCATGGGGCATTGTGATACCAAGTGTCATGGCGGTTTGTGATGACCAATGTCATGGAGCATTTTGATGACAATGTGTGGTGCACAGTGATGAGAAGGGCAGGGAGCATTGTGATGACAGGTTCATGTAACAATTTGATGAAAACGGTCATGGAATATTTTGATGACAAGTGTTATGGAACATTGTGATGTCAGGAGTGATGGAGCATTGTGATGATAAGGGCAGGTAGCATTGTGATGACAGGGGTCATGGAGCTTTGTGATCACAAGGGCATGGAGCATTGTCATTACAGGGGTCTTGGAGCATTGTGATGAAAAGGGCATGGATTATTGTGATGAAATAACATGGAGCCTTGTCATGACAGGGTTCAAGGAGCATACTGACGACAAGTGTCAGGGAGCATTGTGATGACAAGTGTATTGAACATTGTGATGACAAAGGCATGGGGCATTGTGTTGAGAAGACCATGGATAATTGTGATGAGGAGCATCAAGGGGCGTTGTGATGACAACTGTTATGGAACAATGTTATCCCAAGGGTTTGGAGCATTATGATGACAGAGGTCTTGGTGCATTTTGATTTCATTGTGATGACAATATCATGAAGCATTATGATGAAGTTTATGGTGCATTGTGATGACAGGGTTCATGGAGCATTGAGATGAAAAGTGGCATGGAGCTTTGTGATGCCAAGGGTCATGGAGCTTTGTGATGACAAAGGTTATGGAGCATTTTGATGACAAGGGCGTTGTGCATTGTGATGAGAAGGGTGGGAAGCATTGTGATGACAGGATCAAGGAGCAATTTGATGAAAAGTGTCAAGGAATATTTTGATGACAGAGGTTATGGAACACTGTGATGTCAGGGGTCATGGAGCATTGTGAGGATAAGGGCATGTAGCATTGTGATGACAAGGGTCATGTAACATTGATATGACACGGGTGAGGGATTATTGTGATGACTAGTGATGGAACCTTGTGATATCAGTTGTCAGAGAGCATTTTGATGAGAAGTGAATGGAGCATTGTGATGACAAGTTTTATGGAGCATTGTGATGAGAATGTTGTAGAGCATTGTGTTGACAAGCGCATGGCTTATTGTGATGACATGGGTCATGGAGCATTTTGCTTACAAGGGTCATGGAGCATTGTACTGACAAAGGAATGGAGCATTGTGATGACATGGGTCAAGGAGCTTAGTGATGAAAAGTTCATGGAGCATTGTGGTGACAAATGTCACAGAGCATTGTGATGACGAGGGCATGGACCACTGTGATGACAAAACTCCTGAAGCATTGTGATGACTGGAGTCACGGAACATTGTGATGACAGCGGTCATGGAGCATGGTGATGACAAGGGCATGGAGTATTGTGATGACAAGGTCATGGAGTATTGTGAAGACAGGTGTCAGGGAACATTGTGATGACATATGTCGTGCTCCATTGTGATGACAATGGAATGGAGCATTGTGATGCCAAGTGTCATAGAGGATTGTGATGACAATGGTTATGGAGCATTGTGATGACAAGGGTTTCGAGCAATGTGATGAGAAGGCCATGGAGACTTCTAATAACATGCATCATGGAGCATTGTGATGAAAAGGGCATGGAGCATTGTGATTACAGGGGTCTTGGAGCATTGTGATGACAAGTGTCATGAAGCCTTGTGATGACAAGACCGTGGAACATTGTGCTGGCAGGGATCATGGATCATTGTTATAACAGGGGTAATGGAGCATTGTGATGACAAGGGCATGGATCATTGGTCTGAAATGTTTCATGGATTATTTTGATGAGAGTGGGCATGGAGCATTGTGATGACAAGGGCACGGATCACTGTGATACATGAGTCAGGGAGGATTGTAATGACAAGGGCGTGGAGAATTGTGATGAGAAATGAATCGAGCATTGTGATGACAAGTGTCATGGAGCATTGTGATGACAAGCTTGTGGAGTACTGTGATGAAATTTGGATGGAGCATTGTGATGAAAAATGCATGGAGTCTTTTTAAGAGAGTGTTCAAGGAGCATTCTGACGACAAATGTCAGGGAGCATTGTGATGACAAGTGTATTGAGCATTCTGATGACAATTTTCAGGGCGCATTGTGACGACAAGGGCATGGAGTATTGTGATGACAGGCATCATGGAGCGTTGTGATGACAAGTGTTATGGAACATTGTGTTCACAAGCATTTAGAGCATTGTGATGAAAGTGGTCATGGATCATGTTGATTTCAACGAGCATGGAGCATTGTGATGCCAAGATCATGAAGCAATGTTATCCCAAGGTTCATGGAGGATTATGATGACAAGCGCATGGAGCATTGTGGTGACAAGGTCTTGTAGCATTTTGCTGAAAAAGTCATGGAGCATTTTGATTACAGTAGACTTGGAACATTGTGATGAAAAGGGCATGGATCATTGTGATGAAAAAGGCATGGAACATTGTCATGACATAGTTCAAGTGCATACTGATGGCAAGTGTCAGGGAGCATTGTGATGACAAAGGTCATGGAGCATTGTGATGACAGGGGTCATGGAGCATTGTGATGTGAAGGTCATGGAGCATTGAGCTGAAAATATTCATGGAGTATTGAGATGACAAGTGAATGGAGCATTTTGATGACAACGTCCTGGAGCATTGTGATGAGCGGATCATGGAGCCTTGTGATGACAATTATCCTGGAGCATTCTCACTGAAAGAGGCATGGGGCATTGAGATTACTGGGGTCTTGGAGCATTGTGATGACAAGTGCTAATAGCATTGTGATGAGAAGGCCATGGAGCATTCTGATAACATGTATCATGGAGCTTTGTGATGACAAGGGCATGGGACATTGTGATTACAGGGGTCTTGGAGTACTGTGATGAAAAGGGCATGGATCATTTTGATGAAAAATGTATGGAGCCTTGTCATGACAGGTTTCAAGGAGCATACTTACAACAAGTGTCAGGCAACATTGTGATGACAAGTGAATTGAGCATTGTGATGACAAAGTTTATGGAGCATTGTGATGAGAAGTCCACTGGTAATTGTGATGACGAGCGTCATTGGGCATTGTGATGACAAGTGTTATGGAACAATGTGAGCACTAGGGTTTTGAGTATGGTAATGACAGAGGTCATGGAGCATTTTGATTTCATTGTGATGACAATAGCATGAAGCATTACGATGATGGGCATGGTGCATTGTGATGACAGGGTTCGTGGAGCATTGACATGAAAAGCGGCAAGGAACATTATGATTATAGGGGTCTTGGAGCATTGTGATGGGAAAGCCATGGAGCATACTGATGACATGCGTCATGGAGCTTTGTGATGACAAGGGCATGGAGCATTGTGCTTACAGGGGTCTTGGAGCATTGTGAAGACAAGTGCATGGAGAATTGTGATGACAAGAGCATGTAACATTGTGATGAGAAATGTCATGTAGCATTGTTATGAGGAGGACGTGGGGAAATATGATGACAAGGGACTTGGAGCATAGTGATGATCAGAGAATGGATCATTGTGATGGCAAGACGGTGGAGCATAGTGAGGAGAAGTCCATGGATTATGTTGATGACGAGTGTCATGGAGCACTCTAATTACAAGAGCCACGAAGCATTGTGATTACAGGTGTCATGGAGCATTGTGATGACAGGGGTCATGGAGCATTGTGATGACAAGTGTCATGGAGCATTGTGATGACAAGCTTGTGGAGTATTTTGGTGACATTTGGATGGAGCATTGTGATGAAAAATGCATGGAGTCTTTTTATGAGAGTGTTCAAGGAGCATTCTGACGACAAATGTCATGGAGCATTGTGATGACAAGTGTATTGAGCATTGTGATGACAATGGCCATGGCGCATTGTGATGACAATGGCATGGAGTATTGTGATGACAGGCTTCATGGAGCGTTGTGATGACAAGTGTTATGGAACATTGTGATCACAAGCATTTAGAGCATTGTGATGAAAATGGTCATGGATCATTGTGATTTCAAGGAACATAGAGCATTGTGTTGCCAAGATCATGAAGCAATGTGATCCAAAGATTCATGGAGGATTGTGATGACAAGCGCATGCAGATTTGTGGTGACAAGGTCTTGTAGCATTTTGCTGAAAAAGGCATGGAGCATTGTGATTATAGGAGTCTTGGAGCATTGTGATGAAAAGGGCATGGATCATTGTGATTAACAAGGCATGCAACATTGTCATGACATGGTTCAAGTGCATACTGATGGCAAGTGCCAGGGAGCATTGTGATGACAAAGGTCATGGAGCATTGTAATGACAAGGGCATGGATTATTGTGATGACAGGCATCATGGAGCATTGTGATGACAAGTGTTATGGAACATTGTGATCACAAGGGTTTGGATCATTGTAATGACAGAGTTCATGGATCATTTTGATTTCAAGGAGCATGGAGCATTGTGATGACAAGGGCATGAAGCAATGTGATCCCAAAGTTCATGGAGGATTGTGATGACAAGTGCTTGGAGCATGTTGATGACAAGGTCATGTAGCATTTTGCTGACAAAGGCATGAAGCATTGTGATGACAAGGGTCATGGAGCACTGTGATGACAATCGTCATGGAGCATTGTGATTACATGGTTCATGGAGCACTGGGATGACAAGGGAATGGATCATTGTGATGACAACGGTCATGGCGCATTTTAATGACAAGAGTCCCTGATCATTTTGCATTCAGGGCTCATGGTGCATTGTGATGACAGGGTTCATAGATCACTGAGATGAAAACGGGCATGGAGCATTGTGATCTCAGGGGTCTTGGAGCATTGTGATGACAAGGGCATGGAGCATTGTGATGAGAATACCATGAAGCATTCTGATGACATGCGTCATGGAGCCTTGTGATGACAAAGGCATGGAGCATTGTGATTACAGTGGTCCTGGAGCACTGTTATGACAAGGGTCATGGAACCTTTTGATGACACGGCCATAGGACATTGTGATGGCAGCGGTCATGGAGCATTGTTATGACAGTTGTAATGGAGCATTGTGATGAAAAGGGCATGGAGCATTGTTCTAAAAAATTTCATGGATTATTGTGATGAGAATTGGCATGGAGCATTGTGATGACAAGGGCACGGAACACTATGATACACGGGTCATGGAGGATTGTAATGACAAGGGAATGGAGCATTGTGATGACATGGTCCTGGAGTATTGTGTTGAGAAGACCATGGAGCCCTTTGATAACAAGTCTAATGGAGCACTCTGATTAAAAGGGGCATGGAACATTGTGATTCCAGGGTTCTAGGAACACTGTAATGACAAGGCCATGGAGCATTGTGATGAGAAGGCCATGGAGCATTGTGATGACATGCGTCATGGATCTTTGTGATGACAAGGGCATGGAGCATTGTGATTACAGGCGCCTTGGAGCATTGTGATGAAAAAGGCATGTAGCTTTGTCATGACCGTGTTCAAGGAGCATACTGACGACAAGTGTCAGGGAGCATTGTGATGACAAGTGTATTGAGCATTGTGATGACAAAGGTCATGGAGTATTGTGATGAGAAGACCATGGATACGTGTGATGACAAGTGTTATGGAATATGGTGATCACAAGGGTTTGGAGCATTGTGATGACAGAGGTCATGGAGCATTTTGATTTCATTATGATGACAATAGCATGAAGCATTATGATGATGGGCATGGTGCATTGTGATGACCGGGTTAATTGATAATTGAGATGAAAAGTGTCATGGAGCATTTTGATGACAGGGTTTAGGGAACATTGTGATGTCGGGGGTCATGGAGCATTGTGATGACACGGGTATGGAGTATTGTGATTACAGGCATCATGGAGCATTGTGATGACAAGTGTTATGGAACATTGTGATCACAAGGGTTTGGAGCATTGTGATGACAGAGTTCATGGATCATTTAGATTTCTAGGAGCATGGAGCATTGTGATGACAAGGGCATGAATCAATGTGATCCCGATGTTGGTGGAGGATTGTTATGACAATGGTATTGGAGTATTTTGATGACAAGCGCATGGAGCATTTTGATGACAAGGGTCATGGAGCATTGTGATGAGAAAACCATGGAGCCTTGTGATGTCAAGTCTCATGGATAATTCTGATGAAAAGGGCCATGGAGCATTGGGATTACAAGGTTCTTGGAGCATTGTAATGACAAGACCATGGAGCATTGTGATGAGAAGGCCATGGAGCATTCTGATGACATACGTCATGGAGCTTTGTGATGAAAAGGTCATGGAGCATTGTGATTACAGGCGTCTTGGAGCATTGTGATGACAAGGTCATGGAGCATTGTGATGACAAGGTCATGGAGTATTTTGAAGACTGGTGTCAGGGAGCATTGTGATGACATATGTCATGGTCAATTGTGATGACAGTGGCATGGAGCATTGTGATGCCAAGTGTCATGGAGCATTGTGAAGACAAGGGTCAGGAGCACTGTGATGACCAGGTCATGAAGCAATGTTATCCCAAGTTTCATGGAGGATTGTGATGACAATGGTAATGGAATATTTTGATGACAAGTGCATGGAGCATTGTGATGACAAGGTCATGTAGCATTTTGCCAACAAAGGCATGGAGCATTGTGATGACAAGGGTCATGGAGCACTGTGATGACAAGTGTCAAGAAGCATTGTAATTACAGGGGTCATGGAGCATTGGGATAACAACGGCATAGATCATTGTGATGAGAAATATCATTTAGATTTTGATTACAAGGGTCCCAGATCATTGTGTTGTCAGGGGTCATGGAGCGTTGTGATGACAGTGATCATAGAGCATTGTGATGACAGGGGTCATGGAGCATTGTGAAGAGAAGGTCATGCAGCATTGGGCTGAAAATATTCATGGGTTATTGTGATGACAGGCGTCATGGAGCATTGTGATGAGAAGGGAATAGAGCATTGTGATGATAAGGTCCTGGAGCATTGTGATGAGAAGACCATGGAGCCTTTTGATGACAAGTCTCATGGAGCATTCTGATGAAAAGGGCATGGAGCGTTGTGATTACAGGAGTCTTGGAGCATTGTGATGACAAGGGCATGGAGCATTGTGATGAGAAAGCCATGGAGCATTCTGATGACATGCATCATGGAGCTTTTTGATGACAAGGGCATGGAGCATTGTGATGATAAGGTCCTGGAGCATTGTGATGAGAAGACCATGGAGCCTTTTGATGACAATTCTCATGGAGCATTCTGATGAAAAGGGCATGGAGCGTTGTGATTACAGGGGTCTTGGAGCATTGTGATGACAAGGGCATGGAGCATTGTGATGAGAAAGCCATGGAGCATTCTGATGACATGCGTCATGGAGCTTTTTGATGACAAGGGCATGGAGCATTGTGATTACAGGGGCTTGGAATATTGTGATGAAAAGGGCGTGGATCATTTTGAGGAAAAAGGCATGGAGCCTTGTCATGACAGGATTCAAGGAGCATACAGACGACAAGTTTTAGGCAGCATTGTGATGACAAGTGTATTGAGCATTTTGAGGACAAAGGTCATGGAGCATTGTGATGAGAAGACCATGGATAACTGTGATGACGAGCATCATGGGGCGTTGTGATGACAAGAGTTATGGAACATTGTGATCACAAGTGTTAGGAGCATTGTGATGACAGAGGTCATGAAGCATTTTGGTTTCATTGTGATGACAATAGCATGAAGCATTATGATTATGGGCATGGTGCATTTTGATGACAGGGTTCATGGAGCATTGAGATGAAAAGGGCCATGGAACATTGTGATTTCAGGGGTGTTGGAGAATTGTGATGACCAGAGCATGGAGCATTGTGATGAGAAGGCCATGGATCATTCTGATGACATGCGTCTTGGAGCCTTGTGATGACAAGGCCTTGGAACATTGTGATGGCTGGGTTCATGGAGCACTGTAATGACAGGGATAATGGAGCATTGTGATGACAAGGGCATGGAGCATTCGTCTGAAATATTTCTTGGATTATTGTGATGAGTGTAGGCATGGAACATTGTGATGACAAGGGCATGGAAACTGTGATACATGGGTCATGGAGGATTGTAATGACAATGGCGTGGAGCATTGTGATGAGATGGGCATCGAGCATTGTGATGACAATGATCATGGAGAATTGTGATGACAAAGGCATGGAGCAATGTTATGAGAGTGTTCATGGAGCATTGTGATTACAATGGCATGGAGCATTGTGAAGCCAAGGGTCATGGAGGATTGTGATGACAATGGTAATGGAGCATTGTGATGACAAGGGCTTGGAGCATTGTGATGACAAGGGTTATGGAGCATTGTGATAACAAGGGCCATTGAGAATTTTGATGACAAGGTCGTGAAGGATTGTGATGGCAAGTGTATGGATCTTGCTGTGACAGGGGTCATGGAGCATTGCAATGACAAGTGCATGGAGAATTGTGATGACAAAAGCATGTATCATTGTGATGAGAAGTGCCATGGAACATTGTGATGACAAGGACGTGGAGAATTGTGATGACAAGGTCATGGAGCATTGTGATGACAAGGTCATGGAGTATTTTGAAGACTGGTGTCAGGGAGCATTGTGATGACATATGTCATGGTCAATTGTGATGACAGTGGCATGGAGCATTGTGATGCCAAGTGTCATGGAGCATTGTGAAGACAAGGGTCAGGAGCACTGTGATGACCAGGTCATGAAGCAATGTTATCCCAAGTTTCATGGAGGATTGTGATGACAATGGTAATGGAATATTTTGATGACAAGTTCATGGAGCATTGTGATGACAAGGTCATGTAGCATTTTGCCAACAAAGGCATGGAGCATTGTGATGACAAGGGTCATGGAGCACTGTGATGACAAGTGTCAAGAAGCATTGTAATTACAGGGGTCATGGAGCATTGGGATAACAACGGCATAGATCATTGTGATGAGAAATATCATTTAGATTTTGATTACAAGGGTCCCAGATCATTGTGTTGTCAGGGGTCATGGAGCGTTGTGATGACAGTGATCATAGAGCATTGTGATGACAGGGGTCATGGAGCATTGTGAAGAGAAGGTCATGCAGCATTGGGCTGAAAATATTCATGGGTTATTGTGATGACAGGCGTCATGGAGCATTGTGATGAGAAGGGAATAGAGCATTGTGATGATAAGGTCCTGGAGCATTGTGATGAGAAGACCATGGAGCCTTTTGATGACAAGTCTCATGGAGCATTCTGATGAAAAGGGCATGGAGCGTTGTCATTACAGGGGTCTTGGAGCATTGTGATGACAAGGGCATGGAGCATTGTGATGAGAAAGCCATGGAGCATTCTGATGACATGCGTCATGGAGCTTTTTGATGACAAGGGCATGGAGCATTGTGATGATAAGGTCCTGGAGCATTGTGATGAGAAGACCATGGAGCCTTTTGATGACAATTCTCATGGAGCATTCTGATGAAAAGGGCATGGAGCGTTGTGATTACAGGGGTCTTGGAGCATTGTGATGACAAGGGCATGGAGCATTGTGATGAGAAAGCCATGGAGCATTCTGATGACATGCGTCATGGAGCTTTTTGATGACAAGGGCATGGAGCATTGTGATTACAGGGGCTTGGAATATTGTGATGAAAAGGGCGTGGATCATTTTGAGGAAAAAGGCATGGAGCCTTGTCATGACAGGATTCAAGGAGCATACAGACGACAAGTTTTAGGCAGCATTGTGATGACAAGTGTATTGAGCATTTTGAGGACAAAGGTCATGGAGCATTGTGATGAGAAGACCATGGATAACTGTGATGACGAGCATCATGGGGCGTTGTGATGACAAGAGTTATGGAACATTGTGATCACAAGTGTTAGGAGCATTGTGATGACAGAGGTCATGAAGCATTTTGGTTTCATTGTGATGACAATAGCATGAAGCATTATGATTATGGGCATGGTGCATTTTGATGACAGGGTTCATGGAGCATTGAGATGAAAAGGGCCATGGAACATTGTGATTTCAGGGGTGTTGGAGAATTGTGATGACCAGAGCATGGAGCATTGTGATGAGAAGGCCATGGATCATTCTGATGACATGCGTCTTGGAGCCTTGTGATGACAAGGCCTTGGAACATTGTGATGGCTGGGTTCATGGAGCACTGTAATGACAGGGATAATGGAGCATTGTGATGACAAGGGCATGGAGCATTCGTCTGAAATATTTCTTGGATTATTGTGATGAGTGTAGGCATGGAACATTGTGATGACAAGGGCATGGAAACTGTGATACATGGGTCATGGAGGATTGTAATGACAATGGCGTGGAGCATTGTGATGAGATGGGCATCGAGCATTGTGATGACAATGATCATGGAGAATTGTGATGACAAAGGCATGGAGCAATGTTATGAGAGTGTTCATGGAGCATTGTGATTACAATGGCATGGAGCATTGTGAAGCCAAGGGTCATGGAGGATTGTGATGACAATGGTAATGGAGCATTGTGATGACAAGGGCTTGGAGCATTGTGATGACAAGGGTTATGGAGCATTGTGATAACAAGGGCCATTGAGAATTTTGATGACAAGGTCGTGAAGGATTGTGATGGCAAGTGTATGGATCTTGCTGTGACAGGGGTCATGGAGCATTGCAATGACAAGTGCATGGAGAATTGTGATGACAAAAGCATGTAACATTGTGATGAGAAGTGCCATGGAACATTGTGATGACAAGGACGTGGAGAATTGTGATGACAAGGGCATGGAGCATTGTGATGACAAGGTCATGGAGTATTTTGAAGACTGGTGTCAGGGAGCATTGTGATGACATATGTCATGGTCAATTGTGATGACAGTGGCATGGAGCATTGTGATGCCAAGTGTCATGGAGCATTGTGAAGACAAGGGTCAGGAGCACTGTGATGACCAGGTCATGAAGCAATGTTATCCCAAGTTTCATGGAGGATTGTGATGACAATGGTAATGGAATATTTTGATGACAAGTTCATGGAGCATTGTGATGACAAGGTCATGTAGCATTTTGCCAACAAAGGCATGGAGCATTGTGATGACAAGGGTCATGGAGCACTGTGATGACAAGTGTCAAGAAGCATTGTAATTACAGGGGTCATGGAGCATTGGGATAACAACGGCATAGATCATTGTGATGAGAAATATCATTTAGATTTTGATTACAAGGGTCCCAGATCATTGTGTTGTCAGGGGTCATGGAGCGTTGTGATGACAGTGATCATAGAGCATTGTGATGACAGGGGTCATGGAGCATTGTGAAGAGAAGGTCATGCAGCATTGGGCTGAAAATATTCATGGGTTATTGTGATGACAGGCGTCATGGAGCATTGTGATGAGAAGGGAATAGAGCATTGTGATGATAAGGTCCTGGAGCATTGTGATGAGAAGACAATGGAGCCTTTTGATGACAAGTCTCATGGAGCATTCTGATGAAAAGGGCATGGAGCGTTGTGATTACAGGGGTCTTGGAGCATTGTGATGACAAGGGCATGGAGCATTGTGATGAGAAAGCCATGGAGCATTCTGATGACATGCGTCATGGAGCTTTTTGATGACAAGGGCATGGAGCATTGTGATTACAGGGGCTTGGAATATTGTGATGAAAAGGGCGTGGATCATTTTGAGGAAAAAGGCATGGAGCCTTGTCATGACAGGATTCAAGGAGCATACAGACGACAAGTTTTAGGCAGCATTGTGATGACAAGTGTATTGAGCATTTTGAGGACAAAGGTCATGGAGCATTGTGATGAGAAGACCATGGATAACTGTGATGACGAGCATCATGGGGCGTTGTGATGACAAGAGTTATGGAACATTGTGATCACAAGTGTTAGGAGCATTGTGATGACAGAGGTCATGAAGCATTTTGGTTTCATTGTGATGACAATAGCATGAAGCATTATGATTATGGGCATGGTGCATTTTGATGACAGGGTTCATGGAGCATTGAGATGAAAAGGGCCATGGAACATTGTGATTTCAGGGGTGTTGGAGAATTGTGATGACCAGAGCATGGAGCATTGTGATGAGAAGGCCATGGATCATTCTGATGACATGCGTCTTGGAGCCTTGTGATGACAAGGCCTTGGAACATTGTGATGGCTGGGTTCATGGAGCACTGTAATGACAGGGATAATGGAGCATTGTGATGACAAGGGCATGGAGCATTCGTCTGAAATATTTCTTGGATTATTGTGATGAGTGTAGGCATGGAACATTGTGATGACAAGGGCATGGAAACTGTGATACATGGGTCATGGAGGATTGTAATGACAATGGCGTGGAGCATTGTGATGAGATGGGCATCGAGCATTGTGATGACAATGATCATGGAGAATTGTGATGACAAAGGCATGGAGCAATGTTATGAGAGTGTTCATGGAGCATTGTGATTACAATGGCATGGAGCATTGTGAAGCCAAGGGTCATGGAGGATTGTGATGACAATGGTAATGGAGCATTGTGATGACAAGGGCTTGGAGCATTGTGATGACAAGGGTTATGGAGCATTGTGATAACAAGGGCCATTGAGAATTTTGATGACAAGGTCGTGAAGGATTGTGATGGCAAGTGTATGGATCTTGCTGTGACAGGGGTCATGGAGCATTGCAATGACAAGTGCATGGAGAATTGTGATGACAAAAGCATGTAACATTGTGATGAGAAGTGTCATGGAACATTGTGATGACAAGGACGTGGAGAATTGTGATGACAAGGGACATGGAGCATTGTGATGACCAGGGCATGGAGCATTGTGATGACAGTTTTCATGGAGCATTCTGATGACAGGTGTCATGGAGCATTGTGATGACAAGGGTCATGGAGCATTCTGATGACAAGCTTGTGGAGTATTGTGATGACAATGGAATGGAGCATTTTGATGAAAAGAGCATGTATCATCGTGATGAAAAAGGCATGGAGCCTTTTCATGACAGTTTTCAAAGAGCATTCTGACGACAAGTGTCAGGGAGCATTGTGATGAAATGTTTATTGAGCATTGTGATGACAAAGGTCATACAGAATAGTGATGAGAAGATCATGGATAATTGTGATAACGGGTGTGATGGGGCATTGTGATGAAAAGTGTTATGGAACATTGTGATCGCAAGAGTTTGGAGCATTGTGATGATAGAGGTCATCGTGCATTTTGATTTCAAGGAGCATGGAGCATTGTGATGACAAGGGTATGAAGCAATGAGATCCCAAGTTTCATGGAAGATTGTGATGACAAGCACATGGAGCATTGTGATGACAGAGGTCATGGAGCATTTTGATTTCATTGTGATGACAATAGCATGAAACATTATGATGATGGTCATGGTGCATTTTGATGACAGGATTCATGGAGCATTGAGATGCAAAGGGGCATGGGGCATAGTGATTACAAGGTTCTTGGAGCATTCTGATGACAAGGGCATGGAGCATTGTGATGAAAAGGCCATGGAGCATTCTGATGACATGCGTCAAGGAGCTTTGTGATGACAAGGGCATGGAGCATTGTGATTACAGGGTTCTTGGAGCATTGTGATGTCATGGGTCATGAAGCCTTGTGATGACAAGGCTGTGGAACTCTGTGATGGCAGGGGTCATGGAGCATTGTTATGACAGGTGTAATGGAGCATTGTGATGACAAGGGCATGGACCATTGTTCTGAAAATTTGCATGGATTATTGTGATGAGAATGGGCATGGAGCTTTGTGATGACAAGGGCACAAAACACTGTGATACATGGGTCATGGAGGATTGTAATGACAAGTGCATGGAGCATTGTGATGAGAAGGGCATGGAGCATTATGATGACAAGCGTCATGGAGCTTTGTGATCACCAGGGCATGGAGCAATGTGATGAGAGGTTTCATGGAGCATTGTTTTGACAGTGGTATGGAGCATTGTGATGAAAAGCTTCATGGATCATGGTGATGACAATGGCATGAATCATTGTGATGCCAAGTGTCATGGATCTTCGTGATGACAAACGTCATGGAGCATTTTGATGACAAGGGCGTGGTGCATTGTGGTGAGAAGGGCAGCGTACATTTTGATGACCGGGTCATGGACCAATTTGACGAAAAGTGTCATGGAACATTTTGATGACATGGGTTATGGAACACTGTGATATTTCGGGTCATGAAGAATTCTGCTGAAAAGGGCATGTAACGTTGTGATGACTTGGGTCATGGAACATAGTGATGACAGGGCTGAGGGAGTATTGTGATGACTAGTGATGGAACATTGTGATGACATATGTCATTGTCCATTGTGATGACAAAGGTAATGGACTAGTGCTTGGCACATTGTGATGACATTTGTCATGTAGCATTGTGCTGACAATCACATGGAGTATTGTGATGACATGTTTCATGGAGCATTGTGCTGACAAAGGCATGGAGCATTGTGATGACAAGGGTCACGTAGCATTGTGCTGAGAAGCGCATGGAGCATTGTGATGACAAGGGTCATGGAGCATTTTGAAGACAAGTGCGTGGTGCATTGTGATGAGAAGGGCAGGGAGTATTGTGATGACAGGGTTATGGGGCAATTTGATGAAGAGGGTCAAGGAACATTTTGATGAGAGGGGATATTGAACATTGTGATGTCAGGGGTCATGGAGCATTGTGATGAAAAGGGTCGTGGAGCATTTTGATTACAGGGGTTATGGAACATTGTGATGTCAAGGGTCATGGAGCATTGTGACGATTAGGGCATGTAGCATTATGATTACTGGGGTCATGGAATATTGTGATGACAGGGTTGACTGAGTATTGTGATGACTAGTGATGGAACTTTGTGATATGAGTGGAGAGTGAGCATTTTGATGAGAAGTGCATGGAGCATTGTGATGAAAAGGTTTATGGAGCATTGTGATGACAAGGTTGTGGAGCATTGTGATGACAAAGGCATGGTGCATTGTGATGATATGTTTCCTGGAGCATTGTGCTGACAAGCGCATGGAGCATTGTGATGACAAGGGTCATTGAGCATTGTGCTGACAAAGGCATGGAACACTGAGGTGACAAGGGTCAGAGAGCTTTGTGATGAAAAGTTCATTGAGCATTGTGTTGACACTCTCACAGAGCCTTGTGATGATGAGGGTATGGACCATTGTGATGACAAAGGTCATGAAGCATTGTGATGACTGGAGTCATGGAGCATTGTGATGACAGTGGTCATGGAGAATTGTGATGACAAGAGGATGGAGCATTGTGGTGACATGGGCGTGGTGCATTGTGATGAGAATGGCAGGGAGCATTGTGATGACAGGGTCCTGGAGCAATTTGATGAAAAGTGTCATGGAACATTTTGATGACAGGGGTTATGGAACATTGTGATATCAGGGGTTATGGAGCATTGTGATGAAAATGGTCATGGATCATGTTGATGACAGGGTTTAGGGAACATTGTGATGGTAGGGGTCATGGAGCATTGGGATGATAAGGGCATGTAGCATTGTGATGACGGTGTCATGGAACAATGTGATGACAGGGATGAGGGAGTATGGTGATGACTAGTGAAGGAACATTGTGATGTCAGCGGTGAGAGAGCATTTTGATGAGAAGTGCATGGAGCATTGTGATGACAAGGTTTATGGAGCATTGTGATGACAAGGTTGTGGAGCATTGAGATGACAAGAGCATGGTGCATTTTAATGGCAGTTGTCATTGAGCATTGTGCTGATAAAAGCATGGAGCATTGTGATGACAAGGGTCAGAGAGCATTGTGATGAAAAGTTTACGGAACATTGTGGTGACAAATGTCACAGAGACTTGTGATGATGAGGGCATGGACCATTTTGATGACAAAGGTCATGAAGCATTGTGATGACTGGAGTCATGGAGCATTGTGATAACAGGGGTCATGGAGCATTGTGATGACAAAGGTCATGGAGCATTTTGATGACAGGTGTTATGGAACATTGTGATGTCAGGGTTCATGGAGCATTGTGATGA
This sequence comes from Mesoplodon bidens, assembly GCF_964165515.1. Lineage (NCBI taxonomy): Eukaryota > Metazoa > Chordata > Mammalia > Artiodactyla > Ziphiidae > Mesoplodon > Mesoplodon bidens. The sequence continues at coordinate 25,290,735 of NC_138180.1, read as the reverse complement.
TAAGGGCACGTAGCTTTGTGATGATGGGGTCATGGATCATTGTGATGACAGGGGTGAGGGAGTATTGTGATGACTAGAGATGGAACATTGTGATATCAGTTGTGAGTGAGCATTTTGATGAGAAGTACATGGAGCATTGTGATGACAAGGTTTATTTAGCATTGTGATGACTAGGTTGTGGAGCATTGAGATGACAAGAGCATGGTGCATTGTGATGACATGGGTCATGGAGCATTGTGATGACAAGGGCATGCAGTAATGTGATGAGAAGGCCAAGGAGCATTCTTATGACATGCTTCATGGAGCTTTGTGATGACAAGGGCATTTCACATTGTGATTACAGTCGTCTTGGTGCATTGTGATGACAAGGGTCATGGAGCCTTGTGATGACAAGGCCGTGGAAAATTGTGATGGCAGCGGTCATGTCGCATTGTTATGACAAGGGTAATGGAGCATTGTGATGCCAAAGGTCATGGAGCATTCTGATGACAAAAGCATGGCACATTGTGATGACATGGGTCCTGGAGCATTGTGCTAACAAGCGCATGGAGTATTGTGATGACAAGGGTCATGGAACATTGTGATGACAAGGGTAATGGAGCATTGTGATGCCAAAGGTCATGGAGCATTCTGATGACATGTGCATGGCACATTGTGATGACATGGGTCATGGAGCATTGTGCTGACATATGCATGGAGCACTCTGATGACAAGCGTCACAGAGCATTGTGATGAAAAGTTCATGAAGCATATTGATGACTGGAGTCACAGAGCATTGTGATGAAAGGGGTCATGGAGCATTGTGATGAAAAGGGTCATGAAGCATTTTGATGAAAGGGGTTAGGGAACATTGTGATGTTCGTGGTCATGGAGCATTGTGATGATAAGGGCATGTAGCATTGTGATGACGGTGTCATGGAACAATGTGATGACAGGGGTGAGGGTGTATGGTGATGACTAGTGAAGGAACATTGTGATATCAGTGGTGAGAGAGCATTCTGATGAGAAGTGCATGGAGCACTGCGATGACAAGGTTTATGGAGCATTGTGATGACAAGGTTGTGGAGCAATGTGATGACGAACTCATGGCACATTGTGATGACATGGGTCATGGAGCATTGTGCTGACAAGCGCATGGAGCATTGTGATGACAATGGTCATGGAGCATTGTGCTGACAAAAGCATGGAGCATTGTGATGACAAGCGTCACAGAGCATTGTGATGAAAAGTTCATGGAGCATTGTGGTGACAAAGGTCACAGAGCCTTGTGATGATGAGGGCATGGACCATTGTGATGACAATGGTCATGAAGCATTGTGATGACTGGAGTCACAGAGCATTGTGAGGACAGGGGTCATGGAGCATTGTGATGAAAAGGGTCATGAAGCATTTTGATGGCAGGGTTTAGGGAACATTGTGATGTTAGGGGTCATAGAGCACTGTGATGATAAAGGCATGTAGCATTGTGATGACGGGGTCGTGGAACAATGTGATGACAGGGGTGAGGGCTTATCGTGATGACTACAGAAGGAACATTGTTATATCAGTGGTGAGAGAGGTTTTTGATGAGAAGTTAATGGAGCATTGTGATTACAAGGTTTATGGAACACTGTGATGACAAGGTTGTGGAACATTGACACGACAAGAGCATGGTGCATTGTGATGACAAGCGTCATGGAGCATTGTGCTGACAAAGGCATGGAGCACTGTGATGACAAGGGTCAGAGAGCATTGTGATTGAAAGTTCAAGGAGCATTGTGGTGACAAATGTCACAGAGCCTTGTGATGATGAGTGCATGGACCGTTGTGATGACAAAGGTCATGAAGCATTGTGATGACTGGAGTCACGGAGCATTGTGATGCCGAGGGTCATGGAGCTTTGTGATGACAAATGTCATGGAGCATTTTGATGAGAAGGGCGTGGTGCATTGTGATGAGAATGGCAGGGAGCATTGTGATTACAGGGTCCTGGAGCAATTTGATGAAAAATGTCATGGAACATTTTGATGACAGTGGTTATGGAACATTTTGATGTCGTTGGTTATGGAGCATTGTGATGAAAAGGGTCATGGTGCATTGTGATGACAGGGTTCATAGATCATTGAGATATAAAGGGGCATGGAGCACTGTGATTACATGGGTCTTGGAGCTTTGTGATGACAAGGCCATGGAGCATTGTGATGAGAAGTCCATGGAGCATTCTGATGACATGCATCATGGAGATTTTTGATGACAAAGGGCATGGAGCTTTGTGATTACAGGAGTCTTGGAGAACTGTGATGACAAGGGTCATGGAGCCTTGTGATGACAAGGCCGTGGAACACTGTGATGGCAGGGGTCATGGAGCATTGTTATGACAGGTGTAATGGAGCATTGTCACGACAAGTGCATGGAGCATAGGTCTTAAATGTTTCATTGATTATTGTGATGAGAGCGGACATTGGGCATTGTGAAGACAAGGGCAATGAACACTGTGATACATGGGTCATGGAGGATTGTAATGGCAAGGGCATGGAGCATTTTGATGAAAATTATATGGAGCATTTTTATGTCAAGAGTCCAAAATCATTATGTTGTCAGTGTTCATGGAGCATTGTGATGACAATGGTCATGGAGTATTGTGATGACAAGTTTTATGGAACATTGTGATCACAAGGGTTTGGAACATTGTGATGACAGAGATCATGGAGCATTTTGATTTCATTGTGATGACAATAGCATGTAAGCATTATGATGATGGGCCTGGTTCATTGTGATGACAGGGTTCAAACGGCATTGAGATGAAAAAGGGCATGGAGCATTGAGATTACAGGGCTCTTGGAGCATTGTGCTGACAAAGGCATGGTGAATTGTGATGAGAAGGCCATGGAGCATTCTGATGACATGCGTCATGGAGCTTTGTGATGACAAGGGAATGGAGCATTGTGAATACAGGGATCTTGGAGCACCGTGATGACAAGGGTCATGGAGCCTTGTGATGACAAGGCCGTGGAATATTGTGATGGCAGGGGTCATGGAGCATTGTTATGACAGGTGTAATGGAACATTGTGATGAAAAGGGCATGGAGCATAAGTCTGAAAACTTTCACCGATTATTGTGATGAGAGTGGACATGGAGCATTGTGATGACAAGGGCACGGAACACTGTTATACATGGGTCATGGAGGATTGTAATGACAATGGCATGGAGCATTTTGATGAGAAGTGCATCGAGTATTGTGATGACAAGCGTCTTGGAGCTTTGTGATGACAAGGGATTGGAGAATTCTGATGAAAAAGTCCTGGAGCATTGCGATGAGACGGTCATGGAGCCTTGTGATGACAAGTCTCATGGAGCATTCTGATGAAAATGGACATGGAGCATTGTGATTACAGGGGTCGTGGAGCATTGTGATGACAAGGGAAAGGAGCATTGTGATGAGAAGGCCATGGAGCATTCTGATGACATGCATCATGGAGATTTGTGATGACAAGGGCTTGGTGCATTGTGATTACAGGGGTCTTGGAGCATTGTGATGACAAGGGTCATGGAGCCTTGTGATGAGAAGGCCGTGGAACATTGTGATGGCAGGGGTCAGGGAGCATTGTTATGACAGGGGTAATGGAGCATTTTGATGACAAGCGCATGGTGCATTGGTCTGAAAAATTTCATTGATTATTGTATTGAGATTGGGTAATGAGCATTGTGATGACAAGGGCACGGAACACTGTGATACATGGGTCACGGAGGATTGTATTGACAAGTTCATGGAGCATTTTGATGAGAAGGGTCATAGAGCATTGTGATGAAATGTTCATGGAGCATTGTGGTGACAAAGGGTATAAAGCATTGTGATGACTGGCGTCATGGAGCACTGTGATGACAGCGGTCGTGAAGCATTGTGATGACACAGGTATGGAGCATTGTGATGACAGGGGCTTGGAGCATTTGTTTGACAAGTTTCATGGATTATTGTAATGACAGTGGGCATGGCACATTGTGATGACAAGGGCATGGAGCATTGTGATGACAAGGTCATGGATTATTGTGAAGACATGTGTCAGTGAACATTGTGATGATATATGTCATGGTCCATTGTGATGACAATTGCATGGAGCATTGTGATGCCAAGTGTCATGGCGGACTGATGACAAAGGTAATGGAGCATTGTGATGACAAGGGCTTGGAGCATTGTGATGATAAGGGTCATGCAGTATTGTGATGACAGGGGCATGGAACATTGTGATGACAAGGGCCAATGAGAATTTTGATGACAAGGTCATGAAGCATTGTGATGACAAGCGCATGGAGCTTGCTATGAAAGCGGTCATGGAGCATTGCGATGACAAGTGCATGGAGAATTGTGATGAAAAGAGCATGTAACATTTTGATGAGAAGTGTCATGGAGCATTGTGATGACTAGGACGGCGAGAATTGTGATGACAAAGGACATGGAGCATTGTGATGACTAGTGCAAGGAGCATTGTGATGGCAAGACCGTGTAGCCTTTTGATGAGAAAACCATGGATAATTGTGATGACGAGCGTCATGGAGCACTGTAATGACAAGTGGCATTGAACATTGTGAAAACAGGTGTCATGGAGCATTGTGATGACAGTGGACATGTAGCATTGTGATGACAAGTGTCATGGAGCATTCTTATGACAAGCTTGTGGAGTATTGTGATGACCAGGGTCATGGAGCATTGTGATGAAAAGGGCATGGAGCATTGTGATGAAAAAGGCATATTTTCAAAGAATATTCTTTTGACTTACTAAATCACCTCACTTTTATACGTTTTCTGTTTTATTAAGTTCTGCTCATATATTTATTTATTTTTTCTATGTTCTCAGGGTTCATTGTTTTGATCATGTGATGTCAAATAAAACAATTGGTAATTAATTTTAAAAAAATCTTTTTAATTATAAAGACTTGAAATTTCTGAAGAATCCACCTTACTTCTAAGTATCTAAGGTTCAGGTCCTCCATATTATTGCTGGCCTAAGGCTTAGATCACCATATAGCAATGTATATATTGACCTATTTTCCCCTCGACTTTCTGTGTTTCCTACATCTCACCTTTGCAGACAAGCCATTTGAAATATCCTTAACTTATATCACAGCCAATAAGTCTTTGAAATAAGGTGTATTTTTTAGATAATTCTTCTATATATAATTAGGCAGAAAATCCGACCTGCCATATTTTTCAAAACAGCATAATTTCACTCTTCTCAATGATGAATCTGTTGTATTACACAACCTTTGAGTATTTAGCTTTATCAATGACATGTACTTTAAAAATGTTTTAAAGATCCTACCAGTCTTTTAAAACATCCTTGTTCCTTGTTTCAGTTCCAGTTGTATGTATATTGTCTAACTTGCAGCTGATTATTCCACCATCTGATGGATGGACTTGGGAATCTAATTCTGGTATTGATTGCTTTTGCTGATTGTCTCCACTTGTAGCTGATTTCTTCATTATTGTGTAAATTTAGATCATGAGCTCATGTTTAGCTAAACAGCTGACTTTGTAAGAGTTGTAGGTGTGAACGCACGAGAGCTTCAGCAGAAAGTCAGCAAAGATTTAGTTGTGACCCACAACTAAATTTCCCACAAAAAAAATAACATTTTATAGAAGTGTTGGTCCAATACTCCCTCTAGAGGCATGGGACTCAAACACAGCTGTTTGTGGCCCCTGCTTTGGGGAAGGGGCATCGAGTGGCCCAGGCCCTGGCAGGAGCCTCTCCGTGAATTTCCCAGGGACCCAACTGGTGCGACATTCGGTCACGTAGCAGTAAGTTACGATACCCAAACCTATGGTTACCTGTTCAGCTTGGTGTACTACGTGGAAAGCTTCCACACACACTTCAAGTAGGAGGGTGGCCTGAGAGGAAAAATGAGACGTCGGGCTGCCATGCAGCGCAAGAATGTTCTCTTTATCCTGAGCCTTAATGCTTGTGCCACTCCACTGGTCCTGCCATGCTCTGAGGGCCCTGCCCTGGCGCCCCTGCTCCCCTGCCATGTGTTCAGTCACACCAGAGATGGCCACACACACACCCTCAGTAAGGACAGTGTTGCAACATCCTGCAGCCCCGCCCTCTCTCCACAGGTTGCCATGAACTCCAGAGGCTGCATCCTTTGCCCTGGGCATACAGAGGATACCAAGGGCACACATGATGGCCTTAAATGAGTACCCCTTGTGTCAGTTATGGTAAACTTTAGGAGATAGGAAATTGGCCACTTTACAGAATTGTTCAAATTTACTGGCATTTTAATATTCTCTGGTATAACATTGTCCTGATTCTTTCAGTATATTATTTTCCTCTGTTTTCTTTTGCTTAATCAAAGTGTGTTTTTAAAATCTTTTCAAACAATATTCTTTTGACTTACTAAATCACCTCAATTTTATACGTTTTCTGTTTTATTAAGTTCTGCTCATATCTTCATTTATATGTTTTCTTTGTTCTCACGATTTATTGTTTTGATCTTCTAATGTAAAATAAAACAATAGGTTATTAATTTTAATAAATCCTTTTAATTATAAAGAGTTGAAATTTCTGAAGATTCCAGCTTACTTGTAAGTTTCAAAGGGTCAGGTCCTCTACATTGTGGCTGGCCTAAGGCTTAGTTCACAATATAGCAAAGTATATATTGACCTATTTTCCCCTTGACTTTCTGTGATTTCCTACATCTCACCTTTCTTTGCAGACAAGCCATTTGAAATACCCTTAACTTATTTCACAGCCAATAAGTCTTTGAAATACTGTGTATTTTTTTAGATAAATCTTCTTATATAAATAGGCAGAAAATTTGATCTGCCATATTTTTCAAAACAGCATAATTTCACTCTTCTCCATGATTAATCTGTTGTATTACACAACCTTTGAGTTTTTAGCTTTATCAATGTCATGTACTTTAAACGTGCTTTAAGTATCCTACCAGTCTTATAAAACATCCTTGTTCCTTGTTTCAGTTCTAAATTTATGTATATTTTCTGCCTTGAACCTGATTATGCCAACATCTGATGGATGGCCTTGGGAATCTAATTCTGGTATTGATTGTTTTTGTTGATTGTCTCCACTTGTATCTAATTTCTTCATTATTGTGTAAATTTAGATCATGAGCTCATGTTTAGCTAAACAGCTGTCCCTGAAAGAGGCTTAGGTGTGAACGCTCATAATCTTCAGCAGGAAGTCGGCAAACGTTTATTTGTGTCCCTCCAATGATTGCACACAATTACCCCGTTATCTAAAAGTGTTGTCCAATACTACTTCTAGAGGCAGGGGACTCAGAAGGGCTGCTTTGATGCCCCAACTCTGGGGAAGGGGCACTGGGTGGTGAGGGGCCTGGGCAGGAACCTCGCCACGCGTGTCCCAGGGACACTACTGCCTGCTACCTTCAGTCACCTGGCTGGAAACAACGATGGCCAGACCTATGGATACCTGTGCAGGGAGACGTACTCTGCGGACAAGTTCCACACACACTTCAAGCAGGAGGGCGGCCTGGGTGGATAGGTGAGAGTTTGGCCAGCTGTTCAGACAAAGAAGGCACACTTTGGCCTGGGCCTAGATGCTTGTGACACCCGACTGGGCCTGCCGGGCTCTGAGTGCCCTGCCGTTGGCCCCCTTCTCCCCTGCCCTTTGTTCAGTCACAGCAGAGATGCCCCCATCCACTGCCTCAGTGAGGGCAGTGTTCCAACATCCTTCAGCCCCGACCCCTCACCGCAGGTTACCATGGACTATAGATGCTGCATTCTGAGGCCAGGGCATTCCGAGAATGCCAAGGGCAGACATGAGGACCTTAAATGATTTCCTCTTGTGTCAATTTTGGTAAACTTTAGGAGCTAGGAAATGGTCCACTTTACACAAATGTTCAAATTTACTGGCATTTCATATATTCTCTGCTATAACATTGTCCTGATTCTTTCTGTATATTCTTTACTTATGTTTTGGTTTTCCTTAATCAAAGTGTGTCTTTTAACTCTTTTCAAAGAATATTCTTTGGACTTACTACATCACCTGAATTTTATACGTTTTCTGTGGTATTAAGTTCTGCTCATATCTTTATTTATCTTTTTTCTATGTTCTCAGGGTTTATTGTTTTGATCTTCTGACGTCAATTAAAACACTTGGTTATTCATTTTAATAAATCTTTTTACTTATAAAGATTTGAACTTTTCAAGATTCCAGCTTACTTGTAAGTTTCTAAGGGTCAGGTCCTCTACATTGTTGCTGGCCTAAGGCTTAGTTCACAATATGGCAAAGTATATATTGATCTATTTTCACCACGACTTTCTGTGATTCCCTACATCTCACCTTTCTTTGCAGACAAGCCTTTTGAAATACCCTTAACTTATTTCAGAGCCAATAAGTCTTTGAAATAATGTGTATTTTTTAGAGAAATCTTCTTATATATTTAGGAAGAAAATCTGACCTGCCATAGTTTTCAAAACAGCATAATTTCACTCTTCTCAATGATGAATCTGTTGTATTACACAACCTTTGAGTATTTAGCTTTATCAATGAAATGTAATTTAAAAATGTTTTAGAGATCCTACCAGTCTTTGAAAACATCCTTGTTCCTTGTTTCTGTTCCAGTTTTATGTAGATTTTCTGCCTTGCACTTGATTATTCCAACGTCTGATCGATGGCCTAGGGAATCTAATTCTGGTATTGATTGTTTTCGCTGATTGTCTCACCATGTAGCTGATTTCTTCATTAGTGTGTAAATTTAGATCATGAGCTCATGTTTAGCTAAACAGCTGACCTGGTAAGAGGCTTAGTTGTGAACGCTCGTAAGCTTCAGCAGAAAGTCGGCAAAGATTTATTTGTGTCCCTGCAATGTGTTACCCCGAGGACCCCGTTTTCTACAGGTGTTGGTCCAATACTCCCTCTAGAGGCAGGGACTCAGACAGGACAGCTTTGCTGCCAACGATCTGGTGTAGTGGATCTTGGCGGCCTGTGACCCGGGCAGGAGGCTCCCCACATGTGTCCCACGACCCATCTGCCTGCGAACTTCGGTCACCTGGCAGGAAGCTACGATGCCCAGACCTATGGTTAGCTGTGCAGTGAGGTGTACTGTGCACACCGGTTCCACACACACTTCAAGTAAGAGGGCGGCCTGATTGGAACGGTGAGAGTTTGGGCAGCGGTGCAGACAAAGAAGGCGCCCTTTGGCCTAGGTGTAAATGCTTTTGACACCCCACTGGGCCTGCCGGGCTCTGAGGGCCCTGACCTTGGCCCCCTTCTCCCCTGCCCTTTGTTCAGTCACAGCAGAGATGGCCACACCAACTCCCTCAGTGAGGGCAGTGTTCCGACCTCCCTCAGCCCCGCCCCCTCTCCGCAGTTTACCATGGACTACAGATGCTGCATTTTGAGGCCAGGGCGTTCCGAGAATGCCAAGGGCAGACATGATGACCTTAAATGATTTCCTCTAGTGTCAATTTTGGTAAACTTTAGGAGCTAGGAAATGGTGCACTTTACGGAAATATACAAAGTTAATGGCATTTCATACATTCTCTGCTGCAACATTCTCCTGATTTTATCTGTACATTCTTTACTTATGTCTTTGTTTCCTTAATCAAAGTGTGTCTTTTAAATCTTGTCAAAGAATATTCTTTGCACTTACTACATCACCTGAATTTTATACGTTTTCCTTTGTATTAAGTTCTGCTCATATCTTTATTTATCTTTTTTCTATGTTCTCAGGTTTATTGTTTTGATAATCTGATGTCAATTAAAACACTTGGTTATTCCTTTTAATAAATCTTTTGACTTATAAAGATTTGTATTTTTCAAGATTCCAGCTTACTTGTAAGTTTCTAAGGGTCAGGTCCTCTACATTGATGCTGGCCTAAGGCTTAGTTCACAATATTGCAAAGTATATATTAACCTATTTTCCCCTCGACTTTCTGTGATTCCCTACATATCACATTTCTTTGCAGACAAGCTATTTAAAATACCCTTAACTTATTTAACAGCCAATAAGTCTTTGAAATAATGTGTATTTTTTGGAGAAATCTTTTTATATATTTAGGCAGAAAATCTGACCTGCAATAGTTTTCAAAACAGCATAATTTCACTCTTCTCAATGATGAATCTGTTGTATTACACAACTTTTGAGTATTTGGTTTATCAAAGACATGTACTTTAAAAATGTTTTAGAGATCCTACCAGTCTTTGAAAACATCCTTCTTCCTTGTTTCAGTTCCAGTTTTATGTATATTTTCGGCCTTGCACCTGATTATTCCAACGTCTGATGGATGGTCTAGGGAATCTAATTATGGTATTGATTGTTTTTGCTGATTGTCACCCCCTGTTGCTGATTTCTTCATTATTGTGTAAATTTAGATCATGAGCTCATGTTTAGCTAAACATCTGACCTTGTAAGAGGCTAAGGTGTGAACACTCGTAAGCTTCATCAGAAAGTCCGCAAAGATTTATTTGTTTCCCTCCAATGAGTTGCCCGCGAGGAACCAGTTTTCTACAAGTATTGGTCCAATACTCCCTCTAGAGGCACGGCCTCAGACAGGGCTGCTTTGCGCACCACGAGCAGTGGCAGTGGCAGTGGGCTGCCTGTGGCCCGGGCAGGAGCCTCTCCGCGTGTGTCCCAGGGACCCATCTGCCTGCGAACTTCAGTCACCTGGCAGGATGCTACGATACCCAGACCTATGGTTGACTGTGCAGCGAGGTGTACTGCCCGGACACGTTCCACACACACTTCTAGTAAGAGGGCGGCCTGAGTGGAAAGGTGAGAGTTTGGGCAGCTGTGCATACAAAGAAGGCGTTCTTTGGCCTGGGCCTAAATGCTTGTGACACCCAACTGGGCCTGCCGGGCTCTGAGGGCCCTGCACTGGGACCCCTGCTCCCCTGCCCTTTGTTCAGTCACAGCAGAGATGGCCACACCCACTCCCTCCGTGAGGGCAGTGTTCCAACCTCCCTCAGCCCCGCCCCTCTCCGCAGGTTACCATGGACTACAGATGCTGCATTCTGAGGCCAGGGAGTTCCGAGAATGCCAATGGCAGATATGATGACCTTAAATGATTTCCTCTTGTGTCAGTTTTGGTAAACTTTAGGAGCTAGCAAATGGTCCACTTTACAGAAATGTTCAAATTTAGTGGCATTTCATATATTCTCTGCTATAACATTGTCCTGATTCTTTCTGTATATTCTTTATTTATGTTTTGTTTTCCTTAATCAAAGTGTGTCTTTTAAATCTTGTCAAAGAATATTCTTTGGACTAACTACCTCACCTGAATTTTATACGTTTTCTGTTGTATTAAGTTCTGCTCATATCTTTATTTATCTTTTTTCTATGTTCTCAGGGTTTATTGTTTTGATCTTCTGATGTCAATTAAAACACTTGGTTATTCATTTTAATAAATCTTTTTACTTATAAAGGTTTGAACTTTTTAATATTCCAGCTTACTTGTAAGTTTCTAAGGGTCATGTCCTCTACATTGTTGCTCGCCTAAGGCTTAGTTCACAATATAGCATAGTATATATTGACCTATTTACCCCTCGAATTTCTGTGATTTCCTACATCTCACCTTTCTTTGCAGACAAGCCATTTAAAATACCCTTAACATATTACACAGCCATTAAGTCTTTGAAATAATATGTATTTTTAGACAAATCTTCTCATATTATTAGGCAGAAAATCTCACCTGCCATAGTTTTCAAAACAGCATAATTTCACTCTTCTCAATGATGAATCTGTTGTATTACCCAGCCTTTGAGTATTTAGCTTTACCAATGACATGTACTTTAAAAATGTTTTAGAGATCCTACCAGTCTTTGAAAACATCCTTGTTCCTTGTTTCAGTTCCAGTTTTATGTATATTTTCTGCCTTGCACCTGATTATTCCAACGTCTGATGGATGGCCTAGGGAATCTAACTCTGGTATTGATTGTTTTTGCTGATTATGTCCCCTTGTAGCTGATTTCTTCATTATTGTGTAAATTTAGATCATGAGCTCACGTTTAGCTAAACAGCTAACCTTGTAAGAGGCTTAGGTGTGAACGCTTGTAAGCTTCAGCACAAAGTCAGCAAAGATTTATTTGTGTCCCTCCAATGAGTTGCCCGCGAGGACCCCGTTTTCTACAACTGTTGGTCCAATACTGCCTCTACAGGCAGGGGACTCAGACAGGGCTTCTTTGAGACCCCCAATCTGGGGCAGAGGCAGTGGGCGGCCTATGGCCCAGGCAGGAGCCTATTCGCGTGTGTCCCTGGGACCCAACTGCCTGTGAACTTCGGTCACCTGACAGGAAGCCACGATGCCCAGACCTATGGTTAGCTGTGCAGCGAGGTGTACTGCATGGACAGGTTCCACAAACACTTCAAGTAAGAGGGAGGCCTGAGTTGAAAGGTGAGAGTTTGGGCAGCTGTGAAGACAAAGAAGGCGCCCTTTAGCCTAGGCCTAAATGCTTGTGACACCCCACTGGGCCTGCCGGGCACTGAGGTCCCTGCCCTGGGCCCCCTGCTCCCCTGCCCTTTGTTCAGTCATAGCAGAGATGGCCACACCCACTCCCTCAGTGAGGGCAGTGTTCCAAACTCCCTCAGCCCTGCCCCCTCTGCGCAGGTTACCATGCACTACAGATGCTGCATTCTGAGGCCAGGGCGTTCCGAGAATGCCAACGGCCGACATGATGACCTTAAATGATTTCCTCTTGTGTCAGTTTTGGTAAACTTTAGGAGCTAGGAAATGGTTCATTTTACACAAATGTTCAAATGTACTGGCATTTCAGATATTCTCTGCTATAACATTGTCCTGATTCTTTCTGTATATGCTTCACTTATGTTTTGGTTTTCCTTAATCAAAGTGTGTCTTTTAAATCTTGTCAAAGAATATTCTTTGGACTTACTACATCACCTAAATTTTATACGTTTTCCATTGTATTAACTTCTGCTCATATCTTTATTTTTCTTTTTTCTATGTTCTCAGGGTTTATTGCTTTGATCTTCTGATGTCAATTAAAACCCTTGGTTAATCATTTTAATAAATCTTTTTACTTATAAAGATTTGAACTTTTTAATATTCCAGCTTACTTGTAAGTTTCTAAGGGTCAGGTCCTCTACATTGTTGCTGGTCTAAGGCTTAGTTCACAATGTAGCAAAGTATATATTGACCTATTTTCCCCTGTACTTTCTGTGATATCCTACATCTCACCTTTCTTTGCAGAGAAGCCATTTGAAATACCCTTAACTTATTTCACAGCCAATAAGTCTTTGAAATAATGTATATTTTTTAGAGAAATCTTCTTATATAATTAGTCAGAAAATATGACCTGCCATAGTTTTCAAAACAGCATAATTTCACTCTTCTCAATGATGAATCTGTTGTATTACACAACCTTTGAGTATTTCGCTTTATCAATGTCATGTACTTTATAAATGTTTTAGAGATCCTACCAGTCTTTGAAAACATCCTTGTTCCTTGTTTCCGTTCCAGTTTTATGTATATATTCTGCCTTGCACTTGATTATTCCAACATCTGATGGATGGCCTAGGGAATCTAACTGTGGTATTGATTGTTTTTGCTGCTTTTCTCACCATGTAGCTGATTTCTTCATTAGTGTGTAAATTTAGATCATGAGCTCATGTTTAGCTAAACAGCTGACCTGGTAAGAGGCTTAGTTGTGAACGCTCGTAAGCTTCAGCAGAAAGTCGGCAAAGATTTATTTGTGTCCCTGCAATGTGTTACCCCGAGGACCCCGTTTTCTACAGGTGTTGGTCCAATACTCCCTCTAGAGGCAGGGACTCAGACAGGACAGCTTTGCTGCCAACGATCTGGTGTAGTGGATCTTGGCGGCCTGTGACCCGGGCAGGAGGCTCCCCACATGTGTCCCACGACCCATCTGCCTGCGAACTTCGGTCACCTGGCAGGAAGCTACGATGCCCAGACCTATGGTTAGCTGTGCAGTGAGGTGTACTGTGCACACCGGTTCCACACACACTTCAAGTAAGAGGGCGGCCTGATTGGAACGGTGAGAGTTTCGGCAGCGGTGCAGACAAAGAAGGCGCCCTTTGGCCTAGGTGTAAATGCTTTTGACACCCCACTGGGCCTGCCGGGCTCTGAGGGCCCTGACCTTGGCCCCCTTCTCCCCTGCCCTTTGTTCAGTCACAGCAGAGATGGCCACACCAACTCCCTCAGTGAGGGCAGTGTTCCGACCTCCCTCAGCCCCGCCCCCTCTCCGCAGTTTACCATGGACTACAGATGCTGCATTTTGAGGCCAGGGCGTTCCGAGAATGCCAAGGGCAGACATGATGACCTTAAATGATTTCCTCTAGTGTCAATTTTGGTAAACTTTAGGAGCTAGGAAATGGTGCACTTTACGGAAATATACAAAGTTAATGGCATTTCATACATTCTCTGCTGCAACATTCTCCTGATTTTATCTGTACATTCTTTACTTATGTCTTTGTTTCCTTAATCAAAGTGTGTCTTTTAAATCTTGTCAAAGAATATTCTTTGCACTTACTACATCACCTGAATTTTATACGTTTTCCTTTGTATTAAGTTCTGCTCATATCTTTATTTATCTTTTTTCTATGTTCTCAGGTTTATTGTTTTGATAATCTGATGTCAATTAAAACACTTGGTTATTCCTTTTAATAAATCTTTTGACTTATAAAGATTTGTATTTTTCAAGATTCCAGCTTACTTGTAAGTTTCTAAGGGTCAGGTCCTCTACATTGATGCTGGCCTAAGGCTTAGTTCACAATATTGCAAAGTATATATTAACCTATTTTCCCCTCGACTTTCTGTGATTCCCTACATATCACATTTCTTTGCAGACAAGCTATTTAAAATACCCTTAACTTATTTAACAGCCAATAAGTCTTTGAAATAATGTGTATTTTTTGGAGAAATCTTTTTATATATTTAGGCAGAAAATCTGACCTGCAATAGTTTTCAAAACAGCATAATTTCACTCTTCTCAATGATGAATCTGTTGTATTACACAACTTTTGAGTATTTGGTTTATCAAAGACATGTACTTTAAAAATGTTTTAGAGATCCTACCAGTCTTTGAAAACATCCTTCTTCCTTGTTTCAGTTCCAGTTTTATGTATATTTTCGGCCTTGCACCTGATTATTCCAACGTCTGATGGATGGTCTAGGGAATCTAATTATGGTATTGATTGTTTTTGCTGATTGTCACCCCCTGTTGCTGATTTCTTCATTATTGTGTAAATTTAGATCATGAGCTCATGTTTAGCTAAACATCTGACCTTGTAAGAGGCTAAGGTGTGAACACTCGTAAGCTTCATCAGAAAGTCCGCAAAGATTTATTTGTTTCCCTCCAATGAGTTGCCCGCGAGGAACCAGTTTTCTACAAGTATTGGTCCAATACTCCCTCTAGAGGCACGGCCTCAGACAGGGCTGCTTTGCGCGCCACGAGCAGTGGCAGTGGCAGTGGGCTGCCTGTGGCCCGGGCAGGAGCCTCTCCGCGTGTGTCCCAGGGACCCATCTGCCTGCGAACTTCTGTCACCTGGCAGGATGCTACGATACCCAGACCTATGGTTGACTGTGCAGCGAGGTGTACTGCCCGGACACGTTCCACACACACTTCTAGTAAGAGGGCGGCCTGAGTGGAAAGGTGAGAGTTTGGGCAGCTGTGCATACAAAGAAGGCGTTCTTTGGCCTGGGCCTAAATGCTTGTGACACCCAACTGGGCCTGCCGGGCTCTGAGGGCCCTGCACTGGGACCCCTGCTCCCCTGCCCTTTGTTCAGTCACAGCAGAGATGGCCACACCCACTCCCTCCGTGAGGGCAGTGTTCCAACCTCCCTCAGCCCCGCCCCTCTCCGCAGGTTACCATGGACTACAGATGCTGCATTCTGAGGCCAGGGAGTTCCGAGAATGCCAATGGCAGATATGATGACCTTAAATGATTTCCTCTTGTGTCAGTTTTGGTAAACTTTAGGAGCTAGCAAATGGTCCACTTTACAGAAATGTTCAAATTTAGTGGCATTTCATATATTCTCTGCTATAACATTGTCCTGATTCTTTCTGTATATTCTTTACTTACGTTTTGTTTTCCTTAATCAAAGTGTGTCTTTTAAATCT
Source organism: Mesoplodon bidens (assembly GCF_964165515.1). Taxonomy (NCBI): domain Eukaryota; kingdom Metazoa; phylum Chordata; class Mammalia; order Artiodactyla; family Ziphiidae; genus Mesoplodon; species Mesoplodon bidens. The sequence continues at coordinate 25,274,685 of NC_138180.1, read as the reverse complement.
TGTCAAAGAATATTCTTTGGACTAACTACCTCACCTGAATTTTATACGTTTTCTGTTGTATTAAGTTCTGCTCATATCTTTATTTATCTTTTTTCTATGTTCTCAGGGTTTATTGTTTTGATCTTCTGATGTCAATTAAAACACTTGGTTATTCATTTTAATAAATCTTTTTACTTATAAAGGTTTGAACTTTTTAATATTCCAGCTTACTTGTAAGTTTCTAAGGGTCATGTCCTCTACATTGTTGCTCGCCTAAGGCTTAGTTCACAATATAGCATAGTATATATTGACCTATTTACCCCTCGAATTTCTGTGATTTCCTACATCTCACCTTTCTTTGCAGACAAGCCATTTAAAATACCCTTAACATATTACACAGCCATTAAGTCTTTGAAATAATATGTATTTTTAGAGAAATCTTCTCATATTATTAGGCAGAAAATCTCACCTGCCATAGTTTTCAAAACAGCATAATTTCACTCTTCTCAATGATGAATCTGTTGTATTACCCAGCCTTTGAGTATTTAGCTTTACCAATGACATGTACTTTAAAAATGTTTTAGAGATCCTACCAGTCTTTGAAAACATCCTTGTTCCTTGTTTCAGTTCCAGTTTTATGTATATTTTCTGCCTTGCACCTGATTATTCCAACGTCTGATGGATGGCCTAGGGAATCTAACTCTGGTATTGATTGTTTTTGCTGATTATGTCCCCTTGTAGCTGATTTCTTCATTATTGTGTAAATTTAGATCATGAGCTCACGTTTAGCTAAACAGCTAACCTTGTAAGAGGCTTAGGTGTGAACGCTTGTAAGCTTCAGCACAAAGTCAGCAAAGATTTATTTGTGTCCCTCCAATGAGTTGCCCGCGAGGACCCCGTTTTCTACAAGTGTTGGTCCAATACTCCCTCTACAGGCAGGGGACTCAGACAGGGCTTCTTTGAGACCCCCAATCTGGGGCAGAGGCAGTGGGCGGCCTATGGCCCAGGCAGGAGCCTATTCGCGTGTGTCCCTGGGACCCAACTGCCTGTGAACTTCGGTCACCTGACAGGAAGCCACGATGCCCAGACCTATGGTTAGCTGTGCAGCGAGGTGTACTGCATGGACAGGTTCCACAAACACTTCAAGTAAGAGGGAGGCCTGAGTTGAAAGGTGAGAGTTTGGGCAGCTGTGAAGACAAAGAAGGCGCCCTTTAGCCTAGGCCTAAATGCTTGTGACACCCCACTGGGCCTGCCGGGCACTGAGGTCCCTGCCCTGGGCCCCCTGCTCCCCTGCCCTTTGTTCAGTCATAGCAGAGATGGCCACACCCACTCCCTCAGTGAGGGCAGTGTTCCAAACTCCCTCAGCCCTGCCCCCTCTGCGCAGGTTACCATGCACTACAGATGCTGCATTCTGAGGCCAGGGCGTTCCGAGAATGCCAACGGCCGACATGATGACCTTAAATGATTTCCTCTTGTGTCAGTTTTGGTAAACTTTAGGAGTTGGAAATGGTTCATTTTACACAAATGTTCAAATGTACTGGCATTTCAGATATTCTCTGCTATAACATTGTCCTGATTCTTTCTGTATATGCTTCACTTATGTTTTGGTTTTCCTTAATCAAAGTGTGTCTTTTAAATCTTGTCAAAGAATATTCTTTGGACTTACTACATCACCTAAATTTTATACGTTTTCCATTGTATTAACTTCTGCTCATATCTTTATTTTTCTTTTTTCTATGTTCTCAGGGTTTATTGTTTTGATCTTCTGATGTCAATTAAAACACTTGGTTAATCATTTTAATAAATCTTTTTACTTATAAAGATTTGAACTTTTTAATATTCCAGCTTACTTGTAAGTTTCTAAGGGTCAGGTCCTCTACATTGTTGCTGGTCTAAGGCTTAGTTCACAATGTAGCAAAGTATATATTGACCTATTTTCCCCTCGAATTTCTGTGATTTCCTACATCTCACCTTTCTTTGCAGACAAGCCATTAGAAATACATTTAACATATTACACAGCCATTAAGTCTTTGAAATAATGTGTATTTTTAGAGAAATCTTCTCATATTATTAGGCAGAAAATGTCACCTGCCATAGTTTTCAAAACCGCATAATTTCACTCTTCTCAATGATGAATCTGTTGTATTACACAACCTTTGAGTATTTAGCTTTATCAATGACATGTACTTTAAAAATGTTTTAGAGATCCTAGCAGTCTTTGAAAACATCCTTGTTCCTTGTTTCAGTTCCAGTTTCATCTATATTTTCTGCGTTGCACCTGATTATTCCTACGTCTGATGGATGGCCTAGGGAATCTAATTCTGGTATTGATTGTTTTTGCTGATTGTCTCCCCCTGTAGCTGATTTCTTCATTATTGTGTAAATTTAGATCATAAGCTCATGTTTAGCTAAACATCTGACCTTGTAAGAGGCTTAGGTGTGAACACTCGTAAACTTCATCAGAAAGTCCGCAAAGATTTACTTGTGTCCCTCCAATGAGTTGCCCGCTAGGACTCCGTTTTCTACAAGTGTTGGTCCAATACTCCCTCTAGAGGCACGGCCTCAGACAGGGCTGCTTTGCGCCCCACGAGCAGTGGCAGTGGCAGTGGGCGGCCTGTGGCCCGGGCAGGAGCCTCTCCGCGTGTGTCCCAGGGACCCATCTGCCTGCGAACTTCGGTCACCCGGCAGGAAGCTACGATGCCCAGACCTATGGTTGGCTGTGCAGCGAGGTGTACTGCGTGGACAGGTTCCACACACACTTCAAGTAAGAAGGCGGCCTGAGTGGAAAGGTGAGAGTTTGGGCAGCTGTGCAGACAAAGAAGGTGCCCTTTGGCCTGGGCCTAAAGGCTTGTGACACCCCACTGGACCTGACGGGCTCTGAGGGCCCTGCACTGAAACCACTGCTCCACTGCTGTTTGTTCAGTTACAGCAGAGATGGCCTCACCCACTCCCTCAGTGAGGGCAGTGTTCCAACCTCCCTCAGCCCCGCCCCCACTCCGCAGGTTCCCATGCACTACAGATGCTGCATTCGGAGGCCAGGGCGTTCCGAGAATGCCAAGGGCAGACATGATGACCTTAAATGATTTCCTCTTGTGTCAGTTTTGGTAAACTTTAGGAGCTAGGAAATGGTCCACTTTACACAAATGTTCAAATTTACTGGCATTTCAGATATTCTCTGCTATAACATTGTCCTGATTCTTTCTGTATATTCTTTCCTTATGTTTTTGTTTTCCTTAATCAAAGTGTGTCTTTTAAATCTTGTCAATGAATATTCTTTGGACTTACTACATCACCTGAATTTTATACGTTTTCCGTTGTATTAAGTTCTGCTCATATCTTTATTTTTCTTTTTTCTATGTTCTCAGGGTTTATTGTTTTGATCTTCTGATGTCAATTAAAACACTTGGTTACTCATTTTAATAAATCTTTTTACTTATAAAGATTTGAACTTTTGAAGATACCAGCTTACTTGTAAGTTTCTAAGGGTCAGGTCCTCTACATTGTTGCTGGCCTAAGGCTTTGTTCACAATATAGTAAAGTGTATATTGACCTATTTTCCCCTCGACTTTCTGTGATTCTCTACATCTCCCCTTTCTTTGCAGACAAGCCATTTGAAATACCCTTAACTTATTTCACAGCTTATATGTCTTTGAAATAATGTGTATTTTTAGAGAAATCTTCTCATATTATTAGGCAGAAAATCTCACCTGCCATAGTTTTCAAAACAGCATAATTTCACTCTTCTCAAGGATGAATCTGTTGCATTATACAGCCTTTGAGTATTTAGCTTTATCAATGACATGTACTTTAAAAATGTTTTAGAGATCCTACCAGTCTTTGAAAACATCCTTGTTCCTTGTTTCAGTTCCAGTTTTGTGTATATTTTCTGCCTTGCACCTGATTATTCCAACATCTGATGGATGGCCTAGGGAATCTAATTATGGTATTGATTGTTTTTGCTGATTGTCTCCCCCGGTATTTGATTTTTCATTATTGTGTAAATTTAGATCATGAGCTCATGTTTAGGTAAACATCTGACTTTGTAAGAGGCTTAGGTGTGAACGCTCGTAAGCTTCATCGGAAAGTCCGCAAAGATTTATTTGTGTCCCTCCAATGAGTTACCCCGATGACCCCGTTTACTACAAGTGTTGGTCCAATACTCCCTCTAGAGGCAGGGACACAGACAGGACTGCTTTGCTGCCACCGATCTGGTGTAGTGGCTTTTGGCGGCCTGTGGCCCGAGCAGGAGGCTCCCCGCGTGTGTCCCACGGCCCATGTGCCTGTGAACTTCGGTCACCTGGCAGGAAGCTACGATGCCCAGACTTATGGTTAGCTGTGCAGTGAGGTGTACTGTGCGGACCGGTTCCACACACACTTCAAGTTAGAGGGCTGCATGAGTGGAAAGGTGAGAGTTTGGGCAGCTGTGCAGACAAAGAAGGCGCCCTTTGGCCCAGGCCTAAATGCTTGTGACACCCGACTGTGCGTGCCGGGCTCTGAGGGCCCTGCCCTTGGCCCCCTTCTCCACTGTCTTTGTTCTGTCACTGCAGAGATGTCCACACCCACTCCCTCAGTGTGGGCAGTGTTCCAAACTCCCTCAGCCCCGCTCCCTCTCCACAGGTTACCATGGAAAACAGATGCTGCATTCTGAGGCCAGGGCGTTCCGAGAATGCCAAGGGCAGACATGATGACCCTAAATGATTTCCTCTAATGTCAATTTTTGTAAACTTTAGGAGCTAGGAAATGGTCCACTTTACAGAAATATTCAAATTTACTGGCATTTCATATATTCTCTGCGACAACATTCTCCTGATTTTTTCTGTATATTCTTTACTTATGTTTTGGTTTTCTTTAATCAAAGTGTGTATTTTAAATATTGTCAAAGAATATTCTATGGACTTACTACATCACCTGAATTTTATACGTTTTCTGTTGTATTAAGTTCTGCTCATAACTTTATTGATCTTTTTTCTATGCTATCAGGGTTTATTGTTTTGATCATCTGATGTCAATTAAAACACTTGGTTATTCATTTTAATAAATCTTTTTACTTATAACGATTTGAAATTTTCAAGATTCCAGCTTACCTGTAACTTTCTAAGTGTCAGGTCCTCTACATTGTTGCTGGCCTAAGGCTTAGTTCACAATATAGCAAAGTATACATTGACCTATTTTCCCCTCGACTTTCTGTGATTTCCTACATCTCACCTTTCTTTGCAGACAAGCCATTTGAAATACCCTTAACTTATTTCACAGCCAATAAGTCTTTGAAATAATGTGTATTTTTAGAGAAATCTTCTTATATATTTAGGCAGAAAATCTGACCTGCCATAGTTTTCAAAACAGCATAATTTCACTCTTCTCAATGATGAATCTGTTGTATTACACAACCTTTGAGTATTTAGCTTTATCAATGACATGTACGTTAAAAATGTTTTAAAGATCCTAACAGTCTTTGGTAACATCCTTGTTCCTGGTTTCAGTTCCAGTTTCATGTATATTTTCTGCCTTGCACCTGATTATTCCAACGCCTTATGTATGGCATACGGAATCTAATTCTGGTATTGTTTGTTTTTGCTGATTGTCTCCCCCTGTAGCTGATTTCTTCATTATTGTGTAAATTTAGATCATGAGCTCATGTTTAGCTAAACATCTGACCTTGTAAGAGGCTTAGGTGTGAACACTCTTAAGCTTCATCAGAAAGTCCGCAAAGATTTATTTGTGTCCCTCCAATGAGTTACCCGCGAGGACCCCGTTTTCTACAAATGTTGATCCAATACTCCCTTTAGAGGCACGGCCTCAGACAGGGCTGCTTTGCGCCCCACGAGCAGTGGCAGTGGCAGTGGGCTGCCTGTGGCCCGGGCAGGAGCCTCTCCACGTGTGTCCCAGGGACCCATCTGCCTGCGAACTTCAGTCACCTGGCAGGATGCTACGATACCCAGACCTATGGTTGACTGTGCAGCGAGGTGTACTGCCCGGACACGTTCCACACACACTTCTAGTAAGAGGGCGGCCTGAGTGGAAAGGTGAGAGTTTGGGCAGCTGTGCATACAAAGAAGGCGTTCTTTGGCCTGGGCCTAAATGCTTGTGACACCCAACTGGGCCTGCCGGGCTCTGAGGGCCCTGCACCGGGACCCCTGCTCCCCTGCCCTTTGTTCAGTCACAGCAGAGATGGCCACACCCACTCCCTCCGTGAGGGCAGTGTTCCAACCTCCCTCAGCCCCGCCCCTCTCCGCAGGTTACCATGGACTACAGATGCTGCATTCTGAGGCCAGGGAGTTCCGAGAATGCCAATGGCAGATATGATGACCTTAAATGATTTCCTCTTGTGTCAGTTTTGGTAAACTTTAGGAGCTAGCAAATGGTCCACTTTACAGAAATGTTCAAATTTAGTGGCATTTCATATATTCTCTGCTATAACATTGTCCTGATTCTTTCTGTATATTCTTTACTTATGTTTTGTTTTCCTTAATCAAAGTGTGTCTTTTAAATCTTGTCAAAGAATATTCTTTGGACTAACTACCTCACCTGAATTTTATACTTTTTCTGTTGTATTAAGTTCTGCTCATATCTTTATTTATCTTTTTTCTATGTTCTCAGGGTTTATTGTTTTGATCTTCTGATGTCAATTAAAACACTTGGTTATTCATTTTAATAAATCTTTTTACTTATAAAGGTTTGAACTTTTTAATATTCCAGCTTACTTGTAAGTTTCTAAGGGTCATGTCCTCTACATTGTTGCTCGCCTAAGGCTTAGTTCACAATAGAGCATAGTATATATTGACCTATTTACCCCTCGAATTTCTGTGATTTCCTACATCTCACCTTTCTTTGCAGACAAGCCATTTAAAATACCCTTAACATATTACACAGCCATTAAGTCTTTGAAATAATATATATTTTTAGAGAAATCTTCTCATATTATTAGGCAGAAAATCTCACCTGCCATAGTTTTCAAAACAGCATAATTTAACTCTTCTCAATGATGAATCTGTTGTATTACCCAGCCTTTGAGTATTTAGCTTTACCAATGACATGTACTTTAAAAATGTTTTAGAGATCCTACCAGTCTTTGAAAACATCCTTGTTCCTTGTTTCAGTTCCAGTTTTATGTATATTTTCTGCCTTGCACCTGATTATTCCAACGTCTGATGGATGGCCTAGGGAATCTAACACTGGTATTGATTGTTTTTGCTGATTATGTCCCCTTGTAGCTGATTTCTTCATTATTGTGTAAATTTAGATCATGAGCTCACGTTTAGCTAAACAGCTAACCTTGTAAGAGGCTTAGGTGTGAACGCTTGTAAGCTTCAGCACAAAGTCAGCAAAGATTTATTTGTGTCCCTCCAATGAGTTGCCCGCGAGGACCCCGTTTTCTACAAGTGTTGGTCCAATACTGCCTCTACAGGCAGGGGACTCAGACAGGGCTTCTTTGAGACCCCCAATCTGGGGCAGAGGCAGTGGGCGGCCTATGGCCCAGGCAGGAGCCTATTCGCGTGTGTCCCTGGGACCCAACTGCCTGTGAACTTCGGTCACCTGACAGGAAGCCACGATGCCCAGACCTATGGTTAGCTGTGCAGCGAGGTGTACTGCATGGACAGGTTCCACAAACACTTCAAGTAAGAGGGAGGCCTGAGTTGAAAGGTGAGAGTTTGGGCAGCTGTGAAGACAAAGAAGGCGCCCTTTAGCCTAGGCCTAAATGCTTGTGACACCCCACTGGGCCTGCCGGGCACTGAGGTCCCTGCCCTGGGCCCCCTGCTCCCCTGCCCTTTGTTCAGTCATAGCAGAGATGGCCACACCCACTCCCTCAGTGAGGGCAGTGTTCCAAACTCCCTCAGCCCTGCCCCCTCTGCGCAGGTTACCATGCACTACAGATGCTGCATTCTGAGGCCAGGGCGTTCCGAGAATGCCAACGGCCGACATGATGACCTTAAATGATTTCCTCTTGTGTCAGTTTTGGTAAACTTTAGGAGTTGGAAATGGTTCATTTTACACAAATGTTCAAATGTACTGGCATTTCAGATATTCTCTGCTATAATATTGTCCTGATTCTTTCTGTATATGCTTCACTTATGTTTTGGTTTTCCTTAATCAAAGTGTGTCTTTTAAATCTTGTCAAAGAATATTCTTTGGACTTACTACATCACCTAAATTTTATACGTTTTCCATTGTATTAACTTCTGCTCATATCTTTATTTTTCTTTTTTCTATGTTCTCAGGGTTTATTGTTTTGATCTTCTGATGTCAATTAAAACACTTGGTTAATCATTTTAATAAATCTTTTTACTTATAAAGATTTGAACTTTTTAATATTCCAGCTTACTTGTAAGTTTCTAAGGGTCAGGTCCTCTACATTGTTGCTGGTCTAAGCCTTAGTTCACAATATAGCAAAGTATACATTGACCTATTTTCCCCTCGACTTTCTGTGATTTCCTACATCTCACCTTTCTTTGCAGACAAGCCATTTGAAATACCCTTAACTTATTTCACAGCCAATAAGTCTTTGAAATAATGTGTATTTTTGGAGAAATCTTCTTATATATTTAGGCAGAAAATCTGACCTGCCATAGTTTTCAAAACAGCATAATTTCACTCTTCTCAATGATGAATCTGTTGTATTACACAACCTTTGAGTATTTAGCTTTATCAATGACATGTACTTTAAAAATGTTTTAGAGATCCTAACAGTCTTTGATAACATCCTTGTTCCTTGTTTCAGTTCCAGTTTCATGTATATTTTCTGCCTTGCACCTGATTTTTCCAACGCCTTATGTATGGCATAGGGAATCTAATTCTGGTATTGATTGTTTTTGCTGATTGTCTCCCCCTGTAGCTGATTTCTTCATTATTGTGTAAATTTAGATCATGAGCTCATGTTTAGCTAAACATCTGACCTTGTAAGAGGCTTAGGTGTGAACACTCTTAAGCTTCATCAGAAAGTCCGCAAAGATTTATTTGTGTCCCTCCAATGAGTTACCCGCGAGGACCCTGTTTTCTACAAATGTTGGTCCAATACTCCCTTTAGAGGCACGGCCTCAGACAGGGCTGCTTTGTGCCCCACGATCTGGGGCAGTGGCATTGGGCGGCCTGTGGCCCGGGCAGGAGCCTCTCCGCGTGTGTCCCAGGGTCCCATCTGCCTGTGAACTTCGGTCACCTGGCAGGAAGCTATGATGCCCAGACCTATGGTTAGCTGTGCAGCGAGGTGTACTGCGCGGACAGGTTCCACACACACTTCAAGTAAGAGGGAGGCCCGAGTGGAAAGGTGAGAGTTTGGACAGCTGTGCATACAAAGAAGGCGCCCTTTGGCCAGGGCCTAAATGCTTGTGACACCCCACTGGGCATGCTGGGCTCTGAGGGCCCAGTACTGGGACCCCTGCTCCCCTGCCCTTTGTTCAGTCACAGCAGAGATGGCCACACCCACTCCCTCAGTGAGGGCAGTGTTCCAACCTCCCTCAGCCCCGCCCCCTCTCCGCAGGTTACCATGGACTACAGATGCTGCTTTCTGAGTCCATGGCATTCCGAGAATGCCAAGGGCAGACATGATGACCTTAAATGATTTCCTCTTGTGTCAGTTTTGGTAAACTTTAGGAGCTAGGAAATGGTCCACTTTACACAAATGTTCAAATTTACTGGCATTTCAGATATTCTCTGCTATAACATTGTCCTGATTCTTTCTGTATATACTTTCATTATGTTTTTGTTTTCCTTAATCAAAGTGTGTCTTTTAAATCTTGTCAATGAATATTCTTTGGACTTACTACATCACCTGAATTTTATACGATTTCCATTGTATTAAGTTCTGCTCATATCTTTATTTTTCTTTTTTCTATGTTCTCAGGGTTTATTGTTTTGATCTTCTGATGTCAATTAAAACACTTGGTTACTCATTTTAATAAATCTTTTTACTTATAAAGATTTGAACTTTTGAAGATACCAGCTTACATGTAAGTTTCTAAGGGTCAGGTCCTCTACATTGTTGCTGGCCTAAGGCTTTGTTCACAATATAGTAAAGTGTATATTGACCTATTTTCCCCTCGACTGTCTGTGATTCCCTACATCTCCCCTTTCTTTGCAGACAAGCCATTTGAAATACCCTTAACTTATTTCACAGCTTATATGTCTTTGAAATAATGTGTATTTTTAGAGAAATCTTCTCATATTATTAGGCAGAAAATCTCACCTGCCATAATTTTCAAAACAGCATAATTTCACTCTTCTCAAGGATGAATCTGTTGCATTATACAACCTTTGAGTATTTAGCTTTATCAATGACATGTACTTTAAAAATGTTTTAGAGATCCTACCAGTCTTTGAAAACATCCTTGTTCCTTGTTTCAGTTCCAGTTTTGTGTATATTTTCGGCCTTGCACCTGATTATTCCAACATCTGATGGATGGCCTAGGGAATCTAATTATGGTATTGATTGTTTTTGCTGATTGTCTCCCCCGGTATTTGATATTTCATTATTGTGTAAATTTAGATCATGTGCTCATGTTTAGGTAAACATCTGACTTTGTAAGAGGCTTAGGTGTGAACGCTCGTAAGCTTCATCAGAAAGTCCGCAAAGATTTATTTGTGTCCCTCCAATGAGTTACCCCGATGACCCCGTTTACTACAAGTGTTGGTCCAATACTCCCTCTAGAGGCAGGGACTCAGACAGGACTGATTTGCTGCCACCGATCTGGTGTAGTGGCTTTTGGCGGCCTGTGGCCCGGGCAGGAGGCTCCCCGCGTGTGTCCCACGACCCATGTGCCTGCGAACTTCGGTCACCTGGCAGGAAGCTACGATGCCCAGACCTATGGTTAGCTGTGCAGCGAGGTGTACTGTGTGGACCGGTTCCACACACACTTCAAGTTAGAGGGCTGCTTGAGTGGAAAGGTGAGAGTTTGGGCAGCTGTGCAGACAAAGAAGGCGCCCTTTGGCCTAGGCCTAAATGCTTGTGACACCCGACTGGGCGTGCCGGGCTCTGAGGGCCCTGCCCTTGGCCCCCTTCTCCACTGCCTTTGTTCTGTCACCGGAGAGATGTCCACACCCACTCCCTCAGTGTGGGCAGTGTTCCAAACTCCCTCAGCCCCGCTCCCTCTCCACAGGTTACCATGGAAAACAGATGCTGCATTCTGAGGCCAGGGCGTTCCTAGAATGCCAAGGGCATACATGATGACCTTAAATGATTTCCTCTAATGTCAATTTTTGTAAACTTTAGAAGCTAGGAAATGGTCCACTTTACAGAAGTATTCAAATTTACTGGCATTTCATATATTCTATGCTACAACATTCTCCTGATTTTTTTTGTATATTCTTTACTTATGTTTTGGTTTTCCTTAATCAAAGTGTGTCTTTTAAATCTTGTCAATAAATATTCTTTGGACTTACTACATCACCTGAATTTTATACGTTTTCCTTTGAATTAAGTTCTGCTCATATCTTTATTTTTCTTTTTTCTATGTTCTCAGGGTTTATTGTTTTGATCTTCTGATGTCAGTTAAAACACTTGGTTACTCATTTTAATAAATCTTTTTAGTTATAAAGATTTGAACTTTTGAAGATACCAGCTTACTTGTAAGTTTCTAAGGGTCAGGTCCTCTACATTGTGGCTGGCCTAAGTCATCGTTCTCCATATAGCAATGTATATATTGACCTATTTTCCCCTCGACTTACTGTGATTTCCTACATCTCACCTTTCTTTGCAGACAAGCCATTTGAAATACCCTTAACTTATTTCACAGCCAATAAGTCTTTGAAATAATGTGTATTTTTGGAGAAATCTTCTTATATATTTAGGCAGAAAATCTGACCTGCCATAGTTTTCAAAACAGCATAATTTCACTCTTCTCAATGATGAATCTGTTGTATTACACAACCTTTGAGTATTTAGCTTTATGAATGACATGTAACTTAAAAATGTTTTAGAGATCCTAACAGTCTTTGATAACATCCTTGTTCCTTGTTTCAGTTCCAGTTTCATGTATATTTTCTGCCTTGCACCTGATTTTTCCAACGCCTTATGTATGGCATAGGGAATCTAATTCTGGTATTGATTGTTTTTGCTGATTGTCTCCCCCTGTAGCTGATTTATTCATTATTGTGCAAATTTAGATCATGAGCTCATGTTTAGCTAAACATCTGACCTTGTAAGAGGCTTAGGTGTGAACACTCTTAAGCTTCATCAGAAAGTCTGCAAAGATTTATTTGTGTCCCTCCAATGAGTTACCCGCGAGGACCCCGTTTTCTACAAATGTTGGTCCAATACTCCCTTTAGAGGCACGGCCTCAGACAGGCCTGCTTTGCGCCCCACGATCTGGGGCAGTGGCAGTGGGAGTCAAGTGGCCCGGGCAGGAGCCTCTCCGCGTGTGTCCCACGACCCATCTGCCTGTGAACTTCGGTCACCTGGCAGGAAGCTACGATGCCCAGACCTATGGTCAGCTGTATAGCGAGGTGTACTGTGCGGACAGGTACCACACACACTTCAAGTAAGAGGACGGCCTGAGTGGAAAGTTGAGAGTTTGGACAGCTGTGCAGACAAAGAAGGCACCCTTTGGCCTCGGCCTAAATGCTTGTGACACCCGACTGGGCCTGCCGGGCTCTGAGGGCCCTGCCCTTGTCCCCTTTCTCCCCTGCCCTTTGTTCAGTCACAGCAGTGATGGCCACTCCACTCCCTCAGTGAGGGCAGTGTTCCAACCTCCCTCAGTCCCGCCCCCTCTCCGCAGGTTACAAGGGACTACAGATGATGCATTCTGAGGCCAGGGCGTTCCGAGAATGCCAGGGGCAGACATGATGACCTTCAATGATTTCCTCTTGTGTCAATTTTGGTAAACTTTAGGAGCTAGGAAATGGTCCACTTTACAGAAATATTAAAATGTACTGGCATTTCATATATTCTCTGCTACAACATTGTCCTGATTCTTTCTGTATATTCTTTACTTATGTTTTTCTTTTCCTTAATCAAAGTGTGTCTTTTAAATATTTTCAAAGAATATTCTTTGGACTTACTACATCACCTGAATTTTATACGTTTTCTGTGGTATTAAGTTCTGCTCATATCTTTATTTATCTTTTTTCTATGTTCTCAGGGTTTATGTTTTGATCTTCTGATGTCAATTAAAACACTTGGTTACACATTTTAATAAATCTTTTTACGTATAAAGATTTGAACTTTTGAAGATTCCATGTTACTTGTAAGTTTCTAAGCGTCAGGTCCTCTACATTGTTGCTGGCCTAAGGCTTTGTTCACAATATAGTAAAGTGTATATTGACCTATTTTCCCCTCGACTTTCTGTGTTTCCCTACATCTCCCCTTTCTTTGCAGACAAGCCATTTGAAATACCCTTAACTTATTTCACAGCTTATAAGTCTTTGAAATAATGTGTATTTTTTAGAGAAAACTTCTTATATATTTAGGCAGAAAATCTGACCTGCCATAGTTTTCAAAACAGCATAAATTCACTCTTCTCAGTGATGAATCTATTGTATTACACAACCTTTGTGTATTTAGCTTTATCAATGACATGTACTTAAAAAATGTTTTAGAGATCCTACCAGTCTTTGAAAACATCACTGTTCATTGTTTCAGTTCCAGTTTTGTGTATATGTTCTGCCTTGCACCTGATTATTCCAACATCTCATGGATGGCCTAGGGTATCTAATACTGGTATTGATTGTTTTTGCTGATTGTCTCCCCTTGTATCTGATTTCTTCATTATTGTGTAAATTTAGATCATGAGCTCATGTTTAGCTAAACAGCTGACTTTCTAAGAGGCTTAGGTATGAACGCTCCTAAGCTTCATAAGAAAGTCTGCAAATATTTATTGGTGTCCCTCCAAAGAGATACCCCGTGGACCCCGTTTTCTACAAGTGTTGGTCCAATACTCCCTCTAGAGGCAGGGACTCAGACAGGACTGCTTTGCTGCCACCGATCTTGGGTAGTGGCTTTTGGCGGCCTGTGGCCCGGGCAGGAGCCTCTCCGCGTGTGTCCCAGGGACCCATCTGCCTACGAACTTCGGTCAACTGGCAGGAAGCTACGATGCCCACACCTATGGTTAGCTGTGCAGCGAGGTGTACTGCGAGGACAGGTTGCACACACACTTCAAGTAAGAGGGAGGCCCAAGTGGAAAAGTGAGAGTTTGGGCAGCTGTGCAGACAAAGAAGGCGCCCTATGGCCTGGGCCTAAATGCTTGTGACACCCCACTGGGCCTGCCGGGCTCTGAGGGCCCTGCCCTGGGGCCCCTGCTCCCCTGCCCTTTGTTCAGTCACAGCAGAGATGGCCACACCCTCTCCCTCAGTGAGGGCTGTCTTCCAAACTCCCTCAGCCACGCCCCCTGTCCGCAGGTTACTATGGACTACACATGCTGCATTCTGAGGCCAGGGCGTTCCGTGAATGCCAAGGGCAGACATGATGACCTTAAATGATTTCCTCTTGTGTCAGTTTTGGTAAACTTTAAGAGCTAGGAAGTGGTCCGCTTTACAGAAATGTTCAAATTTACAGGCATTTCATATATTCTCTGCTATAACATTGTCCTGATTCTTTCTGTATATTCTTTACTTATGTTTTTGTTTTCCTTAATCAAAGTGTGTCTTTTAAATCTTTTCAAAATATATTCTTTGGACTTACTAAATCACCTAAATTTTATACGTTTTCTCTTGTATTAAGTTCTGCTCATATCTTTATTTATCTTTTTTCTATGTTCTCAGGGTTTATTGTTTTGATTTTCTGATGTCAAGTTAAACACTTGGTTATTCATTTTAATGAATCTTTTTACTTATAAAGATTTGAACTTTTAAAGATTCCAGCTTACTTGTACGTTTCTAAGGGTCCATTCCTCTACACTGTTGCCGGCTTAAGGCTTAGATCACCATTAGCAATGTATATATTGACATATTATACCCTCGGCTTTCTGTGATTCCCTACATCTCACCTTTCTTTTCAGACAAGCCATTTGAAATACCCTTAACTTATTTCACAGCCAATAATTCTTTGAAATAATGTGTATTTTTTAGAGAAATCATCTTATATAATTAGGCAGAAAATCTCACCTTCCATAGTTTTCTAAACAGCATAATTTCACTCTTCTCACTGCTTAATTTGTTGTATTAAAGAACCTTTGAGTATTTAGCTTTATCAATGACATGTACTTTAAAAATGTTTTAGAGATCCTACCAGTCTTTGAAAACCTCCTTCTTCCTTGTTTCATTTCCAGGTTTATGTATATTTTCTGCCTAGAACCTGATTATTCCAACATCTGATGAGTGCCCTGGGGAATCTAATTCTGGTATTGATTGTTTTTGCTGATTGTCTCCCTTTGTAGCTGATTTCTTCATTATTGTGTAAATTTAGATCATGAGCTCATGTTTAGCTAAACAGCTGACCTTGTAAGAAGCTTAGGTGTGAACGCTCGTAAGTTTCAGCAAAAAGTCGGCAAAGATTTATTTGTGTCCCTCCAATGAGTTGCCCACAAGGACCCCGTTTTCTAGAAGTGTTGGTCCAATACTTCCTCTAGGGGTAGGGGACTTAGACAGGGCTGCTTTTGGCCCCCGATCTTGGGCAGGGGCAGTGGGCGGCCTGTGGCCCAGGCAGGAGCCTCTCTGCGTGTGAACCTGGGAATCATCTCTCCTGCGAACTTCGGTCACCTGGCAGGAAGCTACGATGCCCAGACCTATGGTTAGCTGTGCAGCGAGGTATACTGTGCGGACAGGTTCCACACACACTTCAACTAAGAGGGTGGCCTGAGTGGAAAAGTGAGTGTTTCGGCAGCTGTGCAGACAAAGAAGGTGCCCTATGGCCTGGGCCTAAAGTCTTGTGACACACCACTGGGCCTGCCGGGCTCTGAGGGCCCTGCCTTGGGCCCCCTGCTCCCCTGCCCTTTGTTCAGTCACAGCAGAGATGGCCACACCGACTCCCTCAGTGAGGGCATTGTTCCAGCCTCCCTCAGCCCCGCCCACTCTCCGCAGGTTTCCATGGACTACAGATGCTGCATTCTGAGGCCAGGGCGTTCCGAGAATGCCAAGGGCAGACATGATGACCTTAAATGATTTCCTCTTGTGTCAGTTTTGGTAAACTGTAGGAGCTAGGAAATGGTCAACTTTACAGAAATGTTCAAATTTACTGGCATTTCATATATTCTCTGCTATAACATTGTCCTGATTCTTTCTATATATTCTTTAATTATGTTTGTGTTTTCCTTAATCAAAGTGTGTCTTTTAAATCTTTTCAAAGAATATTCTTTGGACTTACTACCTCACCTGAATTTTATACGTTTTCTGTGGTATTAAGTTCTGCTCATATCTTTATTTATCTCTTTTCTATGTTCTCAGGGTTTATTGTTTTGATCTTCTGATGTCAATTAAAACACTTGGTTATTCATTTTCATCAAACTTTTTACTTATAAAGATTTGAACTTTTAGAGATTCCAGCTCACTTTTAGGTTTCTAAGGGTCAGGTCCTCTACATTGTGGCTGGCCTAAGGCTTAGTTCACCATATAGCAGTGTATATATTGACATTTTCCCCTCGACTTTCTGTGATTCCCTACATCTCACCTTTCTTTGCAGACAAGCCATTTGAAATACACTTAACTTATTTCACAGCCAATAAGTCTTTGAAATAATGTCTATTTTTTAGAGAAATCTTCTTATATAATTAGGCAGAAAATCTCACCTGCCATAGTTTTCAAAACAGCATAATTTCACTCTTCTCAATGCTTAATCTGTGGTATTAAACAACCTTTGAGTATTTAGGTTTATCAACGACATGTACTTTAAAAATGTTTTAGAGAACCTACCAGCCTTTGAAAACCTCCTTCTTCCTTGTTTCATTTCCAGGTTTATGTATATTTTCTGCCTTGCACCTGATTATTCCACCATCAGATGGATGGCCTAGGGAATCTCATTCTGGTATTGATTGTTTTTGCTGATTGTCTCACTTTGTAGCTGATTTCTTCAATATTGTGTAAATTTAGATCATGAGCTCTTGTTTAGCTAAACAGCTGACCTTGAAAGAGGCTTAGGTGTGAACGCTGGTAAGCTTCAGCAGACAGTCGGCAAAGATTTATTTGTGTCCCTCCAATGAGTTGCCCGCAAGGACCCCGTTTTCTACAGTGTTGGTCCAATACTCCTTCGAGAGGCAGTGGACTCAGACATGGCTGGTTTTCAGCCTTCGATCTGGGGCAGGGCCAGTGGGCGGCCTGTGGCCCGGGCAGGAGCCTCTCCGCATGTGTCCCAGGGACCCATTTGCCTGCGAACTTCGGTCACCTGGCAGGAAGGTACGATGCCCTGACCTATGGTGGGCTATGCAGCGAGGTGTACTGCGCGGACAGATTCCAAACACACTTCAAATAAGAGGGCGTCCTGAGTGGAAAGGTGAGAGTTTGGGCAGCTGTGTAGACAAAGAAGGCGCCCTATGGCCTGGGCCTAAATGCTTGTGGCACCCCACTGGGTCTGCCGGTTTCTGAGGGCCCTGCCCTGGGCCCCCTGCTCCCCTGCCCTTTGTTCAGTCACAGCAGAGATGGCCACACGCACTCCCTCAGTTAGGGCAGTCTTCCAACCTGCCTCAGCCACGCCCCCTCTCCGCAGGTTACCATGGACAACAGATGCTGCATTCTGAGGCCAGGGCGTTCCGAGAATGCCAAGGGCAGACATGATGACCTTAAATGATTTCCTCTTGTGTCAGTTTTGGTAAACTTTAGGAGCTAGGAAATGGTCCGCTTTACAGAAATGTTCAAATATACTGGCATTTCATATATTCTCTGCTATAACATTGTCCTGATTCTTTCTGTATATTCCTTACTTATGTTTTTGTTTTCCTTAATCAAAGTGTGTCTTTTAAATCTTTTCAAAGAATATTCTTTGGACTTACTAAATCACCTGAATTTTATACGTTTTCTGTGGTATTAAGTTCTGCTCATATCTTTATTTATCTTTTTTCTATGTTCTCAGGGTTTATTGTTTTGATTTTATGATGTCAATTAAAACACTTTGTTATTCATTTTAATAAATCTTTTTACTTATAAAGATTTGAACTTTTAAAGATTCCAGCTTACTTGTACGTTTCTAAGGGTCCATTCCTCTACACTGTTGCCGGCCTAAGGCTTAGTTCACCATATAGCAAAGTATATATTGACATATTATCCCCTCGGCTTTCTGTGATTCCCTACATCTCACCTTTCTTTGCCGACAAGCCACTTGAAATACCCTTAACTTATTTCACAGCCAATAATTCTTTGAAATAATGTGTATTTTTTAGAGAAATCATCTTATATAATTAGGCAGAAAATCTCACCTTCCATAGTTTTCTAAACAGCATAATTTCACTCTTCTCACTGCTTAATTTGTTGTATTAAACAACCTTTGAGTATTTAGCTTTATCAATGACATGTACTTTAAAAATGTTTTAGAGATCCTACTAGTCTTTGAAAACATGCTTGTTCCTTGTTTCATTTCCAGGTTTATGTATATTTTCTGCCTAGCACCTGATTATTCCAACATCTCAAGGATGGCCTAGGGAATCTAATACTGGTATTGATTGTTTTTGCTGATTGTCTCCCTTTGTAGCTGATTTCTTCATTATTGTGTAAATTTAGATCATGAGCTCATGTTTAGCTAAACAGCTGACCTTGTAAGACGCTTAGGTGTGAACGCTGGTAAGTTTCAGCAAAAAGTCGGCAAAGATTTATTTGTGTCCCTCCAATGAGTTGCCCACAAGGACCCCGTTTTCTAGAAGTGTTGATCCAATACTCCATCTAGGAGTAGGGGACTTAGACAGGGCTGCTTTCGGCCCCCGATCTTGGGCAGGTTCAGTGGGCGGCCTGTGGCCCGGACAGGAGCCTCTCTGCGTGTGAACCTGGGAATCATCTCTCCTGCGAACTTCGGTCACATGGCAGGAAGCTACGATGCCCAGACCTATGGTTAGCTGTGCAGCGAGGTATACTGCGCGGACAGGTTCCACACACACTTCAACTAAGTGGGTGGCCTGAGAGGAAAAGTGAGAGTTTGGGCAGCTGTGCAGACAAAGAAGGTGCACCATGGCCTGGGCCTAAATGCTTGTGACACCCCACTGGGCCTGCCGGGCTCTGAGGGCCCTGCCCTGGGCCCCCTGCTCCCCTGCCGTTTGTTCAGTCACAGCAGAGATGGCCACACCCACTCCCTCAGTGAGGGCAGTGTTCCAGCCTCCCTCAGCCCCGCCCACTCTCCGCAGGTTACCATGGACTACAGATGCTGCATTCTGAGGCCAGGGCGTTCCGAGAATGCCAAGGGCAGACATGATGACCTTAAATGATTTCCTCTTGTGTCAGTTTTGGTAAACTTTAGGAGCTAGGAAATGGTCCACTTTACACAAATGTTCAAATTTACTGGCATTTCAGATATTCTCTGCTATAATATTGTCCTGATTCTTTCTGTATATTCTTTACTTATGTTTTTGTTTTCCTTAATCAAAGTGTGTCTTTTAAATCTTGTCAAAGAATATTCTTTGGACTTAGTACCTCACCTGAATTTTATACGTTTTCTGTTGTATTAAGTTCTGCTCATATCTTTATTTTTCTTTTTTCTATGTTCTCAGGGTTTATTGTTTTGATCTTCCGATGTCAATAAAAACACTTGGTTACTCATTTTAATAAATCTTTTTACTTATAAAGATTTGAACTTTTCAAGATTCTAGCTTACTTGTAAGTTTCTAAGGGTCAGGTCCTCCACAGTGTTGCTGGCCTAAGGCTTTGTTCACAATATAGTATAGTGTATATTGACCTATTTTCCCCCCGACTTTCTGTGATTCCCTACATCTCCCCTTTCTTTGCAGACAAGCCATTTGAAATACCCTTAACTTATTTCACAGCTTATATGTCTTTGAAATAATGTGTATTTTTAGAGAAATCTTCTCATATTATTAGGCAGAAAATCTCACCTGCCATAGTTTTCAAAACAGCATAATTTCACTCTTCTCAAGGATGAATCTGTTGCATTATACAACCTTTGAGTATATAGCTTTATCAATGACATGTACTTTAAAAATGTTTTAGAGATCCTACCAGTCTTTGAAAACATCCTTTTTCCTTGTTTCAGTTCCAGTTTTGTGTATATTTTCTGCCTTGCACCTGCTTATTCCAACATCTGATGGATGGCCTAGGGAATCTAATTCTGGTATTGATTGTTTTTGCTGATTGTCTCCCCTGGTATTTGATTTCTTCATTATTGTGTAAATTTAGATCACGAGCTCATGTTTAGCTAAACAGCTGACCTTGTAATAGTCTTAGGTGTGAACGCTCGTAAGCTTCATCAGAAAGTCCGCAAAGACTTATTTGTGTCTCTCCAATGAGTTACCCCGATGACCCCGTTTACTACAAGTGTTGGTCCAATACTCCGTCTAGAGGCAGGGACTCAGACAGGACTGCTTTGCTGCCACCGATCTGGGGTAGTGGCTTTTGGCGGCCTGTGGTCCGGGCAGGAAGCTCCCCGCGTGTGTCCCACGACCCATGTGCCTGCGAACTTCGGTCACCTGGCAGGAAGCTATGATGCCCAGACCTATGGTTAGCTGTGCAGTGAGGTGTACTGTGCGAACCGGTTCCACACACACTTCAAGTAAGAGGGCGGCTTGAGTGGAAAGGTGAGAGTTTGGGCAGCTGTGCAGACAAAGAAGGCGCCCTTTGGCCTAGGCCTAAAAGCTTGTGACACCCGACTGGGTGTGCCGGGCTCTGAGGTCCCTGCCCTTGGCCCCCTTCTCCCCTGCCTTTGTTCTGTCACCGCAGAGATGGCCACACCCACTCCCTCAGTGAGTGCAGTGTTCCAACCTCCCTCAGCCCCGCCCGCTCTCCGCAGGTTACCATGGAGAACAGATGCTGCATTCTGAGGCCAGGGCGTTCCGAGAATGCCAAGGGCAGACATGATGACTTTAAATATTTTCCTCTAATGTCAGTTTTGGTAAACTTTAGGAGCTAGGAAATGGTCCACTTTACAGAAATATTCAAATTTACTGGCATTTCATATATTCTCTGCTATAACATTGTCCTGATTTTTTCTGTATATCCTTTACTTATATTTTGGTTTTCTTTAATCAAAGTGTGTATTTTAAATATTGTCAAAGAATATTCTATGGACTTACTACATCACCTGAATTTTATACGTTTTCTGTTGTATTAAGTTCTGCTCATAACTTTATTTATCTTTTTTCTATGTTCTCACGGTTTATTGTTTTGATCATCTGATGTCAATTAAAACACTTGGTTATTCATTTTAATAAACCTTTTTACTTATAAAGATTTGAACTTTTCAAGATTCCAGCTAACTTGTAAGTTTCTAAGGGTCAGGTCCTCTACATTGTTGCTGGCCTAAGGCTTAGTTCACAATATAGCAAAGTATATATTGACCTATTTTCCCTTCGACTTTCTGTGATTTCCTAATCTCACCTTTCTTTGCAGACAAGCCATTTGAAAAACTCTTATCTTATTTCACAGCCAATAAGTCTTTGAAATAATGTGTATTTTTAGAGAAATATTCTTATATATTTGGGCAGAAGATCTGACCTGCCATAGTTTTCAAAACAGCATAATTTCACTCTTCTCAATGATGAATCTGTTGTATTACACAACCTTTCACTATTTAGCTTTATCAATGACATGTACTTTAAAAATGTTTTAGAGATCCTAACAGTCTTTGATAACATCCTTGTTCCTTGTTTCAGTTCCAGTTTCATGTATATTTTCTGCCTTGCACCTGATTATTCCAACGTCTTATGTATGGCATAGGGAATCTAATTCTGGTATTGATTGTTTTTGCTGATTTTCTCCCCCTGTAGCTGATTTCTTCATTATTGTGTAAATTTAGATCATGAGCTCATGTTTAGCTAAACATCTGACCTTGTAAGAGGCTTCGGTGTGAACACTCGTAAGCTTCATCAGAAAGTACGCAAAGATTTATTTGTGTCCCTCCAATGAGTTACCCGCGAGGACCCCGTTTTCTACAAATGTTGGTCCAATAGTCCCTCTAGAGGAACGGCATCTGAGAGGGCTGCTTTGTGCCCCGCGATCTTGGGCAATGGCAGTGGGCGGCCTATGGCCCAGGCAGCAGCCTATTCGCGTGTGTCCCAGGGACCCAACTGCCTGTGAACTTCGGTCACCTGGCAGGAAGCTACGATGCCCATCCTATGGTTAGCTATGCAGCGAGGTGTACTGCGCGAACTGGTTCCACACACACTTCAAGTAAGAGGGAGGCCCGAGTGGAAAGGTGAGAGTTTGGGCAGCTGTGCATACAAAGAAGGCGACCTTTGGCCTGGGCCTAAATGCTTGTGACACCACACTGGGCATGCCAGGCTCTGAGGGCCCAGGACTGGGACCCCTGCTCCCCTGCCCTTTGTTCAGTCACAGCAGAGATGGCCACACCCACTCCCTCAGTGAGGGCAGTGTTCCAACCTCCCTCAGCCCTGCCCCCTCTCCGCAGGTTACCTTGAACAACAGATGCTGCATTCTGAGTCCATGGCATACCGAGAATGCCAAGGGCAGACATGATGACCTTAAATGATTTCCTCTTGTGTCAGTTTTGGTAAACTTTAGGAGCTAGGAAATGGTCCACTTTACAGAAATGTTCAAATTTACTGGCATTTCATATATTCTCTGCTATAACATTGACCTGATTCTTTCTCTATATTCTATACTTATGTTTGTGTTTTCCTTAATCAAAGTGTTTCTTTTAAATCTTTTCAAAGAATATTCTTTGGACTTACTAAATCACCTGAATTTTATACGTTTTCTGTGGTATTAAGTTCTGCTCATATCTTTATTTATCTTTTTTCTATGTTCTCAGGGTTTATTGTTTTGATCTTCTGATGTCAATTAAAACACTTGGTTATTCATTTTCATCAATATTTTTACTTATAAAGATTTGAACTTTTAAAGATTCAAGTTCACTTTTGAGTTTCTAAGGGTCAGGTCCTCTACATTGTGGCTGGCCTAAGGCTTAGTTCACCACATAGCAATGTTTATATTCACATTTTCCCCTCGACTTTCTGTGATTCCCTACATCTCACCTTTCTTTGCAGACAAGCCATTTGAAATACACTTAACTTATTTCACAGCCAATAAGTCTTTGAAATAATGTCTATTTTTTAGAGAAATCTTCTTATATAATTAGGCAGAAAATCTCACCTGCCATAGTTTTCAAAACAGCATAATTTCACTCATCTCAATGCTTAATCTGTTGTATTAAACAACCTTTGAGTATTTAGGTTTATCAACGACATGTATTTTAAAAATGTTTTAGAGATCCTACCAGCCTTTGAAAACCTCCTTGTTCCTTGTTTCAGTTCCAGTTTTATGTATATTTTCTGCCGTGTACCTGATTATTGCAACATCAGATGGAAGGCCTAGGGAATCTCATTCTGGTATTGATTGTTTTTGCTGATTGTCTCACTTTGTAGCTGATTTCTTCAATATTGTGTAAATTTAGATCATGAGCTCTTGTTTAGCTAAACAGCGGACCTTGTAAGAGGCTTAGGTGTGAAAGCTGGTAAGCTTCAGCACAAAGTCGGCAAAGATTTATTTGTGTCCCTCCAATGAGTTGCCCGCAAGGAACCCGTTTTCTACAAGTGTTGGTCCAATACTCCTTCGAGAGGCAGTGGACTCAGACACGGCTGCTTTTCAGCCTTCGATCTGGTGCAGGGCCAGTGGGCAGCCTGTGGCCCGGGCTAGAGCCTCTCCGCATGTGTCCCAGGGACCCATTTGCCTGCGAACTTCGGTCACCTGGCAGGAAGCTACGATGCCCTGACCTATGGTGTGCTGTGCAGCGAGGAGTACTGCGCGGACAAGTTCCAAACACACTTCAAATAAGAGGGCGGCCTGAGTGGAAAGGTGAGAGTTTGGGCAGCTGTGCAGACAAAGAAGGCGCCCTTTGGCCTGGGCCTAAATGCTTGTGACACCCCACTGGGTCTGCCGGGCTCTGAGGGCCCTGCCCTGTGCCCCCTGCTCCCCTGCCCTTTGTTCAGTCACAGCAGAGATGGCCACACCCACTCCCTCAGTGAGGTCAGTCTTCCAAGCTCCCTCAGCCACGCCCCCTCTCCGCAGGTTACCATGGACTACAGATGCTGCATTCTGACGCCAGGGCGTTCTGAGAATGCCAAGGGCAGACATGATGACCTTAAATGATTTCCTCTTGTGTCAGTTTTTGTAAAGTTTAGGAGCTAGGAAATGGTCTGCTTTACAGAAATGTTCAAATTTACTGGCATTTCATATAATCTCTGCTATAACATTGTCCTGATTCTTTCTGTATATTCTTTACTTATGTTTTTGTTTTCCTTAATCAAAGTGTGTCTTTTAAATCTTTTCAAAGAATATTCTTTGGACTTACTAAATCACCTGAATATTATACGTTTTCTGTTGTATTAACTTCTGCTCATATCTTTATTTATCTTTTTTCTATGTTCTCAGGGTTTATTGTTTTGATTTTCTCCTGTCAAGTAAAACACTTGGTTATTCATTTTAATAAATCTTTTTACTTATAAAGATTTGAACTTTTAAAGATTCCAGCTTACTTGTACGTTTCTAAGGGTCCATTCCTATTCACTGTTGCCGGCCTAAGGCTTAGATCACCATTAGCAATGTATATATTGACATATTATCCCCTCGGCTTTCTGTGATTCCCTACATCTCACCTTTCTTTGCAGACAAGCCATTTGAAATACCCTTAACTTATTTCACAGCCAATAATTCTTTGAAATAATGTGTATTTTTTAGAGAAATCATCTTATATAATTAGGCAGAAAATCTCACCTTCCATAGTTTTCTAAACAGCATAATTTCACTCTTCTCACTGCTTAATTTGTTGTATTAAAGAACATTTGAGTATTTAGCTTTATCAATGACATGTTCTTTAAAAATGTTTTAGAGATCCTACCAGTCTTTGAATACCTCCTTTTTCCTTGTTTCATTTCCAGGTTTATGTATATTTTCTGCCTAGCACCTGATTATTCCAACATCTGATGGGTGGCCTAGGGAATCTAATTCTGGTATTGATTGTTTTTGCTGATTGTCTCCCTTTGTAGCTGATTTCTTCATTATTGTGTAAATTTAGATCATGAGCTCATGTTTAGCTAAACAGCGGACCTTGTAAGAGGCTTAGGTGTGAACGCTCGTAAGTTTCAGCAAAAAGTCGGCAAAGATTTATTTGTGTCCCTCCAATGAGTTGCCCAAAAGGACCCCGTTTTCTAGAAGTGTTGGTCCAATACTCCCTCTAGGGGTAGGGGACTTAGACAGGGCTGCTTTCGGCCCCCGATCTTGCGCATGGGCAGTGGGCGGCCTGTGGCCCGGGCAGGAGCCTCTCTGCATGTGAACTTGGGAATCATCTCTCCTGCGAACTTCGGTCACCTGGCAGGAAGCTACGATGCCCAGACCTATGGTTAGCTGTGCAGCGAGGTATACTGCGCGGACAGGTTCCACACACACTTCAACTAAGTGGGTGGCCTGAGTGGAAAAGTGAGAGTTTCGGCAGCTGTGCAGACAAAGAAGGTGCCCTATGGCCTGGGCCTAAAGGCTTGTGACACATTACTGGGCCTGCGCGGCTCTGAGGGCCCTGCCCTGGGTCCCATTCTCCCCTGCCGTTTGTTCAGTCACAGCAGAGATGGCCACACCCACTCCCTCAGTGAGGGCAGTGTTCCAGCCTCCCTCAACCCCGCCCACTCTCCGCAGGTTACAATGGACTACAGATGCTGCATTCTGAGGCCAGGGCGTAACGAGAATGCCAAGGGCAGACATGATGACCTTAAATGATTTACTCTTGTGTCAGTTTTGGTAAACTGTAGGAGCTAGGAAATGGTCTACTTTACAGAAATGTTCAAATTTACTGGCATTTCATATATTCTCTGCTATAACATTGTCCTGATTCTTTCTATATATTCTTTAATTATGTTTGTGTTTTCCTTAATCAAAGTGTGTCTTTTAAATCTTTTCAAAGAATATTCTTTGGACTTACTACCTCACCTGAATTTTATACGTTTTCTGTGGTATTAAGTTCTGCTCATATCTTTATTTATCTTTTTTCTATGTTCTCAGGGTTTATTGTTTTGATCTTCTGATGTCAATTAAAACACTTGGTTATTCATTTTCATCAATCTTTTTACTTATAAAGATTTGAACTTTTAAAGATTCCAGCTCACTTTTAAGTTTCTAAGGGTCAGGTCCTCTACATTGTGGCTGGCCTAAGGCTTAGTTCACCATATAGCAATGTATATATTGACATTTTACCCTCGACTTTCTGTCATTCCCTACATATCACCTTTCTTTGCAGACAAGCCATTTGAAATACACTTAACTTATTTCACAGCCAATAAGTCTTTGAAATAATGTCTAGTTTTTAGAGAAATCTTCTTATATAATTAGGCAGAAAATCTCACCTGCCATAGTTTTCAAAACAGCATAATTTCACTCTTCTCAATGCTTAATCTGTGGTATTAATCAACCTTTGAGTATTTAGGTTTATCAACGACATGTACTTTAAAAATGTTTTAGAGATCCTACCAGCCTTTGAAAACCTCCTTGTTCCTTGTTTCAGTTCCAGTTTTATGTATATTTTCTGCCTTGCACCTGATTATTCCAACATCAGATGGATGGCCTAGGGAATCTCATTGTGGTATTGATTGTTTCTGCTGATTGTCTCCCTTTGTAGCTGATTTCTTCAATATTGTGTAAATTTAGATCATGAGCTCATGTTTAGCTAAACAGCTGACCTTGTAAGAGGCTTAGGTGTGAACGCTGGTAAACTTCAGCAGAAAGTCGGCAAAGATTTATTTGTGTCCCTCCAATGAGTTGCCCGCAAGGACCCCGTTTTCTACAAGTGTTGGTCCAATACTCCTTCGAGAGGCAGTGGACTCAGACACGGCTGCTTTTCAGCCTTCGATCTGGGGCAGGGCCAGTGGGCGGACTGTGGCCCGGGAAAGAGCCTCTCCGCATGTGTCCCAGGGACCCATTTGCCTGCGAACTTCGGTCACCTGGCAGGAAGCTACGATGCCCTGACCTATGGTGAGCTGTGCAGCGAGGAGTACTGCGCGGACAGGTTCCAAACACACTTCAAATAAGAGGGCGGCCTGAGTGGAAAGGTGAGAGTTTGGGCAGCTGTGCAGACAAAGAAGGCGCCCTTTGGCCTGGGCCTAAATGCTTGTGACACCCCACTGGGTCTGCCGGGCTCTGAGGGCCCTGCCCTGTGCCCCCTGCTCCCCTGCCCTTTGTTTTGTCACAGCAGAGATGGCCACACCCACTCCTTCAGTGAGGTCAGTCTTCCAAGCTCCCTCAGCCACGCCCCCTCTCCGCAGGTTACCATGGAATACAGATGCTGCATTCTGAGGCCAGGGCGTTCTGAGAATGCCAAGGGCCGACATGATGACCTTAAATGATTTCCTCTTGTGTCAGTTTTTGTAAAGTTTAGGAGCTAGGAAATGGTCCGCTTTACAGAAATGTTGAAATTTACTGGCATTTCATATATTCTCTGCTATAACATTGTCCTGATTCTTTCTGTATATTCTTTACTTATGTTTTTGTTTTCCTTAATCAAAGTGTGTCTTTTAAATCTTTTCAAAGAATATTCTTTGGACTTACTAAATCACCTGAATATTATACGTTTTCTGTTGTATTAACTTCTGCTCATATCTTTATTTATCTTTTTTCTATGTTCTCAGGGTTTATTGTTTTGATTTTCTCATGTCAAGTAAAACACTTGGTTATTCATTTTAATAAATCTTTTTACTTATAAAGATTTGAACTTTTAAAGATTCCTGCTTACTTGTACGTTTCTAAGGGTCCATTCCTCTTCACTGTTGCCGGCCTAAGGCTTAGATCACCATTAGCAATGTATATATTGACATATTATCCCCTCGGCTTTCTGTGATTCCCTACATCTCACCTTTCTTTGCAGACAAGCCATTTGAAATACCCTTAGCTTATTTCACAGCCAATTATTCTTTGAAATAATGTGTATTTTTTAGAGAAATCATCTTATATAATTAGGCAGAAAATCTCACCTTCCATAGTTTTCTAAACAGCATAATTTCACTCTTCTCACTGCTTAATTTGTTGTATTAAAGAACATTTGAGTATTTAGCTTTATCAATGACATGTTCTTTAAAAATGTTTTAGAGATCCTACCAGTCTTTGAAAACCTCCTTGTTCCTTGTTTCATTTCCAGGTTTATGTATATTTTCTGCCTAGCACCTGATTATTCCAACATCTGATGGGTGGCCTAGGGAATCTAATTCTGGTATTGATTGTTTTTGCTGATTGTCTCCCTTTGTAGCTGATTTCTTCATTATTGTGTAAATTTAGATCATGAGCTCATGTTTAGCTAAACAGCTGACCTTGTAAGAGCCTTAGGTGTGAACGCTCGTAAGTTTCAGCAAAAAGTCGGCAAAGATTTATTTGTGTCCCTCCAATGAGTTGCCCACAAGGACCCCGTTTTCTAGAAGTGTTGGTCCAATACTCCCTCTAGGGGTAGGGGACTTAGACAGGGCTGCCTTCGGCCCCCGATCTTGGGCAGGGGCAGTGGGCGGCCTGTGGCCCGGGCAGGATCCTCTCTGCGTGTGAACCTGGGAATCATCTCTCCTGCGAACTTCGGTCACCTGGCAGGAAGCTACGATGCCCAGACCTATGGTTAGCTGTGCAGCGAGGTATAATGCGCGGACAGGTTCCACACACACTTCAACTAAGTGGGTGGCCTGAGTGGAAAAGTGAGAGTTTGGGCAGCTGTGCAGTCAAGGAAGGTGCCCTATGGCCTGGGCCTAAAGGCTTGTGACACACTACTGGGCCTGCCCGGCTCGGAGGGCCCTGCCCTGGGCCCCCTGCTCCCCTGCCCTTTGTTCAGTCACAGCAGAGATGGCCACACACACTCCCTCAGTGAGGGCAGTTTTCCAGCCTCCCTCAGCCTCGCCCACTCACCGCAGGTTACCATGGACTACAGATTCTGCATTCTGAGGCCAGGGCATACCGAGAATGCCAAGGGCAGACATGATGACCATAAATGATTACCTCTTGTGTCAGTTTTGGTAAACTGTAGGAGCTAGGAAATGGTCAACTTTACAGAAATGTTCAAATTTACTGGCATTTCATATATTCTCTGCTATAACTTTGTCCTGATTCTTTCTATATATTCTTTACTTATGTTTTTGTTTTCGTTAATCAAAGTGTTTCTTTTAAATCTTTTCAAAGAATATTCTTTGGACTTACTAAATCACCTGAATTTTATACGTTTTCTGTTGTATTAAGTTCTGCTCATATCTTTATTTATCTTTTTTCTATGTTCTCAGGGTTTATTGTTTTGATCTTCTGATGTCAATTAAAACACTTGGTTATTCATTTTCATCAATCTTTTTACTTATAAAGATTTGAACTTTTAAAGATTCCAGCTTACTTGTAAGTTTCTAAGGGTCAGGTCCTCTACATTGTGCCTGGCCTAAAGCTTAGTTCACCATATAGCAATGTATATATTGACATTTTCCCCTCGACTTTCTGTGATTCCCTACATCTCACCTTTCTTTGCAGACAAGCCATTTGAAATACACTTTACTTATTTCACAGCGAATAAGTCTTTGAAATAATGTCTATTTTTTAGAGAAATCTTCTTATATAATTAGGCAGAAAATCTCACCTGCCATAGTTTTCAAAACAGCATAATTTCACTCTTCTCTATGCTTAATCTGTGGTATTAAACAACCTTTGAGTATTTAGGTTTATCAACGACATGTACTTTAAAAATGTTTTAGAGATCCTACCAGCCTTTGAAAACCTCCTTGTTCCTTGTTTCAGTTCCAGTTTTATGTATAATTTCTGCCTTGCACCTGATTATTCCAACATCAGATGGATGGCACAGGTAATCTCATTCTGGTATTGATTGTTTTTGCTGATTGTCTCACTTTGTAGCTGATTTCTTCAATATTGTGTAAATTTAGATCATGAGCTATTGTTTAGATAAACAGCTGACCTTGTAAGAGGTTTAGGTGTGAACGGTGGTAAGCTTCAGCAGAAAGTCGGCAAAGATTTATGTGTGTCCCTCCAATGAGTTGCCCGCAAGGACCCCGTTTTCTACAAGTGTTGGTCCAATACTCCTTCGAGAGGCAGTGGACTCAGACATGGCTGCTTTTCAGCCTTCGATCTGGGGCAGGGCCAGTGGGCGGCCTGTGGCCGGGGCAGGAGCCTCTCCGCATGTGTCCCAGGGACCCATTTGCCTGCGAACTTCGGTCACCTGGCAGGAAGGTACGATGCCCTGAACTATGGTTAGCTATGCAGCGAGGTGTACTGTGCGGACAGGTTCCAAACACACTTCAAATAAGAGGGCGGCCTGAGTGGAAAGGTGAGAGTTTGGGCAGCTGTGCAGACAAAGAAGGCGCCCTTTGGCCTGGGCCTAAATGCTTGTGACACCCCACTGGGTCTGCCGGGCTCTGAGGGCCCTGCCCTGGGCCCCCTGCTCCCCTGCCCTTTGTTCAGTCACAGCAGAGATGGCCACACCCACTCCCTCAGTGAGGGCAGTCTTCCAAGCTCCCTCAGCCACGCCCCCTCTCCGCAGGTTACCATGGACTACAGATGCTGCATTCTGAGGCCAGGGCGTTCCGAGAATGCCAAGGGCAGACATGATGTCCTTAAATGATTTCCTCTTGTGTCAGTTTTGGTAAACTTTAGGAGCTAGGAAATGGTCCGCTTTACAGAAATGTTCAAATTTACTGGAATTTCATATATTCTCTGCTATAACATTGTCCTGATTCTTTCTGTATATTCTTTACTTATGTTTTTGTTTTCCTTAATCAAAGTGTGTCTTTTAAATCTTTTCAAAGAATATTCTTTGGACTTACTAAATCACCTGAATTTTATACGTTTTCTGTTGTATTAAGTTCTGCTCATATCTTTATTTATCTTTTTTCTATGTTCTCATGGTTTATTGTTTTGTTTTCTGATGTCAAGTAAAACACTTGGTTATTCATTTTAATAAATCTTTTTACTTATAAAGATTTGAACTTTTAAAGATTCCAGCTTACTTGTACGTTTCTAAGGGTCCATTCCTCTACACTGTTGCCGGCCTAAGGCTTAGTTCACCATATAGCAATGCATATATTGATATATTATCCCCTCGGCTTTCTGTGATTCCCTACATCTCACCTTTCTTTGCAGACAAGCCATTTGAAATACCCTTAACTTATTTCACAGGCAATAATTCTTTGAAATAATGTGTATTTTTTAGAGAAATCATCTTATATAATTAGGCAGAAAATCTCACCTTCCATAGTTTTCTAAAGAGCATAATTTCACTCTTCTCACTGCTTAATTTGTTGTATTAAACAACCTTTGATTATTTAGCTTTATCAATGACATGTACTTTAAAAATGTTTTAGAGATCCTACCAGTCTTTGAAAACATGCTTGTTCCTTGTTTCATTTCCAGGTTTATGTATATTTTCTGCCTAGCACCTGATTATTCCAACATCTCAAGGATGGCCTAGGGAATCTAATTCTGGTATTGATTGTTTTTGCTGATTGTCTCCCTTTGTAGCTGATTTCTTCATTATTGTGTAAATTTAGATCATGAGCTCATGTTTAGCTAAACAGCTGACCTTGTAAGAGGCTTAGGTGTGAACGCTCGTAAATTTCAGCAAAAAGTCGGCAAAGATTTATTTGTGTCCCTCCAATGAGTTGCCCACAAGGACCCCGTTTTCTAGAAGTGTTGGTCCAATACTCCTTCTAGGAGTAGGGTACTTATACAAGGCTGCTTTCGGCCCCCGATCTTGGGCAGGGGCAGTGGGCGGCCTGTGGCCCGGGCAGGAGCCTCTCTGCGTGTGAACCTGGGAATCATCTCTCCAGCGAACTTCGGTCACCTGGCAGGAAGCTACGATGCCCAGACCTATGGTTAGCTGTGCAGCGAGGTATACTGCGCGGACAGGTTCCACACACACTTCAACTAAGTTCGTGGCCTGAGAGGAAAAGTAAGAGTTTGGGCAGCTTTGCAGACAAAGAAGGTGCTCTATGGCCTGGGCCTAAATGCTTGTGACACCCCACTGGGCCTGCCGGGCTCTGAGGGCCCTGCCCTGGGCCCCCTGCTCCCCTGCCCTTTGTTCCGTCACAGCAGAGATGGCCACACCCACTCCCTCAGTGAGGGCAGTGTTCCAGCCTCCCTCAGCCCCGCCCACTCTCCGCAGGTTACCATGGACTACAGATGCTGCATTCTGAGGCCAGGGCGTAACGAGAATGCCAAGGGCAGACATGATGACCTTAAATGATTTCCTCTTGTGTCAGTTTTGGTAAACTGTAGGAGCTAGGAAACGGTCAAATTTACAGAAATGTTCAAATTTACTGGCATTTCATATATTCTCTGCTATAACATTGTCCTGATTCTTTCTATATATTCTTTAATTATGTTTGTGTTTTCCTTAATCAAAGTGTGTCTTTTAAATCTTTTCAAAGAATATTCTTTGGACTTACTACCTCACCTGAATTTTATACGTTTTCTGTGGTATTAAGTTCTGCTCATATCTTTATTTATCTTTTTCTATGTTCTCAGGGTTTATTGTTTTGATCTTCTGATGTCAATTAAAACACTTGGTTATTCATTTTCATCAATCTTTTTACTTATAAAGATTTGAACTTTTAAAGATTCTAGCTCACTTTTAAGTTTCTAAGGGTCTGGTCCTCTACATTGTGGCTGGCCTAAGGCTTAGTTCACCACATAGCAATGTATATATTGACATTTTCCCCTCGACTTTCTGTGATTCCCTACATCTCACCTTTCTTTGCAGACAAGCCATTTGAAATACACTTAACTTATTTCACAGCCAATAAGTCTTTGAAATAATGTCTATTTTTTAGAGAAAACTTCTTATATATTTAGGCAGAAAATCTCACCTGCCATAGTTTTCAAAACAGCATAATTTCACTCTTCTCAATGCTTAATCTGTTGTATTAAACATCCTTTGAGTATTTAGGTTTATCAACGACATGTACTTTAAAAATATTTTAGAGATCCTACCAGCCTTTGAAAACCTCCTTGTTCCTTGTTTCAGTTCCAGTTTTATGTATATTTTCTGCCTTGCACCTGATTATTCCAACGTCTGATCGATGGCCTAGGGAATCTAATTCTGGTATTGATTGTTCTTGCTGATTGTCTCCCCTGTAGCTGATTTCTTCATTATTGTGTAAATTTAGATCATGAGCTCATGTTTAGCTAAACAGCTGACCTTGTAAGAGGCTTAGGTGTGAACACTCGTAAGCTTCAGCAGAAAGTCGGCAAAGATTTATTTGTGTCCCTCCAATGCACTACCCCGAGGACCCCGTTTTCTACAACTGTTGCTACAATACTCCCTGTAGAGGCAGTGACTCAGACAGGACTGCTTTGCTGCCACCGATCTGGGGTAGTGGATTTTGGCGGCCGTTGGCCCGGGCAGGAGGCTCCCAACGTGTGTCCCACGACCCATCTGCCTCTCAACTTCGGTCACATGGCAGGAAGCTTACGATGCCCAGTCCTATGGTCAGCTGTGCAGCGAGGAGTACTGTGCTCACGGGTTCCACACACTCTTCAAGTAAGAGGGCGGCCTGAGTGGAAAGGTGAGAGTTTGGGCAGCTGTGCAGACAAAGAAGGCGCCCTTTGTCCTGGGCCTAAATGCTTCTGACACCCGACTGGGCCTGCCGGGCTCTGAGGGCCCTGCCCTTGGCCCCCTTCTCCCCTGCCCTTTGTTCAGTCACAGCAGAGATGGCCACAACCACTCCCACAGTGAGGGCAGTGTTCCAACCTCCCTCAGCCCCGCTCCCTCTCCGCAGGTTACCATGGACTACAGATGCGGCATTCTGAGGCCACGGCGTTCTGTGAATGCCAAGGGCAGACATGATGACCTTAAATGATTTCCTCTTGTGTCAGTTTTGGTAAACTTTAGGAGCTAGGTAATGGTTCAGTTTACACAAATGTTCAAATTTACAGGCATTTCAGATATTCTCTGCTATAACATTGTGCTGATGCTCTCCGTATATTCTTTACTTATGTCTTTGTTTTCCTTAATCAAACTGTGTCTTTTAAATCTTGTCAAAGAATATTCTTTGGACTTACTACATCATCTGAATTTTATACGTTTTCCTATGTAATAAGTTCTGCTCATATCTTTATTTATCTTTTGTCTATTTCTCAGGGTTTATTGTTTAGATCTTCTGATGTCAAATAAAACACTTGGTTATTCATTTTAATAAATCTTTTTACTTATAAAGATTTGAACTTTTCAAGATTCCAGCTTACTTGTAAGTTTCTAAGGGTCAGGTCCTCTACATTGTTGCTGGCCTAAGGCTTAGTTCACAATATAGCAGAGTATATATTGACCTATTTTCCCCTCTACTTTCTGTGATTTCCTACATCTCACCTTTGTTTGCAGGGAAGCCATTTGAAATACCCTTAACTTATTTCACAGCCAATAAGTCTTTGAAATAATGTATATTTTGTAGAGAAATCTTCTTATATAATTAGGCAGAAAATCTGACCTGCCATAGTTTTCAAAACAGCATAATTTCACTCTTCTCAATGATGAATCTGTTGTATTACACAACCTTTGAGTATTTCGCTTTATCAATGGCATGTACTTTATAAATGTTTTAGAGATCCTACCAGTCTTTGAAAACATCCTTGTTTCTTGTTTCCGTCCCAGTTTTATGTATATATTCTGCATTGCACTTGATTATTCCAACATCTGATGGATGGCCTAGGGAATCTAATTGTGGTATTGATTGTTTTTGCTGATTGTCTCCACTTGTAGCTGATTTCTTCATTATTGTGTAAATTTAGATCATGAGCTCATGTTTAGCTAAACAGCTCACCTTGTAAGAGGCTTAGTTGTGAACGCTCGTAAGCTTCAGCAGAAAGTCGGCAAAGATTTATTTGTGTCCCTGCAATGCGTTACTCCGAGGACCCCGTTTTCTACAGGTGTTGGTCCAAAACTCCCTCTAGAGGCAGTGATACAGACAGGACAGCTTTGCTGCCACCGATCTGGTGTAATGGCTCTTGGCGGCCTGTGGCCCGGGCAGGAGGCTCCCCGCATGTGTCCCACGACCCATCTGCCTGCGAACTTCCGTCACCTGGCAGGAAGCTACGATGCCCAGACCTATGGTTAGCTGTGCAGTGAGGTGTACTGTGCGGACCGGTTCCACACACACTTCAAGTAAAAGGGCGGCCTGATTGGAAAGGTGAGAGTTTGGGCAGCGGTGCAGACAAAGAAGGCGCCCTTTGGCCTAGGTCTAAATGCTTGTGACACCCCACTGGGCCTGCAGGGCTCTGAGGGCCCTGCCCTTGGCCCCCTTCTCCCCTGCCCTTTGTTCAGTCACAGCAGAGATGGCCACACCCACTCCCTCAGTGGGGGCAGTGTTCCGACCACCCTCAGCCCCGCCCCCTCTCTGCAGGTTACCATGGACTACAGATGCTGCATTCTGAGGCCAGGGCGTTCCGAGAATGCCAAGGGCAGACATGATGACCTTAAATGATTTCCTCTAGTGTCAATTTTGGTAAACTTTAGGAGCTAGGAAATGGTCCTCTTTACAGAAATATACAAAGTTAATGGCATTTAATAAATTCTCTGCTACAACATTGTCCTGATTTTATCTGTATATTCTTTACTTATGTCTTTGTTTTCCTTTATCAAAGTGTGTCTTTTAAATCTTGTCAAAGAATATTCTTTGGACTTACTACATCACCTGAATTTTATACGTTTTCCTTTGTATTAAGTTCTGCTCATATCTTTATTTATCTTTTTTCTATGTTCTCAGGTTTATTGTTTTGATAATCTGATGTCAATTAAAACACTTGGTTTTTCCTTTTAATAAATATTTTTACTTATAAAGATTTAAATTTTTAAAGATTCCAGCTTACTTGTAAGTTTCTAAGGGTCAGGTCCTCTACATTGATGCTGGCCTAAGGCTTAGTTCACAATATTGCAAAGTATATATTGACCTATTTTCCCCTCGACTTTCTGTGATTTCCTACATATCACATTTCTTTGCAGACAAGCTATTTGAAATACCCTTAACTTATTTAACAGCCAATAAGTGTTTGAAATAATGTGTATTTTTTAGAGAAATCTTTTTATATATTTAGGCAGAAAATCTGACCTACAATCGTTTTCAAAACAGCATAAATTCACTCTTCTCAATGATGAATCTGTTGTATTACACAACCTTTGAGTATTTGGTTTATCAAAGACATGTACTTTAAAAATGTTTTAGAGATCCTACCAGTCTTTGAAAACATCCTTCTTCCTTGTTTCAGTTCCAGTTTTGTGTATATTTTCTGCCTTGCACCTGATTATTCCAACGTCTGATGGATGGCCTAGGCAATCTAATTCTGGTATTGATTGTTTTTGCTGATTGTCTACCCCTGTAGCTGATTTATTCATTATTGTGTAAATTTACATCATGAGCTCATGTTTAGCTAAACATCTGACCTTGTAAGAGGCTTAGGTGTGAACCCTGGTAAGCTTCATCAGAAAGTCCGCAAAGATTTATGTGTGTCCCTCCAATGAGTTACCCGCGAGGACCCCGTTTTCTACAAGTGTTGGTCCAATACTCCCTCTAGAGGCACGGCCTCAGACAGGGCTGCTTTGCGCCCCACGAGCAGTGGCAGTGGCAGTGGGCTGCCTGTGGCCCGGGCAGGAGCCTCTCCGCGTGTGTCCAGGGACACATCTGCCTTCGAACTTCAGTCACCTGGCAGGAAGTTACGATGCCCAGACTTATGGTTTGCTGTGCAGCGAGGTGTACTGCGCGGACAGGTTCCACACAGACTTCAATTAAGAGGGCGGCCTGAGTGGAATGGTGAGAGTTTGGGCAGCTGTGCATACAAAGAAGGCGTTCTGTGGCCTGGGCCTAAATGCTTGTGACACCCAACTGGGCCTGCAGGGCTCTGAGGGCCCTGTACTGGGACCCCTGCTCCCCTGCCATTTGTTCAGTCACAGCAGAGATGGCCACACCCACTCCCTCAGTGACGGCAGTGTTCCAACCTCCCACAGCCCCGCCCCCTCTCCGAAGGTTACCATGGACTACAGATGCTGCATTCTGAGGCCACGGCGTTCGAGAATGCCAGGGGCAGACATGATGACCTTAAATGATTTCCGCTTGTGTCAGTTTTGGTAAACTTAAGAGCTAGCAAATGGTCCACTTTCAGAAATGTTCAAATTTACTGGCATTTCATATATTCTCTGCTATAACATTGTCCTGATTCTTTCTGTATATTCTTTACTTTGGTTTTGTTTTCCTTAATCAAAATGTGTCTTTTAAATCTTGTCAAAGAATATTCTTTGGACTTACTACGTCACCTGAATTTTATACGTTTTCTGTTGTATTAATTTCTGCTCATATCTTTATTTATCTTTTTTCTATGTTCTCAGGGTTTATTGTTTTGATCTTCTGATGTCAATTAAAACACTAGGTTATTCATTTTAATAAATCTTTTTACTTATAAAGGTTTGAACTTTTTAATATTCCAGCTTACTTGTAAGTTTCTAAGGGTCATGTCCTCTACATTGTTGCTCGCCTAAGACTTAGTTCACAATATAGCAAAGTATATATTGACTTATTTACCACTCGAATTTCTGTGATTTCCTACATCTCACATTTCTTTGCAGACAAGCCATTTAAAATACCCTTAACATATTACACAGCCATTAAGTCTTTGAAATAATGTGTATTTTTAGAGAAATCTTCTCATATTATTAGGCAGAAAATCTCACCTGCCATACTTTTCAAAACAGCATAATTTCACTCTCCTCAATGATGAATCTGTTGTATTACACAGCCTTTGAGTATTTAGCTTTACCAGTGACATGTACTTTAAAAATGCTTTAGAGATCCTACCAGTCTTTGAAACCATCCTTGTTCCTTGTTTCAGTTCCAGTTTTATGTATATTTTCTGCCTTGCACCTGATTATTCCAACGTCTGATGGAAGGCCTAGGTAATCTAACTCTGGTATTGATTTTTTTTGCAGATTATGTCCCCTTGTAGCTGATTTTTTCATTATTGTGTTAATTTAGATCATGAGCTCACGTTTAGCTAAACAGCGAACCTTGTAAGAGGCTTAGGTGTGAACGCTTGTAAGCTTCAGCAGAAGGTCAGCAAAGATTTATTTGTGTCCCTCCAATGAGTTGCCCGCGAGGACCCCGTTTTCTACAGGTGTTGGTCCAATACTCCCTCTAAAGGCTGGGGACTCAGACAGGGCTGCTTTGAGGCCCCCAATCTGGGGCAGAGGCAGTGGGTGGCCTATGGCCCCGGCAGGAGCCTATTCGCGTGTGTCCCAGGGACCCAACTGCCTGTGAACTTCGGTCACCTGACAGGAAGCCACGATGCCCAGACCTATGGTTAGCTGTGCAGCGAGGTGTACTGCATGGACAGGTTCCACAAACACTTCAAGTAAGAGGGTGGCCTGAGTGGAAAGGTGAGAGTTTGGGCAGCAGTGCAGACAAAGAAGGCGACCTTTAGCCTAGGCCTAAATGCTTGTGACACCCCAATGGGCCTGTCGGGCTCTGAGGTCCCTGCCCTGGGCCCCCTGCTCCCCTGCCCTTTGTTCAGTCATAGCAGAGATGGCCACACCAACTCCCTCATTGAGGGCAGTGTTCCAAAATCCCTTACCCCACCCCTCTGCGCAGGTTAACATGCACTACAGATGCTGCATTCTGAGGCCAGGGCGATCCGAGAATGCCAAGGGCAGACATGATGACCTTAAATGATTTCCTCTTGTGTCAGTTTTGGTAAACTTTAGGAGCTAGGAAATGGTTCAGTTTACACAAATGTTCAAATTTACTGGCATTTCAGATATTCTCTGCTATAACATTGTCCTGATTCTTTCTGTATATTCTTTACTTATGTTTTTTGTTTTCCTTAATCAAAGTGTGTCTTTTAAATCTTGTCAAAGAATATTCTTTGGACTTACTACATCACCTGAATTTTATACGGTTTCCATTGTATTAAGTTCTGCTCATATCTTTATTTTTCTTTTTTCTATGTTCTCAGGGTTTATTGCTTTGATATTCTGATGTCAATTAAAACACTTGGATACTCATTTTAATAAATCTTTTTACTTATAAAGATTTGAACTTTTTAATATTCCAGCTTACTTGTAAGTTTCTAAGGGTCAGGTCCTCTACATTGTTGCTGGCCTAAGGCTTAGTTCACAATGTAGCAAAGTATATATTGACCTATTTTCCCCTCGACTTTCTGTGATTTCCTACATCTCACCTTTCTTTGCAGACAAGCCATTTGAAATACATTTAACATATTACACAGCCATTAAGTCTTTGAAGTAATGTGTATTTTTAGAGAAATCTTCTCATATTATTAGGCAGAAAATGTCACCTGCCATTGTTTTCAAAACAGCGTAATTTCACTCTTCTCAATGATGAATCTGTTGTATGACACCACCTTTGAGTATTTAGCTTTATCAATGACATGTACTTTAAAATATTTTAGAGATACTAGCAGTCTTTGAAAACATCGATGTTCCTTTTTTCAGTTCCAGTTTCATGTATATTTTCTGCGTTACACCTGATTATTCCAACGTCTGATGGATGGCCTAGGGAATCTAATTCTGGTATTGATTGTTTTTGCTGATTGTCTCACCCTGTAGCTGATTTCTTCATTATTGTGTAAATTTAGATCATAAGCTCATGTTTAGCTAAACATCTGACCTTGTAAGAGGCTTAGGTGTGAACACTCGTAAACTTCATCAGAAAGTCCGCAAAGATTTATTTGTGTCCCTCCAATGAGTTGCCCGCGAGGACTCCGTTTTCTACAAGTGTTGGTCCAATACTCCCTCTAGAGGCACGGCCTCAGACAGGGCTGCTTTGCGCCCCACAAGCAGTGGCAATGGCAGTGGGCGGCCTGCGGTCCGGGCAGGTGCCTCTCCGCGTGTGTCCCAGGGACCCATTTGCCTGCGAACTTTGGTCACCTGGCAGGAAATAACGATGCCCAGACCTATAGTTGGCTGTGCAGCGAGGTGTACTGCGCGGACAGGTTCCACACACACTTCAAGTAAGAGGGCGGCCTGAGTAGAAAGGTGAGAGTTTGGGCAGCTGTGCAGACAAAGAAGGTGCCCTTTGTCCTGGGCCTAAAGGCTTGTGACACACCACTGGGCCTGCCGGGCTCTGAGGGCCGTGCCTTGGGCCCCCTGCTCCCCTGCCCTTTGTTCAGTCATAGCAGAGATGGACACACCCACTCCCTCAGTGAGGGCAGTGCTCCAAACTCCCTCAGCCCCGCCCTCTCTGCGCAGGTTACCATGCACTACAGATGCTGCATTCTGAGGCCAGGGCGTTCCGAGAATGCCAAGGGCAGACATGATGACCTTAAATGATTTCCTCTTGTGTCAGTTTTGGTAAACTATAGGAGCTAGGAAATGGTTCATTTTACACAAATGTTCAAATTTACTGGCATTTCAGATATTCTCTGCTATAACATTGTCCTGATTCTTTCTGTATATTCTTTACTTATGTTTTTGTTTTCCTAAATCAAAGTGTGTCTTTTAAATCTTGTCAAAGAATATTCTTTGGACTTACTACATCACCTGAATTTTATACGTTTTCCGTTGTATTAAGTTCTGCTCATATCTTTATTTTTCTTTTTTCTATGTTCTCAGGGTTTATTGCTTTGATCTTCTGATGTCAATTAAAACACTTGGTTACTCATTTTAATAAATCTTTTTACTTATAAAGATTTGAACTTTTTAATATTCCAGCTTACTTGTAAGTTTCTAAGGGTCAGGTCCTCTACATTGTTGCTGGCCTAAGGCTTAGTTCACAATGTAGCAAAGTATATATTGACCTAGTTTCCCCTCGAATTTCTGTGATTTCCTACATCTCATCTTTCTTTGCAGACAAGACATTAGAAATACATTTAACATATTACACAGCCATTAAGTCTTTGAAATAATGTTTATTTTTAGAGAAATCTTCTCATATTATTAGGCAGAAAATGTCAACTGCCATAGTTTTCAAAACAGCATAATTTCACTCTTCTCAATGATGAATCTGTTGTATTACACAACCTTTGAGTATTTAGCTTTATCAATGACATGTACTTTAAAAAGGTTTTAGAGATCCTAGCAGTCTTTGAAAACATTCTTGTTCCTTGTTTCAGTTCCAGTTTCTTCTATATTTTCTGCGTTGCACCTGATTATTCCAACGTCTAATGGATGGCCTAGGGAATCTAATTCTGGTATTGATTGTTTTTGCTGATTGTCTCCCCCTGTAGCTGATTTCTTCATTATTGTGTAAATTTAGATCATGAGCTCATGTTTAGCTAAACATCTGACCTTGTAAGAGGCTTAGGTGTGAACACTCGTAAACTTCATCAGAAAGTCCGCAAAGATTTATTTGTGTCCCTCCAATGAGTTGCCCGCGAGGACTCCGTTTTCTACAAGTGTTGGTCCAATACTCCCTCTAGAGGCACAGCCTCAGACAGGGCTGCTTTGCGCCCCACGAGCAGTGGCAGTGGCAGTGGGCGGCCTGTGGCCCGGGCAGGAGCCTCTCCGCGTGTGTCCCAGGGACCCATCTGCCTGCGAACTTCGGTCACCCGGCAGGAAGCTACGATGCCCAGACCTATGGTGGGCTGTGCAGCGAGGTGTACTGCGTGGACAGGATCCACACTCACTTCATGTAAGAAGGCGCCCTGAGTGAAAAGGTGAGTGTTTGGGCAGCTGTGCAGACAAAGAAGGGGCCCTTTGGCTTGGGCCAAAAAGCTTGTGACACCCCACTGGGCCTGACGGGCTCTGAGGGCGCTGCACTGGAACCACTGCTCCACTGCTGTTTGATCAGTTACAGTAGAGATGGCCTCACCCACTCCCTCAGTGCAGGCAGTGTTCCAACCTCCCTCAGCCCCGCCCCCTCTCCGCAGGTTCCCATGCACTACAGATGCTGCATTCTGAGGCCAGGGCGTTCCGAGAATGCCAAGGGCAGACATGATGACCTTAAATGATTTCCTCTTGTGTCAGTTTTGGTAAACTTTAGGAGCTAGGAAATGGTCCCCTTTACAGAAATGTTCATATTTACTGGCATTTCATATATTCTCTGCTATAACATTGTCCTGATTCTTTCTCTATATTCTTTACTTATGTTTAACTTTTCCTTTATCAAAGTGTGTCTTTTAAATCTTTTCAAACAATATTCTTTGGACTTACTAAATCACCTGAATTTTATACGTTTTCTGTTGTATTAAGATCTGCTCATACCTTTATTTATCTTTTTTCTATGTTCTCAGGGTTTATTGTTTTGATTTTCTGATGTCAAGTAAAGCACTTTGTTATTCATTTTAATAAATCTTTTTACTTATAAAGATTTGAACTTTTAAAGATTCCAGCTTACTTGTACGTTTCTAAGGTTCCATTCCTCTACACTGTTGCCGGCCTAAGGCTTAGTACACCATATAGCAATGTATATATTGACATATTATCCCCTCGGCTTTCTGTGATTCCCTACATCTCACCTCTCTATGCAGACAAGCCATTTGAAATACCCTTAACTTATTTCACAGCCAATAAGTCTTTGAAATAATGTGTAATTTTTAGAGAAATCATCTTATATAATTAGGCAGAAAATCTCACCTTCCATAGTTTTCTAAACAGCATAATTTCACTCTTCTCACTGCTTAATTTGTTGTATTAAACAACCTTTGAGTATTTAGCTTTATCAATGACATGCACTTTAAAAATGTTTTAGAGATCCTACCAGTCTTTGAAAACATCCTTGTTCCTTGTTTCATTTCCAGGTTTATGTATATTTTCTGCCTAGCACCTGATTATTCCAACATCTCAAGGATGGCCTAGGGAATCTAATTCTGGTATTCATTGATTTCGCTGATTGTCTCCCTTTGTAGCTGATTTCTTCATTATTGTGTAAATTTAGATCATGAGCTCATGTTTAGCTAAACAGCTGACCTTGTAAGAGGCTTAGGTGTGAACGCTGGTAAGTTTCAGCAAAAAGTCGGCAAAGATTTATTTGTGTTCCTCCAATGAGTTGCCCACAAGGACCCAGTTTTCTAGAAGTGTTGGTCCAATACTCCCTCTAGGGGTAGGGGACTTAGACCGGGCTGCTTTCGGCCCCCGATCTTGGGCAGGGGCAGTGGGCGGCCTGTGGCCCGGGCAGGAGCCTCTCTGCGTGTGAACCAGGGAATCATCTCTCCTGCGAACTTCGGTCACCTGGCAGGAAGCTACGATGCCCAGACCTATGGTTAACTGTGCAGCGAGGTATACTGCGCAGACAGGTTCCACACACACTTCAACTAAGTGGGTGGCCTGAGTGGAAAAGTGAGAGTTTGGGCAGCTGTGCAGACAAAGAAGGCGCCCTATGGCCTGGGCCTAATTGCTTGTGACACCCCACTGGTCCTGCCGGGCTCTGAGGGCCCTGCCCTGGGCCCCCTGCTCCCCTGCCCTTTGTTCAGACACAGCAGAGATGGCCACACCCACTCCGTCAGTGAGGGCAGTGTTCCAGCCTCCCTCAGCCCCGCCCACTCTCCGCAGGTTACCGTGGACTACAGATGCTGCATTCTGAGGCCAGGGCGTTTAGAGAATGCCAAGGGCAGACATGATGACCTTAAATGATTTCCTCTTGTGTCAGTTTTGGTAAACTGTAGGAGCTAGGAAATGGTCAACTTTACAGAAATGTTCAAGTTTACTGGCATTTCATATATTCTCTGCTATAACATTGTCCTGATTCTTTCTATATATTCTTTAATTATGTTTGTGTTTTCTTAATCAATGTGTGTCTTTTAAATCTTTTCAAAGAATATTCTTTGGACTTACTACTTCACCTGAATTTTATACGTTTTCTGTGGTATTAAGTTCTGCTCATATCTTTATTTATCTTTTTTCTATGTTCTCAGGGTTTATTGTTTTGATCTTCTGATGTCAATTAAAACACTTGGTTATTCATTTTCATCAATCTTTTTACTTATAAAGATTTGAACTTTTAAAGATTCCAGCTCACTTTTAAGTTTCTATGGGTCAGGTCCTCTACATTGTGGCTGGCCTAAGGCTTAGTTTACCCTATAGCAATGTATATATTGACATTTTCCCCTCGACTTTCTGTGATTCCCTACATCTCACCTTTCTTTGCAGACAAGCCATTTGAAATACACTTAACTTATTTCACAGCCAATAAGTCTTTGAAATAATGTCTATTTTTTAGAGAAAACTTCATATATAATTAGGCAGAAAATCT
This sequence comes from Mesoplodon bidens, assembly GCF_964165515.1. Lineage (NCBI taxonomy): Eukaryota > Metazoa > Chordata > Mammalia > Artiodactyla > Ziphiidae > Mesoplodon > Mesoplodon bidens. Next base: position 25,230,553 of record NC_138180.1, on the reverse strand, counting down.
CTCCTGCCATAGTTTTCAAAACAGCATAATTTCACTCTTCTCAATGCTTAATCTGTGGTATTAAAAAACCTTTGAGTATTTAGGTTTATCAACGAAATGTACTTTAATAATGTTTTAGAGATCCTAGCAGCCTTTGAAAACCTCCTTGTGCCTTGTTTCAGTTCCAGTTTTGTGTATATTTTCTGCCTTGCACGTGATTATCCCAACATCTGATGGATGGCCTAGGGAATCTAATTATGGTATTGATTGTTTTTGCTGATGGTCTCCCCCAGTATTTGATTTCTTCATTATTGTGTAAATTTAGATCATGAGCTCATGTTTAGGTAAACATCTGACTTTGTAAGAGGCTTAGGTGTGAACGCTCGTAAGCTTCATCAGAAAGTCCGCAAAGAATTATTTGTGTCCCTCCAATGAGTTACCCCGATGACCCCGTTTACTACAAGTGTTGGTCCAATACTCCTTCTAGAGGCAGGGACTCAGACAGGACTGCTTTGCTGCCACCGATCTGTGGTAGTGGCTTTTGGCGGCCTGTGGCCCGGGCAGGAGGCTCCCCGCGTGTGTCCCACGACCCATGTGCCTGCGAACTTCGGTCACCTGGCAGGAAGCTACGATGCCCAGACCTATGTTTAGCTGTGCAGCGAGGTGTACTGTGCGAACCGGTTCCACACACACTTCAAGTAAGAGGGCGGCTTGAGTGGAAAGGTGAGAGTTTGGGCAGCTGTGCAGACAAAGAAGGCGCCCTTTGGTCTAGGCCTAAATGCTTGTGACACCCAACTGGGCGTGCCGGGCTCTGAGGGCCCTGCCCTTGGACCCCTTCTCCCCTGCCTTTGTTCTGTCACCGCAGAGATGTCCACACCCACTCCCTCAGTGAGTGCAGTGTTCCAACCTCCCTCATCCCCGCTCACTCTCCGCAGGTTACCATGGAGAACAGATGCTGCATTCTGAGGCCAGGGCGTTCCGAGAATGCCAAGGGCAGACATGATGACCTTAAATGATTTCCTCTTGTGTCAGTTTTGGTAAACTGTAGGAGCTAGGAAATGGTCCACTTTACAGAAATATTCAAATTTACTGGCATTTCATATATTCTCTGCTATAACATTGTCCTGATTCTTTCTGTATATTCTTTACTTTGGTTTTGTTTTCCTTAATCAAAGTGTGTCTTTTAAATATTGTCAAAGAATATTCTATGGACTTACTACATCACCTGAATTTTATACGTTTTCTGTTGTATTAAGTTCTGCTCATATCTTTATTTATCTTTTTTCTATGTTCTCAGGGTTTATTGTTTTGTTCATCTGATGTCAATTAAAACACTTGGTTATTCATTTTAATAAATCTTTTTACTTATAAAGATTTGAACTTTTCAATATTCCAGCTTACCTGTAAGTTTCTAATGGTCAGGTCCTCTACATTGTTGCTGGCCTAAGGCTTAGTTCACAATATAGCAAAGTATATATTGACCTATTTTCCCCTCTACTTTCTGTGATTTAGTACATCTCACCTTTCTTTGCAGGCAAGCCATTTGAAATACCCTTAACTTATTTCACAGCCAATAAGTCTTTGAAATAATGTGTATTTTTAGAGAAATCTTCTTATATATTTAGGCAGAAAATCTCACCTTCCATAGTTTTCTAAAGAGCATAATTTCACTCTTCTCACTGCTTAATTTGTTGTATTAAAGAACCATTGAGTATTTAGCTTTATCAATGACATGTACTATAAAAATGTTTCAGGGCCTCCCTGGTGGCGCAGTGGTTGAGAGTCCGCCTGCCGATGCAGGGGATACGGGTTCGTGCCCCGGTCTGGGAGGATCCCATATGCTGCGGAGCGGCTGGGCCTGTGAGCCGTGGCCGCTGGGCCTGCGCGTCCGGAGCCTGTGCTCCGCAACGGGAGAGGCCACAACAGTGAGAGGCCCGCATACCGCAAAAAGAAAAAAGAAAAAATGTTTTAGAGATCCTACCAGTCTTTGAAAACATGCTTGTTCCTTGTTTCATTTCCAGGTTTATGTATATTTTCTGCCTAGCACCTGATTATTCCAACATCTCAAGGATGGCCTAGGGAATCTAATTCTGGTATTGATTGTTTTTGCTGATTGTCTCCCTTTGTAGCTGATTTCTTCATTATTGTGTAAATTTAGATCATGAGCTCATGTTTAGCTAAACAGCTGACCTTGTAAGAGGCTTAGGTGTGAACGCTCGTAAGTTTCAGCAAAAAGTCGGCAAAGATTTATTTGTGTCCCTTCTATGACTTGCCCACAAGGACCCCGTTTTCTAGAAGTGTTGGTCCAATACTCCTTCTAGGAGTAGGGGACTTAGACAGGGCTGCTTTCGGCCCCCGATCTTGGGCAGGGGCAGTGGGAGGCCTGTGGCCCGGGCAGGAGCCTCTCTGCGTGTGAACCTGGGAATCATCTCTCCTGCGAACTTCGGTCACCTGGCAGGAAGCTACGATGCCCAGACCTATGGTTAGCTGTGCAGCGATGTATACTGCGCGGACAGGTTCCACACACACTTCAACTATGTGGGTGGCCTGAGTGGAAAAGTGAGAGTTTGGGCAGCTGTGCAGACAAAGAAGGCGCCCTATGGCCTGGGCCTAAATGCTTGTGACACCACACAGGGCCTGCCGGGCTCTGAGGGCCCTGCCCTGGGCCCCCTGCTCCCCTGCCCTTTGTTCAGTCACAGCACAGATGGCCACACACACTCCCTCAGTGAGGGCAATGTTCCAGCCTCCCTCAGCCCCGCCCACTCTCCGCAGGTTACCATGGAATACAGATGCTGCATTCTGAGGCCAGGGCGTTCCGAGAATGCCAAGGGCAGACATGATGACCTTAAATGATTTCCTCTTGTGTCAGCTTAGGTAAACTGTAGGAGCTAGGAAATGGTCAACTTTACAGAAATGTTCAAATTTACTGGCATTTCATATATTCTCTGCTATAACATTGTCCGGATTCTTTCTATATATTCTTTAATTATGTTTGTGTTTTCCTTAATCAAAGTGTGTCTTTTAAATCTTTTCAAAGAATATTCTTTGGACTTACTACTTCACCTGAATTTTATACGTTTTCTGTGGTATTAAGTTCTGCTCATATCTTTATTTATCTTTTTTCTATGTTCTCAGGGTTTATTGTTTTGATCTTCTGATGTCAATTAAAACACTTGGTTATTCATTTTCATCAATCTTTTTATTTATAAAGTTCTGACCTTTTAAAGATTCCAGCTCATTTTTAAGTTTCTAAGGGTCTGGTCCTCTACATTGTGGATGACCTAAGGCTTAGTTCACCATATAGCAATGTATATATTGACATTTTCCCCTCGACTTTCTGTGATTCCCTACATCTCACCTTTCTTTGCAGACAAGCCATTTGAAATACACTTAAATTATTTCACAGCCAATAAGTCTTTGAAATAATGTGTATTTTTTAGAGAAATCATCTTATATAATTAGGCAGAAAATCTCACCTTCCATAGTTTTCTAAACAGCATAATTTCACTCTTCTCACTGCTTAATTTGTTGTATTAAAGAACATTTGAGTATTTAGCTTTATCAATGACATGTACTTTAAAAATGTTTTAGAGATCCTACCAGTCTTTGAAAACATGCTTGTTCCTTGTTTCATTTCCAGGTTTATGTATATTTTCTGCCTAGCACCTGATTATTCCAACATCTCAAGGATGGCCTAGGGAATCTAATTCTGGTATTGATTGTTTTTGCTGATTGTCTCCCTTTGTAGCTGATTTCTTCATTATTGTGTAAATTTAGATCATGAGCTCATGTTTAGCTAAACAGCTGACCTTGTAAGAGGCTTAGGTGTGAACGCTCGTAAGTTTCAGCAAAAAGTCGGCAAAGATTTATTTGTGTCCCTCCAATGAGTTGCCCACAAGGACCCCGTTTTCTAGAAGTGTTGGTCCAATACTCCCTCTAGGGGTAGGGGACTTAGACAGGGCTGCTTTCGGCCCCCGAACTTGGGCAGGGGCAGTGGGCGGCCTGTGGCCCGGGCAGGAGCCTCTCTGCGTGTGAACCTGGGAATCATCTCTCCTGCGAACTTCGGTCACCTGGCAGGAAGCTACGATGCCCAGACCTATGGTTAGCTGTGCAGCGAGGTATACTGCGCGGACAGGTTCCACACACACTTCAACTAAGTGGGTGGACTGAGTGGAAAAGTGAGAGTTTGGGCAGCTGTGCAGACAAAGAAGGCGCCCTATGGCCTGGGCCTAAATGCTTGTGACACTCCACTGGGCCTGCCGGGTTCTGAGGGCCCTGCCCTGGGCCCCCTGCTCCCCTGCCCTTTGTTCAGTCACAGCAGAGATGGCCACACCGACTCCCTCAGTGAGGGCAGTGTTCCAGCCTCCCTCAGCCCCGCCCACTCTCCGCAGGTTACCATGGACTACAGATGCTGCATTCTGAGGCCAGGGCGTTCCGAGAATGCCAAGGGCAGACATGATGACCTTAAATGATTTCCTCTTGTGTCAGTTTTGGTAAACTGTAGGAGCTAGGAAATGGTCAACTTTACAGAAATGTTCAAATTTACTGGCATTTCATATATTCTCTGCTATAACATTGTCCTGATTCTTTCTATATATTCTTTAATTATGTTTGTGTTTTCCTTAATCAAAGTGTGTCTTTTAAATCTTTTCAAAGAATATTCTTTGGACTTACTACCTCACCTGAATTTTATACGTTTTCTGTGGTATTAAGTTCTGCTCATATCTTTATTTATCTTTTTTCTATGTTCTCAGTGTTTATTGTTTTGATCTTCTGATGTCAATTAAAACACTTGGTTATTCATTTTCATCAATCTTTTTACTTATAAAGATTTGAACTTTTAAAGATTCCAGCTCACTTTTAAATTTCTAAGGGTCAGGTCCTCTACATTGTGGCTGGCCTAAGGCTTAGTTCACCATATAGCAATGTATATATTGACATTTTCCCCTCGACTTTTGTGATTCCCTACATCTCACCTTTCTTTGCAGACAAGCCATTTGAAATACACTTAACATATTTCACAGCCAATAAGTCTTTGAAATAATGTCTATTTTTTAGAGAAATCTTCTTATATAATTAGGCAGAAAATCTCACCTGCCATAGTTTTCAAAACAGCATAATTTCACTCTTCTCAATGCTTAATCTGTGGTATTAAACAACCTTTGAGTATTTAGGTTTATCAACGACATGTACTTTAAAAATGTTTGAGAGATCCTACCAGCCTTTGAAAACCTCCTTGTTCCTTGTTTCAGTTCCAGTTTTATGTATATTTTCTGCCTTGCACCTGATTATTCCAACATCAGATGGATGGCCTAGGGAATCTCATTCTGGTATTGATTTTTTCTGCTGATTGTCTCCCTTTGTAGCTGATTTCTTCAATATTGTGTAAATTTAGATCATGAGCTCATGTTTAGCTAAACAGCTGACCTTGTAAGAGGCTTAGGTGTGAACGCTGGTAAGCTTCAGCAGAAAGTCGGCAAAGATTTATTTGTGTCCCTCCAATGAGTTGCCCGCAAGGACCCCGTTTTCTCCAAGTGTTGGTCCAATACTCCTTCGAGAGGCAGTGGACTCAGACATGGCTGCTTTTCAGCCTTCGATCTGTGGCAGGGCCTGTGGGCGGCCTGTGGCCCGGGCAAGAGCCTCTCCGCATGTGTCCCAGGGACCCATTTGCCTGCGAACTTCGGTCACCTGGCAAGAAGCTACGATGCCCTGACCTATGGTGAGCTGTGCAGCGAGGAGTACTGCGCGGACAGGTTCCAAACACACTTCAAATAAGAGGGCGGCCTGAGTGGAAAGGTGAGAGTTTGGGCAGCTGTGCAGACAAAGAAGGCGCCCTTTGGCCTGGGCCTAAATGCTTGTGACACCACACTGGGTCTGCCGGGCTCTGAGGGCCCTGCCCTTGGCCCCCTGCTACCCTGCCCTTTGTTCAGTCACAGCAGAGATGGCCACACCCACTCCCTCAGTGAGGGCAGTCTTCCAAGCTCCCTCAGCCACGCCCCCTCTCCGCAGGTTACCATGGACTACAGATGCTGCATTCTGAGGCCAGGGCGTTCCGAGAATGCCAAGGGCAGACATGATGACCTTAAATGATTTCCTCTTGTGTCAGTTTTGATAAAGTTTAGGAGCTAGGAAATGGTCCGCTTTACAGAAATGTTCAAATTTACTGGCATTTCATATATTCTCTGCTATAACATTGTCCTGATTCTTTCTGTATATTCTTTACTTATGTTTTTGTTTTCCTTAATCAAAGTGTGTCTTTTAAATCTTTTCAAAGAATATTCTTTGGACTTACTAAATCACCTGAATTTTATACGTTTTCTGTTGTATTAAGTTCTGCTCATATCTTTATTTATCTTTTTTCTATGTTCTCAGGGTTTATTGTTTTGATTTTCTAATGTCAATTAAAACACTTGGTTATTCGTTTTCATCAATCTTTTTATTTATAAAGTTCTGACCTTTTAAAGATTCCAGCTCATTTTTAAGTTTCTAAGGGTCTGGTCCTCTACATTGTGGATGACCTAAGGCTTAGTTCACCACATAGCAATGTATGTATTGACATTTTCCCCTCGACTTTCTGTGATTCCCTACATCTCACCTTTCTTTGCAGACAAGCCATTTGAAATACACTTAAATTATTTCACAGCCAATAAGTCTTTGAAATAATGTGTATTTTTTAGAGAAATCATCTTATATAATTAGGCAGAAAATCTCACCTTCCATAGTTTTCTAAACAGCATAATTTCACTCTTCTCACTGCTTAATTTGTTGTATTAAACAACCTTTGAGTATTTAGCTTTATCAATGACATGTACTTTAAAAATGTTTTAGAGATCCTTCCAGTCTTTGAAAACATGCTTGTTCCTTGTTTCATTTCCAGGTTTATGTATATTTTCTGCCTAGCACCTGATTATTCCAACATCTCAAGGATGGCCTAGGGAATCTAATTCTGGTATTGATTGTTTTTGCTGATTGTCTCCCTTTGTAGCTGATTTCTTCATTATTGTGTAAATTTAGATCATGAGCTCATGTTTAGCTAAACAGCTGACCTTGTAAGAGGCTTAGGTGTGAACGCTCGTAAGTTTCAGCAAAAAGTCAGCAAAGATTTATTTGTGTCCCTCCAATGAGTTGCCCACAAGGACCCCGTTTTCTAGAAGTGTTGGTCCAATACTCCTTCTAGGAGTAGGGGACTTAGACAGGGCTGCTTTGGGCTCCCGATCTTGGGCAGGGGCAGTGGGCGGCCTGTGGCCCGGGCAGGAGCCTCTCTGCGTGTGAACCTGGGAATCATCTCTCCTGCGAACTTCGGTCACCTGCCAGGAAGCTAAAATGCCCAGACCTATGGTTAGCTGTGCAGCGAGGTATACTGCGCAGACTGGTTCCACACACACTTCAACTAAGTGGGTGGCCTGATTGGAAAAGTGAGAGTTTGGGCAGCTGTGCAGACAAAGAAGGCGCCCTATGGCCTGGGCCTAAATGCTTGTGACACTCCACTGGGCCTTCCGGGCTCTGAGGGCCCTGCCCTGGGCCCCCTGCTCCCCTGCCCTTTGTTCAGTCACAGCAGAGATGGCCACACCGACTCCCTCAGTGAGGGCAGTGATCCAGCCTCCCTCAGCCCCGCCCACTCTCCGCAGCTTACCATGGACTACGGATGCTGCATTCTGAGGCCAGGGCGTTCCGAGAATGCCAAGGGCCGACATGATGACCTTAAATGATTTCCTCTTGTGTCAGTTTTGGTAAACTTTAGGAGCTAGGAAATGGTCAACTTTACAGAAATGTTCAAATTTACTGGCATTTCATATATTCTCTGCTATAACATTGTCCTGATTCTTTCTATATATTCTTTAATTATGTTTGTGTTTTCCTTAATCAAAGTGTGTCTTTTAAATCTTTTCAAAGAATATTCTTTGGACTTACTACCTCACCTGAATTTTATACGTTTTCTGTGGTATTAAGTTCTGCTCATATCTTTATTTATCTTTTTTCTATGTTCTCAGGGTTTATTGTTTTGATCTTCTGATGTCAATTAAAACACTTGGTTATTCATTTTCATCAATCTTTTTACTTATAAAGATTTGAACTTTTAAAGATTCCAGCTCACTTTTAAATTTCTAAGGGTCAGGTCCTCTACATTGTGGCTGGCCTAAGGCTTAGTTCACCATATAGCAATGTATATATTGACATTTTCCCCTCGACTTTCTGTGATTCCCTACATCTCACCTTTCTTTGCAGACAAGCCATTTGAAATACACTTAACTTATTTCACAGCCAATAAGTCTTTGAAATAATGTCTATTTTTTAGAGAAATCTTCTTATATAATTAGGCAGAAAATCTCACCTGCCATAGTTTTCAAAACAGCATAATTTCACTCTTCTCAATGCTTAATCTGTGGTATTAAACAACCTTTGAGTATTTAGGTTCATCAACGACATGTACTTTAAAAATGTTTTAGAGATCCTACCAGCCTTTGAAAACCTCCTTGTTCCTTGTTTCAGTTCCAGTTTTATGTATATTTTCTGCCTTGCACCTGATTATTCCAACATCAGATGGATGGCCTAGGGAATCTCATTCTGGTATTGATTGTGTCTGCTGATTGTCTCCCTTTGTAGCTGATTTCTTCAATATTGTGTAAATTTAGATCATGAGCTCATGTTTAGCTAAACAGCTGACCTTGTAAGAGGCTTAGGTGTGAATGCTGGTAAGCTTCAGCAGAAAGTCGGCAAAGATTTATTTGTGTCCCTCCAATGAGTTGCCCGCAAGGACCCCGTTTTCTACAAGTGTTGGTCCAATACTCCTTCGAGAGGCAGTGGACTCAGACATGGATGCTTTTCAGCCTTCGATCTGGGGCAGGGCCTGTGGGCGGGCTGTGGCCCGGGCAAGAGCCTCTCCGCATGTGTCCCAGGGACCCATTTCCCTGCGAACTTCGGTCACCTGGCAGGAAGCTACGATGCCCTGACCTATGGTGAGCTGTGCAGCGAGGAGTACTGCGCGGACAGGTTCCAAACACACTTCAAATAAGAGGGCGGCCTGAGTGGAAAGGTGAGAGTTTGGGCAGCTGTGCAGACAAAGAAGGCGCCCTTTGGCCTGGGCCTAAATGCTTGTGACACCACACTGGGTCTGCCGGGCTCTGAGGGCCCTGCCCTGGGCCCCCTGCTCCCCTGCCCTTTGTTCAGTCACAGCAGAGATGGCCATACCCACTCCCTCAGTGAGGGCAGGCTTCCAAGCTCCCTCAGCCACGCCCCCTCTCCGCAGGTTACCATGGACTACAGATGCTGCATTCTGAGGCCAGGGCGTTCCGAGAATGCCAAGGGCAGACATGATGACCTTAAATGATTTCCTCTTGTGTCAGTTTTGGTAAAGTTTAGGAGCTAGGAAATGGTCCGCTTTACAGAAATGTTCAAATTTACTGGCATTTCACATATTCTCTGCTATAACATTGTCCTGATTCTTTCTGTATATTCTTTACTTATGTTTGTGTTTTCCTTAATCAAAGTGTGTCTTTTAAATCTTTTCAAAGAATATTCTTTGGACTTACTAAATCACCTGAATTTTATAGGTTTTCTGTTGTATTAAGTTCTGCTCATATCTTTATTTATCTTTTTTCTATGTTCTCAGGGTTTATTGTTTTGATTTTCTGATGTCAATTAAAACACTTGGTTATTCATTTTAATAAATCTTTTTACTTATAAAGATTTGAACTTTTAAAGATTCCAGCTTACTTGTACGTTTCTAAGGGTCCATTCCTCTACACTGTTGCCGGCCTAAGGCTTAGTTCACCATATAGCAATGTATATATTGACATATTATCCCCTCGGCTTTCTGTGATTCCCTACATCTCACCTTTCTTTGCAGACAAGCAATTTGAAATACACTTAACTTATTTCACAGCCAATAATTCTTTGAAATAATGTGTATTTTTTAGAGAAATCATCTTATATAATTAGGCAGAAAATCTCACCTTCCATAGTTTTCTAAACAGCATAATTTCACTCTTCTCACTGCTTAATTTGTTGTATTAAACAACCTTTGAGTATTTAGCTTTATCAATGACATGTACTTTAAAAATGTTTTAGAGATCCTACCAGTCTTTGAAAACATGCTTGTTCCTTGTTTCATTTCCAGGTTTATGTATATTTTCTGCCTAGCACCTGATTATTCCAACATCTCAAGGATGGCCTAGGGAATCTAATTCTGGTATTGATTGTTTTTGCTGATTGTCTCCCTTTGTAGCTGATTTCTTCATTATTGTGTAAATTTAGATCATGAGCTCATGTTTAGCTAAACAGCTGACCTTGTAAGAGGCTTAGTTGTGAACGCTCGTAAGTTTCAGCAAAAAGTCGGCAAAGATTTATTTGTGTCCCTCCAATGAGTTGCCCACAAGGACCCCGTTTTCTAGAAGTGTTGGTCCAATACTCCTTCTAGGAGTAGGGGACATAGACAGGGCTGCTTTCGGCCCCCGATCTTGGGCAGGGGCAGTGGGGGGCCTGTGGCCCGGGCAGGAGCCTCTCTGCGGGTGAACCTGGGAATCATCTCTCCTGCGAACTTCGGTCACCTGGCAGGAAGCTACGATGCCCAGACCTATGGTTAGCTGTGCAGCGAGGTATACTGCGCGGACAGGTTCCACACACACTTCATCTAAGTGGGTGGCCTGAGTGGTAAAGTGAGAGTTTGGGCAGCTGTGCAGACAAAGAAGGCGCCCTATGGCCTGGGCCTAAATGCTTGTGACACTCCACTGGGCCTGCCGGGCTCTGAGGGCCCTGCCCTGGGCCCCCTGCTCCCCTGCCCTTTGTTCAGTCACAGCAGAGTTGGCCACACCGACTCCCTCAGTGAGGGCAGTGTTCCAGCCTCCCTCAGCCCCGCCCACTCTCCGCAGCTTACCATGGACTACGGATGCTGCATTCTGAGGCCAGGGCGTTCCGAGAATGCCAAGGGCAGACATGATGACCTTAAATGATTTCCTCTTGTGTCAGTTTTGGTAAACTGTAGGAGCTAGGAAATGGTCAACTTTACAGAAATGTTCAAATTTACTGGCATTTCATATATTCTCTGCTATAACATTGTCCTGATTCTTTCTATATATTCTTTAATTATGTTTGTGTTTTCCTTAATCAAAGTGTGTCTTTTAAATCTTTTCAAAGAATATTCTTTGGACTTACTAAATCACCTGAATTTTATACGTTTTCTGTGGTATTAAGTTCTGCTCATATCTTTATTTATCTTTTTTCTATGTTCTCAGGGTTTAATGTTTTGATCTTCTGATGTCAATTAAAACACTTGGTTATTCATTTTCATCAATCTTTTTACTTATAAAGATTTGAACTTTTAAAGATTCCAGCTCACTTTTAAGTTTCTAAGGGTCAGGTCCTCTACATTGTGGCTTGCCTAAGGCTTAGTTCACCATATAGCAATGTATATATTGACATTTTCCCCTCGACTTTCTGTGATTCCCTACATCTCACCTTTCTTTGCAGACAAGCCATTTGAAATACACTTAACTTATTTCACAGCCAATAAGTCTTTGAAATAATGTCTATTTTTTAGAGAAATCTTCTTACATAATTAGGCAAAAAATCTCACCTGCCATTGTTTTCAAAACAGCATAAATTCACTCTTCTCAATGCTTAATCTGTGGTATTAAACAACCTTTGAGTATTTAGGTTTATCAACGACATGTACTTTAAAAATGTTTGAGAGATCCTACCAGCCTTTGAAAACCTCCTTATTCCTTGTTTCAGTTCCAGTTTTATGTATATTTTCTGCCTTGCACCTGATTATTCCAACATCAGATGGATGGCCTAGGGAATCTCATTCTGGTATTAATTGTTTCTGCTGATTGTCTCCATTTGTAGCTGATTTCTTCAATAATGTGTAAATTTAGATCATGAGCTCATGTTTAGCTAAACAGCTGACCTTGTACGAGGCTTATGTGTGAACGCTGGTAAGCTTCAGCAGAAAGTCGGCAAAGATTTATTTGTGTCCCTCCAATGAGTTGCCCGCAAGGACCCCGTTTTCTACAAGTGTTGGTCCAATACTCCTTCGAGAGGCAGTGGACTCAGACATGGCTGCTTTACAGCCTTCGATCTGGGGCAGGGCCAGTGGGCGGCCTGTGGACCCGTCAAGAGCCTCTCCGCATGTGTCCCAGGGACCCATTTGCCTGCGAACTTCGTTCTCCTGGCAGGAAGCTACGATGCCCTGACCTATGGTGAGCTGTGCAGCGAGGAGTACTGCGCGGACAGGTTCCAAACACACTTCAAATAAGAGGGCGGCCTGAGTGGAAAGGTGAGAGTTTGGGCAGCTGTGCAGACAAAGAAGGCGCCCTTTGGCCTGGGCCTAAATGCTTGTGACACCCCACTGGGTCTGCCGGGCTCTGAGGGCCCTGCCCTGGGCCCCCTGCTCCCCTGCCCTTTGTTCAGTCACAGCAGAGATGGCCACACCCACTCCCTCAGTGAGGGCAGTCTTCCAAGCTCCCTCAGCCACGCCCCCTCTCCGCAGGTTACCATGAACTACAGATGCTGCATTCTGAGGCCAGGGCGTTCCGAGAATGCCAAGGGCAGACATGATGACCTTAAATGATTTCCTCTTGTGTCAGTTTTGGTAAAGTTTAGGAGCTAGGAAATGGTCCGCTTTACAGAAATGTTCAAATTTACTGGCATTTCATATATTCTCTGCTATAACATTGTCCTGATTCTTTCTGTATATTCTTTACTTATGTTTGTGTTTTCCTTAATCAAAGTGTGTCTTTTAAATCTTTTCAAAGAATATTCTTTGGACTTACTAAATCACCTGAATTTTATAGGTTTTCTGTTGTATTAAGTTCTGCTCATATCTTTATTTATCTTTTTTCTATGTTCTCAGGGTTTATTGTTTTGATTTTCTGATGTCCAGTAAAACACTTGGTTATTCATTTTAATAAATCTTTTTACTTATAAAGATTTGAACTTTTAAAGATTCCAGCTTACTTGTACGTTTCTAAGGGTCCATTCCTCTACACTGTTGCCGGCCTAAGGCTTAGTTCACCATATAGCAATGTATATATTGACATATTATGCCCTCGGCTTTCTGTGATTCCCTACATCTCACCTTTCTTTGCAGACAAGCCATTTGAAATACACTTAACTTATTTCACAGCCAATAATTCTTTGAAATAATGTGTATTTTTTAGAGAAATCATCTTATATAATTAGGCAGAAAATCTCACCTTCCATAGTTTTCTAAACAGCATAATTTCACTCTTCTCACTGCTTAATTTGTTGTATTAAACAACCTTTGAGTATTTAGCTTTATCAATGACATGTACTTTAAAAATGTTTTAGAGATCCTACCAGTCTTTGAAAACATGCTTGTTCCTTGTTTCATTTCCAGGTTTATGTATATTTTCTGCCTAGCACCTGATTATTCCAACATCTCAAGGATGGCCTAGGAAATCTAATTCTGGTATTGATTGTTTTTGCTGATTGTCTCCCTTTGTAGCTGATTTCTTCATTATTGTGTAAATTTAGATCATGAGCTCATGTTTAGCTAAACAGCTGACCTTGTAAGAGGCTTAGGTGTGAACGCTCGTAAGTTTCAGCAAAAAGTCGGCAAAGATTTATTTGTGTCCCTCCAATGAGTTGCCCACAAGGACCCCGTTTTCTAGAAGTGTTGGTCCAATACTCCTTCTTGGAGTAGGGGACCTAGACAGGGCTGCTTTCGGCCCCCGATCTTGGGCAGGGGCAGTGGGCGGCCTGTGGCCCGGGCAGGAGCCTCTCTGCGGGTGAACCTGGGAATCATCTCTCCTGCGAACTTCGGTCACCTGGCAGGAAGCTACGATGCCCAGACCTATGGTTAGCTGTGCAGCGAGGTATACTGCGCGGACAGGTTCCACACACACTTCATCTAAGTGGGTGGCCTGAGTGGTAAAGTGAGAGTTTGGGCAGCTGTGCAGACAAAGAAGGCGCCCTATGGCCTGGGCCTAAATGCTTGTGACACTCCACTGGGCCTGCCGGGTTCTGAGGGCCCTGCCCTGGGCCCCCTGCTCCCCTGCCCTTTGTTCAGTCACAGCAGAGATGGCCACACCCACTCCCTCAGTGAGGGCAGTGTTCCAGCCTCCCTCAGCCCCGCCCACTCTCCGCAGGTTACCATGGACTACAGATGCTGCATTCTGAGGCCAGGGCGTTCCGAGAATGCCAAGGGCAGACATGATGACCTTAAATGATTTCCTCTTGTGTCAGTTTTGGTAAACTGTAGGAGCTAGGAAATGGTCAACTTTACAGAAATGTTCAAATTTACTGGCATTTCCTATATTCTCTGCTATAACATTGTCCTGATTCTTTCTATATATTCTTTAATTATGTTTGTGTTTTCCTTAATCAAAGTGTGTCTTTTAAATCTTTTCCAAGAATATACTTTGGACTTACTACCTCACCTGAATTTTATATGTTTTCTGTGGTATTAAGTTCTGCTCATATCTTTATTTATCTTTTTTCTATGTTCTCAGGTTTTATTGTTTTGATCTTCTGATGTCAATTAAAACACTTGGTTATTCATTTTCATCAATCTTTTTACTTATAAAGATTTGAACTTTTAAAGATTCCAGCTCACTTTTAAGTTTCTAAGGGTCAGGTCCTCTACATTGTGGCTTGCCTAAGGCTTAGTTCACCATATAGCAATGTATATATTGACATTTTCCCCTCGACTTTCTGTGATTCCCTACATCTCACCTTTCTTTGCAGACAAGCCATTTGAAATACACTTAACTTATTTCACAGCCAATAAGTCTTTGAAATAATGTCTATTTTTTAGAGAAATCTTCTTATATAATTAGGCAAAAAATCTCACCTGCCATTGTTTTCAAAACAGCATAAATTCACTCTTCTCAATGCTTAATCTGTGGTATTAAACAACCTTTGAGTATTTAGGTTTATCAACGACATGTACTTTAAAAATGTTTGAGAGATCCTACCAGCCTTTGAAAACCTCCTTGTTCCTTGTTTCAGTTCCAGTTTTATGTATATTTTCTGCCTTGCACCTGATTATTCCAACATCAGATGGATGGCCTAGGGAATCTCATTCTGGTATTGATTGTTTCTGCTGATTGTCTCCCTTTGTAGCTGATTTCTTCAATAATGTGTAAATTTAGATCATGAGCTCATGTTTAGCTAAACAGCTGACCTTGTAAGAGGCTTATGTGTGAACGCTGGTAAGCTTCAGCAGAAAGTCGGCAAAGATTTATTTGTGTCCCTCCAATGAGTTGCCCGAAAGGACCCCGTTTTCTACAAGTGTTGGTCCAATACTCCTTCGAGAGGCAGTGGACTCAGACATGGCTGCTTTTCAGCCTTCGATCTGGGGCAGGGCCAGTGGGCGGCCTGTGGACCCGTCAAGAGCCTCTCCGCATGTGTCCCAGGGACCCATTTGCCTGCGAACTTCGGTCTCCTGGCAGGAAGCTACGATGCCCTGACCTATGGTGAGCTGTGCAGCGAGGAGTACTGCGCGGACAGGTTCCAAACACACTTCAAATAAGAGGGCGGCCTGAGTGGAAAGGTGAGAGTTTGGGCAGCTGTGCAGACAAAGAAGGCGCCCTTTGGCCTGGGCCTAAATGCTTGTGACACCCCACTGGGTCTGCCGGGCTCTGAGGGCCCTGCCCTGGGCCCCCTGCTCCCCTGCCCTTTGTTCAGTCACAGCAGAGATGGCCACACCCACTCCCTCAGTGAGGGCAGTCTTCCAAGCTCCCTCAGCCACGCCCCCTCTCCGCAGGTTACCATGGACTACAGATGCTGCATTCTGAGGCCAGGGCGTTCCGAGAATGCCAAGGGCAGACATGATGACCTTAAATGATTTCCTCTTGTGTCAGTTTTGGTAAAGTTTAGGAGCTAGGAAATGGTCCGCTTTACAGAAATGTTCAAATTTACTGGCATTTCATATATTCTCTGCTATAACATTGTCCTGATTCTTTCTGTATATTCTTTACTTATGTTTGTGTTTTCCTTAATCAAAGTGTGTCTTTTAAATCTTTTCAAAGAATATTCTTTGGACTTACTAAATCACCTGAATTTTATAGGTTTTCTGTTGTATTAAGTTCTGCTCATATCTTTATTTATCTTTTTTCTATGTTCTCAGGGTTTATTGTTTTGATTTTCTGATGTCCAGTAAAACACTTGGTTATTCATTTTAATAAATCTTTTTACTTATAAAGATTTGAACTTTTAAAGATTCCAGCTTACTTGTACGTTTCTAAGGGTCCATTCCTCTACACTGTTGCCGGCCTAAGGCTTAGTTCACCATATAGCAATGTATATATTGACATATTATCCCCTCGGCTTTCTGTGATTCCCTACATCTCACCTTTCTTTGCAGACAAGCCATTTGAAATACACTTAACTTATTTCACAGCCAATAATTCTTTGAAATAATGTGTATTTTTTAGAGAAATCATCTTATATAATTAGGCAGAAAATCTCACCTTCCATAGTTTTCTAAACAGCATAATTTCACTCTTCTCACTGCTTAATTTGTTGTATTAAACAACCTTTGAGTATTTAGCTTTATCAATGACATGTACTTTAAAAATGTTTTAGAGATCCTACCAGTCTTTGAAAACATGCTTGTTCCTTGTTTCATTTCCAGGTTTATGTATATTTTCTGCCTAGCACCTGATTATTCCAACATCTCAAGGATGGCCTAGGGAATCTAATTCTGGTATTGATTGTTTTTGCTGATTGTCTCCCTTTGTAGCTGATTTCTTCATTATTGTGTAAATTTAGATCATGAGCTCATGTTTAGCTAAACAGCTGACCTTGTAAGAGGCTTAGGTGTGAACGCTCGTAAGTTTCAGCAAAAAGTCGGCAAAGATTTATTTGTGTCCCTCCAATGAGTTGCCCACAAGGACCCCGTTTTCTAGAAGTGTTGGTCAAATACTCCTTCTAGGAGTAGGGGACCTAGACAGGGCTGCTTTCGGCCCCCGATCTTGGGCAGGGGCAGTGGGGGGCCTGTGGCCCGGGCAGGAGCCTCTCTGCGGGTGAACCTGGGAATCATCTCTCCTGCGAACTTCGGTCACTTGGCAGGAAGCTACGATGCCCAGACCTATGGTTAGCTTTGCAGCGAGGTATACTGCGCAGACAGGTTCCACACACACTTCAACTAAGTGGGTGGCCTGAGTGGTAAAGTGAGAGTTTGGGCAGCTGTGCAGACAAAGAAGGCGCCCTATGGCCTGGGCCTAAATGCTTGTGACACTCCACTGGGCCTGCCGGGCTCTGAGGGCCCTGCCCTGGGCCCCCTGCTCCCCTGCCCTTTGTTCAGTCACAGCAGAGATGGCCACACCGACTCCCTCAGTGAGGGCAGTGTTCCAGCCTCCCTCAGCCCCGCCCACTCTCCGCAGGTTACCATGGACTACAGATGCTGCATTCTGAGGCCAGGGCGTTCCGAGAATGCCAAGGGCAGACATGATGACCTTAAATGATTTCCTCTTGTGTCAGTTTTGGTAAACTGTAGGAGCTAGGAAATGGTCAACTTTACAGAAATGTTCAAATTTACTGGCATTTCATATATTCTCTGCTATAACATTGTCCTGATTCTTTCTATATATTCTTTAATTATGTTTGTGTTTTCCTTAATCAAAGTGTGTCTTTTAAATCTTTTCAAAGAATATTCTTTGGACTTACTACCTCACCTGAATTTTATACGTTTTCTGTGGTATTAAGTTCTGCTCATATCTTTACTTATCTTTTTTCTATGTTCTCAGGGTTTATAGTTTTGATCTTCTGATGTCAATTAAAACACTTGGTTATTCATTTTCATCAATCTTTTTACTTATAAAGATTTGAACTTTTAAAGATTCCAGCTCACTTTTAAATTTCTAAGGGTCAGGTGTTCTACATTGGGGCTGGCCTAAGGCTTAGTTCACCATATAGCAATGTATATATTGACATTTTCCCCTCGACTTTCTGTGATTCCCTACATCTCACCTTTCTTTGCAGACAAGCCATTTGAAATACCCTTAACTTATTTCACAGCCAATAAGTCTTTGAAATAATGTCTATTTTTTAGAGAAATCTTCTTATATAATTAGGCAGAAAATCTCACCTGCCATAGTTTTCAAAACAGCATAATTTCACTCTTCTCAATGCTTAATCTGTGGTATTAAACAACCTTTGAGTATTTAGGTTTATCAACGACATGTACTTTAAAAATGTTTGAGAGATCCTACCAGCCTTTGAAAACCTCCTTGTTCCTTGTTACAGTTCCAGTTTTATGTATATTTTCTGCCTTGCACCTGATTATTCCAACATCAGATGGATGGCCTAGGGAATCTCATTCTGGTATTGATTTTTTCTGCTGACTGTCTCCCTTTGTAGCTGATTTCTTCAATATTGTGTAAATTTAGATCATGAGCTCATGTTTAGCTAAACAGCTGACCTTGTAAGAGGCTTAGGTGTGAACGCTGGTAAGCTTCAGCAGAAAGTCGGCAAAGATTTATTTGTGTCCCTCCAATGAGTTGCCCGCAAGGACCCCGTTTTCTACAAGTGTTGGTCCAATACTCCTTCGAGAGGCAGTGGACTCAGACATGGCTGCTTTTCAGCCTTCGATCTGGGGCAGGGCCAGTGGGCGGCCTGTGGCCCGGGCAAGAGCCTCTCCGCATGTGTCCCAGGGACCCATTTGCCTGCGAACTTCGGTCACCTGTCAGGAAGCTACGATGCCCTGACCTATGGTGAGCTGTGCAGCGAGGAGTACTGCGCGGACAGGTTCCAAACACACTTCAAATAAGAGGGCGGCCTGAGTGGAAAGGTGAGAGTTTGGGCAGCTGTGCAGACAAAGAAGGCGCCCTTTGGCCTGGGCCTAAATGCTTGTGACACCCCACTGGGTCTGCCGGGCTCTGAGGGCCCTGCCCTGGGCCCCCTGCTCCCCTGCCCTTTGTTCAGTCACAGCAGAGATGGCCACACCCACTCCCTCAGTGAGGGCAGTCTTCCAAGCTCCCTCAGCCACGCCCCCTCTCCGCAGGTTACCATGGACTACAGATGCTGCATTCTGAGGCCAGGGCGTTCCGAGAATGCCAAGGGCAGACATGATGACCTTAAATGATTTCCTCTTGTGTCAGTTTTGGTAAAGTTTAGGAGCTAGGAAATGGTCCGCTTTACAGAAATGTTCAAATTTACTGGCATTTCATATATTCTCTGCTATAACATTGTCCTGATTCTTTCTGTATATTCTTTACTTATGTTTGTGTTTTCCTTAATCAAAGTGTGTCTTTTAAATCTTTTCAAAGAATATTCTTTGGACTTACTAAATCACCTGAATTTTATAGGTTTTCTGTTGTATTAAGTTCTGCTCATATCTTTATTTATCTTTTTTCTATGTTCTCAGGGTTTATTGTTTTGATTTTCTGATGTCCAGTAAAACACTTGGTTATTCATTTTAATAAATCTTTTTACTTATAAAGATTTGAACTTTTAAAGATTCCAGCTTACTTGTACGTTTCTAAGGGTCCATTCCTCTACACTGTTGCCAGCCTAAGGCTTAGTTCACCATATAGCAATGTATATATTGACATATTATCCCCTCGGCTTTCTGTGATTCCCTACATCTCACCTTTCTTTGCAGACAAGCCATTTGAAATACCCTTAACTTATTTCACAGCCAATAATTCTTTGAAATAATGTGTATTTTTTAGAGAAATCATCTTATATAATTAGGCAGAAAATCTCACCTTCCATAGTTTTCTAAACAGCATAATTTCACTCTTCTCACTGCTTAATTTGTTGTATTAAACAACCTTTGAGTATTTAGCTTTATCAATGACATGTACTTTAAAAATGTTTTAGAGATCCTACCAGTCTTTGAAAACATGCTTGTTCCTTGTTTCATTTCCAGGTTTATGTATATTTTCTGCCTAGCACCTGATTATTCCAACATCTCAAGGATGGCCTAGGGAATCTAATTCTGGTATTGATTGTTTTTGCTGATTGTCTCCCTTTGTAGCTGATTTCTTCATTATTGTGTAAATTTAGATCATGAGCTCATGTTTAGCTAAACAGCTGACCTTGTAAGAGGCTTAGGTGTGAACGCTCGTAAGTTTCAGCAAAAAGTCGGCAAAGATTTATTTGTGTCCCTCCAATGAGTTGCCCACAAGGACCCCGTTTTCTAGAAGTGTTGGTCCAATACTCCTTCTAGGAGTAGGGGACCTAGACAGGGCTGCTTTCGGCCCCCGATCTTGGGCAGGGGCAGTGGGCGGCCTGTGGCCCGGGCAGGAGCCTCTCTGCGTGTGAACCTGGGAATCATCTCTCCTGCGAACTTCGGTAACCTGGCAGGAAGCTACGATGCCCAGACCTATGGTTAGCTGTGCAGCGAGGTATACTGCGCGGACAGGTTCCACACACACTTCAACTAAGTGGGTGGCCTGAGTGGTAAAGTGAGAGTTTGGGCAGCTGTGCAGACAAAGAAGGCGCCCAATGGCCTGGGCCTAAATGCTTGTGACACTCCACTGGGCCTGCCGGGCTCTGAGGGCCCTGCCCTGGGCCCCCTGCTCCCCTGCCCTTTGTTCAGTCACAGCAGAGATGGCCACACCGACTCCCTCAGTGAGGGCAGTGTTCCATCCTCCCTCAGCCCCGCCCACTCTCCGCAGTTTTCCATGGACTACAGATGCTGCATTCTGAGGCCAGGGCGTTCCGAGAATGCCAAGGGCAGACATGATGACCTTAAATGATTTCCTCTAGTGTCAGTTTTGGTAAACTGTAGGAGCTAGGAAATGGTCAACTTTACAGAAATGTTCAAATTTACTGGCATTTCATATATTCTCTGCTATAACATTGTCCTGATTCTTTCTATATATTCTTTAATTATGTTTGTGTTTTCCTTAATCAAAGTGTGTCTTTTAAATCTTTTCAAAGAATATTCTTTGGACTTACTACCTCACCTGAATTTTATACGTTTTCTGTGGTATTAAGTTCTGCTCATATCTTTATTTATCTTTTTTCTATGTTCTCAGGGTTTATTGTTTTGATCTTCTGATGTCAATTAAAACACTTGGTTATTCATTTTCATGAATCTTTTTACTTATAAAGATTTGAACTTTTAAAGATTCCAGCTCACTTTTAAATTTCTAAGGGTCAGGTCCTCTACATTGGGGCTGGCCTAAGCCTTAGTTCACCATATAGCAATGTATATATTGACATTTTCCCCTCGACTTTCTGTGATTCCCTACATCTCACCTTTCTTTGCAGACAAGCCATTTGAAATACCCTTAACTTATTTCACAGCCAATAAGTCTTTGAAATAATGTCTATTTTTTAGAGAAATCTTCTTATATAATTAGGCAGAAAATCTCACCTGCCATAGTTTTCAAAACAGCATAATTTCACTCTTCTCAATGCTTAATCTGTGGTATTAAACAACCTTTGAGTATTTAGGTTTATCAACGACATGTACTTTAAAAATGTTTGAGAGATCCTACCAGCCTTTGAAAACCTCCTTGTTCCTTGTTACAGTTCCAGTTTTATGTATATTTTCTGCCTTGCACCTGATTATTCCAACATCAGATGGATGGCCTAGGGAATCTCATTCTGGTATTGATTTTTTCTGCTGATTGTCTCCCTTTGTAGCTGATTTCTTCAATATTGTGTAAATTTAGATCATGAGCTCATGTTTAGCTAAACAGCTGACCTTGTAAGAGGCTTAGGTGTGAACGCTGGTAAGCTTCAGCAGAAAGTCAGCAAAGATTTATTTGTGTCCCTCCAATGAGTTGCCCGCAAGGACCCCGTTTTCTACAAGTTTTGGTCCAATACTCCTTCGAGAGGCAGTGGACTCAGACATGGCTGCTTTTCAGCCTTCGATCTGGGGCAGTGCCAGTGTGCGGCCTGTGGCCCCGTCAAGAGCCTCTCCGCATGTGTCCCAGGGACCCATTTGCCTGCGAACTTCGGTCACCTGGCAGGAAGCTACGATGCCCTGACCTATGGTGAGCTGTGCAGCGAGGAGTACTGCGCGGACAGGTTCCAAACACACTTCAAATAAGAGGGCGGCCTGAGTGGAAAGGTGAGAGTTTGGGCAGCTGTGCAGACAAAGAAGGCGCCCTTTGGCCTGGGCCTAAATGCTTGTGACACCCCACTGGGTCTGCCGGGCTCTGAGGGCCCTGCCCTGGGCCCCCTGCTCCCCTGCCATTTGTTCAGTCACAGCCGAGATGGCCACACCCACTCCCTCAGTGAGGGCAGTCTTCCAAGCTCCCTCAGCCACGCCCCCTCTCCGCAGGTTACCATGGACTACAGATGCTGCATTCTGAGGCCAGGGCGTTCCGAGAATGCCAAGGGCAGACATGATGACCTTAAATGATTTCCTCTTGTGTCAGTTTTGGTAAAGTTTAGGAGCTAGGAAATGGTCCGCTTTACAGAAATGTTCAAATTTACTGGCATTTCATATATTCTCTGCTATAACATTGTCCTGATTCTTTCTGTATATTCTTTACTTATGTTTTTGTTTTCCTTAATCAAAGTGTGTCTTTTAAATCTTTTCAAAGAATATTCTTTGGACTTACTAAATCACCTGAATTTTATACGTTTTCTGTTTTATTAAGTTCTGCTCATATCTTTATTTATCTTTTTTCTATGTTCTCAGGGTTTATTGTTTTGATTTTCTGATGTCCAGTAAAACACTTGGTTATTCATTTTAATAAATCTCTTTACTTATAAAGATTTGAACTTTTAAAGATTCCAGCTTACTTGTACGTTTCTAAGGGTCCATTCCTCTACACTGTTGCCGGCCTAAGGCTTAGTTCACCATATAGCAATGTATATATTGACATATTATCCCCTCGGCTTTCTGTGATTCCCTACATCTCACCTTTCTTTGCAGGCAAGCCATTTGAAATACCCTTAACTTATTTCACAGCCAATAATTCTTTGAAATAATGTGTATTTTTTCGAGAAATCATCTTATATAATTAGGCAGAAAATCTCACCTTCCATAGTTTTCTAAACAGCATAATTTCACTCTTCTCACTGCTTAATTTGTTGTATTAAACAACCTTTGAGTATTTAGCTTTATCAATGACATGTACTTTAAAAATGTTTTAGAGATCCTACCAGTCTTTGAAAACATGCTTGTTCCTTGTTTCATTTCCAGGTTTATGTATATTTTCTGCCTAGCACCTGATTATTCCAACATCTCAAGGATGGCCTAGGGAATCTAATTCTGGTATTGATTGTTTTTGCTGATTGTCTCCCTTTGTAGCTGATTTCTTCATTATTGTGTAAATTTAGATCATGAGCTCATGTTTAGCTAAACAGCTGACCTTGTAAGAGGCTTAGGTGTGAACGCTCGTAAGTTTCAGCAAAAAGTCAGCAAAGATTTATTTGTGTCCCTCCAATGAGTTGCCCACAAGGACCCCGTTTTCTAGAAGTGTTGGTCCAATACTCCTTCTAGGAGTAGGGGACTTAGACAAGGCTGCTTTCGGCCCCCGATCTTGGGCAGGGGCAGTGGGCGGCCTGTGGCCCGGGCAGGAGCCTCTCTGCGTGTGAACCTGGGAATCATCTCTCCTGCGAACTTCGGTCACCTGGCAGGAAGCTACGATGCCCAGACCTATGGTTAGCTGTGCAGCGAGGTATACTGCGCGGACAGGTTCCACACACACTTCAACTAAGTGGGTGGCCTGAGTGGAAAAGTGAGAGTTTGGGCAGCTGTGCAGACAAAGAAGGCGCCCTTTGGCCTGGGCCTAAATGCTTGTGACACTCCACTGGGCCTGCCGGGCTCTGAGGGCCCTGCCCTGGGCCCCCTGCTCCCCTGCCCTTTGTTCAGTCACAGCAGAGATGGCCACACGCACTCCCTCAGTGAGGGCAGTGTTCTAGCCTCCCTCAGCCCCGCCCACTCTCCGCAGGTTACCATGGACTACAGATGCTGCATTCTGAGGCCAGGGCGTTCCGAGAATGCCAAGGGCAGACATGATGACCTTAAATGATTTCCTCTTGTGTCAGTTTTGGTAAACTGTAGGAGCTAGGAAATGGTCAACTTTACAGAAATGTTCAAATTTACTGGCATTTCATATATTCTCTGCTATAACATTGTCCTGATTCTTTCTATATATTCTTTAATTATGTTTGTGTTTTCCTTAATCAAAGTGTGTCTTTTAAATCTTTTCAAAGAATATTCTTTGGACTTACTACCTCACCTGAATTTTATACGTTTTCTGTGGTATTAAGTTCTGCTCATATGTTTATTTATCTTTTTTCTATGTTCTCAGGGTTTATTGTTTTGATCTTCTGATGTCAATTAAAACACTTGGTTATTCATTTTCATCAATCTTTTTACTTATAAAGATTTGAACTTTTAAAGATTCCAGCTCACTTTTAAATTTCTAAGGGTCAGGTCCTCTACATTGGGGCTGGCCTAAGGCTTAGTTCACCATATAGCA
Source organism: Mesoplodon bidens (assembly GCF_964165515.1). Lineage (NCBI taxonomy): Eukaryota > Metazoa > Chordata > Mammalia > Artiodactyla > Ziphiidae > Mesoplodon > Mesoplodon bidens. The sequence continues at coordinate 25,206,212 of NC_138180.1, read as the reverse complement.
ATGTATATATTGACATTTTCCCCTCGACTTTCTGTGATTCCCTACATCTCACCTTTCTTTGCAGACAAGCCATTTGAAATACCCTTAACTTATTTCACAGCCAATAAGTCTTTGAAATAATGTCTATTTTTTAGAGAAATCTTCTTATATAATTAGGCAGAAAATCTCACCTGCCATAGTTTTCAAAACAGCATAATTTCACTCTTCTCAATGCTTAATCTGTGGTATTAAACAACCTTTGAGTATTTAGGTTTATCAACGACATGTACTTTAAAAATGTTTGAGAGATCCTACCAGCCTTTGAAAACCTCCTTGTTCCTTGTTACAGTTCCAATTTTATGTATATTTTCTGCCTTGCACCTGATTATTCCAACATCAGATGGATGGCCTAGGGAATCTCATTCTGGTATTGATTTTTTCTGCTGATTGTCTCCCTTTGTAGCTGATTTCTTCAATATTGTGTAAATTTAGATCATGAGCTCATGTTTAGCTAAACAGCTGACCTTGTAAGAGGCTTAGGTGTGAACGCTGTTAAGCTTCAGCAGAAAGTCGGCAAAGATTTATTTGTGTCCCTCCAATGAGTTGCCCGCAAGGACCCCGTTTTCTACAAGTGTTGGTCCAATACTCCTTCGAGAGGCAGTGGACTCAGACATGGCTGCTTTTCAGCCTTCGATCTGGGGCAGGGCCAGTGGGCGGCCTGTGGCCCGGGCAAGAGCCTCTCCGCATGTGTCCCAGGGACCCATTTGCCTGCGAACTTCGGTCACCTGTCAGGAAGCTACGATGCCCTGACCTATGGTGAGCTGTGCAGCGAGGAGTACTGCGCGGACAGGTTCCAAACACACTTCAAATAAGAGGGCGGCCTGAGTGGAAAGGTGAGAGTTTGGGCAGCTGTGCAGACAAAGAAGGCGCCCTTTGGCCTGGGCCTAAATGCTTGTGACACCCCACTGGGTCTGCCGGGCCCTGAGGGCCCTGCCCTGGGCCCCCTGCTCCCCTGCCCTTTGTTCAGTCACAGCAGAGATGGCCACACACACTCCCTCAGTGAGGGCAGTCTTCCAAGCTCCCTCAGCCACGCCCCCTCTCCGCCGGTTACCATGGACTACAGATGCTGCATTCTGAGGCCAGGGCGTTCCGAGAATGCCAAGGGCAGACATGATGACCTTAAATGATTTCCTCTTGTGTCAGTTTTGGTAAAGTTTAGGAGCTAGGAAATGGTCCGCTTTACAGAAATGTTCAAATTTACTGGCATTTCATATATTCTCTGCTATAACATTGTCCTGATTCTTTCTGTATATTCTTTACTTATGTTTTTGTTTTCCTTAATCAAAGTGTGTCTTTTAAATCTTTTCAAAGAATATTCTTTGGACTTACTAAATCACCTGAATTTTATAGGTTTTCTGTTGTATTAAGTTCTGCTCATATCTTTATTTATCTTTTTTCTATGTTCTCAGGGTTTATTGTTTTGATTTTCTGATGTCCAGTAAAACACTTGGTTATTCATTTTAATAAATCTCTTTACTTATAAAGATTTGAACTTTTAAAGATTCCAGCTTACTTGTACGTTTCTAAGGGTCCATTCCTCTACACTGTTGCCGGCCTAAGGCTTAGTTCACCATATAGCAATGTATATATTGACATATTATCCCCTCGGCTTTCTGTGATTCCCTACATCTCACCTTTCTTTGCAGACAAGCCATTTGAAATACCCTTAACTTATTTCACAGCCAATAATTCTTTGAAATAATGTGTATTTTTTAGAGAAATCATCTTATATAATTAGGCAGAAAATCTCACCTTCCATAGTTTTCTAAACAGCATAATTTCACTCTTCTCACTGCTTAATTTGTTGTATTAAACAACCTTTGAGTATTTAGCTTTATCAATGACATGTACTTTAAAAATGTTTTAGAGATCCTACCAGTCTTTGAAAACATGCTTGTTCCTTGTTTCATTTCCAGGTTTATGTATATTTTCTGCCTAGCACCTGATTATTCCAACATCTCAAGGATGGCCTAGGGAATCTAATTCTGGTATTGATTGTTTTTGCTGATTGTCTCCCTTTGTAGCTGATTTCTTCATTATTGTGTAAATTTAGATCATGAGCTCATGTTTAGCTAAACAGCTGACCTTGTAAGAGGCTTAGGTGTGAACGCTCGTAAGTTTCAGCAAAAAGTCGGCAAAGATTTATTTGTGTCCCTCCAATGAGTTGCCCACAAGGACCCCGTTTTCTAGAAGTGTTGGTCCAATACTCCTTCTAGGAGTAGGGGACTTAGACAAGGCTGCTTTCGGCCCCCGATCTTGGGCAGGGGCAGTGGGCGGCCTGTGGCCCGGGCAGGAGCCTCTCTGCGTGTGAACCTGGGAATCATCTCTCCTGCGAACTTCGGTCACCTGGCAGGAAGCTACGACGCCCAGACCTATGGTTAGCTGTGCAGCGAGGTATACTGCGCGGACAGGTTCCACACACACTTCAACTAAGTGGGTGGCCTGAGTGGAAAAGTGAGAGTTTGGGCAGCTGTGCAGACAAAGAAGGCGCCCTTTGGCCTGGGCCTAAATGCTTGTGACACTCCACTGGGGCTGCCGGGCTCTGAGGGCCCTGCCCTGGGCCCCCTGCTCCCCTGCCCTTTGTTCAGTCACAGCAGAGATGGCCACACCCACTCCCTCAGTGAGGGCAGTGTTCCAGCCTCCCTCAGCCCCGCCCACTCTCCGCAGGTTACCATGGACTACAGATGCTGCATTCTGAGGCCAGGGCGTTCCGAGAATGCCAAGGGCAGACATGATGACCTTAAATGATTTCCTCTTGTGTCAGTTTTGGTAAACTGTAGGAGCTAGGAAATGGTCAACTTTACAGAAATGTTCAAATTTACTGGCATTTCATATATTCTCTGCTATAACGTTGTCCTGATTCTTTCTATATATTCTTTAATTATGTTTGTGTTTTCCTTAATCAAAGTGTGTCTTTTAAACCTTTTCAAAGAATATTCTTTGGACTTACTACCTCACCTGAATTTTATACGTTTTCTGTGGTATTAAGTTCTGCTCATATCTTTATTTATCTTTTTTCTATGTTCTCAGGGTTTATTGTTTTGATCTTCTGATGTCAATTAAAACACTTGGTTATTCATTTTCATCAATCTTTTTACTTATAAAGATTTGAACTTTTAAAGATTCCAGCTCACTTTTAAATTTCTAAGGGTCAGGTCCTCTACATTGGGGCTGGCCTAAGGCTTAGTTCACCATATAGCAATGTATATATTGACATTTTCCCCTCGACTTTCTGTGATTCCCTACATCTCACCTTTCTTTGCAGACAAGCCATTTGAAATACCCTTAACTTATTTCACAGCCAATAAGTCTTTGAAATAATGTCTATTTTTTAGAGAAATCTTCTTATATAATTAGGCAGAAAATCTCACCTGCCATAGTTTTCAAAACAGCATAATTTCACTCTTCTCAATGCTTAATCTGTGGTATTAAACAACCTTTGAGTATTTAGGTTTATCAACGACATGTACTTTAAAAATGTTTGAGAGATCCTACCAGCCTTTGAAAACCTCCTTGTTCCTTGTTACAGTTCCAGTTTTATGTATATTTTCTGCCTTGCACCTGATTATTCCAACATCATATGGATGGCCTAGGGAATCTCATTCTGGTATTGATTTTTTCTGCTGACTGTCTCCCTTTGTAGCTGATTTCTTCAATATTGTGTAAATTTAGATCATGAGCTCATGTTTAGCTAAACAGCTGACCTTGTAAGAGGCTTAGGTGTGAACGCTGGTAAGCTTCAGCAGAAAGTCGGCAAAGATTTATTTGTGTCCCTCCAATGAGTTGCCCGCAAGGACCCCGTTTTCTACAAGTGTTGGTCCAATACTCCTTCGAGAGGCAGTGGACTCAGACATGGCTGCTTTTCAGCCTTCGATCTGGGGCAGGGCCAGTGGGCGGCCTGTGGCCCGGGCAAGAGCCTCTCCGCATGTGTCCCATGGACCCATTTGCCTGCGAACTTCGGTCACCTGTCAGGAAGCTACGATGCCCTGACCTATGGTGAGCTGTGCAGCGAGGAGTACTGCGCGGACAGGTTCCAAACACACTTCAAATAAGAGGGCGGCCTGAGTGGAAAGGTGAGAGTTTGGGCAGCTGTGCAGACAAAGAAGGCGCCCTTTGGCCTGGGCCTAAATGCTTGTGACACCCCACTGGGTCTGCCGGGCCCTGAGGGCCCTGCCCTGGGCCCCCTGCTCCCCTGCCCTTTGTTCAGTCACAGCAGAGATGGCCACACCCACTCCCTCAGTGAGGGCAGTCTTCCAAGCTCCCTCAGCCACGCCCCCTCTCCGCCGGATACCATGGACTACAGATGCTGCATTCTGAGGCCAGGGCGTTCCGAGAATGCCAAGGGCAGACATGATGACCTTAAATGATTTCCTCTTGTGTCAGTTTTGGTAAAGTTTAGGAGCTAGGAAATGGTCCGCTTTACAGAAATGTTCAAATTTACTGGCATTTCATATATTCTCTGCTATAACATTGTCCTGATTCTTTCTGTATATTCTTTACTTATGTTTTTGTTTTCCTTAATCAAAGTGTGTCTTTTAAATCTTTTCAAAGAATATTCTTTGGACTTACTAAATCACCTGAATTTTATACGTTTTCTGTTGTATTAAGTTCTGCTCATATCTTTATTTATCTTTTTTCTATGTTCTCAGGGTTTATTGTTTTGATTTTCTGATGTCCAGTAAAACACTTGGTTATTCATTTTAATAAATCTTTTTACTTATAAAGATTTGAACTTTTAAAGATTCCAGCTTACTTGTACGTTTCTAAGGGTCCATTCCTTTACACTGTTGCCGGCCTAAGGCTTAGTTCACCATATAGCAATGTATATATTGACATATTATCCCCTCGGCTTTCTGTGATTCCCTACATCTCACCTTTCTTTGCAGACAAGCCATTTGAAATACCCTTAACTTATTTCACAGCCAATAATTCTTTGAAATAATGTGTATTTTTTAGAGAAATCATCTTATATAATTAGGCAGAAAATCTCACCTTCCATAGTTTTCTAAACAGCATAATTTCACTCTTCTCACTGCTTAATTTGTTGTATTAAACAACCTTTGAGTATTTAGCTTTATCAATGACATGTACTTTAAAAATGTTTTAGAGATCCTACCAGTCTTTGAAAACATGCTTGTTCCTTGTTTCATTTCCAGGTTTATGTATATTTTCTGCCTATCACCTGATTATTCCAACATCTCAAGGATGGCCTAGGGAATCTAATTCTGGTATTGATTGTTTTTGCTGATTGTCTCCCTTTGTAGCTGATTTCTTCATTATTGTGTAAATTTAGATCATGAGCTCATGTTTAGCTAAACAGCTGACCTTGTAAGAGGCTTAGGTGTGAACGCTCGTAAGTTTCAGCAAAAAGTCGGCAAAGATTTATTTGTGTCCCTCCAATGAGTTGCCCACAAGGACCCCGTTTTCTAGAAGTGTTGGTCCAATACTCCTTCTAGGAGTAGGGGACTTAGACAGGGCTGCTTTCGGCCCCCGATCTTGGGCAGGGGTAGTGGGCGGCCTGTGGCCCGGGCAGGAGCCTCTCTGCGTGTGAACCTGGGAATCATCTCTCCTGCGAACTTCGGTCACCTGGCAGGAAGCTACGATGCCCAGACCTATGGTTAGCTGTGCAGCGAGGTATACTGCGCGGACTGGTTCCGCACACACTTCAACTAAGTGGGTGGCCTGATTGGAAAATGAGAGTTTGGGTAGCTGTGCAGACAAAGAAGGCGCCCTAAGGCCTGGGCCTAAATGCTTGTGACACTCCACTGGGCCTGCCGGGCTCTGAGGGCCCTGCCCTGGGCCCCCTGCTCCCCTGCCATTTGTTCAGTCACAGCAGAGATGGCCACACCGACTCCCTCAGTGAGGGCAGTGTTCCAGCCTCCCTCAGCCCCGCCCACTCTCCGCAGGTTACCATGGACTACAGATGCTGCATTCTGAGGCCAGGGCGTTCCGAGAATGCCAAGGGCAGACATGATGACCTTAAATGATTTCCTCTTGTGTCAGTTTTGGTAAACTGTAGGAGCTAGGAAATGGTCAACTTTACAGAAATGTTCAAATTTACTGGCATTTCATATATTCTCTGCTATAACATTGTCCTGATTCTTTCTATATATTCTTTAATTGTGTTTTTGTTTTCCTTAATCAAAGTGTGTCTTTTAAATGTTTTCAAAGAATATTCTTTGGACTTACTACCTCACCTGAATTTTATACGTTTTCTGTGGTATTAAGTTCTGCTCATATCTTTATTTATCTTTTTTCTATGTTCTCAGTGTTTATTGTTTTGATCTTCTGATGTCAATGAAAACACTTGGTTATTCAGTTTCATCAATCTTTTTACTTATAAAGATTTGAACTTTTAAAGATTCCAGCTCACTTTTAAATTTCTAAGGGTCAGGTCCTCTACATTGTGGCTGGCCTAAGGCTTACTTCACCATATAGCAATGTATATATTGACATTTTCCCCTCGACTTTCTGTGATTCCCTACATCTCACCTTTCTTTGCAGACAAGCCATTTGAAATACCCTTAACTTATTTCACAGCCAATAAGTCTTTGAAATAATGTCTATTTTTTAGTGAAATCTTCTTATATAATTAGGCAGAAAATCTCACCTGCCATAGTTTTCAAAACAGCATAATTTCACTCTTCTCAATGCTTAATCTGTGGTATTAAACAACCTTTGAGTATTTAGGTTTATCAACGACATGTACTTTAAAAATGTTTGAGAGATCCTACCAGCCTTTGAAAACCTCCTTGTTCCTTGTTACAGTTCCAGTTTTATGTATATTTTCTGCCTTGCACCTGATTATTCCAACATCAGATGGATGGCCTAGGGAATCTCATTCTGGTATTGATTTTTTCTGCTGATTGTCTCCCTTTGTAGCTGATTTCTTCAATATTGTGTAAATTTAGATCATGAGCTCATGTTTAGCTAAACAGCTGACCTTGTAAGAGGCTTAGGTGTGAACGCTGGTAAGCTTCAGCAGAAAGTCGGCAAGATTTATTTGTGTCCCTCCAATGAGTTGCCCGCAAGGACCCCGTTTTCTACAAGTGTTGGTCCAATACTCCTTCGAGAGGCAGTGGACTCAGACATGGCTGCTTTTCAGCCTTCGATCTGGGGCAGGGCCAGTGGGCGGCCTGTGGCCCGGGAAAGAGCCTCTCCGCATGTGTCCCAGGGACCCATTTGCCTGCGAACTTCGGTCACCTGTCAGGAAGCTACGATGCCCTGACCTATGGTGAGCTGTGCAGCGAGGAGTACTGCGCGGACAGGTTCCAAACACACTTCAAATAAGAGGGCGGCCTGAGTGGAAAGGTGAGAGTTTGGGCAGCTGTGCAGACAGAGAAGGCGCCCTTTGGCCTGGGCCTAAATGCTTGTGACACCCCACTGGTTCTGCCGGGCTCTGAGGGCCCTGCCCTGGGCCCCCTGCTCCCCTGCCCTTTGTTCAGTCACAGCAGAGATGGCAACACCCACTCCCTCAGTGAGGGCAGTGTTCCAGCCTCCCTCAGACCCGACAACTCTCGGCAGGTTACCATGGACTACAGATGCTGCATTCTGAGGCCAGGGCGTTCCGAGAATGCCAAGGGCAGACATGATGACCTTAAATGATTTCCTCTTGTGTCAGTTTTGGTAAAGTTTAGGAGCTAGGAAATGGTCCGCTTTACAGAAATGTTCAAATTTACTGGCATTTCATATATTCTCTGCTATAACATTGTCCTGATTCTTTCTGTATATTCTTTACTTATGTTTTTGTTTTCCTTAATCAAAGTGTGTCTTTTAAATCTTTTCAAAGAATATTCTTTGGACTTACTAAATCACATGAATTTTATACGTTTTCTGTTGTTTTAAGTTCTGCTCATATCTTTATTTATCTTTTTTCTATGTTCTCAGGGTTTATTGTTTTGATTTTCTGATGTCCAGTAAAACACTTGGTTATTCATTTTAATAAATCTTTTTACTTATAAAGATTTGAACTTTTAAAGATTCCAGCTTACTTGTACGTTTCTAAGGGTCCATTCCTCTACACTGTTGCCGGCCTAAGGCTTAGTTCACCATATAGCAATGTATATATTGACATATTATCCCCTCGGCTTTCTGTGATTCCCTACATCTCACCTTTCTTTGCAGACAAGCCATTTGAAATACCCTTAACTTATTTCACAGCCAATAATTCATTGAAATAATGTGTATTTTTTAGAGAAATCATCTTATATAATTAGGCAGAAAATCTCACCTTCCATAGTTTTCTAAACAGCATAATTTCACTCTTCTCACTGCTTAATTTGTTGTATTAAACAACCTTTGAGTATTTAGCTTTATCAATGACATGTACTTTAAAAATGTTTTAGAGATCCTACCAGTCTTTGAAAACATGCTTGTTCCTTGTTTCATTTCCAGGTTTATGTATATTTTCTGCCTAGCACCTGATTATTCCAACATCTCAAGGATGGCCCAGGGAATCTAATTCTGGTATTGATTGTTTTTGCTGATTGTCTCCCTTTGTAGCTGATTTCTTCATTATTGTGTAAATTTAGATCATGAGCTCATGTTTAGCTAAACAGCTGACCTTGTAAGAGGCTTAGGTGTGAACGCTCGTAAGTTTCAGCAAAACGTCGGCAAAGATTTATTTGTGTCCCTCCAATGAGTTGCCCACAAGGACCCCGTTTTCTAGAAGTGTTGGTCCAATACTCCTTCTAGGAGTAGGGGACTTAGACAGGGCTGATTTCGGCCCCCGATTCTGGGCAGGGGCAGTGGGCGGCCTGTGGCCCGGGCAGGAGCCTCTCTGCGTGTGAACCTGGGAATCATCTCTCCTGCGAACTTCGGTCACCTGGCAGGAAGCTACGATGCCCAGACCTATGGTTAGCTGTGCAGCGAGGTATACTGCGCGGACAGGTTCCACACACACTTCAACTAAGTGGGTGGCCTGAGTGGAAAAGTGAGAGTTTGGGCAGCTGTGCAGACAAAGAAGGCGCCCTATGGCCTGGGCCTAAATGCTTGTGACACACCACTGGGTCGGCCGGGCTCTGAGTGCCCTGCCCTGGGCCCCCTGCTCCCCTGCCCTTTGTTCAGTCACAGCAGAGATGGCCACACCCACTCCCTCAGTGAGGGCAGTGTTCCAGCCTCCCTCAGCCCCGCCCACTCTCCGCAGGTTACCATGGACTACAGATGCTGCATTCTGAGGCCAGGGCGTAACGAGAATGCCAAGGGCAGACATGATGACCTTAAATGATTTCCTCTTGTGTCAGTTTTGGTAAACTGTAGGAGCTAGGAAATGGTCCACTTGACAGAAATGTTCAAATTTACTGGCATTTCATATATTCTCTGCTATAACATTGTCCTGATTCTTTCTATATATTCTTTAATTATGTTTGTGTTTTCCTTAATCAAAGTGTGTCTTTTAAATCTTTTCAAAGAATATTCTTTGGACTTACTACCTCACCTGAATTTTATACGTTTTCTGTGGTATTAAGTTCTGCTCATATCTTTATTTATCTTTTTTCTATGTTCTCAGGGTTTATTGTTTTGATCTTCTGATGTCAATTAAAACACTTGGTTATTCATTTTCATCAATCTTTTTACTTATAAAGATTTGAACTTTTAAAGATTCCAGCTCACTTTTAAATTTCTAAGGGTCAGGTCCTCTACATTGTGGCTGGCCTAAGGCTTAGTTCACCATATAGCAATGTATATATGGACATTTTCCCCTCGACTTTCTGTGATTCCCTACATCTCACCTTTCTTTGCACACAAGCCATTTGAAATACCCTTAACTTATTTCACAGCCAATAAGTCTTTGAAATAATGTCTATTTTTTAGAGAAATCTTCTTATACAATTAGGCAGAAAATCTCACCTGCCATAGATTTCAAAACAGCATAATTTCACTCTTCTCAATGCTTAATCTGTGGTATTAAACAACCTTTGAGTATTTAGGTTTATCAACGACATGTACTTTAAAAATGTTTGAGAGATCCTACCAGCCTTTGAAAACCTCCTTGTTCCTTGTTACAGTTCCAGTTTTATGTATATTTTCTGCCTTGCACCTGATTATTCCAACATCAGATGGATGGCCTAGGGAATCTCATTCTGGTATTGATTTTTTCTGCTGATTGTCTCCCTTTGTAGCTGATTTCTTCAATATTGTGTAAATTTAGATCATGAACTCATGTTTAGCTAAACAGCTGACCTTGTAAGAGGCTTAGGTGTGAACGCTGGTAAGCTTCAGCAGAAAGTCGGCAAAGATTTATTTGTGTCCCTCCAATGAGTTGCCCGCAAGGACCCCGTTTTCTACAAGTGTTGGTCCAATACTCCTTCGAGAGGCAGTGGACTCAGACATGGCTGCTTTTCAGCCTTCGACCTGGGGCAGGGCCAGTGGGCGGCCTGTGGCCCGTGCAAGAGCCTCTCCGCATGTGTCCCAGGGACCCATTTGCCTGCGAACTTCGGTCACCTGGCAGGAAGCTACGATGCCCTGACCTATGGTGAGCTGTGCAGCGAGAAGTACTGCGCGGACAGGTTCCAAACACACTTCAAATAAGAGGGCGGCCTGAGTGGAAAGGTGAGAGTTTGGGCAGCTGTGCAGACAAAGAAGGCGCCCTTTGGCCTGGGCCTAAATGCTTGTGACACCCCACTGGGTCTGCCGGGCCCTGAGGGCCCTGCCCAGGGCCCCCTGCTCCCCTGCCCTTTGTTCAGTCACAGCAGAGATGGCCACACACACTCCCTCAGTGAGGGCAGTCTTCCAAGCTCCCTCAGCCATGCCCCCTCTCCGCAGGTTACCATGGACTACAGATGCTGCATTCTGAGGCCAGGGCGTTCCGAGAATGCCAAGGGCAGACATGATGACCTTAAATGATTTCCTCTTGTGTCAGTTTTGGTAAAGTTTAGGAGCTAGGAAATGGTCCGCTTTACAGAAATGTTCAAATTTACTGGCATTTCATATATTCTCTGCTATAACATTGTCCTGATTCTTTCTGTATATTCTTTACTTATGTTTTTGTTTTCCTTAATCAAAGTGTGTCTTTTAAATCTTTTCAAAGAATATTCTTTGGACTTACTAAATCACCTGAATTTTATACGTTTTCTGTTGTATTAAGTTCTGCTCATATCTTTATTTATCTTTTTTCTATGTTCTCAGGGTTTATTGTTTTGATTTTCTGATGTCAAGTAAAACACTTGGTTATTCAGTTTAATAAATCTTTTTACTTATAAAGATTTGAACTTTTAAAGATTCCAGCTTACTTGTACGTTTCTAAGGGTCCATTCCTCTACACTGTAGCTGGCCTAAGGCTTAGTTCACCATATAGCAATGTATATATTGACATATTATCCCCTCGATTTTCTGTGATTCCCTACATCTCACCTTTCTTTGCAGACAAGCCATTTGAAATACCCTTAAGTTATTTCACAGCCAATAATTCTTTGAAATAATGTCTATTTTTTAGAGAAATCATCTTATATAATTAGGCAGAAAATCTCACCTTCCGTAGTTTTCTAAACAGCATAATTTCACTCTTCTCACTGCTTAATTTGTTGTATTAAACAACCTTTGAGTATTTAGCTTTATCAATGACATGTACTTTAAAAATGTTTTAGAGATCCTACCAGTCTTTGAAAACATGCTTGTTCCTTGTTTCATTTCCAGGTTTATGTATATTTTCTGCCTAGCACCTGATTATTCCAACATCTCAAGGATGGCCTAGGGAATCTAATTCTGGTATTGATTGTTTTTGCTGATTGTCTCCCTTTGTAGCTGATTTCTTCATTATTGTGTAAATTTAGATCATGAGCTCATGTTTAGCTAAACAGCGGACCTTGTAAGCGGCTTAGTTGTGAACGCTCGTAAGTTTCAGCAAAAAGTCGGCAAAGATTTATTTGTGTCCCTCCAATGAGTTGCCCGCAAGGACCCCGTTTTCTACAAGTGTTGGTCCAATACTCCTTCGAGAGGCAGTGGACTCAGACATGGCTGCTTTTCAGCCTTCGATCAGGGGCAGGGCCAGTGGGCGGACTGTGGCCCAGGCAAGAGCCTCTCCGCATGTGTCCCAGGGACCCATTTGCCTGCGAACTTCGGTCACCTGGCAGGAAGCTACGATGCCCTGACCTATGGTGAGCTGTGCAGCGAGGAGTACTGCACGGACAGGTTCCAAACACACTTCAAATAAGAGGGCGGCCTGAGTGGAAAGGTGAGAGTTTGGGCAGCTGTGCAGACAAAGAAGGCGCCCTTTGGCCTTGGCCTAAATGCTTGTGACACCCCACTGTGTCGGCCGGGCTCTGAGGGCCCTGCCCTGGGCCCCCTGCTCCCCTCCCCTTTGTTCAGTCACAGCAGAGATGGCCACACCCACTCCCTCAGTGAGGGCAGTCTTCCAAGCTCCCTCAGCCACGCCCCCTCTCCGCAGGTTACCATGGACTACAGATGCTGCATTCTGAGGCCAGGGCGTTCCGAGAATGCCAAGGGCAGACATGATGACCTTAAATGATTTCCTCTTGTGTCAGTTTTGGTAAAGTTTAGGAGCTAGGAAATGGTCCGCTTTACAGAAATGTTCAAATTTACTGGCATTTCATATATTCTCTGCTATAACATTGTCCTGATTCTTTCTGTATATTCTTTACTTATGTTTGTGTTTTCCTTAATCAAAGTGTGTCTTTTAAATCTTTTCAAAGAATATTCTTTGGACTTACTAAATCACCTGAATTTTATACGTTTTCTGTTGTATTAAGTTCTGCTCATATCTTTATTTATCTTTTTTCTATGTTCTCAGGGTTTATTGTTTTGATTTTCTGATGTCAAGTAAAACACTTGGTTATTCAGTTTAATAAATCTTTTTACTTATAAAGATTTGAACTTTTAAAGATTCCAGCTTACTTGTACGTTTCTAAGGGTCCATTCCTCTACACTGTTGCCGGCCTAAGGCTTAGTTCACCATATAGCAATGTATATATTGACATATTATCCCCTCGGCTTTCTGTGATTCCCTACATCTCACCTTTCTTTGCAGACAAGTCATTTGAAATACCCTTAACTTATTTCACAGCCAATAATTCTTTGAAATAATGTGTATTTTTTCGAGAAATCATCTTATATAATTAGGCAGAAAATCTCACCTTCCATAGTTTTCTAAACAGCATAATTTCACTCTTCTCACTGCTTAATTTGTTGTATTAAACAACCTTTGAGTATTTAGCTTTATCAATGACATGTACTTTAAAAATGTTTTAGAGATCCTACCAGTCTTTGAAAACATGCTTGTTTCTTGTTTCATTTCCAGGTTTATGTATATTTTCTGCTTAGCACCTGATTATTCCAACATCGCAAGGATGGCCTAGGGAATCTAATTCTGGTATTGATTGTTTTTGCTGATTGTCTCCCTTTGTAGCTGATTTCTTCATTATTGTGTAAATTTAGATCATGAGCTCATGTTTAGCTAAACAGCTGACCTTGTAAGAGGCTTAGGTGTGAACGCTCGTAAGTTTCAGCAAAAAGTCGGCAAAGATTTATTTGTGTCCCTCCAATGAGTTGCCCACAAGGACCCCGTTTCCTAGAATTGTTCGTCCAATACTCCTTCTAGGAGTAGGGGACTTAGACAGGGCTGCTTTCGGCCCCCGATCTTGGGCAGGTGCAGTGGGCGGCCTGTGGCCCGGGCAGGAGCCTCTCTGCGTGTGAACCTGGGAATCATCTCTCCTGCGAACTTCGGTCACCTGGCAGGAAGCTACGATGCCCAGACCTATGGTTAGCTGTGCAGCGAGGTATACTGCGCGGACAGGTTCCACACACACTTCAGCTAAGTCGGTGGCCTGAGTGGAAAAGTGAGAGTTTGGGCAGCTGTGCAGACAAAGAAGGCGCCCTATGGCCTGGGCCTAAATGCTTGTGACACTCCACTGGGCCTGCCGGGCTCTGAGGGCCCTGCCCTGGGCCCCCTGCTCCCCTGCCCTTTGTTCAGTCACAGCAGAGATGGCCAAACCCACTCCCTCAGTGAGGGCAGTGTTCCAGCCTCCCTCAGCCCCGCCCACTCTCCGCAGGTTACCATGGACTACAGATGCTGCATTCTGAGGCCAGGGCGTAACGAGAATGCCAAGGGCAGACATGATGACCTTAAATGATTTACTCTTGTGTCAGTTTTGGTAAACTGTAGGAGCTAGGAAATGGTCCACTTGACAGAAATGTTCAAATTTACTGGCATTTCATATATTCTCTGCTATAACATTGTCCTGATTCTTTCTATATATTCTTTAATTATGTTTGTGTTTTCCTTAATCAAAGTGTGTCTTTTAAATCTTTTCAAAGAATATTCTTTGGACTTACTACCGCACCTGAATTTTATACGTTTTCTGTGGTATTAAGTTCTGCTCATATCTTTATTTATCTTTTTTCTATGTTCTCAGGGTTTATTGTTTTGATCTTCTGATGTCAATTAAAACACTTGGTTATTCATTTTCATCAATCTTTTTACTTATAAAGATTTGAACTTTTAAAGATTCCAGCTCACTTTTAAATTTCTAAGGGTCAGGTCCTCTATATTGTGGCTGGCCTAAGGCTTAGTTCACCATATAGCAATGTATATATTGACATTTTCCCCTCGACTTTCTGTGATTCCCTACATCTCACCTTTCTTTGCAGACAAGCCATTTGAAATACCCTTAACTTATTTCACAGCCAGTAAGTCTTTGAAATAATGTCTATTTTTTAGAGAAATCTTCTTATATAATTAGGCAGAAAATCTCACCTGCCATAGTTTTCAAAACAGCATAATTTCACTCTTCTCAATGCTTAATCTGTGGTATTAAACAACCTTTGAGTATTTAGGTTTATCAACGACATGTACTTTAAAAATGTTTGAGAGATCCTACGAGCCTTTGAAAACCTCCTTGTTCCTTGTTACAGTTCCAGTTTTATGTATATTTTCTGCCTTGCACCTGATTATTCCAACATCAGATGGATGGCCTAGGGAATCTCATTCTGGTATTGATTTTTTCTGCTGATTGTCTCCCTTTGTAGCTGATTTCTTCAATATTGTGTAAATTTAGATCATGAGCTCATGTTTAGCTAAACAGCTGACCTTGTAAGAGGCTTAGGTGTGAACGCTGGTAAGCTTCAGCAGAAAGTCGGCAAAGATTTATTTGTGTCCCTCCAATGAGTTGCCCGCAAGGACCCCGTTTTCTACAAGTGTTGGTCCAATACTCCTTCGAGAGGCAGTGGACTCAGACATGGCTGCTTTTAAGGCTTCGATCTGGGGCAGGGCCGGTGGGCGGCCTGTGGCCCGGGCAAGAGCCTCTCCGCATGTGTCCCAGGGACCCATTTGCCTGCGAACTTCGGTCACCTGGCAGGAAGCTACGATGCCCTGAACTAT
Source organism: Mesoplodon bidens (assembly GCF_964165515.1). Classification (NCBI taxonomy): domain Eukaryota; kingdom Metazoa; phylum Chordata; class Mammalia; order Artiodactyla; family Ziphiidae; genus Mesoplodon; species Mesoplodon bidens. The sequence goes on along the minus strand of NC_138180.1, from coordinate 25,190,839 downwards.
GGTGAGCTGTGCAGCGAGAAGTACTGCGCGGACAGGTTCCAAACACACTTCAAATAAGAGGGCGGCCTGAGTGGAAAGGTGAGTGTTTGGGCAGCTGTGCAGACAAAGAAGGCGCCCTTTGGCCTGGGCCTAAATGCTTGTGACACCCCACTGGGTCGGCCGGGCTCTGAGTGCCCTGCCCTGGGCCCCCTGCTCCCCTGCCCTTTGTTCAGTCACAGCAGAGATGGCCACACCCACTCCCTCAGTGAGGGCAGTCTTCCAAACTCCCTCAGCCACGCCCCCTCTCCGCAGGTTACCATGGACTACAGATGCTGCATTCTGAGGCCAGGGCGTTCCGAGAATGCCAAGGGCAGACATGATGACCTTAAATGATTTCCTCTTGTGTCAGTTTTGGTAAAGTTTAGGAGCTAGGAAATGGTCCGCTTTACAGAAATGTTCAAATTTACTGGCATTTCATATATTCTGTGCTATAACATTGTCCTGATTCTTTCTGTATATTCTTTACTTATGTTTTTGTTTTCCTTAATCAAAGTGTGTCTTTTAAATCTTTTCAAAGAATATTCTTTGTACTTACTAAATCACCTGAATTTTATACGTTTTCTGTTGTATTAAGTTCTGCTCATATCTTTATTTATCTTTTTTCTATGTTCTCAGGGTTTATTGTTTTGATTTTCTGATGTCCAGTAAAACACTTGGTTATTCATTTTAATAAATCTTTTTACTTATAAAGATTTGAACTTTTAAAGATTCCAGCTTACTTGTACGTTTCTAAGGGTCCATTCCTCTACACTGTTGCCGGCCTAAGGCTTAGTTCACCATATAGCAATGTATATATTGACCTATTATCCCCTCGGCTTTCTGTGATTCCCTACATCTCACCTTTCTTTGCAGACAAGCCATTTGAAATACCCTTAAGTTATTTCACAGCCAATAATTCTTTGAAATAATGTCTATTTTTTAGAGAAATCACCTTATATAATTAGGCAGAAAATCTCACCTTCCATAGTTTTCTAAACAGCATAATTTCACTCTTCTCACTGCTTAATTTGTTGTATTAAACAACCTTTGAGTATTTAGCTTTACCAATGACATGCACTTTAAAAATGTTTTAGAGATCCTACCAGTCTTTGAAAACATGCTTGTTCCTTGTTTCATTTCCAGGTTTATGTATATTTTCTGCCTAGCACCTGATTATTCCAACATCTCAAGGATGGCCTAGGGAATCTAATTCTGGTATTGATTGTTTTTGCTGATTGTCTCCCTTTGTAGCTGATTTCTTCATTATTGTGTAAATTTAGATCATGAGCTCACGTTTAGCTAAACAGCTGACCTTGTAAGAGGCTTAGGTGTGAACGCTCGTAAGTTTCAGCAAAAAGTCGGCAAAGATTTATTTGTGTCCCTCCAATGAGTTGCCCACAAGGACCCCGTTTTCTAGAATTGTTGGTCCAATACTCCTTCTAGGAGAAGGGGACTTAGACAGGGCTGCTTTCGGCCCCCGATCTTGGGCAGGTGCAGTGGGCGGCCTGTGGCCCGGGCAGGAGCCTCTCTGCGTGTGAACCTGGGAATCATCTCTCCTGCGAACTTCGGTCACCTGGCAGGAAGCTACGGTGCCCAGACCTATGGTTAGCTGTGCAGCGAGGTATACTGCGCGGACAGGTTCCACACACACGTCAACTAAGTGGGTGGCCTGAGTGGAAAAGTGAGAGTTTGGGCAGCTGTGCAGACAAAGAAGGCGCCCTATGGCCTGGGCCTAAATGCTTGTGACACTCCACTGGGCCTGCCGGGCTCTGAGGGCCCTGCCCTGGGCCCCCTTCTCCCCTGCCCTTTGTTCAGTCACAGCAGAGATGGCCACACCCACTCCCTCAGTGAGGGCAGTGTTCCAGCCTCCCTCAGCCCCGCCCACTCTCCGCAGGTTACCATGGACTACAGATGCTGCATTCTGAGTCCAGGGCGTAACGAGAATGCCAAGGGCAGACATGATGACCTTAAATAATTTCCTCTTGTGTCAGTTTTGGTAAACTGTAGGAGCTAGGAAATGGTCAAGTTTACAGAAATGTTCAAATTTACTGGCATTTCATATATTCTCTGCTATAACATTGTCCTGATTCTTTCTATATATTCTTTAATTATGTTTGTGTTTTCCTTAATCAAAGTGTGTCTTTTAAATCTTTTCAAAGAATATTCTTTGGACTTACTACCTCACCTGAATTTTATACGTTTTCTGTGGTATTAAGTTCTGCTCATATCTTTATTTATCTTTTTTATATGTTCTCAGGGTTTATTTTTTGATCTTCTGATGTCAATTAAAACACTTGGTTATTCATTTTCATCAATCTTTTTACTTATAAAGATTTGAACTTTTAAAGATTCCAGCTCACTTTTAAATTTCTAAGGGTCAGGTCCTCTACATTGTGGCTGGCCTAAGGCTTAGTTCACCATATAGCAATGTATATATTGACATTTTCCCCTCGACTTTCTGTGATTCCCTACATCTCACCTTTCTTTGCAGACAAGCCATTTGAAATACCCTTAACTTATTTCACAGCCAATAAGTCTTTGAAATAATGTCTATTTTTTAGAGAAATCTTCTTATATAATTAGGCAGAAAATCTCACCTGCCATAGTTTTCAAAACAGCATAATTTCACTCTTCTCAATGCTTAATCTGTGGTATTAAACAACCTTTGAGTATTTAGGTTTATCAACGACATGTACTTTAAAAATGTTTGAAAGATCCTACCAGCCTTTGAAATCCTCCTTGTTCCTTGTTACAGTTCCAGTTTTATGTATATTTTCTGCCTTGCACCTGATTATTCCAACATCAGATGGATGGCCTATTGAATCTCATTCTGGTATTGATTTTTTCTGCTGATTGTCTCCCTTTGTAGCTGATTTCTTCAATATTGTGTAAATTTAGATCATGAGCTCATGTTTAGCTAAACAGCTGACCTTGTAAGAGGCTTAGGTGTGAACGCTGGTAAGCTTCAGCAGAAAGTCGGCAAAGATTTATTTGTGTCCCTCCAATGAGTTGCCCGCAAGGACCCCGTTTTCTACAAGTGTTGGTCCAATACTCCTTCGAGAGGCAGTGGACTCAGACATGGCTGCTTTTCAGCCTTCGATCTGGGGCAGGGCCAGTGGGCGGCATGTGGCCCGGGCAAGAGCCTCTCCGCATGTGTCCCAGGGACCCATTTGCCCGCGAACTTCGGTCACCTGGCAGGAAGCTACGATGCCCTGACCTATGGTGAGCTGTGCAGCGAGAAGTACTGCGCGGACAGGTTCCAAACACACTTCAAATAAGTGGGCGGCATGAGTGGAAAGGTGAGAGTTTGGGCAGCTGTGCAGACAAAGAAGGCGCCCTTTGGCCTGGGCCTAAATGCTTGTGACACCCCACTGGGTCGGCCGGGCTCTGAGGGCCCAACCCTGGGCCCCCTGCTCCCCTGCCCTTTGTTCAGTCACAGCAGAGATGGCCACACCCACTCCCTCAGTGAGGGCAGTCTTCCAAGCTCCCTCAGCCACGCCCCCTCTCCGCAGGTTACCATGGACTACAGATGCTGCATTGTGAGGCCAGGGCGTTCCGAGAATGCCAAGGGCAGACATGATGACCTTAAATGATTTCCTCTTGTGTCAGTTTTGGTAAAGTTTAGGAGCTAGGAAATGGTCCGCTTTACAGAAATGTTCAAATTTACTGGCATTTCATATATTCTCTGCTATAACATTGTCCTGATTCTTTCTATATATTCTTTAATCATGTTTGTGTTTTCCTTAATCAAAGTGTGTCTTTTAAATCTTTTCAAAGAATATTCTTTGGACTTACTACCTCACCTGAATTTTATACGTTTTCTGTGGTATTAAGTTCTGCTCATATCTTTATTTATCTTTTTTCTATGTTTTCAGGGTTTATTGTTTTGATCTTCTGATGTCAATTAAAACACTTGGTTATTCATTTTCATCAATCTTTTTACTTATAAAGATTTGAACTTTTAAAGATTCCAGCTCACTTTTAAGTTTCTAAGGGTCAGGTCCTCTACATTGTGGCTGGCCTAAGGCTTAGTTCACCATATAGCAATGTATATATTGACATTTTCCCCTCGACTTTCTGTGATTCCCTACATCTCACCTTTCTTTGCAGACAAGCCATTTGAAATACACTTAACTTATTTCACAGCCAATAAGTCTTTGAAATAATGTCTATTTTTTAGAGAAATCTTCTTATATAATTAGGCAGAAAATCTCACCTGCCATAGTTTTCAAAACAGCATAATTTCACTCTTCTCAATGCTTAATCTGTGGTATTAAACAACCTTTGAGTATTTAGGTTTATCAACGACATGTACTTTAAAAATGTTTTAGAGATCCAACCAGCCTTTGAAAACCTCCTTGTTCCTTGTTTCAGTTCCAGTTTTATGTATATTTTCTGCCTTGCACCTGATTATTCCAACATCAGATGGATGGCCTAGGGAATCTCATTCTGGTATTGATTGTTTTTGCTGATTGTCTCCCTTTGTAGCTGATTTCTTCCATATTGTGTAAATTTAGATCATGAGCTCATGTTTAGCTAAACAGCTGACCTTGTAAGAGGCTTAGGTGTGAACGCTGGTAAGCTTCAGCAGAAAGTCGGCAAAGATTAATTTGTGTCCCTCCAATGAGTTGCCCGCAAGGACGCCGTTTTCTACAAGTGTTGGTCCAATACTCCTTCGAGAGGCAGTGGACTCAGACATGGCTGCTTTTCAGCCTTCGATCTGGGGCAGGGCCAGTGGGCGGCCTGTGGCCCGGGCAACAGCCTCTCCGCATGTGTCCCAGGGACCCATTTGCCTGCGAACTTCGGTCACCTGGCAGGAAGCTACGATGCCCTGACCTCTGGTGAGCTGTGCAGCGAGGAGTACTGCGCGGACAGGTACCAAACACACTTCAAATAAGAGGGCGGCCTGAGTGGAAAGGTGAGAGTTTGGGCAGCTGTGCAGACAAAGAAGGCGCCCTTTGGCCTGGGCCTAAATGCTTGTGACACCCCACTGGGTCTGCCGGGCTCTGTGGGCCCTCCCCTGGGCCCCCTGCTCCCCTGCCCTTTGATCAGTCACAGCAGAGATGGCCACACCCACTCCCTCAGTGAGGGCAGTATTCCAAGCTCCCTCAGCCACGCCCCCTCTCCGCAGGTTACCATGGACTACAGATGCTGCATTCTGAGGCCAGGGCGTTCCGAGAATGCCAAGGGCAGACATGATGACCTTAAATGATTTCCTCTTGTGTCAGTTTTGGTAAACTGTAGGAGCTAGGAAATGGTCAACTTTACAGAAATGTTCAAATTTACTGGCATTTCATATATTCTCTGCTATAACATTGTCCTGATTCTTTCTATATATTCTTTAATTTTGTTTGTGTTTTCCTTAATCAAAGTGTGTCTTTTAAATCTTTTCAAAGAATATTCTTTGGACTTACTACCTCACCTGAATTTTATACGTTTTCTGTGGTATTAAGTTCTGCTCATATCTTTATTTATCTTTTTTCTATGTTCTCAGGGTTTATTGTTTTGATCTTCTGATGTCAATTAAAACACTTGGTTATTCATTTTCATCAATCTTTTTACTTATAAAGATTTGAACTTTTAAAGATTCCAGCTCAGTTTTAAGTTTCTAAGGGTCAGGTCCTCTACATTGTGGCTGGCCTAAGGCTTAGTTCACCATATAGCAATGTATATATTGACATTTTCCCCTTGACTTTCTGTGATTCCCTACATCTCACCTTTCTTTGCAGACAAGCCATTTGAAATACACTTAACTTATTTCACAGCCAATAAGTCTTTGAAATAATGTCTATTTTTTAGAGAAATCTTCTTATATAATTAGGCAGAAAATCCCACCTGCCATAGTTTTCAAAACAACATAATTTCACTCTTCTCACTGCTTCATTTGTTGTATTAAAGAACCTTTGAGTATTTAGCTTTATCAATGACATGTACTTTAAAAATGTTTTAGAGATCCTACCAGTCTTTGAAAACATGCTTGTTCCATGTTTCATTTCCAGGTTTATGTATATTTTCTGCCTAGCACCTGATTATACCAACATCTCAAGGATGGCCTAGGGAATCTAATTCTGGTATTGATTGTTTTTGCTGATTGTCTCCCTTTGTAGCTGATTTCTTCATTATTGTGTAAATTTAGATCATGAGCTCATGTTTAGCTAAACAGCTGACCTTGTAAGAGGCTTAGGTGTGAACGCTCGTAAGTTTCAGCAAATAGTCGGCAAAGATTTATTTGTGTCCCTCCAATGAGTTGACCACAAGGAGCCCGTTTTCTAGAAGTGTTGGTCCAATACTCCTTCTAGGAGTAGGGGACTTAGACAGGGCTGCTTTCGGCCCCCGATCTTGGGATGGGGCAGTGGGCGGCCTGTGGCCCGGGCAGGAGCCTCTCTGCGTGTGAACCGGGGAATCATCTCTCCTGCGAACTTCGGTCACCTGGCAGGAAGCTACGATGCCCAGACCTATGGTTAGCTGTGCAGCGAGGTATACTGCGCGGACAGGTTCCACACACACTTCAACTAAGTGGGTGGCCTGAGAGGAAAAGTGAGAGTTTGGGCAGCTGTGCAGACAAAGAAGGTGCACTATGATCTGGGCCTAAATGCTTGTGACACCCCACTGGGCCTGCCGGGCTCTGAGGGCCCTGCCCTGTGCCCCCTGCTCCCCTGCCCTTTGTTCCGTCACAGCAGAGATGGCCACACCCACTCCCTCAGTGAGGGCAGTGTTCCAGCCTCCCTCAGCCCCGCCCACTCTCCGCAGGTTACCATGGACTACAGATGCTGCATTCTGAGGCCAGGGCGTAACGAGAATGCCAAGGGCAGACATGATGACCTTAAATGATTTCCTCTTTTGTCAGTTTTGGTAAACTGTAGGAACTAGGAAATGGTCAACTTTACAGAAATGTTCAAATTTACTGGCATTTCATATATTCTCTGCTATAACATTGTCCTGATTCTTTCTATATATTCTTTAATTATGTTTGTGTTTTCCTTAATCAAAGAGTGTGTTTTAAATCTTTTCAAAGAATATTCTTTGGACTTACTACCTCACCTGAATTTTATACGTTTTCTGTGGTATTAAGTTCTGCTCATATCTTTATTTATCTTTTTTCTATGTTCTCAGGGTTTATTGTTTTGATCTTCTGATGTCAATTAAAACACTTGGTTATTCATTTTCATCAATCTTTTTACTTATAAAGATTTGACCTTTTAAAGATTCCAGCTCATTTTTAAATTTCTAAGGGTCAGGTCCTCTACATTGTGGCTGGCCTAAGGCTTAGTTCACCATATAGCAATGTATATATTGACATTTTCCCCTCGACTTTCTGTGATTCCCTACATCTCACCTTTCTTTGCAGACAAACCATTTGAAATACACTTAACTTATTTCACAGCCAATAAGTCTTTGAAATAATGTCTATTTTTTAGAGAAATCTTCTTATATAATTAGGCAGAAAATCTCACCTGCCATAGTTTTCAAAACAGCATAATTTCACTCTTCTCAATGCTTAATCTGTGGTATTAAACCACCTTTGAGTATTTAGGTTTATCAACGACATGTACTTTAAAAATGTTTTAGAGATCCTACCAGCCTTTGAAAACCTCTTTGTTCCTTGTTTCAGTTCCAGTTTTATGTATATTTTCTTCCTTGCACCTGATTATTCCAACATCAGATGGATGGCCTAGGGAATCTCATTCTGGTATTGATTGTTTCTGCTGATTGTCTCCCTTTGTAGCTGATTTCTTCAATATTGTGTAAATTTAGATCATGAGCTCATGTTTAGCTAAACAGCTGACCTTGTAAGAGGCTTAGGTGTGAACGCTGGTAAGCTTCAGCAGAAAGTCGGCAAAGATTTATTTGTGTCCCTCCAAAGAGTTGCCCGCAAGGACCCCGTTTTCTACAAGTGTTGGTCCAATACTCCTTCGAGAGGCAGTGGACTCAGACATGGCTGCTTTTCAGGCATCGATCTGGGGCAGGGCCAGTGGGCGGCCTGTGGCCCGGGCCGGAGCCTCTCTGCGTGTGAACCTGGGAATCATCTCTCCTGCGAACTTCGGTCACTTGGCAGGAAGCTACGATGCCCAGACCTATGGTTAGCTGTGCAGCGAGGTATACTGCGCAGACAGCTTCAACACACACTTCAACTAAGTGGGTGTCCTGAGAGGAAAAGTGAGAGTTTGGGCAGCTGTGCAGACAAAGAAGGTTCCCTATGGCATGGGCCTAAATATTTGTGACACCCCTCTGGGCCTGCCGGGCTCTGAGGGCCCTGCCCAGGGCCCCCTGCTCCCCTGCCCTTTGTTCAGTCACAGCAGAGATGGCCACACCCACTCCCTCAGTGAGGGCAGTGTTCCAGCCACCCTCAGCCCCGCTCACTCTCCGCAGGTTACCATGGACTACAGATGCTGCATTCTGATGCCAGGGCGTAACGAGAATGCCAAGGGCAGACATGATGACCTTAAATGATTTCCTCTTGTGTCAGTTTTGGTAAACTGTAGGAGCTAGGAAATTGTCAACTTTACAGAAATGTTCAAATTTACTGGCATTTCATATATTCTCTGCTATAACATTGTCCTGATTCTTTCTATATATTCTTTAATTATGTTTGTGTTTTCCTTAATCAAAGTGTGTCTTTTAAATCTTTTCAAAGAATATTCTTTGGACTTACTACCTCACCTGAATTTTATACGTTTTCTGTGGTATTAAGTTCTGCTCATATCTTTATTTATCTTTTTTCTATGTTCTCAGGGTTTATAGTTTTGATCTTCTGATGTCAATTAAAACACTTGGTTATTCATTTTCATCACTCTTTTTACTTATAAACATATGAACTTTTAAAGATTCCAGCTCACTTTTAAGTTTCTAAGGGTCAGGTCCTCTACATTGTGGCTGGCCTAAGGCTTAGTTCACCACATAGCAATGTATATATTGATATTTTCCCCTCGACTTTCTGTGATTCCCTACATCTCACCTTTCTTTGCAGACAAGCCATTTGAAATACACTTAACTTATTTCACAGCCAATAAGTCTTTGAAATAATGTCTATTTTTTAGAGAAATCTTCTTATATAATTAGGCAGAAAATCTCACCTGCCATAGTTTTCAAAACAGCATAATTTCACTCTTCTCAATGCTTAATCTGTGGTATTAAACCACCTTTGAGTATTTAGGTTTATCAACGACATGTACTTTAAAAATGTTTTAGAGATCCTACCAGCCTTTGAAAACCTCTTTGTTCCTTGTTTCAGTTCCAGTTTTATGTATATTTTCTGCCTTGCACCTGATTATTCCAACATCAGATGGATGGCCTAGGGAATCTCATTCTGGTATTGATTGTTTCTGCTGATTGTCTCCCTTTGTAGCTGATTTCTTGAATATTGTGTAAATTTAGATCATGAGCTCATGTTTAGCTAAACAGCTGACCTTGTAAGAGGCTTAGGTGTGAACGCTGGTAAGCTTCAGCAGAAAGTCGGCAAAGATTTATTTGTGTCCCTCCAATGAGTTGCCCGCAAGGACCCCGTTTTCTCCAAGTGTTGGTCCAATACTCCTTCGAGAGGCAGTGGACTCAGACATGGCTGCTTTTCAGCCTTCGATCTGGGGCAGGGCCTGTGGGCGGCCTGTGGCTCGAGCAAGAGCCTCTACGCATGTGTCCGAGGGACCCATTTGCCTGCGAACTTCGGTCACCTGTCAGGAAGCTACGATGCCCTGACCTATGGTGAGCTGTGCAGCGAGGAGTACTGCGCGGACAGGTTCCAAACACACTTCAAATAAGAGGGCGGCCTGAGTGGAAAGGTGAGAGTTTGGGCAGCTGTGCAGACAAAGAAGGGGCCCTTTGGCCTGGGCCTAAATGCTTGTGACACCCCACTGGGTCTGCCGGGCTCTGAGGGCCCTGCCCTGGTCCCCCTGCTCCCCTGCCCTTTGTTCAGTCACAGCAGAGATGGCCACACCCACTCCCTCAGTGAGGGCAGTGTTCCAGCCTCCCTCAACCCCGCCCACTCTCGGCAGGATACCATGGACTACAGATGCTGCATTCTGAGGCCAGGGCGTTCCGAGAATGCCAAGGGCAGACATGATGACCTTAAATGATTTCCTCTTGTGTCAGTTTTGGTAAACTTTAGGAGCTAGGAAATGGTCCGCTTTACAGAAATGTTCAAATTTACTGGCATTTCATATATTCTCTGCTATAACATTGTCCTGATTCTTTCTGTATATTCTTTACTTATGTTTTTGTTTTCCTTAATCAAAGTGTGTCTTTTAAATCTTTTCAAAGAATATTCTTTGGACTTACTAAATCACCTGAATTTTATACGTTTTCTGTTGTATTAAGTTCTGCTCATATCTTTATTTATCTTTTTTCAATGTTCTCAGGGTTTATTGTTTTGATTTTCTGATGTCAAGTAAAACACTTGGTTATTCAGTTTAATAAATCTTTTTACTTATAAAGATTTGAACTTTTAAAGATTCCAGCTTACTTGTACGTTTCTAAGGGTCCATTCCTCTACACTGTTGCCGGCCTAAGGCTTAGTTCACCATATAGCAATGTATATATTGACATATTATCCCCTCGGCTTTCTGTGATTCCCTACATCTCACCTTTCTTTGCAGACAAGCCATTTGAAATACACTTAACTTATTTCACAGCCAATAATTCTTTGAAATAATGTGTATTTTTTAGAGAAATCATCTTATATAATTAGGCAGAAAATCTCACCTTCCATAGTTTTCTAAACAGCATAATTTCACTCTTCTCACTGCTTAATTTGTTGTATTAAACAACCTTTGAGTATTTAGCTTTATCAATGACATGTACTTTAAAAATGTTTTAGAGATCCTACCAGTCTTTGAGAACATGCTTGTTCCTTGTTTCATTTCCAGGTTTATGTATATTTTCTGCCTAGCACCTGATTATTCCAACATCTCAAGGATGGCCTAGGGAATCTAATTCTGGTATTGAATGTTTTTGCTGATTGTCTCCCTTTGTAGCTGATTTCTTCATTATTGTGTAAATTTAGATCATGAGCTCATGTTTAGCTAAACAGCGGACCTTGTAAGCGGCTTAGGTGTGAACGCTCGTAAGTTTCAGCAAAAAGTCGGCAAAGATTTATTTGTGTCCCTCCAATGAGTTGCCCACAAGGACCCCGTTTTCTAGAAGTGTTGGTCCAATACTCCTTCTAGGAGTAGGGGACTTATACAGGGCTGCTTTCGGCCCCCGATCTTGGGCAGGGGCAGTGGGCGGCCTGTGGCCCTGGCAGGAGTCTCTCTGCGTGTGAACCCGGGAATCATCTCTCCTGCGAACTTCGGTCACCTGGCAGGAAGCTACGATGCCCAGACCTATGGTTAGCTGTGCAGCGAGGTATACTGTGCGGACAGGTTCCACACACACTTCAACTAAGTGGGTGGCCTGAGTGAAAAAGTGAGAGTTTGGGTAGCTGTGCAGACAAAGAAGGCGCCCTATGGCCTGAGCCTAAATGCTTGTGACACCCCACTGGGCCTGCCGGGCTCTGAGGGCCCTGCCCTGGGCCCCCTGCTCCCCTGCCCTTTGTTCAGTCACAGCAGAGATGGCCACACCCACTCCCTCAGTGAGGGCAGTGGTCCAGCCTCCCTCAGCCCCGCCCACTCTCCGCAGTTTACCATGGACTAAAGATGCTGCATTCTGAGGCCAGGGCGTTCCGAGAATGCCAAGGGCAGACATGATGACCTTAAATGATTTCCTCTTGTGTCAGTTTTGGTAAACTTTAGGAGCTAGGAAATGGTCCGCTTTACAGAAATGTTCCAATTTACTGGCATTTCATATATTCTCTGCTATAACATTGTCCTGATTCTTTCTATATATTCTTAATTATGTTTGTGTTTTCCTTAATCAAAGTGTGTCTTTTAAATCTTTTCAAAGAATATTCTTTGGACTTACTACCTCACCTGAATTTTATACGTTTTCTGTGGTATTAAGTTCTGCTCATATCTTTATTTATCTTTTTTCTATGTTCTCAGGGTTTATTGTTTTGATCTTCTGATGTCAATTAAAACACTTGGTTATTCATTTTCATCAATCTTTTTACTTATAAAGATTTGACCTTTTAAAGATTCCAGCTCATTTTTAAATTTCTAAGGGTCAGGTCCTCTACATTGTGGCTGGCCTAAGGCTTAGTTCACCATATAGCAATGTATATATTGACATTTTCCCCTCGACTTTCTGTGATTCCCTACATCTCACCTTTCTTTGCAGACAAACCATTTGAAATACACTTAACTTATTTCACAGCCAATAAGTCTTTGAAATAATGTCTATTTTTTAGAGAAATCTTCTTATATAATTAGGCAGAAAATCTCACCTGCCATAGTTTTCAAAACAGCATAATTTCACTCTTCTCAATGCTTAATCTGTGGTATTAAACCACCTTTGAGTATTTAGGTTTATCAACGACATGTACTTTAAAAATGTTTTAGAGATCCTACCAGCCTTTGAAAACCTCTTTGTTCCTTGTTTCAGTTCCAGTTTTATGTATATTTTCTGCCTTGCACCTGATTATTCCAACATCAGATGGATGGCCTAGGGAATCTCATTCTGGTATTGATTGTTTCTGCTGATTGTCTCCCTTTGTAGCTGATTTCTTGAATATTGTGTAAATTTAGATCATGAGCTCATGTTTAGCTAAACAGCTGACCTTGTAAGAGGCTTAGGTGTGAACGCTGGTAAGCTTCAGCAGAAAGTCGGCAAAGATTTATTTGTGTCCCTCCAATGAGTTGCCCGCAAGGACCCCGTTTTCTACAAGTGTTGGTCCAATACTCCTTCGAGAGGCAGTGGACTCAGACATGGCTGCTTTTCAGGCATCGATCTGGGGCAGGGCCAGTGGGCGGCCTGTGGCCCGGGCCGGAGCCTCTCTGCGTGTGAACCTGGGAATCATCTCTCCTGCGAACTTCGGTCACTTGGCAGGAAGCTACGATGCCCAGACCTATGGTTAGCTGTGCAGCGAGGTATACTGCGCGGACAGCTTCAACACACACTTCAACTAAGTGGGTGTCCTGAGAGGAAAAGTGAGAGTTTGGGCAGCTGTGCAGACAAAGAAGGTTCCCTATGGCATGGGCCTAAATATTTGTGACACCCCACTGGGCCTGCCGGGCTCTGAGGGCCCTGCCCTGGGCCCCCTGCTCCCCTGCCCTTTGTTCATTCACAGCAGAGATGGCCACACCCACTCCCTCAGTGAGGGCAGTGTTCCAGCCACCCTCAGCCCCGCTCACTCTCCGCAGGTTACCATGGACTACAGATGCTGCATTCTGATGCCAGGGCGTAACGAGAATGCCAAGGGCAGACATGATGACCTTAAATGATTTCCTCTTGTGTCAGTTTTGGTAAACTGTAGGAGCTAGGAAATGGTCAACTTTACAGAAATGTTCCAATTTACTGGCATTTCATATATTCTCTGCTATAACATTGTCCTGATTCTTTCTATATATTCTTTAATTATGTTTGTGTTTTCCTTAATCAAAGTGTGTCTTTTAAATCTTTTCAAAGAATATTCTTTGGACTTACTACCTCACCTGAATTTTATACGTTTTCTGTGGTATTAAGTTCTGCTCATATCTTTATTTATCTTTTTTCTATGTTCTCAGGGTTTATAGTTTTGATCTTCTGATGTCAATTAAAACACTTGGTTATTCATTTTCATCACTCTTTTTACTTATAAACATATGAACTTTTAAAGATTCCAGCTCACTTTTAAGTTTCTAAGGGTCAGGTCCTCTACATTGTGGCTGGCCTAAGGCTTAGTTCACCACATAGCAATGTATATATTGATATTTTCCCCTCGACTTTCTGTGATTCCCTACATCTCACCTTTCTTTGCAGACAAGCCATTTGAAATACACTTAACTTATTTCACAGCCAATAAGTCTTTGAAATAATGTCTATTTTTTAGAGAAATCTTCTTATATAATTAGGCAGAAAATCTCACCTGCCATAGTTTTCAAAACAGCATAATTTCACTCTTCTCAATGCTTAATCTGTGGTATTAAACCACCTTTGAGTATTTAGGTTTATCAACGACATTTACTTTAAAAATGTTTTAGAGATCCTACCAGCCTTTGAAAACCTCTTTGTTCCTTGTTTCAGTTCCAGTTTTATGTATATTTTCTGCCTTGCACCTGATTATTCCAACATCAGATGGATGGCCTAGGGAATCTCATTCTGGTATTGATTGTTTCTGCTGATTGTCTCCCTTTGTAGCTGATTTCTTGAATATTGTGTAAATTTAGATCATGAGCTCATGTTTAGCTAAACAGCTGACCTTGTAAGAGGCTTAGGTGTGAACGCTGGTAAGCTTCAGCAGAAAGTCGGCAAAGATTTATTTGTGTCCCTCCAATGAGTTGCCCGCAAGGACCCCGTTTTCTACAAGTGTTGGTCCAATACTCCTTCGAGAGGCAGTGGACTCAGACATGGCTGCTTTTCAGCCTTCGATCTGGGGCAGGGCCTGTGGGCGGCCTGTGGCTCGAGCAAGAGCCTCTACGCATGTGTCCCAGGGACCCATTTGCCTGCGAACTTCGGTCACCTGGCAGGAAGCTACGATGCCCTGACCTCTGGTGAGCTGTGCAGCGAGGAGTACTGTGCGGACAGGTTCCAAACACACTTCAAATAAGAGGGCGGCCTGAGTGGAAAGGTGAGAGTTTGGGCAGCTGTGCAGACAAAGAAGGGGCCCTTTGGCCTGGGCCTAAATGCTTGTGACACCCCACTGGGTCTGCCGGGCTCTGAGGGCCCTGCCCTGGGCCCCCTGCTCCCCTGCCCTTTGTTCAGTCACAGCAGAGATGGCCACACCCACTCCCTCAGTGAGGGCAGTGTTCCAGCCTCCCTCAACCCCGCCCACTCTCGGCAGGATACCATGGACTACAGGTGCTGCATTCTGAGGCCAGGGCGTTCCGAGAATGCCAAGGGCAGACATGATGACCTTAAATGATTTCCTCTTGTGTCAGTTTTGGTAAACTTTAGGAGCTAGGAAATGGTCCGCTTTACAGAAATGTTCAAATTTACTGGCATTTCATATATTCTCTGCTATAACATTGTCCTGATTCTTTCTATATATTCTTAATTATGTTTGTGTTTTCCTTAATCAAAGTGTGTCTTTTAAATCTTTTCAAAGAATATTCTTTGGACTTACTACCTCACCTGAATTTTATACGTTTTCTGTGGTATTAAGTTCTGCTCATATCTTTATTTATCTTTTTTCTATGTTCTCAGGGTTTATTGTTTTGATCTTCTGATGTCAATTAAAACACTTGGTTATTCATTTTCATCAATCTTTTTACTTATAAAGATTTGAACTTTTAAAGATTCCAGCTCACTTTTAAATTTCTAAGGGTCAGGTCCTCTACATTGTGGCTGGCCTATGGCTTAGTTCTCCATATAGCAATGTATATATTGACATTTTCCCCTCGACTTTCTGTGATTCCCTACATCTCACCTTTCTTTTCAGACAAGCCATTTGAAATACACTTAACTTATTTCACAGCCAATAAGTCTTTGAAATAATGTCTATTTTTTAGAGACATCTTCTTATATAATTAGGCAGAAAATCTCACCTGCCATAGTTTTCAAAACAGCATAATTTCACTCTTCTCAATGCTTAATCTGAGGTATTAAACAACCTTTGAGTATTTAGGTTCATCAACGACATGTACTTTAAAAATGTTTTAGAGATCCTACCAGCCTTTGAGAACCTCCTTGTTCCTTGTT
Source organism: Mesoplodon bidens (assembly GCF_964165515.1). Lineage (NCBI taxonomy): Eukaryota > Metazoa > Chordata > Mammalia > Artiodactyla > Ziphiidae > Mesoplodon > Mesoplodon bidens. The sequence goes on along the minus strand of NC_138180.1, from coordinate 25,175,116 downwards.
TCAGTTCCAGTTTTATGTATATTTTCTGCCTTGCACCTGATTATTCCAACATCAGATGGATGGCCTAGGGAATCTCATTCTGGTATTGATTGTTTTTGCTGTTTGTCTCCCTTTGTAGCTGATTTCTTCAATATTGTGTAAATTTAGATCATGAGCTCATGTTTAGCTAAACAGCTGACCTTGTAAGAGGCTTAGGTGTGAACGCTGGTAAGCTTCAGCAGAAAGTCGGCAAAGATTTATTTGTGTCCCTCCAATGAGTTGCCCGCAAGGACCCCGTTTTCTACAAGTGTTGGTCCAATACTCCTTCGAGAGGCAGTGGACTCAGACATGGCTGCTTTTCAGCCTACGATCTGGGGCAGGGCCAGTGGGCGGCCTGTGGCTCGAGCAAGAGCCTCTCCACATGTGTCCCAGGGACCCATTTGCCTGCGAACTTCGGTCACCTGTCAGGAAGCTACGATGCCCTGACCTATGGTGAGCTGTGCAGCGAGGAGTACTGCGAGGACAGGTTCCAAACACACTTCAAATAAGAGGGCGGCCTGAGTGGAAAGGTGAGAGTTTGGGCAGCTGTGCAGACAAAGAAGGCGCCCTTTGGCCTGGGCCTAAATGCTTGTGACACCCCACTGGGTCTGCCGGGCCCTGAGGGCCCTGCCCTGGGCCCCCTGCTCCCCTGCCCTTTGTTCAGTCACAGCAGAGATGGCCACACCCACTCCCTCAGTGAGGACAGTCTTCCAAGCTCCCTCAGCCACGTCCCCCCTCCGCAGGTTACCATGGACTACACATGCTGCATTCTGAGGCCGGGGCGTTCCGAGAATGCCAAGGGCAGACATGATGACCTTAAATGATTTCCTCTTGTGTCAGTTTTGGTAAACTTTAGGAGCTAGGAAATGGTCCGCTTTACAGAAATGTTCAAATTTACTGGCATTTCATATATTCTCTGCTATAACATTGTCCTGATTCTTTCTGTATATTCTTTACTTATGTTTTTGTTTTCCTTAATCAAAGTGTGTCTTTTAAATCTTTTCAAAGAATATTCTTTGGACTTACTAAATCACCTGAATTTTATACGTTTTCTGTTGTATTAAGTTCTGCTCATATCTTTATTTATCTTTTTTCTATGTTCTCAGGGTTTATAGTTTTGATTTTCTGATGTCAAGTAAAACACTTGGTTATTCAGTTTAATAAATCTTTTTACTTATAAAGATTTGAACTTATAAGATTCCAGCTTACTTGTACGTTTCTAAGGGTCCATTCCTCTACACTGTTGCCGGCCTAAGGCTTAGTTCACCATATAGCAATGTATATATTGACATATTATCCCCTCGGCTTTCTGTGATTCCCTACATCTCACCTTTCTTTGCAGACAAGCCATTTGAAATACCCTTAACTTATTTCACAGCCAATAATTCTTTGAAATAATGTGTATTTTTTAGAGAAATTATCTTATATAATTAGGCAGAAAATCTAACATTCCATAGTTTTCTAAACAGCATAATTTCACTCTTCTCACTGCTTAATTTGTTGTATTAAACAACCTTTGAGTATTTAGCTTTATCAATGACATGTACTTTAAAAATGTTTTAGAGATCCTACCAGTCTTTGAAAACATGCTTGTTCCTTGTTTCATTTCCAGGTTTATGTATATTTTCTGCCTAGCACCTGATTATTCCAACATCTCAAGGATGGCCTAGGGAATCTAATTCTGGTATTGATTGTTTTTGCTGATTGTCTCCCTTTGTAGCTGATTTCTTCATTATTGTGTAAATTTAGATCATGAGCTCATGTTTAGCTAAACAGCTGACCTTGTAAGAGGCTTAGGTGTGAACGCTCGTAAGTTTCAGCAAAAAGTCGGCAAAGATTTATTTGTGTCCCTCCAATGAGTTGCCCACAAGGACCCCGTTTTCTAGAAGTGTTGGTCCAATACTCCTTCTAGGAGTAGGGGACTTAGACAGGGCTGCTTTCGGCCCCCGATCTTGGGCAGGGGCAGTGGGCGGCCTGTGGCCCGGGCAGGAGCCTCTCTGCGTGTGAACCTGGGAATCATCTCTCCTGCGAACTTCGGTCACCTGGCAGGAAGCTACGATGCCCAGACCTATGGTTAGCTGTGCAGCGAGGTATACTGCGCGGACAGGTTCCACACACACTTCAACTAAGTGGGTGGCCTGAGTGGAAAAGTGAGAGTTTGGGTAGCTGTGCAGACAAAGAAGGCGCCCTATGGCCTGGGCCTAAATGCTTGTGACACTCCACTGGGCCTGCCGGGCTCTGAGGGCCCTGCCCTGGGCCCCCTGCTCCCCTGCCCTTTGTTCAGTCACAGCAGAGATGGCCACACCCACTCCCTCAGTGAGGGCAGTGTTCCAGCCTCCCTCAGCTCCGCCAACTCTCCGCAGTTTACCAAAGACTACAGATGCTGCATTCTGAGGCCAGGGCGTTCCGAGAATGCCAAGGGCAGACATGATGACCTTAAATGATTTCCTCTTGTGTCAGTTTTGGTAAACTGTAGGAGCTAGGAAATGGTCCACTTGACAGAAATGTTCAAATTTCCTGGCATTTCATATATTCTCTGCTATAACATTGTCCTGATTCTTTCTATATATTCTTTAATTATGTTTGTGTTTTCCTTAATCAAAGTGTGTCTTTTAAATCTTTTCAAAGAATATTCTTTGGACTTACTAAATCACCTGAATTTTATACGTTTTCTGTGGTATTAAGTTCTGCTCATATCTTTATTTATCTTTTTTCTATGTTCTCAGGGTTTATTGTTTTGATCTTCTGATGTCAATTAAAACACTTGGTTATTCATTTTCATCAATCTTTTTACTTATAAAGATTTGAACTTTTAAAGATTCCAGCTCACTTTTAAATTTCTAAGGGTCAGGTCCTCTACCTTGTGGCTGGCCTACGGCTTAGTTCTCCATATAGCAATGTATATATTGACATTTTCCCCTCGACTTTCTGTGATTCCCTACATCTCACCTTTCTTTTCAGACAAGCCATTTGAAATACACTTAACTTATTTCACAGCCAATAAGTCTTGGAAATAATGTCTATTTTTTAGAGAAATCTTCTTATATAATTAGGCAGAAAATCTCACCTGCCATAGTTTTCAAAACAGCATAATTTCACTCTTCTCAATGCTTAATCTGTGGTATTAAACAACCTTTGAGTATTTAGGTTTATCAACGACATGTACTTTAAAAATGTTTTAGAGATCCTACCAGCCTTTGAAAACCTCCTTGTTCCTAGTTTCAGTTCCAGTTTTATGTATATTTTCTGCCTTGCACCTGATTATTCCAACATCAGATGGATGGCCTAGGGAATCTCATTCTGGTATTGATTGTTTTTGCTGATTGTCTCCCTTTGTAGCTGATTTCTTCAATATTGTGTAAATTTAGATCATGAGCTCATGTTTAGCTAAACAGCTGACCTTGTAAGAGGCTTAGGTGTGAACGCTGGTAAGCTTCAGCAGAAAGTCGGCAAAGATTTATTTGTGTCCCTCCAATGAGTTGCCCGCAAGGACCCCGTTTTCTACAAGTGTTGGTCCAATACTCCTTCGAGAGGCAGTGGACTCAGACATGGCTGCTTTTCAGCCTACGATCTGGGGCAGGGCCAGTGGGCGGCCTGTGGCCCGGGCAAGAGCCTCTCCACATGTGTCCCAGGGACCCATTTGCCTGCGAACTTCAATCACCTGGCAGGAAGCTACGATGCCCTGACCTATGGTGAGCTGTGCAGCGAGGAGTACTGCGCGGACAGGTTCCAAACACACTTCAAATAAGAGGGCGGCCTGAGTGGAAAGGTGAGAGTTTGGGCAGCTGTGCAGACAAAGAAGGCGCCCTTTGGCCTGGGCCTAAATGCTTGTGACACCCCACTGGGACTGCCGGGCCCTGAGGGCCCTGACCTGGGCCCCCTGCTCCCCTGCCCTTTGTTCAGTCACAGCAGAGATGGCCACACCCACTCCCTCAGTGAGGGCAGTCTTCCAAGCTCCCTCAGCCACGCCCCCTCTCCGCAGTTACCATGGACTACAGTTGCTGCATTCTGAGGCCAGGGCGTTCCGAGAATGCCAAGGGCAGACATGATGACCTTAAATGATTTCCTCTTTTGTCAGTTTTGGTAAACTTTAGGAGCTAGGAAATGGTCCGCTTTACAGAAATGTTCAAATTTACTGGCATTTCATATATTCTCTGCTATAACATTGTCCTGATTCTTTCTGTATATTCTTTACTTATGTTTTTGTTTTCCTTGATCAAAGTGTGTCTTTTAAATCTTTTCAAAGAATATTCTTTGGACTTACTAAATCACCTGAATTTTATACGTTTTCTGTTGTATTAAGTTCTGCTCATATCTTTATTTATCTTTTTTCTATGTTCTCAGGGTTTATAGTTTTGATTTTCTGATGTCAAGTAAAACACTTGGTTATTCAGTTTAATAAATCTTTTTACTTATAAAGATTTGAACTTTTAAAGATTCCAGCTTAGTTGTACGTTTCTAAGGGTCCATTCCTTTACACTGTTGCCGGCCTAAGGCTTAGTTCACCATATAGCAATGTATATATTGACATATTATCCCCTCGGCTTTCTGTGATTCCCTACATCTCACCTTTCTTTGCAGACAAGCCATTTGAAATACCCTTAACTTATTTCACAGCCAATAATTCTTTGAAATAATGTGTATTTTTTAGAGAAATCATCTTATATAATTAGGCAGAAAATCTCACCTGCCATAGTTTTCTAAACAGCATAATTTCACTCTTCTCACTGCTTAATTTGTTGTATTAAACAACCTTTGAGTATTTAGCTTTATCAATGACATGTACTTTAAAAATGTTTTAGAGATCCTACCAGTCTTTGAAAACATGCTTGTTCCTTGTTTCATTTCCAGGTTTATGTATATTTTCTGCCTATCACCTGATTATTCCAACATCTCAAGGATGGCCTAGGGAATCTAATTCTGGTATTGATTGTTTTTGCTGATTGTCTCCCTTTGTAGCTGATTTCTTCATTATTGTGTAAATTTAGATCATGAGCTCATGTTTAGCTAAACAGCTGACCTTGTAAGAGGCTTAGGTGTGAACGCTCCTAAGTTTCAGCAAAAAGTCGGCAAAGATTTATTTGTGTCCCTCCAATGAGTTGCCCACAAGGACCCCGTTTTCTAGAAGTGTTGGTCCAATACTCCTTCTAGGAGTAGGGGACTTAGACAGGGCTGCTTTCGGCCCCCGATCTTGGGCAGGGGCAGTGGGCGGCCTGTGGCCCGGGCAGGAGCCTCTCTGCGTGTGAACCCGGGAATCATCTCTCCTGCGAACTTCGGTCACCTGGCAGGAAGCTACGATGCCCAGACCTATGGTTAGCTGTGCAGCGATGTATACTGCGCGGACAGGTTCCACACACACTTCAACTAAGTGGGTAGCCTGAGTGGAAAAGTGAGAGTTTGGGTAGCTGTGCAGACAAAGAAGGCGCCCTATGGCCTGGGCCTAAATGCTTGTGACACTCCACTGGGCCTGCCGGGCTCTGAGGGCCCTGCCCTGGGCCCCCTGCTCCCCTGCCCTTTGTTCAGTCACAGCAGAGATGGCCACACCCACTCCCTCAGTGAGGGCAGTGTTCCAGCCTCCCTCAGCCCCGCCCACTCTCCGCAGGTTACCATGGACTACAGATGCTGCATTCTGAGGCCAGGGCGTTCCGAGAATGCCAAGGGCAGACATGATGACCTTAAATGATTTCCTCTTGTGTCAGTTTTGGTAAACTGTAGGAGCTAGGAAATGGTCAACTTTACAGAAATGTTCAAATTTACTGGCATTTCATATATTCTCTGCTATAACATTGTCCTGATTCTTTCTATATATTCTTTAATTATGTTTGTGTTTTCCTTAATCAAAGAGTGTGTTTTAAATCTTTTCAAAGAATATTCTTTGGACTTACTACCTCACCTGAATTTTATACGTTTTCTGTGGTATTAAGTTCTGCTCATATCTTTATTTATCTTTTTTCTATGTTCTCAGGGTTTATTGTTTTGATCTTCTGATGTCAATTAAAACACTTGGTCATTCATTTTCATCAATCTTTTTACTTATAAAGATTTGACCTTTTAAAGATTCCAGCTCATTTTTAAATTTCTAAGGGTCAGGTCCTCTACATTGTGGATGGCCTAAGGCTTAGTTCACCACATAGCAATGTATATATTGACATTTTCCCCTCGACTTTCTGTGATTCCCTACATCTCACCTTTCTTTGCAGACAAGCCATTTGAAATACACTTAACTTATTTCACAGCCAATAAGTCTTTGAAATAATGTCTATTTTTTAGAGAAATCTTCTTATATAATTAGGCAGAAAATCTCACCTGCCATAGTTTTCAAAACAGCATAATTTCACTCTTCTCAATGCTTAATCTGTGGTATTAAACAACCTTTGAGTATTTAGGTTTATCAACGACATGTACTTTAAAAATGTTTGAGAGATCCTACCAGTCTTTGAAAACATCCTTGTTCCTTGTTTCAGTTCCAGTTTTATATATATTTCCTGCCTTGCACCTGATTATTCCAACATCAGATGGATGGCCTAGGGAATCTCATTCTGGAATTGATTGTTTCTGCTGATTGTCTCCCTTTGTAGCTGATTTCTTCATTATTTTGTAAATTTAGATCATGAGCTCATGTTTAGCTAAACAGCGGACCTTGTAAGCGGCTTAGGTGTGAACGCTCGTAAGTTTCAGCAAAAAGTCGGCAAAGATTTATTTGTGTCCCTCCAATGAGTTGCCCACAAGGACCCCGTTTTCTAGAAGTGTTGGTCCAATACTCCTTCTAGGAGTAGGGGACTTATACAGGGCTGCTTTCGGCCCCCGATCTTGGGCAGGGGCAGTGGGCGGCCTGTGGCCCTGGCAGGAGTCTCTCTGCGTGTGAACCCGGGAATCATCTCTCCTGCGAACTTCGGTCACCTGGCAGGAAGCTACGATGCCCAGACCTATGGTTAGCTGTGCAGCGAGGTATACTGTGCGGACAGGTTCCACACACACTTCAACTAAGTGGGTGGCCTGAGTGGAAATGTGAGAGTTTGGGTAGCTGTGCAGACAAAGAAGGCGCCCTATGGCCTGAGCCTAAATGCTTGTGACACCCCACTGGGCCTGCCGGGCTGTGAGGGCCCTGCCCTGGGCCCCCTGCTCCCCTGCCCTTTGTTCAGTCACAGCAGAGATGGCCACACCCACTCCCTCAGTGAGGGCAGTGTTCCAGGCTCCCTCAGCCCCGCCCACTCTCCGCAGTTTACCATGGACTAAAGATGCTGCATTCTGAGGCCAGGGCGTTCCGAGAATGCCAAGGGCAGACATGATGACCTTAAATGATTTCCTCTTGTGTCAGTTTTGGTAAACTTTAGGAGCTAGGAAATGGTCCGCTTTACAGAAATGTTCCAATTTACTGGCATTTCATATATTCTCTGCTATAACATTGTCCTGATTCTTTCTATATATTCTTAATTATGTTTGTGTTTTCCTTAATCAAAGTGTGTCTTTTAAATCTTTTCAAAGAATATTCTTTGGACTTACTACCTCACCTGAATTTTATACGTTTTCTGTGGTATTAAGTTCTGCTCATATCTTTATTTATCTTTTTTCTATGTTCTCAGGGTTTATTGTTTTGATCTTCTGATGTCAATTAAAACACTTGGTTATTCATTTTCATCAATCTTTTTACTTATAAAGATTTGAACTTTTAAAGATTCCAGCTCACTTTTAAATTTCTAAGGGTCAGGTCCTCTACATTGTGGCTGGCCTACGGCTTAGTTCTCCATATAGCAATGTATATATTGACATTTTCCCCTCGACTTTCTGTGATTCCCTACATCTCACCTTTCTTTTCAGACAAGCCATTTGAAATACACTTAACTTATTTCACAGCCAATAAGTCTTTGAAATAATGTCTATTTTTTAGAGACATCTTCTTATATAATTAGGCAGAAAATCTCACCTGCCATAGTTTTCAAAACAGCATAATTTCACTCTTCTCAATGCTTAATCTGAGGTATTAAACAACCTTTGAGTATTTAGGTTCATCAACGACATGTACTTTAAAAATGTTTTAGAGATCCTACCAGCCTTTGAAAACCTCCTTGTTCCTTGTTTCAGTTCCAGTTTTATGTATATTTTCTGCCTTGCACCTGATTATTCCAACATCAGATGGATGGCCTAGGGAATCTCATTCTGGTATTGATTGTTTTTGCTGATTGTCTCCCTTTGTAGCTGATTTCTTCAATATTGTGTAAATTTAGATCATGAGCTCATGTTTAGCTAAACAGCTGACCTTGTAAGAGGCTTAGGTGTGAACGCTGGTAAGCTTCAGCAGAAAGTCGGCAAGGATTTATTTCTGTCCCTCCAATGAGTTGCCCGCAAGGACCCCGTTTTGTACAAGTGTTGGTCCAATACTCCTTCGAGAGGCAGTGGACTCAGACATGGCTGCTTTTCAGCCTACGATCTCTGGCAGGGCCAGTGGGCGGCCTGTGGCTCGAGCAAGAGCCTCTCCACATGTGTCCCAGGGACCCATTTGCCTGCGAACTTCGGTCACCTGGCAGGAAGCTACGATGCCCTGACCTATGGTGAGCTGTGCAGCGAGGAGTACTGCGAGGACAGGTTCCAAACACACTTCAAATAAGAGGGCGGCCTGAGTGGAAAGGTGAGAGTTTGGGCAGCTGTGCAGACAAAGAAGGCGCCCTTTGGCCTGGGCCTAAATGCTTGTGACACCCCACTGGGTCTGCCGGGCCCTGAGGGCCCTGCCCTGGGCCCCCTGCTCCCCTGCCCTTTGTTCAGTCACAGCAGAGATGGCCACACCCACTCCCTCAGTGAGGACAGTCTTCCAAGCTCCCTCAGCCACGTCCCCTCTCCGCAGGTTACCATGGACTACAGATGCTGCATTCTGAGGCCGGGGCGTTCCGAGAATGCCAAGGGCAGACATGATGACCTTAAATGATTTCCTCTTGTGTCAGTTTTGGTAAACTTTAGGAGCTAGGAAATGGTCCGCTTTACAGAAATGTTCAAATTTACTGGCATTTCATATATTCTCTGCTATAACATTGTCCTGATTCTTTCTGTATATTCTTTACTTATTTTTTTGTTTTCCTTAATCAAAGTGTGTCTTTTAAATCTTTTCAAAGAATATTCTTTGGACTTACTAAATCACCTGAATTTTATACGTTTTCTGTTGTATTAAGTTCTGCTCATATCTTTATTTATCTTTTTTCTATGTTCTCAGGGTTTATAGTTTTGATTTTCTGATGTCAAGTAAAACACTTGGTTATTCAGTTTAATAAATCTTTTTACTTATAAAGATTTGAACTTATAAGATTCCAGCTTACTTGTACGTTTCTAAGGGTCCATTCCTCTACACTGTTGCCGGCCTAAGGCTTAGTTCACCATATAGCAATGTATATATTGACATATTATCCCCTCGGCTTTCTGTGATTCCCTACATCTCACCTTTCTTTGAAGACAAGCCATTTGAAATACCCTTAACTTATTTCACAGCCAATAATTCTTTGAAATAATGTGTATTTTTTAGAGAAATTATCTTATATAATTAGGCAGAAAATCTCACCTTCCATAGTTTTCTAAACAGCATAATTTCACTCTTCTCACTGCTTAATTTGTTGTATTAAACAACCTTTGAGTATTTAGCTTTATCAATGACATGTACTTTAAAAATGTTTTAGAGATCCTACCAGTCTTTGAAAACATGCTTGTTCCTTGTTTCATTTCCAGGTTTATGTATATTTTCTGCCTATCACCTGATTATTCCAACATCTCAAGGATGGCCTAGGGAATCTAATTCTGGTATTGATTGTTTTTGCTGATTGTCTCCCTTTGTAGCTGATTTCTTCATTATTGTGTAAATTTAGATCATGAGCTCATGTTTAGCTAAACAGCTGACCTTGTAAGAGGCTTAGGTGTGAACGCTCGTAAGTTTCAGCAAAAAGTCGGCAAAGATTTATTTGTGTCCCTCCAATGAGTTGCCCACAAGGACCCCGTTTTCTAGAAGTGTTGGTCCAATACTCCTTCTAGGAGTAGGGGACTTAGACAGGGCTGCTTTCGGCCCCCGATCTTGGGCAGGGGCAGTGGGCGGCCTGAGGCCCGGGCAGGAGCCTCTCTGCGTGTGAACCCGGGAATCATCTCTCCTGCGAACTTCGGTCACCTGGCAGGAAGCTACGATGCCCAGACCTATGGTTAGCTGTGCAGCGATGTATACTGCGCGGACAGGTTCCACACACACTTCAACTAAGTGGGTGGCCTGAGTGGAAAAGTGAGAGTTTGGGTAGCTGTGCAGACAAAGAAGGCGCCCTATGACCTGGGCCTAAATGCTTGTGACACTCCACTGGGCCTGCCGGGCTCTGAGGGCCCTGCCCTGGGCCCCCTGCTCCCCTGCCCTTTGTTCAGTCACAGCAGAGATGGCCACACCCACTCCCTCAGTGAGGGCAGTGTTCCAGCCTCCCTCAGCCACGCCCACTCTCCGCAGGTTACCATGGACTACAGATGCTGCATTCTGAGGCCAGGGCGTTCCGAGAATGCCAAGGGCAGACATGATGACCTTAAATGATTTACTCTTGTGTCAGTTTTGGTAAACTGTAGGAGCTAGGAAATGGTCAACTTTACAGAAATGTTCAAATTTACTGGCATTTCATATATTCTCTGCTATAACATTGTCCTGATTCTTTCTATATATTCTTTAATTATGTTTGTGTTTTCCTTAATCAAAGTGTGTCTTTTAAATCTTTTCAAAGAATATTCTTTGGACTTACTACCTCACCTGAATTTTATACGTTTTCTGTGGTATTAAGTTCTGCTCATATCTTTATTTATCTTTTTTCTATGTTCTCAGGGTTTATTGTTTTGATCTTCTGATGTCAATTAAAACACTTGGTTATTCATTTTCATCAATCTTTTTACTTATAGAGATTTGAACTTTTAAAGATTCCAGCTCACTTTTAAGTTTCTAAGGGTCAGGTCCTCTACATTGTGCCTGGCCTAAGGCTTAGTTCACCATATAGCAATGTATATATTGACATTTTCCCCTCGACTTTCTGTGATTCCCTACATCTCACCTTTCTTTGCAGACAAGCCATTTGAAATACACTTAACTTATTTCACAGCCAATAAGTCTTTGAAATAATGTCTATTGTTTAGAGAAATCTTCTTATATAATTAGGCAGAAAATCTCACCTGCCATAGTTTTCAAAACAGCATAATTTCACTCTTCTCAATGCTTAATCTGTGGTATTAAACAACCTTTGAGTATTTAGGTATATCAACGACATGTACTTTAAAAATGTTTGAGAGATCCTACCAGCCTTTGAAAACCTCCTTGTTCCTTGTTCCAGTTCCAGTTTTATGTATATTTTCTGCCTTGCACCTGATTATTCCAACATCAGATGGATGGCCTAGGGAATCTCATTCTGGTATTGATTTTTTCTGCTGATTGTCTCCTTTGTAGCTGATTTCTTCAATATTGTGTAAATTTAGATCATGAGCTCATGTTTAGCTAAACAGCTGACCTTGTAAGAGGCTTAGGTTTGAACGCTGGTAAGCTTCAGCAGAAAGTCGGCACAGATTTATTTGTGTCCCTCCAATGAGTTGCCCGCAAGGACCCCGTTTTCTACAAGTGTTGGTCCAATACTCCTTCGAGAGGCAGTGGACTCAGATATGGCTGCTTTTCAGCCTTCGATCTGGGGCAGGGCCAGTGGGCGGCCTGTGGCCCGGGCAAGAGCCTCTCCGCATGTGTCCCAGGGACCCATTTGCCTGCGAACTTCGGTCACCTGGCAGGAAGCTACGATGCCCTGACCTATGGTGAGCTGTGCAGCGAGGAGTACTGCGCGGACAGGTTCCAAACACACTTCAAATAAGAGGGCGGCCTGAGTGGAAAGGTGAGAGTTTGGGCAGCTGTGCAGACAGAGAAGGCGCCCTTTGGCATGGGCCTAAATGCTTGTGACACCCCAGTGGGTCTGCCGGGCTCTGAGGGCCCTGCCCTGGGCCCCCTGCTCCCCTGTCCTTTGTTCAGTCACAGCAGAGATGGCCACACCCACTCCCTCAGTGAGGGCAGTGTTCCAGCCTCCCTCAGACCCGCCCACTTCGGCAGGATACCATGGACTACAGATGCTGCATTCTGAGGCCAGGGCGTTCCGAGAATGCCAAGGGCAGACATGATGACCTTAAATGATTTCCTCTTGTGTCAGTTTTGGTAAAGTTTAGGAGCTAGGAAATGGTCCGCTTTACAGAAATGTTCAAATTTACTGGCATTTCATATATTCTCTGCTATAACATTGTCCTGATTCTTTCTGTATATTCTTTACTTATGTTTTTGTTTTCCTTAATCAAAGTGTGTCTTTTAAATCTTTTCAAAGAATATTCTTTGGACTTACTAAATCACCTGAATTTTATATGTTTTCTGTTGTATTAAGTTCTGCTCATATCTTTATTTATCTTTTTTCTATGTTCTCAGGGTTTATTGTTTTGATCTTCTGATGTCAATTAAAACACTTGGTTATTCATTTTCATCAATCTTTTTACTTATAAAGATTTGAACTTTTAAAGATTCCAGCTCACTTTTAAATTTCTAAGGGTCAGGTCCTCTACATTGTGGCTGGCCTACGGCTTAGTTCTCCATATAGCAATGTATATATTGACATTTTCCCCTCGACTTTCTGTGATTCCCTACATCTCACCTTTCTTTTCAGACAAGCCATTTGAAATACACTTAACTTATTTCACAGCCAATAAGTCTTTGAAATAATGTCTATTTTTTAGAGACATCTTCTTATATAATTAGTCAGAAAATCTCACCTGCCATAGTTTTCAAAACAGCATAATTTCACTCTTCTCAATGCTTAATCTGAGGTATTAAACAACCTTTGAGTATTTAGGTTCATCAACGACATGTACTTTAAAAATGTTTTAGAGATCCTACCAGCCTTTGAAAACCTCCTTGTTCCTTGTTTCAGTTCCAGTTTTATGTATATTTTCTGCCTTGCACCTGATTATTCCAACATCAGATGGATGGCCTAGGGAATCTCATTCTGGTATTGATTGTTTTTGCTGATTGTCTCCCTTTGTAGCTGATTTCTTCAATATTGTGTAAATTTAGATCATGAGCTCATGTTTAGCTAAACAGCTGACCTTGTAAGAGGCTTAGGTGTGAACGCTGGTAAGCTTCAGCAGAAAGTCGGCAAAGATTTATTTGTGTCCCTCCAATGAGTTGCCCGCAAGGACCCCGTTTTGTACAAGTGTTGGTCCAATACTCCTTCGAGAGGCAGTGGACTCAGACATGGCTGCTTTTCAGCCTAGGATCTGGGGCAGGGCCAGTGGGCGGCCTGTGGCTCGAGCAAGAGCCTCTCCACATGTGTCCCAGGGACCCATTTGCCTGCGAACTTCGGTCACCTGGCAGGAAGCTACGATGCCCTGACCTATGGTGAGCTGTGCAGCGAGGAGTACTGCGAGGACAGGTTCCAAACACACTTCAAATAAGAGGGCGGCCTGAGTGGAAAGGTGAGAGTTTGGGCAGCTGTGCAGACAAAGAAGGCGCCCTTTGGCCTGGGCCTAAATGCTTGTGACACCCCACTGGGTCTGCCGGGCCCTGAGGGCCCTGCCCTGGGCCCCCTGCTCCCCTGCCCTTTGTTCAGTCACAGCAGAGATGGCCACACCCACTCCCTCAGTGAGGACAGTCTTCCAAGCTCCCTCAGCCACGTCCTCTCTCCGCAGGTTACCATGGACTACAGATGCTGCATTCTGAGGCCGGGGCGTTCCGAGAATGCCAAGGGCAGACATGATGACCTTAAATGATTTCCTCTTGTGTCAGTTTTGGTAAACTTTAGGAGCTAGGAAATGGTCCGCTTTACAGAAATGTTCAAATTTACTGGCATTTCATATATTCTCTGCTATAACATTGTCCTGATTCTTTCTGTATATTCTTTACTTATGTTTTTGTTTTCCTTGATCAAAGTGTGTCTTTTAAATCTTTTCAAAGAATATTCTTTGGACTTACTAAATCACCTGAATTTTATACGTTTTCTGTTGTATTAAGTTCTGCTCATATCTTTATTTATCTTTTTTCTATGTTCTCAGGGTTTATAGTTTTGATTTTCTGATGTCAAGTAAAACACTTGGTTATTCAGTTTAATAAATCTTTTTACTTATAAAGATTTGAACTTTTAAAGATTCCAGCTTACTTGTACGTTTCTAAGGGTCCATTCCTCTACACTGTTGCCGGCCTAAGGCTTAGTTCACCATATAGCCATGTATATATTGACATATTATCCCCTCGGCTTTCTGTGATTCCCTACATCTCACCTTTCTTTGCAGACAAGCCATTTGAAATACCCTTAACTTATTTCACAGCCAATAATTCTTTGAAATAATGTGTATTTTTTAGAGAAATCATCTTATATAATTAGGCAGAAAATCTCACCTGCCATAGTTTTCTAAACAGCATAATTTCACTCTTCTCACTGCTTAATTTGTTGTATTAAACAACCTTTGAGTATTTAGCTTTATCAATGACATGTACTTTAAAAATGTTTTAGAGATCCTACCAGTCTTTGAAAACATGCTTGTTCCTTGTTTCATTTCCAGGTTTATGTATATTTTCTGCCTAGCACCTGATTATTCCAACATCTCAAGGATGGCCTAGGGAATCTAATTCTGGTATTGATTGTTTTTGCTGATTGTCTCCCTTTGTAGCTGATTTCTTCATTATTGTGTAAATTTAGATCATGAGCTCATGTTTAGCTAAACAGCTGACCTTGTAAGAGGCTTAGGTGTGAACGCTCGTAAGTTTCAGCAAAAAGTCGCCAAAGATTTATTTGTGTCCCTCCAATGAGTTGCCCACAAGGACCCCGTTTTCTAGAAGTGTTGGTCCAATACTCCTTCTAGGAGTAGGGGACTTAGACAGGGCTGCTTTCGGCCCCCGATCTTGGGCAGGGGCAGTGGGCGGCCTGTGGCCCGGGCAGGAGCCTCTCTGCGTGTGAACCCGGGAATCATCTCTCCTGCGAACTTCGGTCACCTGGCAGGAAGCTACGATGCCCAGACCTATGGTTAGCTGTGCAGCGATGTATACTGCTCGGACAGGTTCCACACACACTTCAACTAAGTGGGTGGCCTGAGTGGAAAAGTGAGAGTTTGGGTAGCTGTGCAGACAAAGAAGGCGCCCTATGGCCTGGGCCTAAATGCTTGTGACACTCCACTGGGCCTGCCGGGCTCTGAGGGCCCTGCCCTGGGCCCCCTGCTCCCCTGCCCTTTGTTCAGTCACAGCAGAGATGGCCACACCCACTCCCTCAGTGAGGGCAGTGTTCCAGCCTCCCTCAGCTCCGCCAACTCTCCGCAGTTTACCAAAGACTACAGATGCTGCATTCTGAGGCCAGGGCGTTCCGAGAATGCCAAGGGCAGACATGATGACCTTAAATGATTTACTCTTGTGTCAGTTTTGGTAAACTGTAGGAGCTAGGAAATGGTCCACTTGACAGAAATGTTCAAATTTCCTGGCATTTCATATATTCTCTGCTATAACATTGTCCTGATTCTTTCTATATATTCTTTAATTATGTTTGTGTTTTCCTTAATCAAAGTGTGTCTTTTAAATCTTTTCAAAGAATATTCTTTGGACTTACTACCTCACCTGAATTTTATACGTTTTCTGTGGTATTAAGTTCTGCTCATATCTTTATTTATCTTTTTTCTATGTTCTCAGGGTTTATTGTTTTGATCTTCTGATGTCAATTAAAACACTTGGTTATTCATTTTCATCAATCTTTTTACTTATAAAGATTTGAACTTTTAAAGATTCCAGCTCACTTTTAAATTTCTAAGGGTCAGGTCCTCTACCTTGTGGCTGGCCTACGGCTTAGTTCTCCATATAGCAATGTATATATTGACATTTTCCCCTCGACTTTCTGTGATTCCCTACATCTCACCTTTCTTTTCAGACAAGCCATTTGAAATACACTTAACTTATTTCACAGCCAATAAGTCTTGGAAATAATGTCTATTTTTTAGAGAAATCTTCTTATATAATTAGGCAGAAAATCTCACCTGCCATAGTTTTCAAAACAGCATAATTTCACTCTTCTCAATGCTTAATCTGTGGTATTAAACAACCTTTGAGTATTTAGGTTTATCAACGACATGTACTTTAAAAATGTTTTAGAGATCCTACCAGCCTTTGAAAACCTCCTTGTTCCTAGTTTCAGTTCCAGTTTTATGTATATTTTCTGCCTTGCACCTGATTATTCCAACATCAGATGGATGGCCTAGGGAATCTCATTCTGGTATTGATTGTTTTTGCTGATTGTCTCCCTTTGTAGCTGATTTCTTCAATATTGTGTAAATTTAGATCATGAGCTCATGTTTAGCTAAACAGCTGACCTTGTAAGAGGCTTAGGCGTGAACGCTGGTAAGCTTCAGCAGAAAGTCGGCAAAGATTTATTTGTGTCCCTCCAATGAGTTGCCCGCAAGGACCCCGTTTTCTACAAGTGTTGGTCCAATACTCCTTCGAGAGCCAGTGGACTCAGACATGGCTGCTTTTCAGCCTACGATCTGGGGCAGGGCCAGTGGGCGGCCTGTGGCCCGGGCAAGAGCCTCTCCACATGTGTCCCAGGGACCCATTTGCCTGCGAACTTCAATCACCTGGCAGGAAGCTACGATGCCCTGACCTATGGTGAGCTGTGCAGCGAGGAGTACTGCGCGGACAGGTTCCAAACACACTTCAAATAAGAGGGCGGCCTGAGTGGAAAGGTGAGAGTTTGGGCAGCTGTGCAGACAAAGAAGGCGCCCTTTGGCCTGGGCCTAAATGCTTGTGACACCCCACTGGGTCTGCCGGGCCCTGAGGGCCCTGACCTGGGCCCCCTGCTCCCCTGCCCTTTGTTCAGTCACAGCAGAGATGGCCACACCCACTCCCTCAGTGAGGGCAGTCTTCCAAGCTCCCTCAGCCACGCCCCCTCTCCGCAGTTACCATGGACTACAGTTGCTGCATTCTGAGGCCAGGGCGTTCCGAGAATGCCAAGGGCAGACATGATGACCTTAAATGATTTCCTCTTGTGTCAGTTTTGGTAAACTTTAGGAGCTAGGAAATGGTCCGCTTTACAGAAATGTTCAAATTTACTGGCATTTCATATATTCTCTGCTATAACATTGTCCTGATTCTTTCTGTATATTCTTTACTTATGTTTTTGTTTTCCTTGATCAAAGTGTGTCTTTTAAATCTTTTCAAAGAATATTCTTTGGACTTACTAAATCACCTGAATTTTATACGTTTTCTGTTGTATTAAGTTCTGCTCATATCTTTATTTATCTTTTTTCTATGTTCTCAGGGTTTATAGTTTTGATTTTCTGATGTCAAGTAAAACACTTGGTTATTCAGTTTAATAAATCTTTTTACTTATAAAGATTTGAACTTTTAAAGATTCCAGCTTACTTGTACGTTTCTAAGGGTCCATTCCTCTACACTGTTGCCGGCCTAAGGCTTAGTTCACCATATAGCAATGTATATATTGACATATTATCCCCTCGGCTTTCTGTGATTCCCTACATCTCACCTTTCTTTGCAGACAAGCCATTTGAAATACCCTTAACTTATTTCACAGCCAATAATTCTTTGAAATAATGTGTATTTTTTAGAGAAATCATCTTATATAATTAGGCAGAAAATCTCACCTGCCATAGTTTTCTAAACAGCATAATTTCACTCTTCTCACTGCTTAATTTGTTGTATTAAACAACCTTTGAGTATTTAGCTTTATCAATGACATGTACTTTAAAAATGTTTTAGAGATCCTACCAGTCTTTGAAAACATGCTTGTTCCTTGTTTCATTTCCAGGTTTATGTATATTTTCTGCCTATCACCTGATTATTCCAACATCTCAAGGATGGCCTAGGGAATCTAATTCTAGTATTGATTGTTTTTGCTGATTGTCTCCCTTTGTAGCTGATTTCTTCATTATTGTGTAAATTTAGATCATGAGCTCATGTTTAGCTAAACAGCTGACCTTGTAAGAGGCTTAGGTGTGAACGCTCCTAAGTTTCAGCAAAAAGTCGGCAAAGATTTATTTGTGTCCCTCCAATGAGTTGCCCACAAGGACCCCGTTTTCTAGAAGTGTTGGTCCAATACTCCTTCTAGGAGTAGGGGACTTAGACAGGGCTGCTTTCGGCCCCCGATCTTGGGCAGGGGCAGTGGGCGGCCTGTGGCCCGGGCAGGAGCCTCTCTGCGTGTGAACCCGGGAATCATCTCTCCTGCGAACTTCGGTCACCTGGCAGGAAGCTACGATGCCCAGACCTATGGTTAGCTGTGCAGCGATGTATACTGCGCGGACAGGTTCCACACACACTTCAACTAAGTGGGTAGCCTGAGTGGAAAAGTGAGAGTTTGGGTAGCTGTGCAGACAAAGAAGGCGCCCTATGGCCTGGGCCTAAATGCTTGTGACACTCCACTGGGCCTGCCGGGCTCTGAGGGCCCTGCCCTGGGCCCCCTGCTCCCCTGCCCTTTGTTCAGTCACAGCAGAGATGGCCACACCCACTCCCTCAGTGAGGGCAGTGTTCCAGCCTCCCTCAGCCCCGCCCACTCTCCGCAGGTTACCATGGACTACAGATGCTGCATTCTGAGGCCAGGGCGTTCCGAGAATGCCAAGGGCAGACATGATGACCTTAAATGATTTCCTCTTGTGTCAGTTTTGGTAAACTGTAGGAGCTAGGAAATGGTCAACTTTACAGAAATGTTCAAATTTACTGGCATTTCATATATTCTCTGCTATAACATTGTCCTGATTCTTTCTATATATTCTTTAATTATGTTTGTGTTTTCCTTAATCAAAGAGTGTGTTTTAAATCTTTTCAAAGAATATTCTTTGGACTTACTACCTCACCTGAATTTTATACGTTTTCTGTGGTATTAAGTTCTGCTCATATCTTTATTTATCTTTTTTCTATGTTCTCAGGGTTTATTGTTTTGATCTTCTGATGTCAATTAAAACACTTGGTCATTCATTTTCATCAATCTTTTTACTTATAAAGATTTGACCTTTTAAAGATTCCAGCTCATTTTTAAATTTCTAAGGGTCAGGTCCTCTACATTGTGGATGGCCTAAGGCTTAGTTCACCACATAGCAATGTATATATTGACATTTTCCCCTCGACTTTCTGTGATTCCCTACATCTCACCTTTCTTTGCAGACAAGCCATTTGAAATACACTTAACTTATTTCACAGCCAATAAGTCTTTGAAATAATGTCTATTTTTTAGAGAAATATTCTTATATAATTAGGCAGAAAATCTCACCTGCCATAGTTTTCAAAACAGCATAATTTCACTCTTCTCAATGCTTAATCTCTGGTATTAAACAACCTTTTTTTTTTTTTTTTTTTTTTTTTTTTTTTCCGGTACGTGGGCCTCTCACTGCTGTGGCCTATCCCGTTGCGGAGCACAGGCTCCGGACGCGCAGGCTCAGCGGCCATGGCTCATGGGCCCAGCTGCTCCGCGGCATGCGGGATCCTCCCGGACCGGGGCACGAACCCGCGTCCTCTGCATCATCAGGCGGACTCTCAACCACTGCGCCACCTGGGAAGCCCTTAAACAACCTTTGAGTATTTAGGTTTATCAACGACATGTACTTTAAAAATGTTTGAGAGATCCTACCAGTCTTTGAAAACATCGTTGTTCCTTGTTTCAGTTCCAGTTTTATATATATTTCCTGCCTTGCACCTGATTATTCCAACATCAGATGGATGGCCTAGGGAATCTCATTCTGGAATTGATTGTTTCTGCTGATTGTCTCCCTTTGTAGCTGATTTCTTCATTATTTTGTAAATTTAGATCATGAGCTCATGTTTAGCTAAACAGCAGACCTTGTAAGCGGCTTAGGTGTGAACGCTCGTAAGTTTCAGCAAAAAGTCGGCAAAGATTTATTTGTGTCCCTCCAATGAGTTGCCCACAAGGACCCCGTTTTCTAGAAGTGTTGGTCCAATACTCCTTCTAGGAGTAGGGGACTTATACAGGGCTGCTTTCGGCCCCCGATCTTGGGCAGGGGCAGTGGGCGGCCTGTGGCCCTGGCAGGAGTCTCTCTGCGTGTGAACCCGGGAATCATCTCTCCTGCGAACTTCGGTCACCTGGCAGGAAGCTACGATGCCCAGACCTATGGTTAGCTGTGCAGCGAGGTATACTGTGCGGACAGGTTCCACACACACTTCAACTAAGTGGGTGGCCTGAGTGGAAATGTGAGAGTTTGGGTAACTGTGCAGACAAAGAAGGCGCCCTATGGCCTGAGCCTAAATGCTTGTGACACCCCTCTGGGCCTGCCGGGCTCTGAGGGCCCTGCCCTGGGCCCCCTGCTCCCCTGCCCTTTGTTCATTCACAGCAGAGATGGCCACACCCACTCCCTCAGTGAGGGCAGTGTTCCAGCCTCCCTCAGCCCCGCCCACTCTCCGCAGTTTACCATGGACTAAAGATGCTGCATTCTGAGGCCAGGGCGTTCCGAGAATGCCAAGGGCAGACATGATGACCTTAAATGATTTCCTCTTGTGTCAGTTTTGGTAAACTTTAGGAGCTAGGAAATGGTCCGCTTTACAGAAATGTTCAATTTACTGGCATTTCATATATTCTCTGCTATAACATTGTCCTGATTCTTTCTATATATTCTTAATTATGTTTGTGTTTTCCTTAATCAAAGTGTGTCTTTTAAATCTTTTCAAAGAATATTCTTTGGACTTATTACCTCACCTGAATTTTATACGTTTTCTGTGGTATTAAGTTCTGCTCATATCTCTATTTATCTTTTTTCTATGTTCTCAGGGTTTATTGTTTTGATCTTCTGATGTCAATTAAAACACTTGGTTATTCATTTTCATCAATCTTTTTACTTATAAAGATTTGAACTTTTAAAGATTCCAGCTCACTTTTAAATTTCTAAGGGTCAGGTCCTCTACATTGTGGCTGGCCTACGGCTTAGTTCTCCATATAGCAATGTATATATTGACATTTTCCCCTCGACTTTCTGTGATTCCCTACATCTCACCTTTCTTTTCAGACAAGCCATTTGAAATACACTTAACTTATTTCACAGCCAATAAGTCTTTGAAATAATGTCTATTTTTTAGAGACATCTTCTTATATAATTAGTCAGAAAATCTCACCTGCCATAGTTTTCAAAACAGCATAATTTCACTCTTCTCAATGCTTAATCTGAGGTATTAAACAACCTTTGAGTATTTAGGTTCATCAACGACATGTACTTTAAAAATGTTTTAGAGATCCTACCAGCCTTTGAAAACCTCCTTGTTCCTTGTTTCAGTTCCAGTTTTATGTATATTTTCTGCCTTGCACCTGATTATTCCAACATCAGATGGATGGCCTAGGGAATCTCATTCTGGTATTGATTGTTTTTGCTGATTGTCTCCCTTTGTAGCTGATTTCTTCAATATTGTGTAAATTTAGATCATGAGCTCATGTTTAGCTAAACAGCTGACCTTGTTAGAGGCTTAGGTGTGAACGCTGGTAAGCTTCAGCAGAAAGTCGGCAAAGATTTATTTGTGTCCCTCCAATGAGTTGCCCGCAAGGACCCCGTTTTGTACAAGTGTTGGTCCAATACTCCTTCGAGAGGCAGTGGACTCAGACATGGCTGCTTTTCAGCCTACGATCTCTGGCAGGGCCAGTGGGCGGCCTGTGGCTCGAGCAAGAGCCTCTCCACATGTGTCCCAAGGACCCATTTGCCTGCGAACTTCGGTCACCTGGCAGGAAGCTACGATGCCCTGACCTATGGTGAGCTGTGCAGCGAGGAGTACTGCGAGGACAGGTTCCAAACACACTTCAAATAAGAGGGCGGCCTGAGTGGAAAGGTGAGAGTTTGGGCAGCTGTGCAGACAAAGAAGGCGCCCTTTGGCCTGGGCCTAAATGCTTGTGACACCCCACTGGGTCTGCCGGGCCCTGAGGGCCCTGCCCTGGGCCCCCTGCTCCCCTGCCCTTTGTTCAGTCACAACAGAGATGGCCACACCCACTCCCTCAGTGAGGACAGTCTTCCAAGCTCCCTCAGCCACGTCCCCTCTCCGCAGTTTACCATGGACTACAGATGCTGCATTCTGAGGCCGGGGCGTTCCGAGAATGCCAAGGGCAGACATGATGACCTTAAATGATTTCCTCTTGTGTCAGTTTTGGTAAAGTTTAGGAGCTAGGAAATGGTCCGCTTTACAGAAATGTTCAAATTTACTGGCATTTCATATATTCTCTGCTATAACATTGTCCTGATTCTTTCTGTATATTCTTTACTTATTTTTTTGTTTTCCTTAATCAAAGTGTGTCTTTTAAATCTTTTCAAAGAATATTCTTTGGACTTACTAAATCACCTGAATTTTATACGTTTTCTGTTGTATTAAGTTCTGCTCATATCTTTATTTATCTTTTTTCTATGTTCTCAGGGTTTATAGTTTTGATTTTCTGATGTCAAGTAAAACACTTGGTTATTCAGTTTAATAAATCTTTTTACTTATAAAGATTTGAACTTATAAGATTCCAGCTTACTTGTACGTTTCTAAGGGTCCATTCCTCTACACTGTTGCCGGCCTAAGGCTTAGTTCACCATATAGCAATGTATATATTGACATATTATCCCCTCGGCTTTCTGTGATTCCCTACATCTCACCTTTCTTTGCAGACAAGCCATTTGAAATACCCTTAACTTATTTCACAGCCAATAATTCTTTGAAATAATGTGTATTTTTTAGAGAAATTATCTTATATAATTAGGCAGAAAATCTCACCTTCCATAGTTTTCTAAACAGCATAATTTCACTCTTCTCACTGCTTAATTTGTTGTATTAAACAACCTTTGAGTATTTAGCTTTATCAATGACATGTACTTTAAAAATGTTTTAGAGATCCTACCAGTCTTTGAAAACATGCTTGTTCCTTGTTTCATTTCCAGGTTTATGTATATTTTCTGCCTAGCACCTGATTATTCCAACATCTCAAGGATGGCCTAGGGAATCTAATTCTGGTATTGATTGTTTTTGCTGATTGTCTCCCTTTGTAGCTGATTTCTTCATTATTGTGTAAATTTAGATCATGAGCTCATGTTTAGCTAAACAGCTGACCTTGTAAGAGGCTTAGGTGTGAACGCTCGTAAGTTTCAGCAAAAAGTCGGCAAAGATTTATTTGTGTCCCTCCAATGAGTTGCCCACAAGGACCCCGTTTTCTAGAAGTGTTGGTCCAATACTCCTTCTAGGAGTAGGGGACTTAGACAGGGCTGCTTTCGGCCCCCGATCTTGGGCAGGGGCAGTGGGCGGCCTGTGGCCCGGGCAGGAGCCTCTCTGCGTGTGAACCCGGGAATCATCTTTCCTGCGAACTTCGGTCACCTGGCAAGAAGCTACGATTCCCAGACCTATGGTTAGCTGTGCAGCGATGTATACTGCGCGGACAGGTTCCACACACACTTCAACTAAGTGTGTGGCCTGAGTGGAAAAGTGAGAGTTTGGGTAGCTGTGCAGACAAAGAAGGCGCCCTATGACCTGGGCCTAAATGCTTGTGACACTCCACTGGGCCTGCCGGGCTCTGAGGGCCCTGCCCTGGGCCCCCTGCTCCCCTGCCCTTTGTTCAGTCACAGCAGAGATGGCCACACCCACTCCCTCAGTGAGGGCAGTGTTCCAGCCTCCCTCAGCCACGCCCACTCTCCGCAGGTTACCATGGACTACAGATGCTGCATTCTGAGGCCAGGGCGTTCCGAGAATGCCAAGGGCAGACATGATGACCTTAAATGATTTACTCTTGTGTCAGTTTTGGTAAACTGTAGGAGCTAGGAAATGGTCAACTTTACAGAAATGTTCAAATTTACTGGCATTTCATATATTCTCTGCTATAACATTGTCCTGATTCTTTCTATATATTCTTTAATTATGTTTGTGTTTTCCTTAATCAAAGTGTGTCTTTTAAATCTTTTCAAAGAATATTCTTTGGACTTACTACCTCACCTGAATTTTATACGTTTTCTGTGGTATTAAGTTCTGCTCATATCTTTATTTATCTTTTTTCTATGTTCTCAGGGTTTATTGTTTTGATCTTCTGATGTCAATTAAAACACTTGGTTATTCATTTTCATCAATCTTTTTACTTATAGAGATTTGAACTTTTAAAGATTCCAGCTCACTTTTAAGTTTCTAAGGGTCAGGTCCTCTACATTGTGCCTGGCCTAAGGCTTAGTTCACCATATAGCAATGTATATATTGACATTTTCCCCTCGACTTTCTGTGATTCCCTACATCTCACCTTTCTTTGCAGACAAGCCATTTGAAATACACTTAACTTATTTCACAGCCAATAAGTCTTTGAAATAATGTCTATTGTTTAGAGAAATCTTCTTATATAATTAGGCAGAAAATCTCACCTGCCATAGTTTTCAAAACAGCATAATTTCACTCTTCTCAATGCTTAATCTGTGGTATTAAACAACCTTTGAGTATTTAGGTATATCAACGACATGTACTTTAAAAATGTTTGAGAGATCCTACCAGCCTTTGAAAACCTCCTTGTTCCTTGTTCCAGTTCCAGTTTTATGTATATTTTCTGCCTTGCACCTGATTATTCCAACATCAGATGGATGGCCTAGGGAATCTCATTCTGGTATTGATTTTTTCTGCTGATTGTCTCCTTTGTAGCTGATTTCTTCAATATTGTGTAAATTTAGATCATGAGCTCATGTTTAGCTAAACAGCTGACCTTGTAAGAGGCTTAGGTTTGAACGCTGGTAAGCTTCAGCAGAAAGTCGGCACAGATTTATTTGTGTCCCTCCAATGAGTTGCCCGCAAGGACCCCGTTTTCTACAAGTGTTGGTCCAATACTCCTTCGAGAGGCAGTGGACTCAGATATGGCTGCTTTTCAGCCTTCGATCTGGGGCAGGGCCAGTGGGCGGCCTGTGGCCCGGGCAAGAGCCTCTCCGCATGTGTCCCAGGGACCCATTTGCCTGCGAACTTCGGTCACCTGGCAGGAAGCTACGATGCCCTGACCTATGGTGAGCTGTGCAGCGAGGAGTACTGCGCGGACAGGTTCCAAACACACTTCAAATAAGAGGGCGGCCTGAGTGGAAAGGTGAGAGTTTGGGCAGCTGTGCAGACAGAGAAGGCGCCCTTTGGCATGGGCCTAAATGCTTGTGACACCCCACTGGGTCTGCCGCGCTCTGAGGGCCCTGCCCTGGGCCCCCTGCTCCCCTGCCCTTTGTTCAGTCACAGCAGAGATGGCCACACCCACTCCCTCAGTGAGGGCAGTGTTCCAGCCTCCCTCAGACCCGCCCACTCTCGGCAGGATACCATGGACTACAGATGCTGCATTCTGAGGCCAGGGCGTTCCGAGAATGCCAAGGGCAGACATGATGACCTTAAATGATTTCCTCTTGTGTCAGTTTTGGTAAAGTTTAGGAGCTAGGAAATGGTCCGCTTTACAGAAATGTTCAAATTTACTGGCATTTCATATATTCTCTGCTATAACATTGTCCTGATTCTTTCTGTATATTCTTTACTTATGTTTTTGTTTTCCTTAATCAAAGTGTGTTTTTAAATATTTTCAAAGAATATTCTTTGGACTTACTAAATCACCTGAATTTTATATGTTTTCTGTTGTATTAAGTTCTGCTCATATCTTTATTTATCTTTTTTCTATGTTCTCAGGGTTTATTGTTTTGATCTTCTGATGTCAATTAAAACACTTGGTTATTCATTTTCATCAATCTTTTTACTTATAAAGATTTGAACTTTTAAAGATTCCAGCTCACTTTTAAATTTCTAAGGGTCAGGTCCTCTACATTGTGGCTGGCCTACGGCTTAGTTCTCCATATAGCAATGTATATATTGACATTTTCCCCTCGACTTTCTGTGATTCCCTACATCTCACCTTTCTTTTCAGACAAGCCATTTGAAATACTCTTAACTTATTTCACAGCCAATAAGTCTTTGAAATAATGTCTATTTTTTAGAGACATCTTCTTATATAATTAGTCAGAAAATCTCACCTGCCATAGTTTTCAAAACAGCATAATTTCACTCTTCTCAATGCTTAATCTGAGGTATTAAACAACCTTTGAGTATTTAGGTTCATCAACGACATGTACTTTAAAAATGTTTTAGAGATCCTACCAGCCTTTGAAAACCTCCTTGTTCCTTGTTTCAGTTCCAGTTTTATGTATATTTTCTGCCTTGCACCTGATTATTCCAACATCAGATGGATGGCCTAGGGAATCTCATTCTGGTATTGATTGTTTTTGCTGATTGTCTCCCTTTGTAGCTGATTTCTTCAATATTGTGTAAATATAGATCATGAGCTCATGTTTAGCTAAACAGCTGACCTTGTAAGAGGCTTAGGTGTGAACGCTGGTAAGCTTCAGCAGAAAGTCGGCAAAGATTTATTTGTGTCCCTCCAATGAGTTGCCCGCAAGGACCCCGTTTTGTACAAGTGTTGGTCCAATACTCCTTCGAGAGGCAGTGGACTCAGACATGGCTGCTTTTCAGCCTACGATCTGGGGCAGGGCCAGTGGGCGGCCTGTGGCTCGAGCAAGAGCCTCTCCACATGTGTCCCAGGGACCCATTTGCCTGCGAACTTCGGTCACCTGGCAAGAAGCTACGATGCCCTGACCTATGGTGAGCTGTGCAGCGAGGAGTACTGCGAGGACAGGTTCCAAACACACTTCAAATAAGCGGGCGGCCTGAGTGGAAAGGTGAGAGTTTGGGCAGCTGTGCAGACAAAGAAGGCGCCCTTTGGCCTGGGCCTAAATGCTTGTGACACCCCACTGGGTCTGCCGGGCCCTGAGGGCCCTGCCATGGGCCCCCTGCTCCCCTGCCCTTTGTTCAGTCACAGCAGAGATGGCCACACCCACTCCCTCAGTGAGGACAGTCTTCCAAGCTCCCTCAGCCACGTCCCCTCTCCGCAGGTTACCATGGACTACAGATGCTGCATTCTGAGGCCGGGGCGTTCCGAGAATGCCAAGGGCAGACATGATGACCTTAAATGATTTCCTCTTGTGTCAGTTTTGGTAAACTTTAGGAGCTAGGAAATGGTCCGCTTTACAGAAATGTTCAAATTTACTGGCATTTCATATATTCTCTGCTATAACATTGTCCTGATTCTTTCTGTATATTCTTTACTTATGTTTTTGTTTTCCTTAATCAAAGTGTGTCTTTTAAATCTTTTCAAAGAATATTCTTTGGACTTACTAAATCACCTGAATTTTATACGTTTTCTGTTGTATTAAGTTCTGCTCATATCTTTATTTATCTTTTTTCTATGTTCTCAGTGTTTATAGTTTTGATTGTCTGATGTCAAGTAAAAACCTTGGTTATTCAGTTTAATAAATCTTTTTACTTATAAAGATTTGAACTTATAAGATTCCAGCTTACTTGTACGTTTCTAAGGGTCCATTCCTCTACACTGTTGCCGGCCTAAGGCTTAGTTCACCATATAGCAATGTATATATTGACATATTATCCCCTCGGCTTTCTGTGATTCCCTACATCTCACCTTTCTTTGCAGACAAGCCATTTGAAATACCCTTAACTTATTTCACAGCCAATAATTCTTTGAAATAATGTGTATTTTTTAGAGAAATTATCTTATATAATTAGGCAGAAAATCTCACCTTCCAT
The DNA here is from genome assembly GCF_964165515.1 of Mesoplodon bidens. NCBI lineage: Eukaryota > Metazoa > Chordata > Mammalia > Artiodactyla > Ziphiidae > Mesoplodon > Mesoplodon bidens. Next base: position 25,147,506 of record NC_138180.1, on the reverse strand, counting down.
AGTTTTCTAAACAGCATAATTTCACTCTTCTCACTGCTTAATTTGTTGTATTAAACAACCTTTGAGTATTTAGCTTTATCAATGACATGTACTTTAAAAATGTTTTAGAGATCCTACCAGTCTTTGAAAACATGCTTGTTCCTTGTTTCATTTCCAGGTTTATGTATATTTTCTGCCTAGCACCTGATTATTCCAACATCTCAAGGATGGCCTAGGGAATCTAATTCTGGTATTGATTGTTTTTGCTGATTGTCTCCCTTTGTAGCTGATTTCTTCATTATTGTGTAAATTTAGATCATGAGCTCATGTTTAGCTAAACAACTGACCTTGTAAGAGGCTTAGGTGTGAACGCTCGTAAGTTTCAGCAAAAAGTCGGCAAAGATTTATTTGTGTCCCTCCAATGAGTTGCCCACAAGGACCCCGTTTTCTAGAAGTGTTGGTCCAATACTCCTTCTAGGAGTAGGGGACTTAGACAGGGCTGCTTTCGGCCCCCGATCTTGGGCAGGGGCAGTGGGCGGCCTGTGGCCCGGGCAGGAGCCTCTCTGCGTGTGAACCCGGGAATCATCTCTCCTGCGAACTTCGGTCACCTGGCAGGAAGCTACGATGCCCAGACCTATGGTTAGCTGTGCAGCGATGTATACTGCTCGGACAGGTTCCACACACACTTCAACTAAGTGGGTGGCCTGAGTGGAAAAGTGAGAGTTTGGGTAGCTGTGCAGACAAAGAAGGCGCCCTATGGCCTGGGCCTAAATGCTTGTGACACTCCACTGGGCCTGCCGGGCTCTGAGGGCCCTGCCCTGGGCCCCCTGCTCCCCTGCCCTTTGTTCAGTCACAGCAGAGATGGCCACACCCACTCCCTCAGTGAGGGCAGTGTTCCAGCCTCCCTCAGCTCCGCCAACTCTCCGCAGTTTACCAAAGACTACAGATGCTGCATTCTGAGGCCAGGGCGTTCCGAGAATGCCAAGGGCAGACATGATGACCTTAAATGATTTCCTCTTGTGTCAGTTTTGGTAAACTGTAGGAGCTAGGAAATGGTCCACTTGACAGAAATGTTCAAATTTCCTGGCATTTCATATATTCTCTGCTATAACATTGTCCTGATTCTTTCTATATATTCTTTAATTATGTTTGTGTTTTCCTTAATCAAAGTGTGTCTTTTAAATCTTTTCAAAGAATATTCTTTGGACTTACTACCTCACCTGAATTTTATACGTTTTCTGTGGTATTAAGTTCTGCTCATATCTTTATTTATCTTTTTTCTATGTTCTCAGGGTTTATTGTTTTGATCTTCTGATGTCAATTAAAACACTTGGTTATTCATTTTCATCAATCTTTTTACTTATAAAGATTTGAACTTTTAAAGATTCCAGCTCACTTTTAAATTTCTAAGGGTCAGGTCCTCTACCTTGTGGCTGGCCTACGGCTTAGTTCTCCATATAGCAATGTATATATTGACATTTTCCCCTCGACTTTCTGTGATTCCCTACATCTCACCTTTCTTTTCAGACAAGCCATTTGAAATACACTTAACTTATTTCACAGCCAATAAGTCTTGGAAATAATGTCTATTTTTTAGAGAAATCTTCTTATATAATTAGGCAGAAAATCTCACCTGCCATAGTTTTCAAAACAGCATAATTTCACTCTTCTCAATGCTTAATCTGTGGTATTAAACAACCTTTGAGTATTTAGGTTTATCAACGACATGTACTTTAAAAATGTTTTAGAGATCCTACCAGCCTTTGAAAACCTCCTTGTTCCTAGTTTCAGTTCCAGTTTTATGTATATTTTCTGCCTTGCACCTGATTATTCCAACATCAGATGGATGGCCTAGGGAATCTCATTCTGGTATTGATTGTTTTTGCTGATTGTCTCCCTTTGTAGCTGATTTCTTCAATATTGTGTAAATTTAGATCATGAGCTCATGTTTAGCTAAACAGCTGACCTTGTAAGAGGCTTAGGTGTGCACGCTGGTAAGCTTCAGCAGAAAGTCGGCAAAGATTTATTTGTGTCCCTCCAATGAGTTGCCCGCAAGGACCCCGTTTTCTACAAGTGTTGGTCCAATACTCCTTCGAGAGCCAGTGGACTCAGACATGGCTGCTTTTCAGCCTACGATCTGGGGCAGGGCCAGTGGGCGGCCTGTGGCCCGGGCAAGAGCCTCTCCACATGTGTCCCAGGGACCCATTTGCCTGCGAACTTCAGTCACCTGGCAGGAAGCTACGATGCCCTGACCTATGGTGAGCTGTGCAGCGAGGAGTACTGCGCGGACAGGTTCCAAACACACTTCAAATAAGAGGGCGGCCTGAGTGGAAAGGTGAGAGTTTGGGCAGCTGTGCAGACAAAGAAGGCGCCCTTTGGCCTGGGCCTAAATGCTTGTGACACCCCACTGGGTCTGCCGGGCCCTGAGGGCCCTGACCTGGGCCCCCTGCTCCCCTGCCCTTTGTTCAGTCACAGCAGAGATGGCCACACCCACTCCCTCAGTGAGGGCAGTCTTCCAAGCTCCCTCAGCCACGCCCCCTCTCCGCAGTTACCATGGACTACAGTTGCTGCATTCTGAGGCCAGGGCGTTCCGAGAATGCCAAGGGCAGACATGATGACCTTAAATGATTTCCTCTTGTGTCAGTTTTGGTAAACTTTAGGAGCTAGGAAATGGTCCGCTTTACAGAAATGTTCAAATTTACTGGCATTTCATATATTCTCTGCTATAACATTGTCCTGATTCTTTCTGTATATTCTTTACTTATGTTTTTGTTTTCCTTGATCAAAGTGTGTCTTTTAAATCTTTTCAAAGAATATTCTTTGGACTTACTAAATCACCTGAATTTTATACGTTTTCTGTTGTATTAAGTTCTGCTCATATCTTTATTTATCTTTTTTCTATGTTCTCAGGGTTTATAGTTTTGATTTTCTGATGTCAAGTAAAACACTTGGTTATTCAGTTTAATAAATCTTTTTACTTATAAAGATTTGAACTTTTAAAGATTCCAGCTTACTTGTACGTTTCTAAGGGTCCATTCCTCTACACTGTTGCCGGCCTAAGGCTTAGTTCACCATATAGCAATGTATATATTGACATATTATCCCCTCGGCTTTCTGTGATTCCCTACATCTCACCTTTCTTTGCAGACAAGCCATTTGAAATACCCTTAACTTATTTCACAGCCAATAATTCTTTGAAATAATGTGTATTTTTTAGAGAAATCATCTTATATAATTAGGCAGAAAATCTCACCTGCCATAGTTTTCTAAACAGCATAATTTCACTCTTCTCACTGCTTAATTTGTTGTATTAAACAACCTTTGAGTATTTAGCTTTATCAATGACATGTACTTTAAAAATGTTTTAGAGATCCTACCAGTCTTTGAAAACATGCTTGTTCCTTGTTTCATTTCCAGGTTTATGTATATTTTCTGCCTATCACCTGATTATTCCAACATCTCAAGGATGGCCTAGGGAATCTAAATCTGGTATTGATTGTTTTTGCTGATTGTCTCCCTTTGTAGCTGATTTCTTCATTATTGTGTAAATTTAGATCATGAGCTCATGTTTAGCTAAACAGCTGACCTTGTAAGAGGCTTAGGTGTGAACGCTCCTAAGTTTCAGCAAAAAGTCGGCAAAGATTTATTTGTGTCCCTCCAATGAGTTGCCCACAAGGACCCCGTTTTCTAGAAGTGTTGGTCCAATACTCCTTCTAGGAGTAGGGGACTTAGACAGGGCTGCTTTCGGCCCCCGATCTTGGGCAGGGGCAGTGGGCGGCCTGTGGCCCGGGCAGGAGCCTCTCTGCGTGTGAACCCGGGAATCATCTCTCCTGCGAACTTCGGTCACCTGGCAGGAAGCTACGATGCCCAGACCTATGGTTAGCTGTGCAGCGAGGTATACTGCGCGGACAGGTTCCACACACACTTCAACTAAGTGGGTAGCCTGAGTGGAAAAGTGAGAGTTTGGGTAGCTGTGCAGACAAAGAAGGCGCCCTATGGCCTGGGCCTAAATGCTTGTGACACTCCACTGGGCCTGCCGGGCTCTGAGGGCCCTGCCCTGGGCCCCCTGCTCCCCTGCCCTTTGTTCAGTCACAGCAGAGATGGCCACACCCACTCCCTCAGTGAGGGCAGTGTTCCAGCCTCCCTCAGCCCCGCCCACTCTCCGCAGGTTACCATGGACTACAGATGCTGCATTCTGAGGCCAGGGCGTTCCGAGAATGCCAAGGGCAGACATGATGACCTTAAATGATTTCCTCTTGTGTCAGTTTTGGTAAACTGTAGGAGCTAGGAAATGGTCAACTTTACAGAAATGTTCAAATTTACTGGCATTTCATATATTCTCTGCTATAACATTGTCCTGATTCTTTCTATATATTCTTTAATTATGTTTGTGTTTTCCTTAATCAAAGAGTGTGTTTTAAATCTTTTCAAAGAATATTCTTTGGACTTACTACCTCACCTGAATTTTATACGTTTTCTGTGGTATTAAGTTCTGCTCATATCCTTATTTATCTTTTTTCTATGTTCTCAGGGTTTATTGTTTTGATCTTCTGATGTCAATTAAAACACTTGGTCATTCATTTTCATCAATCTTTTTACTTATAAAGATTTGACCTTTTAAAGATTCCAGCTCATTTTTAAATTTCTAAGGGTCAGGTCCTCTACATTGTGGATGGCCTAAGGCTTAGTTCACCACATAGCAATGTATATATTGACATTTTCCCCTCGACTTTCTGTGATTCCCTACATCTCACCTTTCTTTGCAGACAAGCCATTTGAAATACACTTAACTTATTTCACAGCCAATAAGTCTTTGAAATAATGTCTATTTTTTAGAGAAATCTTCTTATATAATTAGGCAGAAAATCTCACCTGCCATAGTTTTCAAAACAGCATAATTTCACTCTTCTCAATGCTTAATCTGTGGTATTAAACAACCTTTGAGTATTTAGGTTTATCAACGACATGTACTTTAAAAATGTTTGAGAGATCCTACCAGTCTTTGAAAACATCCTTGTTCCTTGTTTCAGTTCCAGTTTTATATATATTTCCTCCCTTGCACCTGATTATTCCAACATCAGATGGATGGCCTAGGGAATCTCATTCTGGAATTGATTGTTTCTGCTGATTGTCTCCCTTTGTAGCTGATTTCTTCATTATTTTGTAAATTTAGATCATGAGCTCATGTTTAGCTAAACAGGGGACCTTGTAAGCGGCTTAGGTGTGAACACTCGTAAGTTTCAGCAAAAAGTCGGCAAAGATTTATTTGTGTCCCTCCAATGAGTTGCCCACAAGGACCCCGTTTTCTAGAAGTGTTGGTCCAATACTCCTTCTAGGAGTAGGGGACTTATACAGGGCTGCTTTCGGCCCCCGATCTTGGGCAGGGGCAGTGGGCGGCCTGTGGCCCTGGCAGGAGTCTCTCTGCATGTGAACCCGGGAATCATCTCTCCTGCGAACTTCGGTCACCTGGCAGGAAGCTACGATGCCCAGACCTATGGTTAGCTGTGCAGCGAGGTATACTGTGCGGACAGGTTCCACACACACTTCAACTAAGTGGGTGGCCTGAGTGGAAATGTGAGAGTTTGGGTAGCTGTGCAGACAAAGAAGGCGCCCTATGGCCTGAGCCTAAATGCTTGTGACACCCCACTGGGCCTGCCGGGCTCTGAGGGCCATGCCCTGGGCCCCCTGCTCCCCTGCCCTTTGTTCAGTCACAGCAGAGATGGCCACACCCACTCCCTCAGTGAGGGCAGTGTTCCAGGCTCCCTCAGCCCCGCCCACTCTCCGCAGTTTACCATGGACTAAAGATGCTGCATTCTGAGGCCAGGGCGTTCCGAGAATGCCAAGGGCAGACATGATGACCTTAAATGATTTCCTCTTGTGTCAGTTTTGGTAAACTTTAGGAGCTAGGAAATGGTCCGCTTTACAGAAATGTTCCAATTTACTGGCATTTCATATATTCTCTGCTATAACATTGTCCTGATTCTTTCTATATATTCTTAATTATGTTTGTGTTTTCCTTAATCAAAGTGTGTCTTTTAAATCTTTTCAAAGAATATTCTTTGGACTTACTACCTCACCTGAATTTTATACGTTTTCTGTGGTATTAAGTTCTGCTCATATCTTTATTTATCTTTTTTCTATGTTCTCAGGGTTTATTGTTTTGATCTTCTGATGTCAATTAAAACACTTGGTTATTCATTTTCATCAATCTTTTTACTTATAAAGATTTGAACTTTTAAAGATTCCAGCTCACTTTTAAATTTCTAAGGGTCAAGTCCTCTACATTGTGGCTGGCCTACGGCTTAGTTCTCCATATAGCAATGTATATATTGACATTTTCCCCTCGACTTTCTGTGATTCCCTACATCTCACCTTTCTTTTCAGACAAGCCATTTGAAATACACTTAACTTATTTCACAGCCAATAAGTCTTTGAAATAATGTCTATTTTTTAGAGACATCTTCTTATATAATTAGGCAGAAAATCTCACCTGCCATAGTTTTCAAAACAGCATAATTTCACTCTTCTCAATGCTTAATCTGAGGTATTAAACAACCTTTGAGTATTTAGGTTCATCAACGACATGTACTTTAAAAATGTTTTAGAGATCCTACCAGCCTTTGAAAACCTCCTTGTTCCTTGTTTCAGTTCCAGTTTTATGTATATTTTCTGCCTTGCACCTGATTATTCCAACATCAGATGGATGGCCTAGGGAATCTCATTCTGGTATCGATTGTTTTTGCTGATTGTCTCCCTTTGTAGCTGATTTCTTCAATATTGTGTAAATTTAGATCATGAGCTCATGTTTAGCTAAACAGCTGACCTTGTAAGAGGCTTAGGTGTGAACGCTGGTAAGCTTCAGCAGAAAGTCGGCAAAGATTTATTTGTGTCCCTCCAATGAGTTGCCCGCAAGGACCCCGTTTTGTACAAGTGTTGGTCCAATACTCCTTCGAGAGGCAGTGGACTCAGACATGGCTGCTTTTCAACCTACGATCTCTGGCAGGGCCAGTGGGCGGCCTGTGGCTCGAGCAAGAGCCTCTCCACATGTGTCCCAGGGACCCATTTGCCTGCGAACTTCGGTCACCTGGCAGGAAGCTACGATGCCCTGACCTATGGTGAGCTGTGCAGCGAGGAGTACTGCGAGGACAGGTTCCAAACACACTTCAAATAAGAGGGCGGCCTGAGTGGAAAGGTGAGAGTTTGGGCAGCTGTGCAGACAAAGAAGGCGCCCTTTGGCCTGGGCCTAAATGCTTGTGACACCCCACTGGGTCTGCCGGGCTCTGAGGGCCCTGCCCTGGGCCCCCTGCTCCCCTGCCCTTTGTTCAGTCACAGCAGAGATGGCCACACCCACTCCCTCAGTGAGGACAGTCTTCCAAGCTCCCTCAGCCACGTCCCCTCTCCGCAGGTTACCATGGACTACAGATGCTGCATTCTGAGGCCGGGGCGTTCCGAGAATGCCAAGGGCAGACATGATGACCTTAAATGATTTCCTCTTGTGTCAGTTTTGGTAAACTTTAGGAGCTAGGAAATGGTCCGCTTTACAGAAATGTTCAAATTTACTGGCATTTCATATATTCTCTGCTATAACATTGTCCTGATTCTTTCTGTATATTCTTTACTTATGTTTTTGTTTTCCTTAATCAAAGTGTGTCTTTTAAATCTTTTCAAAGAATATTCTTTGGACTTACTAAATCACCTGAATTTTATACGTTTTCTGTTGTATTAAGTTCTGCTCATATCTTTATTTATCTTTTTTCTATGTTCTCAGGGTTTATAGTTTTGATTTTCTGATGTCAAGTAAAACACTTGGTTATTCAGTTTAATAAATCTTTTTACTTATAAAGATTTGAACTTTTAAAGATTCCAGCTTACTTGTACGTTTCTAAGGGTCCATTCCTCTACACTGTTGCCGGCCTAAGGCTTAGTTCACCATATAGCAATGTATATATTGACATATTATCCCCTCGGCTTTCTGTGATTCCCTACATCTCACCTTTCTTTGCAGACAAGCCATTTGAAATACCCTTAACTTATTTCACAGCCAATAATTCTTTGAAATAATGTGTATTTTTTAGAGAAATCATCTTATATAATTAGGCAGAAAATCTCACCTGCCATAGTTTTCTAAACAGCATAATTTCACTCTTCTCACTGCTTAATTTGTTGTATTAAACAACCTTTGAGTATTTAGCTTTATCAATGACATGTACTTTAAAAATGTTTTAGAGATCCTACCAGTCTTTGAAAACATGCTTGTTCCTTGTTTCATTTCCAGGTTTATGTATATTTTCTGCCTATCACCTGATTATTCCAACATCTCAAGGATGGCCTAGGGAATCTAAATCTGGTATTGATTGTTTTTGCTGATTGTCTCCCTTTGTAGCTGATTTCTTCATTATTGTGTAAATTTAGATCATGAGCTCATGTTTAGCTAAACAGCTGACCTTGTAAGAGGCTTAGGTGTGAACGCTCCTAAGTTTCAGCAAAAAGTCGGCAAAGATTTATTTGTGTCCCTCCAATGAGTTGCCCACAAGGACCCCGTTTTCTAGAAGTGTTGGTCCAATACTCCTTCTAGGAGTAGGGGACTTAGACAGGGCTGCTTTCGGCCCCCGATCTTGGGCAGGGGCAGTGGGCGGCCTGTGGCCCGGGCAGGAGCCTCTCTGCGTGTGAACCCGGGAATCATCTCTCCTGCGAACTTCGGTCACCTGGCAGGAAGCTACGATGCCCAGACCTATGGTTAGCTGTGCAGCGAGGTATACTGCGCGGACAGGTTCCACACACACTTCAACTAAGTGGGTAGCCTGAGTGGAAAAGTGAGAGTTTGGGTAGCTGTGCAGACAAAGAAGGCGCCCTATGGCCTGGGCCTAAATGCTTGTGACACTCCACTGGGCCTGCCGGGCTCTGAGGGCCCTGCCCTGGGCCCCCTGCTCCCCTGCCCTTTGTTCAGTCACAGCAGAGATGGCCACACCCACTCCCTCAGTGAGGGCAGTGTTCCAGCCTCCCTCAGCCCCGCCCACTCTCCGCAGGTTACCATGGACTACAGATGCTGCATTCTGAGGCCAGGGCGTTCCGAGAATGCCAAGGGCAGACATGATGACCTTAAATGATTTCCTCTTGTGTCAGTTTTGGTAAACTGTAGGAGCTAGGAAATGGTCAACTTTACAGAAATGTTCAAATTTACTGGCATTTCATATATTCTCTGCTATAACATTGTCCTGATTCTTTCTATATATTCTTTAATTATGTTTGTGTTTTCCTTAATCAAAGAGTGTGTTTTAAATCTTTTCAAAGAATATTCTTTGGACTTACTACCTCACCTGAATTTTATACGTTTTCTGTGGTATTAAGTTCTGCTCATATCCTTATTTATCTTTTTTCTATGTTCTCAGGGTTTATTGTTTTGATCTTCTGATGTCAATTAAAACACTTGGTCATTCATTTTCATCAATCTTTTTACTTATAAAGATTTGACCTTTTAAAGATTCCAGCTCATTTTTAAATTTCTAAGGGTCAGGTCCTCTACATTGTGGATGGCCTAAGGCTTAGTTCACCACATAGCAATGTATATATTGACATTTTCCCCTCGACTTTCTGTGATTCCCTACATCTCACCTTTCTTTGCAGACAAGCCATTTGAAATACACTTAACTTATTTCACAGCCAATAAGTCTTTGAAATAATGTCTATTTTTTAGAGAAATCTTCTTATATAATTAGGCAGAAAATCTCACCTGCCATAGTTTTCAAAACAGCATAATTTCACTCTTCTCAATGCTTAATCTGTGGTATTAAACAACCTTTGAGTATTTAGGTTTATCAACGACATGTACTTTAAAAATGTTTGAGAGATCCTACCAGTCTTTGAAAACATCCTTGTTCCTTGTTTCAGTTCCAGTTTTATATATATTTCCTCCCTTGCACCTGATTATTCCAACATCAGATGGATGGCCTAGGGAATCTCATTCTGGAATTGATTGTTTCTGCTGATTGTCTCCCTTTGTAGCTGATTTCTTCATTATTTTGTAAATTTAGATCATGAGCTCATGTTTAGCTAAACAGGGGACCTTGTAAGCGGCTTAGGTGTGAACACTCGTAAGTTTCAGCAAAAAGTCGGCAAAGATTTATTTGTGTCCCTCCAATGAGTTGCCCACAAGGACCCCGTTTTCTAGAAGTGTTGGTCCAATACTCCTTCTAGGAGTAGGGGACTTATACAGGGCTGCTTTCGGCCCCCGATCTTGGGCAGGGGCAGTGGGCGGCCTGTGGCCCTGGCAGGAGTCTCTCTGCATGTGAACCCGGGAATCATCTCTCCTGCGAACTTCGGTCACCTGGCAGGAAGCTACGATGCCCAGACCTATGGTTAGCTGTGCAGCGAGGTATACTGTGCGGACAGGTTCCACACACACTTCAACTAAGTGGGTGGCCTGAGTGGAAATGTGAGAGTTTGGGTAGCTGTGCAGACAAAGAAGGCGCCCTATGGCCTGAGCCTAAATGCTTGTGACACCCCACTGGGCCTGCCGGGCTCTGAGGGCCATGCCCTGGGCCCCCTGCTCCCCTGCCCTTTGTTCAGTCACAGCAGAGATGGCCACACCCACTCCCTCAGTGAGGGCAGTGTTCCAGGCTCCCTCAGCCCCGCCCACTCTCCGCAGTTTACCATGGACTAAAGATGCTGCATTCTGAGGCCAGGGCGTTCCGAGAATGCCAAGGGCAGACATGATGACCTTAAATGATTTCCTCTTGTGTCAGTTTTGGTAAACTTTAGGAGCTAGGAAATGGTCCGCTTTACAGAAATGTTCCAATTTACTGGCATTTCATATATTCTCTGCTATAACATTGTCCTGATTCTTTCTATATATTCTTAATTATGTTTGTGTTTTCCTTAATCAAAGTGTGTCTTTTAAATCTTTTCAAAGAATATTCTTTGGACTTACTACCTCACCTGAATTTTATACGTTTTCTGTGGTATTAAGTTCTGCTCATATCTTTATTTATCTTTTTTCTATGTTCTCAGGGTTTATTGTTTTGATCTTCTGATGTCAATTAAAACACTTGGTTATTCATTTTCATCAATCTTTTTACTTATAAAGATTTGAACTTTTAAAGATTCCAGCTCACTTTTAAATTTCTAAGGGTCAAGTCCTCTACATTGTGGCTGGCCTACGGCTTAGTTCTCCATATAGCAATGTATATATTGACATTTTCCCCTCGACTTTCTGTGATTCCCTACATCTCACCTTTCTTTTCAGACAAGCCATTTGAAATACACTTAACTTATTTCACAGCCAATAAGTCTTTGAAATAATGTCTATTTTTTAGAGACATCTTCTTATATAATTAGGCAGAAAATCTCACCTGCCATAGTTTTCAAAACAGCATAATTTCACTCTTCTCAATGCTTAATCTGAGGTATTAAACAACCTTTGAGTATTTAGGTTCATCAACGACATGTACTTTAAAAATGTTTTAGAGATCCTACCAGCCTTTGAAAACCTCCTTGTTCCTTGTTTCAGTTCCAGTTTTATGTATATTTTCTGCCTTGCACCTGATTATTCCAACATCAGATGGATGGCCTAGGGAATCTCATTCTGGTATCGATTGTTTTTGCTGATTGTCTCCCTTTGTAGCTGATTTCTTCAATATTGTGTAAATTTAGATCATGAGCTCATGTTTAGCTAAACAGCTGACCTTGTAAGAGGCTTAGGTGTGAACGCTGGTAAGCTTCAGCAGAAAGTCGGCAAAGATTTATTTGTGTCCCTCCAATGAGTTGCCCGCAAGGACCCCGTTTTGTACAAGTGTTGGTCCAATACTCCTTCGAGAGGCAGTGGACTCAGACATGGCTGCTTTTCAACCTACGATCTCTGGCAGGGCCAGTGGGCGGCCTGTGGCTCGAGCAAGAGCCTCTCCACATGTGTCCCAGGGACCCATTTGCCTGCGAACTTCGGTCACCTGGCAGGAAGCTACGATGCCCTGACCTATGGTGAGCTGTGCAGCGAGGAGTACTGCGAGGACAGGTTCCAAACACACTTCAAATAAGAGGGCGGCCTGAGTGGAAAGGTGAGAGTTTGGGCAGCTGTGCAGACAAAGAAGGCGCCCTTTGGCCTGGGCCTAAATGCTTGTGACACCCCACTGGGTCTGCCGGGCTCTGAGGGCCCTGCCCTGGGCCCCCTGCTCCCCTGCCCTTTGTTCAGTCACAGCAGAGATGGCCACACCCACTCCCTCAGTGAGGACAGTCTTCCAAGCTCCCTCAGCCACGTCCCCTCTCCGCAGGTTACCATGGACTACAGATGCTGCATTCTGAGGCCGGGGCGTTCCGAGAATGCCAAGGGCAGACATGATGACCTTAAATGATTTCCTCTTGTGTCAGTTTTGGTAAACTTTAGGAGCTAGGAAATGGTCCGCTTTACAGAAATGTTCAAATTTACTGGCATTTCATATATTCTCTGCTATAACATTGTCCTGATTCTTTCTGTATATTCTTTACTTATGTTTTTGTTTTCCTTAATCAAAGTGTGTCTTTTAAATCTTTTCAAAGAATATTCTTTGGACTTACTAAATCACCTGAATTTTATACGTTTTCTGTTGTATTAAGTTCTGCTCATATCTTTATTTATCTTTTTTCTATGTTCTCAGGGTTTATAGTTTTGATTTTCTGATGTCAAGTAAAACACTTGGTTATTCAGTTTAATAAATCTTTTTACTTATAAAGATTTGAACTTATAAGATTCCAGCTTACTTGTACGTTTCTAAGGGTCCATTCCTCTACACTGTTGCCGGCCTAAGGCTTAGTTCACCATATAGCAATGTATATATTGACATATTATCCCCTCGGCTTTCTGTGATTCCCTACATCTCACCTTTCTTTGCAGACAAGCCATTTGAAATACCCTTAACTTATTTCACAGCCAATAATTCTTTGAAATAATGTGTATTTTTTAGAGAAATTATCTTATATAATTAGGCAGAAAATCTCACCTTCCATAGTTTTCTAAACAGCATAATTTCACTCTTCTCACTGCTTAATTTGTTGTATTAAACAACCTTTGAGTATTTAGCTTTATCAATGACATGTACTTTAAAAATGTTTTAGAGATCCTACCAGTCTTTGAAAACATGCTTGTTCCTTGTTTCATTTCCAGGTTTATGTATATTTTCTGCCTAGCACCTGATTATTCCAACATCTCAAGGATGGCCTAGGGAATCTAATTCTGGTATTGATTGTTTTTGCTGATTGTCTCCCTTTGTAGCTGATTTCTTCATTATTGTGTAAATTTAGATCATGAGCTCATGTTTAGCTAAACAGCTGACCTTGTAAGAGGCTTAGGTGTGAACGCTCGTAAGTTTCAGCAAAAAGTCGGCAAAGATTTATTTGTGTCCCTCCAATGAGTTGCCCACAAGGACCCCGTTTTCTAGAAGTGTTGGTCCAATACTCCTTCTAGGAGTAGGGGACTTAGACAGGGCTGCTTTCGGCCCCCGATCTTGGGCAGGGGCAGTGGGCGGCCTGTGGCCCGGGCAGGAGCCTCTCTGCGTGTGAACCCGGGAATCATCTCTCCTGCGAACTTCGGTCACCTGGCAGGAAGCTACGATGCCCAGACCTATGGTTAGCTGTGCAGCGATGTATACTGCGCGGACAGGTTCCACACACACTTCAACTAAGTGGGTGGCCTGAGTGGAAAAGTGAGAGTTTGGGTAGCTGTGCAGACAAAGAAGGCGCACTATGGCCTGGGCCTAAATGCTTGTGACACTCCACTGGGCCTGCCGGGCTCTGAGGGCCCTGCCCTGGGCCCCCTGCTCCCCTGCCCTTTGTTCAGTCACAGCAGAGATGGCCACACCCACTCCCTCAGTGAGGGCAGTGTTCCAGCCTCCCTCAGCCACGCCCACTCTCCGCAGGTTACCATGGACTACAGATGCTGCATTCTGAGGCCAGGGCGTTCCGAGAATGCCAAGGGCAGACATGATGACCTTAAATGATTTACTCTTGTGTCAGTTTTGGTAAACTGTAGGAGCTAGGAAATGGTCAACTTTACAGAAATGTTCAAATTTACTGGCATTTCATATATACTCTGCTATAACATTGTCCTGATTCTTTCTATATATTCTTTAATTATGTTTGTGTTTTCCTTAATCAAAGTGTGTCTTTTAAATCTTTTCAAAGAATATTCTTTGGACTTACTACCTCACCTGAATTTTATACGTTTTCTGTGGTATTAAGTTCTGCTCATATCTTTATTTATCTTTTTTCTATGTTCTCAGGGTTTATTGTTTTGATCTTCTGATGTCAATTAAAACACTTGGTTATTCATTTTCATCAATCTTTTTACTTATAGAGATTTGAACTTTTAAAGATTCCAGCTCACTTTTAAGTTTCTAAGGGTCAGGTCCTCTACATTGTGCCTGGCCTAAGGCTTAGTTCACCATATAGCAATGTATATATTGACATTTTCCCCTCGACTTTCTGTGATTCCCTACATCTCACCTTTCTTTGCAGACAAGCCATTTGAAATACACTTAACTTATTTCACAGCCAATAAGTCTTTGAAATAATGTCTATTGTTTAGAGAAATCTTCTTATATAATTAGCAGAAAATCTCACCTGCCATAGTTTTCAAAACAGCATAATTTCACTCTTCTCAATGCTTAATCTGTGGTATTAAACAACCTTTGAGTATTTAGGTATATCAACGACATGTACTTTAAAAATGTTTGAGAGATCCTACCAGCCTTTGAAAACCTCCTTGTTCCTTGTTACAGTTCCAGTTTTATGTATATTTTCTGCCTTGCACCTGATTATTCCAACATCAGATGGATGGCCTAGGGAATCTCATTCTGGTATTGATTTTTTCTGCTGATTGTCTCCTTTGTAGCTGATTTCTTCAATATTGTGTAAATTTAGATCATGAGCTCATGTTTAGCTAAACAGCTGACCTTGTAAGAGGCTTAGGTTTGAACGCTGGTAAGCTTCAGCAGAAAGTCGGCACAGATTTATTTGTGTCCCTCCAATGAGTTGCCCGCAAGGACCCCGTTTTCTACAAGTGTTGGTCCAATACTCCTTCGAGAGGCAGTGGACTCAGATATGGCTGCTTTTCAGCCTTCGATCTGGGGCAGGGCCAGTGGGCGGCCTGTGGCCCGGGCAAGAGCCTCTCCGCATGTGTCCCAGGGACCCATTTGCCTGCGAACTTCGGTCACCTGGCAGGAAGCTACGATGCCCTGACCTATGGTGAGCTGTGCAGCGAGGAGTACTGCGCGGACAGGTTCCAAACACACTTCAAATAAGAGGGCGGCCTGAGTGGAAAGGTGAGAGTTTGGGCAGCTGTGCAGACAGAGAAGGCGCCCTTTGGCATGGGCCTAAATGCTTGTGACACCCCACTGGGTCTGCCGGGCTCTGAGGGCCCTTCCCTGGGCCCCCTGCTCCCCTGCCCTTTGTTCAGTCACAGCAGAGATGGCCACACCCACTCCCTCAGTGAGGGCAGTGTTCCAGCCTCCCTCAGACCCGCCCACTCTCGGCAGGATACCATGGACTACAGATGCTGCATTCTGAGGCCAGGGCGTTCCGAGAATGCCAAGGGCAGACATGATGACCTTAAATTATTTCCTCTTGTGTCAGTTTTGGTAAAGTTTAGGAGCTAGGAAATGGTCCGCTTTACAGAAATGTTCAAATTTACTGGCATTTCATATATTCTCTGCTATAACATTGTCCTGATTCTTTCTGTATATTCTTTACTTATGTTTTTGTTTTCCTTAATCAAAGTGTGTTTTTAAATCTTTTCAAAGAATATTCTTTGGACTTACTAAATCACCTGAATTTTATATGTTTTCTGTTGTATTAAGTTCTGCTCATATCTTTATTTATCTTTTTTCTATGTTCTCAGGGTTTATTGTTTTGATCTTCTGATGTCAATTAAAACACTTGGTTATTCATTTTCATCAATCTTTTTACTTATAAAGATTTGAACTTTTAAAGATTCCAGCTCACTTTTAAATTTCTAAGGGTCAGGTCCTCTACATTGTGGCTGGCCTACGGCTTAGTTCTCCATATAGCAATGTATATATTGACATTTTCCCCTCGACTTTCTGTGATTCCCTACATCTCACCTTTCTTTTCAGACAAGCCATTTGAAATACACTTAACTTATTTCACAGCCAATAAGTCTTTGAAATAATGTCTATTTTTTAGAGACATCTTCTTATATAATTAGTCAGAAAATCTCACCTGCCATAGTTTTCAAAACAGCATAATTTCACTCTTCTCAATGCTTAATCTGAGGTATTAAACAACCTTTGAGTATTTAGGTTCATCAACGACATGTACTTTAAAAATGTTTTAGAGATCCTACCAGCCTTTGAAAACCTCCTTGTTCCTTGTTTCAGTTCCAGTTTTATGTATATTTTCTGCCTTGCACCTGATTATTCCAACATCAGATGGATGGCCTAGGGAATCTCATTCTGGTATTGATTGTTTTTGCTGATTGTCTCCCTTTGTAGCTGATTTCTTCAATATTGTGTAAATTTAGATCATGAGCTCATGTTTAGCTAAACAGCTGACCTTGTAAGAGGCTTAGGTGTGAACGCTGGTAAGCTTCAGCAGAAAGTCGGCAAAGATTTATTTGTGTCCCTCCAATGAGTTGCCCGCAAGGACCCCGTTTTGTACAAGTGTTGGTCCAATACTCCTTCGAGAGGCAGTGGACTCAGACATGGCTGCTTTTCAGCCTACGATCTGGGGCAGGGCCAGTGGGCGGCCTGTGGCTCGAGCAAGAGCCTCTCCACATGTGTCCCAGGGACCCATTTGCCTGCGAACTTCGGTCACCTGGCAGGAAGCTACGATGCCCTGACCTATGGTGAGCTGTGCAGCGAGGAGTACTGCGAGGACAGGTTCCAAACACACTTCAAATAAGAGGGCGGCCTGAGTGGAAAGGTGAGAGTTTGGGCAGCTGTGCAGACAAAGAAGGCGCCCTTTGGCCTGGGCCTAAATGCTTGTGACACCCCACTGGGACTGCCGGGCCCTGAGGGCCCTGCCCTGGGCCCCCTGCTCCCCTGCCCTTTGTTCAGTCACAGCAGAGATGGCCACACCCACTCCCTCAGTGAGGACAGTCTTCCAAGCTCCCTCAGCCACGTCCCCTCTCCGCAGGTTACCATGGACTACAGATGCTGCATTCTGAGGCCGGGGCGTTCCGAGAATGCCAAGGGCAGACATGATGACCTTAAATGATTTCCTCTTGTGTCAGTTTTGGTAAACTTTAGGAGCTAGGAAATGGTCCGCTTTACAGAAATGTTCAAATTTACTGGCATTTCATATATTCTCTGCTATAACATTGTCCTGATTCTTTCTGTATATTCTTTACTTATGTTTTTGTTTTCCTTAATCAAAGTGTGTCTTTTAAATCTTTTCAAAGAATATTCTTTGGACTTACTAAATCACCTGAATTTTATACGTTTTCTGTTGTATTAAGTTCTGCTCATATCTTTATTTATCTTTTTTCTATGTTCTCAGGGTTTATAGTTTTGATTTTCTGATGTCAAGTAAAACACTTGGTTATTCAGTTTAATAAATCTTTTTACTTATAAAGATTTGAACTTATAAGATTCCAGCTTACTTGTACGTTTCTAAGGGTCCATTCCTCTACACTGTTGCCGGCCTAAGGCTTAGTTCACCATATAGCAATGTATATATTGACATATTATCCCCTCGGCTTTCTGTGATTCCCTACATCTCACCTTTCTTTGCAGACAAGCCATTTGAAATACCCTTAACTTATTTCACAGCCAATAATTCTTTGAAATAATGTGTATTTTTTAGAGAAATCATCTTATATAATTAGGCAGAAAATCTCACCTGCCATAGTTTTCTAAACAGCATAATTTCACTCTTCTCACTGCTTAATTTGTTGTATTAAACAACCTTTGAGTATTTAGCTTTATCAATGACATGTACTTTAAAAATGTTTTAGAGATCCTACCAGTCTTTGAAAACATGCTTGTTCCTTGTTTCATTTCCAGGTTTATGTATATTTTCTGCCTAGCACCTGATTATTCCAACATCTCAAGGATGGCCTAGGGAATCTAATTCTGGTATTGATTGTTTTTGCTGATTGTCTCCCTTTGTAGCTGATTTCTTCATTATTGTGTAAATTTAGATCATAAGCTCATGTTTAGCTAAACAGCTGACCTTGTAAGAGGCTTAGGTGTGAACGCTCCTAAGTTTCAGCAAAAAGTCGGCAAAGATTTATTTGTGTCCCTCCAATGAGTTGCCCACAAGGACCCCGTTTTCTAGAAGTGTTGGTCCAATACTCCTTCTAGGAGTAGGGGACTTAGACAGGGCTGCTTTCGGCCCCCGATCTTGGGCAGGGGCAGTGGGCGGCCTGTGGCCCGGGCAGGAGCCTCTCTGCGTGTGAACCCGGGAATCATCTCTCCTGCGAACTTCGGTCACCTGGCAGGAAGCTACGATGCCCAGACCTATGGTTAGCTGTGCAGCGAGGTATACTGCGCGGACAGGTTCCACACACACTTCAACTAAGTGGGTAGCCTGAGTGGAAAAGTGAGAGTTTGGGTAGCTGTGCAGACAAAGAAGGCGCCCTATGGCCTGGGCCTAAATGCTTGTGACACTCCACTGGGCCTGCCGGGCTCTGAGAGCCCTGCCCTGGGCCCCCTGCTCCCCTGCCCTTTGTTCAGTCACAGCAGAGATGGCCACACCCACTCCCTCAGTGAGGGCAGTGTTCCAGCCTCCCTCAGCCCCGCCCACTCTCCGCAGGTTACCATGGACTACAGATGCTGCATTCTGAGGCCAGGGCGTTCCGAGAATGCCAAGGGCAGACATGATGACCTTAAATGATTTCCTCTTGTGTCAGTTTTGGTAAACTGTAGGAGCTAGGAAATGGTCAACTTTACAGAAATGTTCAAATTTACTGGCATTTCATATATTCTCTGCTATAACATTGTCCTGATTCTTTCTATATATTCTTTAATTATGTTTGTGTTTTCCTTAATCAAAGAGTGTGTTTTAAATCTTTTCAAAGAATATTCTTTGGACTTACTACCTCACCTGAATTTTATACGTTTTCTGTGGTATTAAGTTCTGCTCATATCCTTATTTATCTTTTTTCTATGTTCTCAGGGTTTAT
Source organism: Mesoplodon bidens (assembly GCF_964165515.1). Classification (NCBI taxonomy): domain Eukaryota; kingdom Metazoa; phylum Chordata; class Mammalia; order Artiodactyla; family Ziphiidae; genus Mesoplodon; species Mesoplodon bidens. The sequence goes on along the minus strand of NC_138180.1, from coordinate 25,128,419 downwards.
TGTTTTGATCTTCTGATGTCAATTAAAACACTTGGTCATTCATTTTCATCAATCTTTTTACTTATAAAGATTTGACCTTTTAAAGATTCCAGCTCATTTTTAAATTTCTAAGGGTCAGGTCCTCTACATTGTGGATGGCCTAAGGCTTAGTTCACCACATAGCAATGTATATATTGACATTTTCCCCTCGACTTTCTGTGATTCCCTACATCTCACCTTTCTTTGCAGACAAGCCATTTGAAATACACTTAACTTATTTCACAGCCAATAAGTCTTTGAAATAATGTCTATTTTTTAGAGAAATCTTCTTATATAATTAGGCAGAAAATCTCACCTGCCATAGTTTTCAAAACAGCATAATTTCACTCTTCTCAATGCTTAATCTGTGGTATTAAACAACCTTTGAGTATTTAGGTTTATCAACGACATGTACTTTAAAAATGTTTGAGAGATCCTACCAGTCTTTGAAAACATCCTTGTTCCTTGTTTCAGTTCCAGTTTTATATATATTTCCTCCCTTGCACCTGATTATTCCAACATCAGATGGATGGCCTAGGGAATCTCATTCTGGAATTGATTGTTTCTGCTGATTGTCTCCCTTTGTAGCTGATTTCTTCATTATTTTGTAAATTTAGATCATGAGCTCATGTTTAGCTAAACAGCGGACCTTGTAAGCGGCTTAGGTGTGAACGCTCGTAAGTTTCAGCAAAAAGTCGGCAAAGATTTATTTGTGTCCCTCCAATGAGTTGCCCACAAGGACCCCGTTTTCTAGAAGTGTTGGTCCAATACTCCTTCTAGGAGTAGGGGACTTATACAGGGCTGCTTTCGGCCCCCGATCTTGGGCAGGGGCAGTGGGCGGCCTGTGGCCCTGGCAGGAGTCTCTCTGCATGTGAACCCGGGAATCATCTCTCCTGCGAACTTCGGTCACCTGGCAGGAAGCTACCATGCCCAGACCTAGGGTTAGCTGTGCAGCGAGGTATACTGTGCGGACAGGTTCCACACACACTTCAACTAAGTGGGTGGCCTGAGTGGAAAAGTGAGAGTTTGGGTAGCTGTGCAGACAAAGAAGGCGCCCTATGGCCTGAGCCTAAATGCTTGTGACACCCCACTGGTCCTGCCGGGCTCTGAGGGCCCTGCCCTTGGCCCCCTGCTCCCCTGCCCTTTGTTCAGTCACAGCAGAGATGGCCACACCCACTCCCTCAGTGAGGGCAGTGTTCCAGCCTCCCTCAGCCCCGCCCACTCTCCGCAGTTTACCATGGACTAAAGATGCTGCATTCTGAGGCCAGGGCGTTCCGAGAATGCCAAGGGCAGACATGATGACCTTAAATGATTACCTCTTGTGTCAGTTTTGGTAAACTTTAGGAGCTAGGAAATGTTCCGCTTTACAGAAATGTTCCAATTTACTGGCATTTCATATATTCTCTGCTATAACATTGTCCTGATTCTTTCTATATATTCTTAATTATGTTTGTGTTTTCCTTAATCAAAGTGTGTCTTTTAAATCTTTTCAAAGAATATTCTTTGGACTTACTACCTCACCTGAATTTTATACGTTTTCTGTGGTATTAAGTTCTGCTCATATCTTTATTTATCTTTTTTCTATGTTCTCAGGGTTTATTGTTTTGATCTTCTGATGTCAATTAAAACACTTGGTTATTCATTTTCATCAATCTTTTTACTTATAAAGATTTGAACTTTTAAAGATTCCAGCTCACTTTTAAATTTCTAAGGGTCAGGTCCTCTACATTGTGGCTGGCCTACGGCTTAGTTCTCCATATAGCAATGTATATATTGACATTTTCCCCTCGACTTTCTGTGATTCCCTACATCTCACCTTTCTTTTCAGACAAGCCATTTGAAATACACTTAACTTATTTCACAGCCAATAAGTCTTTGAAATAATGTCTATTTTTTAGAGAAATCTTCTTATATAATTAGGCAGAAAATCTCACCTGCCATAGTTTTCAAAACAGCATAATTTCACTCTTCTCAATGCTTAATCTGAAGTATTAAACAACCTTTGAGTATTTAGGTTCATCAACGACATGTACTTTAAAAATGTTTTAGAGATCCTACCAGCCTTTGAAAACCTCCTTGTTCCTTGTTTCAGTTCCAGTTTTATGTATATTTTCTGCCTTGCACCTGATTATTCCAACATCAGATGGATGGCCTAGGGAATCTCATTCTGGTATTGATTGTTTTTGCTGATTGTCTCCCTTTGTAGCTGATTTCTTCAATATTGTGTAAATTTAGATCATGAGCTCATGTTTAGCTAAACAGCTGACCTTGTAAGAAGCTTAGGTGTGAACGCTGGTAAGCTTCAGCAGAAAGTCGGCAAAGATTTATTTGTGTCCCTCCAATGAGTTGCCCGCAAGGACCCCGTTTTCTACAAGTGTTGGTCCAATACTCCTTCGAGAGGCAGTGGACTCAGACATGGCTGCTTTTCAGCCTACGATCTGGGGCAGGGCCAGTGGGCGGCCTGTGGCCCGAGCAAGAGCCTCTCCACATGTGTCCCAGGGACCCATTTACCTGCGAACTTCGGTCACCTGGCAGGAAGCTACGATGCCCTGACCTATGGTGAGCTGTGCAGCGAGGAGTACTGCGCGGACAGGTTCCAAACACACTTCAAATAAGAAGGCGGCCTGAGTGGAAAGGTGAGAGTTTGGGCAGCTGTGCAGACAAAGAAGGCGCCCTTTGGCCTGGGCCTAAATGCTTGTGACACCCCACAGGGTCTGCCGGGCCCTGAGGGCCCTGCCCTGGGCCCCCTGCTCCCCTGCCCTTTGTTCAGTCATAGCAGAGATGGCCACACCCACTCCCTCAGTGAGGGCAGTCTTCCAAGCTCCCTCAGCCACGCCCCCTCTCCGCAGGTTACCATGGACTACAGATGCTGCATTCTGAGGCCGGGGCGTTCCGAGAATGCCGAGGGCAGACATGATGACCTTAAATGATTTCCTCTTGTGTCAGTTTTGGTAAAGTTTAGGAGCTAGGAAATGGTCCGCTTTACAGAAATGTTCAAATTTACTGGCATTTCATATATTCTCTGCTATACCATTGTCCTGATTCTTTCTGTATATTCTTTACTTATGTTTTTGTTTTCCTTAATCAAAGTGTGTCTTTTAAATCTTTTCAAAGAATATTCTTTGTACTTACTAAATCACCTGAATTTTATACGTTTTCTGTTGTATTAAGTTCTGCTCATATCTTTATTTATCTTTTTTCTATGTTCTCAGGGTTTATTGTTTTGATTTTCTGATGTCAAGTAAAACACTTGGTTATTCAGTTTAATAAATCTTTTTACTTATAAAGATTTGAACTTATAAGATTCCAGCTTACTTGTACGTTTCTAAGGGTCCATTCCTCTACACTGTTGCCGGCCTAAGGCTTAGTTCACCATATAGCAATGTATATATTGACATATTATCCCCTCGGCTTTCTGTGATTCCCTACATCTCACCTTTCTTTGCAGACAAGCCATTTGAAATACCCTTAACTTATTTCACAGCCAATAATTCTTTGAAATAATGTGTATTTTTTAGAGAAATCATCTTATATAATTAGGCAGAAAATCTCACCTGCCATAGTTTTCTAAACAGCATAATTTCACTCTTCTCACTGCTTAATTTGTTGTATTAAACAACCTTTGAGTATTTAGCTTTATCAATGACATGTACTTTAAAAATGTTTTAGAGATCCTACCAGTCTTTGAAAACATGCTTGTTCCTTGTTTCATTTCCAGGTTTATGTATATTTTCTGCCTAGCACCTGATTATTCCAACATCTCAAGGATGGCCTAGGGAATCTAATTCTGGTATTGATTGTTTTTGCTGATTGTCTCCCTTTGTAGCTGATTTCTTCATTATTGTGTAAATTTAGATCATGAGCTCATGTTTAGCTAAACAGCTGACCTTGTAAGAGGCTTAGGTGTGAACGCTCGTAAGTTTCAGCAAAAAGTCGGCAAAGATTTATTTGTGTCCCTCCAATGAGTTGCCCACAAGGACCCCGTTTTCTAGAAGTGTTGGTCCAATACTCCTTCTAGGAGTAGGGGACTTAGACAGGGCTGCTTTCGGCCCCCGATCTTGGGCAGGGGCAGTGGGCGGCCTGTGGCCCGGGCAGGAGCCTCTCTGCGTGTGAACCCGGGAATCATCTCTCCTGCGAACTTCGGTCACCTGGCAAGAAGCTACGATTCCCAGACCTATGGTTAGCTGTGCAGCGATGTATACTGCGCGGACAGGTTCCACACACACTTCAACTAAGTGGGTGGCCTGAGTGGAAAAGTGAGAGTTTGGGTAGCTGTGCAGACAAAGAAGGCGCCCTATGACCTGGGCCTAAATGCTTGTGACACTCCACTGGGCCTGCCGGGCTCTGAGGGCCCTGCCCTGGGCCCCCTGCTCCCCTGCCCTTTGTTCAGTCACAGCAGAGATGGCCACACCCACTCCCTCAGTGAGGGCAGTGTTCCAGCCTCCCTCAGCCACGCCCACTCTCCGCAGGTTACCATGGACTACAGATGCTGCATTCTGAGGCCAGGGCGTTCCGAGAATGCCAAGGGCAGACATGATGACCTTAAATGATTTACTCTTGTGTCAGTTTTGGTAAACTGTTGGAGCTAGGAAATGGTCAACTTTACAGAAATGTTCAAATTTACTGGCATTTCATATATTCTCTGCTATAACATTGTCCTGATTCTTTCTATATATTCTTTAATTATGTTTGTGTTTTCCTTAATCAAAGTGTGTCTTTTAAATCTTTTCAAAGAATATTCTTTGGACTTACTACCTCACCTGAATTTTATACGTTTTCTGTGGTATTAAGTTCTGCTCATATCTTTATTTATCTTTTTTCTATGTTCTCAGGGTTTATTGTTTTGATCTTCTGATGTCAATTAAAACACTTGGTTATTCATTTTCATCAATCTTTTTACTTATAGAGATTTGAACTTTTAAAGATTCCAGCTCACTTTTAAGTTTCTAAGGGTCAGGTCCTCTACATTGTGCCTGGCCTAAGGCTTAGTTCACCATATAGCAATGTATATATTGACATTTTCCCCTCGACTTTCTGTGATTCCCTACATCTCACCTTTCTTTGCAGACAAGCCATTTGAAATACACTTAACTTATTTCACAGCCAATAAGTCTTTGAAATAATGTCTATTGTTTAGAGAAATCTTCTTATATAATTAGGCAGAAAATCTCACCTGCCATAGTTTTCAAAACAGCATAATTTCACTCTTCTCAATGCTTAATCTGTGGTATTAAACAACCTTTGAGTATTTAGGTATATCAACGACATGTACTTTAAAAATGTTTGAGAGATCCTACCAGCCTTTGAAAACCTCCTTGTTCCTTGTTCCAGTTCCAGTTTTATGTATATTTTCTGCCTTGCACCTGATTATTCCAACATCAGATGGATGGCCTAGGGAATCTCATTCTGGTATTGATTTTTTCTGCTGATTGTCTCCTTTGTAGCTGATTTCTTCAATATTGTGTAAATTTAGATCATGAGCTCATGTTTAGCTAAACAGCTGACCTTGTAAGAGGCTTAGGTTTGAACGCTGGTAAGCTTCAGCAGAAAGTCGGCACAGATTTATTTGTGTCCCTCCAATGAGTTGCCCGCAAGGACCCCGTTTTCTACAAGTGTTGGTCCAATACTCCTTCGAGAGGCAGTGGACTCAGATATGGCTGCTTTTCAGCCTTCGATCTGGGGCAGGGCCAGTGGGCGGCCTGTGGCCCGGGCAAGAGCCTCTCCGCATGTGTCCCAGGGACCCATTTGCCTGCGAACTTCGGTCACCTGGCAGGAAGCTACGATGCCCTGACCTATGGTGAGCTGTGCAGCGAGGAGTACTGCGCGGACAGGTTCCAAACACACTTCAAATAAGAGGGCGGCCTGAGTGGAAAGGTGAGAGTTTGGGCAGCTGTGCAGACAGAGAAGGCGCCCTTTGGCATGGGCCTAAATGCTTGTGACACCCCACTGGGTCTGCCGCGCTCTGAGGGCCCTGCCCTGGGCCCCCTGCTCCCCTGCCCTTTGTTCAGTCACAGCAGAGATGGCCACACCCACTCCCTCAGTGAGGGCAGTGTTCCAGCCTCCCTCAGACCCGCCCACTCTCGGCAGGATACCATGGACTACAGATGCTGCATTCTGAGGCCAGGGCGTTCCGAGAATGCCAAGGGCAGACATGATGACCTTAAATGATTTCCTCTTGTGTCAGTTTTGGTAAAGTTTAGGAGCTAGGAAATGGTCCGCTTTACAGAAATGTTCAAATTTACTGGCATTTCATATATTCTCTGCTATAACATTGTCCTGATTCTTTCTGTATATTCTTTACTTATGTTTTTGTTTTCCTTAATCAAAGTGTGTTTTTAAATATTTTCAAAGAATATTCTTTGGACTTACTAAATCACCTGAATTTTATATGTTTTCTGTTGTATTAAGTTCTGCTCATATCTTTATTTATCTTTTTTCTATGTTCTCAGGGTTTATTGTTTTGATCTTCTGATGTCAATTAAAACACTTGGTTATTCATTTTCATCAATCTTTTTACTTATAAAGATTTGAACTTTTAAAGATTCCAGCTCACTTTTAAATTTCTAAGGGTCAGGTCCTCTACATTGTGGCTGGCCTACGGCTTAGTTCTCCATATAGCAATGTATATATTGACATTTTCCCCTCGACTTTCTGTGATTCCCTACATCTCACCTTTCTTTTCAGACAAGCCATTTGAAATACACTTAACTTATTTCACAGCCAATAAGTCTTTGAAATAATGTCTATTTTTTAGAGACATCTTCTTATATAATTAGTCAGAAAATCTCACCTGCCATAGTTTTCAAAACAGCATAATTTCACTCTTCTCAATGCTTAATCTGAGGTATTAAACAACCTTTGAGTATTTAGGTTCATCAACGACATGTACTTTAAAAATGTTTTAGAGATCCTACCAGCCTTTGAAAACCTCCTTGTTCCTTGTTTCAGTTCCAGTTTTATGTATATTTTCTGCCTTGCACCTGATTATTCCAACATCAGATGGATGGCCTAGGGAATCTCATTCTGGTATTGATTGTTTTTGCTGATTGTCTCCCTTTGTAGCTGATTTCTTCAATATTGTGTAAATTTAGATCATGAGCTCATGTTTAGCTAAACAGCTGACCTTGTAAGAGGCTTAGGTGTGAACGCTGGTAAGCTTCAGCAGAAAGTCGGCAAAGATTTATTTGTGTCCCTCCAATGAGTTGCCCGCAAGGACCCCGTTTTGTACAAGTGTTGGTCCAATACTCCTTCGAGAGGCAGTGGACTCAGACATGGCTGCTTTTCAGCCTAGGATCTGGGGCAGGGCCAGTGGGCGGCCTGTGGCTCGAGCAAGAGCCTCTCCACATGTGTCCCAGGGACCCATTTGCCTGCGAACTTCGGTCACCTGGCAGGAAGCTACGATGCCCTGACCTATGGTGAGCTGTGCAGCGAGGAGTACTGCGAGGACAGGTTCCAAACACACTTCAAATAAGAGGGCGGCCTGAGTGGAAAGGTGAGAGTTTGGGCAGCTGTGCAGACAAAGAAGGCGCCCTTTGGCCTGGGCCTAAATGCTTGTGACACCCCACTGGGTCTGCCGGGCCCTGAGGGCCCTGCCCTGGGCCCCCTGCTCCCCTGCCCTTTGTTCAGTCACAGCAGAGATGGCCACACCCACTCCCTCAGTGAGGACAGTCTTCCAAGCTCCCTCAGCCACGTCCCCTCTCCGCAGGTTACCATGGACTACAGATGCTGCATTCTGAGGCCGGGGCGTTCCGAGAATGACAAGGGCAGACATGATGACCTTAAATGATTTCCTCTTGTGTCAGTTTTGGTAAACTTTAGGAGCTAGGAAATGGTCCGCTTTACAGAAATGTTCAAATTTACTGGCATTTCATATATTCTCTGCTATAACATTGTCCTGATTCTTTCTGTATATTCTTTACTTATGTTTTTGTTTTCCTTGATCAAAGTGTGTCTTTTAAATCTTTTCAAAGAATATTCTTTGGACTTACTAAATCACCTGAATTTTATACGTTTTCTGTTGTATTAAGTTCTGCTCATATCTTTATTTATCTTTTTTCTATGTTCTCAGGGTTTATAGTTTTGATTTTCTGATGTCAAGTAAAACACTTGGTTATTCAGTTTAATAAATCTTTTTACTTATAAAGATTTGAACTTTTAAAGATTCCAGCTTACTTGTACGTTTCTAAGGGTCCATTCCTCTACACTGTTGCCGGCCTAAGGCTTAGTTCACCATATAGCAATGTATATATTGACATATTATCCCCTCGGCTTTCTGTGATTCCCTACATCTCACCTTTCTTTGCAGACAAGCCATTTGAAATACCCTTAACTTATTTCACAGCCAATAATTCTTTGAAATAATGTGTATTTTTTAGAGAAATCATCTTATATAATTAGGCAGAAAATCTCACCTGCCATAGTTTTCTAAACAGCATAATTTCACTCTTCTCACTGCTTAATTTGTTGTATTAAACAACCTTTGAGTATTTAGCTTTATCAATGACATGTACTTTAAAAATGTTTTAGAGATCCTACCAGTCTTTGAAAACATGCTTGTTCCTTGTTTCATTTCCAGGTTTATGTATATTTTCTGCCTATCACCTGATTATTCCAACATCTCAAGGATGGCCTAGGGAATCTAATTCTGGTATTGATTGTTTTTGCTGATTGTCTCCCTTTGTAGCTGATTTCTTCATTATTGTGTAAATTTAGATCATGAGCTCATGTTTAGCTAAACAGCTGACCTTGTAAGAGGCTTAGGTGTGAACGCTCGTAAGTTTCAGCAAAAAGTCGCCAAAGATTTATTTGTGTCCCTCCAATGAGTTGCCCACAAGGACCCCGTTTTCTAGAAGTGTTGGTCCAATACTCCTTCTAGGAGTAGGGGACTTAGACAGGGCTGCTTTCGGCCCCCGATCTTGGGCAGGGGCAGTGGGCGGCCTGTGGCCCGGGCAGGAGCCTCTCTGCGTGTGAACCCGGGAATCATCTCTCCTGCGAACTTCGGTCACCTGGCAGGAAGCTACGATGCCCAGACCTATGGTTAGCTGTGCAGCGATGTATACTGCTCGGACAGGTTCCACACACACTTCAACTAAGTGGGTGGCCTGAGTGGAAAAGTGAGAGTTTGGGTAGCTGTGCAGACAAAGAAGGCGCCCTATGGCCTGGGCCTAAATGCTTGTGACACTCCACTGGGCCTGCCGGGCTCTGAGGGCCCTGCCCTGGGCCCCCTGCTCCCCTGCCCTTTGTTCAGTCACAGCAGAGATGGCCACACCCACTCCCTCAGTGAGGGCAGTGTTCCAGCCTCCCTCAGCCACGCCCACTCTCCGCAGTTTACCAAAGACTACAGATGCTGCATTCTGAGGCCAGGGCGTTCCGAGAATGCCAAGGGCAGACATGATGACCTTAAATGATTTCCTCTTGTGTCAGTTTTGGTAAACTGTAGGAGCTAGGAAATGGTCAACTTTACAGAAATGTTCAAATTTCCTGGCATTTCATATATTCTCTGCTATAACATTGTCCTGATTCTTTCTATATATTCTTTAATTATGTTTGTGTTTTCCTTAATCAAAGTGTGTCTTTTAAATCTTTTCAAAGAATATTCTTTGGACTTACTACCTCACCTGAATTTTATACGTTTTCTGTGGTATTAAGTTCTGCTCATATCTTTATTTATCTTTTTTCTATGTTCTCAGGGTTTATTGTTTTGATCTTCTGATGTCAATTAAAACACTTGGTTATTCATTTTCATCAATCTTTTTACTTATAGAGATTTGAACTTTTAAAGATTCCAGCTCACTTTTAAGTTTCTAAGGGTCAGGTCCTCTACCTTGTGGCTGGCCTAAGGCTTAGTTCACCATATAGCAATGTATATATTGACATTTTCCCCTCCACTTTCTGTGATTCCCTACATCTCACCTTTCTTTGCAGACAAGCCATTTGAAATACACTTAACTTATTTCACAGCCAATAAGTCTTTGAAATAATGTCTATTGTTTAGAGAAATCTTCTTATATAATTAGGCAGAAAATCTCACCTGCCATAGTTTTCAAAACAGCATAATTTCACTCTTCTCAATGCTTAATCTGTGGTATTAAACAACCTTTGAGTATTTAGGTATATCAACGACATGTACTTTAAAAATGTTTGAGAGATCCTACCAGCCTTTGAAAACCTCCTTGTTCCTTGTTCCAGTTCCAGTTTTATGTATATTTTCTGCCTTGCACCTGATTATTCCAACATCAGATGGATGGCCTAGGGAATCTCATTCTGGTATTGATTTTTTCTGCTGTTTGTCTCCTTTGTAGCTGATTTCTTCAATATTGTGTAAATTTAGATCATGAGCTCATGTTTAGCTAAACAGCTGACCTTGTAAGAGGCTTAGGTTTGAACGCTGGTAAGCTTCAGCAGAAAGTCGGCACAGATTTATTTGTGTCCCTCCAATGAGTTGCCCGCAAGGACCCCGTTTTCTACAAGTGTTGGTCCAATACTCCTTCGAGAGGCAGTGGACTCAGATATGGCTGCTTTTCAGCCTTCGATCTGGGGCAGGGCCAGTGGGCGGCCTGTGGCCCGGGCAAGAGCCTCTCCGCATGTGTCCCAGGGACCCATTTGCCTGCGAACTTCGGTCACCTGGCAGGAAGCTACGATGCCCTGACCTATGGTGAGCTGTGCAGCGAGGAGTACTGCGCGGACAGGTTCCAAACACACTTCAAATAAGAGGGCGGCCTGAGTGGAAAGGTGAGAGTTTGGGCAGCTGTGCAGACAGAGAAGGCGCCCTTTGGCATGGGCCTAAATGCTTGTGACACCCCACTGGGTCTGCCGCGCTCTGAGGGCCCTGACCTGGGCCCCCTGCTCCCCTGCCCTTTGTTCAGTCACAGCAGAGATGGCCACACCCACTCCCTCAGTGAGGGCAGTGTTCCAGCCTCCCTCAGACCCGCCCACTCTCGGCAGGATACCATGGACTACAGATGCTGCATTCTGAGGCCAGGGCGTTCCGAGAATGCCAAGGGCAGACATGATGACCTTAAATGATTTCCTCTTGTGTCAGTTTTGGTAAAGTTTAGGAGCTAGGAAATGGTCCGCTTTACAGAAATGTTCAAATTTACTGGCATTTCATATATTCTCTGCTATAACATTGTCCTGATTCTTTCTGTATATTCTTTACTTATGTTTTTGTTTTCCTTAATCAAAGTGTGTTTTTAAATATTTTCAAAGAATATTCTTTGGACTTACTAAATCACCTGAATTTTATATGTTTTCTGTTGTATTAAGTTCTGCTCATATCTTTATTTATCTTTTTTCTATGTTCTCAGGGTTTATTGTTTTGATCTTCTGATGTCAATTAAAACACTTGGTTATTCATTTTCATCAATCTTTTTACTTATAAAGATTTGAACTTTTAAAGATTCCAGCTCACTTTTAAATTTCTAAGGGTCAGGTCCTCTACATTGTGGCTGGCCTACGGCTTAGTTCTCCATATAGCAATGTATATATTGACATTTTCCCCTCGACTTTCTGTGATTCCCTACATCTCACCTTTCTTTTCAGACAAGCCATTTGAAATACACTTAACTTATTTCACAGCCAATAAGTCTTTGAAATAATGTCTATTTTTTAGAGACATCTTCTTATATAATTAGTCAGAAAATCTCACCTGCCATAGTTTTCAAAACAGCATAATTTCACTCTTCTCAATGCTTAATCTGAGGTATTAAACAACCTTTGAGTATTTAGGTTCATCAACGACATGTACTTTAAAAATGTTTTAGAGATCCTACCAGCCTTTGAAAACCTCCTTGTTCCTTGTTTCAGTTCCAGTTTTATGTATATTTTCTGCCTTGCACCTGATTATTCCAACATCAGATGGATGGCCTAGGGAATCTCATTCTGGTATTGATTGTTTTTGCTGATTGTCTCCCTTTGTAGCTGATTTCTTCAATATTGTGTAAATATAGATCATGAGCTCATGTTTAGCTAAACAGCTGACCTTGTAAGAGGCTTAGGTGTGAACGCTGGTAAGCTTCAGCAGAAAGTCGGCAAAGATTTATTTGTGTCCCTCCAATGAGTTGCCCGCAAGGACCCCGTTTTGTACAAGTGTTGGTCCAATACTCCTTCGAGAGGCAGTGGACTCAGACATGGCTGCTTTTCAGCCTACGATCTGGGGCAGGGCCAGTGGGCGGCCTGTGGCTCGAGCAAGAGCCTCTCCACATGTGTCCCAGGGACCCATTTGCCTGCGAACTTCGGTCACCTGGCAAGAAGCTACGATGCCCTGACCTATGGTGAGCTGTGCAGCGAGGAGTACTGCGAGGACAGGTTCCAAACACACTTCAAATAAGCGGGCGGCCTGAGTGGAAAGGTGAGAGTTTGGGCAGCTGTGCAGACAAAGAAGGCGCCCTTTGGCCTGGGCCTAAATGCTTGTGACACCCCACTGGGTCTGCCGGGCCCTGAGGGCCCTGCCCTGGGCCCCCTGCTCCCCTGCCCTTTGTTCAGTCACAGCAGAGATGGCCACACCCACTCCCTCAGTGAGGACAGTCTTCCAAGCTCCCTCAGCCACGTCCCCTCTCCGCAGGTTACCATGGACTACAGATGCTGCATTCTGAGGCCGGGGCGTTCCGAGAATGCCAAGGACAGACATGATGACCTTAAATGATTTCCTCTTGTGTCAGTTTTGGTAAACTTTAGGAGCTAGGAAATGGTCCGCTTTACAGAAATGTTCAAATTTACTGGCATTTCATATATTCTCTGCTATAACATTGTCCTGATTCTTTCTGTATATTCTTTACTTATGTTTTTGTTTTCCTTAATCAAAGTGTGTCTTTTAAATCTTTTCAAAGAATATTCTTTGGACTTACTAAATCACCTGAATTTTATACGTTTTCTGTTGTATTAAGTTCTGCTCATATCTTTATTTATCTTTTTTCTATGTTCTCAGTGTTTATAGTTTTGATTTTCTGATGTCAAGTAAAAACCTTGGTTATTCAGTTTAATAAATCTTTTTACTTATAAAGATTTGAACTTATAAGATTCCAGCTTACTTGTACGTTTCTAAGGGTCCATTCCTCTACACTGTTGCCGGCCTAAGGCTTAGTTCACCATATAGCAATGTATATATTGACATATTATCCCCTCGGCTTTCTGTGATTCCCTACATCTCACCTTTCTTTGCAGACAAGCCATTTGAAATACCCTTAACTTATTTCACAGCCAATAATTCTTTGAAATAATGTGTATTTTTTAGAGAAATTATCTTATATAATTAGGCAGAAAATCTCACCTTCCATAGTTTTCTAAACAGCATAATTTCACTCTTCTCACTGCTTAATTTGTTGTATTAAACAACCTTTGAGTATTTAGCTTTATCAATGACATGTACTTTAAAAATGTTTTAGAGATCCTACCAGTCTTTGAAAACATGCTTGTTCCTTGTTTCATTTCCAGGTTTATGTATATTTTCTGCCTAGCACCTGATTATTCCAACATCTCAAGGATGGCCTAGGGAATCTAATTCTGGTATTGATTGTTTTTGCTGATTGTCTCCCTTTGTAGCTGATTTCTTCATTATTGTGTAAATTTAGATCATGAGCTCATGTTTAGCTAAACAGCTGACCTTGTAAGAGGCTTAGGTGTGAACGCTCGTAAGTTTCAGCAAAAAGTCGGCAAAGATTTATTTGTGTCCCTCCAATGAGTTGCCCACAAGGACCCCGTTTTCTAGAAGTGTTGGTCCAATACTCCTTCTAGGAGTAGGGGACTTAGACAGGGCTGCTTTCGGCCCCCGATCTTGGGCAGGGGCAGTGGGCGGCCTGTGGCCCGGGCAGGAGCCTCTCTGCGTGTGAACCCGGGAATCATCTCTCCTGCGAACTTCGGTCACCTGGCAAGAAGCTACGATTCCCAGACCTATGGTTAGCTGTGCAGCGATGTATACTGCGCGGACAGGTTCCACACACACTTCAACTAAGTGGGTGGCCTGAGTGGAAAAGTGAGAGTTTGGGTAGCTGTGCAGACAAAGAAGGCGCCCTATGACCTGGGCCTAAATGCTTGTGACACTCCACTGGGCCTGCCGGGCTCTGAGGGCCCTGCCCTGGGCCCCCTGCTCCCCTGCCCTTTGTTCAGTCACAGCAGAGATGGCCACACCCACTCCCTCAGTGAGGGCAGTGTTCCAGCCTCCCTCAGCCACGCCCACTCTCCGCAGGTTACCATGGACTACAGATGCTGCATTCTGAGGCCAGGGCGTTCCGAGAATGCCAAGGGCAGACATGATGACCTTAAATGATTTACTCTTGTGTCAGTTTTGGTAAACTGTAGGAGCTAGGAAATGGTCAACTTTACAGAAATGTTCAAATTTACTGGCATTTCATATATTCTCTGCTATAACATTGTCCTGATTCTTTCTATATATTCTTTAATTATGTTTGTGTTTTCCTTAATCAAAGTGTGTCTTTTAAATCTTTTCAAAGAATATTCTTTGGACTTACTACCTCACCTGAATTTTATACGTTTTCTGTGGTATTAAGTTCTGCTCATATCTTTATTTATCTTTTTTCTATGTTCTCAGGGTTTATTGTTTTGATCTTCTGATGTCAATTAAAACACTTGGTTATTCATTTTCATCAATCTTTTTACTTATAGAGATTTGAACTTTTAAAGATTCCAGCTCACTTTTAAGTTTCTAAGGGTCAGGTCCTCTACATTGTGCCTGGCCTAAGGCTTAGTTCACCATATAGCAATGTATATATTGACATTTTCCCCTCGACTTTCTGTGATTCCCTACATCTCACCTTTCTTTGCAGACAAGCCATTTGAAATACACTTAACTTATTTCACAGCCAATAAGTCTTTGAAATAATGTCTATTGTTTAGAGAAATCTTCTTATATAATTAGGCAGAAAATCTCACCTGCCATAGTTTTCAAAACAGCATAATTTCACTCTTCTCAATGCTTAATCTGTGGTATTAAACAACCTTTGAGTATTTAGGTATATCAACGACATGTACTTTAAAAATGTTTGAGAGATCCTACCAGCCTTTGAAAACCTCCTTGTTCCTTGTTCCAGTTCCAGTTTTATGTATATTTTCTGCCTTGCACCTGATTATTCCAACATCAGATGGATGGCCTAGGGAATCTCATTCTGGTATTGATTTTTTCTGCTGATTGTCTCCTTTGTAGCTGATTTCTTCAATATTGTGTAAATTTAGATCATGAGCTCATGTTTAGCTAAACAGCTGACCTTGTAAGAGGCTTAGGTTTGAACGCTGGTAAGCTTCAGCAGAAAGTCGGCACAGATTTATTTGTGTCCCTCCAATGAGTTGCCCGCAAGGACCCCGTTTTCTACAAGTGTTGGTCCAATACTCCTTCGAGAGGCAGTGGACTCAGATATGGCTGCTTTTCAGCCTTCGATCTGGGGCAGGGCCAGTGGGCGGCCTGTGGCCCGGGCAAGAGCCTCTCCGCATGTGTCCCAGGGACCCATTTGCCTGCGAACTTCGGTCACCTGGCAGGAAGCTACGATGCCCTGACCTATGGTGAGCTGTGCAGCGAGGAGTACTGCGCGGACAGGTTCCAAACACACTTCAAATAAGAGGGCGGCCTGAGTGGAAAGGTGAGAGTTTGGGCAGCTGTGCAGACAGAGAAGGCGCCCTTTGGCATGGGCCTAAATGCTTGTGACACCCCACTGGGTCTGCCGCGCTCTGAGGGCCCTGCCCTGGGCCCCCTGCTCCCCTGCCCTTTGTTCAGTCACAGCAGAGATGGCCACACCCACTCCCTCAGTGAGGGCAGTGTTCCAGCCTCCCTCAGACCCGCCCACTCTCGGCAGGATACCATGGACTACAGATGCTGCATTCTGAGGCCAGGGCGTTCCGAGAATGCCAAGGGCAGACATGATGACCTTAAATGATTTCCTCTTGTGTCAGTTTTGGTAAAGTTTAGGAGCTAGGAAATGGTCCGCTTTACAGAAATGTTCAAATTTACTGGCATTTCATATATTCTCTGCTATAACATTGTCCTGATTCTTTCTGTATATTCTTTACTTATGTTTTTGTTTTCCTTAATCAAAGTGTGTTTTTAAATATTTTCAAAGAATATTCTTTGGACTTACTAAATCACCTGAATTTTATATGTTTTCTGTTGTATTAAGTTCTGCTCATATCTTTATTTATCTTTTTTCTATGTTCTCAGGGTTTATTGTTTTGATCTTCTGATGTCAATTAAAACACTTGGTTATTCATTTTCATCAATCTTTTTACTTATAAAGATTTGAACTTTTAAAGATTCCAGCTCACTTTTAAATTTCTAAGGGTCAGGTCCTCTACATTGTGGCTGGCCTACGGCTTAGTTCTCCATATAGCAATGTATATATTGACATTTTCCCCTCGACTTTCTGTGATTCCCTACATCTCACCTTTCTTTTCAGACAAGCCATTTGAAATACACTTAACTTATTTCACAGCCAATAAGTCTTTGAAATAATGTCTATTTTTTAGAGACATCTTCTTATATAATTAGTCAGAAAATCTCACCTGCCATAGTTTTCAAAACAGCATAATTTCACTCTTCTCAATGCTTAATCTGAGGTATTAAACAACCTTTGAGTATTTAGGTTCATCAACGACATGTACTTTAAAAATGTTTTAGAGATCCTACCAGCCTTTGAAAACCTCCTTGTTCCTTGTTTCAGTTCCAGTTTTATGTATATTTTCTGCCTTGCACCTGATTATTCCAACATCAGATGGATGGCCTAGGGAATCTCATTCTGGTATTGATTGTTTTTGCTGATTGTCTCCCTTTGTAGCTGATTTCTTCAATATTGTGTAAATATAGATCATGAGCTCATGTTTAGCTAAACAGCTGACCTTGTAAGAGGCTTAGGTGTGAACGCTGGTAAGCTTCAGCAGAAAGTCGGCAAAGATTTATTTGTGTCCCTCCAATGAGTTGCCCGCAAGGACCCCGTTTTGTACAAGTGTTGGTCCAATACTCCTTCGAGAGGCAGTGGACTCAGACATGGCTGCTTTTCAGCCTACGATCTGGGGCAGGGCCAGTGGGCGGCCTGTGGCTCGAGCAAGAGCCTCTCCACATGTGTCCCAGGGACCCATTTGCCTGCGAACTTCGGTCACCTGGCAAGAAGCTACGATGCCCTGACCTATGGTGAGCTGTGCAGCGAGGAGTACTGCGAGGACAGGTTCCAAACACACTTCAAATAAGCGGGCGGCCTGAGTGGAAAGGTGAGAGTTTGGGCAGCTGTGCAGACAAAGAAGGCGCCCTTTGGCCTGGGCCTAAATGCTTGTGACACCCCACTGGGTCTGCCGGGCCCTGAGGGCCCTGCCCTGGGCCCCCTGCTCCCCTGCCCTTTGTTCAGTCACAGCAGAGATGGCCACACCCACTCCCTCAGTGAGGACAGTCTTCCAAGCTCCCTCAGCCACGTCCCCTCTCCGCAGGTTACCATGGACTACAGATGCTGCATTCTGAGGCCGGGGCGTTCCGAGAATGCCAAGGACAGACATGATGACCTTAAATGATTTCCTCTTGTGTCAGTTTTGGTAAACTTTAGGAGCTAGGAAATGGTCCGCTTTACAGAAATGTTCAAATTTACTGGCATTTCATATATTCTCTGCTATAACATTGTCCTGATTCTTTCTGTATATTCTTTACTTATGTTTTTGTTTTCCTTAATCAAAGTGTGTCTTTTAAATCTTTTCAAAGAATATTCTTTGGACTTACTAAATCACCTGAATTTTATACGTTTTCTGTTGTATTAAGTTCTGCTCATATCTTTATTTATCTTTTTTCTATGTTCTCAGTGTTTATAGTTTTGATTTTCTGATGTCAAGTAAAAACCTTGGTTATTCAGTTTAATAAATCTTTTTACTTATAAAGATTTGAACTTATAAGATTCCAGCTTACTTGTACGTTTCTAAGGGTCCATTCCTCTACACTGTTGCCGGCCTAAGGCTTAGTTCACCATATAGCAATGTATATATTGACATATTATCCCCTCGGCTTTCTGTGATTCCCTACATCTCACCTTTCTTTGCAGACAAGCCATTTGAAATACCCTTAACTTATTTCACAGCCAATAATTCTTTGAAATAATGTGTATTTTTTAGAGAAATTATCTTATATAATTAGGCAGAAAATCTCACCTTCCATAGTTTTCTAAACAGCATAATTTCACTCTTCTCACTGCTTAATTTGTTGTATTAAACAACCTTTGAGTATTTAGCTTTATCAATGACATGTACTTTAAAAATGTTTTAGAGATCCTACCAGTCTTTGAAAACATGCTTGTTCCTTGTTTCATTTCCAGGTTTATGTATATTTTCTGCCTAGCACCTGATTATTCCAACATCTCAAGGATGGCCTAGGGAATCTAATTCTGGTATTGATTGTTTTTGCTGATTGTCTCCCTTTGTAGCTGATTTCTTCATTATTGTGTAAATTTAGATCATGAGCTCATGTTTAGCTAAACAGCTGACCTTGTAAGAGGCTTAGGTGTGAACGCTCGTAAGTTTCAGCAAAAAGTCGGCAAAGATTTATTTGTGTCCCTCCAATGAGTTGCCCACAAGGACCCCGTTTTCTAGAAGTGTTGGTCCAATACTCCTTCTAGGAGTAGGGGACTTAGACAGGGCTGCTTTCGGCCCCCGATCTTGGGCAGGGGCAGTGGGCGGCCTGTGGCCCGGGCAGGAGCCTCTCTGCGTGTGAACCCGGGAATCATCTCTCCTGCGAACTTCGGTCACCTGGCAAGAAGCTACGATTCCCAGACCTATGGTTAGCTGTGCAGCGATGTATACTGCGCGGACAGGTTCCACACACACTTCAACTAAGTGGGTGGCCTGAGTGGAAAAGTGAGAGTTTGGGTAGCTGTGCAGACAAAGAAGGCGCCCTATGACCTGGGCCTAAATGCTTGTGACACTCCACTGGGCCTGCCGGGCTCTGAGGGCCCTGCCCTGGGCCCCCTGCTCCCCTGCCCTTTGTTCAGTCACAGCAGAGATGGCCACACCCACTCCCTCAGTGAGGGCAGTGTTCCAGCCTCCCTCAGCCACGCCCACTCTCCGCAGGTTACCATGGACTACAGATGCTGCATTCTGAGGCCAGGGCGTTCCGAGAATGCCAAGGGCAGACATGATGACCTTAAATGATTTACTCTTGTGTCAGTTTTGGTAAACTGTAGGAGCTAGGAAATGGTCAACTTTACAGAAATGTTCAAATTTACTGGCATTTCATATATTCTCTGCTATAACATTGTCCTGATTCTTTCTATATATTCTTTAATTATGTTTGTGTTTTCCTTAATCAAAGTGTGTCTTTTAAATCTTTTCAAAGAATATTCTTTGGACTTACTACCTCACCTGAATTTTATACGTTTTCTGTGGTATTAAGTTCTGCTCATATCTTTATTTATCTTTTTTCTATGTTCTCAGGGTTTATTGTTTTGATCTTCTGATGTCAATTAAAACACTTGGTTATTCATTTTCATCAATCTTTTTACTTATAGAGATTTGAACTTTTAAAGATTCCAGCTCACTTTTAAGTTTCTAAGGGTCAGGTCCTCTACATTGTGCCTGGCCTAAGGCTTAGTTCACCATATAGCAATGTATATATTGACATTTTCCCCTCGACTTTCTGTGATTCCCTACATCTCACCTTTCTTTGCAGACAAGCCATTTGAAATACACTTAACTTATTTCACAGCCAATAAGTCTTTGAAATAATGTCTATTGTTTAGAGAAATCTTCTTATATAATTAGGCAGAAAATCTCACCTGCCATAGTTTTCAAAACAGCATAATTTCACTCTTCTCAATGCTTAATCTGTGGTATTAAACAACCTTTGAGTATTTAGGTATATCAACGACATGTACTTTAAAAATGTTTGAGAGATCCTACCAGCCTTTGAAAACCTCCTTGTTCCTTGTTCCAGTTCCAGTTTTATGTATATTTTCTGCCTTGCACCTGATTATTCCAACATCAGATGGATGGCCTAGGGAATCTCATTCTGGTATTGATTTTTTCTGCTGATTGTCTCCTTTGTAGCTGATTTCTTCAATATTGTGTAAATTTAGATCATGAGCTCATGTTTAGCTAAACAGCTGACCTTGTAAGAGGCTTAGGTTTGAACGCTGGTAAGCTTCAGCAGAAAGTCGGCACAGATTTATTTGTGTCCCTCCAATGAGTTGCCCGCAAGGACCCCGTTTTCTACAAGTGTTGGTCCAATACTCCTTCGAGAGGCAGTGGACTCAGATATGGCTGCTTTTCAGCCTTCGATCTGGGGCAGGGCCAGTGGGCGGCCTGTGGCCCGGGCAAGAGCCTCTCCGCATGTGTCCCAGGGACCCATTTGCCTGCGAACTTCGGTCACCTGGCAGGAAGCTACGATGCCCTGACCTATGGTGAGCTGTGCAGCGAGGAGTACTGCGCGGACAGGTTCCAAACACACTTCAAATAAGAGGGCGGCCTGAGTGGAAAGGTGAGAGTTTGGGCAGCTGTGCAGACAGAGAAGGCGCCCTTTGGCATGGGCCTAAATGCTTGTGACACCCCACTGGGTCTGCCGCGCTCTGAGGGCCCTGCCCTGGGCCCCCTGCTCCCCTGCCCTTTGTTCAGTCACAGCAGAGATGGCCACACCCACTCCCTCAGTGAGGGCAGTGTTCCAGCCTCCCTCAGACCCGCCCACTCTCGGCAGGATACCATGGACTACAGATGCTGCATTCTGAGGCCAGGGCGTTCCGAGAATGCCAAGGGCAGACATGATGACCTTAAATGATTTCCTCTTGTGTCAGTTTTGGTAAAGTTTAGGAGCTAGGAAATGGTCCGCTTTACAGAAATGTTCAAATTTACTGGCATTTCATATATTCTCTGCTATAACATTGTCCTGATTCTTTCTGTATATTCTTTACTTATGTTTTTGTTTTCCTTAATCAAAGTGTGTTTTTAAATATTTTCAAAGAATATTCTTTGGACTTACTAAATCACCTGAATTTTATATGTTTTCTGTTGTATTAAGTTCTGCTCATATCTTTATTTATCTTTTTTCTATGTTCTCAGGGTTTATTGTTTTGATCTTCTGATGTCAATTAAAACACTTGGTTATTCATTTTCATCAATCTTTTTACTTATAAAGATTTGAACTTTTAAAGATTCCAGCTCACTTTTAAATTTCTAAGGGTCAGGTCCTCTACATTGTGGCTGGCCTACGGCTTAGTTCTCCATATAGCAATGTATATATTGACATTTTCCCCTCGACTTTCTGTGATTCCCTACATCTCACCTTTCTTTTCAGACAAGCCATTTGAAATACACTTAACTTATTTCACAGCCAATAAGTCTTTGAAATAATGTCTATTTTTTAGAGACATCTTCTTATATAATTAGTCAGAAAATCTCACCTGCCATAGTTTTCAAAACAGCATAATTTCACTCTTCTCAATGCTTAATCTGAGGTATTAAACAACCTTTGAGTATTTAGGTTCATCAACGACATGTACTTTAAAAATGTTTTAGAGATCCTACCAGCCTTTGAAAACCTCCTTGTTCCTTGTTTCAGTTCCAGTTTTATGTATATTTTCTGCCTTGCACCTGATTATTCCAACATCAGATGGATGGCCTAGGGAATCTCATTCTGGTATTGATTGTTTTTGCTGATTGTCTCCCTTTGTAGCTGATTTCTTCAATATTGTGTAAATATAGATCATGAGCTCATGTTTAGCTAAACAGCTGACCTTGTAAGAGGCTTAGGTGTGAACGCTGGTAAGCTTCAGCAGAAAGTCGGCAAAGATTTATTTGTGTCCCTCCAATGAGTTGCCCGCAAGGACCCCGTTTTGTACAAGTGTTGGTCCAATACTCCTTCGAGAGGCAGTGGACTCAGACATGGCTGCTTTTCAGCCTACGATCTGGGGCAGGGCCAGTGGGCGGCCTGTGGCTCGAGCAAGAGCCTCTCCACATGTGTCCCAGGGACCCATTTGCCTGCGAACTTCGGTCACCTGGCAAGAAGCTACGATGCCCTGACCTATGGTGAGCTGTGCAGCGAGGAGTACTGCGAGGACAGGTTCCAAACACACTTCAAATAAGCGGCGGCCTGAGTGGAAAGGTGAGAGTTTGGGCAGCTGTGCAGACAAAGAAGGCGCCCTTTGGCCTGGGCCTAAATGCTTGTGACACCCCACTGGGTCTGCCGGGCCCTGAGGGCCCTGCCCTGGGCCCCCTGCTCCCCTGCCCTTTGTTCAGTCACAGCAGAGATGGCCACACCCACTCCCTCAGTGAGGACAGTCTTCCAAGCTCCCTCAGCCACGTCCCCTCTCCGCAGGTTACCATGGACTACAGATGCTGCATTCTGAGGCCGGGGCGTTCCGAGAATGCCAAGGACAGACATGATGACCTTAAATGATTTCCTCTTGTGTCAGTTTTGGTAAACTTTAGGAGCTAGGAAATGGTCCGCTTTACAGAAATGTTCAAATTTACTGGCATTTCATATATTCTCTGCTATAACATTGTCCTGATTCTTTCTGTATATTCTTTACTTATGTTTTTGTTTTCCTTAATCAAAGTGTGTCTTTTAAATCTTTTCAAAGAATATTCTTTGGACTTACTAAATCACCTGAATTTTATACGTTTTCTGTTGTATTAAGTTCTGCTCATATCTTTATTTATCTTTTTTCTATGTTCTCAGTGTTTATAGTTTTGATTTTCTGATGTCAAGTAAAAACCTTGGTTATTCAGTTTAATAAATCTTTTTACTTATAAAGATTTGAACTTATAAGATTCCAGCTTACTTGTACGTTTCTAAGGGTCCATTCCTCTACACTGTTGCCGGCCTAAGGCTTAGTTCACCATATAGCAATGTATATATTGACATATTATCCCCTCGGCTTTCTGTGATTCCCTACATCTCACCTTTCTTTGCAGACAAGCCATTTGAAATACCCTTAACTTATTTCACAGCCAATAATTCTTTGAAATAATGTGTATTTTTTAGAGAAATTATCTTATATAATTAGGCAGAAAATCTCACCTTCCATAGTTTTCTAAACAGCATAATTTCACTCTTCTCACTGCTTAATTTGTTGTATTAAACAACCTTTGAGTATTTAGCTTTATCAATGACATGTACTTTAAAAATGTTTTAGAGATCCTACCAGTCTTTGAAAACATGCTTGTTCCTTGTTTCATTTCCAGGTTTATGTATATTTTCTGCCTAGCACCTGATTATTCCAACATCTCAAGGATGGCCTAGGGAATCTAATTCTGGTATTGATTGTTTTTGCTGATTGTCTCCCTTTGTAGCTGATTTCTTCATTATTGTGTAAATTTAGATCATGAGCTCATGTTTAGCTAAACAGCTGACCTTGTAAGAGGCTTAGGTGTGAACGCTCGTAAGTTTCAGCAAAAAGTCGGCAAAGATTTATTTGTGTCCCTCCAATGAGTTGCCCACAAGGACCCCGTTTTCTAGAAGTGTTGGTCCAATACTCCTTCTAGGAGTAGGGGACTTAGACAGGGCTGCTTTCGGCCCCCGATCTTGGGCAGGGGCAGTGGGCGGCCTGTGGCCCGGGCAGGAGCCTCTCTGCGTGTGAACCCGGGAATCATCTCTCCTGCGAACTTCGGTCACCTGGCAAGAAGCTACGATTCCCAGACCTATGGTTAGCTGTGCAGCGATGTATACTGCGCGGACAGGTTCCACACACACTTCAACTAAGTGGGTGGCCTGAGTGGAAAAGTGAGAGTTTGGGTAGCTGTGCAGACAAAGAAGGCGCCCTATGACCTGGGCCTAAATGCTTGTGACACTCCACTGGGCCTGCCGGGCTCTGAGGGCCCTGCCCTGGGCCCCCTGCTCCCCTGCCCTTTGTTCAGTCACAGCAGAGATGGCCACACCCACTCCCTCAGTGAGGGCAGTGTTCCAGCCTCCCTCAGCCACGCCCACTCTCCGCAGGTTACCATGGACTACAGATGCTGCATTCTGAGGCCAGGGCGTTCCGAGAATGCCAAGGGCAGACATGATGACCTTAAATGATTTACTCTTGTGTCAGTTTTGGTAAACTGTAGGAGCTAGGAAATGGTCAACTTTACAGAAATGTTCAAATTTACTGGCATTTCATATATTCTCTGCTATAACATTGTCCTGATTCTTTCTATATATTCTTTAATTATGTTTGTGTTTTCCTTAATCAAAGTGTGTCTTTTAAATCTTTTCAAAGAATATTCTTTGGACTTACTACCTCACCTGAATTTTATACGTTTTCTGTGGTATTAAGTTCTGCTCATATCTTTATTTATCTTTTTTCTATGTTCTCAGGGTTTATTGTTTTGATCTTCTGATGTCAATTAAAACACTTGGTTATTCATTTTCATCAATCTTTTTACTTATAGAGATTTGAACTTTTAAAGATTCCAGCTCACTTTTAAGTTTCTAAGGGTCAGGTCCTCTACATTGTGCCTGGCCTAAGGCTTAGTTCACCATATAGCAATGTATATATTGACATTTTCCCCTCGACTTTCTGTGATTCCCTACATCTCACCTTTCTTTGCAGACAAGCCATTTGAAATACACTTAACTTATTTCACAGCCAATAAGTCTTTGAAATAATGTCTATTGTTTAGAGAAATCTTCTTATATAATTAGGCAGAAAATCTCACCTGCCATAGTTTTCAAAACAGCATAATTTCACTCTTCTCAATGCTTAATCTGTGGTATTAAACAACCTTTGAGTATTTAGGTATATCAACGACATGTACTTTAAAAATGTTTGAGAGATCCTACCAGCCTTTGAAAACCTCCTTGTTCCTTGTTCCAGTTCCAGTTTTATGTATATTTTCTGCCTTGCACCTGATTATTCCAACATCAGATGGATGGCCTAGGGAATCTCATTCTGGTATTGATTTTTTCTGCTGATTGTCTCCTTTGTAGCTGATTTCTTCAATATTGTGTAAATTTAGATCATGAGCTCATGTTTAGCTAAACAGCTGACCTTGTAAGAGGCTTAGGTTTGAACGCTGGTAAGCTTCAGCAGAAAGTCGGCACAGATTTATTTGTGTCCCTCCAATGAGTTGCCCGCAAGGACCCCGTTTTCTACAAGTGTTGGTCCAATACTCCTTCGAGAGGCAGTGGACTCAGATATGGCTGCTTTTCAGCCTTCGATCTGGGGCAGGGCCAGTGGGCGGCCTGTGGCCCGGGCAAGAGCCTCTCCGCATGTGTCCCAGGGACCCATTTGCCTGCGAACTTCGGTCACCTGGCAGGAAGCTACGATGCCCTGACCTATGGTGAGCTGTGCAGCGAGGAGTACTGCGCGGACAGGTTCCAAACACACTTCAAATAAGAGGGCGGCCTGAGTGGAAAGGTGAGAGTTTGGGCAGCTGTGCAGACAGAGAAGGCGCCCTTTGGCATGGGCCTAAATGCTTGTGACAGCCCACTGGGTCTGCCGCGCTCTGAGGGCCCTGCCCTGGGCCCCCTGCTCCCCTGCCCTTTGTTCAGTCACAGCAGAGATGGCCACACCCACTCCCTCAGTGAGGGCAGTGTTCCAGCCTCCCTCAGACCCGCCCACTCTCGGCAGGATACCATGGACTACAGATGCTGCATTCTGAGGCCAGGGCGTTCCGAGAATGCCAAGGGCAGACATGATGACCTTAAATGATTTCCTCTTGTGTCAGTTTTGGTAAAGTTTAGGAGCTAGGAAATGGTCCGCTTTACAGAAATGTTCAAATTTACTGGCATTTCATATATTCTCTGCTATAACATTGTCCTGATTCTTTCTGTATATTCTTTACTTATGTTTTTGTTTTCCTTAATCAAAGTGTGTTTTTAAATATTTTCAAAGAATATTCTTTGGACTTACTAAATCACCTGAATTTTATATGTTTTCTGTTGTATTAAGTTCTGCTCATATCTTTATTTATCTTTTTTCTATGTTCTCAGGGTTTATTGTTTTGATCTTCTGATGTCAATTAAAACACTTGGTTATTCATTTTCATCAATCTTTTTACTTATAAAGATTTGAACTTTTAAAGATTCCAGCTCACTTTTAAATTTCTAAGGGTCAGGTCCTCTACATTGTGGCTGGCCTACGGCTTAGTTCTCCATATAGCAATGTATATATTGACATTTTCCCCTCGACTTTCTGTGATTCCCTACATCTCACCTTTCTTTTCAGACAAGCCATTTGAAATACACTTAACTTATTTCACAGCCAATAAGTCTTTGAAATAATGTCTATTTTTTAGAGACATCTTCTTATATAATTAGTCAGAAAATCTCACCTGCCATAGTTTTCAAAACAGCATAATTTCACTCTTCTCAATGCTTAATCTGAGGTATTAAACAACCTTTGAGTATTTAGGTTCATCAACGACATGTACTTTAAAAATGTTTTAGAGATCCTACCAGCCTTTGAAAACCTCCTTGTTCCTTGTTTCAGTTCCAGTTTTATGTATATTTTCTGCCTTGCACCTGATTATTCCAACATCAGATGGATGGCCTAGGGAATCTCATTCTGGTATTGATTGTTTTTGCTGATTGTCTCCCTTTGTAGCTGATTTCTTCAATATTGTGTAAATATAGATCATGAGCTCATGTTTAGCTAAACAGCTGACCTTGTAAGAGGCTTAGGTGTGAACGCTGGTAAGCTTCAGCAGAAAGTCGGCAAAGATTTATTTGTGTCCCTCCAATGAGTTGCCCGCAAGGACCCCGTTTTGTACAAGTGTTGGTCCAATACTCCTTCGAGAGGCAGTGGACTCAGACATGGCTGCTTTTCAGCCTACGATCTGGGGCAGGGCCAGTGGGCGGCCTGTGGCTCGAGCAAGAGCCTCTCCACATGTGTCCCAGGGACCCATTTGCCTGCGAACTTCGGTCACCTGGCAAGAAGCTACGATGCCCTGACCTATGGTGAGCTGTGCAGCGAGGAGTACTGCGAGGACAGGTTCCAAACACACTTCAAATAAGCGGGCGGCCTGAGTGGAAAGGTGAGAGTTTGGGCAGCTGTGCAGACAAAGAAGGCGCCCTTTGGCCTGGGCCTAAATGCTTGTGACACCCCACTGGGTCTGCCGGGCCCTGAGGGCCCTGCCCTGGGCCCCCTGCTCCCCTGCCCTTTGTTCAGTCACAGCAGAGATGGCCACACCCACTCCCTCAGTGAGGACAGTCTTCCAAGCTCCCTCAGCCACGTCCCCTCTCCGCAGGTTACCATGGACTACAGATGCTGCATTCTGAGGCCGGGGCGTTCCGAGAATGCCAAGGACAGACATGATGACCTTAAATGATTTCCTCTTGTGTCAGTTTTGGTAAACTTTAGGAGCTAGGAAATGGTCCGCTTTACAGAAATGTTCAAATTTACTGGCATTTCATATATTCTCTGCTATAACATTGTCCTGATTCTTTCTGTATATTCTTTACTTATGTTTTTGTTTTCCTTAATCAAAGTGTGTCTTTTAAATCTTTTCAAAGAATATTCTTTGGACTTACTAAATCACCTGAATTTTATACGTTTTCTGTTGTATTAAGTTCTGCTCATATCTTTATTTATCTTTTTTCTATGTTCTCAGTGTTTATAGTTTTGATTTTCTGATGTCAAGTAAAAACCTTGGTTATTCAGTTTAATAAATCTTTTTACTTATAAAGATTTGAACTTATAAGATTCCAGCTTACTTGTACGTTTCTAAGGGTCCATTCCTCTACACTGTTGCCGGCCTAAGGCTTAGTTCACCATATAGCAATGTATATATTGACATATTATCCCCTCGGCTTTCTGTGATTCCCTACATCTCACCTTTCTTTGCAGACAAGCCATTTGAAATACCCTTAACTTATTTCACAGCCAATAATTCTTTGAAATAATGTGTATTTTTTAGAGAAATTATCTTATATAATTAGGCAGAAAATCTCACCTTCCATAGTTTTCTAAACAGCATAATTTCACTCTTCTCACTGCTTAATTTGTTGTATTAAACAACCTTTGAGTATTTAGCTTTATCAATGACATGTACTTTAAAAATGTTTTAGAGATCCTACCAGTCTTTGAAAACATGCTTGTTCCTTGTTTCATTTCCAGGTTTATGTATATTTTCTGCCTAGCACCTGATTATTCCAACATCTCAAGGATGGCCTAGGGAATCTAATTCTGGTATTGATTGTTTTTGCTGATTGTCTCCCTTTGTAGCTGATTTCTTCATTATTGTGTAAATTTAGATCATGAGCTCATGTTTAGCTAAACAGCTGACCTTGTAAGAGGCTTAGGTGTGAACGCTCGTAAGTTTCAGCAAAAAGTCGGCAAAGATTTATTTGTGTCCCTCCAATGAGTTGCCCACAAGGACCCCGTTTTCTAGAAGTGTTGGTCCAATACTCCTTCTAGGAGTAGGGGACTTAGACAGGGCTGCTTTCGGCCCCCGATCTTGGGCAGGGGCAGTGGGCGGCCTGTGGCCCGGGCAGGAGCCTCTCTGCGTGTGAACCCGGGAATCATCTCTCCTGCGAACTTCGGTCACCTGGCAAGAAGCTACGATTCCCAGACCTATGGTTAGCTGTGCAGCGATGTATACTGCGCGGACAGGTTCCACACACACTTCAACTAAGTGGGTGGCCTGAGTGGAAAAGTGAGAGTTTGGGTAGCTGTGCAGACAAAGAAGGCGCCCTATGACCTGGGCCTAAATGCTTGTGACACTCCACTGGGCCTGCCGGGCTCTGAGGGCCCTGCCCTGGGCCCCCTGCTCCCCTGCCCTTTGTTCAGTCACAGCAGAGATGGCCACACCCACTCCCTCAGTGAGGGCAGTGTTCCAGCCTCCCTCAGCCACGCCCACTCTCCGCAGGTTACCATGGACTACAGATGCTGCATTCTGAGGCCAGGGCGTTCCGAGAATGCCAAGGGCAGACATGATGACCTTAAATGATTTACTCTTGTGTCAGTTTTGGTAAACTGTAGGAGCTAGGAAATGGTCAACTTTACAGAAATGTTCAAATTTACTGGCATTTCATATATTCTCTGCTATAACATTGTCCTGATTCTTTCTATATATTCTTTAATTATGTTTGTGTTTTCCTTAATCAAAGTGTGTCTTTTAAATCTTTTCAAAGAATATTCTTTGGACTTACTACCTCACCTGAATTTTATACGTTTTCTGTGGTATTAAGTTCTGCTCATATCTTTATTTATCTTTTTTCTATGTTCTCAGGGTTTATTGTTTTGATCTTCTGATGTCAATTAAAACACTTGGTTATTCATTTTCATCAATCTTTTTACTTATAGAGATTTGAACTTTTAAAGATTCCAGCTCACTTTTAAGTTTCTAAGGGTCAGGTCCTCTACATTGTGCCTGGCCTAAGGCTTAGTTCACCATATAGCAATGTATATATTGACATTTTCCCCTCGACTTTCTGTGATTCCCTACATCTCACCTTTCTTTGCAGACAAGCCATTTGAAATACACTTAACTTATTTCACAGCCAATAAGTCTTTGAAATAATGTCTATTGTTTAGAGAAATCTTCTTATATAATTAGGCAGAAAATCTCACCTGCCATAGTTTTCAAAACAGCATAATTTCACTCTTCTCAATGCTTAATCTGTGGTATTAAACAACCTTTGAGTATTTAGGTATATCAACGACATGTACTTTAAAAATGTTTGAGAGATCCTACCAGCCTTTGAAAACCTCCTTGTTCCTTGTTCCAGTTCCAGTTTTATGTATATTTTCTGCCTTGCACCTGATTATTCCAACATCAGATGGATGGCCTAGGGAATCTCATTCTGGTATTGATTTTTTCTGCTGATTGTCTCCTTTGTAGCTGATTTCTTCAATATTGTGTAAATTTAGATCATGAGCTCATGTTTAGCTAAACAGCTGACCTTGTAAGAGGCTTAGGTTTGAACGCTGGTAAGCTTCAGCAGAAAGTCGGCACAGATTTATTTGTGTCCCTCCAATGAGTTGCCCGCAAGGACCCCGTTTTCTACAAGTGTTGGTCCAATACTCCTTCGAGAGGCAGTGGACTCAGATATGGCTGCTTTTCAGCCTTCGATCTGGGGCAGGGCCAGTGGGCGGCCTGTGGCCCGGGCAAGAGCCTCTCCGCATGTGTCCCAGGGACCCATTTGCCTGCGAACTTCGGTCACCTGGCAGGAAGCTACGATGCCCTGACCTATGGTGAGCTGTGCAGCGAGGAGTACTGCGCGGACAGGTTCCAAACACACTTCAAATAAGAGGGCGGCCTGAGTGGAAAGGTGAGAGTTTGGGCAGCTGTGCAGACAGAGAAGGCGCCCTTTGGCATGGGCCTAAATGCTTGTGACACCCCACTGGGTCTGCCGCGCTCTGAGGGCCCTGCCCTGGGCCCC
This sequence comes from Mesoplodon bidens, assembly GCF_964165515.1. Lineage (NCBI taxonomy): Eukaryota > Metazoa > Chordata > Mammalia > Artiodactyla > Ziphiidae > Mesoplodon > Mesoplodon bidens. Next base: position 25,098,136 of record NC_138180.1, on the reverse strand, counting down.
CTGCTCCCCTGCCCTTTGTTCAGTCACAGCAGAGATGGCCACACCCACTCCCTCAGTGAGGGCAGTGTTCCAGCCTCCCTCAGACCCGCCCACTCTCGGCAGGATACCATGGACTACAGATGCTGCATTCTGAGGCCAGGGCGTTCCGAGAATGCCAAGGGCAGACATGATGACCTTAAATGATTTCCTCTTGTGTCAGTTTTGGTAAAGTTTAGGAGCTAGGAAATGGTCCGCTTTACAGAAATGTTCAAATTTACTGGCATTTCATATATTCTCTGCTATAACATTGTCCTGATTCTTTCTGTATATTCTTTACTTATGTTTTTGTTTTCCTTAATCAAAGTGTGTTTTTAAATATTTTCAAAGAATATTCTTTGGACTTACTAAATCACCTGAATTTTATATGTTTTCTGTTGTATTAAGTTCTGCTCATATCTTTATTTATCTTTTTTCTATGTTCTCAGGGTTTATTGTTTTGATCTTCTGATGTCAATTAAAACACTTGGTTATTCATTTTCATCAATCTTTTTACTTATAAAGATTTGAACTTTTAAAGATTCCAGCTCACTTTTAAATTTCTAAGGGTCAGGTCCTCTACATTGTGGCTGGCCTACGGCTTAGTTCTCCATATAGCAATGTATATATTGACATTTTCCCCTCGACTTTCTGTGATTCCCTACATCTCACCTTTCTTTTCAGACAAGCCATTTGAAATACACTTAACTTATTTCACAGCCAATAAGTCTTTGAAATAATGTCTATTTTTTAGAGACATCTTCTTATATAATTAGTCAGAAAATCTCACCTGCCATAGTTTTCAAAACAGCATAATTTCACTCTTCTCAATGCTTAATCTGAGGTATTAAACAACCTTTGAGTATTTAGGTTCATCAACGACATGTACTTTAAAAATGTTTTAGAGATCCTACCAGCCTTTGAAAACCTCCTTGTTCCTTGTTTCAGTTCCAGTTTTATGTATATTTTCTGCCTTGCACCTGATTATTCCAACATCAGATGGATGGCCTAGGGAATCTCATTCTGGTATTGATTGTTTTTGCTGATTGTCTCCCTTTGTAGCTGATTTCTTCAATATTGTGTAAATATAGATCATGAGCTCATGTTTAGCTAAACAGCTGACCTTGTAAGAGGCTTAGGTGTGAACGCTGGTAAGCTTCAGCAGAAAGTCGGCAAAGATTTATTTGTGTCCCTCCAATGAGTTGCCCGCAAGGACCCCGTTTTGTACAAGTGTTGGTCCAATACTCCTTCGAGAGGCAGTGGACTCAGACATGGCTGCTTTTCAGCCTACGATCTGGGGCAGGGCCAGTGGGCGGCCTGTGGCTCGAGCAAGAGCCTCTCCACATGTGTCCCAGGGACCCATTTGCCTGCGAACTTCGGTCACCTGGCAAGAAGCTACGATGCCCTGACCTATGGTGAGCTGTGCAGCGAGGAGTACTGCGAGGACAGGTTCCAAACACACTTCAAATAAGCGGGCGGCCTGAGTGGAAAGGTGAGAGTTTGGGCAGCTGTGCAGACAAAGAAGGCGCCCTTTGGCCTGGGCCTAAATGCTTGTGACACCCCACTGGGTCTGCCGGGCCCTGAGGGCCCTGCCCTGGGCCCCCTGCTCCCCTGCCCTTTGTTCAGTCACAGCAGAGATGGCCACACCCACTCCCTCAGTGAGGACAGTCTTCCAAGCTCCCTCAGCCACGTCCCCTCTCCGCAGGTTACCATGGACTACAGATGCTGCATTCTGAGGCCGGGGCGTTCCGAGAATGCCAAGGACAGACATGATGACCTTAAATGATTTCCTCTTGTGTCAGTTTTGGTAAACTTTAGGAGCTAGGAAATGGTCCGCTTTACAGAAATGTTCAAATTTACTGGCATTTCATATATTCTCTGCTATAACATTGTCCTGATTCTTTCTGTATATTCTTTACTTATGTTTTTGTTTTCCTTAATCAAAGTGTGTCTTTTAAATCTTTTCAAAGAATATTCTTTGGACTTACTAAATCACCTGAATTTTATACGTTTTCTGTTGTATTAAGTTCTGCTCATATCTTTATTTATCTTTTTTCTATGTTCTCAGTGTTTATAGTTTTGATTTTCTGATGTCAAGTAAAAACCTTGGTTATTCAGTTTAATAAATCTTTTTACTTATAAAGATTTGAACTTATAAGATTCCAGCTTACTTGTACGTTTCTAAGGGTCCATTCCTCTACACTGTTGCCGGCCTAAGGCTTAGTTCACCATATAGCAATGTATATATTGACATATTATCCCCTCGGCTTTCTGTGATTCCCTACATCTCACCTTTCTTTGCAGACAAGCCATTTGAAATACCCTTAACTTATTTCACAGCCAATAATTCTTTGAAATAATGTGTATTTTTTAGAGAAATTATCTTATATAATTAGGCAGAAAATCTCACCTTCCATAGTTTTCTAAACAGCATAATTTCACTCTTCTCACTGCTTAATTTGTTGTATTAAACAACCTTTGAGTATTTAGCTTTATCAATGACATGTACTTTAAAAATGTTTTAGAGATCCTACCAGTCTTTGAAAACATGCTTGTTCCTTGTTTCATTTCCAGGTTTATGTATATTTTCTGCCTAGCACCTGATTATTCCAACATCTCAAGGATGGCCTAGGGAATCTAATTCTGGTATTGATTGTTTTTGCTGATTGTCTCCCTTTGTAGCTGATTTCTTCATTATTGTGTAAATTTAGATCATGAGCTCATGTTTAGCTAAACAGCTGACCTTGTAAGAGGCTTAGGTGTGAACGCTCGTAAGTTTCAGCAAAAAGTCGGCAAAGATTTATTTGTGTCCCTCCAATGAGTTGCCCACAAGGACCCCGTTTTCTAGAAGTGTTGGTCCAATACTCCTTCTAGGAGTAGGGGACTTAGACAGGGCTGCTTTCGGCCCCCGATCTTGGGCAGGGGCAGTGGGCGGCCTGTGGCCCGGGCAGGAGCCTCTCTGCGTGTGAACCCGGGAATCATCTCTCCTGCGAACTTCGGTCACCTGGCAAGAAGCTACGATTCCCAGACCTATGGTTAGCTGTGCAGCGATGTATACTGCGCGGACAGGTTCCACACACACTTCAACTAAGTGGGTGGCCTGAGTGGAAAAGTGAGAGTTTGGGTAGCTGTGCAGACAAAGAAGGCGCCCTATGACCTGGGCCTAAATGCTTGTGACACTCCACTGGGCCTGCCGGGCTCTGAGGGCCCTGCCCTGGGCCCCCTGCTCCCCTGCCCTTTGTTCAGTCACAGCAGAGATGGCCACACCCACTCCCTCAGTGAGGGCAGTGTTCCAGCCTCCCTCAGCCACGCCCACTCTCCGCAGGTTACCATGGACTACAGATGCTGCATTCTGAGGCCAGGGCGTTCCGAGAATGCCAAGGGCAGACATGATGACCTTAAATGATTTACTCTTGTGTCAGTTTTGGTAAACTGTAGGAGCTAGGAAATGGTCAACTTTACAGAAATGTTCAAATTTACTGGCATTTCATATATTCTCTGCTATAACATTGTCCTGATTCTTTCTATATATTCTTTAATTATGTTTGTGTTTTCCTTAATCAAAGTGTGTCTTTTAAATCTTTTCAAAGAATATTCTTTGGACTTACTACCTCACCTGAATTTTATACGTTTTCTGTGGTATTAAGTTCTGCTCATATCTTTATTTATCTTTTTTCTATGTTCTCAGGGTTTATTGTTTTGATCTTCTGATGTCAATTAAAACACTTGGTTATTCATTTTCATCAATCTTTTTACTTATAGAGATTTGAACTTTTAAAGATTCCAGCTCACTTTTAAGTTTCTAAGGGTCAGGTCCTCTACATTGTGCCTGGCCTAAGGCTTAGTTCACCATATAGCAATGTATATATTGACATTTTCCCCTCGACTTTCTGTGATTCCCTACATCTCACCTTTCTTTGCAGACAAGCCATTTGAAATACACTTAACTTATTTCACAGCCAATAAGTCTTTGAAATAATGTCTATTGTTTAGAGAAATCTTCTTATATAATTAGGCAGAAAATCTCACCTGCCATAGTTTTCAAAACAGCATAATTTCACTCTTCTCAATGCTTAATCTGTGGTATTAAACAACCTTTGAGTATTTAGGTATATCAACGACATGTACTTTAAAAATGTTTGAGAGATCCTACCAGCCTTTGAAAACCTCCTTGTTCCTTGTTCCAGTTCCAGTTTTATGTATATTTTCTGCCTTGCACCTGATTATTCCAACATCAGATGGATGGCCTAGGGAATCTCATTCTGGTATTGATTTTTTCTGCTGATTGTCTCCTTTGTAGCTGATTTCTTCAATATTGTGTAAATTTAGATCATGAGCTCATGTTTAGCTAAACAGCTGACCTTGTAAGAGGCTTAGGTTTGAACGCTGGTAAGCTTCAGCAGAAAGTCGGCACAGATTTATTTGTGTCCCTCCAATGAGTTGCCCGCAAGGACCCCGTTTTCTACAAGTGTTGGTCCAATACTCCTTCGAGAGGCAGTGGACTCAGATATGGCTGCTTTTCAGCCTTCGATCTGGGGCAGGGCCAGTGGGCGGCCTGTGGCCCGGGCAAGAGCCTCTCCGCATGTGTCCCAGGGACCCATTTGCCTGCGAACTTCGGTCACCTGGCAGGAAGCTACGATGCCCTGACCTATGGTGAGCTGTGCAGCGAGGAGTACTGCGCGGACAGGTTCCAAACACACTTCAAATAAGAGGGCGGCCTGAGTGGAAAGGTGAGAGTTTGGGCAGCTGTGCAGACAGAGAAGGCGCCCTTTGGCATGGGCCTAAATGCTTGTGACACCCCACTGGGTCTGCCGCGCTCTGAGGGCCCTGCCCTGGGCCCCCTGCTCCCCTGCCCTTTGTTCAGTCACAGCAGAGATGGCCACACCCACTCCCTCAGTGAGGGCAGTGTTCCAGCCTCCCTCAGACCCGCCCACTCTCGGCAGGATACCATGGACTACAGATGCTGCATTCTGAGGCCAGGGCGTTCCGAGAATGCCAAGGGCAGACATGATGACCTTAAATGATTTCCTCTTGTGTCAGTTTTGGTAAAGTTTAGGAGCTAGGAAATGGTCCGCTTTACAGAAATGTTCAAATTTACTGGCATTTCATATATTCTCTGCTATAACATTGTCCTGATTCTTTCTGTATATTCTTTACTTATGTTTTTGTTTTCCTTAATCAAAGTGTGTTTTTAAATATTTTCAAAGAATATTCTTTGGACTTACTAAATCACCTGAATTTTATATGTTTTCTGTTGTGTTAAGTTCTGCTCATATCTTTATTTATCTTTTTTCTGTGTTCTCAGGGTTTATTGTTTTGATCTTCTGATGTCAATTAAAACACTTGGTTATTCATTTTCATCAATCTTTTTACTTATAAAGATTTGAACTTTTAAAGATTCCAGCTCACTTTTAAATTTCTAAGGGTCAGGTCCTCTACATTGTGGCTGGCCTACGGCTTAGTTCTCCATATAGCAATGTATATATTGACATTTTCCCCTCGACTTTCTGTGATTCCCTACATCTCACCTTTCTTTTCAGACAAGCCATTTGAAATACACTTAACTTATTTCACAGCCAATAAGTCTTTGAAATAATGTCTATTTTTTAGAGACATCTTCTTATATAATTAGTCAGAAAATCTCACCTGCCATAGTTTTCAAAACAGCATAATTTCACTCTTCTCAATGCTTAATCTGAGGTATTAAACAACCTTTGAGTATTTAGGTTCATCAACGACATGTACTTTAAAAATGTTTTAGAGATCCTACCAGCCTTTGAAAACCTCCTTGTTCCTTGTTTCAGTTCCAGTTTTATGTATATTTTCTGCCTTGCACCTGATTATTCCAACATCAGATGGATGGCCTAGGGAATCTCATTCTGGTATTGATTGTTTTTGCTGATTGTCTCCCTTTGTAGCTGATTTCTTCAATATTGTGTAAATATAGATCATGAGCTCATGTTTAGCTAAACAGCTGACCTTGTAAGAGGCTTAGGTGTGAACGCTGGTAAGCTTCAGCAGAAAGTCGGCAAAGATTTATTTGTGTCCCTCCAATGAGTTGCCCGCAAGGACCCCGTTTTGTACAAGTGTTGGTCCAATACTCCTTCGAGAGGCAGTGGACTCAGACATGGCTGCTTTTCAGCCTACGATCTGGGGCAGGGCCAGTGGGCGGCCTGTGGCTCGAGCAAGAGCCTCTCCACATGTGTCCCAGGGACCCATTTGCCTGCGAACTTCGGTCACCTGGCAAGAAGCTACGATGCCCTGACCTATGGTGAGCTGTGCAGCGAGGAGTACTGCGAGGACAGGTTCCAAACACACTTCAAATAAGCGGGCGGCCTGAGTGGAAAGGTGAGAGTTTGGGCAGCTGTGCAGACAAAGAAGGCGCCCTTTGGCCTGGGCCTAAATGCTTGTGACACCCCACTGGGTCTGCCGGGCCCTGAGGGCCCTGCCCTGGGCCCCCTGCTCCCCTGCCCTTTGTTCAGTCACAGCAGAGATGGCCACACCCACTCCCTCAGTGAGGACAGTCTTCCAAGCTCCCTCAGCCACGTCCCCTCTCCGCAGGTTACCATGGACTACAGATGCTGCATTCTGAGGCCGGGGCGTTCCGAGAATGCCAAGGACAGACATGATGACCTTAAATGATTTCCTCTTGTGTCAGTTTTGGTAAACTTTAGGAGCTAGGAAATGGTCCGCTTTACAGAAATGTTCAAATTTACTGGCATTTCATATATTCTCTGCTATAACATTGTCCTGATTCTTTCTGTATATTCTTTACTTATGTTTTTGTTTTCCTTAATCAAAGTGTGTCTTTTAAATCTTTTCAAAGAATATTCTTTGGACTTACTAAATCACCTGAATTTTATACGTTTTCTGTTGTATTAAGTTCTGCTCATATCTTTATTTATCTTTTTTCTATGTTCTCAGTGTTTATAGTTTTGATTTTCTGATGTCAAGTAAAAACCTTGGTTATTCAGTTTAATAAATCTTTTTACTTATAAAGATTTGAACTTATAAGATTCCAGCTTACTTGTACGTTTCTAAGGGTCCATTCCTCTACACTGTTGCCGGCCTAAGGCTTAGTTCACCATATAGCAATGTATATATTGACATATTATCCCCTCGGCTTTCTGTGATTCCCTACATCTCACCTTTCTTTGCAGACAAGCCATTTGAAATACCCTTAACTTATTTCACAGCCAATAATTCTTTGAAATAATGTGTATTTTTTAGAGAAATTATCTTATATAATTAGGCAGAAAATCTCACCTTCCATAGTTTTCTAAACAGCATAATTTCACTCTTCTCACTGCTTAATTTGTTGTATTAAACAACCTTTGAGTATTTAGCTTTATCAATGACATGTACTTTAAAAATGTTTTAGAGATCCTACCAGTCTTTGAAAACATGCTTGTTCCTTGTTTCATTTCCAGGTTTATGTATATTTTCTGCCTAGCACCTGATTATTCCAACATCTCAAGGATGGCCTAGGGAATCTAATTCTGGTATTGATTGTTTTTGCTGATTGTCTCCCTTTGTAGCTGATTTCTTCATTATTGTGTAAATTTAGATCATGAGCTCATGTTTAGCTAAACAGCTGACCTTGTAAGAGGCTTAGGTGTGAACGCTCGTAAGTTTCAGCAAAAAGTCGGCAAAGATTTATTTGTGTCCCTCCAATGAGTTGCCCACAAGGACCCCGTTTTCTAGAAGTGTTGGTCCAATACTCCTTCTAGGAGTAGGGGACTTAGACAGGGCTGCTTTCGGCCCCCGATCTTGGGCAGGGGCAGTGGGCGGCCTGTGGCCCGGGCAGGAGCCTCTCTGCGTGTGAACCCGGGAATCATCTCTCCTGCGAACTTCGGTCACCTGGCAGGAAGCTACGATGCCCAGACCTATGGTTAGCTGTGCAGCGATGTATACTGCTCGGACAGGTTCCACACACACTTCAACTAAGTGGGTGGCCTGAGTGGAAAAGTGAGAGTTTGGGTAGCTGTGCAGACAAAGAAGGCGCCCTATGGCCTGGGCCTAAATGCTTGTGACACTCCACTGGGCCTGCCGGGTTCTGAGGGCCCTGCCCTGGGCCCCCTGCTCCCCTGCCCTTTGTTCAGTCACAGCAGAGATGGCCACACCCACTCCCTCAGTGAGGGCAGTGTTCCAGCCTCCCTCAGCTCCGCCAACTCTCCGCAGTTTACCAAAGACTACAGATGCTGCATTCTGAGGCCAGGGCGTTCCGAGAATGCCAAGGGCAGACATGATGACCTTAAATGATTTCCTCTTGTGTCAGTTTTGGTAAACTGTAGGAGCTAGGAAATGGTCCACTTGACAGAAATGTTCAAATTTCCTGGCATTTCATATATTCTCTGCTATAACATTGTCCTGATTCTTTCTATATATTCTTTAATTATGTTTGTGTTTTCCTTAATCAAAGTGTGTCTTTTAAATCTTTTCAAAGAATATTCTTTGGACTTACTACCTCACCTGAATTTTATACGTTTTCTGTGGTATTAAGTTCTGCTCATATCTTTATTTATCTTTTTTCTATGTTCTCAGGGTTTATTGTTTTGATCTTCTGATGTCAATTAAAACACTTGGTTATTCATTTTCATCAATCTTTTTACTTATAAAGATTTGAACTTTTAAAGATTCCAGCTCACTTTTAAATTTCTAAGGGTCAGGTCCTCTACCTTGTGGCTGGCCTACGGCTTAGTTCTCCATATAGCAATGTATATATTGACATTTTCCCCTCGACTTTCTGTGATTCCCTACATCTCACCTTTCTTTTCAGACAAGCCATTTGAAATACACTTAACTTATTTCACAGCCAATAAGTCTTGGAAATAATGTCTATTTTTTAGAGAAATCTTCTTATATAATTAGGCAGAAAATCTCACCTGCCATAGTTTTCAAAACAGCATAATTTCACTCTTCTCAATGCTTAATCTGTGGTATTAAACAACCTTTGAGTATTTAGGTTTATCAACGACATGTACTTTAAAAATGTTTTAGAGATCCTACCAGCCTTTGAAAACCTCCTTGTTCCTAGTTTCAGTTCCAGTTTTATGTATATTTTCTGCCTTGCACCTGATTATTCCAACATCAGATGGATGGCCTAGGGAATCTCATTCTGGTATTGATTGTTTTTGCTGATTGTCTCCCTTTGTAGCTGATTTCTTCAATATTGTGTAAATTTAGATCATGAGCTCATGTTTAGCTAAACAGCTGACCTTGTAAGAGGCTTAGGTGTGCACGCTGGTAAGCTTCAGCAGAAAGTCGGCAAAGATTTATTTGTGTCCCTCCAATGAGTTGCCCGCAAGGACCCCGTTTTCTACAAGTGTTGGTCCAATACTCCTTCGAGAGCCAGTGGACTCAGACATGGCTGCTTTTCAGCCTACGATCTGGGGTAGGGCCAGTGGGCGGCCTGTGGCCCGGGCAAGAGCCTCTCCACATGTGTCCCAGGGACCCATTTGCCTGCGAACTTCAGTCACCTGGCAGGAAGCTACGATGCCCTGACCTATGGTGAGCTGTGCAGCGAGGAGTACTGCGCGGACAGGTTCCAAACACACTTCAAATAAGAGGGCGGCCTGAGTGGAAAGGTGAGAGTTTGGGCAGCTGTGCAGACAAAGAAGGCGCCCTTTGGCCTGGGCCTAAATGCTTGTGACACCCCACTGGGTCTGCCGGGCCCTGAGGGCCCTGACCTGGGCCCCCTGCTCCCCTGCCCTTTGTTCAGTCACAGCAGAGATGGCCACACCCACTCCCTCAGTGAGGGCAGTCTTCCAAGCTCCCTCAGCCACGCCCCCTCTCCGCAGTTACCATGGACTACAGTTGCTGCATTCTGAGGCCAGGGCGTTCCGAGAATGCCAAGGGCAGACATGATGACCTTAAATGATTTCCTCTTGTGTCAGTTTTGGTAAACTTTAGGAGCTAGGAAATGGTCCGCTTTACAGAAATGTTCAAATTTACTGGCATTTCATATATTCTCTGCTATAACATTGTCCTGATTCTTTCTGTATATTCTTTACTTATGTTTTTGTTTTCCTTGATCAAAGTGTGTCTTTTAAATCTTTTCAAAGAATATTCTTTGGACTTACTAAATCACCTGAATTTTATACGTTTTCTGTTGTATTAAGTTCTGCTCATATCTTTATTTATCTTTTTTCTATGTTCTCAGGGTTTATAGTTTTGATTTTCTGATGTCAAGTAAAACACTTGGTTATTCAGTTTAATAAATCTTTTTACTTATAAAGATTTGAACTTTTAAAGATTCCAGCTTACATGTACGTTTCTAAGGGTCCATTCCTCTACACTGTTGCCGGCCTAAGGCTTAGTTCACCATATAGCAATGTATATATTGACATATTATCCCCTCGGCTTTCTGTGATTCCCTACATCTCACCTTTCTTTGCAGACAAGCCATTTGAAATACCCTTAACTTATTTCACAGCCAATAATTCTTTGAAATAATGTGTATTTTTTAGAGAAATCATCTTATATAATTAGGCAGAAAATCTCACCTGCCATAGTTTTCTAAACAGCATAATTTCACTCTTCTCACTGCTTAATTTGTTGTATTAAACAACCTTTGAGTATTTAGCTTTATCAATGACATGTACTTTAAAAATGTTTTAGAGATCCTACCAGTCTTTGAAAACATGCTTGTTCCTTGTTTCATTTCCAGGTTTATGTATATTTTCTGCCTATCACCTGATTATTCCAACATCTCAAGGATGGCCTAGGGAATCTAATTCTGGTATTGATTGTTTTTGCTGATTGTCTCCCTTTGTAGCTGATTTCTTCATTATTGTGTAAATTTAGATCATGAGCTCATGTTTAGCTAAACAGCTGACCTTGTAAGAGGCTTAGGTGTGAACGCTCCTAAGTTTCAGCAAAAAGTCGGCAAAGATTTATTTGTGTCCCTCCAATGAGTTGCCCACAAGGACCCCGTTTTCTAGAAGTGTTGGTCCAATACTCCTTCTAGGAGTAGGGGACTTAGACAGGGCTGCTTTCGGCCCCCGATCTTGGGCAGGGGCAGTGGGCGGCCTGTGGCCCGGGCAGGAGCCTCTCTGCGTGTGAACCCGGGAATCATCTCTCCTGCGAACTTCGGTCACCTGGCAGGAAGCTACGATGCCCAGACCTATGGTTAGCTGTGCAGCGAGGTATACTGCGCGGACAGGTTCCACACACACTTCAACTAAGTGGGTAGCCTGAGTGGAAAAGTGAGAGTTTGGGTAGCTGTGCAGACAAAGAAGGCGCCCTATGGCCTGGGCCTAAATGCTTGTGACACTCCACTGGGCCTGCCGGGCTCTGAGGGCCCTGCCCTGGGCCCCCTGCTCCCCTGCCCTTTGTTCAGTCACAGCAGAGATGGCCACACCCACTCCCTCAGTGAGGGCAGTGTTCCAGCCTCCCTCAGCCCCGCCCACTCTCCGCAGGTTACCATGGACTACAGATGCTGCATTCTGAGGCCAGGGCGTTCCGAGAATGCCAAGGGCAGACATGATGACCTTAAATGATTTCCTCTTGTGTCAGTTTTGGTAAACTGTAGGAGCTAGGAAATGGTCAACTTTACAGAAATGTTCAAATTTACTGGCATTTCATATATTCTCTGCTATAACATTGTCCTGATTCTTTCTATATATTCTTTAATTATGTTTGTGTTTTCCTTAATCAAAGAGTGTGTTTTAAATCTTTTCAAAGAATATTCTTTGGACTTACTACCTCACCTGAATTTTATACGTTTTCTGTGGTATTAAGTTCTGCTCATATCCTTATTTATCTTTTTTCTATGTTCTCAGGGTTTATTGTTTTGATCTTCTGATGTCAATTAAAACACTTGGTCATTCATTTTCATCAATCTTTTTACTTATAAAGATTTGACCTTTTAAAGATTCCAGCTCATTTTTAAATTTCTAAGGGTCAGGTCCTCTACATTGTGGATGGCCTAAGGCTTAGTTCACCACATAGCAATGTATATATTGACATTTTCCCCTCGACTTTCTGTGATTCCCTACATCTCACCTTTCTTTTCAGACAAGCCATTTGAAATACACTTAACTTATTTCACAGCCAATAAGTCTTTGAAATAATGTCTATTTTTTAGAGAAATCTTCTTATATAATTAGGCAGAAAATCTCACCTGCCATAGTTTTCAAAACAGCATAATTTCACTCTTCTCAATGCTTAATCTGTGGTATTAAACAACCTTTGAGTATTTAGGTTTATCAACGACATGTACTTTAAAAATGTTTGAGAGATCCTACCAGTCTTTGAAAACATCCTTGTTCCTTGTTTCAGTTCCAGTTTTATATATATTTCCTCCCTTGCACCTGATTATTCCAACATCAGATGGATGGCCTAGGGAATCTCATTCTGGAATTGATTGTTTCTGCTGATTGTCTCCCTTTGTAGCTGATTTCTTCATTATTTTGTAAATTTAGATCATGAGCTCATGTTTAGCTAAACAGGGGACCTTGTAAGCGGCTTAGGTGTGAACACTCGTAAGTTTCAGCAAAAAGTCGGCAAAGATTTATTTGTGTCCCTCCAATGAGTTGCCCACAAGGACCCCGTTTTCTAGAAGTGTTGGTCCAATACTCCTTCTAGGAGTAGGGGACTTATACAGGGCTGCTTTCGGCCCCCGATCTTGGGCAGGGGCAGTGGGCGGCCTGTGGCCCTGGCAGGAGTCTCTCTGCATGTGAACCCGGGAATCATCTCTCCTGCGAACTTCGGTCACCTGGCAGGAAGCTACGATGCCCAGACCTATGGTTAGCTGTGCAGCGAGGTATACTGTGCGGACAGGTTCCACACACACTTCAACTAAGTGGGTGGCCTGAGTGGAAATGTGAGAGTTTGGGTAGCTGTGCAGACAAAGAAGGCGCCCTATGGCCTGAGCCTAAATGCTTGTGACACCCCACTGGGCCTGCCGGGCTCTGAGGGCCATGCCCTGGGCCCCCTGCTCCCCTGCCCTTTGTTCAGTCACAGCAGAGATGGCCACACCCACTCCCTCAGTGAGGGCAGTGTTCCAGGCTCCCTCAGCCCCGCCCACTCTCCGCAGTTTACCATGGACTAAAGATGCTGCATTCTGAGGCCAGGGCGTTCCGAGAATGCCAAGGGCAGACATGATGACCTTAAATGATTTCCTCTTGTGTCAGTTTTGGTAAACTTTAGGAGCTAGGAAATGGTCCGCTTTACAGAAATGTTCCAATTTACTGGCATTTCATATATTCTCTGCTATAACATTGTCCTGATTCTTTCTATATATTCTTAATTATGTTTGTGTTTTCCTTAATCAAAGTGTGTCTTTTAAATCTTTTCAAAGAATATTCTTTGGACTTACTACCTCACCTGAATTTTATACGTTTTCTGTGGTATTAAGTTCTGCTCATATCTTTATTTATCTTTTTTCTATGTTCTCAGGGTTTATTGTTTTGATCTTCTGATGTCAATTAAAACACTTGGTTATTCATTTTCATCAATCTTTTTACTTATAAAGATTTGAACTTTTAAAGATTCCAGCTCACTTTTAAATTTCTAAGGGTCAAGTCCTCTACATTGTGGCTGGCCTACGGCTTAGTTCTCCATATAGCAATGTATATATTGACATTTTCCCCTCGACTTTCTGTGATTCCCTACAACTCACCTTTCTTTTCAGACAAGCCATTTGAAATACACTTAACTTATTTCACAGCCAATAAGTCTTTGAAATAATGTCTATTTTTTAGAGACATCTTCTTATATAATTAGGCAGAAAATCTCTCCTGCCATAGTTTTCAAAACAGCATAATTTCACTCTTCTCAATGCTTAATCTGAGGTATTAAACAACCTTTGAGTATTTAGGTTCATCAACGACATGTACTTTAAAAATGTTTTAGAGATCCTACCAGCCTTTGAAAACCTCCTTGTTCCTTGTTTCAGTTCCAGTTTTATGTATATTTTCTGCCTTGCACCTGATTATTCCAACATCAGATGGATGGCCTAGGGAATCTCATTCTGGTATCGATTGTTTTTGCTGATTGTCTCCCTTTGTAGCTGATTTCTTCAATATTGTGTAAATTTAGATCATGAGCTCATGTTTAGCTAAACAGCTGACCTTGTAAGAGGCTTAGGTGTGAACGCTGGTAAGCTTCAGCAGAAAGTCGGCAAAGATTTATTTGTGTCCCTCCAATGAGTTGCCCGCAAGGACCCCGTTTTGTACAAGTGTTGGTCCAATACTCCTTCGAGAGGCAGTGGACTCAGACATGGCTGCTTTTCAACCTACGATCTCTGGCAGGGCCAGTGGGCGGCCTGTGGCTCGAGCAAGAGCCTCTCCACATGTGTCCCAGGGACCCATTTGCCTGCGAACTTCGGTCACCTGGCAGGAAGCTACGATGCCCTGACCTATGGTGAGCTGTGCAGCGAGGAGTACTGCGAGGACAGGTTCCAAACACACTTCAAATAAGAGGGCGGCCTGAGTGGAAAGGTGAGAGTTTGGGCAGCTGTGCAGACAAAGAAGGCGCCCTTTGGCCTGGGCCTAAATGCTTGTGACACCCCACTGGGTCTGCCGGGCCCTGAGGGCCCTGCCCTGGGCCCCCTGCTCCCCTGCCCTTTGTTCAGTCACAGCAGAGATGGCCACACCCACTCCCTCAGTGAGGACAGTCTTCCAAGCTCCCTCAGCCACGTCCCCTCTCCGCAGGTTACCATGGACTACAGATGCTGCATTCTGAGGCCGGGGCGTTCCGAGAATGCCAAGGGCAGACATGATGACCTTAAATGATTTCCTCTTGTGTCAGTTTTGGTAAACTTTAGGAGCTAGGAAATGGTCCGCTTTACAGAAATGTTCAAATTTACTGGCATTTCATATATTCTCTGCTATAACATTGTCCTGATTCTTTCTGTATATTCTTTACTTATGTTTTTGTTTTCCTTAATCAAAGTGTGTCTTTTAAATCTTTTCAAAGAATATTCTTTGGACTTACTAAATCACCTGAATTTTATACGTTTTCTGTTGTATTAAGTTCTGCTCATATCTTTATTTATCTTTTTTCTATGTTCTCAGGGTTTATTGTTTTGATTTTCTGATGTCAAGTAAAACACTTGGTTATTCAGTTTAATAAATCTTTTTACTTATAAAGATTTGAACTTATAAGATTCCAGCTTACTTGTACGTTTCTAAGGGTCCATTCCTCTACACTGTTGCCGGCCTAAGGCTTAGTTCACCATATAGCAATGTATATATTGACATATTATCCCCTCGGCTTTCTGTGATTCCCTACATCTCACCTTTCTTTGCAGACAAGCCATTTGAAATACCCTTAACTTATTTCACAGCCAATAATTCTTTGAAATAATGTGTATTTTTTAGAGAAATTATCTTATATAATTAGGCAGAAAATCTCACCTTCCATAGTTTTCTAAACAGCATAATTTCACTCTTCTCACTGCTTAATTTGTTGTATTAAACAACCTTTGAGTATTTAGCTTTATCAATGACATGTACTTTAAAAATGTTTTAGAGATCCTACCAGTCTTTGAAAACATGCTTGTTCCTTGTTTCATTTCCAGGTTTATGTATATTTTCTGCCTAGCACCTGATTATTCCAACATCTCAAGGATGGCCTAGGGAATCTAATTCTGGTATTGATTGTTTTTGCTGATTGTCTCCCTTTGTAGCTGATTTCTTCATTATTGTGTAAATTTAGATCATGAGCTCATGTTTAGCTAAACAGCTGACCTTGTAAGAGGCTTAGGTGTGAACGCTCCTAAGTTTCAGCAAAAAGTCGGCAAAGATTTATTTGTGTCCCTCCAATGAGTTGCCCACAAGGACCCCGTTTTCTAGAAGTGTTGGTCCAATACTCCTTCTAGGAGTAGGGGACTTAGACAGGGCTGCTTTCGGCCCCCGATCTTGGGCAGGGGCAGTGGGCGGCCTGTGGCCCGGGCAGGAGCCTCTCTGCGTGTGAACCCGGGAATCATCTCTCCTGCGAACTTCGGTCACCTGGCAGGAAGCTACGATGCCCAGACCTATGGTTAGCTGTGCAGCGAGGTATACTGCGCGGACAGGTTCCACACACACTTCAACTAAGTGGGTGGCCTGAGTGGAAAAGTGAGAGTTTGGGTAGCTGTGCAGACAAAGAAGGCGCCCTATGGCCTGGGCCTAAATGCTTGTGACACTCCACTGGGCCTGCCGGGCTCTGAGGGCCCTGCCCTGGGCCCCCTGCTCCCCTGCCCTTTGTTCAGTCACAGCAGAGATGGCCACACCCACTCCCTCAGTGAGGGCAGTGTTCCAGCCTCCCTCAGCCACGCCCACTCTCCGCAGGTTACCATGGACTACAGATGCTGCATTCTGAGGCCAGGGCGTTCCGAGAATGCCAAGGGCAGACATGATGACCTTAAATGATTTACTCTTGTGTCAGTTTTGGTAAACTGTAGGAGCTAGGAAATGGTCAACTTTACAGAAATGTTCAAATTTACTGGCATTTCATATATACTCTGCTATAACATTGTCCTGATTCTTTCTATATATTCTTTAATTATGTTTGTGTTTTCCTTAATCAAAGTGTGTCTTTTAAATCTTTTCAAAGAATATTCTTTGGACTTACTACCTCACCTGAATTTTATACGTTTTCTGTGGTATTAAGTTCTGCTCATATCTTTATTTATCTTTTTTCTATGTTCTCAGGGTTTATTGTTTTGATCTTCTGATGTCAATTAAAACACTTGGTTATTCATTTTCATCAATCTTTTTACTTATAGAGATTTGAACTTTTAAAGATTCCAGCTCACTTTTAAGTTTCTAAGGGTCAGGTCCTCTACATTGTGCCTGGCCTAAGGCTTAGTTCACCATATAGCAATGTATATATTGACATTTTCCCCTCGACTTTCTGTGATTCCCTACATCTCACCTTTCTTTGCAGACAAGCCATTTGAAATACACTTAACTTATTTCACAGCCAATAAGTCTTTGAAATAATGTCTATTGTTTAGAGAAATCTTCTTATATAATTAGCAGAAAATCTCACCTGCCATAGTTTTCAAAACAGCATAATTTCACTCTTCTCAATGCTTAATCTGTGGTATTAAACAACCTTTGAGTATTTAGGTATATCAACGACATGTACTTTAAAAATGTTTGAGAGATCCTACCAGCCTTTGAAAACCTCCTTGTTCCTTGTTACAGTTCCAGTTTTATGTATATTTTCTGCCTTGCACCTGATTATTCCAACATCAGATGGATGGCCTAGGGAATCTCATTCTGGTATTGATTTTTTCTGCTGATTGTCTCCTTTGTAGCTGATTTCTTCAATATTGTGTAAATTTAGATCATGAGCTCATGTTTAGCTAAACAGCTGACCTTGTAAGAGGCTTAGGTTTGAACGCTGGTAAGCTTCAGCAGAAAGTCGGCACAGATTTATTTGTGTCCCTCCAATGAGTTGCCCGCAAGGACCCCGTTTTCTACAAGTGTTGGTCCAATACTCCTTCGAGAGGCAGTGGACTCAGATATGGCTGCTTTTCAGCCTTCGATCTGGGGCAGGGCCAGTGGGCGGCCTGTGGCCCGGGCAAGAGCCTCTCCGCATGTGTCCCAGGGACCCATTTGCCTGCGAACTTCGGTCACCTGGCAGGAAGCTACGATGCCCTGACCTATGGTGAGCTGTGCAGCGAGGAGTACTGCGCGGACAGGTTCCAAACACACTTCAAATAAGAGGGCGGCTTGAGTGGAAAGGTGAGAGTTTGGGCAGCTGTGCAGACAGAGAAGGCGCCCTTTGGCATGGGCCTAAATGCTTGTGACACCCCACTGGGTCTGCCGGGCTCTGAGGGCCCTTCCCTGGGCCCCCTGCTCCCCTGCCCTTTGTTCAGTCACAGCAGAGATGGCCACACCCACTCCCTCAGTGAGGGCAGTGTTCCAGCCTCCCTCAGACCCGCCCACTCTCGGCAGGATACCATGGACTACAGATGCTGCATTCTGAGGCCAGGGCGTTCCGAGAATGCCAAGGGCAGACATGATGACCTTAAATGATTTCCTCTTGTGTCAGTTTTGGTAAAGTTTAGGAGCTAGGAAATGGTCCGCTTTACAGAAATGTTCAAATTTACTGGCATTTCATATATTCTCTGCTATAACATTGTCCTGATTCTTTCTGTATATTCTTTACTTATGTTTTTGTTTTCCTTAATCAAAGTGTGTTTTTAAATATTTTCAAAGAATATTCTTTGGACTTACTAAATCACCTGAATTTTATATGTTTTCTGTTGTATTAAGTTCTGCTCATATCTTTATTTATCTTTTTTCTATGTTCTCAGGGTTTATTGTTTTGATCTTCTGATGTCAATTAAAACACTTGGTTATTCATTTTCATCAATCTTTTTACTTATAAAGATTTGAACTTTTAAAGATTCCAGCTCACTTTTAAATTTCTAAGGGTCAGGTCCTCTACATTGTGGCTGGCCTACGGCTTAGTTCTCCATATAGCAATGTATATATTGACATTTTCCCCTCGACTTTCTGTGATTCCCTACATCTCACCTTTCTTTTCAGACAAGCCATTTGAAATACACTTAACTTATTTCACAGCCAATAAGTCTTTGAAATAATGTCTATTTTTTAGAGACATCTTCTTATATAATTAGTCAGAAAATCTCACCTGCCATAGTTTTCAAAACAGCATAATTTCACTCTTCTCAATGCTTAATCTGAGGTATTAAACAACCTTTGAGTATTTAGGTTCATCAACGACATGTACTTTAAAAATGTTTTAGAGATCCTACCAGCCTTTGAAAACCTCCTTGTTCCTTGTTTCAGTTCCAGTTTTATGTATATTTTCTGCCTTGCACCTGATTATTCCAACATCAGATGGATGGCCTAGGGAATCTCATTCTGGTATTGATTGTTTTTGCTGATTGTCTCCCTTTGTAGCTGATTTCTTCAATATTGTGTAAATTTAGATCATGAGCTCATGTTTAGCTAAACAGCTGACCTTGTAAGAGGCTTAGGTGTGAACGCTGGTAAGCTTCAGCAGAAAGTCGGCAAAGATTTATTTGTGTCCCTCCAATGAGTTGCCCGCAAGGACCCCGTTTTGTACAAGTGTTGGTCCAATACTCCTTCGAGAGGCAGTGGACTCAGACATGGCTGCTTTTCAGCCTACGATCTGGGGCAGGGCCAGTGGGCGGCCTGTGGCTCGAGCAAGAGCCTCTCCACATGTGTCCCAGGGACCCATTTGCCTGCGAACTTCGGTCACCTGGCAGGAAGCTACGATGCCCTGACCTATGGTGAGCTGTGCAGCGAGGAGTACTGCGAGGACAGGTTCCAAACACACTTCAAATAAGAGGGCGGCCTGAGTGGAAAGGTGAGAGTTTGGGCAGCTGTGCAGACAAAGAAGGCGCCCTTTGGCCTGGGCCTAAATGCTTGTGACACCCCACTGGGACTGCCGGGCCCTGAGGGCCCTGCCCTGGGCCCCCTGCTCCCCTGCCCTTTGTTCAGTCACAGCAGAGATGGCCACACCCACTCCCTCAGTGAGGACAGTCTTCCAAGCTCCCTCAGCCACGTCCCCTCTCCGCAGGTTACCATGGACTACAGATGCTGCATTCTGAGGCCGGGGCGTTCCGAGAATGCCAAGGGCAGACATGATGACCTTAAATGATTTCCTCTTGTGTCAGTTTTGGTAAACTTTAGGAGCTAGGAAATGGTCCGCTTTACAGAAATGTTCAAATTTACTGGCATTTCATATATTCTCTGCTATAACATTGTCCTGATTCTTTCTGTATATTCTTTACTTATGTTTTTGTTTTCCTTAATCAAAGTGTGTCTTTTAAATCTTTTCAAAGAATATTCTTTGGACTTACTAAATCACCTGAATTTTATACGTTTTCTGTTGTATTAATTTCTGCTCATATCTTTATTTATCTTTTTTCTATGTTCTCAGGGTTTATAGTTTTGATTTTCTGATGTCAAGTAAAACACTTGGTTATTCAGTTTAATAAATCTTTTTACTTATAAAGATTTGAACTTATAAGATTCCAGCTTACTTGTACGTTTCTAAGGGTCCATTCCTCTACACTGTTGCCGGCCTAAGGCTTAGTTCACCATATAGCAATGTATATATTGACATATTATCCCCTCGGCTTTCTGTGATTCCCTACATCTCACCTTTCTTTGCAGACAAGCCATTTGAAATACCCTTAACTTATTTCACAGCCAATAATTCTTTGAAATAATGTGTATTTTTTAGAGAAATCATCTTATATAATTAGGCAGAAAATCTCACCTGCCATAGTTTTCTAAACAGCATAATTTCACTCTTCTCACTGCTTAATTTGTTGTATTAAACAACCTTTGAGTATTTAGCTTTATCAATGACATGTACTTTAAAAATGTTTTAGAGATCCTACCAGTCTTTGAAAACATGCTTGTTCCTTGTTTCATTTCCAGGTTTATGTATATTTTCTGCCTAGCACCTGATTATTCCAACATCTCAAGGATGGCCTAGGGAATCTAATTCTGGTATTGATTGTTTTTGCTGATTGTCTCCCTTTGTAGCTGATTTCTTCATTATTGTGTAAATTTAGATCATAAGCTCATGTTTAGCTAAACAGCTGACCTTGTAAGAGGCTTAGGTGTGAACGCTCCTAAGTTTCAGCAAAAAGTCGGCAAAGATTTATTTGTGTCCCTCCAATGAGTTGCCCACAAGGACCCCGTTTTCTAGAAGTGTTGGTCCAATACTCCTTCTAGGAGTAGGGGACTTAGACAGGGCTGCTTTCGGCCCCCGATCTTGGGCAGGGGCAGTGGGCGGCCTGTGGCCCGGGCAGGAGCCTCTCTGCGTGTGAACCCGGGATTCATCTCTCCTGCGAACTTCGGTCACCTGGCAGGAAGCTACGATGCCCAGACCTATGGTTAGCTGTGCAGCGAGGTATACTGCGCGGACAGGTTCCACACACACTTCAACTAAGTGGGTAGCCTGAGTGGAAAAGTGAGAGTTTGGGTAGCTGTGCAGACAAAGAAGGCGCCCTATGGCCTGGGCCTAAATGCTTGTGACACTCCACTGGGCCTGCCGGGCTCTGAGAGCCCTGCCCTGGGCCCCCTGCTCCCCTGCCCTTTGTTCAGTCACAGCAGAGATGGCCACACCCACTCCCTCAGTGAGGGCAGTGTTCCAGCCTCCCTCAGCCCCGCCCACTCTCCGCAGGTTACCATGGACTACAGATGCTGCATTCTGAGGCCAGGGCGTTCCGAGAATGCCAAGGGCAGACATGATGACCTTAAATGATTTCCTCTTGTGTCCGTTTTGGTAAACTGTAGGAGCTAGGAAATGGTCAACTTTACAGAAATGTTCAAATTTACTGGCATTTCATATATTCTCTGCTATAACATTGTCCTGATTCTTTCTATATATTCTTTAATTATGTTTGTGTTTTCCTTAATCAAAGAGTGTGTTTTAAATCTTTTCAAAGAATATTCTTTGGACTTACTACCTCACCTGAATTTTATACGTTTTCTGTGGTATTAAGTTCTGCTCATATCCTTATTTATCTTTTTTCTATGTTCTCAGGGTTTATTGTTTTGATCTTCTGATGTCAATTAAAACACTTGGTCATTCATTTTCATCAATCTTTTTACTTATAAAGATTTGACCTTTTAAAGATTCCAGCTCATTTTTAAATTTCTAAGGGTCAGGTCCTCTACATTGTGGATGGCCTAAGGCTTAGTTCACCACATAGCAATGTATATATTGACATTTTCCCCTCGACTTTCTGTGATTCCCTACATCTCACCTTTCTTTGCAGACAAGCCATTTGAAATACACTTAACTTATTTCACAGCCAATAAGTCTTTGAAATAATGTCTATTTTTTAGAGAAATCTTCTTATATAATTAGGCAGAAAATCTCACCTGCCATAGTTTTCAAAACAGCATAATTTCACTCTTCTCAATGCTTAATCTGTGGTATTAAACAACCTTTGAGTATTTAGGTTTATCAACGACATGTACTTTAAAAATGTTTGAGAGATCCTACCAGTCTTTGAAAACATCCTTGTTCCTTGTTTCAGTTCCAGTTTTATATATATTTCCTCCCTTGCACCTGATTATTCCAACATCAGATGGATGGCCTAGGGAATCTCATTCTGGAATTGATTGTTTCTGCTGATTGTCTCCCTTTGTAGCTGATTTCTTCATTATTTTGTAAATTTAGATCATGAGCTCATGTTTAGCTAAACAGCGGACCTTGTAAGCGGCTTAGGTGTGAACGCTCGTAAGTTTCAGCAAAAAGTCGGCAAAGATTTATTTGTGTCCCTCCAATGAGTTGCCCACAAGGACCCCGTTTTCTAGAAGTGTTGGTCCAATACTCCTTCTAGGAGTAGGGGACTTATACAGGGCTGCTTTCGGCCCCCGATCTTGGGCAGGGGCAGTGGGCGGCCTGTGGCCCTGGCAGGAGTCTCTCTGCATGTGAACCCGGGAATCATCTCTCCTGCGAACTTCGGTCACCTGGCAGGAAGCTACCATGCCCAGACCTAGGGTTAGCTGTGCAGCGAGGTATACTGTGCGGACAGGTTCCACACACACTTCAACTAAGTGGGTGGCCTGAGTGGAAAAGTGAGAGTTTGGGTAGCAGTGCAGACAAAGAAGGCGCCCTATGGCCTGAGCCTAAATGCTTGTGACACCCCACTGGTCCTGCCGGGCTCTGAGGGCCCTGCCCTGGGCCCCCTGCTCCCCTGCCCTTTGTTCAGTCACAGCAGAGATGGCCACACCCACTCCCTCAGTGAGGGCAGTGTTCCAGCCTCCCTCAGCCCCGCCCACTCTCCGCAGTTTACCATGGACTAAAGATGCTGCATTCTGAGGCCAGGGCGTTCCGAGAATGCCAAGGGCAGACATGATGACCTTAAATGATTACCTCTTGTGTCAGTTTTGGTAAACTTTAGGAGCTAGGAAATGTTCCGCTTTACAGAAATGTTCCAATTTACTGGCATTTCATATATTCTCTGCTATAACATTGTCCTGATTCTTTCTATATATTCTTAATTATGTTTGTGTTTTCCTTAATCAAAGTGTGTCTTTTAAATCTTTTCAAAGAATATTCTTTGGACTTACTACCTCACCTGAATTTTATACGTTTTCTGTGGTATTAAGTTCTGCTCATATCTTTATTTATCTTTTTTCTATGTTCTCAGGGTTTATTGTTTTGATCTTCTGATGTCAATTAAAACACTTGGTTATTCATTTTCATCAATCTTTTTACTTATAAAGATTTGAACTTTTAAAGATTCCAGCTCACTTTTAAATTTCTAAGGGTCAGGTCCTCTACATTGTGGCTGGCCTACGGCTTAGTTCTCCATATAGCAATGTATATATTGACATTTTCCCCTCGACTTTCTGTGATTCCCTACATCTCACCTTTCTTTTCAGACAAGCCATTTGAAATACACTTAACTTATTTCACAGCCAATAAGTCTTTGAAATAATGTCTATTTTTTAGAGAAATCTTCTTATATAATTAGGCAGAAAATCTCACCTGCCATAGTTTTCAAAACAGCATAATTTCACTCTTCTCAATGCTTAATCTGAAGTATTAAACAACCTTTGAGTATTTAGGTTCATCAACGACATGTACTTTAAAAATGTTTTAGAGATCCTACCAGCCTTTGAAAACCTCCTTGTTCCTTGTTTCAGTTCCAGTTTTATGTATATTTTCTGCCTTGCACCTGATTATTCCAACATCAGATGGATGGCCTAGGGAATCTCATTCTGGTATTGATTGTTTTTGCTGATTGTCTCCCTTTGTAGCTGATTTCTTCAATATTGTGTAAATTTAGATCATGAGCTCATGTTTAGCTAAACAGCTGACCTTGTAAGAAGCTTAGGTGTGAACGCTGGTAAGCTTCAGCAGAAAGTCGGCAAAGATTTATTTGTGTCCCTCCAATGAGTTGCCCGCAAGGACCCCGTTTTCTACAAGTGTTGGTCCAATACTCCTTCGAGAGGCAGTGGACTCAGACATGGCTGCTTTTCAGCCTACGATCTGGGGCAGGGCCAGTGGGCGGCCTGTGGCCCGAGCAAGAGCCTCTCCACATGTGTCCCAGGGACCCATTTACCTGCGAACTTCGGTCACCTGGCAGGAAGCTACGATGCCCTGACCTATGGTGAGCTGTGCAGCGAGGAGTACTGCGCGGACAGGTTCCAAACACACTTCAAATAAGAGGGCGGCCTGAGTGGAAAGGTGAGAGTTTGGGCAGCTGTGCAGACAAAGAAGGCGCCCTTTGGCCTGGGCCTAAATGCTTGTGACACCCCACAGGGTCTGCCGGGCCCTGAGGGCCCTGCCCTGGGCCCCCTGCTCCCCTGCCCTTTGTTCAGTCATAGCAGAGATGGCCACACCCACTCCCTCAGTGAGGGCAGTCTTCCAAGCTCCCTCAGCCACGCCCCCTCTCCGCAGGTTACCATGGACTACAGATGCTGCATTCTGAGGCCGGGGCGTTCCGAGAATGCCGAGGGCAGACATGATGACCTTAAATGATTTCCTCTTGTGTCAGTTTTGGTAAAGTTTAGGAGCTAGGAAATGGTCCGCTTTACAGAAATGTTCAAATTTACTGGCATTTCATATATTCTCTGCTATACCATTGTCCTGATTCTTTCTGTATATTCTTTACTTATGTTTTTGTTTTCCTTAATCAAAGTGTGTCTTTTAAATCTTTTCAAAGAATATTCTTTGGACTTACTAAATCACCTGAATTTTATACGTTTTCTGTTGTATTAAGTTCTGCTCATATCTTTATTTATCTTTTTTCTATGTTCTCAGGGTTTATTGTTTTGATTTTCTGATGTCAAGTAAAACACTTGGTTATTCAGTTTAATAAATCTTTTTACTTATAAAGATTTGAACTTATAAGATTCCAGCTTACTTGTACGTTTCTAAGGGTCCATTCCTCTACACTGTTGCCGGCCTAAGGCTTAGTTCACCATATAGCAATGTATATATTGACATATTATCCCCTCGGCTTTCTGTGATTCCCTACATCTCACCTTTCTTTGCAGACAAGCCATTTGAAATACCCTTAACTTATTTCACAGCCAATAATTCTTTGAAATAATGTGTATTTTTTAGAGAAATCATCTTATATAATTAGGCAGAAAATCTCACCTGCCATAGTTTTCTAAACAGCATAATTTCACTCTTCTCACTGCTTAATTTGTTGTATTAAACAACCTTTGAGTATTTAGCTTTATCAATGACATGTACTTTAAAAATGTTTTAGAGATCCTACCAGTCTTTGAAAACATGCTTGTTCCTTGTTTCATTTCCAGGTTTATGTATATTTTCTGCCTAGCACCTGATTATTCCAACATCTCAAGGATGGCCTAGGGAATCTAATTCTGGTATTGATTGTTTTTGCTGATTGTCTCCCTTTGTAGCTGATTTCTTCATTATTGTGTAAATTTAGATCATGAGCTCATGTTTAGCTAAACAGCTGACCTTGTAAGAGGCTTAGGTGTGAACGCTCCTAAGTTTCAGCAAAAAGTCGGCAAAGATTTATTTGTGTCCCTCCAATGAGTTGCCCACAAGGACCCCGTTTTCTAGAAGTGTTGGTCCAATACTCCTTCTAGGAGTAGGGGACTTAGACAGGGCTGCTTTCGGCCCCCGATCTTGGGCAGGGGCAGTGGGCGGCCTGTGGCCCGGGCAGGAGCCTCTCTGCGTGTGAACCCGGGAATCATCTCTCCTGCGAACTTCGGTCACCTGGCAGGAAGCTACGATGCCCAGACCTATGGTTAGCTGTGCAGCGATGTATACTGCGCGGACAGGTTCCACACACACTTCAACTAAGTGGGTGGCCTGAGTGGAAAAGTGAGAGTTTGGGTAGCTGTGCAGACAAAGAAGGCACCCTATGGCCTGGGCCTAAATGCTTGTGACACTCCACTGGGCCTGCCGGGCTCTGAGGGCCCTGCCCTGGGCCCCCTGCTCCCCTGCCCTTTGTTCAGTCACAGCAGAGATGGCCACACCCACTCCCTCAGTGAGGGCAGTGTTCCAGCCTCCCTCAGCCACGCCCACTCTCCGCAGGTTACCATGGACTACAGATGCTGCATTCTGAGGCCAGGGCGTTCCGAGAATGCCAAGGGCAGACATGATGACCTTAAATGATTTCCTCTTGTGTCAGTTTTGGTAAACTGTAGGAGCTAGGAAATGGTCAACTTTACAGAAATGTTCAAATTTACTGGCATTTCATATATTCTCTGCTATAACATTGTCCTGATTCTTTCTATATATTCTTTAATTATGTTTGTGTTTTCCTTAATCAAAGTGTGTCTTTTAAATCTTTTCAAAGAATATTCTTTGGACTTACTACCTCACCTGAATTTTATACGTTTTCTGTGGTATTAAGTTCTGCTCATATCTTTATTTATCTTTTTTCTATGTTCTCAGGGTTTATTGTTTTGATCTTCTGATGTCAATTAAAACACTTGGTTATTCATTTTCATCAATCTTTTTACTTATAGAGATTTGAACTTTTAAAGATTCCAGCTCACTTTTAAGTTTCTAAGGGTCAGGTCCTCTACATTGTGCCTGGCCTAAGGCTTAGTTCACCATATAGCAATGTATATATTGACATTTTCCCCTCGACTTTCTGTGATTCCCTACATCTCACCTTTCTTTGCAGACAAGCCATTTGAAATACACTTAACTTATTTCACAGCCAATAAGTCTTTGAAATAATGTCTATTGTTTAGAGAAATCTTCTTATATAATTAGGCAGAAAATCTCACCTGCCATAGTTTTCAAAACAGCATAATTTCACTCTTCTCAATGCTTAATCTGTGGTATTAAACAACCTTTGAGTATTTAGGTATATCAACGACATGTACTTTAAAAATGTTTGAGAGATCCTACCAGCCTTTGAAAACCTCCTTGTTCCTTGTTACAGTTCCAGTTTTATGTATATTTTCTGCCTTGCACCTGATTATTCCAACATCAGATGGATGGCCTAGGGAATCTCATTCTGGTATTGATTGTTTCTGCTGATTGTCTCCCTTTGTAGCTGATTTCTTCAATATTGTGTAAATTTAGATCATGAGTTCATGTTTAGCTAAACAGCTGACCTTGTAAGAGGCTTATGTTTGAACGCTGGTAAGCTTCAGCAGAAAGTCGGCAAAGATTTATTTGTGTCCCTCCAATGAGTTGCCCGCAAGGACCCCGTTTTCTACAAGTGTTGGTCCAATACTCCTTCGAGAGGCAGTGGACTCAGATATGGCTGCTTTTCAGCCTTCGATTTGGGGCAGGGCCAGTGGGCGGCCTGTGGCCCGGGCAAGAGCCTCTCCGCATGTGTCCCAGGGACCCATTTGCCTGCGAACTTCGGTCACCTGGCAGGAAGCTACGATGCCCTGACCTATGGTGAGCTGTGCAGCGAGGAGTACTGCGTGGACAGGTTCCAAACACACTTCAAATAAGAGGGCGGCCTGAGTGGAAAGGTGAGAGTTTGGGCAGCTGTGCAGACAGAGAAGGCGCCCTTTGGCCTGGGCCTAAATGCTTGTGACACCCCACTGGGTCTGCCGGGCTCTGAGGGCCCAGCCCTGGGCCCCCTGCTCCCCTGCCCTTTGTTCAGTCACAGCAGAGATGGCCACACCCACTCCCTCAGTGAGGGCAGTGTTCCAGCCTCCCTCAGACCCGCCCACTCTCGGCAGGATACCATGGACTACAGATGCTGCATTCTGAGGCCAGGGCGTTCCGAGAATGCCAAGGGCAGACATGATGACCTTAAATGATTTCCTCTTGTGTCAGTTTTGGTAAAGTTTAGGAGCTAGGAAATGGTCCGCTTTACAGAAATGTTCAAATTTACTGGCATTTCATATATTCTCTGCTATAACATTGTCCTGATTCTTTCTGTATATTCTTTACTTATGTTTTTGTTTTCCTTAATCAAAGTGTGTTTTTAAATATTTTCAAAGAATATTCTTTGGACTTACTAAATCACCTGAATTTTATATGTTTTCTGTTGTATTAAGTTCTGCTCATATCTTTATTTATCTTTTTTCTATGTTCTCAGGGTTTATTGTTTTGATTTTCTGATGTCAAGTAAAACACTTGGTTATTCATTTTAATAAATCTTTTTACTTATAAAGATTTGAACTTTTAAAGATTCCAGCTTACTTGTACGTTTCTAAGGGTCCATTCCTCTACACTGTTGCCGGCCTAAGGCTTAGTTCACCAAATAGCAATGTATATATTGACATATTATCCCCTCGGCTTTCTGTGATTCCCTACATCTCACCTTTCTTTGCAGACAAGCCATTTGAAATACCCTTAACTTATTTCACAGCCAATAATTCTTTGAAATAATGTGTATTTTTTAGAGAAATCATCTTATATAATTAGGCAGAAAATCTCACCTTCCATAGTTTTCTAAACAGCATAATTTCACTCTTCTCACTGCTTAATTTGTTGTATTAAACAACCTTTGAGTATTTAGCTTTATCAATGACATGTACTTTAAAAATGTTTTAGAGATCCTACCAGTCTTTGAAAACATGCTTGTTCCTTGTTTCATTTCCAGGTTTATGTATATTTTCTGCCTAGCACCTGATTATTCCAACATCTCAAGGATGGCCTAGGGAATCTAATTCTGGTATTGATTGTTTTTGCTGATTGTCTCCCTTTGTAGCTGATTTCTTCATTATTGTGTAAATTTAGATCATGAGCTCCTGTTTAGCTAAACAGCGGACCTTGTAAGCGGCTTAGGTGTGAACGCTCGTAAGTTTCAGCAAAAAGTCGGCAAAGATTTATTTGTGTCCCTCCAATGAGTTGCCCACAAGGACCCCGTTTTCTAGAAGTGTTGGTCCAATACTCCTTCTAGGAGTAGGGGACTTATACAGGGCTGCTTTCGGCCCCCGATCTTGGGCAGGGGCAGTGGGCGGCCTGTGGCCCTGGCAGGAGTCTCTCTGCATGTGAACCCGGGAATCATCTCTCCTGTGAACTTCGGTCACATGGCAGGAAGCTACGATGCCCAGACCTAGGGTTAGCTGTGCAGCGAGGTATACTGTGCGGACAGGTTCCACACACACTTCAACTAAGTGGGTGGCCTGAGTGGAAAAGTGAGAGTTTGGGTAGCTGTGCAGACAAAGAAGGCGCCCTATGGCCTGAGCCTAAATGCTTGTGACACCCCACTGGGCCTGCCGGGCTCTGAGGGCCCTGCCCTGGGCCCCCTGCTCCCCTGCCCTTTGTTCAGTCACAGCAGAGATGGCCACACCCACTCCCTCAGTGAGGGCAGTGTTCCAGCCTCCCTAGGCCCGCCCACTCTCCACAGTTTACCATGGACTAAAGATGCTGCATTCTGAGGCCAGGGCGTTCCGAGAATGCCAAGGGCAGACATGATGACCTTAAATGATTTCCTCTTGTGTCAGTTTTGGTAAACTTTAGGAGCTAGGAAATGGTCCGCTTTACAGAAATGTTCCAATTTACTGGCATTTCATATATTCTCTGCTATAACATTGTCCTGATTCTTTCTATATATTCTTAATTATGTTTGTGTTTTCCTTAATCAAACTGTGTCTTTTAAATCTTTTCAAAGAATATTCTTTGGACTTACTACCTCACCTGAATTTTATACGTTTTCTGTGGTATTAAGTTCTGCTCATATCTTTATTTATCTTTTTTCTATGTTCTCAGGGTTTATTGTTTTGAACTTCTGATGTCAATTAAAACACTTGGTTATTCATTTTCATCAATCTTTTTACTTATAAAGATTTGAACTTTTAAAGATTCCAGCTCACTTTTAAATTTCTAAGGGTCAGGTCCTCTACATTGTGGCTGGCCTACGGCTTAGTTCTCCATATAGCAATGTATATATTGACATTTTCCCCTCGACTTTCTGTGATTCCCTACATCTCACCTTTCTTTTCAGACAAGCCATTTGAAATACACTTAACTTATTTCACAGCCAATAAGTCTTTGAAATAATGTCTATTTTTTAGAGAAATCTTCTTATATAATTAGGCAGAAAATCTCACCTGCCATAGTTTTCAAAACAGCATAATTTCACTCTTCTCAATGCTTAATCTGAAGTATTAAACAACCTTTGAGTATTTAGGTTCATCAACGACATGTACTTTAAAAATGTTTTAGAGATCATACCAGCCTTTGAAAACCTCCTTGTTCCTTGTTTCATTTCCAGTTTTATGTATATTTTCTGCCTTGCACCTGATTATTCCAACATCAGATGGATGGCCTAGGGAATCTCATTCTGGTATTGATTGTTTTTGCTGATTGTCTCCCTTTGTAGCTGATTTCTTCAATATTGTGTAAATTTAGATCATGAGCTCATGTTTAGCTAAACAGCTGACCTTGTAAGAAGCTTAGGTGTGAACGCTGGTAAGCTTCAGCAGAAAGTCGGCAAAGATTTATTTGTGTCCCTCCAATGAGTTGCCCGCAAGGACCCCGTTTTCTACAAGTGTTGGTCCAATACTCCTTCGAGAGGCAGTGGACTCAGACATGGCTGCTTTTCAGCCTACGATCTGGGGCAGGGCCAGTGGGCGGCCTGTGGCCCGAGCAAGAGCCTCTCCACATGTGTCCCAGGGACCCATTTGCCTGCGAACTTCGGTCACCTGGCAGGAAGCTACGATGCCCTGACCTATGGTGAGCTGTGCAGCGAGGAGTACTGCGCGGACAGGTTCCAAACACACTTCAAATAAGAGGGCGGCCTGAGTGGAAAGGTGAGAGTTTGGGCAGCTGTGCAGACAAAGAAGGTGCCCTTTGGCTTGGGCCTAAATGCTTGTGACACCCCACTGGGACTGCCGGGCCCTGAGGGCCCTGCCCTGGGCCCCCTGCTCCCCTGCCCTTTGTTCAGTCACAGCAGAGATGGCCACACCCACTCCCTCAGTGAGGGCAGTGTTCCAGCCTCCCTCAGCCACGCCCACTCTCCGCAGGTTACCATGGACTACAGATGCTGCATTCTGAGGCCAGGGCGTTCCGAGAATGCCAAGGGCAGACATGATGACCTTAAATGATTTCCTCTTGTGTCAGTTTTGGTAAACTGTAGGAGCTAGGAAATGGTCAACTTTACAGAAATGTTCAAATTTACTGGCATTTCATATATTCTCTGCTATAACATTGTCCTGATTCTTTCTATATATTCTTTAATTATGTTTGTGTTTTCCTTAATCAAAGTGTGTCTTTTAAATCTTTTCAAAGAATATTCTTTGGACTTACTACCTCACCTGAATTTTATACGTTTTCTGTGGTATTAAGTTCTGCTCATATCTTTATTTATCTTTTTTCTATGTTCTCAGGGTTTATTGTTTTGATCTTCTGATGTCAATTAAAACACTTGGTTATTCATTTTCATCAATCTTTTTACTTATAAAGATTTGAACTTTTAAAGATTCCAGCTCACTTTTAAGTTTCTAAGGGTCAGGTCCTCTACATTGTGGCTGGCCTAAGGCTTAGTTCACCATATAGCAATGTATATATTGACATTTTCCCCTCGACTTTCTGTGATTCCCTACATCTCACCTTTCTTTGCAGACAAGCCATTTGAAATACACTTAACTTATTTCACAGCCAATAAGTCTTTGAAATAATGTCTATTTTTTAGAGAAATATTCTTATATAATTAGGCAGAAAATCTCACCTGCCATAGTTTTCAAAACAGCATAATTTCACTCTTCTCAATGCTTAATCTGTGGTATTAAACAACCTTTGAGTATTTAGGTATATCAACGACATGTACTTTAAAAATGTTTGAGAGATCCTACCAGCCTTTGAAAACCTCCTTGTTCCTTGTTACAGTTCCAGTTTTATGTATATTTTCTTCCTTGCACCTGATTATTCCAACATCAGATGGATGGCCTAGGGAATCTCATTCTGGTATTGATTGTTTCTGCTGATTGTCTCCCTTTGTAGCTGATTTCTTCAATATTGTGTAAATTTAGATCATGAGCTCATGTTTAGCTAAACAGCTGACCTTGTAAGAGGCTTAGGTGTGAACGCTGGTAAGCTTCAGCAGAAAGTCGGCAAAGATTTATTTGTGTCCCTCCAATGAGTTGCCCGCAAGGACCCCGTTTTGTACAAGTGTTGGTCCAATACTCCTTCGAGAGGCAGTGGACTCAGACATGGCTGCTTTTCAGCCTTCGATCTGGGGCAGGGCCAGTGGGCGGCCTGTGGCCCGGGCAAGAGCCTCTCCGCATGTGTCCCAGGGACCCATTTGCCTGCGAACTTCGGTCACCTGGCAGGAAGCTACGATGCCCTGACCTATGGTGAGCTGTGCAGCGAGGAGTACTGCGCGGACAGGTTCCAAACACACTTCAAATAAGAGGGCGGCCTGAGTGGAAAGGTGAGAGTTTGGGCAGCTGTGCAGACAGAGAAGGCGCCCTTTGGCCTGGGCCTAAATGCTTGTGACACCCCACTGGGTCTGCCGGGCTCTGAGGGCCCTGCCCTGGGCCCCCTGCTCCCCTGCCCTTTGTTCAGTCACAGCAGAGATGGCCACACCCACTCCCTCAGTGAGGGCAGTGTTCCAGCCTCCCTCAGACCCGCCCACTCTCGGCAGGATACCATGGACTACAGATGCTGCATTCTGAGGCCAGGGCGTTCCGAGAATGCCAAGGGCAGACATGATGACCTTAAATGATTTCCTCTTGTGTCAGTTTTGGTAAAGTTTAGGAGCTAGGAAATGGTCCGCTTTACAGAAATGTTCAAATTTACTGGCATTTCATATATTCTCTGCTATAACATTGTCCTGATTCTTTCTGTATATTCTTTACTTATGTTTTTCTTTTCCTTAATCAAAGTGTGTCTTTTAAATCTTTTCAAAGAATATTCTTTGGACTTACTAAATCACCTGAATTTTATACGTTTTCTGTTGTATTAAGTTCTGCTCATATCTTTATTTATCTTTTTTCTATGTTCTCAGGGTTTATTGTTTTGATTTCCTGATGTCAAGTAAAACACTTGGTTATTCAGTTTAATAAATCTTTTTACTTATAAAGATTTGAAATTTTTAAGATTCCAGCTTACTTGTACGTTTCTAAGGGTCCATTCCTCTACACTGTTGCCGGCCTAAGGCTTAGTTCACCATATAGCAATGTATATATTGACATATTATCCCCTCGGCTTTCTGTGATTCCCTACATCTCACCTTTCTTTGCAGACAAGCCATTTGAAATACCCTTAACTTATTTCACAGCCAATAATTCTTTGAAATAATGTGTATTTTTTAGAGAAATCATCTTATATAATTAGGCAGAAAATCTCACCTTCCATAGTTTTCTAAACAGCATAATTTCACTCTTCTCACTGCTTAATTTGTTGTATTAAACAACCTTTGAGTATTTAGCTTTATCAATGACATGTACTTTAAAAATGTTTTAGAGATCCTACCAGTCTTTGAAAACATGCTTGTTCCTTGTTTCATTTCCAGGTTTATGTATATTTTCTGCCTAGCACCTGATTATTCCAACATCTCAAGGATGGCCTAGGGAATCTAATTCTGGTATTGATTGTTTTTGCTGATTGTCTCCCTTTGTAGCTGATTTCTTCATTATTGTGTAAATTTAGATCATGAGCTCCTGTTTAGCTAAACAGCGGACCTTGTAAGCGGCTTAGGTGTGAACGCTCGTAAGTTTCTGCAAATGTCGGCAAAGATTTATTTGTGTCCCTCCAATGAGTTGCCCACAAGGACCCCGTTTTCTAGAAGTGTTGGTCCAATACTCCTTCTAGGAGTAGGGGACTTATACAGGGCTGCTTTCGGCCCCCGATCTTGGGCATGGGCAGTGGGCGGCCTGTGGCCCTGGCAGGAGTCTCTCTGCGTGTGAACCCGGGAATCATCTCTCCTGCGAACTTCGGTCACATGGCAGGAAGCTACGATGCCCAGACCTAGGGTTAGCTGTGCAGCGAGGTATACTGTGCGGACAGGTTCCACACACACTTCACCTAAGTGGGTGGCCTGAGTGGAAAAGTGAGAGTTTGGGTAGCTGTGCAGACAAAGAAGGCGCCCTATGGCCTGAGCCTAAATGCTTGTGACACCCCACTGGGCCTGCCGGGCTCTGAGGGCCCTGCCCTGGGCCCCCTGCTCCCCTGCCCTTTGTTCAGTCACAGCAGAGATGGCCACACCCACTCCCTCAGTGAGGGCAGTGTTCCAGCCTCCCTCAGCCCCGCCCACTCTCCGCAGTTTACCATGGACTAAAGATGCTGCATTCTGAGGCCAGGGCGTTCCGAGAATGCCAAGGGCAGACATGATGACCTTAAATGATTTCCTCTTGTGTCAGTTTTGGTAAACTTTAGGAGCTAGGAAATGGTCCTCTTTACAGAAATGTTCCAATTTACTGGCATTTCATATATTCTCTGCTATAACATTGTCCTGATTCTTTCTATATATTCTTAATTATGTTTGTGTTTTCCTTAATCAAAGTGTGTCTTTTAAATCTTTTCAAAGAATATTCTTTGGACTTACTACCTCACCTGAATTTTATACGTTTTCTGTGGTATTAAGTTCTGCTCATATCTTTATTTATCTTTTTTCTATGTTCTCAGGGTTTATTATTTTGATCTTCTGATGTCAATTAAAACACTTGGTTATTCATTTTCATCAATCTTTTTACTTATAAAGATTTGAACTTTTAAAGATTCCAGCTCACTTTTAAATTTCTAAGGGTCAGGTCCTCTACATTGTGGCTGGCCTACGGCTTAGTTCTCCATATAGCAATGTATATATTGACATTTTCCCCTCGACTTTCTGTGATTCCCTACATCTCACCTTTCTTTTCAGACAAGCCATTTGAAATACACTTAACTTATTTCACAGCCAATAAGTCTTTGAAATAATGTCTATTTTTTAGAGACATCTTCTTATATAATTAGGCAGAAAATCTCACCTGCCACAGTTTTCAAAACAGCATAATTTCACTCTTCTCAATGCTTAATCTGAAGTATTAAACAACCTTTGAGTATTTAGGTTCATCAACGACATGTACTTTAAAAATGTTTTAGAGATCCTACCAGCCTTTGAAAAGCTCCTTGTTCCTTGTTTCAGTTCCAGTTTTATGTATATTTTCTGCCTTGCACCTGATTATTCCAACATCAGATGGATGGCCTAGGGAATCTCATTCTGGTATTGATTGTTTTTGCTGATTGTCTCCCTTTGTAGCTGATTTCTTCAATATTGTGTAAATTTAGATCATGAGCTCATGTTTAGCTAAACAGCTGACCTTGTAAGAAGCTTAGGTGTGAACGCTGGTAAGCTTCAGCAGAAAGTCGCTAAAGATTTATTTGTGTCCCTCCAATGAGTTGCCCGCAAGGACCCCGTTTTGTACAAGTGTTGGTCCAATACTCCTTCGAGAGGCAGTGGACTCAGACATGGCTGCTTTTCAGCCTACGATCTGGGGCAGGGCCAGTGGACGGCCTGTGGCCCGAGCAAGAGCCTCTCCACATGTGTCCCAGGGACCCATTTGCCTGCGAACTTCGGTCACCTGGCAGGAAGCTACGATGCCGTGACTTATGGTGAGCTGTGCAGCGAGGAGTACTGCGCGGACAGGTTCCAAACACACTTCAAATAAGAGGGCGGCCTGAGTGGAAAGGTGAGAGTTTGGGCAGCTGTGCAGACAAAGAAGGTGCCCTTTGGCTTGGGCCTAAATGCTTGTGACACCTCACTGGGTCTGCCAG
Source organism: Mesoplodon bidens (assembly GCF_964165515.1). NCBI lineage: Eukaryota > Metazoa > Chordata > Mammalia > Artiodactyla > Ziphiidae > Mesoplodon > Mesoplodon bidens. The sequence goes on along the minus strand of NC_138180.1, from coordinate 25,062,547 downwards.
GCCCGGAGGGCCCTGCCCTGGGCACCCTGCTCCCCTGCCCTTTGTTCAGTCACAGCAGAGATTGCCACACCCTCTCCCTCAGTGAGGGCAGTCTTCCAAGCTCCCTCAGCCACGCCCCCTCTCCGCAGGTTACCATGGACTACAGATGCTGCATTCTGAGGCCGGGGCGTTCCGAGAATGCCAAGGGCAGACATGATGACCTTAAATGATTTCCTCTTGTGTCAGTTTTGGTAAACTTTAGGAGCTAGGAAATGGTCCTCTTTACAGAAATGTTCAAATTTACTGGCATTTCATATATTCTCTGCTTTACCATTGTCCTGACTCTTTCTGTATATTCTTTACTTATGTTTTTGTTTTCCTTAATCAAAGTGTGTCTTTTAAATCTTTTCAAAGAATATTCTTTGTACTTACTAAATCACCTGAATTTTATACGTTTTCTGTTGTATTAAGTTCTGCTCATATCTTTATTTATCTTTTTTCTATGTTCTCAGGGTTTATTGTTTTGATTTTCTGATGTCAAGTAAAACACTTGGTTATTCAGTTTAATAAATCTTTTTACTTATAAAGATTTGAACTTATAAGATTCCAGCTTACTTGTACGTTTCTAAGGGTCCATTCCTCTACACTGTTGCCGGCCTAAGGCTTAGTTCACCATATAGCAATGTATATATTGACATATTATCCCCTCGGCTTTCTGTGATTCCCTACATCTCACCTTTCTTTGCAGACAAGCCATTTGAAATACCCTTAACTTATTTCACAGCCAATAATTCTTTGAAATAATGTGTATTTTTTAGAGAAATCATCTTATATAATTAGGCAGAAAATCTCACCTTCCATAGTTTTCTAAACAGCATAATTTCACTCTTCTCACTGCTTAATTTGTTGTATTAAACAACCTTTGAGTATTTAGCTTTATCAATGACATGTACTTTAAAAATGTTTTAGAGATCCTACCAGTCTTTGAAAACATGCTTGTTCCTTGTTTCATTTCCAGGTTTATGTATATTTTCTGCCTAGCACCTGATTATTCCAACATCTCAAGGATGGCCTAGGGAATCTAATTCTGGTATTGATTGTTTTTGCTGATTGTCTCCCTTTGTAGCTGATTTCTTCATTATTGTGTAAATTTAGATCATGAGCTCATGTTTAGCTAAACAGCGGACCTTGTAAGCGGCTTAGGTGTGAACGCTCGTAAGTTTCAGCAAAAAGTCGGCAAAGATTTATTTGTGTCCCTCCAATGAGTTGCCCACAAGGACCCCGTTTTCTAGAAGTGTTGGTCCAATACTCCTTCTAGGAGTAGGGGACTTATACAGGGCTGCTTTCGGCCCCCGATCTTGGGCAGGGGCAGTGGGCGGCCGGTGGCCCGGGCAGGAGTCTCTCTGCGTGTGAACCCGGGAATCATCTCTCCTGCGAACTTCGGTCACATGGCAGGAAGCTACGATGCCCAGACCTAGGGTTAGCTGTGCAGCGAGGTATACTGTGCGGACAGGTTCCACACACACTTCACCTAAGTGGGTGGCCTGAGTGGAAAAGTGAGAGTTTGGGTAGCTGTGCAGACAAAGAAGGCGCCCTATGGCCTGAGCCTAAATGCTTGTGACACCCCACTGGGCCTGCCGGGCTCTGAGGGCCCTGCCCTGGGCCCCCTGCTCCCCTGCCCTTTGTTCAGTCACAGCAGAGATGGCCACACCCACTCCCTCAGTGAGGGCAGTGTTCCAGGCTCCCTCAGCCCCGCCCACTCTCCGCAGTTTACCATGGACTAAAGATGCTGCATTCTGAGGCCAGGGCGTTCCGAGAATGCCAAGGGCAGACATGATGACCTTAAATGATTTCCTCTTGTGTCAGTTTTGGTAAACTTTAGGAGCTAGGAAATGGTCCGCTTTACAGAAATGTTCCAATTTACTGGCATTTCATATATTCTCTGCTATAACATTGTCCTGATTCTTTCTATATATTCTTAATTATGTTTGTGTTTTCCTTAATCAAAGTGTGTCTTTTAAATCTTTTCAAAGAATATTCTTTGGACTTACTACCTCACCTGAATTTTATACGTTTTCTGTGGTATTAAGTTCTGCTCATATCTTTATTTATCTTTTTTCTATGTTCTCAGGGTTTATTGTTTTGATCTTCTGATGTCAATTAAAACACTTGGTTATTCATTTTCATCAATCTTTTTACTTATAAAGATTTGAACTTTTAAAGATTCCAGCTCACTTTTAAATTTCTAAGGGTCAGGTCCTCTACATTGTGGCTGGCCTACGGCTTAGTTCTCCATATAGCAATATATATATTGACATTTTCCCCTCGACTTTCTGTGATTCCCTACATCTCACCTTTCTTTTCAGACAAGCCATTTGAAATACACTTAACTTATTTCACAGCCAATAAGTCTTTGAAATAATGTCTATTTTTTAGAGAAATCTTCTTATATAATTAGGCAGAAAATCTCACCTGCCATAGTTTTCAAAAGAGCATAATTTCACTCTTCTCAATGCTTAATCTGAAGTATTAAACAACCTTTGAGTATTTAGGTTCATCAACGACATGTACTTTAAAAATGTTTTAGAGATCCTACCAGCCTTTGAAAACCTCCTTGTTCCTTGTTTCAGTTCCAGTTTTATGTATATTTTCTGCCTTGCACCTGATTATTCCAACATCAGATGGATGGCCTAGGGAATCTCATTCTGGTATTGATTGTTTTTGCTGATTGTCTCCCTTTGTAGCTGATTTCTTCAATATTGTGTAAATTTAGATCATGAGCTCATGTTTAGCTAAACAGCTGACCTTGTAAGAAGCTTAGGTGTGAACGCTGGTAAGCTTCAGCAGAAAGTCGGCAAAGATTTATTTGTGTCCCTCCAATGAGTTGCCCGCAAGGACCCCGTTTTCTACAAGTGTTGGTCCAATACTCCTTCGAGAGGCAGTGGACTCAGACATGGCTGCTTTTCAGCCTACGATCTGGGGCAGGGCCAGTGGGCGGCCTGTGGCCCGAGCAAGAGCCTCTCCACATGTTTCCCAGGGACCCATTTGCCTGCGAACTTCGGTCACCTGGCAGGAAGCTACGATGCCCTGACCTATGGTGAGCTGTGCAGCGAGGAGTACTGCGCGGACAGGTTCCAAACACACTTCAAATAAGAGGGCGGCCTGAGTGGAAAGGTGAGAGTTTGGGCAGCTGTGCAGACAAAGAAGGTGCCCTTTGGCTTGGGCCTAAATGCTTGTGACACCTCACTGGGACTGCCGGGCCCTGAGGGCCCTGCCCTGGGCCCCCTGCTCCCCTGCCCTTTGTTCAGTCACAGCAGAGATGGCCACACCCACTCCCTCAGTGAGGGCAGTCTTCCAAGCTCCCTCAGCCACGCCCCCTCTCCGCAGGTTACCATGGACTACAGATGCTGCATTCTGAGGCCGGGGTGTTCCGAGAATGCCAAGGGCAGACATGATGACCTTAAATGATTTCCTCTTGTGTCAGTTTTGGTAAACTTTAGGAGCTAGGAAATGGTCCGCTTTACAGAAATGTTCAAATTTACTGGCATTTCATATATTCTCTGCTTTACCATTGTCCTGACTCTTTCTGTATATTCTTTACTTATGTTTTTGTTTTCCTTAATCAAAGTGTGTCTTTTAAATCTTTTCAAAGAATATTCTTTGTACTTACTAAATCACCTGAATTTTATACGTTTTCTGTTGTATTAAGTTCTGCTCATATCTTTATTTATCTTTTTTCTATGTTCTCAGGGTTTATTGTTTTGATTTTCTGATGTCAAGTAAAACACTTGGTTATTCAGTTTAATAAATCTTTTTACTTATAAAGATTTGAACTTATAAGATTCCAGCTTACTTGTACGTTTCTAAGGGTCCATTCCTCTACACTGTTGCCGGCCTAAGGCTTAGTTCACCATATAGCAATGTATATATTGACATATTATCCCCTCGGCTTTCTGTGATTCCCTACATCTCACCTTTCTTTGCAGACAAGCCATTTGAAATACCCTTAACTTATTTCACAGCCAATAATTCTTTGAAATAATGTGTATTTTTTAGAGAAATCATCTTATATAATTAGGCAGAAAATCTCACCTGCCATAGTTTTCTAAACAGCATAATTTCACTCTTCTCACTGCTTAATTTGTTGTATTAAACAACCTTTGAGTATTTAGCTTTATCAATGACATGTACTTTAAAAATGTTTTAGAGATCCTACCAGTCTTTGAAAACATGCTTGTTCCTTGTTTCATTTCCAGGTTTATGTATATTTTCTGCCTAGCACCTGATTATTCCAACATCTCAAGGATGGCCTAGGGAATCTAATTCTGGTATTGATTGTTTTTGCTGATTGTCTCCCTTTGTAGCTGATTTCTTCATTATTGTGTAAATTTAGATCATGAGCTCATGTTTAGCTAAACAGCTGACCTTGTAAGAGGCTTAGGTGTGAACGCTCCTAAGTTTCAGCAAAAAGTCGGCAAAGATTTATTTGTGTCCCTCCAATGAGTTGCCCACAAGGGCCCCGTTTTCTGAAGTGTTGGTCCAATACTCCTTCTAGGAGTAGGGGACTTAGACAAGGCTGCTTTCGGCCCCCGATCTTGGGCAGGGGCAGTGGGCGGCCTGTGGCCCGGGCAGGATCCTCTCTGCGTGTGAACCCGGGAATCATCTCTCCTGCGAACTTCGGTCACCTGGCAGGAAGCTACGATGCCCAGACCTATGGTTAGCTGTGCAGCGATGTATACTGCTCGGACAGGTTCCACACACACTTCAACTAAGTGGGTGGCCTGAGTGGAAAAGTGAGAGTTTGGGTAGCTGTGCAGACAAAGAAGGCGCCCTATGGCCTGGGCCTAAATGCTTGTGACACTCCACTGGGCCTGCCGGGCTCTGAGGGCCCTGCCCTGGGCCCCCTGCTCCCCTGCCCTTTGTTCAGTCACAGCAGAGATGGCCACACCCACTCCCTCAGTGAGGGCAGTGTTCCAGCCTCCCTCAGCTCCGCCAACTCTCCGCAGTTTACCAAAGACTACAGATGCTGCATTCTGAGGCCAGGGCGTTCCGAGAATGCCAAGGGCAGACATGATGACCTTAAATGATTTCCTCTTGTGTCAGTTTTGGTAAACTGTAGGAGCTAGGAAATGGTCCACTTGACAGAAATGTTCAAATTTCCTGGCATTTCATATATTCTCTGCTATAACATTGTCCTGATTCTTTCTATATATTCTTTAATTATGTTTGTGTTTTCCTTAATCAAAGTGTGTCTTTTAAATCTTTTCAAAGAATATTCTTTGGACTTACTACCTCACCTGAATTTTATACGTTTTCTGTGGTATTAAGTTCTGCTCATATCTTTATTTATCTTTTTTCTATGTTCTCAGGGTTTATTGTTTTGATCTTCTGATGTCAATTAAAACACTTGGTTATTCATTTTCATCAATCTTTTTACTTATAAAGATTTGATCTTTTAAAGATTCCAGCTCACTTTTAAGTTTCTAAGGGTCAGGTCCTCTACATTGTGGCTGGCCTAAGGCTTAGTTCACCATATAGCAATGTATATATTGACATTTTCCCCTCGACTTTCTGTGATTCCCTACATCTCACCTTTCTTTGCAGACAAGCCATTTGAAATACACTTAACTTATTTCACAGCCAATAAGTCTTTGAAATAATGTCTATTTTTTAGAGAAATATTCTTATATAATTAGGCAGAAAATCTCACCTGCCATAGTTTTCAAAACAGCATAATTTCACTCTTCTCAATGCTTAATCTGTGGTATTAAACAACCTTTGAGTATTTAGGTATATCAACGACATGTACTTTAAAAATGTTTGAGAGATCCTACCAGCCTTTGAAAACCTCCTTGTTCCTTGTTACAGTTCCAGTTTTATGTATATTTTCTTCCTTGCACCTGATTATTCCAACATCAGATGGATGGCCTAGGGAATCTCATTCTGGTATTGATTGTTTCTGCTGATTGTCTCCCTTTGTAGCTGATTTCTTCAATATTGTGTAAATTTAGATCATGAGCTCATGTTTAGCTAAACAGCTGACCTTGTAAGAGGCTTAGGTGTGAACGCTGGTAAGCTTCAGCAGAAAGTCGGCAAAGATTTATTTGTGTCCCTCCAATGAGTTGCCCGCAAGGACCCCGTTTTCTACAAGTGTTGGTCCAATACTCCTTCGAGAGGCAGTGGACTCAGACATGGCTGCTTTTCAGCCTTCGATCTGGGGCAGGGCCAGTGGGCGGCCTGTGGCCCGGGCAAGAGCCTCTCCGCATGTGTCCCAGGGACCCATTTGCCTGCGAACTTCGGTCACCTGGCAGGAAGCTACGATGCCCTGACCTACGGTGAGCTGTGCAGCGAGGAGTACTGCGCGGACAGGTTCCAAACACACTTCAAATAAGAGGGCGGCCTGAGTGGAAAGGTGAGAGTTTGGGCAGCTGTGCAGACAGAGAAGGCGCCCTTTGGCCTGGGCCTAAATGCTTGTGACACCCCACTGGGTCTGCCGGGCTCTGAGGGCCCTGCCCTGGGCCCCCTGCTCCCCTGCCCTTTGTTCAGTCACAGCAGAGATGGCCACACCCACTCCCTCAGTGAGGGCAGTGTTCCAGCCTCCCTCAGACCCGCCCACTCTCGGCAGGATACCATGGACTACAGATGCTGCATTCTGAGGCCAGGGCGTTCCGAGAATGCCAAGGGCAGACATGATGACCTTAAATGATTTCCTCTTGTGTCAGTTTTGGTAAAGTTTAGGAGCTAGGAAATGGTCCGCTTTACAGAAATGTTCAAATTTACTGGCATTTCATATATTCTCTGCTATAACATTGTCCTGATTCTTTCTGTATATTCTTTACTTATGTTTTTCTTTTCCTTAATCAAAGTGTGTCTTTTAAATCTTTTCAAAGAATATTCTTTGGACTTACTAAATCACCTGAATTTTATACGTTTTCTGTTGTATTAAGTTCTGCTCATATCTTTATTTATCTTTTTTCTATGTTCTCAGGGTTTATTGTTTTGATTTTCTGATGTCAAGTAAAACACTTGGTTATTCAGTTTAATAAATCTTTTTACTTATAAAGATTTGAACTTATAAGATTCCAGCTTACTTGTACGTTTCTAAGGGTCCATTCCTCTACACTGTTGCCGGCCTAAGGCTTAGTTCACCATATAGCAATGTATATATTGACATATTATCCCCTCGGCTTTCTGTGATTCCCTACATCTCACCTTTCTTTGCAGACAAGCCATTTGAAATACCCTTAACTTATTTCACAGCCAATAATTCTTTGAAATAATGTGTATTTTTTAGAGAAATCATCTTATATAATTAGGCAGAAAATCTCACCTTCCATAGTTTTCTAAACAGCATAATTTCACTCTTCTCACTGCTTAATTTGTTGTATTAAACAACCTTTGAGTATTTAGCTTTATCAATGACATGTACTTTAAAAATGTTTTAGAGATCCTACCAGTCTTTGAAAACATGCTTGTTCCTTGTTTCATTTCCAGGTTTATGTATATTTTCTGCCTAGCACCTGATTATTCCAACATCTCAAGGATGGCCTAGGGAATCTAATTCTGGTATTGATTGTTTTTGCTGATTGTCTCCCTTTGTAGCTGATTTCTTCATTATTGTGTAAATTTAGATCATGAGCTCCTGTTTAGCTAAACAGCGGACCTTGTAAGCGGCTTAGGTGTGAACGCTCGTAAGTTTCAGCAAAAAGTCGGCAAAGATTTATTTGTGTCCCTCCAATGAGTTGCCCACAAGGACCCCGTTTTCTAGAAGTGTTGGTCCAATACTCCTTCTAGGAGTAGGGGACTTATACAGGGCTGCTTTCGGCCCCCGATCTTGGGGAGGGGCAGTGGGCGGCCTGTGGCCCTGGCAGGAGTCTCTCTGCGTGTGAACCCGGGAATCATCTCTCCTGCGAACTTCGGTCACATGGCAGGAAGCTACGATGCCCAGACCTAGGGTTAGCTGTGCAGCGAGGTATACTGTGCGGACAGGTTCCACACACACTTCAACTAAGTGGCTGGCCTGAGTGGAAAAGTGAGAGTTTGGGTAGCTGTGCAGACAAAGAAGGCGCCCTATGGCCTGAGCCTAAATGCTTGTGACACCCCACTGGGCCTGCCGGGCTCTGAGGGCCCTGCCCTGGGCCCCCTGCTCCCCTGCCCTTTGTTCAGTCACAGCAGAGATGGCCACACCCACTCCCTCAGTGAGGGCAGTGTTCCAGGCTCCCTCAGCCCCGCCCACTCTCCGCAGTTTACCATGGACTAAAGATGCTGCATTCTGAGGCCAGGGCGTTCCGAGAATGCCAAGGGCAGACATGATGACCTTAAATGATTTCCTCTTGTGTCAGTTTTGGTAAACTTTAGGAGCTAGGAAATGGTCCGCTTTACAGAAATGTTCCAATTTACTGGCATTTCATATATTCTCTGCTATAACATTGTCCTGATTCTTTCTATATATTCTTAATTATGTTTGTGTTTTCCTTAATCAAAGTGTGTCTTTTAAATCTTTTCAAAGAATATTCTTTGGACTTACTACCTCACCTGAATTTTATACGTTTTCTGTGGTATTAAGTTCTGCTCATATCTTTATTTATCTTTTTTCTATGTTCTCAGGGTTTATTGTTTTGATCTTCTGATGTCAATTAAAACACTTGGTTATTCATTTTCATCAATCTTTTTACTTATAAAGATTTGAACTTTTAAAGATTCCAGCTCACTTTTAAATTTCTAAGGGTCAGGTCCTCTACATTGTGGCTGGCCTACGGCTTAGTTCTCCATATAGCAATATATATATTGACATTTTCCCCTCGACTTTCTGTGATTCCCTACATCTCACCTTTCTTTTCAGACAAGCCATTTGAAATACACTTAACTTATTTCACAGCCAATAAGTCTTTGAAATAATGTCTATTTTTTAGAGAAATCTTCTTATATAATTAGGCAGAAAATCTCACCTGCCATAGTTTTCAAAAGAGCATAATTTCACTCTTCTCAATGCTTAATCTGAAGTATTAAACAACCTTTGAGTATTTAGGTTCATCAACGACATGTACTTTAAAAATGTTTTAGAGATCCTACCAGCCTTTGAAAACCTCCTTGTTCCTTGTTTCAGTTCCAGTTTTATGTATATTTTCTGCCTTGCACCTGATTATTCCAACATCAGATGGATGGCCTAGGGAATCTCATTCTGGTATTGATTGTTTTTGCTGATTGTCTCCCTTTGTAGCTGATTTCTTCAATATTGTGTAAATTTAGATCATGAGCTCATGTTTAGCTAAACAGCTGACCTTGTAAGAAGCTTAGGTGTGAACGCTGGTAAGCTTCAGCAGAAAGTCGGCAAAGATTTATTTGTGTCCCTCCAATGAGTTGCCCGCAAGGACCCCGTTTTCTACAAGTGTTGGTCCAATACTCCTTCGAGAGGCAGTGGACTCAGACATGGCTGCTTTTCAGCCTACGATCTGGGGCAGGGCCAGTGGGCGGCCTGTGGCCCGAGCAAGAGCCTCTCCACATGTGTCCCAGGGACCCATTTGCCTGCGAACTTCGGTCACCTGGCAGGAAGCTACGATGCCCTGACCTATGGTGAGCTGTGCAGCGAGGAGTACTGCGCGGACAGGTTCCAAACACACTTCAAATAAGAGGGCGGCCTGAGTGGAAAGGTGAGAGTTTGGGCAGCTGTGCAGACAAAGAAGGTGCCCTTTGGCTTGGGCCTAAATGCTTGTGACACCTCACTGGGACTGCCGGGCCCTGAGGGCCCTGCCCTGGGCCCCCTGCTCCCCTGCCCTTTGTTCAGTCACAGCAGAGATGGCCACACCCACTCCCTCAGTGAGGGCAGTCTTCCAAGCTCCCTCAGCCACGCCCCCTCTCCGCAGGTTACCATGGACTACAGATGCTGCATTCTGAGGCCGGGGTGTTCCGAGAATGCCAAGGGCAGACATGATGACCTTAAATGATTTCCTCTTGTGTCAGTTTTGGTAAACTTTAGGAGCTAGGAAATGGTCCGCTTTACAGAAATGTTCAAATTTACTGGCATTTCATATATTCTCTGCTTTACCATTGTCCTGACTCTTTCTGTATATTCTTTACTTATGTTTTTGTTTTCCTTAATCAAAGTGTGTCTTTTAAATCTTTTCAAAGAATATTCTTTGTACTTACTAAATCACCTGAATTTTATACGTTTTCTGTTGTATTAAGTTCTGCTCATATCTTTATTTATCTTTTTTCTATGTTCTCAGGGTTTATTGTTTTGATTTTCTGATGTCAAGTAAAACACTTGGTTATTCAGTTTAATAAATCTTTTTACTTATAAAGATTTGAACTTATAAGATTCCAGCTTACTTGTACGTTTCTAAGGGTCCATTCCTCTACACTGTTGCCGGCCTAAGGCTTAGTTCACCATATAGCAATGTATATATTGACATATTATCCCCTCGGCTTTCTGTGATTCCCTACATCTCACCTTTCTTTGCAGACAAGCCATTTGAAATACCCTTAACTTATTTCACAGCCAATAATTCTTTGAAATAATGTGTATTTTTTAGAGAAATCATCTTATATAATTAGGCAGAAAATCTCACCTTCCATAGTTTTCTAAACAGCATAATTTCACTCTTCTCACTGCTTAATTTGTTGTATTAAACAACCTTTGAGTATTTAGCTTTATCAATGACATGTACTTTAAAAATGTTTTAGAGATCCTACCAGTCTTTGAAAACATGCTTGTTCCTTGTTTCATTTCCAGGTTTATGTATATTTTCTGCCTAGCACCTGATTATTCCAACATCTCAAGGATGGCCTAGGGAATCTAATTCTGGTATTGATTGTTTTTGCTGATTGTCTCCCTTTGTAGCTGATTTCTTCATTATTGTGTAAATTTAGATCATGAGCTCATGTTTAGCTAAACAGCTGACCTTGTAAGAGGCTTAGGTGTGAACGCTCGTAAGTTTCAGCAAAAAGTCGGCAAAGATTTATTTGTGTCCCTCCAATGAGTTGCCCACAAGGGCCCCGTTTTCTGAAGTGTTGGTCCAATACTCCTTCTAGGAGTAGGGGACTTAGACAAGGCTGCTTTCGGCCCCCGATCTTGGGCAGGGGCAGTGGGCGGCCTGTGGCCCGGGCAGGATCCTCTCTGCGTGTGAACCCGGGAATCATCTCTCCTGCGAACTTCGGTCACCTGGCAGGAAGCTACGGTGCCCAGACCTATGGTTAGCTGTGCAGCGATGTATACTGCACGGTCAGGTTCCACACACACTTCAACTAAGTGGGTGGCCTGAGTGGAAAAGTGAGAGTTTTGGTAGCTGTGCAGACAAAGAAGGCGCCCTATGGCCTGGGCCTAAATGCTTGTGACACTCCACTGGGCCTGCCGGGCTCTGAGGGCCCTGCCCTGGGCCCCCTGCTCCCCTGCCCTTTGTTCAGTCACAGCAGAGATGGCCACACCCACTCCCTCAGTGAGGGCAGTGTTCCAGCCTCCCTCAGCCACGCCCACTCTCCGCAGGTTACCATGGACTACAGATGCTGCATTCTGAGGCCAGGGCGTTCCGAGAATGCCAAGGGCAGACATGATGACCTTAAATGATTTCCTCTTGTGTCAGTTTTGGTAAACTGTAGGAGCTAGGAAATGGTCAACTTTACAGAAATGTTCAAATTTACGGGCATTTCATATATTCTCTGCTATAACATTGTCCTGATTCTTTCTATATATTCTTTAATTATGTTTGTGTTTTCCTTAATCAAAGTGTGTCTTTTAAATCTTTTCAAAGAATATTCTTTGGACTTACTACCTCACCTGAATTTTATACGTTTTCTGTGGTATTAAGTTCTGCTCATATCTTTATTTATCTTTTTTCTATGTTCTCAGGGTTTATTGTTTTGATCTTCTGATGTCAATTAAAACACTTGGTTATTCATTTTCATCAATCTTTTTACTTATAAAGATTTGAAATTTAAAGATTCCAGCTCACTTTTAAGTTTCTAAGGGTCAGGTCCTCTACATTGTGGCTGGCCTAAGGCTTAGTTCACCATATAGCAATGTATATATTGACATTTTCCCCTCGACTTTCTGTGATTCCCTACATCTCACCTTTCTTTGCAGACAAGCCATTTGAAATACACTTAACTTATTTCACAGCCAATAAGTCTTTGAAATAATGTCTATTTTTTAGAGAAATATTCTTATATAATTAGGCAGAAAATCTCACCTGCCATAGTTTTCAAAACAGCATAATTTCACTCTTCTCAATGCTTAATCTGTGGTATTAAACAACCTTTGAGTATTTAGGTATATCAACGACATGTACTTTAAAAATGTTTGAGAGATCCTACCAGCCTTTGAAAACCTCCTTGTTCCTTGTTACAGTTCCAGTTTTATGTATATTTTCTTCCTTGCACCTGATTATTCCAACATCAGATGGATGGCCTAGGGAATCTCATTCTGGTATTGATTGTTTCTGCTGATTGTCTCCCTTTGTAGCTGATTTCTTCAATATTGTGTAAATTTAGATCATGAGCTCATGTTTAGCTAAACAGCTGACCTTGTAAGAGGCTTAGGTGTGAACGCTGGTAAGCTTCAGCAGAAAGTCGGCAAAGATTTATTTGTGTCCCTCCAATGAGTTGCCCGCAAGGACCCCGTTTTCTACAAGTGTTGGTCCAATACTCCTTCGAGAGGCAGTGGACTCAGACATGGCTGCTTTTCAGCCTTCGATCTGGGGCAGGGCCAGTGGGCGGCCTGTGGCCCGGGCAAGAGCCTCTCCGCATGTGTCCCAGGGACCCATTTGCCTGCGAACTTCGGTCACCTGGCAGGAAGCTACGATGCCCTGACCTATGGTGAGCTGTGCAGCGAGGAGTACTGCGCGGACAGGTTCCAAACACACTTCAAATAAGAGGGCGGCCTGAGTGGAAAGGTGAGAGTTTGGGCAGCTGTGCAGACAGAGAAGGCGCCCTTTGTCCTGGGCCTAAATGCTTGTGACACCCCACTGGTTCTGCCGGGCTCTGAGGGCCCTGCCCTGGGCCCCCTGCTCCCCTGCCCTTTGTTCAGTCACAGCAGAGATGGCCACACCCACTCCCTCAGTGAGGGCAGTGTTCCAGCCTCCCTCAGACCCGCCCACTCTCGGCAGGATACCATGGACTACAGATGCTGCATTCTGAGGCCAGGGCGTTCCGAGAATGCCAAGGGCAGACATGATGACCTTAAATGATTTCCTCTTGTGTCAGTTTTGGTAAAGTTTAGGAGCTAGGAAATGGTCCGCTTTACAGAAATGTTCAAATTTACTGGCATTTCATATATTCTCTGCTATAACATTGTCCTGATTCTTTCTGTATATTCTTTACTTATGTTTTTGTTTTCTTTAATCAAAGTGTGTCTTTTAAATCTTTTCAAAGAATATTCTTTGGACTTACTAAATCACCTGAATTTTATACGTTTTCTGTTGTATTAAGTTCTGCTCATATCTTTATTTATCTTTTTTCTATGTTCTCAGGGTTTATTGTTTTGATTTTCTGATGTCAAGTAAAACACTTGGTTATTCAGTTTAATAAATCTTTTTACTTATAAAGATTTGAACTTTTAAAGATTCCAGCTTACTTGTACGTTTCTAAGGGTCCATTCCTCTACACTGTTGCCGGCCTAAGGCTTAGTTCACCATATAGCAATGTATATATTGACATATTATCCCCTCGGCTTTCTGTGATTCCCTACATCTCACCTTTCTTTGCAGACAAGCCATTTGAAATACCCTTAACTTATTTCACAGCCAATAATTCTTTGAAATAATGTGTATTTTTTAGAGAAATCATCTTATATAATTAGGCAGAAAATCTCACCTTCCATAGTTTTCTAAACAGCATAATTTCACTCTTCTCACTGCTTAATTTGTTGTATTAAACAACCTTTGAGTATTTAGCTTTATCAATGACATGTACTTTAAAAATGTTTTAGAGATCCTACCAGTCTTTGAAAACATGCTTGTTCCTTGTTTCATTTCCAGGTTTATGTATATTTTCTGCCTAGCACCTGATTATTCCAACATCTCAAGGATGGCCTAGGGAATCTAATTCTGGTATTGATTGTTTTTGCTGATTGTCTCCCTTTGTAGCTGATTTCTTCATTATTGTGTAAATTTAGATCATGAGCTCATGTTTAGCTAAACAGCGGACCTTGTAAGCGGCTTAGGTGTGAACGCTCGTAAGTTTCAGCAAAAAGTCGGCAAAGATTTATTTGTGTCCCTCCAATGAGTTGCCCACAAGGACCCCGTTTTCTAGAAGTGTTGGTCCAATACTCCTTCTAGGAGTAGGGGACTTATACAGGGCTGCTTTCGGCCCCCGATCTTGGGGAGGGGCAGTGGGCGGCCTGTGGCCCTGGCAGGAGTCTCTCTGCGTGTGAACCCGGGAATCATCTCTCCTGCGAACTTCGGTCACCTGGCAGGAAGCTACGATGCCCAGACCTATGGTTAGCTGTGCAGCGAGGTATACTGTGCGGACAGGTTCCACACACACTTCAACTAAGTGGGTGGCATGAGTGGAAAAGTGAGAGTTTGGGTAGCTGTGCAGACAAAGAAGGCGCCCTATGGCCTGAGCCTAAATGCTTGTGACACCCCACTGGGCCTGCCGGGCTCTGAGGGCCCTGCCCTGGGCCCCCTGCTCCCCTGCCCTTTGTTCAGTCACAGCAGAGATGGCCACACCCACTCCCTCAGTGAGGGCAGTGTTCCAGCCTCCCTCAGCCCCGCCCACTCTCCGCAGTTTACCATGGACTACAGATGCTGCATTCTGAGGCCAGGGCGTTCCGAGAATGCCAAGGGCAGACATGATGACCTTAAATGATTTCCTCTTGTGTCAGTTTTGGTAAACTGTAGGAGCTAGAAAATGGTCAACTTTACAGAAATGTTCAAATTTACTGGCATTTCATATATTCTCTGCTATAACATTGTCCTGATTCTTTCTATATATTCTTTAATTATGTTTGTGTTTTCCTTAATCAAAGTGTGACTTTTAAATCTTTTCAAAGAATATTCTTTGGACTTACTACCTCACCTGAATTTTATACTTTTTCTGTGGTATTAAGGTCTGCTCATATCTTTATTTATCTTTTTTCTATGTTCTCAGGGTTTATTGTTTTGATCTTCTGATGTCAATTAAAACTCTTGGTTATTCATTTTCTTCAATCTTTTTACTTATAAAGATTTGAACTTTTAAAGATTCCAGCTCACTTTTAAGTTTCTAAGGGTCAGGTCCTCTACATTGTGGCTGGCCTAAGGCTTAGTTCACCATATAGCAATGTATATATTGACATTTTCCCCTCGAGTTTCTGTGATTCCCTACATCTCACCTTTCTTTGCAGACAAGCCATTTGAAATACACTTAACTTATTTCACAGCCTATAAGTCTTTGAAATAATGTCTATTTTTTAGAGAAATCTTCTTATATAATTAGGCAGAAAATCTCACCTGCCATAGTTTTCAAAACAGCATAATTTCACTCTTCTCAATGCTTAATCTGTGGTATTAAACAACCTTTGAGTATTTAGGTTTATCAACGACATGTACTTTAAAAATGTTTGAGAGATCCTACCAGACTTTGAAAACGTCCTTGTTCCTTGTTTCAGTTCCAGTTTTATGTATATTTTCTGCCTTGCACCTGATTATTCCAACATCAGATGGATGGCCTAGGGAATCTAATTCTGGTATTGATTGTTTTTGCTGAGTGTCTCCCTTTGTAGCTGATTTCTTCAATATTGTGTAAATTTAGATCATGAGCTCATGTTTAGCTAAACAGCTGACCTTGTAAGAGGCTTAGGTATGAACGCTGGTAAGCTTCAGCAGAAAGTCGGCAAAGATTTATTTGTGTCCCTCCAATGAGTTGCCCGCAAGCACGCCGTTTTCTACAAGTGTTGGTCCAATACTCCTTCGAGAGGCAGTGGACTCAGACATGGCTGCTTTTCAGCCTTCGATCTGGGGCAGGGCCAGTGGGCGGCCTGTGGCCCGGGCAAGGTCCTCTCCGCATGTGTCCCAGGGACCCATTTGCCTGCGAACTTCGGTCACCTGGCAGGAAGCTACAATGCCCTGACCTATGGTGAGCTGTGCAGCGAGGAGTACTGCGCGGACAGGTTCCAAACATACTTCAAATAAGAGGGCGGCCTGAGTGGAAAGGTGAGAGTTTGGGCAGCTGTGCAGACAAAGAAGGCGCCCTTTGGCCTGGGCCTAAATGCTTGTGACACCCCACTGGGTCTGCCGGGCTCTGAGGGCCCTGCCCTGGGCCCCCTGCTTCCCTGCCCTCTGTTCAGTCACACCAGAGATGGCCACACCCTCTCCCTCAGTGAGGGCAGTCTTCCAAGCTCCCTCAGCCACGCCCCCTCTCCGCAGGTTACCATGGACTACAGATGCTGCATTCTGAGGCCGGGGCGTTCCGAGAATGCCAAGGGCAGACATGATGACCTTAAATGATTTCCTCTTGTGTCAGTTTTGGTAAACTTTAGGAGCTAGGAAATGGTCCTCTTTACAGAAATGTTCAAATTTACTGGCATTTCATATATTCTCTGCTTTACCATTGTCCTGACTCTTTCTGTATATTCTTTACTTATGTTTTTGTTTTCCTTAATCAAAGTGTGTCTTTTAAATCTTTTCCAAGAATATTCTTTGTACTTACTAAATCACCTGAATTTTATACGTTTTCTGTTGTATTAAGTTCTGCTCATATCTTTATTTATCTTTTTTCTATGTTCTCAGGGTTTATTGTTTTGATTTTCTGATGTCAAGTAAAACACTTGGTTATTCAGTTTAATAAATCTTTTTACTTATAAAGATTTGAACTTATAAGATTCCAGCTTACTTGTACGTTTCTAAGGGTCCATTCCTCTACACTGTTGCCGGCCTAAGGCTTAGTTCACCATATAGCAATGTATATATTGACATATTATCCCCTCGGCTTTCTGTGATTCCCTACATCTCACCTTTCTTTGCAGACAAGCCATTTGAAATACCCTTAACTTATTTCACAGCCAATAATTCTTTGAAATAATGTGTATTTTTTAGAGAAATCATCTTATATAATTAGGCAGAAAATCTCACCTTCCATAGTTTTCTAAACAGCATAATTTCACTCTTCTCACTGCTTAATTTGTTGTATTAAACAACCTTTGAGTATTTAGCTTTATCAATGACATGTACTTTAAAAATGTTTTAGAGATCCTACCAGTCTTTGAAAACATGCTTGTTCCTTGTTTCATTTCCAGGTTTATGTATATTTTCTGCCTAGCACCTGATTATTCCAACATCTCAAGGATGGCCTAGGGAATCTAATTCTGGTATTGATTGTTTTTGCTGATTGTCTCCCTTTGTAGCTGATTTCTTCATTATTGTGTAAATTTAGATCATGAGCTCATGTTTAGCTAAACAGCGGACCTTGTAAGCGGCTTAGGTGTGAACGCTCGTAAGTTTCAGCAAAAAGTCGGCAAAGATTTATTTGTGTCCCTCCAATGAGTTGCCCACAAGGACCCCGTTTTCTAGAAGTGTTGGTCCAATACTCCTTCTAGGAGTAGGGGACTTATACAGGGCTGCTTTCGGCCCCCGATCTTGGGGAGGGGCAGTGGGCGGCCTGTGGCCCTGGCAGGAGTCTCTCTGCGTGTGAACCCGGGAATCATCTCTCCTGCGAACTTCGGTCACATGGCAGGAAGCTACGATGCCCAGACCTAGGGTTAGCTGTGCAGCGAGGTATACTGTGCGGACAGGTTCCACACACACTTCAACTAAGTGGGTGGCCTGAGTGGAAAAGTGAGAGTTTGGGTAGCTGTGCAGACAAAGAAGGCGCCCTATGGCCTGAGCCTAAATGCTTGTGACACCCCACTGGGCCTGCCGGGCTCTGAGGGCCCTGCCCTGGGCCCCCTGCTCCCCTGCCCTTTGTTCAGTCACAGCAGAGATGGCCACACCCACTCCCTCAGTGAGGGCAGTGTTCCAGGCTCCCTCAGCCCCGCCCACTCTCCGCAGTTTACCATGGACTAAAGATGCTGCATTCTGAGGCCAGGGCGTTCCGAGAATGCCAAGGGCAGACATGATGACCTTAAATGATTTCCTCTTGTGTCAGTTTTGGTAAACTTTAGGAGCTAGGAAATGGTCCGCTTTACAGAAATGTTCCAATTTACTGGCATTTCATATATTCTCTGCTATAACATTGTCCTGATTCTTTCTATATATTCTTAATTATGTTTGTGTTTTCCTTAATCAAAGTGTGTCTTTTAAATCTTTTCAAAGAATATTCTTTGGACTTACTACCTCACCTGAATTTTATACGTTTTCTGTGGTATTAAGTTCTGCTCATATCTTTATTTATCTTTTTTCTATGTTCTCAGGGTTTATTGTTTTGATCTTCTGATGTCAATTAAAACACTTGGTTATTCATTTTCATCAATCTTTTTACTTATAAAGATTTGAACTTTTAAAGATTCCAGCTCACTTTTAAATTTCTAAGGGTCAGGTCCTCTACATTGTGGCTGGCCTACGGCTTAGTTCTCCATATAGCAATATATATATTGACATTTTCCCCTCGACTTTCTGTGATTCCCTACATCTCACCTTTCTTTTCAGACAAGCCATTTGAAATACACTTAACTTATTTCACAGCCAATAAGTCTTTGAAATAATGTCTATTTTTTAGAGAAATCTTCTTATATAATTAGGCAGAAAATCTCACCTGCCATAGTTTTCAAAAGAGCATAATTTCACTCTTCTCAATGCTTAATCTGAAGTATTAAACAACCTTTGAGTATTTAGGTTCATCAACGACATGTACTTTAAAAATGTTTTAGAGATCCTACCAGCCTTTGAAAACCTCCTTGTTCCTTGTTTCAGTTCCAGTTTTATGTATATTTTCTGCCTTGCACCTGATTATTCCAACATCAGATGGATGGCCTAGGGAATCTCATTCTGGTATTGATTGTTTTTGCTGATTGTCTCCCTTTGTAGCTGATTTCTTCAATATTGTGTAAATTTAGATCATGAGCTCATGTTTAGCTAAACAGCTGACCTTGTAAGAAGCTTAGGTGTGAACGCTGGTAAGCTTCAGCAGAAAGTCGGCAAAGATTTATTTGTGTCCCTCCAATGAGTTGCCCGCAAGGACCCCGTTTTCTACAAGTGTTGGTCCAATACTCCTTCGAGAGGCAGTGGACTCAGACATGGCTGCTTTTCAGCCTACGATCTGGGGCAGGGCCAGTGGGCGGCCTGTGGCCCGAGCAAGAGCCTCTCCACATGTGTCCCAGGGACCCATTTGCCTGCGAACTTCGGTCACCTGGCAGGAAGCTACGATGCCCTGACCTATGGTGAGCTGTGCAGCGAGGAGTACTGCGCGGACAGGTTCCAAACACACTTCAAATAAGAGGGCGGCCTGAGTGGAAAGGTGAGAGTTTGGGCAGCTGTGCAGACAAAGAAGGTGCCCTTTGGCTTGGGCCTAAATGCTTGTGACACCTCACTGGGACTGCCGGGCCCTGAGGGCCCTGCCCTGGGCCCCCTGCTCCCCTGCCCTTTGTTCAGTCACAGCAGAGATGGCCACACCCACTCCCTCAGTGAGGGCAGTCTTCCAAGCTCCCTCAGCCACGCCCCCTCTCCGCAGGTTACCATGGACTACAGATGCTGCATTCTGAGGCCGGGGTGTTCCGAGAATGCCAAGGGCAGACATGATGACCTTAAATGATTTCCTCTTGTGTCAGTTTTGGTAAACTTTAGGAGCTAGGAAATGGTCCGCTTTACAGAAATGTTCAAATTTACTGGCATTTCATATATTCTCTGCTTTACCATTGTCCTGACTCTTTCTGTATATTCTTTACTTATGTTTTTGTTTTCCTTAATCAAAGTGTGTCTTTTAAATCTTTTCAAAGAATATTCTTTGTACTTACTAAATCACCTGAATTTTATACGTTTTCTGTTGTATTAAGTTCTGCTCATATCTTTATTTATCTTTTTTCTATGTTCTCAGGGTTTATTGTTTTGATTTTCTGATGTCAAGTAAAACACTTGGTTATTCAGTTTAATAAATCTTTTTACTTATAAAGATTTGAACTTATAAGATTCCAGCTTACTTGTACGTTTCTAAGGGTCCATTCCTCTACACTGTTGCCGGCCTAAGGCTTAGTTCACCATATAGCAATGTATATATTGACATATTATCCCCTCGGCTTTCTGTGATTCCCTACATCTCACCTTTCTTTGCAGACAAGCCATTTGAAATACCCTTAACTTATTTCACAGCCAATAATTCTTTGAAATAATGTGTATTTTTTAGAGAAATCATCTTATATAATTAGGCAGAAAATCTCACCTTCCATAGTTTTCTAAACAGCATAATTTCACTCTTCTCACTGCTTAATTTGTTGTATTAAACAACCTTTGAGTATTTAGCTTTATCAATGACATGTACTTTAAAAATGTTTTAGAGATCCTACCAGTCTTTGAAAACATGCTTGTTCCTTGTTTCATTTCCAGGTTTATGTATATTTTCTGCCTAGCACCTGATTATTCCAACATCTCAAGGATGGCCTAGGGAATCTAATTCTGGTATTGATTGTTTTTGCTGATTGTCTCCCTTTGTAGCTGATTTCTTCATTATTGTGTAAATTTAGATCATGAGCTCATGTTTAGCTAAACAGCTGACCTTGTAAGAGGCTTAGGTGTGAACGCTCGTAAGTTTCAGCAAAAAGTCGGCAAAGATTTATTTGTGTCCCTCCAATGAGTTGCCCACAAGGGCCCCGTTTTCTGAAGTGTTGGTCCAATACTCCTTCTAGGAGTAGGGGACTTAGACAAGGCTGCTTTCGGCCCCCGATCTTGGGCAGGGGCAGTGGGCGGCCTGTGGCCCGGGCAGGATCCTCTCTGCGTGTGAACCCGGGAATCATCTCTCCTGCGAACTTCGGTCACCTGGCAGGAAGCTACGGTGCCCAGACCTATGGTTAGCTGTGCAGCGATGTATACTGCACGGTCAGGTTCCACACACACTTCAACTAAGTGGGTGGCCTGAGTGGAAAAGTGAGAGTTTTGGTAGCTGTGCAGACAAAGAAGGCGCCCTATGGCCTGGGCCTAAATGCTTGTGACACTCCACTGGGCCTGCCGGGCTCTGAGGGCCCTGCCCTGGGCCCCCTGCTCCCCTGCCCTTTGTTCAGTCACAGCAGAGATGGCCACACCCACTCCCTCAGTGAGGGCAGTGTTCCAGCCTCCCTCAGCCACGCCCACTCTCCGCAGGTTACCATGGACTACAGATGCTGCATTCTGAGGCCAGGGCGTTCCGAGAATGCCAAGGGCAGACATGATGACCTTAAATGATTTCCTCTTGTGTCAGTTTTGGTAAACTGTAGGAGCTAGGAAATGGTCAACTTTACAGAAATGTTCAAATTTACGGGCATTTCATATATTCTCTGCTATAACATTGTCCTGATTCTTTCTATATATTCTTTAATTATGTTTGTGTTTTCCTTAATCAAAGTGTGTCTTTTAAATCTTTTCAAAGAATATTCTTTGGACTTACTACCTCACCTGAATTTTATACGTTTTCTGTGGTATTAAGTTCTGCTCATATCTTTATTTATCTTTTTTCTATGTTCTCAGGGTTTATTGTTTTGATCTTCTGATGTCAATTAAAACACTTGGTTATTCATTTTCATCAATCTTTTTACTTATAAAGATTTGAAATTTAAAGATTCCAGCTCACTTTTAAGTTTCTAAGGGTCAGGTCCTCTACATTGTGGCTGGCCTAAGGCTTAGTTCACCATATAGCAATGTATATATTGACATTTTCCCCTCGACTTTCTGTGATTCCCTACATCTCACCTTTCTTTGCAGACAAGCCATTTGAAATACACTTAACTTATTTCACAGCCAATAAGTCTTTGAAATAATGTCTATTTTTTAGAGAAATATTCTTATATAATTAGGCAGAAAATCTCACCTGCCATAGTTTTCAAAACAGCATAATTTCACTCTTCTCAATGCTTAATCTGTGGTATTAAACAACCTTTGAGTATTTAGGTATATCAACGACATGTACTTTAAAAATGTTTGAGAGATCCTACCAGCCTTTGAAAACCTCCTTGTTCCTTGTTACAGTTCCAGTTTTATGTATATTTTCTTCCTTGCACCTGATTATTCCAACATCAGATGGATGGCCTAGGGAATCTCATTCTGGTATTGATTGTTTCTGCTGATTGTCTCCCTTTGTAGCTGATTTCTTCAATATTGTGTAAATTTAGATCATGAGCTCATGTTTAGCTAAACAGCTGACCTTGTAAGAGGCTTAGGTGTGAACGCTGGTAAGCTTCAGCAGAAAGTCGGCAAAGATTTATTTGTGTCCCTCCAATGAGTTGCCCGCAAGGACCCCGTTTTCTACAAGTGTTGGTCCAATACTCCTTCGAGAGGCAGTGGACTCAGACATGGCTGCTTTTCAGCCTTCGATCTGGGGCAGGGCCAGTGGGCGGCCTGTGGCCCGGGCAAGAGCCTCTCCGCATGTGTCCCAGGGACCCATTTGCCTGCGAACTTCGGTCACCTGGCAGGAAGCTACGATGCCCTGACCTATGGTGAGCTGTGCAGCGAGGAGTACTGCGCGGACAGGTTCCAAACACACTTCAAATAAGAGGGCGGCCTGAGTGGAAAGGTGAGAGTTTGGGCAGCTGTGCAGACAGAGAAGGCGCCCTTTGTCCTGGGCCTAAATGCTTGTGACACCCCACTGGTTCTGCCGGGCTCTGAGGGCCCTGCCCTGGGCCCCCTGCTCCCCTGCCCTTTGTTCAGTCACAGCAGAGATGGCCACACCCACTCCCTCAGTGAGGGCAGTGTTCCAGCCTCCCTCAGACCCGCCCACTCTCGGCAGGATACCATGGACTACAGATGCTGCATTCTGAGGCCAGGGCGTTCCGAGAATGCCAAGGGCAGACATGATGACCTTAAATGATTTCCTCTTGTGTCAGTTTTGGTAAAGTTTAGGAGCTAGGAAATGGTCCGCTTTACAGAAATGTTCAAATTTACTGGCATTTCATATATTCTCTGCTATAACATTGTCCTGATTCTTTCTGTATATTCTTTACTTATGTTTTTGTTTTCTTTAATCAAAGTGTGTCTTTTAAATCTTTTCAAAGAATATTCTTTGGACTTACTAAATCACCTGAATTTTATACGTTTTCTGTTGTATTAAGTTCTGCTCATATCTTTATTTATCTTTTTTCTATGTTCTCAGGGTTTATTGTTTTGATTTTCTGATGTCAAGTAAAACACTTGGTTATTCAGTTTAATAAATCTTTTTACTTATAAAGATTTGAACTTTTAAAGATTCCAGCTTACTTGTACGTTTCTAAGGGTCCATTCCTCTACACTGTTGCCGGCCTAAGGCTTAGTTCACCATATAGCAATGTATATATTGACATATTATCCCCTCGGCTTTCTGTGATTCCCTACATCTCACCTTTCTTTGCAGACAAGCCATTTGAAATACCCTTAACTTATTTCACAGCCAATAATTCTTTGAAATAATGTGTATTTTTTAGAGAAATCATCTTATATAATTAGGCAGAAAATCTCACCTTCCATAGTTTTCTAAACAGCATAATTTCACTCTTCTCACTGCTTAATTTGTTGTATTAAACAACCTTTGAGTATTTAGCTTTATCAATGACATGTACTTTAAAAATGTTTTAGAGATCCTACCAGTCTTTGAAAACATGCTTGTTCCTTGTTTCATTTCCAGGTTTATGTATATTTTCTGCCTAGCACCTGATTATTCCAACATCTCAAGGATGGCCTAGGGAATCTAATTCTGGTATTGATTGTTTTTGCTGATTGTCTCCCTTTGTAGCTGATTTCTTCATTATTGTGTAAATTTAGATCATGAGCTCATGTTTAGCTAAACAGCGGACCTTGTAAGCGGCTTAGGTGTGAACGCTCGTAAGTTTCAGCAAAAAGTCGGCAAAGATTTATTTGTGTCCCTCCAATGAGTTGCCCACAAGGACCCCGTTTTCTAGAAGTGTTGGTCCAATACTCCTTCTAGGAGTAGGGGACTTATACAGGGCTGCTTTCGGCCCCCGATCTTGGGGAGGGGCAGTGGGCGGCCTGTGGCCCTGGCAGGAGTCTCTCTGCGTGTGAACCCGGGAATCATCTCTCCTGCGAACTTCGGTCACCTGGCAGGAAGCTACGATGCCCAGACCTATGGTTAGCTGTGCAGCGAGGTATACTGTGCGGACAGGTTCCACACACACTTCAACTAAGTGGGTGGCATGAGTGGAAAAGTGAGAGTTTGGGTAGCTGTGCAGACAAAGAAGGCGCCCTATGGCCTGAGCCTAAATGCTTGTGACACCCCACTGGGCCTGCCGGGCTCTGAGGGCCCTGCCCTGGGCCCCCTGCTCCCCTGCCCTTTGTTCAGTCACAGCAGAGATGGCCACACCCACTCCCTCAGTGAGGGCAGTGTTCCAGCCTCCCTCAGCCCCGCCCACTCTCCGCAGTTTACCATGGACTACAGATGCTGCATTCTGAGGCCAGGGCGTTCCGAGAATGCCAAGGGCAGACATGATGACCTTAAATGATTTCCTCTTGTGTCAGTTTTGGTAAACTGTAGGAGCTAGAAAATGGTCAACTTTACAGAAATGTTCAAATTTACTGGCATTTCATATATTCTCTGCTATAACATTGTCCTGATTCTTTCTATATATTCTTTAATTATGTTTGTGTTTTCCTTAATCAAAGTGTGACTTTTAAATCTTTTCAAAGAATATTCTTTGGACTTACTACCTCACCTGAATTTTATACTTTTTCTGTGGTATTAAGGTCTGCTCATATCTTTATTTATCTTTTTTCTATGTTCTCAGGGTTTATTGTTTTGATCTTCTGATGTCAATTAAAACTCTTGGTTATTCATTTTCTTCAATCTTTTTACTTATAAAGATTTGAACTTTTAAAGATTCCAGCTCACTTTTAAGTTTCTAAGGGTCAGGTCCTCTACATTGTGGCTGGCCTAAGGCTTAGTTCACCATATAGCAATGTATATATTGACATTTTCCCCTCGACTTTCTGTGATTCCCTACATCTCACCTTTCTTTGCAGACAAGCCATTTGAAATACACTTAACTTATTTCACAGCCTATAAGTCTTTGAAATAATGTCTATTTTTTAGAGAAATCTTCTTATATAATTAGGCAGAAAATCTCACCTGCCATAGTTTTCAAAACAGCATAATTTCACTCTTCTCAATGCTTAATCTGTGGTATTAAACAACCTTTGAGTATTTAGGTTTATCAACGACATGTACTTTAAAAATGTTTGAGAGATCCTACCAGACTTTGAAAACGTCCTTGTTCCTTGTTTCAGTTCCAGTTTTATGTATATTTTCTGCCTTGCACCTGATTATTCCAACATCAGATGGATGGCCTAGGGAATCTAATTCTGGTATTGATTGTTTTTGCTGAGTGTCTCCCTTTGTAGCTGATTTCTTCAATATTGTGTAAATTTAGATCATGAGCTCATGTTTAGCTAAACAGCTGACCTTGTAAGAGGCTTAGGTATGAACGCTGGTAAGCTTCAGCAGAAAGTCGGCAAAGATTTATTTGTGTCCCTCCAATGAGTTGCCCGCAAGCACGCCGTTTTCTACAAGTGTTGGTCCAATACTCCTTCGAGAGGCAGTGGACTCAGACATGGCTGCTTTTCAGCCTTCGATCTGGGGCAGGGCCAGTGGGCGGCCTGTGGCCCGGGCAAGGTCCTCTCCGCATGTGTCCCAGGGACCCATTTGCCTGCGAACTTCGGTCACCTGGCAGGAAGCTACAATGCCCTGACCTATGGTGAGCTGTGCAGCGAGGAGTACTGCGCGGACAGGTTCCAAACATACTTCAAATAAGAGGGCGGCCTGAGTGGAAAGGTGAGAGTTTGGGCAGCTGTGCAGACAAAGAAGGCGCCCTTTGGCCTGGGCCTAAATGCTTGTGACACCCCACTGGGTCTGCCGGGCTCTGAGGGCCCTGCCCTGGGCCCCCTGCTTCCCTGCCCTCTGTTCAGTCACACCAGAGATGGCCACACCCTCTCCCTCAGTGAGGGCAGTCTTCCAAGCTCCCTCAGCCACGCCCCCTCTCCGCAGGTTACCATGGACTACAGATGCTGCATTCTGAGGCCGGGGCGTTCCGAGAATGCCAAGGGCAGACATGATGACCTTAAATGATTTCCTCTTGTGTCAGTTTTGGTAAACTTTAGGAGCTAGGAAATGGTCCTCTTTACAGAAATGTTCAAATTTACTGGCATTTCATATATTCTCTGCTTTACCATTGTCCTGACTCTTTCTGTATATTCTTTACTTATGTTTTTGTTTTCCTTAATCAAAGTGTGTCTTTTAAATCTTTTCCAAGAATATTCTTTGTACTTACTAAATCACCTGAATTTTATACGTTTTCTGTTGTATTAAGTTCTGCTCATATCTTTATTTATCTTTTTTCTATGTTCTCAGGGTTTATTGTTTTGATTTTCTGATGTCAAGTAAAACACTTGGTTATTCAGTTTAATAAATCTTTTTACTTATAAAGATTTGAACTTATAAGATTCCAGCTTACTTGTACGTTTCTAAGGGTCCATTCCTCTACACTGTTGCCGGCCTAAGGCTTAGTTCACCATATAGCAATGTATATATTGACATATTATCCCCTCGGCTTTCTGTGATTCCCTACATCTCACCTTTCTTTGCAGACAAGCCATTTGAAATACCCTTAACTTATTTCACAGCCAATAATTCTTTGAAATAATGTGTATTTTTTAGAGAAATCATCTTATATAATTAGGCAGAAAATCTCACCTTCCATAGTTTTCTAAACAGCATAATTTCACTCTTCTCACTGCTTAATTTGTTGTATTAAACAACCTTTGAGTATTTAGCTTTATCAATGACATGTACTTTAAAAATGTTTTAGAGATCCTACCAGTCTTTGAAAACATGCTTGTTCCTTGTTTCATTTCCAGGTTTATGTATATTTTCTGCCTAGCACCTGATTATTCCAACATCTCAAGGATGGCCTAGGGAATCTAATTCTGGTATTGATTGTTTTTGCTGATTGTCTCCCTTTGTAGCTGATTTCTTCATTATTGTGTAAATTTAGATCATGAGCTCATGTTTAGCTAAACAGCTGACCTTGTAAGAGGCTTAGGTGTGAACGCTCGTAAGTTTCAGCAAAAAGTCGGCAAAGATTTATTTGTGTCCCTCCAATGAGTTGCCCACAAGGACCCCGTTTTCTAGAAGTGTTGGTCCAATACTCCTTCTAGGAGTAGGGGACTTAGACAGGGCTGCTTTCGGCCCCCGATCTTGGGCAGGGGCAGTGGGCGGCCTGTGGCCCGGGCAGGAGCCTCTCTGTGTGTGAACCCGGGAATCATCTCTCCTGCGAACTTCGGTCACCTGGCAGGAAGCTACGGTGCCCAGACCTATGGTTAGCTGTGCAGCGATGTATACTGCGCGGACAGGTTCCACACACACTTCAACTAAGTGGGTGGCCTGAGTGGAAAAGTGAGAGTATGGGTAGCTGTGCAGACAAAGAAGGCGCCCTATGGCCTGGGCCTAAATGCTTGTGACACTCCACTGGGCCTGCCGGGCTCTGAGGGCCCTGCCCTGGGCCCCCTGCTCCCCTGCCCTTTGTTCAGTCACAGCAGAGATGGCCACACCCACTCCCTCAGTGAGGGCAGTGTTCCAGCCTCCCTCAGCCACGCCCACTCTCCGCAGGTTACCATGGACTACAGATGCTGCATTCTGAGGCCAGGGCGTTCCGAGAATGCCAAGGGCAGACATGATGACCTTAAATGATTTCCTCTTGTGTCAGTTTTGGTAAACTGTAGGAGCTAGGAAATGGTCAACTTTACAGAAATGTTCAAATTTACTGGCATTTCATATATTCTCTGCTATAACATTGTCCTGATTCTTTCTATATATTCTTTAATTATGTTTGTGTTTTCCTTAAACAAAGTGTGTCTTTTAAATCTTTTCAAAGAATATTCTTTGGACTTACTACCTCACCTGAATTTTATACGTTTTCTGTGGTATTAAGTTCTGCTCATATCTTTATTTATCTTTTTTCTATGTTCTCAGGGTTTATTGTTTTGATCTTCTGATGTCAATTAAAACACTTGGTTATTCATTTTCATCAATCTTTTTACTTATAAAGATTTGAACTTTTAAAGATTCCAGCTCACTTTTAAGTTTCTAAGGGTCAGGTCCTCTACATTGTGGCTGGCCTAAGGCTTAGTTCACCATATAGCAATGTATATATTGACATTTTCCCCTCGACTTTCTGTGATTCCCTACATCTCACCTTTCTTTGCAGACAAGCCATTTGAAATACACTTAACTTATTTCACAGCCAATAAGTCTTTGAAATAATGTCTATTTTTTAGAGAAATATTCTTATATAATTAGGCAGAAAATCTCACCTGCCATAGTTTTCAAAACAGCATAATTTCACTCTTCTCAATGCTTAATCTGTGGTATTAAACAACCTTTGAGTATTTAGGTATATCAACGACATGTACTTTAAAAATGTTTGAGAGATCCTACCAGCCTTTGAAAACCTCCTTGTTCCTTGTTACAGTTCCAGTTTTATGTATATTTTCTTCCTTGCACCTGATTATTCCAACATCAGATGGATGGCCTAGGGAATCTCATTCTGGTATTGATTGTTTCTGCTGATTGTCTCCCTTTGTAGCTGATTTCTTCAATATTGTGTAAATTTAGATCATGAGCTCATGTTTAGCTAAACAGCTGACCTTGTAAGAGGCTTAGGTGTGAACGCTGGTAAGCTTCAGCAGAAAGTCGGCAAAGATTTATTTGTGTCCCTCCAATGAGTTGCCCGCAAGGACCCCGTTTTCTACAAGTGTTGGTCCAATACTCCTTCGAGAGGCAGTGGACTCAGACATGGCTGCTTTTCAGCCTTCGATCTGGGGCAGGGCCAGTGGGCGGCCTGTGGCCCGGGCAAGAGCCTCTCCGCATGTGTCCCAGGGACCCATTTGCCTGCGAACTTCGGTCACCTGGCAGGAAGCTACGATGCCCTGACCTATGGTGAGCTGTGCAGCGAGGAGTACTGCGCGGACAGGTTCCAAACACACTTCAAATAAGAGGGCGGCCTGAGTGGAAAGGTGAGAGTTTGGGCAGCTGTGCAGACAGAGAAGGCGCCCTTTGGCCTGGGCCTAAATGCTTGTGACACCCCACTGGTTCTGCCGGGCTCTGAGGGCCCTGCCCTGGGCCCCCTGCTCCCCTGCCCTTTGTTCAGTCACAGCAGAGATGGCCACACCCACTCCCTCAGTGAGGGCAGTGTTCCAGCCTCCCTCAGACCCGCCAACTCTCGGCAGGATACCATGGACTACAGATGCTGCATTCTGAGGCCAGGGCGTTCCGAGAATGCCAAGGGCAGACATGATGACCTTAAATGATTTCCTCTTGTGTCAGTTTTGGTAAAGTTTAGGAGCTAGGAAATGGTCCGCTTTACAGAAATGTTCAAATTTACTGGCATTTCATATATTCTCTGCTATAACATTGTCCTGATTCTTTCTGTATATTCTTTACTTATGTTTTTGTTTTCCTTAATCAACGTGTGTCTTTTAAATCTTTTCAAAGAATATTCTTTGGACTTACTAAATCACCTGAATTTTATACGTTTTCTGTTGTATTAAGTTCTGCTCATATCTTTATTTATCTTTTTTCTATGTTCTCAGGGTTTATTGTTTTGATTTTCTGATGTCAAGTAAAACACTTGGTTATTCATTTTAATAAATCTTTTCACTTATAAAGATTTGAACTTTTAAAGATTCCAGCTTACTTGTACGTTTCTAAGGGTCCATTCCTCTACACTGTTGCCGGCCTAAGGCTTAGTTCACCATATAGCAATGTATATATTGACATATTATCCCCTCGGCTTTCTGTGATTCCCTACATCTCACCTTTCTTTGCAGACAAGCCATTTGAAATACCCTTAACTTATTTCACAGCCAATAATTCTTTGAAATAATGTGTATTTTTTAGAGAAATCATCTTATATAATTAGGCAGAAAATCTCACCTTCCATAGTTTTCTAAACAGCATAATTTCACTCTTCTCACTGCTTAATTTGTTGTATTAAACAACCTTTGAGTATTTAGCTTTATCAATGACATGTACTTTAAAAATGTTTTAGAGATCCTACCTATCTTTGAAAACATGCTTGTTCCTTGTTTCATTTCCAGGTTTATGTATATTTTCTGCCTAGCACCTGATTATTCCAACATCTCAAGGATGGCCTAGGGAATCTAATTCTGGTATTGATTGTTTTTGCTGATTGTCTCCCTTTGTAGCTGATTTCTTCATTATTGTGTAAATTTAGATCATGAGCTCATGTTTAGCTAAACAGCGGACCTTGTAAGCGGCTTAGGTGTGAACGCTCGTAAGTTTCAGCAAAAAGTCGGCAAAGATTTATTTGTGTCCCTCCAATGAGTTGCCCACAAGGACCCCGTTTTCTAGAAGTGTTGGTCCAATACTCCTTCTAGGAGTAGGGGACTTATACAGGGCTGCTTTCGGCCCCCGATCTTGGGGAGGGGCAGTGGGCGGCCTGTGGCCCTGGCAGGAGTCTCTCTGCGTGTGAACCCGGGAATCATCTCTCCTGCGAACTTCGGTCACCTGGCAGGAAGCTACGATTCCCAGACCTATGGTTAGCTGTGCAGCGAGGTATACTGTGCGGACAGGTTCCACACACACTTCAACTAAGTGGGTGGCATGAGTGGAAAAGTGAGAGTTTGGGTAGCTGTGCAGACAAAGAAGGCGCCCTATAGCCTGAGCCTAAATGCTTGTGACACCCCACTGGGCCTGCCGGGCTCTGAGGGCCCTGCCCTGGGCCCCCTGCTCCCCTGCCCTTTGTTCAGTCACAGCAGAGATGGCCACACCCACTCCCTCAGTGAGGGCAGTGTTCCAGCCTCCCTCAGCCCCGCCCACTCTCCGCAGTTTACCATGAACTACAGATGCTGCATTCTGAGGCCAGGGCGTTCCGAGAATGCCAAGGGCAGACATGATGACCTTAAATGATTTCCTCTTGTGTCAGTTTTGGTAAACTGTAGGAGCTAGACAATGGTCAACTTTACAGAAATGTTCAAATTTACTGGCATTTCATATATTCTCTGCTATAACATTGTCCTGATTCTTTCTATATATTCTTTAATTATGTTTGTGTTTTCCTTAATCAAAGTGTGACTTTTAAATCTTTTCAAAGAATATTCTTTGGACTTACTACCTCACCTGAATTTTATACGTTTTCTGTGGTATTAAGGTCTGCTCATATCTTTATTTATCTTTTTTCTATGTTCTCAGGGTTTATTGTTTTGATCTTCTGATGTCAATTAAAACACTTGGTTATTCATTTTCTTCAATCTTTTTACTTATAAAGATTTGAACTTTTAAAGATTCCAGCTCACTTTTAAGTTTCTAAGGGTCAGGTCCTCTACATTGTGGCTGGCCTAAGGCTTAGTTCACCATATAGCAATGTATATATTGACATTTTCCCCTCGACTTTCTGTGATTCCCTACATCTCACCTTTCTTTGCAGACAAGCCATTTGAAATACACTTAACTTATTTCACAGCCTATAAGTCTTTGAAATAATGTCTATTTTTTAGAGAAATCTTCTTATATAATTAGGCAGAAAATCTCACCTGCCATAGTTTTCAAAACAGCATAATTTCACTCTTCTCAATGCTTAATCTGTGGTATTAAACAACCTTTGAGTATTTAGGTTTATCAACGACATGTACTTTAAAAATGTTTGAGAGATCCTACCAGCCTTTGAAAACCTCCTTGTTCCTTGTTACAGTTCCAGTTTTATGTATATTTTCTTCCTTGCACCTGATTATTCCAACATCAGATGGATGGCCTAGGGAATCTCATTCTGGTATTGATTGTTTCTGCTGATTGTCTCCCTTTGTAGCTGATTTCTTCAATATTGTGTAAATTTAGATCATGAGCTCATGTTTAGCTAAACAGCTGACCTTGTAAGAGGCTTAGGTGTGAACGCTGGTAAGCTTCAGCAGAAAGTCGGCAAAGATTTATTTGTGTCCCTCCAATGAGTTGCCCGCAAGCACGCCGTTTTCTACAAGTGTTGGTCCAATACTCCTTCGAGAGGCAGTGGACTCAGACATGGCTGCTTTTCAGCCTTCGATCTGGGGCAGGGCCAGTGGGCGGCCTGTGGCCCGGGCTAGATCCTCTCCGCATGTGTCCCAGGGACCCATTTGCCTGCGAACTTCGGTCACCTGGCAGGAAGCTACGATGCCCTGACCTATGGTGAGCTGTGCAGCGAGGAGTACTGCGCGGACAGGTTCCAAACATACTTCAAATAAGAGGGCGGCCTGAGTGGAAAGGTGAGAGTTTGGGCAGCTGTGCAGACAAAGAAAGCGCCCTTTGGCCTGGGCCTAAATGCTTGTGACACCCCACTGGGTCTGCCGGGCTCTGAGGGCCCTGCCCTGGGCCCCCTGCTTCCCTGCCCTCTGTTCAGTCACACCAGAGATGGCCACACCCTCTCCCTCAGTGAGGGCAGTCTTCCAAGCTCCCTCAGCCACGCCCCCTCTCCGCAGGTTACCATGGACTACAGATGCTGCATTCTGAGGCCGGGGCGTTCCGAGAATGACAAGGGCAGACATGATGACCTTAAATGATTTCCTCTTGTGTCAGTTTTGGTAAACTTTAGGAGCTAGGAAATGGTCCGCTTTACAGAAATGTTCAAATTTACTGGCATTTCATATATTCTCTGCTATAACATTGTCCTGATTCTTTCTGTATATTCTTTACTTATGTTTTTGTTTTCCTTAATCAAAGTGTGTCTTTTAAATCTTTTCAAAGAATATTCTTTGGACTTACTAAATCACCTGAATTTTATACATTTTATCTTGTGTTAAGTTCTGCTCATATCTTTATTTATCTTTTTTCTATGTTCTCAGGGTTTATTCTTTTGATTTTCTGATGTCAAGTAAAACACTTGGTTATTCATTTTAATAAATCTTTTTACTTATAAAGATTTGAACTTTTAAAGATTCCAACTTACTTGTACGTTTCTAAGGGTCCATTCCTCTACACTGTTGCCGGCCTAAGGCTTAGTTCACCATATAGCAATGTATATATTGACATATTATCCCCTCGGCTTTCTGTGATTCCCTACATCTCACCTTTCTTTGCAGACAAGCCATTTGAAATACCCTTAACTTATTTCACAGCCAATAATTCTTTGAAATAATGTGTATTTTTTAGAGAAATCATCTTATATAATTAGGCAGAAAATCTCACCTTCCATAGTTTTCTAAACAGCATAATTTCACTCTTCTCACTGCTTAATTTGTTGTATTAAACAACCTTTGAGTATTTAGCTTTATCAATGACATGTACTTTAAAAATGTTTTAGAGATCCTACCAGTCTTTGAAAACATGCTTGTTCCTTGTTTCATTTCCAGGTTTATGTATATTTTCTGCCTAGCACCTGATTATTCCAACATCTCAAGGATGGCCTAGGGAATCTAATTCTGGTATTGATTGTTTTTGCTGATTGTCTCCCTTTGTAGCTGATTTCTTCATTATTGTGTAAATTTAGATCATGAGCTCATGTTTAGCTAAACAGCTGACCTTGTAAGAGGCTTAGGTGTGAACGCTCGTAAGTTTCAGCAAAAAGTCGGCAAAGATTTATTTGTGTCCCTCCAATGAGTTGCCCACAAGGACCCCGTTTTCTAGAAGTGTTGGTCCAATACTCCTTCTAGGAGTAGGGGACTTAGACAGGGCTGCTTTCGGCCCCCGATCTTGGGCAGGGGCAGTGGGCGGCCTGTGGCCCGGGCAGGAGCCTGTCTGCGTGTGAACCTGGGAATCATCTCTCCTGCGAACTTCGGTCACCTGGCAGGAAGCTACGATGCCCAGACCTATGGTTAGCTGTGCAGCGATGTATACTGCGCGGACAGGTTCCACACACACTTCAACTAAGTGGGTGGCCTGAGTGGAAAAGTGAGAGTTTGGCAGCTGTGCAGACAAAGAAGGCGCCCTATGGTCTGGGCCTAAATGCTTGTGACACTCCACTGGGCCTGCCGGGCTCTGAGGGCCCTGCCCTGGGCCCCCTGCTCCCCTGCCATTTGTTCAGTCACAGCAGAGATGGCCACACCGACTCCCTCAGTGAGGGCAGTGTTGCAGCCTCCCTCAGCCACGCCCACTCTCCGCAGGTTACCATGGACTACAGATGCTGCATTCTGAGGCCAGGGCGTTCCGAGAATGCCAAGGGCAGACATGATGACCTTAAATGATTTCCTCTTGTGTCAGTTTTGGTAAACTGTAGGAGCTAGGAAATGGTCCACTTGACAGAAATGTTCAAATTTACTGGCATTTCATATATTCTCTGCTATAACATTGTCCTGATTCTTTCTATATATTCTTTAATTATGTTTGTGTTTTCCTTAATTAAAGTGTGTCTTTTAAATCTTTTCAAAGAATATTCTTTGGACTTACTACCTCACCTGAATTTTATACGTTTTCTGTGGTATTAAGTTCTGCTCATATCTTCTTTTATCTTTTTTCTATGTTCTCAGGGTTTATTGTTTTGATCTTCTGATGTCAATTAAAACACTTGGTTATTCATTTTCATCAATCTTTTTACTTATAAAGATTTGAACTTTTAAAGATTCCAGCTCACTTTTAAGTTTCTAAGGGTCAGGTCCTCTACATTGTGGCTGGCCTAAGGCTTAGTTCACCATATAGCAATGTATATATTGACATTTTCCCCTCGACTTTCTGTGATTCCCTACATCTCACCTTTCTTTGCAGACAAGCCATTTGAAATACACTTAACTTATTTCACAGCCGATAAGTCTTTGAAATAATGTCTATTTTTTAGAGAAATCTTCGTATATAATTAGGCAGAAAATCTCACCTGCCATAGTTTTCAAAACAGCATAATTTCACTCTTCTCAATGCTTAATTTGTGGTATTAAACAACCTTTGAGTATTTAGGTATATCAACGACATGTACTTTAAAAATGATTTAGAGATCCTTCCAGCCTTTGAAAACCTCCTTGTTCCTTGTTTCAGTTCCAGTTTTATGTATATTTTCTGCCTTGCACCTGATTATTCCAACATCAGA
Source organism: Mesoplodon bidens (assembly GCF_964165515.1). Classification (NCBI taxonomy): domain Eukaryota; kingdom Metazoa; phylum Chordata; class Mammalia; order Artiodactyla; family Ziphiidae; genus Mesoplodon; species Mesoplodon bidens. The sequence goes on along the minus strand of NC_138180.1, from coordinate 25,027,500 downwards.
TGGATGGCCTAGGGAATCTCATTCTGGTATTGATTGTTTTTGCTGATTGTCTCCCTTTGTAGCTGATTTCTTCAATATTGTGTAAATTTAGATCATGAGCTCATGTTTAACTAAACAGCTGACCTTGTAAGAGGCTTAGGTGTGAATGCTGGTAAGCTTCAGCAGAAAGTCGGCAAAGATTTATTTGTGTCCCTCCAATGAGTTGCCCGCAAGAACCCCGTTTTCTACAAGTGTTGGTCCAATACTCCTTCGAGAGGCAGTGGACTCAGACATGGCTGCTTTTCAGCCTTCGATCTGGGGCAGGGCCAGTGGACGGCCTGTGGCCCGGGCAAGAGCCTCTCCGCATGTGTCCCAGGGACCCATTTGCCTGCGAACTTCGGTCACCTGGCAGTAAGCTACGATGCCCTGACCTATGGTGAGCTGTGCAGCGAGGAGTACTGCACGGACAAGTTCCAAACACACTTCAAATAAGAGGGCGGCCTGAGTGGAAAGGTGAGTGTTTGGGCAGCTGTGCAGACAAAGAAGGCGCCCTTTGGCCTGGGCCTAAATGCTTGTGACACACCACTGGGTCTGCCGGGCTCTGAGGGCCCTGCCCTGGGCCCCCTGCTCCCCTGCTCTTTGTTCAGTCACAGCAGAGATGGCCACACCCACTCCCTCAGTGAGGGCAGTGTTCCAGCCTCCCTCAGCCCCGCCCACTCTCCGCAGTTTACCATGGACTACAGATGCTGCATTCTGAGGCCAGGGCGTTCCGAGAATGCCAAGGGCAGACATGATGACCTTAAATGATTTCCTCTTGTGTCAGTTTTGGTAAACTGTAGGAGCTAGGAAATGGTCCACTTGACAGAAATGTTCAAATTTACTGGCATTTCATATATTCTCTGCTATAACATTGTCCTGATTCTTTCTATATATTCTTTAATTATGTTTGTGTTTTCCTTAATCAAAGTGTGTCTTTTAAATCTTTTCAAAGAATATTCTTTGCACTTACTACCTCACCTGAATTTTATACGTTTTCTGTGGTATTAAGTTCTGCTCATATCTTTATTTATCTTTTTTCTATGTTCTCAGGGTTTATTGTTTTGATCTTCTGATGTCAATTAAAACACTTGGTTATTCATTTTCATCAATCTTTTTACTTATAAAGATTTGAACTTTTAAAGATTCCAGCTCACTTTTAAGTTTCTAAGGGTCAGGTCCTCTACATTGTGGCTGGCCTAAGGCTTAGTTCACCATATAGCAATGTATATATTGACATTTTCCCCTCGACTTTCTGTGATTCCCTACATCTCACCTTTCTTTGCAGACAAGCCATTTGAAATACACTTAACTTATTTCACAGCCAATAAGTCTTTGAAATAATGTCTATTTTTTAGAGAAATATTCTTATATAATTAGGCAGAAAATCTCACCTGCCATAGTTTTCAAAACAGCATAATTTCACTCTTCTCAATGCTTAATCTGTGGTATTAAACAACCTTTGAGTATTTAGGTTTATCAACGACATGTACTTTAAAAATGTTTGAGAGATCCTACCAGCCTTTGAAAACCTCCTTGTTCCTTGTTACAGTTGCAGTTTTATGTATATTTTCTGCCTTGCACCTGATTACTCCAACATCAGATGGATGGCCTAGGGAATCTCATTCTGGTATTGATTGTTTCTGCTGATTGTCTCCCTTTGTAGCTGATTTCTTCAATATTGTGTAAATTTAGATCATGAGCTCATGTTTAGCTAAACAGCTGACCTTGTAAGAGGCTTAGGTGTGAACGCTGGTAAGCTTCAGCAGAAAGTCGGCAAAGATTTATTTGTGTCCCTCCAATGAGTTGCCCGCAAGGACCCCGTTTTCTACAAGTGTTGGTCCAATACTCCTTCGAGAGGCAGTGGACTCAGACATGGCTGCTTTTCAGCCTTCGATCTGGGGCAGGGCCAGTGGGCGGCCTGTGGCCCGGGCAAGAGCCTCTCCGCATGTGTCCCAGGGACCCATTTGCCTGTGAACTTCGGTCACCTGGCAGGAAGCTACGATGCCCTGACCTATGGTGAGCTGTGCAGCGAGGAGTACTGCGCGGACAGGTTCCAAACACACTTCAAATAAGAGGGCGGCCTGAGTGGAAAGGTGAGAGTTTGGGCAGCTGTGCAGACAGAGAAGGCGCCCTTTGGCCTGGGCCTAAATGCTTGTGACACCCCACTGGGTCTGCCGGGCTCTGAGGGCCCTGCCCTGGGCCCCCTGCTCCCCTGCCCTTTGTTCAGTCACAGCAGAGATGGCCACACCCACTCCCTCAGTGAGGGCAGTGTTCCAGCCTCCCTCAGCCCCGCCCACTCTCGGCAGGAAACCATGGACTACAGATGCTGTATTCTGAGGCCAGGGCGTTCCGAGAATGCCAAGGGCACACATGATGACCTTAAATGATTTCCTCTTGTGTCAGTTTTGGTAAAGTTTAGGAGCTAGGAAATGGTCCGCTTTACAGAAATGTTCAAATTTACTGGCATTTCATATATTCTCTGCTATAACATTGTCCTGATTCTTTCTGTATATTCTTTACTTATGTTTTTGTTTTCCTTAATCAAAGTGTGTCTTTTAAATCTTTTCAAAGAATATTCTTTGGACTTACTAAATCACCTGAATTTTATACGTTTTCTGTTGTATTAAGTTCTGCTCATATCTTTATTTATCTTTTTTCTATGTTCTCAGGGTTTATTGTTTTGATTTTCTGATGTCCAGTAAAACACTTGGTTATTCATTTTAATAAATCTTTTTACTTATAAAGATTTGAACTTTTAAAGATTCCAGCTTACTTGTACGTTTCTAAGGGTCCATTCCTCTACACTGTTACCGGCGTAAGGCTTAGTTCACCATATAGCAATGTATATATTGACATATTATCCCCTCGGCTTTCTGTGATTCCCTACATCTCACCTTTCTTTGCAGACAAGCCATTTGAAATACCCTTAACTTATTTCACAGCCAATAATTCTTTGAAATAATGTGTATTTTTTAGAGAAATCATCTTATATAATTAGGCAGAAAATCTCACCTTCCATAGTTTTCTAAACAGCATAATTTCACTCTTCTCACTGCTTAATTTGTTGTATTAAACAACCTTTGAGTATTTAGCTTTATCAATGACATGTACTTTAAAAATGTTTTAGAGATCCTACCAGTCTTTGAAAACATGCTTGTTCCTTGTTTCATTTCCAGGTTTATGTATATTTTCTGCCTAGCACCTGATTATTCCAACATCTCAAGGATGGCCTAGGGAATCTAATTCTGGTATTGATTGTTTTTGCTGATTGTCTCCCTTTGTAGCTGATTTCTTCATTATTGTGTAAATTTAGATCATGAGCTCATGTTTAGCTAAACAGCGGACCTTGTAAGCGGCTTAGGTGTGAACGCTCGTAAGTTTCAGCAAAAAGTCGGCAAAGATTTATTTGTGTCCCTCCAATGAGTTGCCCACAAGGACCCCGTTTTCTAGAAGTGTTGGTCCAATACTCCTTCTAGGAGTAGGGGACTTAGACAGGGCTGCTTTCGGCCCCCGATCTTGGGGAGGGGCAGTGGGCGGCCTGTGGCCCTGGCAGGAGTCTCCCTGCGTGTGAACCCGGGAATCATCTCTCCTGCGAACTTCGGTCACCTGGCAGGAAGCTACGATGCCCAGACCTATGGTTAGCTGTGCAGCGAGGTATACTGTGCGGACAGGTTCCACACACACTTCAACTAAGTGGGTGGCCTGAGTGGAAAAGTGAGAGTTTGGGTAGCTGTGCAGACAAAGAAGGCGCCCTATGGCATGAGCCTAAATGCTTGTGACACCCCACTGGGCCTGCCGGGCTCTGAGGGCCATGCCCTGGGCCCCCTGCTCCCCTGCCCTTTGTTCAGTCACAGCACAGATGGCCACACCCACTCCCTCAGTAAGGGCAGTGTTCCAGCCTCCCTCAGCCCCGCGCACTCTCCGCAGTTTACCATGGACTACAGATGCTGCATTCTGAGGCCAGGGCATTCCGAGAATGCCAAGGACAGACATGATGACCTTAAATGATTTCCTCTTGTGTCAGTTTTGGTAAACTGTAGGAGCTAGAAAATGGTCAACTTTACAGAAATGTTCAAATTTACTGGCATTTCATATATTCTCTGCTATAACATTGTCCTGATTCTTTCTATATATTCTTTAATTATGTTTGTGTTTTCCTTAATCAAAGTGTGTCTTTTAAATCTTTTCAAAGAATATTCTTTGGACTTACTACCTCACCTGAATTTTATACTTTTTCTGTGGTATTAAGTTCTGCTCATATCTTTATTTATATTTTTTCTATGTTCTCAGGTTTACTGTTTTGATATTCTGATGTCAATAAAAACACTTGGTTATTCATTTTAAAAAATCTTTTTACTTATAAAGATTTGAACTTTTCTAGATTCCAGCTTACTTGTAAGTTTCTAAGGGTCAGGTCCTCTACATTGTGGCTGGCCTAAGTCTTAGTTCACCATATAGCAATGTATATATTGACCTATTTTCCCCTCGACTTTCTGTGATTCCCTACATCTCACCTTTCTTTGCAGACAAGCCATTTGAAATAACCTTAACTTATTTCACGGCCAATAAGTCTTTGAAATAATGTGTATTTTTTAGAGAAATCTTCTTATATAATTAGGCAGAAAATCTGACCTGCCATAGTTTTCAAAACAGCATAATTTCACTCTTCTCAATGTTGAATCTGTTGTATTACACAACCATTGAGTATTTAGCTTTATCAATGACATGTACTTTAAAAATGTTTTAGAGATCCTACCAGTCTTTGAAAAAATCCTTTTTCCTTGTTTCAGTTCAAGTTTTATGTATACTTTCTGCCTTGCACCTGATTATTCCAACATCTGATGGTTGGCCTAGGGAATCTAATTCTGGTATTGATTGTTTTTGCTGCTTGTCTCCCCTTGTAGCTGATTTCTTCATTATTGTGTAAATTTAGATCATGAGCTCATGTTTAGCTAAACAGCTGACCTTGTAAGAGGCTTAGGTGTGAACGCTCGTAAGCTTCAGCAGAAAGTCCGCAAAGATTTTTTTGTGTTCCTCCAATGAGTTACCCGCGCGGACCCCTTTTTCTACAAGTGTTGGTCCACTACTCCCTCTAGAGGCTGGGACTCAGACAGGACTGCTTTGCTGCCCCCGATCTGGGATAGTGGCTTTGGGCGGCCTGTGGCCTGGGCAGGAGTCTCCCCACGTGTGTCCCACGACCCATCTGCCTGCGAACTTCGGTCACCTGGCAGGAAGCTATGATGCCCAGACCTATGGTTAGCTTTGCATCGAGGTGTACTGCGCGGACCGGTTCCACACACACTTCAAGTAAGAGGGCGGCCTGAGTGGAAAGGTGAGAGTTTGGGCAGCTGTGCAGACCAAGAAGGCGCATTTTGGCCTGGGCCTAAATGCTTGTGACACACGACTGGGCCTGCCGGGCTCTGAGGGCCCTGCCGTGGGCCCCCTTCTCCCCTGCCCTTTGTTCAGTCACAGCAGAGATGGCCCCACACACTCCCTCAGTGAAGGCAGTGTTCCAACCTCCCTCAGCCCCGCCCCCTCTCCGCAGGTTACCATGGACAACAGATGCTGCATTCTGAGGCCAGGGCGTTCCGAGAATGCCAAGGGCAGACATGATGACCTTAAATGATTTCCTCTTGTGTCAATTTTGGTAAAGTTTAGGAGCTAGGAAATGGTCCACTTTACAGAAATGTTCAAATTTACTGGCATTTCAGATATTCTCTGCTATAACATTGTCCTGATTCTTTCTATATATTCTTTACTTATGTTTTGGTTTTCCTTAATCAAAGTGTGTCTTTTAAATCTTGTCAAAGAATATTCTTTGGACTTACTACCTCAACTGAATTTTATACGTTTTCTGTGGTATTAAGTTCTGCTCATATCTTTATTTATCTTTTTTCTATGTTCTCAGGGTTTATTGTTTTGATCTTCTGATGTCAATTAAAACACTTGGTTATTCATTTTAATAAATCTTTTTACTTATAAAGATTTGAATTTTTAAAGATTCCAGCTTACTTGTAAATTTCTAAGGGTCAGGTCCTCTACATTGTGGCTGGCCCAAGGCCTAGTTCACAATATAGCAAAGTATATATTGACCTATTTTCCCCGCGACTTTCTGTGATTTCCTACATCTCACCTTTCTTTGCAGACAAGCCATTTGAAATAACCTTAACTTATTTCACAGCCATTAAGTCTTTGAAATAATGTGCATTTTTCAGAGAAATCTTCTTATATATTTAGGCAGAAAATCTGACCTGCCATAGTTTTCAAAACAGCATAATTTCACCCTTCTCAATGATGAATCTGTTGTAATACACAACCTTTGAGGATTTAGCTTTATCAATGACATGTACTTTAAAAATGTTTTAGAGATCCTACCAGTCTTTGAAAACATCCTTGTTCCTTGTTTCAGTTCCAGTTTTATGTATATTTTCTGCCTTGCACCTGATTATTCCAACGTCTGATCGATGGCTAAGGGAATCTAATTCTGGTATTGATTGTTTTTGCTGCTTGTCTCCCCTTGTAGCTGATTTCTTCATTATTGTGTAAATTTAGATCATGAGCTCATGTTTAGCTAAACAGCTGACCTTGTAAGAGGCTTAGGTGTGAACGCTCGTAAGCTTCAGCAGAAAGTCGGCAAAGATTTTTTTGTGTCCCTCCAATGAGTTACCCGCGCGGACACCTTTTTCTACAAGTGTTGGTCCACTACTCCCTCTAGAGGCTGGGACTCAGACAGGACTGCTTTGCTACCCCCGATCTGGGATAGTGGTTTTGGGCGGCCTGTGGCCTGGGCAGGAGGCACCGCACGTGTGTCCCACAACCCATCTGCCTGCGAACTACGGTCACCTGGCAGGAAGCTATGATGCCCAGACCTATGGTTAGCTTTGCATCGAGGTGCACTGGGCGGACCGGTTCCACACACACTTCAAGTAAGAGGGCGGCCTGAGTGGAAAGGTGAGAGTTTGGGCAGCTGTGCAGACAAAGAAGGCGCACTTTGGCCTGGGCCTAAATGCTTGTGACACACGACTGGGCCTGCCGGGCTCTGAGGGCCCTGCCCTTGGCCCCCTTCTCCCCTGCCCTTTGTTCAGTCACAGCAGAGATGGCCCCACCCACTCCCTCAGTGAAGGAAGTGTTCCAACCTCCCTCAGCCCCGCCCCCTCTCCGCAGGTTACCATGGACTACAGATGCTGCATTCTGAGGCCAGGGCGTTCCGAGAATGCCAAGGCAGACATGATGACCTTAAATGATTTCCTCTTGTGTCAATTTTGGTAAACTTTAGGAGCTAGGAAATGGTCCACTTTACAGAAATGTTCAAATTTACTGGCATTTCAGATATTCTCTGCTATAACATTGTCCTGATTCTTTCTGTATATTCTTTACTTATGTTTTGGTTTTCCTTAATCAAAGTGTGTCTTTTAAATCTTGTCAAAGAATATTCTTTGGACTTACTACCTCAACTGAATTTTATACGTTATCTGTGGTATTAAGTTCTGCTCATATCTTTATTTATATTTTTTCTATGTTCTCAGGTTTATTGTTTTGATATTCTGATGTCAATAAAAACACTTGGTTATTCATTTTAAAAAATCTTTTTACTTATAAAGATTTGAACTTTTCTAGATTCCAGCTTACTTGTAAGTTTCTAAGGGTCAGGTCCTCTACATTGTGGCTGGCCTAAGTCTTAGTTCACCATATAGCAATGTATATATTGACCTATTTTCCCCTCGACTTTCTGTGATTCCCTACATCTCACCTTTCTTTGCAGACAAGCCATTTGAAATAACCTTAACTTATTTCACGGCCAATAAGTCTTTGAAATAATGTGTATTTTTTAGAGAAATCTTCTTATATAATTAGGCAGAAAATCTGACCTGCCATAGTTTTCAAAACAGCATAATTTCACTCTTCTCAATGTTGAATCTGTTGTATTACACAACCATTGAGTATTTAGCTTTATCAATGACATGTACTTTAAAAATGTTTTAGAGATCCTACCAGTCTTTGAAAACATCCTTTTTCCTTGTTTCAGTTCAAGTTTTATGTATACTTTCTGCCTTGCACCTGATTATTCCAACATCTGATGGTTGGCCTAGGGAATCTAATTCTGGTATTGATTGTTTTTGCTGCTTGTCTCCCCTTGTAGCTGATTTCTTCATTATTGTGTAAATTTAGATCATGAGCTCATGTTTAGCTAAACAGCTGACCTTGTAAGAGGCTTAGGTGTGAACGCTCGTAAGCTTCAGCAGAAAGTCCGCAAAGATTTTTTTGTGTTCCTCCAATGAGTTACCCGCGCGGACCCCTTTTTCTACCAGTGTTGGTCCACTACTCCCTCTAGAGGCTGGGAGTCAGACAGGACTGCTTTGCTGCCCCCGATCTGGGATAGTGGCTTTGGGCGGCCTGTGGCCTGGGCAGGAGTCTCCCCACGTGTGTCCCACGACCCATCTGCCTGCGAACTTCGGTCACCTGGCAGGAAGCTATGATGCCCAGACCTATGGTTAGCTTTGCATCGAGGTGTACTGCGCGGACCGGTTCCACACACACTTCAAGTAAGAGGGCGGCCTGAGTGGAAAGGTGAGAGTTTGGGCAGCTGTGCAGACCAAGAAGGCGCATTTTGGCCTGGGCCTAAATGCTTGTGACACACGACTGGGCCTGCCGGGCTCTGAGGGCCCTGCCGTGGGCCCCCTTCTCCCCTGCCCTTTGTTCAGTCACAGCAGAGATGGCCCCACACACTCCCTCAGTGAAGGCAGTGTTCCAACCTCCCTCAGCCCCGCCCCCTCTCCGCAGGTTACCATGGACAACAGATGCTGCATTCTGAGGCCAGGGCGTTCCGAGAATGCCAAGGGCAGACATGATGACCTTAAATGATTTCCTCTTGTGTCAATTTTGGTAAAGTTTAGGAGCTAGGAAATGGTCCACTTTACAGAAATGTTCAAATTTACTGGCATTTCAGATATTCTCTGCTATAACATTGTCCTGATTCTTTCTGTATATTCTTTACTTATGTTTTGGTTTTCCTTAATCAAAGTGTGTCTTTTAAATCTTGTCAAAGAATATTCTTTGGACTTACTACCTCAACTGAATTTTATACGTTTTCTGTGGTATTAAGTTCTGCTCATATCTTTATTTATCTTTTTTCTATGTTCTCAGGGTTTATTGTTTTGATCTTCTGATGTCAATTAAAACACTTGGTTATTCATTTTAATAAATCTTTTTACTTATAAGATTTGAATTTTTAAAGATTCCAGCTTACTTGTAAATTTCTAAGGGTCAGGTCCTCTACATTGTGGCTGGCCCAAGGCCTAGTTCACAATATAGCAAAGTATATATTGACCTATTTTCCCCGCGACTTTCTGTGATTTCCTACATCTCACCTTTCTTTGCAGACAAGCCATTTGAAATAACCTTAACTTATTTCACAGCCATTAAGTCTTTGAAATAATGCGCATTTTTCAGAGAAATCTTCTTATATATTTAGGCAGAAAATCTGACCTGCCATAGTTTTCAAAACAGCATAATTTCACCCTTCTCAATGATGAATCTGTTGTAATACACAACCTTTGAGGATTTAGCTTTATCAATGACATGTACTTTAAAAATGTTTTAGAGATCCTACCAGTCTTTGAAAACATCCTTGTTCCGTGTTTCAGTTCCAGTTTTATGTATATTTTCTGCCTTGCACCTGATTATTCCAACATCTGATGGTTGGCCTAGGGAATCTAATTCTGGTATTGATTGTTTTTGCTGCTTGTCTCCCCTTGTAGCTGATTTCTTCATTATTGTGTAAATTTAGATCATGAGCTCATGTTTAGCTAAACAGCTGACCTTGTAAGAGGCTTAGGTGTGAACGCTCGTAAGCTTCAGCAGAAAGTCCGCAAAGATTTTTTTGTGTTCCTCCAATGAGTTACCCGCGCGGACCCCTTTTTCTACCAGTGTTGGTCCACTACTCCCTCTAGAGGCTGGGAGTCAGACAGGACTGCTTTGCTGCCCCCGATCTGGGATAGTGGCTTTGGGCGGCCTGTGGCCTGGGCAGGAGTCTCCCCACGTGTGTCCCACGACCCATCTGCCTGCGAACTTCGGTCACCTGGCAGGAAGCTATGATGCCCAGACCTATGGTTAGCTTTGCATCGAGGTGTACTGCGCGGACCGGTTCCACACACACTTCAAGTAAGAGGGCGGCCTGAGTGGAAAGGTGAGAGTTTGGGCAGCTGTGCAGACCAAGAAGGCGCATTTTGGCCTGGGCCTAAATGCTTGTGACACACGACTGGGCCTGCCGGGCTCTGAGGGCCCTGCCGTGGGCCCCCTTCTCCCCTGCCCTTTGTTCAGTCACAGCAGAGATGGCCCCACACACTCCCTCAGTGAAGGCAGTGTTCCAACCTCCCTCAGCCCCGCCCCCTCTCCGCAGGTTACCATGGACAACAGATGCTGCATTCTGAGGCCAGGGCGTTCCGAGAATGCCAAGGGCAGACATGATGACCTTAAATGATTTCCTCTTGTGTCAATTTTGGTAAACTTTAGGAGCTAGGAAATGGTCCACTTTACAGAAATGTTCAAATTTACTGGCATTTCAGATATTCTCTGCTATAACATTGTCCTGATTCTTTCTGTATATTCTTTACTTATGTTTTGGTTTTCCTTAATCAAAGTGTGTCTTTTAAATCTTGTCAAAGAATATTCTTTGGACTTACTACCTCAACTGAATTTTATACGTTTTCTGTGGTATTAAGTTCTGCTCATATCTTTATTTATCTTTTTTCTATGTTCTCAGGGTTTATTGTTTTGATCTTCTGATGTCAATTAAAACACTTGGTTATTCATTTTAATAAATCTTTTTACTTATAAAGATTTGAATTTTTAAAGATTCCAGCTTACTTGTAAATTTCTAAGGGTCAGGTCCTCTACATTGTGGCTGGCCCAAGGCCTAGTTCACAATATAGCAAAGTATATATTGACCTATTTTCCCCGCGACTTTCTGTGATTTCCTACATCTCACCTTTCTTTGCAGACAAGCCATTTGAAATAACCTTAACTTATTTCACAGCCATTAAGTCTTTGAAATAATGCGCATTTTTCAGAGAAATCTTCTTATATATTTAGGCAGAAAATCTGACCTGCCATAGTTTTCAAAACAGCATAATTTCACCCTTCTCAATGATGAATCTGTTGTAATACACAACCTTTGAGGATTTAGCTTTATCAATGACATGTACTTTAAAAATGTTTTAGAGATCCTACCAGTCTTTGAAAACATCCTTGTTCCGTGTTTCAGTTCCAGTTTTATGTATATTTTCTGCCTTGCACCTGATTATTCCAACGTCTGATCGATGGCTAAGGGAATCTAATTCTGGTATTGATTGTTTTTGCTGCTTGTCTCCCCTTGTAGCTGATTTCTTCATTATTGTGTAAATTTAGATCATGAGCTCATGTTTAGCTAAACAGCTGACCTTGTAAGAGGCTTAGGTGTGAACGCTCGTAAGCTTCAGCAGAAAGTCGGCAAAGATTTTTTTGTGTCCCTCCAATGAGTTACCCGCGCGGACACCTTTTTCTACAAGTGTTGGTCCACTACTCCCTCTAGAGGCTGGGACTCAGACAGGACTGCTTTGCTACCCCCGATCTGGGATAGTGGTTTTGGGCGGCCTGTGGCCTGGGCAGGAGGCACCGCACGTGTGTCCCACAACCCATCTGCCTGCGAACTACGGTCACCTGGCAGGAAGCTATGATGCCCAGACCTATGGTTAGCTTTGCATCGAGGTGCACTGCGCGGACCGGTTCCACACACACTTCAAGTAAGAGGGCGGCCTGAGTGGAAAGGTGAGAGTTTGGGCAGCTGTGCAGACAAAGAAGGCGCACTTTGGCCTGGGCCTAAATGCTTGTGACACACGACTGGGCCTGCCGGGCTCTGAGGGCCCTGCCATTGGCCCCCTTCTCCCCTGCCATTTGTTCAGTCACAGCAGAGATGGCCCCACCCACTCCCTCAGTGAAGGAAGTGTTCCAACCTCCCTCAGCCCCGCCCCCTCTCCGCAGGTTACCATGGACTACAGATGCTGCATTCTGAGGCCAGGGCGTTCCGAGAATGCCAAGGCAGATATGATGACCTTAAATGATTTCCTCTTGTGTCAATTTTGGTAAACTTTAGGAGCTAGGAAATGGTCCACTTTACAGAAATGTTCAAATTTACTGGCATTTCAGATATTCTCTGCTATAACATTGTCCTGATTCTTTCTGTATATTCTTTACTTATGTTTTGGTTTTCCTTAATCAAAGTGTGTCTTTTAAATCTTGTCAAAGAATATTCTTTGGACTTACTTCCTCAACTGAATTTTATACGTTTTCTGTGGTATTAAGTTCTGCTCATATCTTTATTTATATTTTTTCTATGTTCTCAGGTTTATTGTTTTGATATTCTGATGTCAATAAAAACACTTGGTTATTCATTTTAAAAAATCTTTTTACTTATAAAGATTTGAACTTTTAAAGATTCCAGCTCACTTTTAAGTTTCTAAGGGTCAGGTCCTCTACATTGTGGCTGGCCTAAGGCTTAGTTCACCATATAGCAATGTATATATTGACATTTTCCCCTCGACTTTCTGTGATTCCCTACATCTCACCTTTCTTTGCAGACAAGCCATTTGAAATACACTTAACTTATTTCACAGCCAATAAGTCTTTGAAATAATGTCTATTTTTTAGAGAAATCTTCGTATATAATTAGGCAGAAAATCTCACCTGCCATAGTTTTCAAAACAGCATAATTTCACTCTTCTCAATGCTTAATTTGTGGTATTAAACAACCTTTGAGTATTTAGGTATATCAACGACATGTACTTTAAAAATGATTTAGAGATCCTTCCAGCCTTTGAAAACCTCCTTGTTCCTTGTTTCAGTTCCAGTTTTATGTATATTTTCTGCCTTGCACCTGATTATTCCAACATCAGATGGATGGCCTAGGGAATCTCATTCTGGTATTGATTGTTTTTGCTGATTGTCTCCCTTTGTAGCTGATTTCTTCAATATTGTGTAAATTTAGATCATGAGCTCATGTTTAACTAAACAGCTGACCTTGTAAGAGGCTTAGGTGTGAATGCTGGTAAGCTTCAGCAGAAAGTCGGCAAAGATTTATTTGTGTCCCTCCAATGAGTTGCCCGCAAGGACCCCGTTTTCTACAAGTGTTGGTCCAATACTCCTTCGAGAGGCAGTGGACTCAGACATGGCTGCTTTTCAGCCTTCGATCTGGGGCAGGGCCAGTGGACGGCCTGTGGCCCGGGCAAGAGCCTCTCCGCATGTGTCCCAGGGACCCATTTGCCTGCGAACTTCGGTCACCTGGCAGGAAGCTACGATGCCCTGACCTATGGTGAGCTGTGCAGCGAGGAGTACTGCGCGGACAAGTTCCAAACACACTTCAAATAAGAGGGCGGCCTGAGTGGAAAGGTGAGAGTTTGGGCAGCTGTGCAGACAAAGAAGGCGCCCTTTGGCCTGGGCCTAAATGCTTGTGACACACCACTGGGTCTGCCGGGCTCTGAGGGCCCTGCCCTGGGCCCCCTGCTCCCCTGCTCTTTGTTCAGTCACAGCAGAGATGGCCACACCCACTCCCTCAGTGAGGGCAGTGTTCCAGCCTCCCTCAGCCCCTCCCACTCTCCGCAGTTTACCATGGACTACAGATGCTGCATTCTGAGGCCAGGGCGTTCCGAGAATGCCAAGGGCAGACATGATGACCTTAAATGATTTCCTCTTGTGTCAGTTTTGGTAAACTGTAGGAGCTAGAAAATGGTCCACTTGACAGAAATGTTCAAATTTACTGGCATTTCATATATTCTCTGCTATAACATTGTCCTGATTCTTTCTATATATTCTTTAATTATGTTTGTGTTTTCCTTAATCAAAGTGTGTCTTTTAAATCTTTTCAAAGAATATTCTTTGGACTTACTACCTCACCTGAATTTTATACGTTTTCTGTGGTATTAAGTTCTGCTCATATCTTTATTTATCTTTTTTCTATGTTCTCAGGGTTTATTGTTTTGATCTTCTGATGTCAATTAAAACACTTGGTTATTCATTTTCATCAATCTTTTTACTTATAAAGATTTGAACTTTTAAAGATTCCAGCTCACTTTTAAGTTTCTAAGGGTCAGGTCCTCTACATTGTGGCTGGCCTAAGGCTTAGTTCACCATATAGCAATGTATATATTGACATTTTCCCCTCGACTTTCTGTGATTCCCTACATCTCACCTTTCTTTGCAGACAAGCCATTTGAAATACACTTAACTTATTTCACAGCCAATAAGTCTTTGAAATAATGTCTATTTTTTAGAGAAATATTCTTATATAATTAGGCAGAAAATCTCACCTGCCATAGTTTTCAAAACAGCATAATTTCACTCTTCTCAATGCTTAATCTGTGGTATTAAACAACCTTTGAGTATTTAGGTATATCAACGACATGTACTTTAAAAATGTTTGAGAGATCCTACCAGCCTTTGAAAACCTCCTTGTTCCTTGTTACAGTTCCAGTTTTATGTATATTTTCTTCCTTGCACCTGATTATTCCAACATCAGATGGATGGCCTAGGGAATCTCATTCTGGTATTGATTGTTTCTGCTGATTGTCTCCCTTTGTAGCTGATTTCTTCAATATTGTGTAAATTTAGATCATGAGCTCATGTTTAGCTAAACAGCTGACCTTGTAAGAGGCTTAGGTGTGAACGCTGGTAAGCTTCAGCAGAAAGTCGGCAAAGATTTATTTGTGTCCCTCCAATGAGTTGCCCGCAAGGACCCCGTTTTCTACAAGTGTTGGTCCAATACTCCTTCGAGAGGCAGTGGACTCAGACATGGCTGCTTTTCAGCCTTCGATCTGGGGCAGGGCCAGTGGGCGGCCTGTGGCCCGGGCAAGAGCCTCTCCGCATGTGTCCCAGGGACCCATTTGCCTGCGAACTTCGGTCACCTGGCAGGAAGCTACGATGCCCTGACCTATGGTGAGCTGTGCAGCGAGGAGTACTGCGCGGACAGGTTCCAAACACACTTCAAATAAGAGGGCGGCCTGAGTGGAAAGGTGAGAGTTTGGGCAGCTGTGCAGACAGAGAAGGCGCCCTTTGGCCTGGGCCTAAATGCTTGTGACACCCCACTGGGTCTGCCGGGCTCTGAGGGCCCTGCCCTGGGCCCCCTGCTCCCCTGCCCTTTGTTCAGTCACAGCAGAGATGGCCACACCCACTCCCTCAGTGAGGGCAGTGTTCCAGCCTCCCTCAGCCCCGCCCACTCTCGGCAGGAAACCATGGACTACAGATGCTGCATTCTGAGGCCAGGGCATTCCGAGAATGCCAAGGACAGACATGATGACCTTAAATGATTTCCTCTTGTGTCAGTTTTGGTAAACTGTAGGAGCTAGAAAATGGTCAACTTTACAGAAATGTTCAAATTTACTGGCATTTCATATATTCTCTGCTATAACATTGTCCTGATTCTTTCTATATATTCTTTAATTATGTTTGTGTTTTCCTTAATCAAAGTGTGTCTTTTAAATCTTTTCAAAGAATATTCTTTGGACTTACTACCTGACCTGAATTTTATACTTTTTCTGTGGTATTAAGTTCTGCTCATATCTTTATTTATATTTTTTCTATGTTCTCAGGTTTATTGATTTGATATTCTGATGTCAATAAAAACACTTGGTTATTCATTTTAAAAAATCTTTTTACTTATAAAGATTTGAACTTTTCTAGATTCCAGCTTACTTGTAAGTTTCTAAGGGTCAGGTTCTCTACATTGTGGCTGGCCTAAGTCTTAGTTCACCATAGAGCAATGTATATATTGACCTATTTTCCCCTCGACTTTCTGTGATTCCCTACATCTCACCTTTCTTTGCAGACAAGCCATTTGAAATAACCTTAACTTATTTCACGGCCAATAAGTCTTTGAAATAATGTGTATTTTTTAGAGAAATCTTCTTATATAATTAGGCAGAAAATCTGACCTGCCATAGTTTTCAAAACAGCATAATTTCACTCTTCTCAATGTTGAATCTGTTGTATTACACAACCATTGAGTATTTAGCTTTATCAATGACATGTACTTTAAAAATGTTTTAGAGATCCTACCAGTCTTTGAAAACATCCTTTTTCCTTGTTTCAGTTCAAGTTTTATGTATACTTTCTGCCTTGCACCTGATTATTCCAACATCTGATGGTTGGCCTAGGGAATCTAATTCTGGTATTGATTGTTTTTGCTGCTTGTCTCCCCTTGTAGCTGATTTCTTCATTATTGTGTAAATTTAGATCATGAGCTCATGTTTAGCTAAACAGCTGACCTTGTAAGAGGCTTAGGTGTGAACGCTCGTAAGCTTCAGCAGAAAGTCGGCAAAGATTTTTTTGTGTTCCTCCAATGAGTTACCCGCGCGGACCCATTTTTCTACAAGTGTTGGTCCACTACTCCCTCTAGAGGCTGGGACTCAGACAGGACTGCTTTGCTGCCCCCGATCTGGGATAGTGGCTTAGGGCGGCCTGTGGCCTGGGCAGGAGTCTCCCCACGTGTGTCCCACGACCCATCTGCCTGCGAACTTCGGTCACCTGGCAGGAAGCTATGATGCCCAGACCTACGGTTAGCTTTGCATCGAGGTGTACTGCGCGGACCGGTTCCACACACACTTCAAGTAAGAGGGCGGCCTGAGTGGAAAGGTGAGAGTTTGGGCAGCTGTGCAGACCAAGAAGGCGCATTTTGGCCTGGGCCTAAATGCTTGTGACACCCGACTGGGCCTGCCGGGCTCTGAGGGCCCTGCCGTGGGCCCCCTTCTCCCCTGCCCTTTGTTCAGTCACAGCAGAGATGGCCCCACACACTCCCTCAGTGAAGGCAGTGTTCCAACCTCCCTCAGCCCCGCCCCCTCTCCGCAGGTTACCATGGACAACAGATGCTGCATTCTGAGGCCAGGGCGTTCCGAGAATGCCAAGGGCAGACATGATGACCTTAAATGATTTCCTCTTGTGTCAATTTTGGTAAAGTTTAGGAGCTAGGAAATGGTCCACTTTACAGGAATGTTCAAATTTACTGGCATTTCAGATATTCTCTGCTATAACATTGTCCTGATTCTTTCTGTATATTCTTTACTTATGTTTTGGTTTTCCTTAATCAAAGTGTGTCTTTTAAATCTTGTCAAAGAATATTCTTTGGACTTACTACCTCAACTGAATTTTATACGTTTTCTGTGGTATTAAGTTCTGCTCATATCTTTATTTATCTTTTTTCTATGTTCTCAGGGTTTATTGTTTTGATCTTCTGATGTCAATTAAAACACTTGGTTATTCATTTTAATAAATCTTTTTACTTATAAAGATTTGAATTTTTAAAGATTCCAGCTTACTTGTAAATTTCTAAGGGTCAGGTCCTCTACATTGTGGCTGGCCCAAGGCCTAGTTCACAATATAGCAAAGTATATATTGACCTATTTTCCCCGCGACTTTCTGTGATTTCCTACATCTCACCTTTCTTTGCAGACAAGCCATTTGAAATAACCTTAACTTATTTCACAGCCATTAAGTCTTTGAAATAATGTGCATTTTTCAGAGAAATCTTCTTATATATTTAGGCAGAAAATCTGACCTGCCATAGTTTTCAAAACAGCATAATTTCACCCTTCTCAATGATGAATCTGTTGTAATACACAACCTTTGAGGAATTTGCTTTATCAATGACATGTACTTTAAAAATGTTTTAGAGATCCTACCAGTCTTTGAAAACATCCTTGTTCCGTGTTTCAGTTCCAGTTTTATGTATATTTTCTGCCTTGCACCTGATTATTCCAACGTCTGATCGATGGCTAAGGGAATCTAATTCTGGTATTGATTGTTTTTGCTGCTTGTCTCCCCTTGTAGCTGATTTCTTCATTATTGTGTAAATTTAGATCATGAGCTCATGTTTAGCTAAACAGCTGACCTTGTAAGAGGCTTAGGTGTGAACGCTCGTAAGCTTCAGCAGAAAGTCGGCAAAGATTTTTTTGTGTCCCTCCAATGAGTTACCCGCGCGGACACCTTTTTCTACAAGTGTTGGTCCACTACTCCCTCTAGAGGCTGGGACTCAGACAGGACTGCTTTGCTACCCTCGATCTGGGATAGTGGTTTTGGGCGGCCTGTGGCCTGGGCAGGAGGCACCGCACGTGTGTCCCACAACCCATCTGCCTGCGAACTTCGGTCACCTGGCAGGAAGCTATGATGCCCAGACCTATGGTTAGCTTTGCATCGAGGTGCACTGCGCGGACCGGTTCCACACACACTTCAAGTAAGAGGGCGGCCTGAGTGGAAAGGTGAGAGTGTGGGCAGCTGTGCAGACAAAGAAGGCGCACTTTGGCCTGGGCCTAAATGCTTGTGACACACGACTGGGCCTGCCGGGCTCTGAGGGCCCTGCCATTGGCCCCCTTCTCCCCTGCCATTTGTTCAGTCACAGCAGAGATGGCCCCACCCACTCCCTCAGTGAAGGAAGTGTTCCAACCTCCCTCAGCCCCGCCCCCTCTCCGCAGGTTACCATGGACTACAGATGCTGCATTCTGAGGCCAGGGCGTTCCGAGAATGCCAAGGCATACATGATGACCTTAAATGATTTCCTCTTGTGTCAATTTTGGTAAACTTTAGGAGCTAGGAAATGGTCCACTTTACAGAAATGTTCAAATTTACTGGCATTTCAGATATTCTCTGCTATAACATTGTCCTGATTCTTTCTGTATATTCTTTACTTATGTTTTGGTTTTCCTTAATCAAAGTGTGTCTTTTAAATCTTGTCAAATAATATTCTTTGGACTTACTACCTCAACTGAATTTTATACGTTTTCTGTGGTATTAAGTTCTGCTCATATCTTTATTTATCTTTTTTCTATGTTCTCAGGGTTTATTGTTTTGATATTCTGATGTCAATAAAAACACTTGGTTATTCATTTTAAAAAATCTTTTTACTTATAAAGATTTGAACTTTTCTAGATTCCAGCTTACTTGTAAGTTTCTAAGGGTCAGGTCCTCTACATTGTGGCTTGCCTAAGTCTTAGTTCACCATATAGCAATGTATATATTGACCTATTTTCCCCTCGACTTTCTGTGATTCCCTACATCTCACCTTTCTTTGCAGACAAGCCATTTGAAATAACCTTAACTTATTTCACGGCCAATAAGTCTTTGAAATAATGTGTATTTTTTAGAGAAATCTTCTTATATAATTAGGCAGAAAATCTGACCTGCCATAGTTTTCAAAACAGCATAATTTCACTCTTCTCAATGTTGAATCTGTTGTATTACACAACCATTGAGTATTTAGCTTTATCAATGACATGTACTTTAAAAATGTTTTAGAGATCCTACCAGTCTTTGAAAACATCCTTTTTCCTTGTTTCAGTTCAAGTTTTATGTATACTTTCTTCCTTGCACCTGATTATTCCAACATCTGATGGTTGGCCTAGGGAATCTAATTCTGGTATTGATTGTTTTTGCTGCTTGTCTCCCCTTGTAGCTGATTTCTTCATTATTGTGTAAATTTAGATCATGAGCTCATGTTTAGCTAAACAGCTGACCTTGTAAGAGGCTTAGGTGTGAACGCTCGTAAGCTTCAGCAGAAAGTCCGCAAAGATTTTTTTGTGTTCCTCCAAAGAGTTACCCGCCCGGACCCCTTTTTCTACAAGTGTTGGTCCACTACTCCCTCTAGAGGCTGGGAGTCAGACAGGACTGCTTTGCTGCCCCCGATCTGGGATAGTGGCTTTGGGCGGCCTGTGGCCTGGGCAGGAGTCTCCCCACGTGTGTCCCACGACCCATCTGCCTGCGAACTTCGGTCACCTGGCAGGAAGCTATGATGCCCAGACCTATGGTTAGCTTTGCATCGAGGTGTACTGCGCGGACCGGTTCCACACACACTTCAAGTAAGAGGGCGGCCTGAGTGGAAAGGTGAGAGTTTGGGCAGCTGTGCAGACCAAGAAGGCGCATTTTGGCCTGGGCCTAAATGCTTGTGACACACGACTGGGCCTGCCGGGCTCTGAGGGCCCTGCCGTGGGCCCCCTTCTCCCCTGCCCTTTGTTCAGTCACAGCAGAGATGGCCCCACACACTCCCTCAGTGAAGGCAGTGTTCCAACCTCCCTCAGCCCCGCCCCCTCTCCGCAGGTTACCATGGACAACAGATGCTGCATTCTGAGGCCAGGGCGTTCCGAGAATGCCAAGGGCAGACATGATGACCTTAAATGATTTCCTCTTGTGTCAATTTTGGTAAACTTTAGGAGCTAGGAAATGGTCCACTTTACAGAAATGTTCAAATTTACTGGCATTTCAGATATTCTCTGCTATAACATTGTCCTGATTCTTTCTGTATATTCTTTACTTATGTTTTGGTTTTCCTTAATCAAAGTGTGTCTTTTAAATCTTGTCAAAGAATATTCTTTGGACTTACTACCTCAACTGAATTTTATACGTTTTCTGTGGTATTAAGTTCTGCTCATATCTTTATTTATCTTTTTTCTATGTTCTCAGGGTTTATTGTTTTGATCTTCTGATGTCAATTAAAACACTTGGTTATTCATTTTAATAAATCTTTTTACTTATAAAGATTTGAATTTTTAAAGATTCCAGCTTACTTGTAAATTTCTAAGGGTCAGGTCCTCTACATTGTGGCTGGCCCAAGGCCTAGTTCACAATATAGCAAAGTATATATTGACCTATTTTCCCCGCGACTTTCTGTGATTTCCTACATCTCACCTTTCTTTGCAGACAAGCCATTTGAAATAACCTTAACTTATTTCATAGCCATTAAGTCTTTGAAATAATGTGCATTTTTCAGAGAAATCTTCTTATATATTTAGGCAGAAAATCTGACCTGCCATAGTTTTCAAAACAGCATAATTTCACCCTTCTCAATGATGAATCTGTTGTAATACACAACCTTTGAGGATTTAGCTTTATCAATGACATGTACTTTAAAAATGTTTTAGAGATCCTACCAGTCTTTGAAAACATCCTTGTTCCTTGTTTCAGTTCCAGTTTTATGTATATTTTCTGCCTTGCACCTGATTATTCCAACGTCTGATCGATGGCTAAGGGAATCTAATTCTGGTATTGATTGTTTTTGCTGCTTGTCTCCCCTTGTAGCTGATTTCTTCATTATTGTGTAAATTTAGATCATGAGCTCATGTTTAGCTAAACAGCTGACCTTGTAAGAGGTTTAGGTGTGAACGCTCGTAAGCTTCAGCAGAAAGTCGGCAAAGATTTTTTTGTGTCCCTCCAATGAGTTACCCGCGCGGACACCTTTTTCTACAAGTGTTGGTCCACTACTCCCTCTAGAGGCTGGGACTCAGACAGGACTGCTTTGCTACCCCCGATCTGGGATAGTGGTTTTGGGCGGCCTGTGGCCTGGGCAGGAGGCACCGCACGTGTGTCCCACAACCCATCTGCCTGCGAACTTCGGTCACCTGGCAGGAAGCTATGATGCCCAGACCTATGGTTAGCTTTGCATCGAGGTGCACTGCGCGGACCGGTTCCACACACACTTCAAGTAAGAGGGCGGCCTGAGTGGAAAGGTGAGAGTTTGGGCAGCTGTGCAGACAACGAAGGCGCACTTTGGCCTGGGCCTAAAAGCTTGTGACACACGACTGGGCCTGCCGGGCTCTGAGGGCCCTGCCCTTGGCCCCCTTCTCCCCTGCCCTTTGTTCAGTCACAGCAGAGATGGCCCCACCCACTCCCTCAGTGAAGGAAGTGTTCCAACCTCCCTCAGCCCCGCCCCCTCTCCGCAGGTTACCATGGACTACAGATGCTGCATTCTGAGGCCAGGGCGTTCCGAGAATGCCAAGGGCAGACATGATGACCTTAAATGATTTCCTCTTGTGTCAATTTTGGTAAACTTTAGGAGCTAGGAAATGGTCCACTTTACAGAAATGTTCAAATTTACTGGCATTTCAGATATTCTCTGCTATAACATTGTCCTGATTCTTTCTGTATATTCTTTACTTATGTTTTGGTTTTCCTTAATCAAAGTGTGTCTTTTAAATCTTGTCAAAGAATATTCTTTGGACTTACTACCTCAACTGAATTTTATACGTTTTCTGTGGTATTAAGTTCTGCTCATATCTTTATTTATCTTTTTTCTATGTTCTCAGGGTTTATTGTTTTGATTTTCTGATGTCAATTAAAACACTTGGTTATTCATTTTAATAAATCTTTTTACTTATAAAGATTTGAATTTTTAAAGATTCCAGCTTACTTGTAAGTTTCTAAGGGTCAGGTCCTCTACATTGTGGCTGGCCAAAGGCTTAGTTCACAATATAGCAAAGTATATATTGACCTATTTTCCCCTCGACTTTCTGTGATTTCCTACATCTCACCTTTCTTTGCAGACAAGCCATTTGAAATAAACTTAACTTATTTCACAGCCAATAACTCTTTGAAATAATGTGCATTTTTCAGAGAAATCTTCGTATATATTTAGGCAGAAAATCTGACCTGCCATAATTTTCAAAACAGCATAATTTCACTCTTCTCAATGATGAATCTGTTGTATTACACAACCTTTGAGTATTTAGCTTTATCAATGACATGTACTTTAAAAATGTTTTAGAGATCCTACCAGTCTTTGAAAACATCCTTGTTCCTTGTTTCAGTTCCAGTTTTGTGGATCCTATCTGCCTTGCACCTGAATATTCCAACATCTGATGGTTGGCCTAGGGAATCTAATACTGGTATTGATTGTTTTTGCTGCTTGTCTCCCCTTGTAGCTGATTTCTTCATTATTGTGTAAATTTAGATCATCAGCTCATGTTTAGCTAAACAGCTGACCTTGTAAGAGGTTTAGGTGTGAACGCTCGTAAGCTTCAGCAGAAAGTCTGCAAAGATTTTTTTGTGTCCCTCCAATGAGTTACCCACGCGGACCCCTTTTTCTACAAGTGTTGGTCCACTACTCCTTCTAGAGGCTGGGACTCAGACAGACTGCTTTGCTGCCCCCGATTTGGGATAGTGGCTTTGGGCGGCCTGTGGCCTGGGCAGGAGGCTCCCCACGTGTGTCCCACGACCCATCTGCCTGCGAACTTTATTCACCTGGCAGGAAGCTATGATTCCCAGACCTATGGTTAGCTTTGCAGCGAGGTGTACTGCGTGGACCGGTTCCACACACACTTCAAGTAAGAGGTCGGCCTGAGTGGAAAGGTGAGAGTTTGGGCAGCTGTGCAGACAAAGAAGGCGCACTTTGGCCTGTGCCTAAATGCATCTGACACACGACTGGGCCTGCCGGGCTCTGAGGGCCCTGCCGTTGGCCCCCTACTCCCCTGCCCTTTGTCCCCTTCTCCCCTGCCCTTTGTTCAGTCACAGCAGAGATGGCCCCACCCACTCCCTCAGTGAAGGCAGTGTTCCAACCTCCCTCAGCCCCGCCCCCTCTCCGCAGGTTACCATGGACTACAGATGCTGCATTCTGAGGCCAGGGCATTCCGAGAATGCCAAGGGCAGACATGATGACCTTAAATGATTTCCCCTTGTGTCAATTTTGGTAAACTTTAGGACCTAGGAAATGGTCCACTTTACACAAACGTTCAAATTTACTGCCATTTCATATACTCTCTGCTATAACATTGTCCTGATTCTTTCTGTATATTCTTTACTTATGTTTTGGTTTTCCTTAATCAAAGTGTGTCTTTTAATCTTGTCAAAGAATATTCTTTGGACTTACTAAATCACCTGAATTTTATACGTTTTCTATTGTATTAAGTTCAGCTCATATCTTTATTTATATTTTTTCTATGTTCTCAGGTTTATTGTTTTGATATTCTGATGTCAATAAAAACACTTGGTTATTCATTTTAAAAAATCTTTTTACTTATAAAGATTTGAACTTTTCTAGATTCCAGCTTACTTGTAAGTTTCTAAGGGTCAGGTCCTCTACATTGTGGCTGGCTTAAGTCTTAGTTCACCATAGAGCAATGTATATATTGACCTATTTTCCCCTCGACTTTCTGCGATTCCCTACATCTCACCTTTCTTTGCAGACAAGCCATTTGAAATAACCTTAACTTATTTCACGGCCAATAAGTCTTTGAAATAATGTGTATTTTTTAGA
Source organism: Mesoplodon bidens (assembly GCF_964165515.1). Classification (NCBI taxonomy): domain Eukaryota; kingdom Metazoa; phylum Chordata; class Mammalia; order Artiodactyla; family Ziphiidae; genus Mesoplodon; species Mesoplodon bidens. Next base: position 25,003,445 of record NC_138180.1, on the reverse strand, counting down.
GAAATCTTCTTATATAATTAGGCAGAAAATCTGACCTGCCATAGTTTTCAAAACAGCATAATTTCACTCTTCTCAATGTTGAATCTGTTGTATTACACAACCATTGAGTATTTAGCTTTATCAATGACATGTACTTTAAAAATGTTTTAGAGATCCTACCAGTCTTTGAAAACATCCTTTTTCCTTGTTTCAGTTCAAGTTTTATGTATACTTTCTGCCTTGCACCTGATTATTCCAACATCTGATGGTTGGCCTAGGGAATCTAATTCTGGTATTGATTGTTTTTGCTGCTTGTCTCCCCTTGTAGCTGATTTCTTCATTATTGTGTAAATTTAGATCATGAGCTCATGTTTAGCTAAACAGCTGACCTTGTAAGAGGCTTAGGTGTGAACGCTCGTAAGCTTCAGCAGAAAGTCCGCAAAGATTTTTTTGTGTTCCTCCAATGAGTTACCCGCGCGGACCCCTTTTTCTACAAGTGTTGGTCCACTACTCCCTCTAGAGGCTGGGAGTCAGACAGGACTGCTTTGCTGCCCCCGATCTGGGATAGTGGCTTAGGGCGGCCTGTGGCCTGGGCAGGAGTCTCCCCACGTGTGTCCCACGACCCATCTGCCTGCGAACTTCGGTCACCTGGCAGGAAGCTATGATGCCCAGACCTATGGTTAGCTTTGCATCGAGGTGTACTGCGCGGACCGGTTCCACACACACTTCAAGTAAGAGGGCGGCCTGAGTGGAAAGGTGAGAGTTTGGGCATCTGTGCAGACCAAGAAGGCGCATTTTGGCCTGGGCCTAAATGCTTGTGACACACGACTGGGCCTGCCGGGCTCTGAGGGCCCTGCCGTGGGCCCCCTTCTCCCCTGCCCTTTGTTCAGTCACAGCAGAGATGGCCCCACACACTCCCTCAGTGAAGGCAGTGTTCCAACCTCCCTCAGCCCCGCCCCCTCTCCGCAGGTTACCATGGACAACAGATGCTGCATTCTGAGGCCAGGGCGTTCCGAGAATGCCAAGGGCAGACATGATGACCTTAAATGATTTCCTCTTGTGTCAATTTTGGTAAAGTTTAGGAGCTAGGAAATGGTCCACTTTACAGGAATGTTCAAATTTACTGGCATTTCAGATATTCTCTGCTATAACATTGTCCTGATTCTTTCTGTATATTCTTTACTTATGTTTTGGTTTTCCTTAATCAAAGTGTGTCTTTTAAATCTTGTCAAAGAATATTCTTTGGACTTACTACCTCAACTGAATTTTATACGTTTTCTGTGGTATTAAGTTCTGCTCATATCTTTATTTATCTTTTTTCTATGTTCTCAGGGTTTATTGTTTTGATCTTCTGATGTCAATTAAAACACTTGGTTATTCATTTTAATAAATCTTTTTACTTATAAAGATTTGAATTTTTAAAGATTCCAGCTTACTTGTAAATTTCTAAGGGTCAGGTCCTCTACATTGTGGCTGGCCCAAGGCCTAGTTCACAATATAGCAAAGTATATATTGACCTATTTTCCCCGCGACTTTCTGTGATTTCCTACATCTCACCTTTCTTTGCAGACAAGCCATTTGAAATAACCTTAACTTATTTCACAGCCATTAAGTCTTTGAAATAATGTGCATTTTTCAGAGAAATCTTCTTATATATTTAGGCAGAAAATCTGACCTGCCATAGTTTTCAAAACAGCATAATTTCACCCTTCTCAATGATGAATCTGTTGTAATACACAACCTTTGAGGATTTAGCTTTATCAATGACATGTACTTTAAAAATGTTTTAGAGATCCTACCAGTCTTTGAAAACATCCTTGTTCCTTGTTTCAGTTCCAGTTTTATGTATATTTTCTGCCTTGCACCTGATTATTCCAACGTCTGATCGATGGCTAAGGGAATCTAATTCTGGTATTGATTGTTTTTGCTGCTTGTCTCCCCTTGTAGCTGATTTCTTCATTATTGTGTAAATTTAGATCATGAGCTCATGTTTAGCTAAACAGCTGACCTTGTAAGAGGCTTAGGTGTGAACGCTCGTAAGCTTCAGCAGAAAGTCGGCAAAGATTTTTTTGTGTCCCTCCAATGAGTTACCCGCGCGGACACCTTTTTCTACAAGTGTTGGTCCACTACTCCCTCTAGAGGCTGGGACTCAGACAGGACTGCTTTGCTACCCCCGATCTGGGATAGTGGTTTTGGGCGGCCTGTGGCCTGGGCAGGAGGCACCGCACGTGTGTCCCACAACCCATCTGCCTGCGAACTTCGGTCACCTGGCAGGAAGCTATGATGCCCAGACCTATGGTTAGCTTTGCATCGAGGTGCACTGCGCGGACCGGTTCCACACACACTTCAAGTAAGAGGGCGGCCTGAGTGGAAAGGTGAGAGTTTGGGCAGCTGTGCAGACAAAGAAGGCACACTTTGGCCTGGGCCTAAATGCTTGTGACACACGACTGGGCCTGCCGGGCTCTGAGGGCCCTGCCCTTGGCCCCCTTCTCCCCTGCCCTTTGTTCAGTCACAGCAGAGATGGCCCCACCCACTCCCTCAGTGAAGGAAGTGTTCCAACCTCCCTCAGCCCCGCCCCCTCTCCGCAGGTTACCATGGACTACAGATGCTGCATTCTGAGGCCAGGGCGTTCCGAGAATGCCAAGGGCAGACATGATGACCTTAAATGATTTCCTCTTGTGTCAATTTTGGTAAACTTTAGGAGCTAGGAAATGGTCCACTTTACAGAAATGTTCAAATTTACTGGCATTTCAGATATTCTCTGCTATAACATTGTCCTGATTCTTTCTGTATATTCTTTACTTATGTTTTGGTTTTCCTTAATCAAAGTGTGTCTTTTAAATCTTGTCAAAGAATATTCTTTGGACTTACTACCTCAACTGAATTTTATACGTTTTCTGTGGTATTAAGTTCTGCTCATATCTTTATTTATCTTTTTTCTATGTTCTCAGGGTTTATTGTTTTGATTTTCTGATGTCAATTAAAACACTTGGTTATTCATTTTAATAAATCTTTTTACTTATAAAGATTTGAATTTTTAAAGATTCCAGCTTACTTGTAAGTTTCTAAGGGTCAGGTCCTCTACATTGTGGCTGGCCAAAGGCTTAGTTCACAATATAGCAAAGTATATATTGACCTATTTTCCCCTCGACTTTCTGTGATTTCCTACATCTCACCTTTCTTTGCAGACAAGCCATTTGAAATAAACTTAACTTATTTCACAGCCAATAACTCTTTGAAATAATGTGCATTTTTCAGAGAAATCTTCGTATATATTTAGGCAGAAAATCTGACCTGCCATAATTTTCAAAACAGCATAATTTCACTCTTCTCAATGATGAATCTGTTGTATTACACAACCTTTGAGTATTTAGCTTTATCAATGACATGTACTTTAAAAATGTTTTAGAGATCCTACCAGTCTTTGAAAACATCCTTGTTCCTTGTTTCAGTTCCAGTTTTGTGGATCCTATCTGCCTTGCACCTGAATATTCCAACATCTGATGGTTGGCCTAGGGAATCTAATACTGGTATTGATTGTTTTTGCTGCTTGTCTCCCCTTGTAGCTGATTTCTTCATTATTGTGTAAATTTAGATCATCAGCTCATGTTTAGCTAAACAGCTGACCTTGTAAGAGGTTTAGGTGTGAACGCTCGTAAGCTTCAGCAGAAAGTCTGCAAAGATTTTTTTGTGTCCCTCCAATGAGTTACCCACGCGGACCCCTTTTTCTACAAGTGTTGGTCCACTACTCCTTCAAGAGGCTGGGACTCAGACAGGACTGCTTTGCTGCCCCCGATCTGGGATAGTGGCTTTGGGGGTCCTGTGGCCTGGGCAGGAGGCTCCCCACGTGTGTCCCACGACACATCTGCCTGCGAACTTTAGTCACCTGGCAGGAAGCTATGATGCCCAGACCTATGGTTAGCTTTGCAGCGAGGTGTACTGCGCGGACCGGTTCCACACACACTTCAAGTAAGAGGTCGGCCTGAGTGGAAAGGTGAGAGTTTGGGCAGCTGTGCAGACAAAGAAGGCGCACTTTGGCCTGTGCCTAAATGCATCTGACACACGACTGGGCCTGCCGGGCTCTGAGGGCCCTGCCGTTGGCCCCCTTCTCCCCTGCCCTTTGTTCAGTCACAGCAGAGATGGCCCCACCCACTCCCTCAGTGAAGGCAGTGTTCCAACCTCCCTCAGCCCCGCCCCCTCTCCGCAGGTTACCATGGACTACAGATGCTGCATTCTGAGGCCAGGGCATTCCGAGAATGCCAAGGGCAGACATGATGACCTTAAATGATTTCCCCTTGTGTCAATTTTGGTAAACTTTAGGACCTAGGAAATGGTCCACTTTACACAAACGTTCAAATTTACTGCCATTTCATATACTCTCTGCTATAACATTGTCCTGATTCTTTCTGTATATTCTTTTTTTTTTTTTTTTTTTTTTTTTTTTTTTTTTTTTTTTTTGCGGTATGCGGGCCTCTCACTGTTGTGGCCTCTCCCGTTGCGGAGCACAGGCTCCGGACGCGCAGGCTCAGCGGCCATGGCTCACGGGCCCAGCCGCTCCGCGGCATATGGGATCCTCCCAGACCGGGGCACGAACCCGTATCCCCTGCATCGGCAGGCGGACTCTCAACCACTGCGCCACCAGGGAGGCCCTGTATATTCTTTACTTATGTTTTGGTTTTCCTTAATCAAAGTGTGTCTTTTAATCTTGTCAAAGAATATTCTTTGGACTTACTAAATCACCTGAATTTTATACGTTTTCTATTGTATTAAGTTCAGCTCATATCTTTATTTATATTTTTTCTATGTTCTCAGGTGTATTGTTTTGATATTCTGATGTCAATAAAAACACTTGGTTATTCATTTTAAAAAATCTTTTTACTTATAAAGATTTGATCTTTTCTAGATTCCAGCTTACTTGTAAGTTTCTAAGGGTCAGGTCCTCTACATTGTGGCTGGCCTAAGTCTTAGTTCACCATAGAGCAATGTATATATTGACCTATTTTCCCCTCGACTTTCTGTGATTCCCTACATCTCACCTTTCTTTGCAGACAAGCCATTTGAAATAACCTTAACTTATTTCACGGCCAATAAGTCTTTGAAATAATGTGTATTTTTTAGAGAAATCTTCTTATATAATTAGGCAGAAAATCTGACCTGCCATAGTTTTCAAAACAGCATAATTTCACTCTTCTCAATGTTGAATCTGTTGTATTACACAACCATTGAGTATTTAGCTTTATCAATGACATGTACTTTAAAAATGTTTTAGAGATCCTACCAGTCTTTGAAAACATCCTTTTTCCTTGTTTCAGTTCAAGTTTTATGTATACTTTCTGCCTTGCACCTGATTATTCCAACATCTGATGGTTGGCCTAGGGAATCTAATTCTGGTATTGATTGTTTTTGCTGCTTGTCTCCCCTTGTAGCTGATTTCTTCATTATTGTGTAAATTTAGATCATGAGCTCATGTTTAGCTAAACAGCTGACCTTGTAAGAGGCTTATGTGTGAATGCTCGTTAGCTTCAGCAGAAAGTCCGCAAAGATTTTTTTGTGTTCCTCCAATGAGTTACCCGCGCGGACCCCTTTTTCTACAAGTGTTGGTCCACTACTCCCTCTAGAGGCTGGGAGTCAGACAGGACTGCTTTGCTGCCCCCGATCTGGGATAGTGGCTTTGGGCGGCCTGTGGCCTGGGCAGGAGTCTCCCCACGTGGGTCCCACGACCCATCTGCCTGCGAACTCCGGTCACCTGGCAGGAAGCTATGATGCCCAGACCTATGGTTAGCTTTGCATCGAGGTGTACTGCGCGGACCGGTTCCACACACACTTCAAGTAAGAGGGCGGCCTGAGTGGAAAGGTGAGAGTTTGGGCAGCTGTGCAGACCAAGAAGGCACATTTTGGCCTGGGCCTAAATGCTTGTGACACACGACTGGGCCTGCCGGGCTCTGAGGGCCCTGCCGTGGGCCCCCTTCTCCCCTGCCCTTTGTTCAGTCACAGCAGAGATGGCCCCACACACTCCCTCAGTGAAGGCAGTGTTCCAACCTCCCTCAGCCCCGACCCCTCTCCGCAGTTTACCATGGACAACAGATGCTGCATTCTGAGGCCAGGGCGTTCCGAGAATGCCAAGGGCAGACATGATGACCTTAAATGATTTCCTCTTGTGTCAATTTTGGTAAAGTTTAGGAGCTAGGAAATGGTCCACTTTACAGGAATGTTCAAATTTACTGGCATTTCAGATATTCTCTGCTATAACATTGTCCTGATTCTTTCTGTATATTCTTTACTTATGTTTTGGTTTTCCTTAATCAAAGTGTGTCTTTTAAATCTTGTCAAAGAATATTCTTTGGACTTACTACCTCAACTGAATTTTATACGTTTTCTGTGGTATTAAGTTCTGCTCATATCTTTATTTATCTTTTTTCTATGTTCTCAGGGTTTATTGTTTTGATCTTCTGATGTCAATTAAAACACTTGGTTATTCATTTTAATAAATCTTTTTACTTATAAAGATTTGAATTTTTAAAGATTCCAGCTTACTTGTAAATTTCTAAGGGTCAGGTCCTCTACATTGTGGCTGGCCCAAGGCCTAGTTCACAATATAGCAAAGTATATATTGACCTATTTTCCCCGCGACTTTCTGTGATTTCCTACATCTCACCTTTCTTTGCAGACAAGCCATTTGAAATAACCTTAACTTATTTCACAGCCATTAAGTCTTTGAAATAATGTGCATTTTTCAGAGAAATCTTCTTATATATTTAGGCAGAAAATCTGACCTGCCATAGTTTTCAAAACAGCATAATTTCACCCTTCTCAATGATGAATCTGTTGTAATACACAACCTTTGAGGATTTAGCTTTATCAATGACATGTACTTTAAAAATGTTTTAGAGATCCTACCAGTCTTTGAAAACATCCTTGTTCCTTGTTTCAGTTCCAGTTTTATGTATATTTTCTGCCTTGCACCTGATTATTCCAACGTCTGATCGATGGCTAAGGGAATCTAATTCTGGTATTGATTGTTTTTGCTGCTTGTCTCCCCTTGTAGCTGATTTCTTCATTATTGTGTAAATTTAGATCATGAGCTCATGTTTAGCTAAACAGCTGACCTTGTAAGAGGCTTAGGTGTGAACGCTCGTAAGCTTCAGCAGAAAGTCGGCAAAGATTTTTTTGTGTCCCTCCAATGAGTTACCCGCGCGGACACCTTTTTCTACAAGTGTTGGTCCACTACTCCCTCTAGAGGCTGGGACTCAGACAGGACTGCTTTGCTACCCCCGATCTGGGATAGTGGTTTTGGGCGGCCTGTGGCCTGGGCAGGAGGCACCGCACGTGTGTCCCACAACCCATCTGCCTGCGAACTTCGGTCACCTGGCAGGAAGCTATGATGCCCAGACCTATGGTTAGCTTTGCATCGAGGTGCACTGCGCGGACCGGTTCCACACACACTTCAAGTAAGAGGGCGGCCTGAGTGGAAAGGTGAGAGTTTGGGCAGCTGTGCAGACAAAGAAGGCGCACTTTGGCCTGGGCCTAAAAGCTTGTGACACACGACTGGGCCTGCCGGGCTCTGAGGGCCCTGCCCTTGGCCCCCTTCTCCCCTGCCCTTTGTTCAGTCACAGCAGAGATGGCCCCACCCACTCCCTCAGTGAAGGAAGTGTTCCAACCTCCCTCAGCCCCGCCCCCTCTCCGCAGGTTACCATGGACTACAGATGCTGCATTCTGAGGCCAGGGCGTTCCGAGAATGCCAAGGGCAGACATGATGACCTTAAATGATTTCCTCTTGTGTCAATTTTGGTAAACTTTAGGAGCTAGGAAATGGTCCACTTTACAGAAATGTTCAAATTTACTGGCATTTCAGATATTCTCTGCTATAACATTGTCCTGATTCTTTCTGTATATTCTTTACTTATGTTTTGGTTTTCCTTAATCAAAGTGTGTCTTTTAAATCTTGTCAAAGAATATTCTTTGGACTTACTACCTCAACTGAATTTTATACGTTTTCTGTGGTATTAAGTTCTGCTCATATCTTTATTTATCTTTTTTCTATGTTCTCAGGGTTTATTGTTTTGATTTTCTGATGTCAATTAAAACACTTGGTTATTCATTTTAATAAATCTTTTTACTTATAAAGATTTGAATTTTTAAAGATTCCAGCTTACTTGTAAGTTTCTAAGGGTCAGGTCCTCTACATTGTGGCTGGCCAAAGGCTTAGTTCACAATATAGCAAAGTATATATTGACCTATTTTCCCCTCGACTTTCTGTGATTTCCTACATCTCCCCTTTCTTTGCAGACAAGCCATTTGAAATAAACTTAACTTATTTCACAGCCAATAACTCTTTGAAATAATGTGCATTTTTCAGAGAAATCTTCGTATATATTTAGGCAGAAAATCTGACCTGCCATAATTTTCAAAACAGCATAATTTCACTCTTCTCAGTGATGAATCTGTTGTATTACACAACCTTTGAGTATTTAGCTTTATCAATGACATGTACTTTAAAAATGTTTTAGAGATCCTACCAGTCTTTGAAAACATCCTTGTTCCTTGTTTCAGTTCCAGTTTTGTGTATCCTATCTGCCTTGCACCTGAATATTCCAACATCTGATGGTTGGCCTAGGGAATCTAATACTGGTATTGATTGTTTTTGCTGCTTGTCTCCCCTTGTAGCTGATTTCTTCATTATTGTGTAAATTTAGATCATCAGCTCATGTTTAGCTAAACAGCTGACCTTGTAAGAGGTTTAGGTGTGAACGCTCGTAAGCTTCAGCAGAAAGTCTGCAAAGATTTTTTTGTGTCCCTCCAATGAGTTACCCACGCGGACCCCTTTTTCTACAAGTGTTGGTCCACTACTCCTTCTAGAGGCTGGGACACAGACAGGACTGCTTTGCTGCCCCCGATCTGGGATAGTGGCTTTGGGCGGCCTGTGGCCTGGGCAGGAGGCTCCCCAAGTGTGTCCCACGACCCATCTGCCTGCGAACTTTAGTCACCTGGCAGGAAGCTATGATGCCCAGACCTATGGTTAGCTTTTCAGCGAGGTGTACTGCGCGGACCGGTTCCACACACACTTCAAGTAAGAGGTCGGCCTGAGTGGAAAGGTGAGAGTTTGGGCAGCTGTGCAGACAAAGAAGGCGCACTTTGGCCTGTGCCTAAATGCATCTGACACACGACTGGGCCTGCCGGGCTCTGAGGGCCCTGCCGTTGGCCCCCTTCTCCCCTGCCCTTTGTTCAGTCACAGCAGAGATGGCCCCACCCACTCCCTCAGTGAAGGCAGTGTTCCAACCTCCCTCAGCCCCGCCCCCTCTCCGCAGGTTACCATGGACTACAGATGCTGCATTCTGAGGCCAGGGCATTCCGAGAATGCCAAGGGCAGACATGATGACCTTAAATGATTTCCCCTTGTGTCAATTTTGGTAAACTTTAGGACCTAGGAAATGGTCCACTTTACACAAACGTTCAAATTTACTGCCATTTCATATACTCTCTGCTATAACATTGTCCTGATTCTTTCTGTATATTCTTTACTTATGTTTTGGTTTTCCTTAATCAAAGTGTGTCTTTTAATCTTGTCAAAGAATATTCTTTGGACTTACTAAATCACCTGAATTTTATACGTTTTCTATTGTATTAAGTTCAGCTCATATCTTTATTTATATTTTTTCTATGTTCTCAGGTTTATTGTTTTGATATTCTGATGTCAATAAAAACACTTGGTTATTCATTTTAAAAAATCTTTTTACTTATAAAGATTTGAACTTTTCTAGATTCCAGCTTACTTGTAAGTTTCTAAGGGTCAGGTCCTCAACATTGTGGCTGGCCTAAGTCTTAGTTCACCATAGAGCAATGTATATATTGACCTATTTTCCCCTCGACTTTCTGTGATTCCCTACATCTCACCTTTCTTTGCAGACAAGCCATTTGAAATAACCTTAACTTATTTCACGGCCAATAAGTCTTTGAAATAATGTGTATTTTTTAGAGAAATCTTCTTATATAATTAGGCAGAAAATCTGACCTGCCATAGTTTTCAAAACAGCATAATTTCACTCTTCTCAATGTTGAATCTGTTGTATTACACAACCATTGAGTATTTAGCTTTATCAATGACATGTATTTTAAAAATGTTTTAGAGATCCTACCAGTCTTTGAAAACATCCTTTTTCCTTGTTTCAGTTCAAGTTTTATGTATACTTTCTGCCTTGCACCTGATTATTCCAACATCTGATGGTTGGCCTAGGGAATCTAATTCTGGTATTGATTGTTTTTGCTGCTTGTCTCCCCTTGTAGCTGATTTCTTCATTATTGTGTAAATTTAGATCATGAGCTCATGTTTAGCTAAACAGCTGACCTTGTAAGAGGCTTAGGTGTGAACGTTCGTAAGCTTCAGCAGAAAGTCCGCAAAGATTTTTTTGTGTTCCTCCAATGAGTTACCCGCGCGGACCCCTTTTTCTACAAGTGTTGGTCCACTACTCCCTCTAGAGGCTGGGAGTCAGACAGGACTGCTTTGCTGCCCCCGATCTGGGATAGTGGCTTTGGGCGGCCTGTGGCCTGGGCAGGAGTCTCCCCACGTGTGTCCCACGACCCATCTGCCTGCGAACTTCGGTCACCTGGCAGGAAGCTATGATGCCCAGACCTATGGTTAGCTTTGCATCGAGGTGTACTGCGCGGACCGGTTCCACACACACTTCAAGTAAGAGGGCGGCCTGAGTGGAAAGGTGAGAGTTTGGGCAGCTGTGCAGACAAAGAAGGCGCACTTTGGCCTGGGCCTAAATGCTTGTGACACACGACTGGGCCTGCCGGGCTCTGAGGGCCCTGCCCTTGGCCCCCTTCTCCCCTGCCCTTTGTTCAGTCACAGCAGAGATGGCCCCACCCACTCCCTCAGTGAAGGCAATGTTCCAACCTCCCTCAGCCCCGCCCCCTCTCCGCAGGTAACCATGGACAACAGATGCTGCATTCTGAGGCCAGGGCGTTCCGAGAATGCCAAGGGCAGACATGATGACCTTAAATGATTTCCTCTTGTGTCAATTTTGGTAAAGTTTAGGAGCTAGGAAATGGTCCACTTTACAGAAATGTTCAAATTTACTGGCATTTCAGATATTCTCTGCTATAACATTGTCCTGATTCTTTCTGTATATTCTTTACTTATGTTTTGGTTTTCCTTAATCAAAGTGTGTCTTTTAAATCTTGTCAAAGAATATTCTTTGGACTTACTACCTCAACTGAATTTTATACGTTTTCTGTGGTATTAAGTTCTGCTCATATCTTTATTTATCTTTTTTCTATGTTCTCAGGGTTTATTGTTTTGATCTTCTGATGTCAATTAAAACACTTGGTTATTCATTTTAATAAATCTTTTTACTTATAAAGATTTGAATTTTTAAAGATTCCAGCTTACTTGTAAATTTCTAAGGGTCAGGTCCTCTACATTGTGGCTGGCCCAAGGCCTAGTTCACAATATAGCAAAGTATATATTGACCTATTTTCCCCGCGACTTTCTGTGATTTCCTACATCTCACCTTTCTTTGCAGACAAGCCATTTGAAATAACCTTAACTTATTTCACAGCCATTAAGTCTTTGAAATAATGTGCATTTTTCAGAGAAATCTTCTTATATATTTAGGCAGAAAATCTGACCTGCCATAGTTTTCAAAACAGCATAATTTCACCCTTCTCAATGATGAATCTGTTGTAATACACAACCTTTGAGGATTTAGCTTTATCAATGACATGTACTTTAAAAATGTTTTAGAGATCCTACCAGTCTTTGAAAACATCCTTGTTCCTTGTTTCAGTTCCAGTTTTATGTATATTTTCTGCCTTGCACCTGATTATTCCAACGTCTGATCGATGGCTAAGGGAATCTAATTCTGGTATTGATTGTTTTTGCTGCTTGTCTCCCCTTGTAGCTGATTTCTTCATTATTGTGTAAATTTAGATCATGAGCTCATGTTTAGCTAAACAGCTGACCTTGTAAGAGGCTTAGGTGTGAACGCTCGTAAGCTTCAGCAGAAAGTCGGCAAAGATTTTTTTGTGTCCCTCCAATGAGTTACCCGCGCGGACACCTTTTTCTACAAGTGTTGGTCCACTACTCCCTCTAGAGGCTGGGACTCAGACAGGACTGCTTTGCTACCCCCGATCTGGGATAGTGGTTTTGGGCGGCCTGTGGCCTGGGCAGGAGGCACCGCACGTGTGTCCCACAACCCATCTGCCTGCGAACTTTAGTCACCTGGCAGGAAGCTATGATGCCCAGACCTATGGTTAGCTTTGCATCGAGGTGCACTGCGCGGACCGGTTCCACACACACTTCAAGTAAGAGGGCGGCCTGAGTGGAAAGGTGAGAGTTTGGGCAGCTGTGCAGACAAAGAAGGCGCACTTTGGCCTGGGCCTAAAAGCTTGTGACACACGACTGGGCCTGCCGGGCTCTGAGGGCCCTGCCCTTGGCCCCCTTCTCCCCTGCCCTTTGTTCAGTCACAGCAGAGATGGCCCCACCCACTCCCTCAGTGAAGGAAGTGTTCCAACCTCCCTCAGCCCCGCCCCCTCTCCGCAGGTTACCATGGACTACAGATGCTGCATTCTGAGGCCAGGGCGTTCCGAGAATGCCAAGGGCAGACATGATGACCTTAAATGATTTCCTCTTGTGTCAATTTTGGTAAACTTTAGGAGCTAGGAAATGGTCCACTTTACAGAAATGTTCAAATTTACTGGCATTTCAGATATTCTCTGCTATAACATTGTCCTGATTCTTTCTGTATATTCTTTACTTATGTTTTGGTTTTCCTTAATCAAAGTGTGTCTTTTAAATCTTGTCAAAGAATATTCTTTGGACTTACTACCTCAACTGAATTTTATACGTTTTCTGTGGTATTAAGTTCTGCTCATATCTTTATTTATCTTTTTTCTATGTTCTCAGGGTTTATTGTTTTGATCTTCTGATGTCAATTAAAACACTTGGTTATTCATTTTAATAAATCTTTTTACTTATAAAGATTTGAATTTTTAAAGATTCCAGCTTACTTGTAAATTTCTAAGGATCAGGTCCTCTACATTGTGGCTGGCCCAAGGCCTAGTTCACAATATAGCAAAGTATATATTGACCTATTTTCCCCGCGACTTTCTGTGATTTCCTACATCTCACCTTTCTTTGCAGACAAGCCATTTGAAATAACCTTAACTTATTTCACAGCCATTAAGTCTTTGAAATAATGTGCATTTTTCAGAGAAATCTTCTTATATATTTAGGCAGAAAATCTGACCTGCCATAGTTTTCAAAACAGCATAATTTCACCCATCTCAATGATGAATCTGTTGTAATACACAACCTTTGAGGATTTAGCTTTATCAATGACATGTACTTTAAAAATGTTTTAGAGATCCTACCAGTCTTTGAAAACATCCTTGTTCCTTGTTTCAGTTCCAGTTTTATGTATATTTTCTGCCTTGCACCTGATTATTCCAACGTCTGATCGATGGCTAAGGGAATCTAATTCTGGTATTGATTGTTTTTGCTGCTTGTCTCCCCTTGTAGCTGATTTCTTCATTATTGTGTAAATTTAGATCATGAGCTCATGTTTAGCTAAACAGCTGACCTTGTAAGAGGCTTAGGTGTGAACGCTCGTAAGCTTCAGCAGAAAGTCGGCAAAGATTTTTTTGTGTCCCTCCAATGAGTTACCCGCGCAGACACCTTTTTCTACAAGTGTTGGTCCACTACTCCCTCTAGAGGCTGGGACTCAGACAGGACTGCTTTGCTACCCCCGATCTGGGATAGTGGTTTTGGGCGGCCTGTGGCCTGGGCAGGAGGCACCGCACGTGTGTCCCACAACCCATCTGCCTGCGAACTTCGGTCACCTGGCAGGAAGCTATGATGCCCAGACCTATGGTTAGCTTTGCATCGAGGTGCACTGCGCGGACCGGTTCCACACACACTTCAAGTAAGAGGGCGGCCTGAGTGGAAAGGTGAGAGTTTGGGCAGCTGTGCAGACAAAGAAGGCGCACTTTGGCCTGGGCCTAAAAGCTTGTGACACACGACTGGGCCTGCCGGGCTCTGAGGGCCCTGCCCTTGGCCCCCTTCTCCCCTGCCCTTTGTTCAGTCACAGCAGAGATGGCCCCACCCACTCCCTCAGTGAAGGAAGTGTTCCAACCTCCCTCAGCCCCGCCCCCTCTCCGCAGGTTACCATGGACTACAGATGCTGCATTCTGAGGCCAGGGCGTTCCGAGAATGCCAAGGGCAGACATGATGACCTTAAATGATTTCCTCTTGTGTCAATTTTGGTAAACTTTAGGAGCTAGGAAATGGTCCACTTTACAGAAATGTTCAAATTTACTGGCATTTCAGATATTCTCTGCTATAACATTGTCCTGATTCTTTCTGTATATTCTTTACTTATGTTTTGGTTTTCCTTAATCAAAGTGTGTCTTTTAAATCTTGTCAAAGAATATTCTTTGGACTTACTACCTCAACTGAATTTTATACGTTTTCTGTGGTATTAAGTTCTGCTCATATCTTTATTTATCTTTTTTCTATGTTCTCAGGGTTTATTGTTTTGATCTTCTGATGTCAATTAAAACACTTGGTTATTCATTTTAATAAATCTTTTTACTTATAAAGATTTGAATTTTTAAAGATTCCAGCTTACTTGTAAATTTCTAAGGATCAGGTCCTCTACATTGTGGCTGGCCCAAGGCCTAGTTCACAATATAGCAAAGTATATATTGACCTATTTTCCCCGCGACTTTCTGTGATTTCCTACATCTCACCTTTCTTTGCAGACAAGCCATTTGAAATAACCTTAACTTATTTCACAGCCATTAAGTCTTTGAAATAATGTGCATTTTTCAGAGAAATCTTCTTATATATTTAGGCAGAAAATCTGACCTGCCATAGTTTTCAAAACAGCATAATTTCACCCATCTCAATGATGAATCTGTTGTAATACACAACCTTTGAGGATTTAGCTTTATCAATGACATGTACTTTAAAAATGTTTTAGAGATCCTACCAGTCTTTGAAAACATCCTTGTTCCTTGTTTCAGTTCCAGTTTTATGTATATTTTCTGCCTTGCACCTGATTATTCCAACGTCTGATCGATGGCTAAGGGAATCTAATTCTGGTATTGATTGTTTTTGCTGCTTGTCTCCCCTTGTAGCTGATTTCTTCATTATTGTGTAAATTTAGATCATGAGCTCATGTTTAGCTAAACAGCTGACCTTGTAAGAGGCTTAGGTGTGAACGCTCGTAAGCTTCAGCAGAAAGTCGGCAAAGATTTTTTTGTGTCCCTCCAATGAGTTACCCGCGCAGACACCTTTTTCTACAAGTGTTGGTCCACTACTCCCTCTAGAGGCTGGGACTCAGACAGGACTGCTTTGCTACCCCCGATCTGGGATAGTGGTTTTGGGCGGCCTGTGGCCTGGGCAGGAGGCACCGCACGTGTGTCCCACAACCCATCTGCCTGCGAACTTCGGTCACCTGGCAGGAAGCTATGATGCCCAGACCTATGGTTAGCTTTGCATCGAGGTGCACTGCGCGGACCGGTTCCACACACACTTCAAGTAAGTGGGCGGCCTGAGTGGAAAGGTGAGAGTTTGGGCAGCTGTGCAGACAAAGAAGGCGCACTTTGGCCTGGGCCTAAATGCTTGTGACACACGACTGGGCCTGCCGGGCTCTGAGGGCCCTGCCCTTGGCCCCCTTCTCCCCTGCCCTTTGTTCAGTCACAGCAGAGATGGCCCCACCCACTCCCTCAGTGAAGGAAGTGTTCCAACCTCCCTCAGCCCCGCCCCCTCTCCGCAGGTTACCATGGACTACAGATGCTGCATTCTGAGGCCAGGGCGTTCCGAGAATGCCAAGGGCAGACATGATGACCTTAAATGATTTCCTCTTGTGTCAATTTTGGTAAACTTTAGGAGCTAGGAAATGGTCCACTTTACAGAAATGTTCAAATTTACTGGCATTTCAGATATTCTCTGCTATAACATTGTCCTGATTCTTTCTGTATATTCTTTACTTATGTTTTGGTTTTCCTTAATCAAAGTGTGTCTTTTAAATCTTGTCAAAGAATATTCTTTGGACTTACTACCTCAACTGAATTTTATACGTTTTCTGTGGTATTAAGTTCTGCTCATATCTTTATTTATCTTTTTTCTATGTTTTCAGGGTTTATTGTTTTGATTTTCTGATGTCAATTAAAACACTTGGTTATTCATTTTAATAAATCTTTTTACTTATAAAGATTTGAATTTTTAAAGATTCCAGCTTACTTGTAAGTTTCTAAGGGTCAGGTCCTCTACATTGTGGCTGGCCAAAGGCTTAGTTCACAATATAGCAAAGTATATATTGACCTATTTTCCCCTCGACTTTCTGTGATTTCCTACATCTCACCTTTCTTTGCAGACAAGCCATTTGAAATAATCTTAACTTATTTCACAGCCAATAACTCTTTGAAATAATGTGCATTTTTCAGAGAAATCTTCGTATATATTTAGGCAGAAAATCTGACCTGCCATAATTTTCAAAACAGCATAATTTCACTCTTCTCAATGATGAATCTGTTGTGTTACACAACCTTTGAGTATTTAGCTTTATCAATGACATGTACTTTAAAAATGTTTTAGAGATCCTACCAGTCTTTGAAAACATCCTTGTTCCTTGTTTCAGTTCCAGTTTTGTGTATCCTATCTGCCTTGCACCTGAATATTCCAACATCTGATGGTTGGCCTAGGGAATCTAATACTGGTATTGATTGTTTTTGCTGCTTGTCTCCCCTTGTAGCTGATTTCTTCATTATTGTGTAAATTTAGATCATCAGCTCATGTTTAGCTAAACAGCTGACCTTGTAAGAGGTTTAGGTGTGAACGCTCGTAAGCTTCAGCAGAAAGTCTGCAAAGATTTTTTTGTGTCCCTCCAATGAGTTACCCACGCGGACCCCTTTTTCTACAAGTGTTGGTCCACTACTCCTTCTAGAGGCTGGGACTCAGACAGGACTGCTTTGCTGCCCCCGATCTGGGATAGTGGCTTTGGGCGGCCTGTGGCCTGGGCAGGAGGCTCCCCACGTGTGTCCCACGACCCATCTGCCTGCGAACTTTAGTCACCTGGCAGGAAGCTATGATGCCCAGACCTATGGTTAGCTTTTCAGCGAGGTGTACTGCGCGGACCGGTTCCACACACACTTCAAGTAAGAGGTCGGCCTGAGTGGAAAGGTGAGAGTTTGGGCAGCTGTGCAGACAAAGAAGGCGCACTTTGGCCTGTGCCTAAATGCATCTGACACACGACTGGGCCTGCCGGGCTCTGAGGGCCCTGCCCTTGGCCCCCTTCTCCCCTGCCCTTTGTTCAGTCACAGCAGAGATGGCCCCACCCACTCCCTCAGTGAAGGCAGTGTTCCAACCTCCCTCAGCCCCGCCCCCTCTCCGCAGGTTACCATGGACTACAGATGCTGCATTCTGAGGCCAGGGCATTCCGAGAATGCCAAGGGCAGACATGATGACCATAAATGATTTCCCCTTGTGTCAATTTTGGTAAAGTTTTGGAGCTAGGAAATGGTCCACTTTACAGAAATGTTCAAATTTACTGGCATTTCAGATATTCTCTGCTATAACATTGTCCTGATTGTTTCTGTATATTCTTTACTTATGTTTTGGTTTTCCTTAATCATAGTGTGTCTTTTAATCTTGTCAAAGAATATTCTTTGGACTTACTACATCACCTGAATTTTATATGTTTTCTATTGTATTAAGTTCTGCTCATATCTTTATTTATATTTTTTCTATGTTCTCAGGTTTATTGTTTTGATATTCTGATGTCAATTAAAACACTTGGTTATTCATTTTAAAAAATCTTTTTACTTATAAAGATTTGAACTTTTCTAGATTCCAGCTTACTTGTAAGTTTCTAAGGGTCAGGTCCTCTACATTGTGGCTGGCCTAAGTCTAAGTTCACCATATAGCAATGTATATATTGACCTATTTTCCCCTCGACTTTCTGTGATTCCCTACATCTCACCTTTCTTTGCAGACAAGCCATTTGAAATAACCTTAACTTATTTCACGGCCAATAAGTCTTTGAAATAATGTGTTATTTTTAGAGAAATCTTCTTATATAATTAGGCAGAAAAATCTGACCTGCCATAGTTTTCAAAACAGCATAATTTCACTCTTCTCAATGTTGAATCTGTTGTATTACACAACCATTGAGTATTTAGCTTTATCAATGACATGTACTTTAAAAATGTTTTAGAGATCCTACCAGTCTTTGAAAACATCCTTTTTCCTTGTTTCAGTTCAAGTTTTATGTATACTTTCTGCCTTGCACCTGATTATTCCAACATCTGATGGTTGGCCTAGGGAATCTAATCCTTGTATTGATTGTTTTTGCTGCTTGTCTCCCCTTGTAGATGATTTCTTCATTATTGTGTAAATTTAGATCATGAGCTCATGTTTAGCTAAACATCTGACTTTGTAAGAGGCTTAAGTGTGAACACTCATAAGCTTCATCAGAAAGTCCGCAAAGATTTATTTGTGTCCCTCCAATGAGTTGCCTGCGAGGACCCCGTTTCCTACAAGGGTTGGTCCACTACTCCCTCTAGAAGCACGGCCTCAGACAGGGCTGCTTTGCGCCCCACGATCTGGGGCAGTGGCATTGGGCGGCCTGTGGCCTGGGGAGGAGCCTCTCTGCGTGTGTCCCAGGGACCCATCTTCCTGCGAACTTCGGTCACCTGGCAGGAATCTACGATGCCCAGAACTATGCAGCGAGGTGTAATGCGTGGACAAGTTCCACACACACTTCAAGTAAGAGGGCGGCCTGAGTGGAAAGGTGAGAGTTTGTGCCGCTGTGCAGACAAAGAAGGCGCCCTTTGTCCTGGGCCAAAATGCTTGTGACACCCCACTGGGCCTGCCGGGCTCTGAGGGCCCTGCCCTGGGCCCCCTGCTCCCCTGCCCTTTGTTCAGTCACAGCAGAGATGGCCACACCCACTCCCTCTGTGAGGGCAGTGTTCCAAACTCCCTCAGCCCCGCCCTCTCTCGGCAGGTTACCATGGACTAAAGATGTTGTATTCTGAGTCCAGGGCATTCCGAGAATGCCAAGGGCAGACATGATGACCTTAAATGATTTCCTCTTGTGTCAGTTTTGGTAAATTTTAGGAGCTAGGCACTTGTCCACTTTACACAAACGTTCAAATTTACTGGCATTTCATATATTCTCTGCTACAACATTGTCCTGATTCTTTCTGTATATTCTTTACTTATGTTTTGGTTTTCCTTAATCAAAGTGTGTCTTTTAAATCTTGTCAAAGAATATTCTTTGGACTTACTACCGCAACTGAATTTTATACGTTTTCTGTGGTATTAAGTTCTGCTCATACCTTTATTTATCTTTTTTCTATGTTCTCAAGGTTTATTGCTTTGATCTTCTGATGTCAATTAAAACACTTGGTTATTCATTTTAATAAATCTTTTTACTTATAAAGATTTGAGTTTTTAAAGATTCCTGCTTACTTGTAAGTTTCTAAGGGTCAGGTCCTCTACATTGTGGCTGGCCAAAGGCTTAGTTCACAATATAGCAAAGTATATATTGACCTATTTTCCCCGCGACTTTCTGTGATTTCCTACATCTCACCTTTCTTTGCAGACAAGCCATTTGAAATAAACTTAACTTATTTCACAGCCAATAACTCTTTGAAATAATGTGCATTTTTCAGAGAAATCTTCTTATATATTTAGGCAGACAATCTGACCTGCCATAATTTTCAAAACAGCATAATTTCACTCTTCTCAATGATAAATCTGTGGTATTACACAACCTTTGAGTATTTAGCTTTATCAATGACATGTACGTTAAAAATGTTTTAGAGATCCTACCAGTCTTTGAAAACATCCTTGTTCCTTGTTTCAGTTCCAGTTTTGTGTATACTTTCTGCCTTGCACCTGATTTTTCCAACATCTGATGGTTGGCCTAGGGAATCTACTTCTGGTATTGATTGTTTTTGCTGCTTGTCTCCCCTTGTAGCTGATGTCTTCATAATTGTGTAAATTTAGATCATGAGCTCATGTTTAGCTAAACAGCTGACCTTGTAAGAGGCTTATGTGTGAACGCTCGTAAGCTTCACCAGAAAGTCCGCAAAGTTTTTTTTGTGTCCCTCCAATGAGTTACCCACGCGGACCCCTTTTTCTACAAGTGTTGGTCCACTACTCCCTCTAGAGCCTGGGACTCAGACAGGACTGCTTTGCTGCCCCCGATCTGGGATAGTAGCTTTGGGCGGCCTGTGGCCTGGGCAGGAGGCTCCCCACGTGTGTCCCACGACCCATCTGCCTGTGAACTTCGGTCACCTGGCAGGAAGCTATGATGCCCAGACCTATGGTTAGCTTTGCAGCGAGGTGTACTGCGCGGACCGGTTCCACAGACACTTCAAGTAAGAGGGCGGCCTGAGTGGAAAGGTGAGAGTTTGGGCAGCTGTGCAGACAAAGAAGGCGCACTTTGGCCTGAGCCTAAATGCTTCTGACACACGACTGGGCCTGCCGGGCTCTGAGGGCCCTGCCGTTGACCACCTTCTCCCATGCCCTTTGTTCAGTCACATCAGAGATGGCCCCACCCACTCCCTCAGTGAAGGCAGTGATCCAAACTCCCTCAGCCCCGCCCCCACTCCGCAGGTTACCATGGACTACAGATACTGCATTCTGAGGCCAGGGCATCCCGAGAATGCCAAGGGCAGACATGATGACCTTAAATGATTTCCTCTTGTGTCAATTTTGGTAAACTTTAGGAGCTAGGAAATGGTCCACTTTACAGAAATGTTCAAATTTACTGGCATTTCAGATATTCTCTGCTATAACATTGTCCTGATTCTTTCTGTATATTCTTTACTTATGTTTTGGTTTTCCTTAATCAAAGTGTGTCTTTTAAATCTTGTCAAAGAATATTCTTTGGACTTACTACCTCAACTGAATTTTATACGTTTTCTGTGGTATTAAGTTCTGCTCATATCTTTATTTATCTTTTTTCTATGTTCTCAGGGTTTATTGTTTTGATCTTCTGATGTCAATTAAAACACTTGGTTATTCATTTTAATAAATCTTTTTACTTATAAAGATTTGAATTTTTAAAGATTCCAGCTTACTTGTAAATTTCTAAGGGTCAGGTCCTCTACATTGTGGCTGGCCCAAGGCCTAGTTCACAATATAGCAAAGTATATATTGACCTATTTTCCCCGCGACTTTCTGTGATTTCCTACATCTCACCTTTCTTTGCAGACAAGCCATTTGAAATAACCTTAACTTATTTCACAGCCATTAAGTCTTTGAAATAATGTGCATTTTTCAGAGAAATCTTCTTATATATTTAGGCAGAAAATCTGACCTGCCATAGTTTTCAAAACAGCATAATTTCACTCTTCTCAATGATGAATCTGTTGTATTACACAACCTTTGAGTATTTAGCTTTATCAATGACATGTACTTTAAAAATGTTTTAGAGATCCTACCAGTCTTTGAAAACATCCTTGTTCCTTGTTTCAGTTCCAGTTTTATGTATATTTTCTGCCTTGCACCTGATTATTCCAACGTCTGATCGATGGCTTAGGGAATCTAATTCTGGTATTGATTGTTTTTGCTGATTGTCTCCCCCTGTAGCTGATTTCTTCATTATTGTTTAAATTTACCTCATGAGCTCCTGCTTAGCTAAACATCTGACTTTGTAAGAGGCTTAGGTGTGAACACTCGTAAGCTTCATCAGAAAGTCCGCAAAAATTTATTTGTGTCCCTCCAATGAGTTGCCCGCGAGGACCCCGTTTTCTACAAGGGTTGGTCCACTACTCCCTCTAGAGGCACGGCCTCAGACAGGGCTGCTTTGCGCCCCACGATCTGGGGCAGTGGCATTGGGCGGCCTGTCGCCCGGGGAGGAGCCTCTCTGCGTGTGTCCCAGGGACCCAGCTGCCTGCGAACTTCGGTCACCTGGCAGGAATCTACGATGCCCAGACCTATGGTTAGCTCTGCAGCGAGGTGTACTGCGCAGACAGGTTCCACTCACACTTCAAGTAAGAGGGCGGCCTGAGTGGAAAGGTGAGAGTTTGTGCCGCTGTGCAGACAAAGAAGGCGCCCTTTGTCCTGGGCCTAAATGCTTGTGACACCCCACTGGCCCTGCCGGGCTTTGATGGCCCTGCCCTGGGCCCCCTGCTCCCCTGCTCTTTGTTCAGTGACATCAGAGATGGCCACACACACTCCCTCTGTGAGGGCAGTGTTCCTACCTCCCTCAGCCCCGCCCCCTCTCCGCAGGTTACCATGGACTACAGATGCTGCATTCTGAGTCTAGGGCATTCCGAGAATGCCAAGGGCAGACATGATGACCTTAAATGATTTCCTCTTGTGTCAGTTTTGGTAAATTTTAGGAGATACAAACTGGTCCACTTTACACAAACGTTCAAATTTACTGGCATTTCATATACTCTCTGCTATAACATTCTCCTGATTCTTTCTGTATATTCTTTACTTATGTTTTGGTGTTCCTTAATCTAAGTGTGTCTTTTAATCTTGTCAAAGAATATTCTTTGGACTTACTACATCACCTGAATTTTATACGTTTTCTATTGTATTAAGTTCTGCTCATATCTTTATTTATATTTTTTCTATGTTCTCAGGTTTATTGTTTTGAACTTCTGATGTCAATTGAAACACTTGGTTATTCAATTTAATAAATCTTTTTACTTATAAAGATTTGAACTTTTCACGATTCCAGCTTACTTGTAAGTTTCTAAGGGTCAGGTCCTCTACATTGTGGCTGGCCTAAGTCTTAGTTCACCATATAGCAATGTGTATATTGATCTATTTTCCCCTCGACTTTCTGTGATTCCCTACATCTCACCTTTCTTTGCACTCAAGCCATTTGAAATACCCTTAACTTATTTCACAGCCAATAAGTCTTTGAAATAATGTGTATTTTTTAGAGAAATCTTCTTATATAATTAGGCAGAAAATCTGACCTGCCATAGTTTTCAAAACAGCATAATTTCACTCTTCTCAATGATGAATCTGTTGTATTACACAACCATTGAGTATTTAGCTTTATCAATGACATGTACTTTAAAAATGTTTTAGAGATCCTACCAGTCTTTGAAAACATCCTTGTTCCTTGTTTCAGTTCCAGTTTTGTGTATACTTTGTGCCTTGCACCTGATTATTCAACATCTAATGTTTGGCCTAAGGAATCTAATTCTGGTATTGATTGTTTTTGCTGCTTGTCTCCCCTTGTAGCTGATTTCTTCATTATTGTGTAAATTTAGATCATGAGCTCATGTTTAGCTAAACAGCTGACCTTGTAAGAGGCTTAGGTGTGAACGCTCGTGAGCTTCAGCAGAAAGTCGGCAAAGATTTTTTTGTGTCCCTCCAATGAGTCACCCACGCGGACACCTTTTTCTACAAGTGTTGGTCCACTACTCCCTCTAGAGGCTGGGACTCAGACAGGACTGCTTTGCTACCCCCGATCTGGGATAGTGGTTTTGGGCGGCCTGTGGCCTGGGCAGGAGGCACCGCACGTGTGTCCCACAACCCATCTGCCTGCGAACTTCGGTCACCTGGCAGGAAGCTATGATGCCCAGACCTATGGTTAGCTTTGCATCGAGGTGCACTGCGCGGACCGGTTCCACACACACTTCAAGTAAGAGGGCGGCCTGAGTGGAAAGGTGAGAGTTTGGGCAGCTGTGCAGACAAAGAAGGCGCACTTTGGCCTGGGCCTAAATGCTTGTGACACACGACTGGGCCTGCCGGGCTCTGAGGGCCCTGCCCTTGGCCCCCTTCTCCCCTGCCCTTTGTTCAGTCACAGCAGAGATGGCCCCACCCACTCCCTCAGTGAAGGAAGTGTTCCAACCTCCCTCAGCCCCGCCCCCTCTCCGCAGGTTACCATGGACTACAGATGCTGCATTCTGAGGCCAGGGCGTTCCGAGAATGCCAAGGGCAGACATGATGACCTTAAATGATTTCCTCTTGTGTCAATTTTGGTAAACTTTAGGAGCTAGGAAATGGTCCACTTTACAGAAATGTTCAAATTTACTGGCATTTCAGATATTCTCTGCTATAACATTGTCCTGATTCTTTCTGTATATTCTTTACTTATGTTTTGGTTTTCCTTAATCAAAGTGTGTCTTTTAAATCTTGTCAAAGAATATTCTTTGGACTTACTACCTCAACTGAATTTTATACGTTTTCTGTGGTATTAAGTTCTGCTCATATCTTTATTTATCTTTTTTCTATGTTCTCAGGGTTTATTGTTTTGATTTTCTGATGTCAATTAAAACACTTGGTTATTCATTTTAATAAATCTTTTTACTTATAAAGATTTGAATTTTTAAAGATTCCAGCTTACTTGTAAGTTTCTAAGGGTCAGGTCCTCTACATTGTGGCTGGCCAAAGGCTTAGTTCACAATATAGCAAAGTATATATTGACCTATTTTCCCCTCGACTTTCTGTGATTTCCTACATCTCACCTTTCTTTGCAGACAAGCCATTTGAAATAAACTTAACTTATTTCACAGCCAATAACTCTTTGAAATAATGTGCATTTTTCAGAGAAATCTTCGTATATATTTAGGCAGAAAATCTGACCTGCCATAATTTTCAAAACAGCATAATTTCACTCTTCTCAATGATGAATCTGTTGTATTACACAACCTTTGAGTATTTAGCTTTATCAATGACATGTACTTTAAAAATGTTTTAGAGATCCTACCAGTCTTTGAAAACATCCTTGTTCCTTGTTTCAGTTCCAGTTTTGTGTATCCTATCTGCCTTGCACCTGAATATTCCAACATCTGATGGTTGGCCTAGGGAATCTAATACTGGTATTGATTGTTTTTGCTGCTTGTCTCCCCTTGTAGCTGATTTCTTCATTATTGTGTAAATTTAGATCATCAGCTCATGTTTAGCTAAACAGCTGACCTTGTAAGAGGTTTAGGTGTGAACGCTCGTAAGCTTCAGCAGAAAGTCTGCAAAGATTTTTTTGTGTCCCTCCAATGAGTTACCCACGCGGACCCCTTTTTCTACAAGTGTTGGTCCACTACTCCTTCTAGAGGCTGGGACTCAGACAGGACTGCTTTGCTGCCCCCGATCTGGGATAGTGGCTTTGGGCGGCCTGTGGCCTGGGCAGGAGGCTCCCCACGTGTGTCCCACGACCCATCTGCCTGCGAGCTTTAGTCACCTGGCAGGAAGCTATGATGCCCAGACCTATGGTTAGCTTTGCAGCGAGGTGTACTGCGCGGACCGGTTCCACACACACTTCAAGTAAGAGGTCGGCCTGAGTGGAAAGGTGAGAGTTTGGGCAGCTGTGCAGACAAAGAAGGCGCACTTTGGCCTGTGCCTAAATGCATCTGACACACGACTGGGCCTGCCGGGCTCTGAGGGCCCTCCCGTTGGCCCCCTTCTCCCCTGCCCTTTGTTCAGTCACAGCAGAGATGGCCCCACCCACTCCCTCAGTGAAGGCAGTGTTCCAACCTCCCTCAGCCCCGCCCCCTCTCGGCAGGTTACCATGGACTAAAGATGTTGTATTCTGAGTCCAGGGCATTCCGAGAATGCCAAGGGCAGACATGATGACCTTAAATGATTTCCTCTTGTGTCAGTTTTGGTAAATTTTAGGAGCTAGGAACTTGTCCACTTTACACAAACGTTCAAATTTACTGGCATTTCATATATTCTCTGCTACAACATTGTCCTGATTCTTTCTGTATATTCTTTACTTATGTTTTGGTTTTCCTTAATCAAAGTGTGTCTTTTAATCTTGTCAAAGAATATTCTTTGGACTTACTACATCACCTGAATTTTATTTGTTTTCTATTGTATTAAGTTCTGCTCATATCTTTATTTATATTTTTTCTATGTTCTCAGGTTTATTGTTTTGATATTCTGATGTCAATTAAAACACTTGGTTATTCATTTTAAAAAATCTTTTTACTTATAAAGATTTGAACTTTTCTAGATTCCAGCTTACTTGTAAGTTTCTAAGGGTCAGGTCCTCTACATTGTGGCTGGCCTAAGTCTAAGTTCACCATATAGCAATGTATATATTGACCTATTTTCCCCTCGACTTTCTGTGATTCCCTACATCTCACCTTTCTTTGCAGACAAGCCATTTGAAATAACCTTAACTTATTTCACGGCCAATAAGTCTTTGAAATAATGTGTTATTTTTAGAGAAATCTTCTTATATAATTAGGCAGAAAAATCTGACCTGCCATAGTTTTCAAAACAGCATAATTTCACTCTTCTCAATGTTGAATCTGTTGTATTACACATCCATTGAGTATTTAGCTTTATCAATGACATGTACTTTAAAAATGTTTTAGAGATCCTACCAGTCTTTGAAAACATCCTTTTTCCTTGTTTCAGTTCAAGTTTTATGTATACTTTCTGCCTTGCACCTGATTATTCCAACATCTGATGGTTGGCCTAGGGAATCTAATCCTTGTATTGATTGTTTTTGCTGCTTGTCTCCCCTTGTAGCTGATTTCTTCATTATTGTGTAAATTTAGATCATGAGCTCATGTTTAGCTAAACATCTGACTTTGTAAGAGGCTTAAGTGTGAACACTCATAAGCTTCATCAGAAAGTCCGCAAAGATTTATTTGTGTCCCTCCAATGAGTTGCCTGCGAGGACCCCGTTTCCTACAAGGGTTGGTCCACTACTCCCACTAGAAGCACGGCCTCAGACAGGGCTGCTTTGCGCCCCACGATCTGGGGCAGTGGCATTGGGCGGCCTGTGGCCCGGGGAGGAGCCTCTCTGCGTGTGTCCCAGGGACCCATCTTCCTGCGAACTTCGGTCACCTGGCAGGAATCTACGATGCCCAGAACTATGCAGCGAGGTGTAATGCGTGGACAGGTTCCACACACACTTCAAGTAAGAGGGCGGCCTGAGTGGAAAGGTGAGAGTTTGTGCCGCTGTGCAGACAAAGAAGGCGCCCTTTGTCCTGGGCCTAAATGCTTGTGACACCCCACTGGGCCTGCCGGGCTCTGAGGGCCCTGCCCTGGGCCCCCTGCTCCCCTGCCCTTTGTTCAGTCACAGCAGAGATGGCCACACACACTCCCTCTGTGAGGGCAGTGTTCCAAACTCCCTCAGCCCCGCCCCCTCTCGGCAGGTTACCATGGACTAAAGATGTTGTATTCTGAGTCCAGGGCATTCCGAGAATGCCAAGGGCAGACATGATGACCTTAAATGATTTCCTCTTGTGTCAGTTTTGGTAAATTTTAGGAGCTAGGAACTTGTCCACTTTACACAAACGTTCAAATTTACTGGCATTTCATATATTCTCTGCTACAACATTGTCCTGATTCTTTCTGTATATTCTTTACTTATGTTTTGGTTTTCCTTAATCAAAGTGTGTCTTTTAAATCTTGTCAAAGAATATTCTTTGGACTTACTACCTCAACTGAATTTTATACGTTTTCTGTGGTATTAAGTTCTGCTCATACCTTTATTTATCTTTTTTCTATGTTCTCAGGGTTTATTGCTTTGATCTTCTGATGTCAATTAAAACACATGGTTATTCATTTTAATAAATATTTTTACTTATAAAGATTTGAGTTTTTAAAGATTCCTGCTTACTTGTAAGTTTCTAAGGGTCAGGTCCTCTACATTGTGGCTGGCCAAAGGCTTAGTTCACAATATAGCAAAGTATATATTGACCTATTTTCCCCGCGACTTTCTGTGATTTCCTACATCTCACCTTTCTTTACAGACAAGCCATTTGAAATAAACTTAACTTATTTCACAGCCAATAACTCTTTGAAATAATGTGCATTTTTCAGAGAAATCTTCTTATATATTTAGGCAGAAAATCTGACCTGCCATAATTTTCAAAACAGCATAATTTCACTCTTCTCAATGATAAATCTGTGGTATTACACAACCTTTGAGTATTTAGCTTTATCAATGACATGTACGTTAAAAATGTTTTAGAGATCCTACCAGTCTTTGAAAACATCCTTGTTCCTTGTTTCAGTTCCAGTTTTGTGTATACTTTCTGCCTTGCACCTGATTATTCCAACATCTGATGGTTGGCCTAGGGAATCTACTTCTGGTATTGATTGTTTTTGCTGCTTGTCTCCCCTTGTAGCTGATGTCTTCATAATTGTGTAAATTTAGATCATGAGCTCATGTTTAGCTAAACAGCTGACCTTGTAAGAGGCTTAGGTGTGAACGCTCGTAAGCTTCACCAGAAAGTCCGCAAAGTTTTTTTTGTGTCCCTCCAATGAGTTACCCACGCGGACCCCTTTTTCTACAAGTGTTGGTCCACTACTCCCTCTAGAGCCTGGGACTCAGACAGGACTGCTTTGCTGCCCCCGATCTGGGATAGTAGCTTTGGGCGGCCTGTGGCCTGGGCAGGAGGCTCCCCACGTGTGTCCCACGACCCATCTGCCTGTGAACTGCGGTCACCTGGCAGGAAGCTATGATGCCCAGACTTATGGTTAGCTTTGCAGCGAGGTGTACTGTGCGGACCGGTTCCACAGACACTTCAAGTAAGAGGGCGGCCTGAGTGGAAAGGTGAGAGTTTGGGCTGCTGTACAGACAAAGAAGGCTCACTTTGGCCTGTGCCTAAATGCTTCTGACACACGACTGGGCCTGCCGGGCTCTGAGGGCCCTGCCGTTGACCCCCTTCTCCCATGCCCTTTGTTCAGTCACAGCAGAGATGGCCCCACCCACTCCCTCAGTGAAGGCAGTGATCCAAACTCCCTCAGCCCCGCCCCCACTCCGCAGGTTACCATGGACTACAGATACTGCATTCTGAGGCCAGGGCATCCCGAGAATGCCAAGGGCAGACATGATGACCTTAAATGATTTCCTCTTGTGTCAATTTTGGTAAACTTTAGGAGCTAGGAAATGGTCCACTTTACAGAAATGTTCAAATTTACTGGCATTTCAGATATTCTCTGCTATAACATTGTCCTGATTCTTTCTGTATATTCTTTACTTATGTTATGGTTTTCCTTAATCAAAGTGTGTCTTTTAATCTTGTCAAAGAATATTCTTTGGACTTACTACCTCAACTGAATTTTATACGTTTTCTGTGGTATTAAGTTCTGCTCATATCTTTATTTATCTTATTTCTATGTTCTCAGGGTTTATTGTTTTGATCTTCTGATGTCAATTAAAACACTTGGTTATTCATTTTAATCAAACTTTTTACTTATAAAGATTTGAATTTTTAGAGATTCCAGCTTACTTGTAAGTTTCTAAGGGTCAGGTCCTCTACATTGTGGCTGGCCAAAGGCTTAGTTCACAATATAGCAAAGTATATATTGACCTATTTTCCCCTCGACTTTCTGTGATTTCCTACATCTCACCTTTCTTTGCAGACAAGCCATTTGAAATAACCTTAACTTATTTCACAGCCAATAAGTCTTTGAAATAATGTGCATTTTTCAGAGAAATCTTCTTATATATTTAGGCAGAAAATCTGACCTGCCATAGTTTTCAAAACAGCATAATTTCACTCTTCTCAATGATGAATCTGTTGTATTGCACAACCTTTGAGTATTTAGCTTTATCAATGACATGTACTTTAAAAATGTTTTAGAGATCCTACCAGTCTTTGAAAACATCCTTGTTCCTTGTTTCAGTTCCAGTTTTATGTATATTTTCTGCCTTGCACCTGATTATTCCAACGTCTGATCGATGGCTTAGGGAATCTAATTCTGGTATTGATTGTTTTTGCTGATTGTCTCCCCCTGTAGCTGATTTCTTCATTATTGTGTAAATTTACCTCATGAGCTCATGTTTAGCTAAACATCTGACTTTGTAAGAGGCTTAGGTGTGAACACTCGTAAGCTTCATCAGAAAGTCCGCAAAAATTTATTTGTGTCCCTCCAATGAGTTGCCCGCGAGGACCCCGTTTTCTACAAGGGTTGGTCCACTACTCCCTCTAGAGGCACGGCCTCAGACAGGGCTGCTTTGCGCCCCACGATCTGGGGCAGTGGCATTGGGCGGCCTGTGGCCCGGGGAGGAGCCTCTCTGCGTGTGTCCCAGGGACCCATCTGCCTGCGAACTTCGGTCACCTGGCAGGAATCTACGATGCCCAGACCTATGGTTAGCTCTGCAGCGAGGTGTACTGCGCAGACAGGTTCCACACACACTTCAAGTAAGAGGGCGGCCTGAGTGGAAAGGTGAGAGTTTGTGCCGCTGTGCAGACAAAGAAGGCGCCCTTTGTCCTGGGCCTAAATGCTTGTGACACACCACTGGCCCTGCCGGGCTTTGATGGCCCTGCCCTGGGCCCCCTGCTCCCCTGCCCTTTGTTCAGTGACATCAGAGATGGCCACACACACTCCCTCTGTGAGGGCAGTGTTCTTACCTCCCTCAGCCCCGCCCCCTCTCCGCAGGTTACCATGGACTACAGATGCTGCATTCTGAGTCTAGGGCATTCCGAGAATGCCAAGGGCAGACATGATGACCTTAAATGATTTCCTCTTGTGTCAGTTTTGGTAAATTTTAGGAGATACAAACTGGTCCACTTTACACAAACGTTCAAATTTACTGGCATTTCATATACTCTCTGCTATAACATTCTCCTGATTCTTTCTGTATATTCTTTACTTATGTTTTGGTGTTCCTTAATCTAAGTGTGTCTTTTAATCATGTCAAAGAATATTCTTTGGACTTACTACATCACCTGAATTTTATACGTTTTCTATTGTATTAAGTTCTGCTCATATCTTTATTTATATTTTTTCTATGTTCTCAGGTTTATTGTTTTGATCTTCTGATGTCAATTAAAACACTTGGTTATTCAATTTAATAAATCTTTTTACTTATAAAGATTTGAACTTTTCACGATTCCAGCTTACTTGTAAGTTTCTAAGGGTCAGGTCCTCTACATTGTGGCTGGCCTAAGTCTTAGTTCACCATATAGCAATGTGTATATTGATCTATTTTCCCCTCGACTTTCTGTGATTCCGTACATCTCACCATTCTTTGCACTCAAGCCATTTGAAATACCCTTAACTTATTTCACAGCCAATAAGTCTTTGAAATAATGTGTATTTTTTAGAGAAATCTTCTTATAAAATTAGGCAGAAAATCTGACCTGCCATAGTTTTCAAAACAGCATAATTTCACTCTTCTCAATGATGAATCTGTTGTATTACACAACCATTGAGTATTTAGCTTTATCAATGACATGTACTTTAAAAATGTTTTAGAGATCCTACCAGTCTTTGAAAACATCCTTGTTCCTTGTTTCAGTTCCAGTTTTGTGTATACTTTGTGCCTTGCACCTGATTATTCAACATCTAATGGTTGGCCTAAGGAATCTAATTCTGGTATTGATTGTTTTTGCTGCTTGTCTCCCCTTGTAGCTGATTTCTCATTATTGTGTAAATTTAGATCATGAGCTCATGTTTAGCTAAACAGCTGACCTTGTAAGAGGCTTAGGTGTGAACGCTCGTAAGCTTCAGCAGAAAGTCGGCAAAGATTTGTTTGTGTCCCTCCAATGAGTTACCCACGCGGACACCTTTTTCTACAAGTGTTGGTTCACTACTCCCTCTAGAGGCTGGGACTCAGACAGGACTGCTTTGCTACCCCCGATCTGGGATAGTGGTTTTGGGCGGCCTGTGGCCTGGGCAGGAGGCACCGCACGTGTGTCCCACAACCCATCTGCCTGCGAAATTCGGTCACCTGGCAGGAAGCTATGATGCCCAGACCTATGGTTAGCTTTGCATCGAGGTGCACTGCGCGGACCGGTTCCACACACACTTCAAGTAAGAGGGCGGCCTGAGTGGAAAGGTGAGAGTTTGGGCAGCTGTGCAGACAAAGAAGGCGCACTTTGGCCTGGGCCTAAATGCTTGTGACACACGACTGGGCCTGCCGGGCTCTGAGGGCCCTGCCCTTGGCCCCCTTCTCCCCTGCCCTTTGTTCAGTCACAGCAGAGATGGCCCCACCCACTCCCTCAGTGAAGGAAGTGTTCCAACCTCCCTCAGCCCCGCCCCCTCTCCGCAGGTTACCATGGACTACAGATGCTGCATTCTGAGGCCAGGGCGTTCCGAGAATGCCAAGGGCAGACATGATGACCTTAAATGATTTCCTCTTGTGTCAATTTTGGTAAACTTTAGGAGCTAGGAAATGGTCCACTTTACAGAAATGTTCAAATTTACTGGCATTTCAGATATTCTCTGCTATAACATTGTCCTGATTCTTTCTGTATATTCTTTACTTATGTTTTGGTTTTCCTTAATCAAAGTGTGTCTTTTAAATCTTGTCAAAGAATATTCTTTGGACTTACTACCTCAACTGAATTTTATACGTTTTCTGTGGTATTAAGTTCTGCTCATATCTTTATTTATCTTTTTTCTATGTTCTCAGGGTTTATTGTTTTGATTTTCTGATGTCAATTAAAACACTTGGTTATTCATTTTAATAAATCTTTTTACTTATAAAGATTTGAATTTTTAAAGATTCCAGCTTACTTGTAAGTTTCTAAGGGTCAGGTCCTCTACATTGTGGCTGGCCAAAGGCTTAGTTCACAATATAGCAAAGTATATATTGACCTATTTTCCCCTCGACTTTCTGTGATTTCCTACATCTCCCCTTTCTTTGCAGACAAGCCATTTGAAATAAACTTAACTTATTTCACAGCCAATAACTCTTTGAAATAATGTGCATTTTTCAGAGAAATCTTCGTATATATTTAGGCAGAAAATCTGACCTGCCATAATTTTCAAAACAGCATAATTTCACTCTTCTCAATGATGAATCTGTTGTATTACACAACCTTTGAGTATTTAGCTTTATCAATGACATGTACTTTAAAAATGTTTTAGAGATCCTACCAGTCTTTGAAAACATCCTTGTTCCTTGTTTCAGTTCCAGTTTTGTGTATCCTATCTGCCTTGCACCTGAATATTCCAACATCTGATGGTTGGCCTAGGGAATCTAATACTGGTATTGATTGTTTTTGCTGCTTGTCTCCGCTTGTAGCTGATTTCTTCATTATTGTGTATATTTAGATCATGAGCTCATGTTTAGCTAAACAGCTGACCTTGTAAGAGGTTTAGGTGTGAACGCTCGTAAGCTTCAGCAGAAAGTCTGCAAAGATTTTTTTGTGTCCCTCCAATGAGTTACCCACGCGGACCCCTTTTTCTACAAGTGTTGGTCCACTACTCCTTCTAGAGGCTGGGACTCAGACAGGACTGCTTTGCTGCCCCCGATCTGGGATAGTGGCTTTGGGCGGCCTGTGGCCTGGGCAGGAGGCTCCCCACGTGTGTCCCACGACCCATCTGCCTGCGAACTTTAGTCACCTGGCAGGAAGCTATGATGCCCAGACCTATTGTTAGCTTTGCAGCGAGGTGTACTGCGCGGACCGGTTCCACACACACTTCAAGTAAGAGGTCGGCCTGAGTGGAAAGGTGAGAGTTTGGGCAGCTGTGCAGACAAAGAAGGCGCACTTTGGCCTGTGCCTAAATGCATCTGACACACGACTGGGCCTGCCGGGCTCTGAGGGCCCTGCCGTTGGCCCCCTTCTCCCCTGCCCTTTGTTCAGTCACAGCAGAGATGGCCCCACCCACTCCCTCAGTGAAGGCAGTGTTCCAACCTCCCTCAGCCCCGCCCCCTCTCCGCAGGTTACCATGGACTACAGATGCTGCATTCTGAGGCCAGGGCATTCCGAGAATGCCAAGGGCAGAC
Source organism: Mesoplodon bidens (assembly GCF_964165515.1). Classification (NCBI taxonomy): domain Eukaryota; kingdom Metazoa; phylum Chordata; class Mammalia; order Artiodactyla; family Ziphiidae; genus Mesoplodon; species Mesoplodon bidens. Next base: position 24,969,840 of record NC_138180.1, on the reverse strand, counting down.
ATGATGACCTTAAATGATTTCCCCTTGTGTCAATTTTGGTAAACTTTAGGACCTAGGAAATGGTCCACTTTACACAAACGTTCAAATTTACTGCCATTTCATATACTCTCTGCTATAACATTGTCCTGATTCTTTCTGTATATTCTTTACTTATGTTTTGGTTTTCCTTAATCAAAGTGTGTCTTTTAATCTTGTCAAAGAATATTCTTTGGACTTACTAAATCACCTGAATTTTATACGTTTTCTATTGTATTAAGTTCAGCTCATATCTTTATTTATATTTTTTCTATGTTCTCAGGTTTATTGTTTTGATATTCTGATGTCAATAAAAACACTTGGTTATTCATTTTAAAAAATCTTTTTACTTATAAAGATTTGAACTTTTCTAGATTCCAGCTTACTTGTAAGTTTCTAAGGGTCAGGTCCTCTACATTGTGGCTGGCCTAAGTCTTAGTTCACCATAGAGCAATGTATATATTGACCTATTTTCCCCTCGACTTTCTGTGATTCCCTACATCTCACCTTTCTTTGCAGACAAGCCATTTGAAATAACCTTAACTTATTTCACGGCCAATAAGTCTTTGAAATAATGTGTATTTTTTAGAGAAATCTTCTTATATAATTAGGCAGAAAATCTGACCTGCCATAGTTTTCAAAACAGCATAATTTCACTCTTCTCAATGTTGAATCTGTTGTATTACACAACCATTGAGTATTTAGCTTTATCAATGACATGTACTTTAAAAATGTTTTAGAGATCCTACCAGTCTTTGAAAACATCCTTTTTCCTTGTTTCAGTTCAAGTTTTATGTATACTTTCTGCCTTGCACCTGATTATTCCAACATCTGATGGTTGGCCTAGGGAATCTAATTCTGGTATTGATTGTTTTTGCTGCTTGTCTCCCCTTGTAGCTGATTTCTTCATTATTGTGTAAATTTAGATCATGAGCTCATGTTTAGCTAAACAGCTGACCTTGTAAGAGGCTTAGGTGTGAACGCTCGTAAGCTTCAGCAGAAAGTCCGCAAAGATTTTTTTGTGTTCCTCCAATGAGTTACCCGCGCGGACCCCTTTTTCTACAAGTGTTGGTCCACTACTCCCTCTAGAGGCTGGGAGTCAGACAGGATTGCTTTGCTGCCCCCGATCTGGGATAGTGGCTTTGGGCGGCCTGTGGCCTGGGCAGGAGTCTCCCCACGTGTGTCCCACGACCCATCTGCCTGCGAACTTCGGTCACCTGGCAGGAAGCTATGATGCCCAGACCTATGGTTAGCTTTGCATCGAGGTGTACTGCGCGGACCGGTTCCACACACACTTCAAGTAAGAGGGCGGCCTGAGTGGAAAGGTGAGAGTTTGGGCAGCTGTGCAGACCAAGAAGGCGCATTTTGGCCTGGGCCTAAATGCTTGTGACACACGACTGGGCCTGCCGGGCTCTGAGGGCCGTGCCGTGGGCCCCCTTCTCCCCTGCCCTTTGTTCAGTCACAGCAGAGATGGCCCCACACACTCCCTCAGTGAAGGCAGTGTTCCAACCTCCCTCAGCCCCGCCCCCTCTCAGCAGGTTACCATGGACAACAGATGCTGCATTCTGAGGCCAGGGCGCTCCGAGAATGCCAAGGGCAGACATGATGACCTTAAATGATTTCCTCTTGTGTCAATTTTGGTAAAGTTTAGGAGCTAGGAAATGGTCCACTTTTCAGAAATGTTCAAATTTACTGGCATTTCAGATATTCTCTGCTATAACATTGTCCTGATTCTTTCTGTATATTCTTTACTTATGTTTTGGTTTTCCTTAATCAAAGTGTGTCTTTTAAATCTTGTCAAAGAATATTCTTTGGACTTACTACCTCAACTGAATTTTATACGTTTTCTGTGGTATTAAGTTCTGCTCATATCTTTATTTATCTTTTTTCTATGTTCTCAGGGTTTATTGTTTTGATCTTCTGATGTCAATTAAAACACTTGGTTATTCATTTTAATAAATCTTTTTACTTATAAAGATTTGAATTTTTAAAGATTCCAGCTTACTTGTAAATTTCTAAGGGTCAGGTCCTCTACATTGTGGCTGGCCCAAGGCCTAGTTCACAATATAGCAAAGTATATATTGACCTATTTTCCCCGCGACTTTCTGTGATTTCCTACATCTCACCTTTCTTTGCAGACAAGCCATTTGAAATAACCTTAACTTATTTCACAGCCATTAAGTCTTTGAAATAATGTGCATTTTTCAGAGAAATCTTCTTATATATTTAGGCAGAAAATCTGACCTGCCATAGTTTTCAAAACAGCATAATTTCACCCTTCTCAATGATGAATCTGTTGTAATACACAACCTTTGAGGATTTAGCTTTATCAATGACATGTACTTTAAAAATGTTTTAGAGATCCTACCAGTCTTTGAAAACATCCTTGTTCCTTGTTTCAGTTCCAGTTTTATGTATATTTTCTGCCTTGCACCTGATTATTCCAACGTCTGATCGATGGCTAAGGGAATCTAATTCTGGTATTGATTGTTTTTGCTGCTTGTCTCCCCTTGTAGCTGATTTCTTCATTATTGTGTAAATTTAGATCATGAGCTCATGTTTAGCTAAACAGCTGACCTTGTAAGAGGCTTAGGTGTGAACGCTCGTAAGCTTCAGCAGAAAGTCTGCAAAGATTTTTTTGTGTCCCTCCAATGAGTTACCCGCGCGGACACCTTTTTCTACAAGTGTTGGTCCACTACTCCCTCTAGAGGCTGGGACTCAGACAGGACTGCTTTGCTACCCCCGATCTGGGATAGTGGTTTTGGGCGGCCTGTGGCCTGGGCAGGAGGCACAGCACGTGTGTCCCACAACCCATCTGCCTGCGAACTTCGGTCACCTGGCAGGAAGCTATGATGCCCAGACCTATGGTTAGCTTTGCATCGAGGTGCACTGGGCGGACCGGTTCCACACACACTTCAAGTAAGAGGGCGGCCTGAGTGGAAAGGTGAGAGTTTGGGCAGCTGTGCAGACAAAGAAGGCGCACTTTGGCCTGGGCCTAAATGCTTGTGACACACGACTGGGCCTGCCGGGCTCTGAGGGCCCTGCCCTTGGCCCCCTTCTCCCCTGCCCTTTGTTCAGTCACAGCAGAGATGGCCCCACACACTCCCTCAGTGAAGGAAGTGTTCCAACCTCCCTCAACCCCGCCCCCTCTCCGCAGATTACCATGGACTAGAGATGCTGCATTCTGAGGCCAGGGCATTCCGAGAATGCCAAGGGCAGACATGATGACCTTAAATGATTTCCTCTTGTGTCAATTTTGGTAAACTTTAGGAGCTAGGAAATGGTCCACTTTACAGAAATGTTCAAATTTACTGGCATTTCAGATATTCTCTGCTATAACATTGTCCTGATTCTTTCTGTATATTCTTTACTTATGTTTTGGTTTTCCTTAATCAAAGTGTGTCTTTTAAATCTTGTCAAAGAATATTCTTTGGACTTACTACCTCAACTGAATTTTATACGTTTTCTGTGGTATTAAGTTCTGCTCATATCTTTATTTATCTTTTTTCTATGTTCTCAGGGTTTATTGTTTTTATTTTCTGATGTCAATTAAAACACTTGGTTATTCATTTTAATAAATCTTTTTACTTATAAAGATTTGAATTTTTAAAGATTCCAGCTTACTTGTAAGTTTCTAAGGGTCAGGTCCTCTACATTGTGGCTGGCCAAAGGCTTAGTTCACAATATAGCAAAGTATATATTGACCTATTTTCCCCTCGACTTTCTGTGATTTCCTACATCTCACCTTTCTTTGCAGACAAGCCATTTGAAATAAACTTAACTTATTTCACAGCCAATAACTCTTTGAAATAATGTGCATTTTTCAGAGAAATCTTCTTATATATTTAGGCAGAAAATCTGACCTGCCATAATTTTCAAAACAGCATAATTTCACTCTTCTCAATGATAAATCTGTGGTATTACACAACCTTTGAGTATTTAGCTTTATCAATGACATGTACGTTAAAAATGTTTTAGAGATCCTACCAGTCTTTGAAAACATCCTTGTTCCTTGTTTCAGTTCCAGTTTTGTGTATACTTTCTGCCTTGCACCTGATTATTCCAACATCTGATGGTTGGCCTAGGGAATCTACTTCTGGTATTGATTGTTTTTGCTGCTTGTCTCCCCTTGTAGCTGATGTCTTCATAATTGTGTAAATTTAGATCATGAGCTCATGTTTAGCTAAACAGCTGACCTTGTAAGAGGCTTAGGTGTGAACGCTCGTAAGCTTCACCAGAAAGTCCGCAAAGTTTTTTTTGTGTCCCTCCAATGAGTTACCCACGCGGACCCCTTTTTCTACAAGTGTTGGTCCACTACTCCCTCTAGAGCCTGGGACTCAGACAGGACTGCTTTGCTGCCCCCGATCTGGGATAGTAGCTTTGGGCGGCCTGTGGCCTGGGCAGGAGGCTCCCCACGTGTGTCCCACGACCCATCTGCCTGTGAACTGCGGTCACCTGGCAGGAAGCTATGATGCCCAGACTTATGGTTAGCTTTGCAGCGAGGTGTACTGTGCGGACCGGTTCCACAGACACTTCAAGTAAGAGGGCGGCCTGAGTGGAAAGGTGAGAGTTTGGGCTGCTGTACAGACAAAGAAGGCTCACTTTGGCCTGTGCCTAAATGCTTCTGACACACGACTGGGCCTGCCGGGCTCTGAGGGCCCTGCCGTTGACCCCCTTCTCCCATGCCCTTTGTTCAGTCACAGCAGAGATGGCCCCACCCACTCCCTCAGTGAAGGCAGTGATCCAAACTCCCTCAGCCCCGCCCCCACTCCGCAGGTTACCATGGACTACAGATACTGCATTCTGAGGCCAGGGCATCCCGAGAATGCCAAGGGCAGACATGATGACCTTAAATGATTTCCTCTTGTGTCAATTTTGGTAAACTTTAGGAGCTAGGAAATGGTCCACTTTACAGAAATGTTCAAATTTACTGGCATTTCAGATATTCTCTGCTATAACATTGTCCTGATTCTTTCTGTATATTCTTTACTTATGTTATGGTTTTCCTTAATCAAAGTGTGTCTTTTAATCTTGTCAAAGAATATTCTTTGGACTTACTACCTCAACTGAATTTTATACGTTTTCTGTGGTATTAAGTTCTGCTCATATCTTTATTTATCTTATTTCTATGTTCTCAGGGTTTATTGTTTTGATCTTCTGATGTCAATTAAAACACTTGGTTATTCATTTTAATCAAACTTTTTACTTATAAAGATTTGAATTTTTAGAGATTCCAGCTTACTTGTAAGTTTCTAAGGGTCAGGTCCTCTACATTGTGGCTGGCCAAAGGCTTAGTTCACAATATAGCAAAGTATATATTGACCTATTTTCCCCTCGACTTTCTGTGATTTCCTACATCTCACCTTTCTTTGCAGACAAGCCATTTGAAATAACCTTAACTTATTTCACAGCCAATAAGTCTTTGAAATAATGTGCATTTTTCAGAGAAATCTTCTTATATATTTAGGCAGAAAATCTGACCTGCCATAGTTTTCAAAACAGCATAATTTCACTCTTCTCAATGATGAATCTGTTGTATTGCACAACCTTTGAGTATTTAGCTTTATCAATGACATGTACTTTAAAAATGTTTTAGAGATCCTACCAGTCTTTGAAAACATCCTTGTTCCTTGTTTCAGTTCCAGTTTTATGTATATTTTCTGCCTTGCACCTGATTATTCCAACGTCTGATCGATGGCTTAGGGAATCTAATTCTGGTATTGATTGTTTTTGCTGATTGTCTCCCCCTGTAGCTGATTTCTTCATTATTGTGTAAATTTACCTCATGAGCTCATGTTTAGCTAAACATCTGACTTTGTAAGAGGCTTAGGTGTGAACACTCGTAAGCTTCATCAGAAAGTCCGCAAAAATTTATTTGTGTCCCTCCAATGAGTTGCCCGCGAGGACCCCGTTTTCTACAAGGGTTGGTCCACTACTCCCTCTAGAGGCACGGCCTCAGACAGGGCTGCTTTGCGCCCCACGATCTGGGGCAGTGGCATTGGGCGGCCTGTGGCCCGGGGAGGAGCCTCTCTGCGTGTGTCCCAGGGACCCATCTGCCTGCGAACTTCGGTCACCTGGCAGGAATCTACGATGCCCAGACCTATGGTTAGCTCTGCAGCGAGGTGTACTGCGCAGACAGGTTCCACACACACTTCAAGTAAGAGGGCGGCCTGAGTGGAAAGGTGAGAGTTTGTGCCGCTGTGCAGACAAAGAAGGCGCCCTTTGTCCTGGGCCTAAATGCTTGTGACACACCACTGGCCCTGCCGGGCTTTGATGGCCCTGCCCTGGGCCCCCTGCTCCCCTGCCCTTTGTTCAGTGACATCAGAGATGGCCACACACACTCCCTCTGTGAGGGCAGTGTTCTTACCTCCCTCAGCCCCGCCCCCTCTCCGCAGGTTACCATGGACTACAGATGCTGCATTCTGAGTCTAGGGCATTCCGAGAATGCCAAGGGCAGACATGATGACCTTAAATGATTTCCTCTTGTGTCAGTTTTGGTAAATTTTAGGAGATACAAACTGGTCCACTTTACACAAACGTTCAAATTTACTGGCATTTCATATACTCTCTGCTATAACATTCTCCTGATTCTTTCTGTATATTCTTTACTTATGTTTTGGTGTTCCTTAATCTAAGTGTGTCTTTTAATCATGTCAAAGAATATTCTTTGGACTTACTACATCACCTGAATTTTATACGTTTTCTATTGTATTAAGTTCTGCTCATATCTTTATTTATATTTTTTCTATGTTCTCAGGTTTATTGTTTTGATCTTCTGATGTCAATTAAAACACTTGGTTATTCAATTTAATAAATCTTTTTACTTATAAAGATTTGAACTTTTCACGATTCCAGCTTACTTGTAAGTTTCTAAGGGTCAGGTCCTCTACATTGTGGCTGGCCTAAGTCTTAGTTCACCATATAGCAATGTGTATATTGATCTATTTTCCCCTCGACTTTCTGTGATTCCGTACATCTCACCATTCTTTGCACTCAAGCCATTTGAAATACCCTTAACTTATTTCACAGCCAATAAGTCTTTGAAATAATGTGTATTTTTTAGAGAAATCTTCTTATAAAATTAGGCAGAAAATCTGACCTGCCATAGTTTTCAAAACAGCATAATTTCACTCTTCTCAATGATGAATCTGTTGTATTACACAACCATTGAGTATTTAGCTTTATCAATGACATGTACTTTAAAAATGTTTTAGAGATCCTACCAGTCTTTGAAAACATCCTTGTTCCTTGTTTCAGTTCCAGTTTTGTGTATACTTTGTGCCTTGCACCTGATTATTCAACATCTAATGGTTGGCCTAAGGAATCTAATTCTGGTATTGATTGTTTTTGCTGCTTGTCTCCCCTTGTAGCTGATTTCTCATTATTGTGTAAATTTAGATCATGAGCTCATGTTTAGCTAAACAGCTGACCTTGTAAGAGGCTTAGGTGTGAACGCTCGTAAGCTTCAGCAGAAAGTCGGCAAAGATTTGTTTGTGTCCCTCCAATGAGTTACCCACGCGGACACCTTTTTCTACAAGTGTTGGTTCACTACTCCCTCTAGAGGCTGGGACTCAGACAGGACTGCTTTGCTACCCCCGATCTGGGATAGTGGTTTTGGGCGGCCTGTGGCCTGGGCAGGAGGCACCGCACGTGTGTCCCACAACCCATCTGCCTGCGAAATTCGGTCACCTGGCAGGAAGCTATGATGCCCAGACCTATGGTTAGCTTTGCATCGAGGTGCACTGCGCGGACCGGTTCCACACACACTTCAAGTAAGAGGGCGGCCTGAGTGGAAAGGTGAGAGTTTGGGCAGCTGTGCAGACAAAGAAGGCGCACTTTGGCCTGGGCCTAAATGCTTGTGACACACGACTGGGCCTGCCGGGCTCTGAGGGCCCTGCCCTTGGCCCCCTTCTCCCCTGCCCTTTGTTCAGTCACAGCAGAGATGGCCCCACCCACTCCCTCAGTGAAGGAAGTGTTCCAACCTCCCTCAGCCCCGCCCCCTCTCCGCAGGTTACCATGGACTACAGATGCTGCATTCTGAGGCCAGGGCGTTCCGAGAATGCCAAGGGCAGACATGATGACCTTAAATGATTTCCTCTTGTGTCAATTTTGGTAAACTTTAGGAGCTAGGAAATGGTCCACTTTACAGAAATGTTCAAATTTACTGGCATTTCAGATATTCTCTGCTATAACATTGTCCTGATTCTTTCTGTATATTCTTTACTTATGTTTTGGTTTTCCTTAATCAAAGTGTGTCTTTTAAATCTTGTCAAAGAATATTCTTTGGACTTACTACCTCAACTGAATTTTATACGTTTTCTGTGGTATTAAGTTCTGCTCATATCTTTATTTATCTTTTTTCTATGTTCTCAGGGTTTATTGTTTTGATTTTCTGATGTCAATTAAAACACTTGGTTATTCATTTTAATAAATCTTTTTACTTATAAAGATTTGAATTTTTAAAGATTCCAGCTTACTTGTAAGTTTCTAAGGGTCAGGTCCTCTACATTGTGGCTGGCCAAAGGCTTAGTTCACAATATAGCAAAGTATATATTGACCTATTTTCCCCTCGACTTTCTGTGATTTCCTACATCTCCCCTTTCTTTGCAGACAAGCCATTTGAAATAAACTTAACTTATTTCACAGCCAATAACTCTTTGAAATAATGTGCATTTTTCAGAGAAATCTTCGTATATATTTAGGCAGAAAATCTGACCTGCCATAATTTTCAAAACAGCATAATTTCACTCTTCTCAATGATGAATCTGTTGTATTACACAACCTTTGAGTATTTAGCTTTATCAATGACATGTACTTTAAAAATGTTTTAGAGATCCTACCAGTCTTTGAAAACATCCTTGTTCCTTGTTTCAGTTCCAGTTTTGTGTATCCTATCTGCCTTGCACCTGAATATTCCAACATCTGATGGTTGGCCTAGGGAATCTAATACTGGTATTGATTGTTTTTGCTGCTTGTCTCCGCTTGTAGCTGATTTCTTCATTATTGTGTATATTTAGATCATGAGCTCATGTTTAGCTAAACAGCTGACCTTGTAAGAGGTTTAGGTGTGAACGCTCGTAAGCTTCAGCAGAAAGTCTGCAAAGATTTTTTTGTGTCCCTCCAATGAGTTACCCACGCGGACCCCTTTTTCTACAAGTGTTGGTCCACTACTCCTTCTAGAGGCTGGGACTCAGACAGGACTGCTTTGCTGCCCCCGATCTGGGATAGTGGCTTTGGGCGGCCTGTGGCCTGGGCAGGAGGCTCCCCACGTGTGTCCCACGACCCATCTGCCTGCGAACTTTAGTCACCTGGCAGGAAGCTATGATGCCCAGACCTATTGTTAGCTTTGCAGCGAGGTGTACTGCGCGGACCGGTTCCACACACACTTCAAGTAAGAGGTCGGCCTGAGTGGAAAGGTGAGAGTTTGGGCAGCTGTGCAGACAAAGAAGGCGCACTTTGGCCTGTGCCTAAATGCATCTGACACACGACTGGGCCTGCCGGGCTCTGAGGGCCCTGCCGTTGGCCCCCTTCTCCCCTGCCCTTTGTTCAGTCACAGCAGAGATGGCCCCACCCACTCCCTCAGTGAAGGCAGTGTTCCAACCTCCCTCAGCCCCGCCCCCTCTCCGCAGGTTACCATGGACTACAGATGCTGCATTCTGAGGCCAGGGCATTCCGAGAATGCCAAGGGCAGACATGATGACCTTAAATGATTTCCCCTTGTGTCAATTTTGGTAAACTTTAGGACCTAGGAAATGGTCCACTTTACACAAACGTTCAAATTTACTGCCATTTCATATACTCTCTGCTATAACATTGTCCTGATTCTTTCTGTATATTCTTTACTTATGTTTTGGTTTTCCTTAATCAAAGTGTGTCTTTTAATCTTGTCAAAGAATATTCTTTGGACTTACTAAATCACCTGAATTTTATACGTTTTCTATTGTATTAAGTTCAGCTCATATCTTTATTTATATTTTTTCTATGTTCTCAGGTTTATTGTTTTGATATTCTGATGTCAATAAAAACACTTGGTTATTCATTTTAAAAAATCTTTTTACTTATAAAGATTTGAACTTTTCTAGATTCCAGCTTACTTGTAAGTTTCTAAGGGTCAGGTCCTCTACATTGTGGCTGGCCTAAGTCTTAGTTCACCATAGAGCAATGTATATATTGACCTATTTTCCCCTCGACTTTCTGTGATTCCCTACATCTCACCTTTCTTTGCAGACAAGCCATTTGAAATAACCTTAACTTATTTCACGGCCAATAAGTCTTTGAAATAATGTGTATTTTTTAGAGAAATCTTCTTATATAATTAGGCAGAAAATCTGACCTGCCATAGTTTTCAAAACAGCATAATTTCACTCTTCTCAATGTTGAATCTGTTGTATTACACAACCATTGAGTATTTAGCTTTATCAATGACATGTACTTTAAAAATGTTTTAGAGATCCTACCAGTCTTTGAAAACATCCTTTTTCCTTGTTTCAGTTCAAGTTTTATGTATACTTTCTGCCTTGCACCTGATTATTCCAACATCTGATGGTTGGCCTAGGGAATCTAATTCTGGTATTGATTGTTTTTGCTGCTTGTCTCCCCTTGTAGCTGATTTCTTCATTATTGTGTAAATTTAGATCATGAGCTCATGTTTAGCTAAACAGCTGACCTTGTAAGAGGCTTAGGTGTGAACGCTCGTAAGCTTCAGCAGAAAGTCCGCAAAGATTTTTTTGTGTTCCTCCAATGAGTTACCCGCGCGGACCCCTTTTTCTACAAGTGTTGGTCCACTACTCCCTCTAGAGGCTGGGAGTCAGACAGGATTGCTTTGCTGCCCCCGATCTGGGATAGTGGCTTTGGGCGGCCTGTGGCCTGGGCAGGAGTCTCCCCACGTGTGTCCCACGACCCATCTGCCTGCGAACTTCGGTCACCTGGCAGGAAGCTATGATGCCCAGACCTATGGTTAGCTTTGCATCGAGGTGTACTGCGCGGACCGGTTCCACACACACTTCAAGTAAGAGGGCGGCCTGAGTGGAAAGGTGAGAGTTTGGGCAGCTGTGCAGACCAAGAAGGCGCATTTTGGCCTGGGCCTAAATGCTTGTGACACACGACTGGGCCTGCCGGGCTCTGAGGGCCGTGCCGTGGGCCCCCTTCTCCCCTGCCCTTTGTTCAGTCACAGCAGAGATGGCCCCACACACTCCCTCAGTGAAGGCAGTGTTCCAACCTCCCTCAGCCCCGCCCCCTCTCAGCAGGTTACCATGGACAACAGATGCTGCATTCTGAGGCCAGGGCGCTCCGAGAATGCCAAGGGCAGACATGATGACCTTAAATGATTTCCTCTTGTGTCAATTTTGGTAAAGTTTAGGAGCTAGGAAATGGTCCACTTTTCAGAAATGTTCAAATTTACTGGCATTTCAGATATTCTCTGCTATAACATTGTCCTGATTCTTTCTGTATATTCTTTACTTATGTTTTGGTTTTCCTTAATCAAAGTGTGTCTTTTAAATCTTGTCAAAGAATATTCTTTGGACTTACTACCTCAACTGAATTTTATACGTTTTCTGTGGTATTAAGTTCTGCTCATATCTTTATTTATCTTTTTTCTATGTTCTCAGGGTTTATTGTTTTGATCTTCTGATGTCAATTAAAACACTTGGTTATTCATTTTAATAAATCTTTTTACTTATAAAGATTTGAATTTTTAAAGATTCCAGCTTACTTGTAAATTTCTAAGGGTCAGGTCCTCTACATTGTGGCTGGCCCAAGGCCTAGTTCACAATATAGCAAAGTATATATTGACCTATTTTCCCCGCGACTTTCTGTGATTTCCTACATCTCACCTTTCTTTGCAGACAAGCCATTTGAAATAACCTTAACTTATTTCACAGCCATTAAGTCTTTGAAATAATGTGCATTTTTCAGAGAAATCTTCTTATATATTTAGGCAGAAAATCTGACCTGCCATAGTTTTCAAAACAGCATAATTTCACCCTTCTCAATGATGAATCTGTTGTAATACACAACCTTTGAGGATTTAGCTTTATCAATGACATGTACTTTAAAAATGTTTTAGAGATCCTACCAGTCTTTGAAAACATCCTTGTTCCTTGTTTCAGTTCCAGTTTTATGTATATTTTCTGCCTTGCACCTGATTATTCCAACGTCTGATCGATGGCTAAGGGAATCTAATTCTGGTATTGATTGTTTTTGCTGCTTGTCTCCCCTTGTAGCTGATTTCTTCATTATTGTGTAAATTTAGATCATGAGCTCATGTTTAGCTAAACAGCTGACCTTGTAAGAGGCTTAGGTGTGAACGCTCGTAAGCTTCAGCAGAAAGTCTGCAAAGATTTTTTTGTGTCCCTCCAATGAGTTACCCGCGCGGACACCTTTTTCTACAAGTGTTGGTCCACTACTCCCTCTAGAGGCTGGGACTCAGACAGGACTGCTTTGCTACCCCCGATCTGGGATAGTGGTTTTGGGCGGCCTGTGGCCTGGGCAGGAGGCACAGCACGTGTGTCCCACAACCCATCTGCCTGCGAACTTCGGTCACCTGGCAGGAAGCTATGATGCCCAGACCTATGGTTAGCTTTGCATCGAGGTGCACTGGGCGGACCGGTTCCACACACACTTCAAGTAAGAGGGCGGCCTGAGTGGAAAGGTGAGAGTTTGGGCAGCTGTGCAGACAAAGAAGGCGCACTTTGGCCTGGGCCTAAATGCTTGTGACACACGACTGGGCCTGCCGGGCTCTGAGGGCCCTGCCCTTGGCCCCCTTCTCCCCTGCCCTTTGTTCAGTCACAGCAGAGATGGCCCCACACACTCCCTCAGTGAAGGAAGTGTTCCAACCTCCCTCAACCCCGCCCCCTCTCCGCAGATTACCATGGACTAGAGATGCTGCATTCTGAGGCCAGGGCATTCCGAGAATGCCAAGGGCAGACATGATGACCTTAAATGATTTCCTCTTGTGTCAATTTTGGTAAACTTTAGGAGCTAGGAAATGGTCCACTTTACAGAAATGTTCAAATTTACTGGCATTTCAGATATTCTCTGCTATAACATTGTCCTGATTCTTTCTGTATATTCTTTACTTATGTTTTGGTTTTCCTTAATCAAAGTGTGTCTTTTAAATCTTGTCAAAGAATATTCTTTGGACTTACTACCTCAACTGAATTTTATACGTTTTCTGTGGTATTAAGTTCTGCTCATATCTTTATTTATCTTTTTTCTATGTTCTCAGGGTTTATTGTTTTTATTTTCTGATGTCAATTAAAACACTTGGTTATTCATTTTAATAAATCTTTTTACTTATAAAGATTTGAATTTTTAAAGATTCCAGCTTACTTGTAAGTTTCTAAGGGTCAGGTCCTCTACATTGTGGCTGGCCAAAGGCTTAGTTCACAATATAGCAAAGTATATATTGACCTATTTTCCCCTCGACTTTCTGTGATTTCCTACATCTCACCTTTCTTTGCAGACAAGCCATTTGAAATAAACTTAACTTATTTCACAGCCAATAACTCTTTGAAATAATGTGCATTTTTCAGAGAAATCTTCGTATATATTTAGGCAGAAAATCTGACCTGCCATAATTTTCAAAACAGCATAATTTCACTCTTCTCAATGATGAATCTGTTGTATTACACAACCTTTGAGTATTTAGCTTTATCAATGACATGTACTTTAAAAATGTTTTAGAGATCCTACCAGTCTTTGAAAACATCCTTGTTCCTTGTTTCAGTTCCAGTTTTATGTATATTTTCTGCCTTGCACCTGATTATTCCAACGTCTGATCGATGGCTAAGGGAATCTAATTCTGGTATTGATTGTTTTTGCTGCTTGTCTCCCCTTGTAGCTGATTTCTTCATTATTGTGTAAATTTAGATCATGAGCTCATGTTTAGCTAAACAGCTGACCTTGTAAGAGGCTTAGGTGTGAACGCTCGTAAGCTTCAGCAGAAAGTCGGCAAAGATTTTTTTGTGTCCCTCCAATGAGTTACCCGCGCGGACACCTTTTTCTACAAGTGTTGGTCCACTACTCCCTCTAGAGGCTGGGACTCAGACAGGACTGCTTTGCTACCCCCGATCTGGGATAGTGGTTTTGGGCGGCCTGTGGCCTGGGCAGGAGGCACCGCACGTGTGTCCCACAACCCATCTGCCTGCGAACTTCGGTCACCTGGCAGGAAGCTATGATGCCCAGACCTATGGTTAGCTTTGCATCGAGGTGCACTGCGCGGACCGGTTCCACACACACTTCAAGTAAGAGGGCGGCCTGAGTGGAAAGGTGAGAGTTTGGGCAGCTGTGCAGACAAAGAAGGCGCACTTTGGCCTGGGCCTAAATGCTTGTGACACACGACTGGGCCTGCCGGGCTCTGAGGGCCCTGCCCTTGGCCCCCTTCTCCCCTGCCCTTTGTTCAGTCACAGCAGAGATGGCCCCACCCACTCCCTCAGTGAAGGAAGTGTTCCAACCTCCCTCAGCCCCGCCCCCTCTCCGCAGGTTACCATGGACTACAGATGCTGCATTCTGAGGCCAGGGCGTTCCGAGAATGCCAAGGGCAGACATGATGACCTTAAATGATTTCCTCTTGTGTCAATTTTGGTAAACTTTAGGAGCTAGGAAATGGTCCACTTTACAGAAATGTTCAAATTTACTGGCATTTCAGATATTCTCTGCTATAACATTGTCCTGATTCTTTCTGTATATTCTTTACTTATGTTTTGGTTTTCCTTAATCAAAGTGTGTCTTTTAAATCTTGTCAAAGAATATTCTTTGGACTTACTACCTCAACTGAATTTTATACGTTTTCTGTGGTATTAAGTTCTGCTCATATCTTTATTTATCTTTTTTCTATGTTCTCAGGGTTTATTGTTTTGATTTTCTGATGTCAATTAAAACACTTGGTTATTCATTTTAATAAATCTTTTTACTTATAAAGATTTGAATTTTTAAAGATTCCAGCTTACTTGTAAGTTTCTAAGGGTCAGGTCCTCTACATTGTGGCTGGCCAAAGGCTTAGTTCACAATATAGCAAAGTATATATTGACCTATTTTCCCCTCGACTTTCTGTGATTTCCTACATCTCACCTTTCTTTGCAGACAAGCCATTTGAAATAAACTTAACTTATTTCACAGCCAATAACTCTTTGAAATAATGTGCATTTTTCAGAGAAATCTTCGTATATATTTAGGCAGAAAATCTGACCTGCCATAATTTTCAAAACAGCATAATTTCACTCTTCTCAATGATGAATCTGTTGTATTACACAACATTTGAGTATTTAGCTTTAACAATGACATGTACTTTAAAAATGTTTTAGAGATCCTACCAGTCTTTGAAAACATCCTTGTTCCTTGTTTCAGTTCCAGTTTTGTGTATCCTATTTGCCTTGCACCTGAATATTCCAACATCTGATGTTTGGCCTAGGGAAACTAATACTGGTATTGATTGTTTTTGCTGCTTGTCTCCCCTTGTAGCTGATTTCTTCATTATTGTGTAAATTTAGATCATCAGCTCATGTTTAGCTAAACAGCTGACCTTGTAAGAGGTTTAGGTGTGAACGCTCGTAAGCTTCAGCAGAAAGTCTGCAAAGATTTTTTTGTGTCCCTCCAATGAGTTACCCACGCGGACCCCTTTTTCTACAAGTGTTGGTCCACTACTCCTTCTAGAGGCTGGGACTCAGACAGGACTGCTTTGCTGCCCCCGATCTGGGATAGTGGCTTTGGGCGGCCTGTGGCCTGGGCAGGAGGCTCCCCACGTGTGTCCCACGACCCATCTGCCTGCGAACTTTAGTCACCTGGCAGGAAGCTATGATGCCCAGACCTATGGTTAGCTTTGCAGCGAGGTGTACTGCGCGGACCGGTCCCACACACACTTCAAGTAAGAGGTCGGCCTGAGTGGAAAGGTGAGAGTTTGGGCAGCTGTGCAGACAAAGAAGGCGCACTTTGGCCTGTGCCTAAATGCATCTGACACACGACTGGGCCTGCCGGGCTCTGAGGGCCCTGCCGTTGGCCCCCTTCTCCCCTGCCCTTTGTTCAGTCACAGCAGAGATGGCCCCACCCACTCCCTCAGTGAAGGCAGTGTTCCAACCTCCCTCAGCCCCGCCCCCTCTCCGCAGGTTACCATGGACTACAGATGCTGCATTCTGAGGCCAGGGCATTCCGAGAATGCCAAGGGCAGACATGATGACCTTAAATGATTTCCCCTTGTGTCAATTTTGGTAAACTTTAGCACCTAGGAAATGGTCCACTTTACACAAACGTTCAAATTTACTGCCATTTCATATACTCTCTGCTATAACATTGTCCTGATTCTTTCTGTATATTCTTTACTTATGTTTTGGTTTTCCTTAATCAAAGTGTGTCTTTTAATCTTGTCAAAGAATATTCTTTGGACTTACTAAATCACCTGAATTTTATACGTTTTCTATTGTATTAAGATCAGCTCATATCTTTATTTATATTTTTTCTATGTTCTCAGGTTTATTGTTTTGATATTCTGATGTCAATAAAAACACTTGGTTATTCATTTTAAAAAATCTTTTTACTTATAAAGATTTGAACTTTTCTAGATTCCAACTTACTTGTAAGTTTCTAAGGGTCAGGTCCTCTACATTGTGGCTGGCCTAAGTCTTGGTTCACCATAGAGCAATGTATATATTGACCTATTTTCCCCTCGACTTTCTGTGATTCCCTACATCTCACCTTTCTTTGCAGACAAGCCATTTGAAATAACCTTAACTTATTTCACGGCCAATAAGTCTTTGAAATAATGTGTATTTTTTAGAGAAATCTTCTTATATAATTAGGCAGAAAATCTGACCTGCCATAGTTTTCAAATCAGCATAATTTCACTCTTCTCAATGTTGAATCTGTTGTATTACACAACCATTGAGTATTTAGCTTTATCAATGACATGTACTTTAAAAATGTTTTAGAGATCCTACCAGTCTTTGAAAACTTCCTTTTTCCTTGTTTCAGTTCAAGTTTTATGTATACTTTCTGCCTTGCACCTGATTATTCCAACATCTGATGGTTGGCCTAGGGAATCTAATTCTGGTATTGATTGTTTTTGCTGCTTGTCTCCCCTTGTAGCTGATTTCTTCATTATTGTGTAAATTTAGATCATGAGCTCATGTTTAGTTAAACAGCTGCCCTTGTAAGAGGCTTAGGTGTGAACGCTCGTAAGCTTCAGCAGAAAGTCCGCAAAGATTTTTTTGTGTTCCTCCAATGAGTTACCCGCGCGGACCCCTTTTTCTACAAGTGTTGGTCCACTACTCCCTCTAGAGGCTGGGAGTCAGACAGGACTGCTTTGCTGCCCCCGATCTGGGATAGTGGCTTTGGGCGGCCTGTGGCCTGGGCAGGAGTCTCCCCACGTGTGTCCCACGACCCATCTGCCTGCGAACTTCGGTCACCTGGCAGGAAGCTATGATGCCCAGACCTATGGTTAGCTTTGCATCGAGGTGTACTGCGCGGACCGGTTCCACACACACTTCAAGTAAGAGGGCGGCCTGAGTGGAAAGGTGAGAGTTTGGGCAGCTGTGCAGACCAAGAAGGCGCATTTTGGCCTGGGCCTAAATGCTTGTGACACACGACTGGGCCTGCCGGGCTCTGAGGGCCCTGCCCTTGGCCCCCTTCTCCCCTGCCCTTTGTTCAGTCACAGCAGAGATGGCCCCACCCACTCCCTCAGTGAAGGAAGTGTTCCAACCTCCCTCAACCCCGCCCCCTCTCCGCAGATTACCATGGACTACAGATGCTGCATTCTGAGGCCAGGGCGTTCCGAGAATGCCAAGGGCAGACATGATGACCTTAAATGATTTCCTCTTGTGTCAATTTTGGTAAACTTTAGGAGCTAGGAAATGGTCCACTTTACAGAAATGTTCAAATTTACTGGCATTTCAGATATTCTCTGCTATAACATTGTCCTGATTCTTTCTGTATATTCTTTACGTATGTTTTGGTTTTCCTTAATCAAAGTGTGTCTTTTAAATCTTGTCAAAGAATATTCTTTGGACTTACTACCTCAACTGAATTTTATACGTTTTCTGTGGTATTAAGTTCTGCTCATATCTTTATTTATCTTTTTTCTATGTTCTCAGGGTTTATTGTTTTGATTTTCTGATGTCAATTAAAACACTTGGTTATTCATTTTAATAAATCTTTTTACTTATAAAGATTTGAATTTTTAAAGATTCCAGCTTACTTGTAAGTTTCTAAGGGTCAGGTCCTCTACATTGTGGCTGGCCAAAGGCTTAGTTCACAATATAGCAAAGTATATATTGACCTATTTTCCCCTCGACTTTCTGTGATTTCCTACATCTCCCCTTTCTTTGCAGACAAGCCATTTGAAATAAACTTAACTTATTTCACAGCCAATAACTCTTTGAAATAATGTGCATTTTTCAGAGAAATCTTCGTATATATTTAGGCAGAAAATCTGACCTGCCATAATTTTCAAAACAGCATAATTTCACTCTTCTCAATGATGAATCTGTTGTATTACACAACCTTTGAGTATTTAGCTTTATCAATGACATGTACTTTAAAAATGTTTTAGAGATCCTACCAGTCTTTGAAAACATCCTTGTCCCTTGTTTCAGTTCCAGTTTTGTGTATCCTATCTGCCTTGCACCTGAATATTCCAACATCTGATGGTTGGCCTAGGGAATCTAATACTGGTATTGATTGTTTTTGCTGCTTGTCTCCCCTTGTAGCTGATTTCTTCATTATTGTGTAAATTTAGATCATCAGCTCATGTTTAGCTAAACAGCTGACCTTGTAAGAGGTTTAGGTGTGAACGCTCGTAAGCTTCAGCAGAAAGTCTGCAAAGATTTTTTTGTGTCCCTCCAATGAGTTACCCACGCGGACCCCTTTTTCTACAAGTGTTGGTCCACTACTCCTTCTAGAGGCTGGGACTCAGACAGGACTGCTTTGCTGCCCCCGATCTGGGATAGTGGCTTTGGGCGGCCTGTGGCCTGGGCAGGAGGCTCCCCACGTGTGTCCCACGACCCATCTGCCTGCGAACTTTAGTCACCTGGCAGGAAGCTATGATGCCCAGACCTATGGTTAGCTTTGCAGCGAGGTGTACTGCGCGGACCGGTCCCACACACACTTCAAGTAAGAGGTCGGCCTGAGTGGAAAGGTGAGAGTTTGGGCAGCTGTGCAGACAAAGAAGGCGCACTTTGGCCTGTGCCTAAATGCATCTGACACACGACTGGGCCTGCCGGGCTCTGAGGGCCCTGCCGTTGGCCCCCTTCTCCCCTGCCCTTTGTTCAGTCACAGCAGAGATGGCCCCACCCACTCCCTCAGTGAAGGCAGTGTTCCAACCTCCCTCAGCCCCGCCCCCTCTCCGCAGGTTACCATGGACTACAGATGCTGCATTCTGAGGCCAGGGCATTCCGAGAATGCCAAGGGCAGACATGATGACCTTAAATGATTTCCCCTTGTGTCAATTTTGGTAAACTTTAGGACCTAGGAAATGGTCCACTTTACACAAACGTTCAAATTTACTGCCATTTCATATACTCTCTGCTATAACATTGTCCTGATTCTTTCTGTATATTCTTTACTTATGTTTTGGTTTTCCTTAATCAAAGTGTGTCTTTTAATCTTGTCAAAGAATATTCTTTGGACTTACTAAATCACCTGAATTTTATACGTTTTCTATTGTATTAAGTTCAGCTCATATCTTTATTTATATTTTTTCTATGTTCTCAGGTTTATTGTTTTGATATTCTGATGTCAATAAAAACACTTGGTTATTCATTTTAAAAAATCTTTTTACTTATAAAGATTTGAACTTTTCTAGATTCCAGCTTACTTGTAAGTTTCTAAGGGTCAGGTCCTCTACATTGTGGCTGGCCTAAGTCTTAGTTCACCATAGAGCAATGTATATATTGACCTATTTTCCCCTCGACTTTCTGTGATTCCCTACATCTCACCTTTCTTTGCAGACAAGCCATTTGAAATAACCTTAACTTATTTCACGGCCAATAAGTCTTTGAAATAATGTGTATTTTTTAGAGAAATCTTCTTATATAATTAGGCAGAAAATCTGACCTGCCATAGTTTTCAAAACAGCATAATTTCACTCTTCTCAATGTTGAATCTGTTGTATTACACAACCATTGAGTATTTAGCTTTATCAATGACATGTACTTTAAAAATGTTTTAGAGATCCTACCAGTCTTTGAAAACATCCTTTTTCCTTGTTTCAGTTCAAGTTTTATGTATACTTTCTGCCTTGCACCTGATTATTCCAACATCTGATGGTTGGCCTAGGGAATCTAATTCTGGTATTGATTGTTTTTGCTGCTTGTCTCCCCTTGTAGCTGATTTCTTCATTATTGTGTAAATTTAGATCATGAGCTCATGTTTAGCTAAACAGCTGACCTTGTAAGAGGCTTAGGTGTGAACGCTCGTAAGCTTCAGCAGAAAGTCGGCAAAGATTTTTTTGTGTTCCTCCAATGAGTTACCCGCGCGGACCCCTTTTTCTACAAGTGTTGGTCCACTACTCCCTCTAGAGGCTGGGAGTCAGACAGGACTGCTTTGCTGCCCCCGATCTGGGATAGTGGCTTTGGGCGGCCTGTGGCCTGGGCAGGAGTCTCCCCACGTGTGTCCCACGACCCATCTGCCTGCGAACTACGGTCACCTGGCAGGAAGCTATGATGCCCAGACCTATGGTTAGCTTTGCATCGAGGTGTACTGCGCGGACCGGTTCCACACACACTTCAAGTAAGAGGGCGGCCTGAGTGGAAAGGTGAGAGTTTGGGCAGCTGTGCAGACCAAGAAGGCGCATTTTGGCCTGGGCCTAAATGCTTGTGACACACGACTGGGCCTGCCGGGCTCTGAGGGCCCTGCCGTGGGCCCCCTTCTCCCCTGCCCTTTGTTCAGTCACAGCAGAGATGGCCCCACACACTCCCTCAGTGAAGGCAGTGTTCCAACCTCCCTCAGCCCCGCCCCCTCTCCGCAGGTTACCATGGACAACAGATGCTGCATTCTGAGGCCAGGGCGTTCCGAGAATGCCAAGGGCAGACATGATGACCTTAAATGATTTCCTCTTGTGTCAATTTTGGTAAACTTTAGGAGCTAGGAAATGGTCCACTTTACAGAAATGTTCAAATTTACTGGCATTTCAGATATTCTCTGCTATAACATTGTCCTGATTCTTTCTGTATATTCTTTACTTATGTTTTGGTTTTCCTTAATCAAAGTGTGTCTTTTAAATCTTGTCAAAGAATATTCTTTGGACTTACTACCTCAACTGAATTTTATACGTTTTCTGTGGTATTAAGTTCTGCTCATATCTTTATTTATCTTTTTTCTATGTTCTCAGGGTTTATTGTTTTGATCTTCTGATGTCAATTAAAACACTTGGTTATTCATTTTAATAAATCTTTTTACTTATAAAGATTTGAATTTTTAAAGATTCCAGCTTACTTGTAAATTTCTAAGGGTCAGGTCCTCTACATTGTGGCTGGCCCAAGGCCTAGTTCACAATATAGCAAAGTATATATTGACCTATTTTCCCCGCGACTTTCTGTGATTTCCTACATCTCACCTTTCTTTGCAGACAAGCCATTTGAAATAACCTTAACTTATTTCACAGCCATTAAGTCTCTGAAATAATGTGCATTTTTCAGAGAAATCTTCTTATATATTTAGGCAGAAAATCTGACCTGCCATAGTTTTCAAAACAGCATAATTTCACCCTTCTCAATGATGAATCTGTTGTAATACACAACCTTTGAGGATTTAGCTTTATCAATGACATGTACTTTAAAAATGTTTTAGAGATCCTACCAGTCTTTGAAAACATCCTTGTTCCTTGTTTCAGTTCCAGTTTTATGTATATTTTCTGCCTTGCACCTGATTATTCCAACGTCTGATCGATGGCTAAGGGAATCTAATTCTGGTATTGATTGTTTTTGCTGCTTGTCTCCCCTTGTAGCTGATTTCTTCATTATTGTGTAAATTTAGATCATGAGCTCATGTTTAGCTAAACAGCTGACCTTGTAAGAGGCTTAGGTGTGAACGCTCGTAAGCTTCAGCAGAAAGTCGGCAAAGATTTTTTTGTGTCCCTCCAATGAGTTACCCGCGCGGACACCTTTTTCTACAAGTGTTGGTCCACTACTCCCTCTAGAGGCTGGGACTCAGACAGGACTGCTTTGCTACCCCCGATCTGGGATAGTGGTTTTGTGCGGCCTGTGGCTTGGGCAGGAGGCACCGCACGTGTGTCCCACAACCCATCTGCCTGCGAACTTCGGTCACCTGGCAGGAAGCTATGATGCCCAGACCTATGGTTAGCTTTGCATCGAGGTGCACTGCGCGGACCGGTTCCACACACACTTCAAGTAAGAGGGCGGCCTGAGTGGAAAGGTGAGAGTTTGGGCAGCTGTGCAGACAAAGAAGGCGCACTTTGGCCTGGGCCTAAATGCTTGTGACACACGACTGGGCCTGCCGGGCTCTGAGGGCCCTGCCCTTGGCCCCCTTCTCCCCTGCCCTTTGTTCAGTCACAGCAGAGATGGCCCCACCCACTCCCTCAGTGAAGGAAGTGTTCCAACCTCCCTCAGCCCCGCCCCCTCTCCGCAGGTTACCATGGACTACAGATGCTGCATTCTGAGGCCAGGGCGTTCCGAGAATGCCAAGGGCAGACATGATGACCTTAAATGATTTCCTCTTGTGTCAATTTTGGTAAACTTTAGGAGCTAGGAAATGGTCCACTTTACAGAAATGTTCAAATTTACTGGCATTTCAGATATTCTCTGCTATAACATTGTCCTGATTCTTTCTGTATATTCTTTACTTATGTTTTGGTTTTCCTTAATCAAAGTGTGTCTTTTAAATCTTGTCAAAGAATATTCTTTGGACTTACTACCTCAACTGAATTTTATACGTTTTCTGTGGTATTAAGTTCTGCTCATATCTTTATTTATCTTTTTTCTATGTTCTCAGGGTTTATTGTTTTGATTTTCTGATGTCAATTAAAACACTTGGTTATTCATTTTAATAAATCTTTTTACTTATAAAGATTTGAATTTTTAAAGATTCCAGCTTACTTGTAAGTTTCTAAGGGTCAGATCCTCTACATTGTGGCTGGCCAAAGGCTTAGTTCACAATATAGCAAAGTATATATTGACCTATTTTCCCCTCGACTTTCTGTGATTTCCTACATCTCCCCTTTCTTTGCAGACAAGCCATTTGAAATAAACTTAACTTATTTCACAGCCAATAACTCTTTGAAATAATGTGCATTTTTCAGAGAAATCTTCGTATATATTTAGGCAGAAAATCTGACCTGCCATAATTTTCAAAACAGCATAATTTCACTCTTCTCAATGATGAATCTGTTGTATTACACAACATTTGAGTATTTAGCTTTAACAATGACATGTACTTTAAAAATGTTTTAGAGATCCTACCAGTCTTTGAAAACATCCTTGTTCCTTGTTTCAGTTCCAGTTTTGTGTATCCTATCTGCCTTGCACCTGAATATTCCAACATCTGATGTTTGGCCTAGGGAAACTAATACTGGTATTGATTGTTTTTGCTGCTTGTCTCCCCTTGTAGCTGATTTCTTCATTATTGTGTAAATTTAGATCATGAGCTCATGTTTAGCTAAACAGCTGACCTTGTAAGAGGCTTAGGTGTGAACACTCGTAAGCTTCAGCAGAAAGTCGGCAAAGATTTTTTTGTGTCCCTCCAATGAGTTACCCGCGCGGACACCTTTTTCTACAAGTGTTGGTCCACTACTCCCTCTAGAGGCTGGGACTCAGACAGGACTGCTTTGCTACCCCCGATCTGGGATAGTCGTTTTGGGCGGCCTGTGGCCTGGGCAGGAGGCACCGCACGTGTGTCCCACAACCCATCTGCCTGCGAACTTCGGTCACCTGGCAGGAAGCTATGATGCCCAGACCTATGGTTAGCTTTGCATCGAGGTGCACTGCGCGGACCGGTTCCACACACACTTCAAGTAAGAGGGCGGCCTGAGTGGAAAGGTGAGAGTTTGGGCAGCTGTGCAGACAAAGAAGGCGCACTTTGGCCTGGGCCTAAATGCTTGTGACACACGACTGGGCCTGCCGGGCTCTGAGGGCCCTGCCCTTGGCCCCCTTCTCCCCTGCCCTTTGTTCAGTCACAGCAGAGATGGCCCCACCCACTCCCTCAGTGAAGGAAGTGTTCCAACCTCCCTCAGCCCCGCCCCCTCTCCGCAGGTTACCATGGACTACAGATGCTGCATTCTGAGGCCAGGGCGTTCCGAGAATGCCAAGGGCAGACATGATGACCTTAAATGATTTCCTCTTGTGTCAATTTTGGTAAACTTTAGGAGCTAGGAAATGGTCCACTTTACAGAAATGTTCAAATTTACTGGCATTTCAGATATTCTCTGCTATAACATTGTCCTGATTCTTTCTGTATATTCTTTACTTATGTTTTGGTTTTCCTTAATCAAAGTGTGTCTTTTAAATCTTGTCAAAGAATATTCTTTGGACTTACTACCTCAACTGAATTTTATACGTTTTCTGTGGTATTAAGTTCTGCTCATATCTTTATTTATCTTTTTTCTATGTTCTCAGGGTTTATTGTTTTTATTTTCTGATGTCAATTAAAACACTTGGTTATTCATTTTAATAAATCTTTTTACTTATAAAGATTTGAATTTTTAAAGATTCCAGCTTACTTGTAAGTTTCTAAGGGTCAGGTCCTCTACATTGTGGCTGGCCAAAGGCTTAGTTCACAATATAGCAAAGTATATATTGACCTATTTTCCCCTCGACTTTCTGTGATTTCCTACATCTCACCTTTCTTTGCAGACAAGCCATTTGAAATAAACTTAACTTATTTCACAGCCAATAACTCTTTGAAATAATGTGCATTTTTCAGAGAAATCTTCGTATATATTTAGGCAGAAAATCTGACCTGCCATAATTTTCAAAACAGCATAATTTCACTCTTCTCAATGATGAATCTGTTGTATTACACAACCTTTGAGTATTTAGCTTTATCAATGACATGTACTTTAAAAATGTTTTAGAGATCCTACCAGTCTTTGAAAACATCCTTGTTCCTTGTTTCAGTTCCAGTTTTATGTATATTTTCTGCCTTGCACCTGATTATTCCAACGTCTGATCGATGGCTAAGGGAATCTAATTCTGGTATTGATTGTTTTTGCTGCTTGTCTCCCCTTGTAGCTGATTTCTTCATTATTGTGTAAATTTAGATCATGAGCTCATGTTTAGCTAAACAGCTGACCTTGTAAGAGGCTTAGGTGTGAACGCTCGTAAGCTTCAGCAGAAAGTCGGCAAAGATTTTTTTGTGTCCCTCCAATGAGTTACCCGCGCGGACACCTTTTTCTACAAGTGTTGGTCCACTACTCCCTCTAGAGGCTGGGACTCAGACAGGACTGCTTTGCTACCCCCGATCTGGGATAGTGGTTTTGGGCGGCCTGTGGCCTGGGCAGGAGGCACCGCACGTGTGTCCCACAACCCATCTGCCTGCGAACTTCGGTCACCTGGCAGGAAGCTATGATGCCCAGACCTATGGTTAGCTTTGCATCGAGGTGCACTGCGCGGACCGGTTCCACACACACTTCAAGTAAGAGGGCGGCCTGAGTGGAAAGGTGAGAGTTTGGGCAGCTGTGCAGACAAAGAAGGCGCACTTTGGCCTGGGCCTAAATGCTTGTGACACACGACTGGGCCTGCCGGGCTCTGAGGGCCCTGCCCTTGGCCCCCTTCTCCCCTGCCCTTTGTTCAGTCACAGCAGAGATGGCCCCACCCACTCCCTCAGTGAAGGAAGTGTTCCAACCTCCCTCAGCCCCGCCCCCTCTCCGCAGGTTACCATGGACTACAGATGCTGCATTCTGAGGCCAGGGCGTTCCGAGAATGCCAAGGGCAGACATGATGACCTTAAATGATTTCCTCTTGTGTCAATTTTGGTAAACATTAGGAGCTAGGAAATGGTCCACTTTACAGAAATGTTCAAATTTACTGGCATTTCAGATATTCTCTGCTATAACATTGTCCTGATTCTTTCTGTATATTCTTTACTTATGTTTTGGTTTTCCTTAATCAAAGTGTGTCTTTTAAATCTTGTCAAAGAATATTCTTTGGACTTACTACCTCAACTGAATTTTATACGTTTTCTGTGGTATTAAGTTCTGCTCATATCTTTATTTATCTTTTTTCTATGTTCTCAGGGTTTATTGTTTTGATTTTCTGATGTCAATTAAAACACTTGGTTATTCATTTTAATAAATCTTTTTACTTATAAAGATTTGAATTTTTAAAGATTCCAGCTTACTTGTAAGTTTCTAAGGGTCAGGTCCTCTACATTGTGGCTGGCCAAAGGCTTAGTTCACAATATAGCAAAGTATATATTGACCTATTTTCCCCTCGACTTTCTGTGATTTCCTACATCTCCCCTTTCTTTGCAGACAAGCCATTTGAAATAAACTTAACTTATTTCACAGCCAATAACTCTTTGAAATAATGTGCATTTTTCAGAGAAATCTTCGTATATATTTAGGCAGAAAATCTGACCTGCCATAATTTTCAAAACAGCATAATTTCACTCTTCTCAATGATGAATCTGTTGTATTACACAACATTTGAGTATTTAGCTTTATCAATGACATGTACTTTAAAAATGTTTTAGAGATCCTACCAGTCTTTGAAAACATCCTTGTTCCTTGTTTCAGTTCCAGTTTTGTGTATCCTATCTGCCTTGCACCTGAATATTCCAACATCTGATGGTTGGCCTAGGGAATCTAATACTGGTATTGATTGTTTTTGCTGCTTGTCTCCCCTTGTAGCTGATTTCTTCATTATTGTGTAAATTTAGATCATCAGCTCATGTTTAGCTAAACAGCTGACCTTGTAAGAGGTTTAGGTGTGAACGCTCGTAAGCTTCAGCAGAAAGTCTGCAAAGATTTTTTTGTGTCCCTCCAATGAGTTACCCACGCGGACCCCTTTTTCTACAAGTGTTGGTCCACTACTCCTTCTAGAGGCTGGGACTCAGACAGGACTGCTTTGCTGCCCCCGATCTGGGATAGTGGCTTTGGGCGGCCTGTGGCCTGGGCAGGAGGCTCCCCACGTGTGTCCCACGACCCATCTGCCTGCGAACTTTAGTCACCTGGCAGGAAGCTATGATGCCCAGACCTATGGTTAGCTTTGCAGCGAGGTGTACTGCGCGGACCGGTCCCACACACACTTCAAGTAAGAGGTCGGCCTGAGTGGAAAGGTGAGAGTTTGGGCAGCTGTGCAGACAAAGAAGGCGCACTTTGGCCTGTGCCTAAATGCATCTGACACACGACTGGGCCTGCCGGGCTCTGAGGGCCCTGCCGTTGGCCCCCTTCTCCCCTGCCCTTTGTTCAGTCACAGCAGAGATGGCCCCACCCACTCCCTCAGTGAAGGCAGTGTTCCAACCTCCCTCAGCCCCGCCCCCTCTCCGCAGGTTACCATGGACTACAGATGCTGCATTCTGAGGCCAGGGCATTCCGAGAATGCCAAGGGCAGACATGATGACCTTAAATGATTTCCCCTTGTGTCAATTTTGGTAAACTTTAGGACCTAGGAAATGGTCCACTTTACACAAACGTTCAAATTTACTGCCATTTCATATACTCTCTGCTATAACATTGTCCTGATTCTTTCTGTATATTCTTTACTTATGTTTTGGTTTTCCTTAATCAAAGTGTGTCTTTTAATCTTGTCAAAGAATATTCTTTGGACTTACTAAATCACCTGAATTTTATACGTTTTCTATTGTATTAAGTTCAGCTCATATCTTTATTTATATTTTTTCTATGTTCTCAGGTTTATTGTTTTGATATTCTGATGTCAATAAAAACACTTGGTTATTCATTTTAAAAAATCTTTTTACTTATAAAGATTTGAACTTTTCTAGATTCCAGCTTACTTGTAAGTTTCTAAGGGTCAGGTCCTCTACATTGTGGCTGGCCTAAGTCTTAGTTCACCATAGAGCAATGTATATATTGACCTATTTTCACCTCGACTTTCTGTGATTCCCTACATCTCACCTTTCTTTGCAGACAAGCCATTTGAAATAACCTTAACTTATTTCACGGCCAATAAGTCTTTGAAATAATGTGTATTTTTTAGAGAAATCTTCTTATATAATTAGGCAGAAAATCTGACCTGCCATAGTTTTCAAAACAGCATAATTTCACTCTTCTCAATGTTGAATCTGTTGTATTACACAACCATTGAGTATTTAGCTTTATCAATGACATGTACTTTAAAAATGTTTTAGAGATCCTACCAGTCTTTGAAAACATCCTTTTTCCTTGTTTCAGTTCAAGTTTTATGTATACTTTCTGCCTTGCACCTGATTATTCCAACATCTGATGGTTGGCCTAGGGAATCTAATTCTGGTATTGATTGTTTTTGCTGCTTGTCTCCCCTTGTAGCTGATTTCTTCATTATTGTGTAAATTTAGATCATGAGCTCATGTTTAGCTAAACAGCTGACCTTGTAAGAGGCTTAGGTGTGAACGCTCGTAAGCTTCAGCAGAAAGTCTGCAAAGATTTTTTTGTGTTCCTCCAATGAGTTACCCGCGCGGACCCCTTTTTCTACAAGTGTTGGTCCACTACTCCCTCTAGAGGCTGGGAGTCAGACAGGACTGCTTTGCTGCCCCCGATCTGGGATAGTGGCTTTGGGCGGCCTGTGGCCTGGGCAGGAGTCTCCCCACGTGTGTCCCACGACCCATCTGCCTGCGAACTTCGGTCACCTGGCAGGAAGCTATGATGCCCAGACCTATGGTTAGCTTTGCATCGAGGTGTACTGCGCGGACCGGTTCCACACACACTTCAAGTAAGAGGGCGGCCTGAGTGGAAAGGTGAGAGTTTGGGCAGCTGTGCAGACCAAGAAGGCGCATTTTGGCCTGGGCCTAAATGCTTGTGACACACGACTGGGCCTGCCGGGCTCTGAGGGCCCTGCCGTGGGCCCCCTTCTCCCCTGCCCTTTGTTCAGTCACAGCAGAGATGGCCCCACCCACTCCCTCAGTGAAGGCAGTGTTCCAACCTCCCTCAGCCCCGCCCCCTCTCCGCAGGTTACCATGGACTACAGATGCTGCATTCTGAGGCCAGGGCATTCCGAGAATGCCAAGGGCAGACATGATGACCTTAAATGATTTCCCCTTGTGTCAATTTTGGTAAACTTTAGCACCTAGGAAATGGTCCACTTTACACAAACGTTCAAATTTACTGCCATTTCATATACTCTCTGCTATAACATTGTCCTGATTCTTTCTGTATATTCTTTACTTATGTTTTGGTTTTCCTTAATCAAAGTGTGTCTTTTAATCTTGTCAAAGAATATTCTTTGGACTTACTAAATCACCTGAATTTTATACGTTTTCTATTGTATTAAGATCAGCTCATATCTTTATTTATATTTTTTCTATGTTCTCAGGTTTATTGTTTTGATATTCTGATGTCAATAAAAACACTTGGTTATTCATTTTAAAAAATCTTTTTACTTATAAAGATTTGAACTTTTCTAGATTCCAACTTACTTGTAAGTTTCTAAGGGTCAGGTCCTCTACATTGTGGCTGGCCTAAGTCTTAGTTCACCATAGAGCAATGTATATATTGACCTATTTTCCCCTCGACTTTCTGTGATTCCCTACATCTCACCTTTCTTTGCAGACAAGCCATTTGAAATAACCTTAACTTATTTCACGGCCAATAAGTCTTTGAAATAATGTGTATTTTTTAGAGAAATCTTCTTATATAATTAGGCAGAAAATCTGACCTGCCATAGTTTTCAAATCAGCATAATTTCACTCTTCTCAATGTTGAATCTGTTGTATTACACAACCATTGAGTATTTAGCTTTATCAATGACATGTACTTTAAAAATGTTTTAGAGATCCTACCAGTCTTTGAAAACTTCCTTTTTCCTTGTTTCAGTTCAAGTTTTATGTATACTTTCTGCCTTGCACCTGATTATTCCAACATCTGATGGTTGGCCTAGGGAATCTAATTCTGGTATTGATTGTTTTTGCTGCTTG
This sequence comes from Mesoplodon bidens, assembly GCF_964165515.1. NCBI lineage: Eukaryota > Metazoa > Chordata > Mammalia > Artiodactyla > Ziphiidae > Mesoplodon > Mesoplodon bidens. The sequence continues at coordinate 24,939,813 of NC_138180.1, read as the reverse complement.
TCTCCCCTTGTAGCTGATTTCTTCATTATTGTGTAAATTTAGATCATGAGCTCATGTTTAGTTAAACAGCTGCCCTTGTAAGAGGCTTAGGTGTGAAGGCTCGTAAGCTTCACCAGAAAGTCCGCAAAGATTTTTTTGTGTTCCTCCAATGAGTTACCCGCGCGGACCCCTTTTTCTACAAGTGTTGGTCCACTACTCCCTCTAGAGGCTGGGAGTCAGACAGGACTGCTTTGCTGCCCCCGATCTGGGATAGTGGCTTTGGGCGGCCTGTGGCCTGGGCAGGAGTCTCCCCACGTGTGTCCCACGACCCATCTGCCTGCGAACTTCGGTCACCTGGCAGGAAGCTATGATGCCCAGACCTATGGTTAGCTTTGCATCGAGGTGTACTGCGCGGACCGGTTCCACACACACTTCAAGTAAGAGGGCGGCCTGAGTGGAAAGGTGAGAGTTTGGGCAGCTGTGCAGACCAAGAAGGCGCATTTTGGCCTGGGCCTAAATGCTTGTGACACACGACTGGGCCTGCCGGGCTCTGAGGGCCCTGCCGTGGGCCCCCTTCTCCCCTGCCCTTTGTTCAGTCACAGCAGAGATGGCCCCACACACTCCCTCAGTGAAGGCAGTGTTCCAACCTCCCTCAGCCCCGCCCCCTCTCCGCAGGTTACCATGGACAACAGATGCTGCATTCTGAGGCCAGGGCGTTCCGAGAATGCCAAGGGCAGACATGATGACCTTAAATTATTTCCTCTTGTGTCAATTTTGGTAAAGTTTAGGAGCTAGGAAATGGTCCACTTTACAGAAATGTTCAAATTTACTGGCATTTCAGATATTCTCTGCTATAACATTGTCCTGATTCTTTCTGTATATTCTTTACTTATGTTTTGGTTTTCCTTAATCAAAGTGTGTCTTTTAAATCTTGTCAAAGAATATTCTTTGGACTTACTACCTCAACTGAATTTTATACGTTTTCTGTGGTATTAAGTTCTGCTCATATCTTTATTTATCTTTTTTCTATGTTCTCAGGGTTTATTGTTTTGATCTTCTGATGTCAATTAAAACACTTGGTTATTCATTTTAATAAATCTTTTTACTTATAAAGATTTGAATTTTTAAAGTTTCCAGCTTACTTGTAAATTTCTAAGGGTCAGGTCCTCTACATTGTGGCTGGCCCAAGGCCTAGTTCACAATATAGCAAAGTATATATTGACCTATTTTCCCCGCGACTTTCTGTGATTTCCTACATCTCACCTTTCTTTGCAGACAAGCCATTTGAAATAACCTTAACTTATTTCACAGCCATTAAGTCTTTGAAATAATGTGCATTTTTCAGAGAAATCTTCTTATATATTTAGGCAGAAAATCTGACCTGCCATAGTTTTCAAAACAGCATAATTTCACCCTTCTCAATGATGAATCTGTTGTAATACACAACCTTTGAGGATTTAGCTTTATCAATGACATGTACTTTAAAAATGTTTTAGAGATCCTACCAGTCTTTGAAAACATCCGTGTTCCTTGTTTCAGTTCCAGTTTTATGTATATTTTCTGCCTTGCACCTGATTATTCCAACGTCTGATCGATGGCTAAGGGAATCTAATCTGGTATTGATTGTTTTTGCCGCTTGTCTCCCCTTGTAGCTGATTTCTTCATTATTGTGTAAATTTAGATCATGAGCTCATGTTTAGCTAAACAGCTGACCTTGTAAGAGGCTTAGGTGTGAACGCTCGTAAGCTTCAGCAGAAAGTCGGCAAAGATTTTTTTGTGTCCCTCCAATGAGTTACCCGCGCGGACACCTTTTTCTACAAGTGTTGGTCCACTACTCCCTCTAGAGGCTGGGACTCAGACAGGACTGCTTTGCTACCCCCGATCTGGGATAGTGGTTTTGGGCGGCCTGTGGCCTGGGCAGGAGGCACCGCACGTGTGTCCCACAACCCATCTGCCTGCGAACTTCGGTCACCTGGCAGGAAGCTATGATGCCCAGACCTATGGTTAGCTTTGCATCGAGGTGCACTGCGCGGACCGGTTCCACACACACTTCAAGTAAGAGGGCGGCCTGAGTGGAAAGGTGAGAGTTTGGGCAGCTGTGCAGACAAAGAAGGCGCACTTTGGCCTGGGCCTAAATGGTTGTGACACACGACTGGGCCTGCCGGGCTCTGAGGGCCCTGCCCTTGGCCCCCTTCTCCCCTGCCCTTTATTCAGTCACAGCAGAGATGGCCCCACCCACTCCCTCAGTGAAGGAAGTGTTCCAACCTCCCTCAGCCCCGCCCCCTCTCCGCAGGTTACCATGGACTACAGATGCTGCATTCTGAGGCCAGGGCGTTCCGAGAATGCCAAGGGCAGACATGATGACCTTAAATGATTTCCTCTTGTGTCAATTTTGGTAAACTTTAGGAGCTAGGAAATGGTCCACTTTACAGAAATGTTCAAATTTACTGGCATTTCAGATATTCTCTGCTATAACATTGTCCTGATTCTTTCTGTATATTCTTTACTTATGTTTTGGTTTTCCTTAATCAAAGTGTGTCTTTTAAATCTTGTCAAAGAATATTCTTTGGACTTACTACCTCAACTGAATTTTATACGTTTTCTGTGGTATTAAGTTCTGCTCATATCTTTATTTATCTTTTTTCTATGTTCTCAGGGTTTATTGTTTTGATTTTCTGATGTCAATTAAAACACTTGGTTATTCATTTTAATAAATCTTTTTACTTATAAAGATTTGAATTTTTAAAGATTCCAGCTTACTTGTAAGTTTCTAAGGGTCAGGTCCTCTACATTGTGGCTGGCCAAAGGCTTAGTTCACAATATAGCAAAGTATATATTGACCTATTTTCCCCTCGACTTTCTGTGATTTCCTACATCTCACCTTTCTTTGCAGACAAGCCATTTGAAATAAACTTAACTTATTTCACAGCCAATAACTCTTTGAAATAATGTGCATTTTTCAGAGAAATCTTCGTATATATTTAGGCAGAAAATCTGACCTGCCATAATTTTCAAAACAGCATAATTTCACTCTTCTCAATGATGAATCTGTTGTATTACACAACCTTTGAGTATTTAGCTTTATCAATGACATGTACTTTAAAAATGTTTTAGAGATCCTACCAGTCTTTGAAAACATCCTTGTTCCTTGTTTCAGTTCCAGTTTTGTGTATCCTATCTGCCTTGCACCTGAATATTCCAACATCTGATGGTTGGCCTAGGGAATCTAATACTGGTATTGATTGTTTTTGCTGCTTGTCTCCCCTTGTAGCTGATTTCTTCATTATTGTGTAAATTTAGATCATCAGCTCATGTTTAGCTAAACAGCTGACCTTGTAAGAAGTTTAGGTGTGAACGCTCGTAAGCTTCAGCAGAAAGTCTGCAAAGATTTTTTTGTGTCCCTCCAATGAGTTACCCACGCGGACCCCTTTTTCTACAAGTGTTGGTCCACTACTCCTTCTAGAGGCTGGGACTCAGACAGGACTGCTTTGCTGCCCCGGATCTGGGATAGTGGCTTTGGGCGGCCTGTGGCCTGGGCAGGAGGCTCCCCACGTGTGTCCCACGACCCATCTGCCTGCGAACTTTAGTCACCTGGAAGGAAGCTATGATGCCCAGACCTATGGTTAGCTTTGCAGCGAGGTGTACTGCGCGGACCGGTTCCACACACACTTCAAGTAAGAGGTCGGCCTGAGTGGAAAGGTGAGAGTTTGGGCAGCTGTGCAGACAAAGAAGGCGCACTTTGGCCTGTGCCTAAATGCATCTGACACACGACTGGGCCTGCCGGGCTCTGAGGGCCCTGCCGTTGGCCCCCTTCTCCCCTGCCCTTTGTTCAGTCACAGCAGAGATGGCCCCACCCACTCCCTCAGTGAAGGCAGTGTTCCAACCTCCCTCAGCCCCGCCCCCTCTCCGCAGGTTACCATGGACTACAGATGCTGCATTCTGAGGCCAGGGCATTCCGAGAATGCCAAGGGCAGACATGATGACCTTAAATGATTTCCCCTTGTGTCAATTTTGGTAAACTTTAGGACCTAGGAAATGGTCCACTTTACACAAACGTTCAAATTTACTGCCATTTCATATACTCTCTGCTATAACATTGTCCTGATTCTTTCTGTATATTCTTTACTTATGTTTTGGTTTTCCTTAATCAAAGTGTGTCTTTTAATCTTGTCAAAGAATATTCTTTGGACTTACTAAATCACCTGAATTTTATACGTTTTCTATTGTATTAAGTTCAGCTCATATCTTTATTTATATTTTTTCTATGTTCTCAGGTTTATTGTTTTGATATTCTGATGTCAATAAAAACACTTGGTTATTCATTTTAAAAAATCTTTTTACTTATAAAGATTTGAACTTTTCACGGTTCCAGCTTACTTGTAAGTTTCTAAGGGTCAGGTCCTCTACATTGTGGCTGGCCTAAGTCTTAGTTCACCATAGAGCAATGTATATATTGACCTATTTTCACCTCGACTTTCTGTGATTTCCTACATCTCACCTTTCTTTGCAGACAAGCCATTTGAAATAACCTTAACTTATTTCACGGCCAATAAGTCTTTGAAATAATGTGTATTTTTTAGAGAAATCTTCTTATATAATTAGGCAGAAAATCTGACCTGCCATAGTTTTCAAAACAGCATAATTTCACTCTTCTCAATGTTGAATCTGTTGTATTACACAACCATTGAGTATTTAGCTTTATCAATGACATGTACTTTAAAAATGTTTTAGAGATCCTACCAGTCTTTGAAAACATCCTTTTTCCTTGTTTCAGTTCAAGTTTTATGTATACTTTCTGCCTTGCACCTGATTATTCCAACATCTGATGGTTGGCCTAGGGAATCTAATTCTGGTATTGATTGTTTTTGCTGCTTGTCTCCCCTTGTAGCTGATTTCTTCATTATTGTGTAAATTTAGATCATGAGCTCATGTTTAGCTAAACAGCTGACCTTGTAAGAGGCTTAGGTGTGAACGCTCGTAAGCTTCAGCAGAAAGTCCGCAAAGATTTTTTTGTGTTCCTCCAATGAGTTACCCGCGCGGACCCCTTTTTCTACAAGTGTTGGTCCACTACTCCCTCTAGAGGCTGGGAGTCAGACAGGACTGCTTTGCTGCCCCCGATCTGGGATAGTGGCTTTGGGCGGCCTGTGGCCTGGGCAGGAGTCTCCCCACGTGTGTCCCACGACCCATCTGCCTGCGAACTTCGGTCACCTGGCAGGAAGCTATGATGCCCAGACCTATGGTTAGCTTTGCATCGAGGTGTACTGCGCGGACCGGTTCCACACACACTTCAAGTAAGAGGGCGGCCTGAGTGGAAAGGTGAGAGTTTGGGCAGCTGTGCAGACCAAGAAGGCGCATTTTGGCCTGGGCCTAAATGCTTGTGACACACGACTGGGCCTGCCGGGCTCTGAGGGCCCTGCCGTGGGCCCCCTTCTCCCCTGCCCTTTGTTCAGTCACAGCAGAGATGGCCCCACACACTCCCTCAGTGAAGGCAGTGTTCCAACCTCCCTCAGCCCCGCCCCCTCTCCGCAGGTTACCATGGACAACAGATGCTGCATTCTGAGGCCAGGGCGTTCCGAGAATGCCAAGGGCAGACATGATGACCTTAAATGATTTCCTCTTGTGTCAATTTTGGTAAAGTTTAGGAGCTAGGAAATGGTCCACTTTACAGAAATGTTCAAATTTACTGGCATTTCAGATATTCTCTGCTATAACATTGTCCTGATTCTTTCTGTATATTCTTTACTTATGTTTTGGTTTTCCTTAATCAAAGTGTGTCTTTTAAATCTTGTCAAAGAATATTCTTTGGACTTACTACCTCAACTGAATTTTATACGTTTTCTGTGGTATTAAGTTCTGCTCATATCTTTATTTATCTTTTTTCTATGTTCTCAGGGTTTATTGTTTTGATCTTCTGATGTCAATTAAAACACTTGGTTATTCATTTTAATAAATCTTTTTACTTATAAAGATTTGAATTTTTAAAGATTCCAGCTTACTTGTAAATTTCTAAGGGTCAGGTCCTCTACATTGTGGCTGGCCCAAGGCCTAGTTCACAATATAGCAAAGTATATATTGACCTATTTTCCCCGCGACTTTCTGTGATTTCCTACATCTCACCTTTCTTTGCAGACAAGCCATTTGAAATAACCTTAACTTATTTCACAGCCATTAAGTCTTTGAAATAATGTGCATTTTTCAGAGAAATCTTCTTATATATTTAGGCAGAAAATCTGACCTGCCATAGTTTTCAAAACAGCATAATTTCACCCTTCTCAATGATGAATCTGTTGTAATACACAACCTTTGAGGATTTAGCTTTATCAATGACATGTACTTTAAAAATGTTTTAGAGATCCTACCAGTCTTTGAAAACATCCTTGTTCCTTGTTTCAGTTCCAGTTTTATGTATATTTTCTGCCTTGCACCTGATTATTCCAACGTCTGATCGATGGCTAAGGGAATCTAATTCTGGTATTGATTGTTTTTGCTGCTTGTCTCCCCTTGTAGCTGATTTCTTCATTATTGTGTAAATTTAGATCATGAGCTCATGTTTAGCTAAACAGCTGACCTTGTAAGAGGCTTAGGTGTGAACGCTCGTAAGCTTCAGCAGAAAGTCGGCAAAGATTTTTTTGTGTCCCTCCAATGAGTTACCCGCGCGGACACCTTTTTCTACAAGTGTTGGTCCACTACTCCCTCTAGAGGCTGGGACTCAGACAGGACTGCTTTGCTACCCCCGATCTGGGATAGTGGTTTTGGGCGGCCTGTGGCCTGGGCAGGAGGCACCGCACGTGTGTCCCACAACCCATCTGCCTGCGAACTTCGGTCACCTGGCAGGAAGCTATGATGCCCAGACCTATGGTTAGCTTTGCATCGAGGTGCACTGCGCGGACCGGTTCCACACACACTTCAAGTAAGAGGGCGGCCTGAGTGGAAAGGTGAGAGTTTGGGCAGCTGTGCAGACAAAGAAGGCGCACTTTGGCCTGGGCCTAAATGCTTGTGACACACGACTGGGCCTGCCGGGCTCTGAGGGCCCTGCCGTTGGCCCCCTTCTCCCCTGCCCTTTGTAGAGTCACAGCAGAGATGGCCCCACCCACTCCCTCAGTGAAGGCAGTGTTCCAACCTCCCTCAGCCCCGGCCCCTCTCCGCAGGTTACCATGGACTACAGATGCTGCATTCTGAGGCCAGGGCATTCCGAGAATGCCAAGGGCAGACATGATGACCTTAAATGATTTCCCCTTGTGTCAATTTTGGTAAACTTTAGGACCTAGGAAATGGTCCACTTTACACAAACGTTCAAATTTACTGCCATTTCATATACTCTCTGCTATAACATTGTCCTGATTCTTTCTGTATATTCTTTACTTATGTTTTGGTTTTCCTTAATCAAAGTGTGTCTTTTAATCTTGTCAAAGAATATTCTTTGGACTTACTAAATCACCTGAATTTTATACGTTTTCTATTGTATTAAGTTCAGCTCATATCTTTATTTATATTTTTTCTATGTTCTCAGGTTTATTGTTTTGATATTCTGATGTCAATAAAAACACTTGGTTATTCATTTTAAAAAATCTTTTTACTTATAAAGATTTGAACTTTTCTAGATTCCAGCTTACTTGTAAGTTTCTAAGGGTCAGGTCCTCTACATTGTGGCTGGCCTAAGTCTTAGTTCACCATAGAGCAATGTATATATTGACCTATTTTCACCTCGACTTTCTGTGATTTCCTACATCTCACCTTTCTTTGCAGACAAGCCATTTGAAATAACCTTAACTTATTTCACGGCCAATAAGTCTTTGAAATAATGTGTATTTTTTAGAGAAATCTTCTTATATAATTAGGCAGAAAATCTGACCTGCCATAGTTTTCAAAACAGCATAATTTCACTCTTCTCAATGTTGAATCTGTTGTATTACACAACCATTGAGTATTTAGCTTTATCAATGACATGTACTTTAAAAATGTTTTAGAGATCCTACCAGTCTTTGAAAACATCCTTTTTCCTTGTTTCAGTTCAAGTTTTATGTATACTTTCTGCCTTGCACCTGATTATTCCAACATCTGATGGTTGGCCTAGGGAATCTAATTCTGGTATTGATTGTTTTTGCTGCTTGTCTCCCCTTGTAGCTGATTTCTTCATTATTGTGTAAATTTAGATCATGAGCTCATGTTTAGCTAAACAGCTGACCTTGTAAGAGGCTTAGGTGTGAACGCTCGTAAGCTTCAGCAGAAAGTCCGCAAAGATTTTTTTGTGTTCCTCCAATGAGTTACCCGCGCGGACCCCTTTTTCTACAAGTGTTGGTCCACTACTCCCTCTAGAGGCTGGGAGTCAGACAGGACTGCTTTGCTGCCCCCGATCTGGGATAGTGGCTTTGGGCGGCCTGTGGCCTGGGCAGGAGTCTCCCCACGTGTGTCCCACGACCCATCTGCCTGCGAACTTCGGTCACCTGGCAGGAAGCTATGATGCCCAGACCTATGGTTAGCTTTGCATCGAGGTGTACTGCGCGGACCGGTTCCACACACACTTCAAGTAAGAGGGCGGCCTGAGTGGAAAGGTGAGAGTTTGGGCAGCTGTGCAGACCAAGAAGGCGTATTTTGGCCTGTGCCTAAATGCATCTGACACACGACTGGGCCTGCCGGGCTCTGAGGGCCCTGCCGTGGGCCCCCTTCTCCCCTGCCCTTTGTTCAGTCACAGCAGAGATGGCCCCACACACTCCCTCAGTGAAGGCAGTGTTCCAACCTCCCTCAGCCCCGCCCCCTCTCCGCAGGTAACCATGGACAACAGATGCTGCATTCTGAGGCCAGGGCGTTCCGAGAATGCCAAGGGCAGACATGATGACCTTAAATGATTTCCTCTTGTGTCAATTTTGGTAAAGTTTAGGAGCTAGGAAATGGTCCACTTTACAAAAATGTTCAAATTTACTGGCATTTCAGATATTCTCTGCTATAACATTGTCCTGATTCTTTCTGTATATTCTTTACTTATGTTTTGGTTTTCCTTAATCAAAGTGTGTCTTTTAAATCTTGTCAAAGAATATTCTTTGGACTTACTACCTCAACTGAATTTTATACGTTTTCTGTGGTATTAAGTTCTGCTCATATCTTTATTTATCTTTTTTCTATGTTCTCAGGGTTTATTGTTTTGATTTTCTGATGTCAATTAAAACACTTGGTTATTCATTTTAATAAATCTTTTTACTTATAAAGATTTGAAGTTTTAAAGATTCCAGCTTACTTGTAAGTTTCTAAGGGTCAGGTCCTCTACATTGTGGCTGGCCAAAGGCTTAGTTCACAATATAGCAAAGTATATATTGACCTATTTTCCCCTCGACTTTCTGTGATTTCCTACATCTCACCTTTCTTTGCAGACAAGCCATTTGAAATAAACTTAACTTATTTCACAGCCAATAACTCTTTGAAATAATGTGCATTTTTCAGAGAAATCTTCTTATATATTTAGGCAGAAAATCTGACCTGCCATAATTTTCAAAACAGCATAATTTCACTCTTCTCAATGATGAATCTGTTGTATTACACAACCTTTGAGTATTTAGCTTTATCAATGACATGTACTTTAAAAATGTTTTAGAGATCCTACCAGTCTTTGAAAACATCCTTGTTCCTTGTTTCAGTTCCAGTTTTGTGTATCCTATCTGCCTTGCACCTGAATATTCCAACATCTGATGGTTGGCCTAGGGAATCTAATACTGGTATTGATTGTTTTTGCTGCTTGTCTCCCCTTGTAGCTGATTTCTTCATTATTGTGTAAATTTAGATCATCAGCTCATGTTTAGCTAAACAGCTGACCTTGTAAGAGGTTTAGGTGTGAACGCTCGTAAGCTTCAGCAGAAAGTCTGCAAAGATTTTTTTGTGTCCCTCCAATGAGTTACCCACGCGGACCCCTTTTTCTACAAGTGTTGGTCCACTACTCCTTCTAGAGGCTGGGACTCAGACAGGACTGCTTTGCTGCCCCCGATCTGGGATAGTGGCTTTGGGCGGCCTGTGGCCTGGGCAGGAGGCTCCCCACGTGTGTCCCACGACCCATCTGCCTGCGAACTTTAGTCACCTGGCAGGAAGCTATGATGCCCAGACCTATGGTTAGCTTTGCAGCGAGGTGTACTGCGCGGACCGGTTCCACACACACTTCAAGTAAGAGGTCGGCCTGAGTGGAAAGGTCAGAGTTTGGGCAGCTGTGCAGACAAAGAAGGCGCACTTTGGCCTGTGCCTAAATGCATCTGACACACGACTGGGCCTGCCGGGCTCTGAGGGCCCTGCCGTTGGCCCCCTTCTCCCCTGCCCTTTGTTCAGTCACAGCAGAGATGGCCCCACCCACTCCCTCAGTGAAGGCAGTGTTCCAACCTCCCTCAGCCGCGCCCCCTCTCCGCAGGTTACAATGGACTACAGATGCTGCATTCTGAGGCCAGGGCATTCCGAGAATGCCAAGGGCAGACATGATGACCTTAAATGATTTCCCCTTGTGTCAATTTTGGTAAACTTTAGGACCTAGGAAATGGTCCACTTTACACAAACGTTCAAATTTACTGCCATTTCATATACTCTCTGCTATAACATTGTCCTGATTCTTTCTGTATATTCTTTACTTATGTTTTGGTTTTCCTTAATCAAAGTGTGTCTTTTAATCTTGTCAAAGAATATTCTTTGGACTTACTAAATCACCTGAATTTTATACGTTTTCTATTGTATTAAGTTCAGCTCATATCTTTATTTATATTTTTTCTATGTTCTCAGGTTTATTGTTTTGATATTCTGATGTCAATAAAAACACTTGGTTATTCATTTTAAAAAATCTTTTTACTTATAAAGATTTGAACTTTTCTAGATTCCAGCTTACTTGTAAGTTTCTAAGGGTCAGGTCCTCTACATTGTGGCTGGCCTAAGTCTTAGTTCACCATAGAGCAATGTATATATTGACCTATTTTCCCCTCGACTTTCTGTGATTCCCTACATCTCACCTTTCTTTGCAGACAAGCCATTTGAAATAACCTTAACTTATTTCACGGCCAATAAGTCTTTGAAATAATGTGTATTTTTTAGAGAAATCTTCTTATATAATTAGGCAGAAAATCTGACCTGCCATAGTTTTCAAAACAGCATAATTTCACTCTTCTCAATGTTGAATCTGTTGTATTACACAACCATTGAGTATTTAGCTTTATCAATGACATGTACTTTAAAAATGTTTTAGAGATCCTACCAGTCTTTGAAAACATCCTTTTTCCTTGTTTCAGTTCAAGTTTTATGTATACTTTCTGCCTTGCACCTGATTATTCCAACATCTGATGGTTGGCCTAGGGAATCTAATTCTGGTATTGATTGTTTTTGCTGCTTGTCTCCCCTTGTAGCTGATTTCTTCATTATTGTGTAAATTTAGATCATGAGCTCATGTTTAGCTAAACAGCTGACCTTGTAAGAGGCTTAGGTGTGAACGCTCGTAAGCTTCAGCAGAAAGTCTGCAAAGATTTTTTTGTGTTCCTCCAATGAGTTACCCGCGCGGACCCCTTTTTCTACAAGTGTTGGTCCACTACTCCCTCTAGAGGCTGGGAGTCAGACAGGACTGCTTTGCTGCCCCCGATCTGGGATAGTGGCTTTGGGCGGCCTGTGGCCTGGGCAGGAGTCTCCCCACGTGTGTCCCACGACCCATCTGCCTGCGAACTTCGGTCACCTGGCAGGAAGCTATGATGCCCAGACCTATGGTTAGCTTTGCATCGAGGTGTACTGCGCGGACCGGTTCCACACACACTTCAAGTAAGAGGGCGGCCTGAGTGGAAAGGTGAGAGTTTGGGCAGCTGTGCAGACCAAGAAGGCGCATTTTGGCCTGGGCCTAAATGCTTGTGACACACGACTGGGCCTGCCGGGCTCTCAGGGCCCTGCCGTGGGCCCCCTTCTCCCCTGCCCTTTGTTCAGTCACAGCAGAGATGGCCCCACACACTCCCTCAGTGAAGGCAGTGTTCCAACCTCCCTCAGCCCCGCCCCCTCTCCGCAGGTAACCATGGACAACAGATGCTGCATTCTGAGGCCAGGGCGTTCCGAGAATGCCAAGGGCAGACATGATGACCTTAAATGATTTCCTCTTGTGTCAATTTTGGTAAAGTTTAGGAGCTAGGAAATGGTCCACTTTACAGAAATGTTCAAATTTACTGGCATTTCAGATATTCTCTGCTATAACATTGTCCTGATTCTTTCTGTATATTCTTTACTTATGTTTTGGTTTTCCTTAATCAAAGTGTGTCTTTTAAATCTTGTCAAAGAATATTCTTTGGACTTACTACCTCAACTGAATTTTATACGTTTTCTGTGGTATTAAGTTCTGCTCATATCTTTATTTATCTTTTTTCTATGTTCTCAGGGTTTATTGTTTTGATCTTCTGATGTCAATTAAAACACTTGGTTATTCATTTTAATAAATCTTTTTACTTATAAAGATTTGAATTTTTAAAGATTCCAGCTTACTTGTAAATTTCTAAGGGTCAGGTCCTCTACATTGTGGCTGGCCCAAGGCCTAGTTCACAATATAGCAAAGTATATATTGACCTATTTTCCCCGCGACTTTCTGTGATTTCCTACATCTCACCTTTCTTTGCAGACAAGCCATTTGAAATAACCTTAACTTATTTCACAGCCATTAAGTCTTTGAAATAATGTGCATTTTTCAGAGAAATCTTCTTATATATTTAGGCAGAAAATCTGACCTGCCATAATTTTCAAAACAGCATAATTTCACCCTTCTCAATGATAAATCTGTTGTAATACACAACCTTTGAGGATTTAGCTTTATCAATGACATGTACTTTAAAAATGTTTTAGAGATCCTACCAGTCTTTGAAAACATCCTTGTTCCTTGTTTCAGTTCCAGTTTTATGTATATTTTCTGCCTTGCACCTGATTATTCCAACGTCTGATCGATGGCTAAGGGAATCTAATTCTGGTATTGATTGTTTTTGCTGCTTGTCTCCCCTTGTAGCTGATTTCTTCATTATTGTGTAAATTTAGATCATGAGCTCATGTTTAGCTAAACAGCTGACCTTGTAAGAGGCTTAGGTGTGAACGCTCGTAAGCTTCAGCAGAAAGTCGGCAAAGATTTTTTTGTGTCCCTCCAATGAGTTACCCGCGCGGACACCTTTTTCTACAAGTGTTGGTCCACTACTCCCTCTAGAGGCTGGGACTCAGACAGGACTGCTTTGCTACCCCCGATCTGGGATAGTGGTTTTGGGCGGCCTGTGGCCTGGGCAGGAGGCACCGCACGTGTGTCCCACAACCCATCTGCCTGCGAACTTCGGTCACCTGGCAGGAAGCTATGATGCCCAGACCTATGGTTAGCTTTGCATCGAGGTGCACTGCGCGGACCGGTTCCACACACACTTCAAGTAAGAGGGCGGCCTGAGTGGAAAGGTGAGAGTTTGGGCAGCTGTGCAGACAAAGAAGGCGCACTTTGGCCTGGGCCTAAAAGCTTGTGACACACGACTGGGCCTGCCGGGCTCTGAGGGCCCTGCCCTTGGCCCCCTTCTCCCCTGCCCTTTGTTCAGTCACAGCAGAGATGGCCCCACCCACTCCCTCAGAGAAGGAAGTGTTCCAACCTCCCTCAGCCCCGCCCCCTCTCCGCAGGTTACCATGGACTACAGATGCTGCATTCTGAGGCCAGGGCGTTCCGAGAATGCCAAGGGCAGACATGATGACCTTAAATGATTTCCTCTTGTGTCAATTTTGGTAAACTTTAGGAGCTAGGAAATGGTCCACTTTACAGAAATGTTCAAATTTACTGGCATTTCAGATATTCTCTGCTATAACATTGTCCTGATTCTTTCTGTATATTCTTTACTTATGTTTTGGTTTTCCTTAATCAAAGTGTGTCTTTTAAATCTTGTCAAAGAATATTCTTTGGACTTACTACCTCAACTGAATTTTATACGTTTCTGTGGTATTAAGTTCTGCTCATATCTTTATTTATCTTTTTTCTATGTTCTCAGGGTTTATTGTTTTGATCTTCTGATGTCAATTAAAACACTTGGTTATTCATTTTAAAAAATCTTTTTACTTATAAAGATTTGAACTTTTCTAGATTCCAGCTTACTTGTAAGTTTCTAAGGGTCAGGTCCTCTACATTGTGGCTGGCCTAAGTCTTAGTTCACCATAGAGCAATGTATATATTGACCTATTTTCCCCTCGACTTTCTGTGATTCCCTACATCTCACCTTTCTTTGCAGACAAGCCATTTGAAATAACCTTAACTTATTTCACGGCCAATAAGTCTTTGAAATAATGTGTATTTTTTTAGAGAAATCTTCTTATATAATTAGGCAGAAAATCTGACCTGCCATAGTTTTCAAAACAGCATAATTTCACTCTTCTCAATGTTGAATCTGTTGTATTACACAACCATTGAGTATTTAGCTTTATCAATGACATGTACTTTAAAAATGTTTTAGAGATCCTACCAGTCTTTGAAAACATCCTTTTTTCTTGTTTCAGTTCAAGTTTTATGTATACTTTCTGCCTTGCACCTGATTATTCCAACATCTGATGGTTGTCCTAGGGAATCTAATTCTGGTATTGATTGTTTTTGCTGCTTGTCTCCCCTTGTAGCTGATTTCTTCATTATTGTGTAAATTTAGATCATCAGCTCATGTTTAGCTAAACAGCTGACCTTGTAAGAGGCTTAGGTGTGAACGCTCGTAAGCTTCAGCAGAAAGTCCGCAAAGATTTTTTTGTGTTCCTCCAATGAGTTACCCGCGCGGACCCCTTTTTCTACAAGTGTTGGTCCACTACTCCCTCTAGAGGCTGGGAGTCAGACAGGACTGCTTTGCTGCCCCCGATCTGGGATAGTGGCTTTGGGCGGCCTGTGGCCTGGGCAGGAGTCTCCCCACGTGTGTCCCACGACCCATCTGCCTGCGAACTTCGGTCACCTGGCAGGAAGCTATGATGCCCAGACCTATGGTTAGCTTTGCATCGAGGTGTACTGCGCGGACCGGTTCCACACACACTTCAAGTAAGAGGGCGGCCTGAGTGGAAAGGTGAGAGTTTGGGCAGCTGTGCAGACCAAAAAGGCGCATTTTGGCCTGGGCCTAAATGCTTGTGACACACGACTGGGCCTGCCGGGCTCTCAGGGCCCTGCCGTGGGCCCCCTTCTCCCCTGCCCTTTGTTCAGTCACAGCAGAGATGGCCCCACACACTCCCTCAGTGAAGGCAGTGTTCCAACCTCCCTCAGCCCCGCCCCCTCTCCGCAGGTAACCATGGACAACAGATGCTGCATTCTGAGGCCAGGGCGTTCCGAGAATGCCAAGGGCAGACATGATGACCTTAAATGATTTCCTCTTGTGTCAATTTTGGTAAAGTTTAGGAGCTAGGAAATGGTCCACTTTACAGAAATGTTCAAATTTACTGGCATTTCAGATATTCTCTGCTATAACATTGTCCTGATTCTTTCTGTATATTCTTTACTTATGTTTTGGTTTTCCTTAATCAAAGTGTGTCTTTTAAATCTTGTCAAAGAATATTCTTTGGACTTACTACCTCAACTGAATTTTATACGTTTTCTGTGGTATTAAGTTCTGCTCATATCTTTATTTATCTTTTTTCTATGTTCTCAGGGTTTATTGTTTTGATCTTCTGATGTCAATTAAAACACTTGGTTATTCATTTTAATAAATCTTTTTACTTATAAAGATTTGAATTTTTAAAGATTCCAGCTTACTTGTAAATTTCTAAGGGTCAGGTCCTCTACATTGTGGCTGGCCCAAGGCCTAGTTCACAATATAGCAAAGTATATATTGACCTATTTTCCCCGCGACTTTCTGTGATTTCCTACATCTCACCTTTCTTTGCAGACAAGCCATTTGAAATAACCTTAACTTATTTCACAGCCATTAAGTCTTTGAAATAATGTGCATTTTTCAGAGAAATCTTCTTATATATTTAGGCAGAAAATCTGACCTGCCATAGTTTTCAAAACAGCATAATTTCACCCTTCTCAATGATGAATCTGTTGTAATACACAACCTTTGAGGATTTAGCTTTATCAATGACATGTACTTTAAAAATGTTTTAGAGATCCTACCAGTCTTTGAAAACATCCTTGTTCCTTGTTTCAGTTCCAGTTTTATGTATATTTTCTGCCTTGCACCTGATTATTCCAACGTCTGATCGATGGCTAAGGGAATCTAATTCTGGTATTGATTGTTTTTGCTGCTTGTCTCCCCTTGTAGCTGATTTCTTCATTATTGTGTAAATTTAGATCATGAGCTCATGTTTAGCTAAACAGCTGACCTTGTAAGAGGCTTAGGTGTGAACGCTCGTAAGCTTCAGCAGAAAGTCGGCAAAGATTTTTTTGTGTCCCTCCAATGAGTTACCCGCGCGGACACCTTTTTCTACAAGTGTTGGTCCACTACTCCCTCTAGAGGCTGGGACTCAGACAGGACTGCTTTGCTACCCCCGATCTGGGATAGTGGTTTTGGGCGGCCTGTGGCCTGGGCAGGAGGCACCGCACGTGTGTCCCACAACCCATCTGCCTGCGAACTTCGGTCACCTGGCAGGAAGCTATGATGCCCAGACCTATGGTTAGCTTTGCATCGAGGTGCACTGCGCGGACCGGTTCCACACACACTTCAAGTAAGAGGGCGGCCTGAGTGGAAAGGTGAGAGTTTGGGCAGCTGTGCAGACAAAGAAGGCGAACTTTGGCCTGGGCCTAAAAGCTTGTGACACACGACTGGGCCTGCCGGGCTCTGAGGGCCCTGCCCTTGGCCCCCTTCTCCCCGGCCCTTTGTTCAGTCACAGCAGAGATGGCCCCACCCACTCCCTCAGTGAAGGAAGTGTTCCAACCTCCCTCAGCCCCGCCCCCTCTCCGCAGGTTACCATGGACTACAGATGCTGCATTCTGAGGCCAGGGCGTTCCGAGAATGCCAAGGGCAGACATGATGACCTTAAATGATTTCCTCTTGTGTCAATTTTGGTAAACTTTAGGAGCTAGGAAATGGTCCACTTTACAGAAATGTTCAAATTTACTGGCATTTCAGATATTCTCTGCTATAACATTGTCCTGATTCTTTCTGTATATTCTTTACTTATGTTTTGGTTTTCCTTAATCAAAGTGTGTCTTTTAAATCTTGTCAAAGAATATTCTTTGGACTTACTACCTCAACTGAATTTTATACGTTTTCTGTGGTATTAAGTTCTGCTCATATCTTTATTTATCTTTTTTCTATGTTCTCAGGGTTTATTGATTTTATCTTCTGATGTCAATTAAAACACTTGGTTATTCATTTTAAAAAATCTTTTTACTTATAAAGATTTGAACTTTTCTAGATTCCAGCTTACTTGTAAGTTTCTAAGGGTCAGGTCCTCTACATTGTGGCTGGCCTAAGTCTTAGTTCACCATAGAGCCATGTATATATTGACCTATTTTCCCCTCGACTTTCTGTGATTCCCTACATCTCACCTTTCTTTGCAGACAAGCCATTTGAAATAACCTTAACTTATTTCACGGCCAATAAGTCTTTGAAATAATGTGTATTTTTTAGAGAAATCTTCTTATATAATTAGGCAGAAAATCTGACCTGCCATAGTTTTCAAAACAGCATAATTTCACTCTTCTCAATGTTGAATCTGTTGTATTACACAACCATTGAGTATTTAGCTTTATCAATGACATGTACTTTAAAAATGTTTTAGAGATCCTACCAGTCTTTGAAAACATCCTTTTTCCTTGTTTCAGTTCAAGTTTTATGTATACTTTCTGCCTTGCACCTGATTATTCCAACATCTGATGGTTGGCCTAGGGAATCTAATTCTGGTATTGATTGTTTTTGCTGCTTGTCTCCCCTTGTAGCTGATTTCTTCATTATTGTGTAAATTTAGATCATGAGCTCATGTTTAGCTAAACAGCTGACCTTGTAAGAGGCTTAGGTGTGAACGCTCGTAAGCTTCAGCAGAAAGTCCGCAAAGATTTTTTTGTGTTCCTCCAATGAGTTACCCGCGCGGACCCCTTTTTCTACAAGTGTTGGTCCACTACTCCCTCTAGAGGCTGGGAGTCAGACAGGACTGCTTTGCTGCCCCCGATCTGGGATAGTGGCTTTGGGCGGCCTGTGGCCTGGGCAGGAGTCTCCCCACGTGTGTCCCACGACCCATCTGCCTGCGAACTTCGGTCACCTGGCAGGAAGCTATGATGCCCAGACCTATGGTTAGCTTTGCATCGAGGTGTACTGCGCGGACCGGTTCCACACACACTTCAAGTAAGAGGGAGGCCTGAGTGGAAAGGTGAGAGTTTGGGCAGCTGTGCAGACCAAGAAGGCGCATTCTGGCCTGGGCCTAAATGCTTGTGACACACGACTGGGCCTGCCGGGCTCTGAGGGCCCTGCCGTGGGCCCCCTTCTCCCCTGCCCTTTGTTCAGTCACAGCAGAGATGGCCCCACACACTCCCTCAGTGAAGGCAGTGTTCCAACCTCCCTCAGCCCCGCCCCCTCTCCGCAGGTAACCAAGGACAACAGATGCTGCATTCTGAGGCCAGGGCGTTCCGAGAATGCCAAGGGCAGACATGATGACCTTAAATGATTTCCTCTTGTGTCAATTTTGGTAAAGTTTAGGAGCTAGGAAATGGTCCACTTTACAGAAATGTTCAAATTTACTGGCATTTCAGATATTCTCTGCTATAACATTGTCCTGATTCTTTCTGTATATTCTTTACTTATGTTTTGGTTTTCCTTAATCAAAGTGTGTCTTTTAAATCTTGTCAAAGAATATTCTTTGGACTTACTACCTCAACTGAATTTTATACGTTTTCTGTGGTATTAAGTTCTGCTCATATCTTTATTTATCTTTTTTCTATGTTCTCAGGGTTTATTGTTTTGATCTTCTGATGTCAATTAAAACACTTGGTTATTCATTTTAATAAATCTTTTTACTTATAAAGATTTGAATTTTTAAAGATTCCAGCTTACTTGTAAATTTCTAAGGGTCAGGTCCTCTACATTGTGGCTGGCCCAAGGCCTAGTTCACAATATAGCAAAGTATATATTGACCTATTTTCCCCGCGACTTTCTGTGATTTCCTACATCTCACCTTTCTTTGCAGACAAGCCATTTGAAATAACCTTAACTTATTTCACAGCCATTAAGTCTCTGAAATAATGTGCATTTTTCAGAGAAATCTTCTTATATATTTAGGCAGAAAATCTGACCTGCCATAGTTTTCAAAACAGCATAATTTCACCCTTCTCAATGATGAATCTGTTGTAATACACAACCTTTGAGGATTTAGCTTTATCAATGACATGTACTTTAAAAATGTTTTAGAGATCCTACCAGTCTTTGAAAACATCCTTGTTCCTTGTTTCAGTTCCAGTTTTATGTATATTTTCTGCCTTGCACCTGATTATTCCAACGTCTGATCGATGGCTAAGGGAATCTAATTCTGGTATTGATTGTTTTTGCTGCTTGTCTCCCCTTGTAGCTGATTTCTTCATTATTGTGTAAATTTAGATCATGAGCTCATGTTTAGCTAAACAGCTGACCTTGTAAGAGGCTTAGGTGTGAACGCTCGTAAGCTTCAGCAGAAAGTCGGCAAAGATTTTTTTGTGTCCCTCCAATGAGTAACCCGCGCGGACACCTTTTTCTACAAGTGTTGGTCCACTACTCCCTCTAGAGGCTGGGACTCAGACAGGAATGCTTTGCTACCCCCGATCTGGGATAGTGGTTTTGGGCGGCCTGTGGCCTGGGCAGGAGGCACCGCACGTGTGTCCCACAACCCATCTGCCTGCGAACTTCGGTCACCTGGCAGGAAGCTATGATGCCCAGACCTATGGTTAGCTTTGCATCGAGGTGCACTGCGCGGACCGGTTCCACACACACTTCAAGTAAGAGGGCGGCCTGAGTGGAAAGGTGAGAGTTTGGGCAGCTGTGCAGACAAAGAAGGCGCACTTTGGCCTGGGCCTAAAAGCTTGTGACACACGACTGGGCCTGCCGGGCTCTGAGGGCCCTGCCCTTGGCCCCCTTCTCCCCTGCCCTTTGTTCAGTCACAGCAGAGATGGCCCCACCCACTCCCTCAGTGAAGGAAGTGTTCCAACCTCCCTCAGCCCCGCCCCCTCTCCGCAGGTTACCATGGACTACAGATGCTGCATTCTGAGGCCAGGGCGTTCCGAGAATGCCAAGGGCAGACATGATGACCTTAAATGATTTCCTCTTGTGTCAATTTTGGTAAACTTTAGGAGCTAGGAAATGGTCCACTTTACAGAAATGTTCAAATTTACTGGCATTTCAGATATTCTCTGCTATAACATTGTCCTGATTCTTTCTGTATATTCTTTACTTATGTTTTGGTTTTCCTTAATCAAAGTGTGTCTTTTAAATCTTGTCAAAGAATATTCTTTGGACTTACTACCTCAACTGAATTTTATACGTTTTCTGTGGTATTAAGTTCTGCTCATATCTTTATTTATCTTTTTTCTATGTTCTCAGGGTTTATTGTTTTGATTTTCTGATGTCAATTAAAACACTTGGTTATTCATTTTAATAAATCTTTTTACTTATAAAGAATTGAATTTTTAAAGATTCCAGCTTACTTGTAAGTTTCTAAGGGTCAGGTCCTCTACATTGTGGCTGGCCAAAGGCTTAGTTCACAATATAGCAAAGTATATATTGACCTATTTTCCCCTCGACTTTCTGTGATTTCCTACATCTCCCCTTTCTTTGCAGACAAGCCATTTGAAATAAACTTAACTTATTTCACAGCCAATAACTCTTTGAAATAATGTGCATTTTTCAGAGAAATCTTCGTATATATTTAGGCAGAAAATCTGACCTGCCATAATTTTCAAAACAGCATAATTTCACTCTTCTCAGTGATGAATCTGTTGTATTACACAACCTTTGAGTATTTAGCTTTATCAATGACATGTACTTTAAAAATGTTTTAGAGATCCTACCAGTCTTTGAAAACATCCTTGTTCCTTGTTTCAGTTCCAGTTTTGTGTATCCTATCTGCCTTGCACCTGAATATTCCAACATCTGATGGTTGGCCTAGGGAATCTAATACTGGTACTGATTGTTTTTGCTGCTTGTCTCCCCTTGTAGCTGATTTCTTCATTATTGTGTAAATTTAGATCATCAGCTCATGTTTAGCTAAACAGCTGACCTTGTAAGAGGTTTAGGTGTGAACGCTCGTAAGCTTCAGCAGAAAGTCTGCAAAGATTTTTTTGTGTCCCTCCAATGAGTTACCCACGCGGACCCCTTTTTCTACAAGTGTTGGTCCACTACTCCTTCTAGAGGCTGGGACTCAGACAGGACTGCTTTGCTGCCCCCGATCTGGGATAGTGGCTTTGGGCGGCCTGTGGCCTGGGCAGGAGGCTCCCCACGTGTGTCCCACGACCCATCTGCCTGCGAACTTTAGTCACCTGGCAGGAAGCTATGATGCCCAGACCTATGGTTAGCTTTGCAGCGAGGTGTACTGCGCGGACCGGTTCCACACACACTTCAAGTAAGAGGTCGGCCTGAGTGGAAAGGTGAGAGTTTGGGCAGCTGTGCAGACAAAGAAGGCGCACTTTGGCCTGTGCCTAAATGCATCTGACACACGACTGGGCCTGCCGGGCTCTGAGGGCCCTGCCGTTGGCCCCCTTCTCCCCTGCCCTTTGTTCAGTCACAGCAGAGATGGCCCCACCCACTCCCTCAGTGAAGGCAGTGTTCCAACCTCCCTCAGCCCCGCCCCCTCTCCGCAGGTTACCATGGACTACAGATGCTGCATTCTGAGGCCAGGGCATTCCGAGAATGCCAAGGGCAGACATGATGACCTTAAATGATTTCCCCTTGTGTCAATTTTGGTAAACTTTAGGACCTAGGAAATGGTCCACTTTACACAAACGTTCAAATTTACTGCCATTTCATATATTCTCTGCTATAACATTGTCCTGATTCTTTCTGTATATTCTTTACTTATGTTTTGGTTTTCCTTAATCAAAGTGTGTCTTTTAATCTTGTCAAAGAATATTCTTTGGACTTACTAAATCACCTGAATTTTATACGTTTTCTATTGTATTAAGTTCAGCTCATATCTTTATTTATATTTTTTCTATGTTCTCAGGTTTATTGTTTTGATATTCTGATGTCAATAAAAACACTTGGTTATTCATTTTAAAAAATCTTTTTACTTATAAAGATTTGAACTTTTCTAGATTCCAGCTTACTTGTAAGTTTCTAAGGGTCAGGTCCTCTACATTGTGGCTGGCCTAAGTCTTAGTTCACCATAGAGCAATGTATATATTGACCTATTTTCCCCTCGACTTTCTGTGATTCCCTACATCTCACCTTTCTTTGCAGACAAACCATTTGAAATAACCTTAACTTATTTCACGGCCAATAAGTCTTTGAAATAATGTGTATTTTTTAGAGAAATCTTCTTATATAATTAGGCAGAAAATCTGACCTGCCATAGTTTTCAAAACAGCATAATTTCACTCTTCTCAATGTTGAATCTGTTGTATTACACAACCATTGAGTATTTAGCTTTATCAATGACATGTACTTTAAAAATGTTTTAGAGATCCTACCAGTCTTTGAAAACATCCTTTTTCCTTGTTTCAGTTCAAGTTTTATGTATACTTTCTGCCTTGCACCTGATTATTCCAACATCTGATGGTTGGCCTAGGGAATCTAATTCTGGTATTGATTGTTTTTGCTGCTTGTCTCCCCTTGTAGCTGATTTCTTCATTATTGTGTAAATTTAGATCATGAGCTCATGTTTAGCTAAACAGCTGACCTTGTAAGAGGCTTAGGTGTGAACGCTCGTAAGCTTCAGCAGAAAGTCCGCAAAGATTTTTGTGTGTTCCTCCAATGAGTTACCCGCGCGGACCCCTTTTTCTACAAGTGTTGGTCCACTACTCCCTCTAGAGCCTGGGAGTCAGACAGGACGGCTTTGCTGCCCCCGATCTGGGATAGTGGCTTTGGGCGGCCTGTGGCCTGGGCAGGAGTCACCCCACGTGTGTCCCACGACCCATATGCCTGCGAACTTCGGTCACCTGGCAGGAAGCTATGATGCCCAGACCTATGGTTAGCTTTGCATCGAGGTGTACTGCGCGGACCGGTTCCACACACACTTCAAGTAAGAGGGCGGCCTGAGTGGAAAGGTGAGAGTTTGGGCAGCTGTGCAGACCAAGAAGGCGCATTTTGGCCTGGGCCTAAATGCTTGTGACACACGACTGGGCCTGCCGGGCTCTGAGGGCCCTGCCGTGGGCCCCCTTCTCCCCTGCCCTTTGTTCAGTCACAGCAGAGATGGCCCCACACACTCCCTCAGTGAAGGCAGTGTTCCAACCTGCCTCAGCCCCGCCCCCTCTGCGCAGGTTACCATGGACAACAGATGCTGCATTCTGAGGCCAGGGCGTTCCGAGAATGCCAAGGGCAGACATGATGACCTTAAATGATTTCCTCTTGTGTCAATTTTGGTAAACTTTAGGAGCTAGGAAATGGTTCACTTTACAGAAATGTTCAAATTTACTGGCATTTCAGATATTCTCTGCTATAACATTGTCCTGATTCTTTCTGTATATTCTTTACTTATGTTTTGGTTTTCCTTAATCAAAGTGTGTCTTTTAAATCTTGTCAAAGAATATTCTTTGGACTTACTACCTCAACTGAATTTTATACGTTTTCTGTGGTATTAAGTTCTGCTCATATCTTTATTTATCTTTTTTCTATGTTCTCAGGGTTTATTGTTTTGATCTTCTGATGTCAATTAAAACACTTGGTTATTCATTTTAATAAATCTTTTTACTTATAAAGATTTGAATTTTTAAAGATTCCAGCTTACTTGTAAATTTCTAAGGGTCAGGTCCTCTACATTGTGGCTGGCCCAAGGCCTAGTTCACAATATAGCAAAGTATATATTGACCTATTTTCCCCGCGACTTTCTGTGATTTCCTACATCTCACCTTTCTTTGCAGACAAGCCATTTGAAATAACCTTAACTTATTTCACAGCCATTAAGTCTTTGAAATAATGTGCATTTTTCAGAGAAATCTTCTTATATATTTAGGCAGAAAATCTGACCTGCCATAGTTTTCAAAACAGCATAATTTCACCCTTCTCAATGATGAATCTGTTGTAATACACAACCTTTGAGGATTTAGCTTTATCAATGACATGTACTTTAAAAATGTTTTAGAGATCCTACCAGTCTTTGAAAACATCCTTGTTCCTTGTTTCAGTTCCAGTTTTATGTATATTTTCTGCCTTGCACCTGATTATTCCAACGTCTGATCGATGGCTAAGGGAATCTAATTCTGGTATTGATTGTTTTTGCTGCTTGTCTCCCCTTGTAGCTGATTTCTTCATTATTGTGTAAATTTAGATCATGAGCTCATGTTTAGCTAAACAGCTGACCTTGTAAGAGGCTTAGGTGTGAACGCTCGTAAGCTTCAGCAGAAAGTCGGCAAAGATTTTTTTGTGTCCCTCCAATGAGTTACCCGCGCGGACACCTTTTTCTACAAGTGTTGGTCCACTACTCCCTCTAGAGGCTGGGACTCAGACAGGACTGCTTTGCTACCCCCGATCTGGGATAGTGGTTTTGGGCGGCCTGTGGCCTGGGCAGGAGGCACCGCACGTGTGTCCCACAACCCATCTGCCTGCGAACTTCGGTCACCTGGCAGGAAGCTATGATGCCCAGACCTATGGTTAGCTTTGCATCGAGGTGCACTGCGCGGACCGGTTCCACACACACTTCAAGTAAGAGGGCGGCCTGAGTGGAAAGGTGAGAGTTTGGGCAGCTGTGCAGACAAAGAAGGCGCACTTTGGCCTGGACCTAAAAGCTTGTGACACACGACTGGGCCTGCCGGGCTCTGAGGGCCCTGCCCTTGGCCCCCTTCTACCCTGCCCTTTGTTCAGTCACAGCAGAGATGGCCCCACCCACTCCCTCAGTGAAGGAAGTGTTCCAACCTCCCTCAGCCCCGCCCCCTCTCCGCAGGTTACCATGGACTACAGATGCTGCATTCTGAGGCCAGGGCGTTCCGAGAATGCCAAGGGCAGACATGATGACCTTAAATGATTTCCTCTTGTGTCAATTTTGGTAAACTTTAGGAGCTAGGAAATGGTCCACTTTACAGAAATGTTCAAATTTACTGGCATTTCAGATATTCTCTGCTATAACATTGTCCTGATTCTTTCTGTATATTCTTTACTTATGTTTTGGTTTTCCTTAATCAAAGTGTGTCTTTTAAATCTTGTCAAAGAATATTCTTTGGACTTACTACCTCAACTGAATTTTATACGTTTTCTGTGGTATTAAGTTCTGCTCATATCTTTATTTATCTTTTTTCTATGTTCTCAGGGTTTATTGTTTTGATTTTCTGATGTCAATTAAAACACTTGGTTATTCATTTTAATAAATCTTTTTACTTATAAAGAATTGAATTTTTAAAGATTCCAGCTTACTTGTAAGTTTCTAAGGGTCAGGTCCTCTACATTGTGGCTGGCCAAAGGCTTAGTTCACAATATAGCAAAGTATATATTGACCTATTTTCCCCTCGACTTTCTGTGATTTCCTACATCTCCCCTTTCTTTGCAGACAAGCCATTTGAAATAAACTTAACTTATTTCACAGCCAATAACTCTTTGAAATAATGTGCATTTTTCAGAGAAATCTTCGTATATATTTAGGCAGAAAATCAGACCTGCCATAATTTTCAAAACAGCATAATTTCACTCTTCTCAGTGATGAATCTGTTGTATTACACAACCTTTGAGTATTTAGCTTTATCAATGACATGTACTTTAAAAATGTTTTAGAGATCCTACCAGTCTTTGAAAACATCCTTGTTCCTTGTTTCAGTTCCAGTTTTGTGTATCCTATCTGCCTTGCACCTGAATATTCCAACATCTGATGGTTGGCCTAGGGAATCTAATACTGGTATTGATTGTTTTTGCTGCTTGTCTCCCCTTGTAGCTGATTTCTTCATTATTGTGTAAATTTAGATCATCAGCTCATGTTTAGCTAAACAGCTGACCTTGTAAGAGGTTTAGGTGTGAACGCTCGTAAGCTTCAGCAGAAAGTCTGCAAAGATTTTTTTGTGTCCCTCCAATGAGTTACCCACGCGGACCCCTTTTTCTACAAGTGTTGGTCCACTACTCCTTCTAGAGGCTGGGACTCAGACAGGACTGCTTTGCTGCCCCCGATCTGGGATAGTGGCTTTGGGCGGCCTGTGGCCTGGGCAGGAGTCTCCCCACGTGTGTCCCACGACCCATCTGCCTGCGAACTTTAGTCACCTGGCAGGAAGCTATGATGCCCAGACCTATGGTTAGCTTTGCAGCGAGGTGTACTGCGCGGACCGGTTCCACACACACTTCAAGTAAGAGGTCGGCCTGAGTGGAAAGGTGAGAGTTTGGGCAGCTGTGCAGACAAAGAAGGCGCACTTTGGCCTGTGCCTAAATGCATCTGACACACGACTGGGCCTGCCGGGCTCTGAGGGCCCTGCCGTTGGCCCCCTTCTCCCCTGCCCTTTGTTCAGTCACAGCAGAGATGGCCCCACCCACTCCCTCAGTGAAGGCAGTGTTCCAACCTCCCTCAGCCCCGCCCCCTCTCCGCAGGTTACCATGGACTACAGATGCTGCATTCTGAGGCCAGGGCATTCCGAGAATGCCAAGGGCAGACATGATGACCTTAAATGATTTCCCCTTGTGTCAATTTTGGTAAACTTTAGGACCTAGGAAATGGTCCACTTTACACAAACGTTCAAATTTACTGCCATTTCATATACTCTCTGCTATAACATTGTCCTGATTCTTTCTGTATATTCTTTACTTATGTTTTGGTTTTCCTTAATCAAAGTGTGTCTTTTAATCTTGTCAAAGAATATTCTTTGGACTTACTAAATCACCTGAATTTTATACGTTTTCTATTGTATTAAGTTCAGCTCATATCTTTATTTATATTTTTTCTATGTTCTCAGGTTTATTGTTTTGATATTCTGATGTCAATAAAAACACTTGGTTATTCATTTTAAAAAATCTTTTTACTTATAAAGATTTGAACTTTTCTAGATTCCAGCTTACTTGTAAGTTTCTAAGGGTCAGGTCCTCTACATTGTGGCTGGCCTAAGTCTTAGTTCACCATAGAGCAATGTATATATTGACCTATTTTCCCCTCGACTTTCTGTGATTCCCTACATCTCACCTTTCTTTGCAGACAAGCCATTTGAAATAACCTTAACTTATTTCACGGCCAATAAGTCTTTGAAATAATGTGTATTTTTTAGAGAAATCTTCTTATATAATTAGGCAGAAAATCTGACCTGCCATAGTTTTCAAAACAGCATAATTTCACTCTTCTCAATGTTGAATCTGTTGTATTACACAACCATTGAGTATTTAGCTTTATCAATGACATGTACTTTAAAAATGTTTTAGAGATCCTACCAGTCTTTGAAAACATCCTTTTTCCTTGTTTCAGTTCAAGTTTTATGTATACTTTCTGCCTTGCACCTGATTATTCCAACATCTGATGGTTGGCCTAGGGAATCTAATTCTGGTATTGATTGTTTTTGCTGCTTGTCTCCCCTTGTAGCTGATTTCTTCATTATTGTGTAAATTTAGATCATGAGCTCATGTTTAGCTAAACAGCTGACCTTGTAAGAGGCTTAGGTGTGAACGCTCGTAAGCTTCAGCAGAAAGTCCGCAAAGATTTTTTTGTGTTCCTCCAATGAGTTACCCGCGCGGACCCCTTTTTCTACAAGTGTTGGTCCACTACTCCCTCTAGAGGCTGGGAGTCAGACAGGACTGCTTTGCTGCCCCCGATCTGGGATAGTGGCTTTGGGCGGCCTGTGGCCTGGGCAGGAGTCTCCCCACGTGTGTCCCACGACCCATCTGCCTGCGAACTTCGGTCACCTGGCAGGAAGCTATGATGCCCAGACCTATGGTTAGCTTTGCATCGAGGTGTACTGCGCGGACCGGTTCCACACACACTTCAAGTAAGAGGGCGGCCTGAGTGGAAAGGTGAGAGTTTGGGCAGCTGTGCAGACCAAGAAGGCGCATTTTGGCCTGGGCCTAAATGCTTGTGACACACGACTGGGCCTGCCGGGCTCTCAGGGCCCTGCCGTGGGCCCCCTTCTCCCCTGCCCTTTGTTCAGTCACAGCAGAGATGGCCCCACACACTCCCTCAGTGAAGGCAGTGTTCCAACCTCCCTCAGCCCCGCCCCCTCTCCGCAGGTTACCATGGACAACAGATGCTGCATTCTGAGGCCAGGGCGTTCCGAGAATGCCAAGGGCAGACATGATGACCTTAAATGATTTCCTCTTGTGTCAATTTTGGTAAAGTTTAGGAGCTAGGAAATGGTCCACTTTACAGAAATGTTCAAATTTACTGGCATTTCAGATATTCTCTGCTATAACATTGTCCTGATTCTTTCTGTATATTCTTTACTTATGTTTTGGTTTTCCTTAATCAAAGTGTGTCTTTTAAATCTTGTCAAAGAATATTCTTTGGACTTACTACCTCAACTGAATTTTATACGTTTTCTGTGGTATTAAGTTCTGCTCATATCTTTATTTATCTTTTTTCTATGTTCTCAGGGTTTATTGTTTTGATCTTCTGATGTCAATTAAAACACTTGGTTATTCATTTTAATAAAACTTTTTACTTATAAAGATTTGAATTTTTAAAGATTCCAGCTTACTTGTAAATTTCTAAGGGTCAGGTCCTCTACATTGTGGCTGGCCCAAGGCCTAGTTCACAATATAGCAAAGTATATATTGACCTATTTTCCCCGCGACTTTCTGTGATTTCCTACATCTCACCTTTCTTTGCAGACAAGCCATTTGAAATAACCTTAACTTATTTCACAGCCATTAAGTCTTTGAAATAATGTGCATTTTTCAGAGAAATCTTCTTATATATTTAGGCAGAAAATCTGACCTGCCATAGTTTTCAAAACAGCATAATTTCACCCTTCTCAATGATGAATCTGTTGTAATACACAACCTTTGAGGATTTAGCTTTATCAATGACATGTACTTTAAAAATGTTTTAGAGATCCTACCAGTCTTTGAAAACATCCTTGTTCCTTGTTTCAGTTCCAGTTTTATGTATATTTTCTGCCTTGCACCTGATTATTCCAACGTCTGATCGATGGCTAAGGGAATCTAATTCTGGTATTGATTGTTTTTGCTGCTTGTCTCCCCTTGTAGCTGATTTCTTCATTATTGTGTAAATTTAGATCATGAGCTCATGTTTAGCTAAACAGCTGACCTTGTAAGAGGCTTAGGTGTGAACGCTCGTAAGCTTCAGCAGAAAGTCGGCAAAGATTTTTTTGTGTCCCTCCAATGAGTTACCCGCGCGGACACCTTTTTCTACAAGTGTTGGTCCACTACTCCCTCTAGAGGCTGGGACTCAGACAGGACTGCTTTGCTACCCCCGATCTGGGATAGTGGTTTTGGGCGGCCTGTGGCCTGGGCAGGAGGCACCGCACGTGTGTCCCACAACCCATCTGCCTGCGAACTTCGGTCACCTGGCAGGAAGCTATGATGCCCAGACCTATGGTTAGCTTTGCATCGAGGTGCACTGCGCGGACCGGTTCCACACACACTTCAAGTAAGAGGGCGGCCTGAGTGGAAAGGTGAGAGTTTGGGCAGCTGTGCAGACAAAGAAGGCGCACTTTGGCCTGGGCCTAAAAGCTTGTGACACACGACTGGGCCTGCCGGGCTCTGAGGGCCCTGCCCTTGGCCCCCTTCTCCCCTGCCCTTTGTTCAGTCACAGCAGAGATGGCCCCACCCACTCCCTCAGTGAAGGAAGTGTTCCAACCTCCCTCAGCCCCGCCCCCTCTCCGCAGGTTACCATGGACTACAGATGCTGCATTCTGAGGCCAGGGCGTTCCGAGAATGCCAAGGGCAGACATGATGACCTTAAATGATTTCCTCTTGTGTCAATTTTGGTAAACTTTAGGAGCTAGGAAATGGTCCACTTTACAGAAATGTTCAAATTTACTGGCATTTCAGATATTCTCTGCTATAACATTGTCCTGATTCTTTCTGTATATTCTTTACTTATGTTTTGGTTTTCCTTAATCAAAGTGTGTCTTTTAAATCTTGTCAAAGAATATTCTTTGGACTTACTACCTCAACTGAATTTTATACGTTTTCTGTGGTATTAAGTTCTGCTCATATCTTTATTTATCTTTTTTCTATGTTCTCAGGGTTTATTGTTTTGATTTTCTGATGTCAATTAAAACACTTGGTTATTCATTTTAATAAATCTTTTTACTTATAAAGATTTGAATTTTTAAAGATTCCAGCTTACTTGTAAGTTTCTAAGGGTCAGGTCCTCTACATTGTGGCTGGCCAAAGGCTTAGTTCACAATATAGCAAAGTATATATTGACCTATTTTCCCCTCGACTTTCTGTGATTTCCTACATCTCCCCTTTCTTTGCAGACAAGCCATTTGAAATAAACTTAACTTATTTCACAGCCAATAACTCTTTGAAATAATGTGCATTTTTCAGAGAAATCTTCGTATATATTTAGGCAGAAAATCTGACCTGCCATAATTTTCAAAACAGCATAATTTCACTCTTCTCAGTGATGAATCTGTTGTATTACACAACCTTTGAGTATTTAGCTTTATCAATGACATGTACTTTAAAAATGTTTTAGAGATCCTACCAGTCTTTGAAAACATCCTTGTTCCTTGTTTCAGTTCCAGTTTTGTGTATCCTATCTGCCTTGCACCTGAATATTCCAACATCTGATGGTTGGCCTAGGGAATCTAATACTGGTATTGATTGTTTTTGCTGCTTGTCTCCCCTTGTAGCTGATTTCTTCATTATTGTGTAAATTTAGATCATCAGCTCATGTTTAGCTAAACAGCTGACCTTGTAAGAGGTTTAGGTGTGAACGCTCGTAAGCTTCAGCAGAAAGTCTGCAAAGATTTTTTTGTGTCCCTCCAATGAGTTACCCACGCGGACCCCTTTTTCTACAAGTGTTGGTCCACTACTCCTTCTAGAGGCTGGGACTCAGACAGGACTGCTTTGCTGCCCCCGATCTGGGATAGTGGCTTTGGGCGGCCTGTGGCCTGGGCAGGAGGCTCCCCACGTGTGTCCCACGACCCATCTGCCTGCGAACTTTAGTCACCTGGCAGGAAGCTATGATGCCCAGACCTATGGTTAGCTTTGCAGCGAGGTGTACTGCGCGGACCGGTTCCACACACACTTCAAGTAAGAGGTCGGCCTGAGTGGAAAGGTGAGAGTTTGGGCAGCTGTGCAGACAAAGAAGGCGCACTTTGGCCTGTGCCTAAATGCATCTGACACACGACTGGGCCTGCCGGGCTCTGAGGGCCCTGCCGTTGGCCCCCTTCTCCCCTGCCCTTTGTTCAGTCACAGCAGAGATGGCCCCACCCACTCCCTCAGTGAAGGCAGTGTTCCAACCTCCCTCAGCCCCGCCCCCTCTCCGCAGGTTACCATGGACTACAGATGCTGCATTCTGAGGCCAGGGCATTCCGAGAATGCCAAGGGCAGACATGATGACCTTAAATGATTTCCCCTTGTGTCAATTTTGGTAAACTTTAGGACCTAGGAAATGGTCCACTTTACACAAACGTTCAAATTTACTGCCATTTCATATACTCTCTGCTATAACATTGTCCTGATTCTTTCTGTATATTCTTTACTTATGTTTTGGTTTTCCTTAATCAAAGTGTGTCTTTTAATCTTGTCAAAGAATATTCTTTGGACTTACTAAATCACCTGAATTTTATACGTTTTCTATTGTATTAAGTTCAGCTCATATCTTTATTTATATTTTTTCTATGTTCTCAGGTTTATTGTTTTGATATTCTGATGTCAATAAAAACACTTGGTTATTCATTTTAAAAAATCTTTTTACTTATAAAGATTTGAACTTTTCTAGATTCCAGCTTACTTGTAAGTTTCTAAGGGTCAGGTCCTCTACATTGTGGCTGGCCTAAGTCTTAGTTCACCATAGAGCAATGTATATATTGACCGATTTTCACCTCGACTTTCTGTGATTCCCTACATCTCACCTTTCTTTGCAGACAAGCCATTTGAAATAACCTTAACTTATTTCACGGCCAATAAGTCTTTGAAATAATGTGTATTTTTTAGAGAAATCTTCTTATATAATTAGGCAGAAAATCTGACCTGCCATAGTTTTCAAAACAGCATAATTTCACTCTTCTCAATGTTGAATCTGTTGTATTACACAACCATTGAGTATTTAGCTTTATCAATGACATGTACTTTAAAAATGTTTTAGAGATCCTACCAGTCTTTGAAAACATCCTTTTTCCTTGTTTCAGTTCAAGTTTTATGTATACTTTCTGCCTTGCACCTGATTATTCCAACATCTGATGGTTGGCCTAGGGAATCTAATTCTGGTATTGATTGTTTTTGCTGCTTGTCTCCCCTTGTAGCTGATTTCTTCATTATTGTGTAAATTTAGAACATGAGCTCATGTTTAGCTAAACAGCTGACCTTGTAAGAGGCTTAGGTGTGAACGTTCGTAAGCTTCAGCAGAAAGTCCGCAAAGATTTTTTTGTGTTCCTCCAATGAGTTACCCGCGCGGACCCCTTTTTCTACAAGTGTTGGTCCACTACTCCCTCTAGAGGCTGGGAGTCAGACAGGACTGCTTTGCTGCCCCCGATCTGGGATAGTGGCTTTGGGCGGCCTGTGGCCTGGGCAGGAGTCTCCCCACGTGTGTCCCACGACCCATCTGCCTGCGAACTTCGGTCACCTGGCAGGAAGCTATGATGCCCAGACCTATGGTTAGCTTTGCATCGAGGTGTACTGCGCGGACCGGTTCCACACACACTTCAAGTAAGAGGGCGGCCTGAGTGGAAAGGTGAGAGTTTGGGCAGCTGTGCAGACAAAGAAGGCGCACTTTGGCCTGGGCCTAAATGCTTGTGACACACGACTGGGCCTGCCGGGCTCTGAGGGCCCTGCCCTTGGCCCCCTTCTCCCCTGCCCTTTGTTCAGTCACAGCAGAGATGGCCCCACCCACTCCCTCAGTGAAGGCAGTGTTCCAACCTCCCTCAGCCCCGCCCCCTCTCCGCAGGTAACCATGGACAA
Source organism: Mesoplodon bidens (assembly GCF_964165515.1). Lineage (NCBI taxonomy): Eukaryota > Metazoa > Chordata > Mammalia > Artiodactyla > Ziphiidae > Mesoplodon > Mesoplodon bidens. The sequence continues at coordinate 24,906,778 of NC_138180.1, read as the reverse complement.
CAGATGCTGCATTCTGAGGCCAGGGCGTTCCGAGAATGCCAAGGGCAGACATGATGACCTTAAATGATTTCCTCTTGTGTCAATTTTGGTAAAGTTTAGGAGCTAGGAAATGGTCCACTTTACAGAAATGTTCAAATTTACTGGCATTTCAGATATTCTCTGCTATAACATTGTCCTGATTCTTTCTGAATATTCTTTACTTATGTTTTGGTTTTCCTTAATCAAAGTGTGTCTTTTAAATCTTGTCAAAGAATATTCTTTGGACTTACTACCTCAACTGAATTTTATACGTTTTCTGTGGTATTAAGTTCTGCTCATATCTTTATTTATCTTTTTTCTATGTTCTCAGGGTTTATTGTTTTGATCTTCTGATGTCAATTAAAACACTTGGTTATTCATTTTAATAAATCTTTTTACTTATAAAGATTTGAATTTTTAAAGATTCCAGCTTACTTGTAAATTTCTAAGGGTCAGGTCCTCTACATTGTGGCTGGCCCAAGGCCTAGTTCACAATATAGCAAAGTATATATTGACCTATTTTCCCCGCGACTTTCTGTGATTTCCTACATCTCACCTTTCTTTGCAGACAAGCCATTTGAAATAACCTTAACTTATTTCACAGCCATTAAGTCTTTGAAATAATGTGCATTTTTCAGAGAAATCTTCTTATATATTTAGGCAGAAAATCTGACCTGCCATAGTTTTCAAAACAGCATAATTTCACCCTTCTCAATGATGAATCTGTTGTAATACACAACCTTTGAGGATTTAGCTTTATCAATGACATGTACTTTAAAAATGTTTTAGAGATCCTACCAGTCTTTGAAAACATCCTTGTTCCTTGTTTCAGTTCCAGTTTTATGTATATTTTCTGCCTTGCACCTGATTATTCCAACGTCTGATCGATGGCTAAGGGAATCTAATTCTGGTATTGATTGTTTTTGCTGCTTGTCTCCCCTTGTAGCTGATTTCTTCATTATTGTGTAAATTTAGATCATGAGCTCATGTTTAGCTAAACAGCTGACCTTGTAAGAGGCTTAGGTGTGAACGCTCGTAAGCTTCAGCAGAAAGTCGGCAAAGATTTTTTTGTGTCCCTCCAATGAGTTACCCGCGCGGACACCTTTTTCTACAAGTGTTGGTCCACTACTCCCTCTAGAGGCTGGGACTCAGACAGGACTGCTTTGCTACCCCCGATCTGGGATAGTGGTTTTGGGCGGCCTGTGGCCTGGGCAGGAGGCACCGCACGTGTGTCCCACAACCCATCTGCCTGCGAACTTTAGTCACCTGGCAGGAAGCTATGATGCCCAGACCTATGGTTAGCTTTGCATCGAGGTGCACTGCGCGGACCGGTTCCACAAACACTTCAAGTAAGAGGGCGGCCTGAGTGGAAAGGTGAGAGTTTGGGCAGCTGTGCAGACAAAGAAGGCGCACTTTGGCCTGGGCCTAAAAGCTTGTGACACACGACTGGGCCTGCCGGGCTCTGAGGGCCCTGCCCTTGGCCCCCTTCTCCCCTGCCCTTTGTTCAGTCACAGCAGAGATGGCCCCACCCACTCCCTCAGTGAAGGAAGTGTTCCAACCTCCCTCAGCCCCGCCCCCTCTCCGCAGGTTACCATGGACTACAGATGCTGCATTCTGAGGCCAGGGCATTCCGAGAATGCCAAGGGCAGACATGATGACCTTAAATGATTTCCCCTTGTGTCAATTTTGGTAAACTTTAGGACCTAGGAAATGGTCCACTTTACACAAACGTTCAAATTTACTGCCATTTCATATACTCTCTGCTATAACATTGTCCTGATTCTTTCTGTATATTCTTTACTTATGTTTTGGTTTTCCTTAATCAAAGTGTGTCTTTTAATCTTGTCAAAGAATATTCTTTGGACTTACTAAATCACCTGAATTTTATACGTTTTCTATTGTATTAAGTTCAGCTCATATCTTTATTTATATTTTTTCTATGTTCTCAGGTTTATTGTTTTGATATTCTGATGTCAATAAAAACACTTGGTTATTCATTTTAAAAAATATTTTACTTATAAAGATTTGAACTTTTCTAGATTCCAGCTTACTTGTAAGTTTCTAAGGGTCAGGTCCTCTACATTGTGGCTGGCCTAAGTCTTAGTTCACCATAGAGCAATGTATATATTGACCTATTTTCCCCTCGACTTTCTGTGATTCCCTACATCTCACCTTTCTTTGCAGACAAGCCATTTGAAATAACCTTAACTTATTTCACGGCCAATAAGTCTTTGAAATAATGTGTATTTTTTAGAGAAATCTTCTTATATAATTAGGCAGAAAATCTGACCTGCCATAGTTTTCAAAACAGCATAATTTCACTCTTCTCAATGTTGAATCTGTTGTATTACACAACCATTGAGTATTTAGCTTTATCAATGACATGTACTTTAAAAATGTTTTAGAGATCCTACCAGTCTTTGAAAACATCCTTTTTCCTTGTTTCAGTTCAAGTTTTATGTATACTTTCTGCCTTGCACCTGATTATTCCAACATCTGATGGTTGGCCTAGGGAATCTAATTCTGGTATTGATTGTTTTTGCTGCTTGTCTCCCCTTGTAGCTGATTTCTTCATTATTGTGTAAATTTAGATCATGAGCTCATGTTTAGCTAAACAGCTGACCTTGTAAGAGGCTTAGGTGTGAACGCTCGTAAGCTTCAGCAGAAAGTCCGCAAAGATTTTTTTGTGTTCCTCCAATGAGTTACCCGCGCGGACCCCTTTTTCTACAAGTGTTGGTCCACTACTCCCTCTAGAGGCTGGGAGTCAGACAGGACTGCTTTGCTGCCCCCGATCTGGGATAGTGGCTTTGGGCGGCCTGTGGCCTGGGCAGGAGGCTCCCCACGTGTGTCCCACGACCCATCTGCCTGCGAACTTTAGTCACCTGGCAGGAAGCTATGATGCCCAGACCTATGGTTAGCTTTGCAGCGAGGTGTACTGCGCGGACCGGTTCCACACACACTTCAAGTAAGAGATCGGCCTGAGTGGAAAGGTGAGAGTTTGGGCAGCTGTGCAGACAAAGAAGGCGCACTTTGGCCTGTGCCTAAATGCATCTGACACACGACTGGGCCTGCCGGGCTCTGAGGGCCCTGCCGTTGGCCCCCTTCTCCCCTGCCCTTTGTTCAGTCACAGCAGAGATGGCCCCACCCACTCCCTCAGTGAAGGCAGTGTTCCAACCTCCCTCAGCCCCGCCCCCTCTCCGCAGGTTACCATGGACTACAGATGCTGCATTCTGAGGCCAGGGCATTCCGAAAATGCCAAGGGCAGACATGATGACCTTAAATGATTTCCCCTTGTGTCAATTTTGGTAAAGTTTTGGAGCTAGGAAATGGTCCACTTTACAGAAATGTTCAAATTTACTGGCATTTCAGATATTCTCTGCTATAACATTGTCCTGATTCTTTCTGTATATTCTTTACTTATGTTTTGGTTTTCCTTAATCAAAGTGTGTCTTTTAATCTTGTCAAAGAATATTCTTTGGACTTACTACATCACCTGAATTTTATATGTTTTCTATTGTATTAAGTTCTGCTCATATCTTTATTTATATTTTTTCTATGTTCTCAGGTTTATTGTTTTGATATTCTGATGTCAATTAAAACACTTGGTTATTCATTTTAAAAAATCTTTTTACTTATAAAGATTTGAACTTTTCTAGATTCCAGCTTACTTGTAAGTTTCTAAGGGTCAGGTCCTCTACATTGTGGCTGGCCTAAGTCTAAGTTCACCATATAGCAATGTATATATTGACCTATTTTCCCCTCGACTTTCTGTGATTCCCTACATCTCACCTTTCTTTGCAGACAAGCCATTTGAAATAACCTTAACTTATTTCACGGCCAATAAGTCTTTGAAATAATGTGTTATTTTTAGAGAAATCTTCTTATATAATTAGGCAGAAAAATCTGACCTGCCATAGTTTTCAAAACAGCATAATTTCACTCTTCTCAATGTTGAATCTGTTGTATTACACAACCATTGAGTATTTAGCTTTATCAATGACATGTACTTTAAAAATGTTTTAGAGATCCTACCAGTCTTTGAAAACATCCTTTTTCCTTCTTTCAGTTCAAGTTTTATGTATACTTTCTGCCTTGCACCTGATTATTCCAACATCTGATGGTTGGCCTAGGGAATCTAATCCTTGTATTGATTGTTTTTGCTGCTTGTCTCCCCTTGTAGATGATTTCTTCATTATTGTGTAAATTTAGATCATGAGCTCATGTTTAGCTAAACATCTGACTTTGTAAGAGGCTTAAGTGTGAACAGTCATAAGCTTCATCAGAAAGTCCGCAAAGATTTATTTGTGTCCCTCCAATGAGTTGCCTGCGAGGACCCCGTTTCCTACAAGGGTTGGTCCACTACTCCCTCTAGAAGCACGGCCTCAGACAGGGCTGCTTTGCGCCCCACGATCTGGGGCAGTGGCATTGGGCGGCCTGTGGCCTGGGGAGGAGCCTCTCTGCGTGTGTCCCAGGGACCCATCTTCCTGCGAAATTCGGTCACCTGGCAGGAATCTACGATGCCCAGAACTATGCAGCGAGGTGTAATGCGTGGACAAGTTCCACACACACTTCAAGTAAGAGGGCGGCCTGAGTGGAAAGGTGAGAGTTTGTGCCGCTGTGCAGACAAAGAAGGCGCCCTTTGTCCTGGGCCAAAATGCTTGTGACACCCCACTGGGCCTGCCGGGCTCTGAGGGCCCTGCCCTGGGCCCCCTGCTCCCCTGCCCTTTGTTCAGTCACAGCAGAGATGGCCACACCCACTCCCTCTGTGAGGGCAGAGTTCCAAACTCCCTCAGCACCGCCCTCTCTCGGAAGGTTACCATGGACTAAAGATGTTGTATTCTGAGTCCAGGGCATTCCGAGAATGCCAAGGGCAGACATGATGACCTTAAATGATTTCCTCTTGTGTCAGTTTTGGTAAATTTTAGGAGCTAGGCACTTGTCCACTTTACACAAACGTTCAAATTTACTGGCATTTCATATATTCTCTGCTACAACATTGTCCTGATTCTTTCTGTATATTCTTTACTTATGTTTTGGTTTTCCTTAATCAAAGTGTGTCTTTTAAATCTTGTCAAAGAATATTCTTTGGACTTACTACCTCAACTGAATTTTATACGTTTTCTGTGGTATTAAGTTCTGCTCATACCTTTATTTATCTTTTTTCTATGTTCTCAGGGTTTATTGCTTTGATCTTCTGATGTCAATTAAAACACATGGTTATTCATTTTAATAAATCTTTTTACTTATAAAGATTTGAGTTTTTAAAGATTCCTGCTTACTTGTAAGTTTCTAAGGGTCAGGTCCTCTACATTGTGGCTGGCCAAAGGCTTAGTTCACAATATAGCAAAGTATATATTGACCTATTTTCCCCGCGACTTTCTGTGATTTCCTACATCTCACCTTTCTTTGCAGACAAGCCATTTGAAATAAACTTAACTTATTTCACAGCCAATAACTCTTTGAAATAATGTGCATTTTTCAGAGAAATCTTCTTATATATTTAGGCAGAAAATCTGACCTGCCATAATTTTCAAAACAGCATAATTTCACTCTTCTCAATGATAAATCTGTGGTATTACACAACCTTTGAGTATTTAGCTTTATCAATGACATGTACGTTAAAAATGTTTTAGAGATCCTACCAGTCTTTGAAAAAATCCTTGTTCCTTGTTTCAGTTCCAGTTTTGTGTATACTTTCTGCCTTGCACCTGATTATTCCAACATCTGATGGTTGGCCTAGGGAATCTACTTCTGGTATTGATTGTTTTTGCTGCTTGTCTCCCCTTGTAGCTGATGTCTTCATTATTGTGTAAATTTAGATCATGAGCTCATGTTTAGCTAAACAGCTGACCTTGTAAGAGGCTTAGGTGTGAACGCTCGTAAGCTTCACCAGAAAGTCCGCAAAGTTTTTTTTGTGTCCCTCCAATGAGTTACCCACGCGGACCCCTTTTTCTACAAGTGTTGGTCCACTACTCCCTCTAGAGGCTGGGACTCAGACAGGACTGCTTTGCTACCCCCGATCTGGGATAGTGGTTTTGGGCGGCCTGTGGCCTGGGCAGGAGGCACCGCACGTGTGTCCCACAACCCATCTGCCTGCGAACTTCGGTCACCTGGCAGGAAGCTATGATGCCCAGACCTATGGTTAGCTTTGCATCGAGGTGCACTGCGCGGACCGGTTCCACACACACTTCAAGTAAGAGGGCGGCCTGAGTGGAAAGGTGAGAGTTTGGGCAGCTGTGCAGACAAAGAAGGCGCACTTTGGCCTGGGCCTAAATGCTTGTGACACACGACTGGGCCTGCCGGGCTCTGAGGGCCCTGCCCTTGGCCCCCTTCTCCCCTGCCCTTTGTTCAGTCACAGCAGAGATGGCCCCACCCACTCCCCCAGTGAAGGCAGTGTTCCAACCTCCCTCAGCCCCGCCCCCTCTCCGCAGGTTACCATGGACTACAGATGCTGCATTCTGAGGCCAGGGCATTCCGAGAATGCCAAGGGCAGACATGATGACCTTAAATGATTTCCTCTTGTGTCAATTTTAGTAAACTTTAGGAGCTAGGAAATGGTCCACTTTACACAAACGTTCAAATTTACTGCCATTTCATATACTCTCTGCTATAACATTGTCCTCATTCTTTCTGTATATTCTTTACTTATGTTTTGGTTTTCCTTAATCAAAGTGTGTCTTTTAATCTTGTCAAAGAATATTCTTTGGACTTACTACATCACCTGAATTTTATATGTTTTCTATTGTATTAAGTTCTGCTCATATCTTTATTTATATTTTTTCTATGTTCTCAGGTTTATTGTTTTGATATTCTGATGTCAATAAAAACACTTGGTTATTCATTTTAAAAAATCTTTTTACTTATAAAGATTTGAACTTTTCTAGATTCCAGCTTACTTGTAAGTTTCTAAGGGTCAGGTCCTCTACATTGTGGCTGGCCTAAGTCTAAGTTCACCATATAGCAATGTATATATTGACCTATTTTCCCCTCGACTTTCTGTGATTCCCTACATCTCACCTTTCTTTGCAGACAAGCCATTTGAAATAACCTTAACTTATTTCACGGCCAATAAGTCTTTGAAATAATGTGTTATTTTTAGAGAAATCTTCTTATATAATTAGGCAGAAAAATCTGACCTGCCATAGTTTTCAAAACAGCATAATTTCACTCTTCTCAATGTTGAATCTGTTGTATTACACAACCATTGAGTATTTAGCTTTATCAATGACATGTACTTTAAAAATGTTTTAGAGATCCTACCAGTCTTTGAAAACATCCTTTTTCCTTGTTTCAGTTCAAGTTTTATGTATACTTTCTGCCTTGCACCTGATTATTCCAACATCTGATGGTTGGCCTAGGGAATCTAATCCTTGTATTGATTGTTTTTGCTGCTTGTCTTCCCTTGTAGCTGATTTCTTCATTATTGTGTAAATTTAGATCATGAGCTCATGTTTAGCTAAACATCTGACTTTGTAAGAGGCTTAAGTGTGAACACTCATAAGCTTCATCAGAAAGTCCGCAAAGATTTATTTGTGTCCCTCCAATGAGTTGCCTGCGAGGACCCCGTTTCCTACAAGGGTTGGTCCACTACTCCCTCTAGAAGCACGGCCTCAGACAGGGCTGCTTTGCGCCCCACGATCTGGGGCAGTGGCATTGGGCGGCCTGTTGCACGGGGAAGAGCCACTCTGCGTGTGTCCCAGGGACCCATCTTCCTGCGAACTTCGGTCACCTGGCAGGAATCTACGATGCCCAGAACTATGCAGCGAGGTGTAATGCGTGGACAGGTTCCACACACACTTCAAGTAAGAGGGCGGCCTGAGTGGAAAGGTGAGAGTTTGTGCCGCTGTGCAGACAAAGAAGGCGCCCTTTGTCCTGGGCCTAAATGCTTGTGACACCCCACTGGGCCTGCCGGGCTCTGAGGGCCCTGCCCTGGGCCCCCTGCTCCCCTGCCCTTTGTTCAGTCACAGCAGAGATGGCCACACCCACTCCCTCTGTGAGGGCAGTGTTCCAAACTCCCTCAGCCCCGCCCCCTCTCGGCAGGTTTCCATGGACTAAAGATGTTGTATTCTGAGTCCAGGGCATTCCGAGAATGCCAAGGGCAGACATGATGACCTTAAATGATTTCCTCTTGTGTCAGTTTTGGTAAATTTTAGGAGCTAGGAACTTGTCCACTTTACACAAACGTTCAAATTTACTGGCATTTCATATATTCTCCGCTACAACATTGTCCTGATTCTTTCTGTATATTCTTTACTTATGTTTTGGTTTTCCTTAATCAAAGTGTGTCTTTTAAATCTTGTCAAAGAATATTCTTTGGACTTACTACCGCAACTGAATTTTATACGTTTTCTGTGGTATTAAGTTCTGCTCATACCTTTATTTATCTTTTTTCTATGTTCTCAGGGTTTATTGCTTTGATCTTCTGATGTCAATTAAAACACTTGGTTATTCATTTTAATAAATCTTTTTACTTATAAAGATTTGAGTTTTTAAAGATTCCTGCTTACTTGTAAGTTTCTAAGGGTCAGGTCCCCTACATTGTGGCTGGCCAAAGGCTTAGTTCACAATATAGCAAAGTATATATTGACCTATTTTCCCCGCGACTTTCTGTGATTTCCTACATCTCACCTTTCTTTGCAGACAAGCCATTTGAAATAAACTTAACTTATTTCACAGCCAATAACTCTTTGAAATAATGTGCATTTTTCAGAGAAATCTTCTTATATATTTAGGCAGAAAATCTGACCTGCCATAATTTTCAAAACAGCATAATTTCACTCTTCTCAATGATAAATCTGTGGTATTACACAACCTTTGAGTATTTAGCTTTATCAATGACATGTACGTTAAAAATGTTTTAGAGATCCTACCAGTCTTTGAAAACATCCTTGTTCCTTGTTTCAGTTCCAGTTTTGTGTATACTTTCTGCCTTGCACCTGATTTTTCCAACAACTGATGGTTGGCCTAGGGAATCTACTTCTGGTATTGATTGTTTTTGCTGCTTGTCTCCCCTTGTAGCTGATGTCTTCATAATTGTGTAAATTTAGATCATGAGCTCATGTTTAGCTAAACAGCTGACCTTGTAAGAGGCTTATGTGTGAACGCTCGTAAGCTTCACCAGAAAGTCCGCAAAGTTTTTTTTGTGTCCCTCCAATGAGTTACCCACGCGGACCCCTTTTTCTACAAGTGTTGGTCCACTACTCCCTCTAGAGCCTGGGACTCAGACAGGACTGCTTTGCTGCCCCCGATCTGGGATAGTAGCTTTGGGCGGCCTGTGGCCTGGGCAGGAGGCTCCCCACGTGTGTCCCACGACCCATCTGCCTGCGAACTTCGGTCACCTGGCAGGAAGCTATGATGCCCAGACCTATGGTTAGCTTTGCAGCGAGGTGTACTGCGCGGACCGGTTCCACAGACACTTCAAGTAAGAGGGCGGCCTGAGTGGAAAGGTGAGAGTTTGGGCAGCTGTGCAGACAAAGAAGGCGCACTTTGGCCTGAGCCTAAATGCTTCTGACACACGACTGGGCCTGCCGGGCTCTGAGGGCCCTGCCGTTGACCACCTTCTCCCATGCCCTTTGTTCAGTCACATCAGAGATTGCCCCACCCACTCCCTCAGTGAAGGCAGTGATCCAACCTCCCTCAGCCCCACCCCCACTCCGCAGGTTACCATGGACTACAGATACTGCATTCTGAGGCCAGGGCATCCCGAGAATGCCAAGGGCAGACATGATGACCTTAAATGATTTCCTCTTGTGTCAATTTTGGTAAACTTTAGGAGCTAGGAAATGGTCCACTTTACAGAAATGTTCAAATTTACTGGCATTTCAGATATTCTCTGCTATAACATTTTCCTGATTCTTTCTGTATATTCTTTACTTATGTTATGGTTTTCCTTAATCAAAGTGTGTCTTTTAATCTTGTCAAAGAATATTCTTTGGACTTACTACCTCAACTGAATTTTATACGTTTTCTGTGGTATTAAGTTCTGCTCATATCTTTATTTACCTTTTTTCTATGTTCTCAGGGTTTATTGTTTTGATCTTCTGATGTCAATTAAAACACTTGGTTATTCATTTTAATCAAACTTTTTACTTATAAAGATTTGAATTTTTAGAGATTCCAGCTTACTTGTAAGTTTCTAAGGGTCAGGTCCTCTACATTGTGGCTGGCCAAAGGCTTAGTTCACAATATAGCAAAGTATATATTGACCTATTTTCCCCTCGACTTTCTGTGATTTCCTACATCTCACCTTTCTTTGCAGACAAGCCATTTGAAATAACCTTAACTTATTTCACAGCCAATAAGTCTTTGAAATAATGTGCATTTTTCAGAGAAATCTTCTTATATATTTAGGCAGAAAATCTGACCTGCCATAGTTTTCAAAACAGCATAATTTCACTCTTCTCAATGATGAATCTGTTGTATTACACAACCTTTGAGTATTTAGCTTTATCAATGACATGTACTTTAAAAATGTTTTAGAGATCCTACCAGTCTTTGAAAACATCCTTGTTCCTTGTTTCAGTTCCAGTTTTATGTATATTTTCTGCCTTGCACCTGATTATTCCAACGTCTGATCGATGGCTTAGGGAATCTAATTCTGGTATTGATTGTTTTTGCTGATTGTCTCCCCCTGTAGCTGATTTCTTCATTATTGTGTAAATTTACCTCATGAGCTCATGTTTAGCTAAACATCTGACTTTGTAAGAGGCTTAGGTGTGAACACTCGTAAGCTTCATCAGAAAGTCCGCAAAAATTTATTTGTGTCCCTCCAATGAGTTGCCCGCGAGGACCCCGTTTTCTACAAGGGTTGGTCCACTACTCCCTCTAGAGGCACGGCCTCAGACAGGGCTGCTTTGCGCCCCACGATCTGGGGCAGTGGCATTGGGCGGCCTGTGGCCCGGGGAGGAGCCTCTCTGCGTGTGTCCCAGGGACCCATCTGCCTGCGAACTTCGGTCACCTGGCAGGAATCTACGATGCCCAGACCTATGGTTAGCTCTGCAGCGAGGTGTACTGCGCAGACAGGTTCCACACACACTTCAAGTAAGAGGGCGGCCTGAGTGGAAAGGTGAGAGTTTGTGCCGCTGTGCAGACAAAGAAGGCGCCCTTTGTCCTGGGCCTAAATGCTTGTGACACCCCACTGGCCCTGCCGGGCTTTGATGGCCCTGCCCTGGGCCCCCTGCTCCCCTGCCCTTTGTTCAGTGACATCAGAGATGGCCACACACACTCCCTCTGTGAGGGCAGTGTTCCTACCTCCCTCAGCCCCGCCCCCTCTCCGCAGGTTACCATGGACTACAGATGCTGCATTCTGAGACTAGGGCATTCCGAGAATGCCAAGGGCAGACATGATGACCTTAAATGATTTCCTCTTGTGTCAGTTTTGGTAAATTTTAGGAGATACAAACTGGTCCACTTTACACAAACGTTCAAATTTACTGGCATTTCATATACTCTCTGCTATAACATTCTCCTGATTCTTTCTGTATATTCTTTACTTATGTTTTGGTGTTCCTTAATCTAAGTGTGTCTTTTAATCTTGTCAAAGAATATTCTTTGGACTTACTACATCACCTGAATTTTATACGTTTTCTATTGTATTAAGTTCTGCTCATATCTTTATTTATATTTTTTCTATGTTCTCAGGTTTATTGTTTTGAACTTCTGATGTCAATTGAAACACTTGGTTATTCAATTTAATAAATCTTTTTACTTATAAAGATTTGAACTTTTCACGATTCCAGCTTACTTGTAAGTTTCTAAGGGTCAGGTCCTCTACATTGTGGCTGGCCTAAGTCTTAGTTCACCATATAGCAATGTGTATATTGATCTATTTTCCCCTCGACTTTCTGTGATTCCCTACATCTCACCTTTCTTTGCACTCAAGCCATTTGAAATACCCTTAACTTATTTCACAGCCAATAAGTCTTTGAAATAATGTGTATTTTTTAGAGAAATCTTCTTATATAATTAGGCAGAAAATCTGACCTGCCATAGTTTTCAAAACAGCATAATTTCACTCTTCTCAATGATGAATCTGTTGTATTACACAACCATTGAGTATTTAGCTTTATCAATGACATGTACTTTAAAAATGTTTTAGAGATCCTACCAGTCTTTGAAAACATCCTTGTTCCTTGTTTCAGTTCCAGTTTTGTGTATACTTTGTGCCTTGCACCTGATTATTCAACATCTAATGGTTGGCCTAAGGAATCTAATTCTGGTATTGATTGTTTTTGCTGCTTGTCTCCCCTTGTAGCTGATTTCTTCATTATTGTGTAAATTTAGATCATGAGCTCATGTTTAGCTAAACAGCTGACCTTGTAAGAGGCTTAGGTGTGAACGCTCGTGAGCTTCAGCAGAAAGTCGGCAAAGATTTTTTTGTGTCCCTCCAATGAGTCACCCACGCGGACACCTTTTTCTACAAGTGTTGGTCCACTACTCCCTCTAGAGGCTGGGACTCAGACAGGACTGCTTTGCTACCCCCGATCTGGGATAGTGGTTTTGGGCGGCCTGTGGCCTGGGCAGGAGGCACCGCACGTGTGTCCCACAACCCATCTGCCTGCGAACTTCGGTCACCTGGCAGGAAGCTATGATGCCCAGACCTATGGTTAGCTTTGCATCGAGGTGCACTGCGCGGACCGGTTCCACACACACTTCAAGTAAGAGGGCGGCCTGAGTGGAAAGGTGAGAGTTTGGGCAGCTGTGCAGACAAAGAAGGCGCACTTTGGCCTGGGCCTAAATGCTTGTGACACACGACTGGGCCTGCCGGGCTCTGAGGGCCCTGCCCTTGGCCCCCTTCTCCCCTGCCCTTTGTTCAGTCACAGCAGAGATGGCCCCACCCACTCCCTCAGTGAAGGAAGTGTTCCAACCTCCCTCAGCCCCGCCCCCTCTCCGCAGGTAACCATGGACTACAGATGCTGCATTCTGAGGCCAGGGCGTTCCGAGAATGCCAAGGGCAGACATGATGACCTTAAATGATTTCCTCTTGTGTCAATTTTGGTAAACTTTAGGAGCTAGGAAATGGTCCACTTTACAGAAATGTTCAAATTTACTGGCATTTCAGATATTCTCTGCTATAACATTGTCCTGATTCTTTCTGTATATTCTTTACTTATGTTTTGGTTTTCCTTAATCAAAGTGTGTCTTTTAAATCTTGTCAAAGAATATTCTTTGGACTTACTACCTCAACTGAATTTTATACGTTTTCTGTGGTATTAAGTTCTGCTCATATCTTTATTTATCTTTTTTCTATGTTCTCAGGGTTTATTGTTTTGATTTTCTGATGTCAATTAAAACACTTGGTTATTCATTTTAATAAATCTTTTTACTTATAAAGATTTGAATTTTTAAAGATTCCAGCTTACTTGTAAGTTTCTAAGGGTCAGGTCCTCTACATTGTGGCTGGCCAAAGGCTTAGTTCACAATATAGCAAAGTATATATTGACCTATTTTCCCCTCGACTTTCTGTGATTTCCTACATCTCACCTTTCTTTGCAGACAAGCCATTTGAAATAAACTTAACTTATTTCACAGCCAATAACTCTTTGAAATAATGTGCATTTTTCAGAGAAATCTTCGTATATATTTAGGCAGAAAATCTGACCTGCCATAATTTTCAAAACAGCATAATTTCACTCTTCTCAATGATGTATCTGTTGTATTACACAACCTTTGAGTATTTAGCTTTATCAATGACATGTACTTTAAAAATGTTTTAGAGATCCTACCAGTCTTTGAAAACATCCTTGTTCCTTGTTTCAGTTCCAGTTTTGTGTATCCTATCTGCCTTGCACCTGAATATTCCAACATCTGATGGTTGGCCTAGGGAATCTAATACTGGTATTGATTGTTTTTGCTGCTTGTCTCCCCTTGTAGCTGATTTCTTCATTATTGTGTAAATTTAGATCATCAGCTCATGTTTAGCTAAACAGCTGACCTTGTAAGAGGTTTAGGTGTGAACGCTCGTAAGCTTCAGCAGAAAGTCTGCAAATATTTTTTTGTGTCCCTCCAATGAGTTACCCACGCGGACCCCTTTTTCTACAAGTGTTGGTCCACTACTCCCTCTAGAGGCTGGGACTCAGACAGGACTGCTTTGCTGCCCCCGATCTGGGATAGTGGCTTTGCGCGGCCTGTGGCCTGGGCAGGAGGCTCCCCACGTGTGTCCCACGACCCATCTGCCTGTGAACTTTAGTCACCTGGCAGGAAGCTATGATGCCCAGACCTATGGTTAGCTTTGCAGCGAGGTGTACTGCGCGGACCGGTTCCACACACACTTCAAGTAAGAGGTCGGCCTGAGTGGAAAGGTGAGAGTTTGGGCAGCTGTGCAGACAAAGAAGGCGCACTTTGGCCTGTGCCTAAATGCATCTGACACACGACTGGGCCTGCCGGGCTCTGAGGGCCCTGCCGTTGGCCCCCTTCTCCCCTGCCCTTTGTTCAGTCACAGCAGACATGGCCCCAACCACTCCCTCAGTGAAGGCAGTGTTCCAACCTCCCTCAGCCCCGCCCCCTCTCCGCAGGTTACCATGGACTACAGATGCTGCATTCTGAGGCCAGGGCATTCCGAGAATGCCAAGGGCAGACATGATGACCTTAAATGATTTCCCCTTGTGTCAATTTTGGTAAAGTTTAGGAGCTAGGAAATGGTCCACTTTACAGAAATGTTCAAATTTACTGGCATTTCAGATACTCTCTGCTATAACATTGTCCTGATTCTTTCTGTATATTCTTTACTTATGTTTTGGTTTTCCTTAATCAAAGTGTGTCTTTTAATCTTGTCAAAGAATATTCTTTGGACTTACTACATCACCTGAATTTTATTTGTTTTCTATTGTATTAAGTTCTGCTCATATCTTTATTTATATTTTTTCTATGTTCTCAGGTTTATTGTTTTGATATTCTGATGTCAATTAAAACACTTGGTTATTCATTTTAAAAAATCTTTTTACTTATAAAGATTTGAACTTTTCTAGATTCCAGCTTACTTGTAAGTTTCTAAGGGTCAGGTCCTCTACATTGTGGCTGGCCTAAGTCTAAGTTCACCATATAGCAATGTATATATTGACCTATTTTCCCCTCGACTTTCTGTGATTCCCTACATCTCACCTTTCTTTGCAGACAAGCCATTTGAAATAACCTTAACTTATTTCACGGCCAATAAGTCTTTGAAATAATGTGTTATTTTTAGAGAAATCTTCTTATATAATTAGGCAGAAAAATCTGACCTGCCATAGTTTTCAAAACAGCATAATTTCACTCTTCTCAATGTTGAATCTGTTGTATTACACAACCATTGAGTATTTAGCTTTATCAATGACATGTACTTTAAAAATGTTTTAGAGATCCTACCAGTCTTTGAAAACATCCTTTTTCCTTCTTTCAGTTCAAGTTTTATGTATACTTTCTGCCTTGCACCTGATTATTCCAACATCTGATGGTTGGCCTAGGGAATCTAATCCTTGTATTGATTGTTTTTGCTGCTTGTCTCCCCTTGTAGCTGATTTCTTCATTATTGTGTAAATTTAGATCATGAGCTCATGTTTAGCTAAACATCTGACTTTGTAAGAGGCTTAAGTGTGAACACTCATAAGCTTCATCAGAAAGTCCGCAAAGATTTATTTGTGTCCCTCCAATGAGTTGCCTGCGAGGACCCCGTTTCCTACAAGGGTTGGTCCACTACTCCCTCTAGAAGCACGGCCTCAGACAGGGCTGCTTTGCGCCCCACGATCTGGGGCAGTGGCATTGGGCGGCCTGTGGCCCGGGGAGGAGCCTCTCTGCGTGTGTCCCAGGGACCCATCTTCCTGCGAACTTCGGTCACCTGGCAGGAATCTACGATGCCCAGAACTATGCAGCGAGGTGTAATGCGTGGACAGGTTCCACACACACTTCAAGTAAGAGGGCGGCCTGAGTGGAAAGGTGAGAGTTTGTGCCGCTGTGCAGACAAAGAAGGCGCCCTTTGTCCTGGGCCTAAATGCTTGTGACACCCCACTGGGCCTGCCGGGCTCTGAGGGCCCTGCCCTGGGCCCCCTGCTCCCCTGCCCTTTGTTCAGTCACAGCAGAGATGGCCACACCCACTCCCTCTGTGAGGGCAGTGTTCCAAACTCCCTCAGCCCCGCCCCCTCTCGGCAGGTTACCATGGACTAAAGATGTTGTATTCTGAGTCCAGGGCATTCCGAGAATGCCAAGGGCAGACATGATGACCTTAAATGATTTCCTCTTGTGTCAGTTTTGGTAAATTTTAGGAGCTAGGAACTTGTCCACTTTACACAAACGTTCAAATTTACTGGCATTTCATATATTCTCTGCTACAACATTGTCCTGATTCTTTCTGTATATTCTTTACTTATGTTTTGGTTTTCCTTAATCAAAGTGTGTCTTTTAAATCTTGTCAAAGAATATTCTTTGGACTTACTACCTCAACTGAATTTTATACGTTTTCTGTGGTATTAAGTTCTGCTCATACCTTTATTTATCTTTTTTCTATGTTCTCAGGGTTTATTGCTTTGATCTTCTGATGTCAATTAAAACACATGGTTATTCATTTTAATAAATCTTTTTACTTATAAAGATTTGAGTTTTTAAAGATTCCTGCTTACTTGTAAGTTTCTAAGGGTCAGGTCCTCTACATTGTGGCTGGCCAAAGGCTTAGTTCACAATATAGCAAAGTATATATTGACCTATTTTCCCCGCGACTTTCTGTGATTTCCTACATCTCACCTTTCTTTACAGACAAGCCTTTTGAAATAAACTTAACTTATTTCACAGCCAATAACTCTTTGAAATAATGTGCATTTTTCAGAGAAATCTTCTTATATATTTAGGCAGAAAATCTGACCTGCCATAATTTTCAAAACAGCATAATTTCACTCTTCTCAATGATAAATCTGTGGTATTACACAACCTTTGAGTATTTAGCTTTATCAATGACATGTACGTTAAAAATGTTTTAGAGATCCTACCAGTCTTTGAAAACATCCTTGTTCCTTGTTTCAGTTCCAGTTTTGTGTATACTTTCTGCCTTGCACCTGATTATTCCAACATCTGATGGTTGGCCTAGGGAATCTACTTCTGGTATTGATTGTTTTTGCTGCTTGTCTCCCCTTGTAGCTGATGTCTTCATAATTGTGTAAATTTAGATCATGAGCTCATGTTTAGCTAAACAGCTGACCTTGTAAGAGGCTTAGGTGTGAACGCTCGTAAGCTTCAGCAGAAAGTCGGCAAAGATTTTTTTGTGTCCCTCCAATGAGTTACCCGCGCGGACACCTTTTTCTACAAGTGTTGGTCCACTACTCCCTCTAGAGGCTGGGACTCAGACAGGACTGCTTTGCTACCCCCGATCTGGGATAGTGGTTTTGGGCGGCCTGTGGCCTGGGCAGGAGGCACCGCACGTGTGTCCCACAACCCATCTGCCTGCGAACTTTAGTCACCTGGCAGGAAGCTATGATGCCCAGACCTATGGTTAGCTTTGCATCGAGGTGCACTGCGCGGACCGGTTCCACACACACTTCAAGTAAGAGGGCGGCCTGAGTGGAAAGGTGAGAGTTTGGGCAGCTGTGCAGACAAAGAAGGCGCACTTTGGCCTGGGCCTAAAAGCTTGTGACACAGGACTGGGCCTGCCGGGCTCTGAGGGCCCTGCCCTTGGCCCCCTTCTCCCCTGCCCTTTGTTCAGTCACAGCAGAGATGGCCCCACCCACTCCCTCAGTGAAGGAAGTGTTCCAACCTCCCTCAGCCCCGCCCCCTCTCCGCAGGTTACCATGGACTACAGATGCTGCATTCTGAGGCCAGGGCGTTCCGAGAATGCCAAGGGCAGACATGATGACCTTAAATGATTTCCTCTTGTGTCAATTTTGGTAAACTTTAGGAGCTAGGAAATGGTCCACTTTACAGAAATGTTCAAATTTACTGGCATTTCAGATATTCTCTGCTATAACATTGTCCTGATTCTTTCTGTATATTCTTTACTTATGTTTTGGTTTTCCTTAATCAAAGTGTGTCTTTTAAATCTTGTCAAAGAATATTCTTTGGACTTACTACCTCAACTGAATTTTATACGTTTTCTGTGGTATTAAGTTCTGCTCATATCTTTATTTATCTTTTTTCTATGTTCTCAGGGTTTATTGTTTTGATTTTCTGATGTCAATTAAAACACTTGGTTATTCATTTTAATAAATCTTTTTACTTATAAAGATTTGAACTTTTCTAGATTCCAGCTTACTTGTAAGTTTCTAAGTGTCAGGTCCTCTACATTGTGGCTGGCCTAAGTCTTAGTTCACCATAGAGCAATGTATATATTGACCTATTTTCCCCTCGACTTTCTGTGATTCCCTACATCTCACCTTTCTTTGCAGACAAGCCATTTGAAATAACCTTAACTTATTTCACGGCCAATAAGTCTTTGAAATAATGTGTATTTTTTAGAGAAATCTTCTTATATAATTAGGCAGAAAATCTGACCTGCCATAGTTTTCAAAACAGCATAATTTCACTCTTCTCAATGTTGAATCTGTTGTATTACACAACCATTGAGTATTTAGCTTTATCAATGACATGTACTTTAAAAATGTTTTAGAGATCCTACCAGTCTTTGAAAACATCCTTTTTCCTTGTTTCAGTTCAAGTTTTATGTATACTTTCTGCCTTGCACCTGATTATTCCAACATCTGATGGTTGGCCTAGGGAATCTAATTCTGGTATTGATTGTTTTTGCTGCTTGTCTCCCCTTGTAGCTGATTTCTTCATTATTGTGTAAATTTAGATCATGAGCTCATGTTTAGCTAAACAGCTGACCTTGTAAGAGGCTTAGGTGTGAACGTTCGTAAGCTTCAGCAGAAAGTCCGCAAAGATTTTTTTGTGTTCCTCCAATGAGTTACCCACGAGGACCCCTTTTTCTACAAGTGTTGGTCCACTACTCCTTCTAGAGGCTGGGACTCAGACAGGACTGCTTTGCTGCCCCCGATCTGGGATAGTGGCTTTGGGCGGCCTGTGGCCTGGGCAGGAGGCTCCCCACGTGTGTCCCACGACCCATCTGCCTGCGAACTTTAGTCACCTGGCAGGAAGCTATGATGCCCAGACCTATGGTTAGCTTTGCAGCGAGGTGTACTGCGCGGACCGGTTCCACACACACTTCAAGTAAGAGGTCGGCCTGAGTGGAAAGGTGAGAGTTTGGGCAGCTGTGCAGACAAAGAAGGCGCACTTTGGCCTGTGCCTAAATGCATCTGACACACGACTGGGCCTGCCGGGCTCTGAGGGCCCTGCTGTTGGCCCCCTTCTCCCCTGCCCTTTGTTCAGTCACAGCAGAGATGGCCCCACCCACTCCCTCAGTGAAGGCAGTGTTCCAACCTCCCTCAGCCCCGTCCCCTCTCCGCAGGTTACCATGGACTACAGATGCTGCATTCTGAGGCTAGGGCATTCCGAGAATGCCAAGGGCAGACATGATGACCTTAAATGATTTCCCCTTGTGTCAATTTTGGTAAACTTTAGGACCTAGGAAATGGTCCACTTTACACAAACGTTCAAATTTACTGGCATTTCAGATATTCTCTGCTATAACATTGTCCTGATTCTTTCTGTATATTCTTTACTTATGTTTTGGTTTTCCTTAATCAAAGTGTGTCTTTTAATCTTGTCAAAGAATATTCTTTGGACTTACTAAATCACCTGAATTTTATACGTTTTCTATTGTATTAAGTTCAGCTCATATCTTTATTTATATTTTTTCTATGTTCTCAGGTTTATTGTTTTGATATTCTGATGTCAATAAAAACACTTGGTTATTCATTTTAAAAAATATTTTACTTATAAAGATTTGAACTTTTCTAGATTCCAGCTTACTTGTAAGTTTCTAAGGGTCAGGTCCTCTACATTGTGGCTGGCCTAAGTCTTAGTTCACCATAGAGCAATGTATATATTGACCTATTTTCCCCTCGACTTTCTGTGATTCCCTACATCTCACCTTTCTTTGCAGACAAGCCATTTGTAATAACCTTAACTTATTTCACGGCCAATAAGTCTTTGAAATAATGTGTATTTTTTAGAGAAATCTTCTTATATAATTAGGCAGAAAATCTGACCTGCCATAGTTTTCAAAACAGCATAATTTCACTCTTCTCAATGTTGAATCTGTTGTATTACACAACCATTGAGTATTTAGCTTTATCAATGACATGTACTTTAAAAATGTTTTAGAGATCCTACCAGTCTTTGAAAACATCTTTTTTCCTTGTTTCAGTTCAAGTTTTATGTATACTTTCTGCCTTGCACCTGATTATTCCAACATCTGATGGTTGGCCTAGGGAATCTAATTCTGGTATTGATTGTTTTTGCTGCTTGTCTCCCCTTGTAGCTGATTTCTTCATTATTGTGTAAATTTAGATCATGAGCTCATGTTTAGCTAAACAGCTGACCTTGTAAGAGGCTTAGGTGTGAACGCTCGTAAGCTTCAGCAGAAAGTCCGCAAAGATTTTTTTGTGTTCCTCCAATGAGTTACCCGCGCGGACCCCTTATTCTACAAGTGTTGGTCCACTACTCCCTCTAGAGGCTGGGAGTCAGACAGGACTGCTTTGCTGCCCCCGATCTGGGATAGTGGCTTTGGGCGGCCTGTGGCCTGGGCAGGAGGCTCCCCACGTGTGTCCCACGACCCATCTCCCTGCGAACTTTAGTCACCTGGCAGGAAGCTATGATGCCCAGACCTATGGTTAGCTTTGCAGCGAGGTGTACTGCGCGGACTGGTTCCACACACACTTCAAGTAAGAGATCGGCCTGAGTGGAAAGGTGAGAGTTTGGGCAGCTGTGCAGACAAAGAAGGCGCACTTTGGCCTGTGCCTAAATGCATCTGACACACGACTGGGCCTGCCGGGCTCTGAGGGCCCTGCCGTTGGCCCCCTTCTCCCCTGCCCTTTGTTCAGTCACAGCAGAGATGGCCCCACCCACTCCCTCAGTGAAGGCAGTGTTCCAACCTCCCTCAGCCCCGCCCCCTCTCCGCAGGTTACCATGGACTACAGATGCTGCATTCTGAGGCCAGGGCATTCCGAGAATGCCAAGGGCAGACATGATGACCTTAAATGATTTCCCCTTGTGTCAATTTTGGTAAAGTTTTGGAGCTAGGAAATGGTCCACTTTACAGAAATGTTCAAATTTACTGGCATTTCAGATATTCTCTGCTATAACATTGTCCTGATTCTTTCTGTATATTCTTTACTTATGTTTTGGTTTTCCTTAATCAAAGTGTGTCTTTTAATCTTGTCAAAGAATATTCTTTGGACTTACTACATCACCTGAATTTTATATGTTTTCTATTGTATTAAGTTCTGCTCATATCTTTATTTATATTTTTTCTATGTTCTCAGGTTTATTGTTTTGATATTCTGATGTCAATTAAAACACTTGGTTATTCATTTTAAAAAATCTTTTTACTTATAAAGATTTGAACTTTTCTAGATTCCAGCTTACTTGTAAGTTTCTAAGGGTCAGGTCCTCTACATTGTGGCTGGCCTAAGTCTAAGTTCACCATATAGCAATGTATATATTGACCTATTTTCCCCTCGACTTTCTGTGATTCCCTACATCTCACCTTTCTTTGCAGACAAGCCATTTGAAATAACCTTAACTTATTTCACGGCCAATAAGTCTTTGAAATAATGTGTTATTTTTAGAGAAATCTTCTTATATAATTAGGCAGAAAAATCTGACCTGCCATAGTTTTCAAAACAGCATAATTTCACTCTTCTCAATGTTGAATCTGTTGTATTACACAACCATTGAGTATTTAGCTTTATCAATGACATGTACTTTAAAAATGTTTTAGAGATCCTACCAGTCTTTGAAAACATCCTTTTTCCTTCTTTCAGTTCAAGTTTTATGTATACTTTCTGCCTTGCACCTGATTATTCCAACATCTGATGGTTGGCCTAGGGAATCTAATCCTTGTATTGATTGTTTTTGCTGCTTGTCTCCCCTTGTAGATGATTTCTTCATTATTGTGTAAATTTAGATCATGAGCTCATGTTTAGCTAAACATCTGACTTTGTAAGAGGCTTAAGTGTGAACACTCATAAGCTTCATCAGAAAGTCCGCAAAGATTTATTTGTGTCCCTCCAATGAGTTGCCTGCGAGGACCCCGTTTCCTACAAGGGTTGGTCCACTACTCCCTCTAGAAGCACGGCCTCAGACAGGGCTGCTTTGCGCCCCACGATCTGGGGCAGTGGCATTGGGCGGCCTGTGGCCTGGGGAGGAGCCTCTCTGCGTGTGTCCCAGGGACCCATCTTCCTGCGAACTTCGGTCACCTGGCAGGAATCTACGATGCCCAGAACTATGCAGCGAGGTGTAATGCGTGGACAAGTTCCACACACACTTCAAGTAAGAGGGCGGCCTGAGTGGAAAGGTGAGAGTTTGTGCCGCTGTGCAGACAAAGAAGGCGCCCTTTGTCCTGGGCCAAAATGCTTGTGACACCCCACTGGGCCTGCCGGGCTCTGAGGGCCCTGCCCTGGGCCCCCTGCTCCCCTGCCCTTTGTTCAGTCACAGCAGAGATGGCCACACCCACTCCCTCTGTGAGGGCAGTGTTCCAAACTCCCTCAGCCCCGCCCTCTCTCAGAAGGTTACCATGGACTAAAGATGTTGTATTCTGAGTCCAGGGCATTCCGAGAATGCCAAGGGCAGACATGATGACCTTAAATGATTTCCTCTTGTGTCAGTTTTGGTAAATTTTAGGAGCTAGGCACTTGTCCACTTTACACAAACGTTCAAATTTACTGGCATTTCATATATTCTCTGCTACAACATTGTCCTGATTCTTTCTGTATATTCTTTACTTATGTTTTGGTTTTCCTTAATCAAAGTGTGTCTTTTAAATCTTGTCAAAGAATATTCTTTGGACTTACTACCTCAACTGAATTTTATACGTTTTCTGTGGTATTAAGTTCTGCTCATACCTTTATTTATCTTTTTTCTATGTTCTCAGGGTTTATTGCTTTGATCTTCTGATGTCAATTAAAACACATGGTTATTCATTTTAATAAATCTTTTTACTTATAAAGATTTGAGTTTTTAAAGATTCCTGCTTACTTGTAAGTTTCTAAGGGTCAGGTCCTCTACATTGTGGCTGGCCAAAGGCTTAGTTCACAATATAGCAAAGTATATATTGACCTATTTTCCCCGCGACTTTCTGTGATTTCCTACATCTCACCTTTCTTTGCAGACAAGCCATTTGAAATAAACTTAACTTATTTCACAGCCAATAACTCTTTGAAATAATGTGCATTTTTCAGAGAAATCTTCTTATATATTTAGGCAGAAAATCTGACCTGCCATAATTTTCAAAACAGCATAATTTCACTCTTCTCAATGATAAATCTGTGGTATTACACAACCTTTGAGTATTTAGCTTTATCAATGACATGTACGTTAAAAATGTTTTAGAGATCCTACCAGTCTTTGAAAACATCCTTGTTCCTTGTTTCAGTTCCAGTTTTGTGTATACTTTCTGCCTTGCACCTGATTATTCCAACATCTGATGGTTGGCCTAGGGAATCTACTTCTGGTATTGATTGTTTTTGCTGCTTGTCTCCCCTTGTAGCTGATGTCTTCATTATTGTGTAAATTTAGATCATGAGCTCATGTTTAGCTAAACAGCTGACCTTGTAAGAGGCTTAGGTGTGAACGCTCGTAAGCTTCACCAGAAAGTCCGCAAAGTTTTTTTTGTGTCCCTCCAATGAGTTACCCACGCGGACCCCTTTTTCTACAAGTGTTGGTCCACTACTCCCTCTAGAGGCTGGGACTCAGACAGGACTGCTTTGCTACCCCCGATCTGGGATAGTGGTTTTGGGCGGCCTGTGGCCTGGGCAGGAGGCACCGCACGTGTGTCCCACAACCCATCTGCCTGCGAACTTCGGTCACCTGGCAGGAAGCTATGATGCCCAGACCTATGGTTAGCTTTGCATCGAGGTGCACTGCGCGGACCGGTTCCACACACACTTCAAGTAAGAGGGCGGCCTGAGTGGAAAGGTGAGAGTTTGGGCAGCTGTGCAGACAAAGAAGGCGCACTTTGGCCTGGGCCTAAATGCTTGTGACACACGACTGGGCCTGCCGGGCTCTGAGGGCCCTGCCCTTGGCCCCCTTCTCCCCTGCCCTTTGTTCAGTCACAGCAGAGATGGCCCCACCCACTCCCTCAGTGAAGGCAGTGTTCCAACCTCCCTCAGCCCCGCCCCCTCTCCGCAGGTAACCATGGACTACAGATGCTGCATTCTGAGGCCAGGGCATTCCGAGAATGCCAAGGGCAGACATGATGACCTTAAATGATTTCCTCTTGTGTCAATTTTAGTAAACTTTAGGAGCTAGGAAATGGTCCACTTTACACAAACGTTCAAATTTACTGCCATTTCATATACTCTCTGCTATAACATTGTCCTCATTCTTTCTGTATATTCTTTACTTATGTTTTGGTTTTCCTTAATCAAAGTGTGTCTTTTAATCTTGTCAAAGAATATTCTTTGGACTTACTACATCACCTGAATTTTATATGTTTTCTATTGTATTAAGTTCTGCTCATATCTTTATTTATATTTTTTCTATGTTCTCAGGTTTATTGTTTTGATATTCTGATGTCAATTAAAACACTTGGTTATTCATTTTAAAAAATCTTTTTACTTATAAAGATTTGAACTTTTCTAGATTCCAGCTTACTTGTAAGTTTCTAAGGGTCAGGTCCTCTACATTGTGGCTGGCCTAAGTCTAAGTTCACCATATAGCAATGTATATATTGACCTATTTTCCCCTCGACTTTCTGTGATTCCCTACATCTCACCTTTCTTTGCAGACAAGCCATTTGAAATAACCTTAACTTATTTCACGGCCAATAAGTCTTTGAAATAATGTGTTATTTTTAGAGAAATCTTCTTATATAATTAGGCAGAAAAATCTGACCTGCCATAGTTTTCAAAACAGCATAATTTCACTCTTCTCAATGTTGAATCTGTTGTATTACACAACCATTGAGTATTTAGCTTTATCAATGACATGTACTTTAAAAATGTTTTAGAGATCCTACCAGTCTTTGAAAACATCCTTTTTCCTTGTTTCAGTTCAAGTTTTATGTATACTTTCTACCTTGCACCTGATTATTCCAACATCTGATGGTTGGCCTAGGGAATCTAATCCTTGTATTGATTGTTTTTGCTGCTTGTCTTCCCTTGTAGCTGATTTCTTCATTATTGTGTAAATTTAGATCATGAGCTCATGTTTAGCTAAACATCTGACTTTGTAAGAGGCTTAAGTGTGAACACTCATAAGCTTCATCAGAAAGTCCGCAAAGATTTATTTGTGTTCCTCCAATGAGTTGCCTGCGAGGACCCCGTTTCCTACAAGGGTTGGTCCACTACTCCCTCTAGAAGCACGGCCTCAGACAGGGCTGCTTTGCGCCCCACGATCTGGGGCAGTGGCATTGGGCGGCCTGTGGCCCGGGGAGGAGCCACTCTGCGTGTGTCCCAGGGACCCATCTTCCTGCGAACTTCGGTCACCTGGCAGGAATCTACGATGCCCAGAACTATGCAGCGAGGTGTAATGCGTGGACAGGTTCCACACACACTTCAAGTAAGAGGGCGGCCTGAGTGGAAAGGTGAGAGTTTGTGCCGCTGTGCAGACAAAGAAGGCGCCCTTTGTCCTGGGCCTAAATGCTTGTGACACCCCACTGGGCCTGCCGGGCTCTGAGGGCCCTGCCCTGGGCCCCCTGCTCCCCTGCCCTTTGTTCAGTCACAGCAGAGATGGCCACACCCACTCCCTCTGTGAGGGCAGTGTTCCAAACTCCCTCAGCCCCGCCCCCTCTCGGCAGGTTTCCATGGACTAAAGATGTTGTATTCTGAGTCCAGGGCATTCCGAGAATGCCAAGGGCAGACATGATGACCTTAAATGATTTCCTCTTGTGTCAGTTTTGGTAAATTTTAGGAGCTAGGAACTTGTCCACTTTACACAAACGTTCAAATTTACTGGCATTTCATATATTCTCCGCTACAACATTGTCCTGATTCTTTCTGTATATTCTTTACTTATGTTTTGGTTTTCCTTAATCAAAGTGTGTCTTTTAAATCTTGTCAAAGAATATTCTTTGGACTTACTACCGCAACTGAATTTTATACGTTTTCTGTGGTATTAAGTTCTGCTCATACCTTTATTTATCTTTTTTCTATGTTCTCAGGGTTTATTGCTTTGATCTTCTGATGTCAATTAAAACACTTGGTTATTCATTTTAATAAATCTTTTTACTTATAAAGATTTGAGTTTTTAAAGATTCCTGCTTACTTGTAAGTTTCTAAGGGTCAGGTCCCCTACATTGTGGCTGGCCAAAGGCTTAGTTCACAATATAGCAAAGTATATATTGACCTATTTTCCCCGCGACTTTCTGTGATTTCCTACATCTCACCTTTCTTTGCAGACAAGCCATTTGAAATAAACTTAACTTATTTCACAGCCAATAACTCTTTGAAATAATGTGCATTTTTCAGAGAAATCTTCTTATATATTTAGGCAGAAAATCTGACCTGCCATAATATTCAAAACAGCATAATTTCACTCTTCTCAATGATAAATCTGTGGTATTACACAACCTTTGAGTATTTAGCTTTATCAATGACATGTACGTTAAAAATGTTTTAGAGATCCTACCAGTCTTTGAAAACATCCTTGTTCCTTGTTTCAGTTCCAGTTTTGTGTATACTTTCTGCCTTGCACCTGATTTTTCCAACATCTGATGGTTGGCCTAGGGAATCTACTTCTGGTATTGATTGTTTTTGCTGCTTGTCTCCCCTTGTAGCTGATGTCTTCATAATTGTGTAAATTTAGATCATGAGCTCATGTTTAGCTAAACAGCTGACCTTGTAAGAGGCTTATGTGTGAACGCTCGTAAGCTTCACCAGAAAGTCCGCAAAGTTTTTTTTGTGTCCCTCCAATGAGTTACCCACGCGGACCACTTTTTCTACAAGTGTTGGTCCACTACTCCCTCTAGAGCCTGGGACTCAGACAGGACTGCTTTGCTGCCCCCGATCTGGGATAGTAGCTTTGGGCGGCCTGTGGCCTGGGCAGGAGGCTCCCCACGTGTGTCCCACGACCCATCTGCCTGTGAACTTCGGTCACCTGGCAGGAAGCTATGATGCCCAGACCTATGGTTAGCTTTGCAGCGAGGTGTACTGCGCGGACCGGTTCCACAGACACTTCAAGTAAGAGGGCGGCCTGAGTGGAAAGGTGAGAGTTTGGGCAGCTGTGCAGACAAAGAAGGCGCACTTTGGCCTGAGCCTAAATGCTTCTGACACACGACTGGGCCTGCCGGGCTCTGAGGGCCCTGCCGTTGACCACCTTCTCCCATGCCCTTTGTTCAGTCACATCAGAGATTGCCCCACCCACTCCCTCAGTGAAGGCAGTGATCCAAACTCCCTCAGCCCCACCCCCACTCCGCAGGTTACCATGGACTACAGATACTGCATTCTGAGGCCAGGGCATCCCGAGAATGCCAAGGGCAGACATGATGACCTTAAATGATTTCCTCTTGTGTCAATTTTGGTAAACTTTAGGAGCTAGGAAATGGTCCACTTTACAGAAATGTTCAAATTTACTGGCATTTCAGATATTCTCTGCTATAACATTTTCCTGATTCTTTCTGTATATTCTTTACTTATGTTATGGTTTTCCTTAATCAAAGTGTGTCTTTTAATCTTGTCAAAGAATATTCTTTGGACTTACTACCTCAACTGAATTTTATACGTTTTCTGTGGTATTAAGTTCTGCTCATATCTTTATTTACCTTTTTTCTATGTTCTCAGGGTTTATTGTTTTGATCTTCTGATGTCAATTAAAACACTTGGTTATTCATTTTAATCAAACTTTTTACTTATAAAGATTTGAATTTTTAGAGATTCCAGCTTACTTGTAAGTTTCTAAGGGTCAGGTCCTCTACATTGTGGCTGGCCAAAGGCTTAGTTCACAATATAGCAAAGTATATATTGACCTATTTTCCCCTCGACTTTCTGTGATTTCCTACATCTCACCTTTCTTTGCAGACAAGCCATTTGAAATAACCTTAACTTATTTCACAGCCAATAAGTCTTTGAAATAATGTGCATTTTTCAGAGAAATCTTCTTATATATTTAGGCAGAAAATCTGACCTGCCATAGTTTTCAAAACAGCATAATTTCACTCTTCTCAATGATGAATCTGTTGTATTACACAACCTTTGAGTATTTAGCTTTATCAATGACATGTACTTTAAAAATGTTTTAGAGATCCTACCAGTCTTTGAAAACATCCTTGTTCCTTGTTTCAGTTCCAGTTTTATGTATATTTTCTGCCTTGCACCTGATTATTCCAACGTCTGATCGATGGCTTAGGGAATCTAATTCTGGTATTGATTGTTTTTGCTGATTGTCTCCCCCTGTAGCTGATTTCTTCATTATTGTGTAAATTTACCTCATGAGCTCATGTTTAGCTAAACATCTGACTTTGTAAGAGGCTTAGGTGTGAACACTCGTAAGCTTCATCAGAAAGTCCGCAAAAATTTATTTGTGTCCCTCCAATTAGTTGCCCGCGAGGACCCCGTTTTCTACAAGGGTTGGTCCACTACTCCCTCTAGAGGCACGGCCTCAGACAGGGCTGCTTTGCGCCCCACGATCTGGGGCAGTGGCATTGGGCGGCCTGTGGCCCGGGGAGGAGCCTCTCTGCGTGTGTCCCAGGGACCCATCTGCCTGCGAACTTCGGTCACCTGGCAGGAATCTACGATGCCCAGACCTATGGTTAGCTCTGCAGCGAGGTGTACTGCGCAGACAGGTTCCACACACACTTCAAGTAAGAGGGCGGCCTGAGTGGAAAGGTGAGAGTTTGTGCCGCTGTGCAGACAAAGAAGGCGCCCTTTGTCCTGGGCCTAAATGCTTGTGACACCCCACTGGCCCTGCCGGGCTTTGATGGCCCTGCCCTGGGCCCCCTGCTCCCCTGCCCTTTGTTCAGTGACATCAGAGATGGCCACACACACTCCCTCTGTGAGGGCAGTGTTCCTACCTCCCTCAGCCCCGCCCCCTCTCCGCAGGTTACCATGGACTACAGATGCTGCATTCTGAGACTAGGGCATTCCGAGAATGCCAAGGGCAGACATGATGACCTTAAATGATTTCCTCTTGTGTCAGTTTTGGTAAATTTTAGGAGATACAAACTGGTCCACTTTACACAAACGTTCAAATTTACTGGCATTTCATATACTCTCTGCTATAACATTCTCCTGATTCTTTCTGTATATTCTTTACTTATGTTTTGGTGTTCCTTAATCTAAGTGTGTCTTTTAATCTTGTCAAAGAATATTCTTTGGACTTACTACATCACCTGAATTTTATACGTTTTCTATTGTATTAAGTTCTGCTCATATCTTTATTTATATTTTTTCTATGTTCTCAGGTTTATTGTTTTGAACTTCTGATGTCAATTGAAACACTTGGTTATTCAATTTAATAAATCTTTTTACTTATAAAGATTTGAACTTTTCACGATTCCAGCTTACTTGTAAGTTTCTAAGGGTCAGGTCCTCTACATTGTGGCTGGCCTAAGTCTTAGTTCACCATATAGCAATGTGTATATTGATCTATTTTCCCCTCGACTTTCTGTGATTCCCTACATCTCACCTTTCTTTGCACTCAAGCCATTTGAAATACCCTTAACTTATTTCACAGCCAATAAGTCTTTGAAATAATGTGTATTTTTTAGAGAAATCTTCTTATATAATTAGGCAGAAAATCTGACCTGCCATAGTTTTCAAAACAGCATAATTTCACTCTTCTCAATGATGAATCTGTTGTATTACACAACCATTGAGTATTTAGCTTTATCAATGACATGTACTTTAAAAATGTTTTAGAGATCCTACCAGTCTTTGAAAACATCCTTGTTCCTTGTTTCAGTTCCAGTTTTGTGTATACTTTGTGCCTTGCACCTGATTATTCAACATCTAATGGTTGGCCTAAGGAATCTAATTCTGGTATTGATTGTTTTTGCTGCTTGTCTCCCCTTGTAGCTGATTTCTTCATTATTGTGTAAATTTAGATCATGAGCTCATGTTTAGCTAAACAGCTGACCTTGTAAGAGGCTTAGGTGTGAACGCTCGTGAGCTTCAGCAGAAAGTCGGCAAAGATTTTTTTGTGTCCCTCCAATGAGTCACCCACGCGGACACCTTTTTCTACAAGTGTTGGTCCACTACTCCCTCTAGAGGCTGGGACTCAGACAGGACTGCTTTGCTACCCCCGATCTGGGATAGTGGTTTTGGGCGGCCTGTGGCCTGGGCAGGAGGCACCGCACGTGTGTCCCACAACCCATCTGCCTGCGAACTTCGGTCACCTGGCAGGAAGCTATGATGCCCAGACCTATGGTTAGCTTTGCATCGAGGTGCACTGCGCGGACCGGTTCCACACACACTTCAAGTAAGAGGGCGGCCTGAGTGGAAAGGTGAGAGTTTGGGCAGCTGTGCAGACAAAGAAGGCGCACTTTGGCCTGGGCCTAAATGCTTGTGACACACGACTGGGCCTGCCGGGCTCTGAGGGCCCTGCCCTTGGCCCCCTTCTCCCCTGCCCTTTGTTCAGTCACAGCAGAGATGGCCCCACCCACTCCCTCAGTGAAGGAAGTGTTCCAACCTCCCTCAGCCCCGCCCCCTCTCCGCAGGTAACCATGGACTACAGATGCTGCATTCTGAGGCCAGGGCGTTCCGAGAATGCCAAGGGCAGACATGATGACCTTAAATGATTTCCTCTTGTGTCAATTTTGGTAAACTTTAGGAGCTAGGAAATGGTCCACTTTACAGAAATGTTCAAATTTACTGGCATTTCAGATATTCTCTGCTATAACATTGTCCTGATTCTTTCTGTATATTCTTTACTTATGTTTTGGTTTTCCTTAATCAAAGTGTGTCTTTTAAATCTTGTCAAAGAATATTCTTTGGACTTACTACCTCAACTGAATTTTATACGTTTTCTGTGGTATTAAGTTCTGCTCATATCTTTATTTATCTTTTTTCTATGTTCTCAGGGTTTATTGTTTTGATTTTCTGATGTCAATTAAAACACTTGGTTATTCATTTTAATAAATCTTTTTACTTATAAAGATTTGAATTTTTAAAGATTCCAGCTTACTTGTAAGTTTCTAAGGGTCAGGTCCTCTACATTGTGGCTGGCCAAAGGCTTAGTTCACAATATAGCAAAGTATATATTGACCTATTTTCCCCTCGACTTTCTGTGATTTCCTACATCTCACCTTTCTTTGCAGACAAGCCATTTGAAATAAACTTAACTTATTTCACAGCCAATAACTCTTTGAAATAATGTGCATTTTTCAGAGAAATCTTCGTATATATTTAGGCAGAAAATCTGACCTGCCATAATTTTCAAAACAGCATAATTTTACTCTTCTCAATGATGAATCTGTTGTATTACACAACCTTTGAGTATTTAGCTTTATCAATGACATGTACTTTAAAAATGTTTTAGAGATCCTACCAGTCTTTGAAAACATCCTTGTTCCTTGTTTCAGTTCCAGTTTTGTGTATCCTATCTGCCTTGCACCTGAATATTCCAACATCTGATGGTTGGCCTAGGGAATCTAATACTGGTATTGATTGTTTTTGCTGCTTGTCTCCCCTTGTAGCTGATTTCTTCATTATTGTGTAAATTTAGATCATCAGCTCATGTTTAGCTAAACAGCTGACCTTGTAAGAGGTTTAGGTGTGAACGCTCGTAAGCTTCAGCAGAAAGTCTGCAAATATTTTTTTGTGTCCCTCCAATGAGTTACCCACGCGGACCCCTTTTTCTACAAGTGTTGGTCCACTACTCCCTCTAGAGGCTGGGACTCAGACAGGACTGCTTTGCTGCCCCCGATCTGGGATAGTGGTTTTGCGCGGCCTGTGGCCTGGGCAGGAGGCTCCCCACGTGTGTCCCACGACCCATCTGCCTGCGAACTTTAGTCACCTGGCAGGAAGCTATGATGCCCAGACCTATGGTTAGCTTTGCAGCGAGGTGTACTGCGCGGACCGGTTCCACACACACTTCAAGTAAGAGGTCGGCCTGAGTGGAAAGGTGAGAGTTTGGGCAGCTGTGCAGACAAAGAAGGCGCACTTTGGCCTGTGCCTAAATGCATCTGACACACGACTGGGCCTGCCGGGCTCTGAGGGCCCTGCCGTTGGCCCCCTTCTCCCCTGCCCTTTGTTCAGTCACAGCAGAGATGGCCCCAACCACTCCCTCAGTGAAGGCAGTGTTCCAACCTCCCTCAGCCCCGCCCCCTCTCCGCAGGTTACCATGGACTACAGATGCTGCATTCTGAGGCCAGGGCATTCCGAGAATGCCAAGGGCAGACATGATGACCTTAAATGATTTCCCCTTGTGTCAATTTTGGTAAAGTTTAGGAGCTAGGAAATGGTCCACTTTACAGAAATGTTAAAATTTACTGGCATTTCAGATACTCTCTGCTATAACATTGTCCTGATTCTTTCTGTATATTCTTTACTTATGTTTTGGTTTTCCTTAATCAAAGTGTGTCTTTTAATCTTGTCAAAGAATATTCTTTGGACTTACTACATCACCTGAATTTTATTTGTTTTCTATTGTATTAAGTTCTGCTCATATCTTTATTTATATTTTTTCTATGTTCTCAGGTTTATTGTTTTGATATTCTGATGTCAATTAAAACACTTGGTTATTCATTTTAAACAATATTTTTACTTATAAAGATTTGAACTTTTCTCGATTCCAGCTTACTTGTAAGTTTCTAAGGGTCAGGTCCTCTACATTGTGGCTGGCCTAAGTCTAAGTTCACCATATAGCAATGTATATATTGACCTATTTTCCCCTCGACTTTCTGTGATTCCCTACATCTCACCTTTCTTTGCAGACAAGCCATTTGAAATAACCTTAACTTATTTCACGGCCAATAAGTCTTTGAAATAATGTGTTATTTTTAGAGAAATCTTCTTATATAATTAGGCAGAAAAATCTGACCTGCCATAGTTTTCAAAACAGCATAATTTCACTCTTCTCAATGTTGAATCTGTTGTATTACACAACCATTGAGTATTTAGCTTTATCAATGACATGTACTTTAAAAATGTTTTAGAGATCCTACCAGTCTTTGAAAACATCCTTTTTCCTTGTTTCAGTTCAAGTTTTATGTATACTTTCTGCCTTGCACCTGATTATTCCAACATCTGATGGTTGGCCTAGGGAATCTAATCCTTGTATTGATTGTTTTTGCTGCTTGTCTCCCCTTGTAGCTGATTTCTTCATTATTGTGTAAATTTAGATCATGAGCTCATGTTTAGCTAAACATCTGACTTTGTAAGAGGCTTAAGTGTGAACACTCATAAGCTTCATCAGAAAGTCCGCAAAGATTTATTTGTGTCCCTCCAATGAGTTGCCTGCGAGGACCCCGTTTCCTACAAGGGTTGGTCCACTACTCCCTCTAGAAGCACGGCCTCAGACAGGGCTGCTTTGCGCCCCACGATCTGGGGCAGTGGCATTGGGGAGCCTGTGGCCCGGGGAGGAGCCTCTCTGCGTGTGTCCCAGGGACCCATCTTCCTGCGAACTTCGGTCACCTGGCAGGAATCTACGATGCCCAGAACTATGCAGCGAGGTGTAATGCGTGGACAGGTTCCACACACACTTCAAGTAAGAGGGCGGCCTGAGTGGAAAGGTGAGAGTTTGTGCCGCTGTGCAGACAAAGAAGGCGCCCTTTGTCCTGGGCCTAAATGCTTGTGACACCCCACTGGGCCTGCCGGGCTCTGAGGGCCCTGCCCTGGGCCCCCTGCTCCCCTGCCCTTTGTTCAGTCACAGCAGAGATGGCCACACCCACTCCCTCTGTGAGGGCAGTGTTCCAAACTCCCTCAGCCCCGCCCCCTCTCGGCAGGTTACCATGGACTAAAGATGTTGTATTCTGAGTCCAGGGCATTCCGAGAATGCCAAGGGCAGACATGATGACCTTAAATGATTTCCTCTTGTGTCAGTTTTGGTAAATTTTAGGAGCTAGGCACTTGTCCACTTTACACAAACGTTCAAATTTACTGGCATTTCATATATTCTCTGCTACAACATTGTCCTGATTCTTTCTGTATATTCTTTACTTATGTTTTGGTTTTCCTTAATCAAAGTGTGTCTTTTAAATCTTGTCAAAGAATATTCTTTGGACTTACTACCTCAACTGAATTTTATACGTTTTCTGTGGTATTAAGTTCTGCTCATACCTTTATTTATCTTTTTTCTATGTTCTCAGGGTTTATTGCTTTGATCTTCTGATGTCAATTAAAACACATGGTTATTCATTTTAATAAATCTTTTTACTTATAAAGATTTGAGTTTTTAAAGATTCCTGCTTACTTGTAAGTTTCTAAGGGTCAGGTCCTCTACATTGTGGCTGGCCAAAGGCTTAGTTCACAATATAGCAAAGTATATATTGACCTATTTTCCCCGCGACTTTCTGTGATTTCCTACATCTCACCTTTCTTTACAGACAAGCCATTTGAAATAAACTTAACTTATTTCACAGCCAATAACTCTTTGAAATAATGTGCATTTTTCAGAGAAATCTTCTTATATATTTAGGCAGAAAATCTGACCTGCCATAATTTTCAAAACAGCATAATTTCACTCTTCTCAATGATAAATCTGTGGTATTACACAACCTTTGAGTATTTAGCTTTATCAATGACATGTACGTTAAAAATGTTTTAGAGATCCTACCAGTCTTTGAAAACATCCTTGTTCCTTGTTTCAGTTCCAGTTTTGTGTATACTTTCTGCCTTGCACCTGATTATTCCAACATCTGATGGTTGGCCTAGGGAATCTACTTCTGGTATTGATTGTTTTTGCTGCTTGTCTCCCCTTGTAGCTGATGTCTTCATAATTGTGTAAATTTAGATCATGAGCTCATGTTTAGCTAAACAGCTGACCTTGTAAGAGGCTTAGGTGTGAACGCTCGTAAGCTTCACCAGAAAGTCCGCAAAGTTTTTTTTGTGTCCCTCCAATGAGTTACCCACGCGGACCCCTTTTTCTACAAGTGTTGGTCCACTACTCCCTCTAGAGCCTGGGACTCAGACAGGACTGCTTTGCTGCCCCCGATCTGGGATAGTAGCTTTGGGCGGCCTGTGGCCTGGGCAGGAGGCTCCGCACGTGTGTCCCACGACCCATCTGCCTGTGAACTTCGGTCACCTGGCAGGAAGCTATGATGCCCAGACCTATGGTTAGCTTTGCAGCGAGGTGTACTGCGCGGACCGGTTCCACAGACACTTCAAGTAAGAGGGCGGCCTGAGTGGAAAGGTGAGAGTTTGGGCAGCTGTACAGACAAAGAAGGCTCACTTTGGCCTGTGCCTAAATGCTTCTGACACACGACTGGGCCTGCCGGGCTCTGAGGGCCCTGCCGTTGACCCCCTTCTCCCATGCCCTTTGTTCAGTCACAGCAGAGATGGCCCCACCCACTCCCTCAGTGAAGGCAGTGATCCAAACTCCCTCAGCCCCGCCCCCACTCCGCAGGTTACCATGGACTACAGATACTGCATTCTGAGGCCAGGGCATCCCGAGAATGCCAAGGGCAGACATGATGACCTTAAATGATTTCCTCTTGTGTCAATTTTGGTAAACTTTAGGAGCTAGGAAATGGTCCACTT
The DNA here is from genome assembly GCF_964165515.1 of Mesoplodon bidens. Classification (NCBI taxonomy): domain Eukaryota; kingdom Metazoa; phylum Chordata; class Mammalia; order Artiodactyla; family Ziphiidae; genus Mesoplodon; species Mesoplodon bidens. The sequence continues at coordinate 24,871,112 of NC_138180.1, read as the reverse complement.
TACAGAAATGTTCAAATTTACTGGCATTTCAGATATTCTCTGCTATAACATTGTCCTGATTCTTTCTGTATATTCTTTACTTATGTTATGGTTTTCCTTAATCAAAGTGTGTCTTTTAATCTTGTCAAAGAATATTCTTTGGACTTACTACCTCAACTGAATTTTATACGTTTTCTGTGGTATTAAGTTCTGCTCATATCTTTATTTATCTTTTTTCTATGTTCTCAGGGTTTATTGTTTTGATCTTCTGATGTCAATTAAAACACTTGGTTATTCATTTTAATCAAACTTTTTACTTATAAAGATTTGAATTTTTAGAGATTCCAGCTTACTTGTAAGTTTCTAAGGGTCAGGTCCTCTACATTGTGGCTGGCCAAAGGCTTAGTTCACAATATAGAAAAGTATATATTGACCTATTTTCCCCTCGACTTTCTGTGATTTCCTACATCTCACCTTTCTTTGCAGACAAGCCATTTGAAATAAACTTAACTTATTTCACAGCCAATAAGTCTTTGAAATAATGTGCATTTTTCAGAGAAATCTTCTTATATATTTAGGCAGAAAATCTGACCTGCCATAGTTTTCAAAACAGCATAATTTCACTCTTCTCAATGATGAATCTGTTGTATTACACAACCTTTGAGTATTTAGCTTTATCAATGACATGTACTTTAAAAATGTTTTAGAGATCCTACCAGTCTTTGAAAACATCCTTGTTCCTTGTTTCAGTTCCAGTTTTATGTATATTTTCTGCCTTGCACCTGATTATTCCAACGTCTGATCGATGGCTTAGGGAATCTAATTCTGGTATTGATTGTTTTTGCTGATTGTCTCCCCCTGTAGCTGATTTCTTCATTATTGTGTAAATTTACCTCATGAGCTCATGTTTAGCTAAACATCTGACTTTGTAAGAGGCTTAGGTGTGAACACTCGTAAGCTTCATCAGAAAGTCCGCAAAAATTTATTTGTGTCCCTCCAATGAGTTGCCCGCGAGGACCCCGTTTTCTACAAGGGTTGGTCCACTACTCCCTCTAGAGGCACGGCCTCAGACAGGGCTGCTTTGCGCCCCACGATCTGGGGCAGTGGCATTGGGCGGCCTGTGGCCCGGGGAGGAGCCTCTCTGCGTGTGTCCCAGGGACCCATCTGCCTGCGAACTTCGGTCACCTGGCAGGAATCTACGATGCCCAGACCTATGGTTAGCTCTGCAGCGAGGTGTACTGCGCAGACAGGTTCCACACACACTTCAAGTAAGAGGGCGGCCTGAGTGGAAAGGTGAGAGTTTGTGCCGCTGTGCAGACAAAGAAGGCGCCCTTTGTCCTGGGCCTAAATGCTTGTGACACCCCACTGGCCCTGCCGGGCTTTGATGGCCCTGCCCTGGGCCCCCTGCTCCCCTGCCCTTTGTTCAGTGACATCAGAGATGGCCACACACACTCCCTCTGTGAGGGCAGTGTTCCTACCTCCCTCAGCCCCGCCCCCTCTCCGCAGGTTACCATGGACTACAGATGCTGCATTCTGAGTCTAGGGCATTCCGAGAATGCCAAGGGCAGACATGATGACCTTAAATGATTTCCTCTTGTGTCAGTTTTGGTAAATTTTAGGAGATACAAACTGGTCCACTTTACACAAACGTTCAAATTTACTGGCATTTCATATACTCTCTGCTATAACATTCTCCTGATTCTTTCTGTATATTCTTTACTTATGTTTTGGTGTTCCTTAATCTAAGTGTGTCTTTTAATCTTGTCAAAGAATATTCTTTGGACTTACTACATCACCTGAATTTTATACGTTTTCTATTGTATTAAGTTCTGCTCATATCTTTATTTATATTTTTTCTATGTTCTCAGGTTTATTGTTTTGATCTTCTGATGTCAATTAAAACACTTGGTTATTCAATTTAATAAATCTTTTTACTTATAAAGATTTGAACTTTTCACGATTCCAGCTTACTTGTAAGTTTCTAAGGGTCAGGTCCTCTACATTGTGGCTGGCCTAAGTCTTAGTTCACCATATAGCAATGTGTATATTGATCTATTTTCCCCTCGACTTTCTGTGATTCCCTACATCTCACCATTCTTTGCACTCAAGCCATTTGAAATACCCTTAACTTATTTCACAGCCAATAAGTCTTTGAAATAATGTGTATTTTTTAGAGAAATCTTCTTATATAATTAGGCAGAAAATCTGACCTGCCATAGTTTTCAAAACAGCATAATTTCACTCTTCTCAATGATGAATCTGTTGTATTACACAACCATTGAGTATTTAGCTTTATCAATGACATGTACTTTAAAAATGTTTTAGAGATCCTACCAGTCTTTGAAAACATCCTTGTTCCTTGTTTCAGTTCCAGTTTTGTGTATACTTTGTGCCTTGCACCTGATTATTCAACATCTAATGGTTGGCCTAAGGAATCTAATTCTGGTATTGATTGTTTTTTCTGCTTGTCTCCCCTTGTAGCTGATTTCTCATTATTGTGTAAATTTAGATCATGAGCTCATGTTTAGCTAAACAGCTGACCTTGTAAGAGGCTTAGGTGTGAACGCTCGTAAGCTTCAGCAGAAAGTCGGCAAAGATTTTTTTGTGTCCCTCCAATGAGTTACCCGCGCGGACACCTTTTTCTACAAGTGTTGGTCCACTACTCCCTCTAGAGGCTGGGACTCAGACAGGACTGCTTTGCTACCCCCGGTCTGGGATAGTGGTTTTGGGCGGCCTGTGGCCTGGGCAGGAGGCACAGCACGTGTGTCCCACAACCCATCTGCCTGCGAACTTCGGTCACCTGGCAGGAAGCTATGATGCCCAGACCTATGGTTAGCTTTGCATCGAGGTGCACTGGGCGGACCGGTTCCACACACACTTCAAGTAAGAGGGCGGCCTGAGTGGAAAGGTGAGAGTTTGGGCAGCTGTGCAGACAAAGAAGGCGCACTTTGGCCTGGGCCTAAATGCTTGTGACACACGACTGGGCCTGCCGGGCTCTGAGGGCCCTGCCCTTGGCCCCCTTCTCCCCTGCCCTTTGTTCAGTCACAGCAGAGATGGCCCCACCCACTCCCTCAGTGAAGGAAGTGTTCCAACCTCCCTCAGCCCCGCCCCCTCTCCGCAGATTACCATGGACTACAGATGCTGCATTCTGAGGCCAGGGCGTTCCGAGAATGCCAAGGGCAGACATGATGACCTTAAATGATTTCCTCTTGTGTCAATTTTGGTAAACTTTAGGAGCTAGGAAATGGTCCACTTTACAGAAATGTTCAAATTTACTGGCATTTCAGATATTCTCTGCTATAACATTGTCCTGATTCTTTCTGTATATTCTTTACTTATGTTTTGGTTTTCCTTAATTAAAGTGTGTCTTTTAAATCTTGTCAAAGAATATTCTTTGGACTTACTACCTCAACTGAATTTTATACGTTTTCTGTGGTATTAAGTTCTGCTCATATCTTTATTTATCTTTTTTCTATGTTCTCAGGGTTTATTGTTTTGATTTTCTGATGTCAATTAAAACACTTGGTTATTCATTTTAATAAATCTTTTTACTTATAAAGATTTGAATTTTTAAAGATTCCAGCTTACTTGTAAGTTTCTAAGGGTCGGGTCCTCTACATTGTGGCTGGCCAAAGGCTTAGTTCACAATATAGCAAAGTATATATTGACCTATTTTCCCCTCGACTTTCTGTGATTTCCTACATCTCACCTTTCTTTGCAGACAAGCCATTTGAAATAAACTTAACTTATTTCACAGCCAATAACTCTTTGAAATAATGTGCATTTTTCAGAGAAATCTTCGTATATATTTAGGCAGAAAATCTGACCTGCCATAATTTTCAAAACAGCATAATTTCACTCTTCTCAATGATGAATCTGTTGTATTACACAACCTTTGAGTATTTAGCTTTATCAATGACATGTACTTTAAAAATGTTTTAGAGATCCTACCAGTCTTTGAAAACATCCTTGTTCCTTGTTTCAGTTCCAGTTTTGTGTATCCTATCTGCCTTGCACCTGAATATTCCAACATCTGATGGTTGGCCTAGGGAATCTAATACTGGTATTGATTGTTTTTGCTGCTTGTCTCCGCTTGTAGCTGATTTCTTCATTATTGTGTAAATTTAGATCATGAGCTCATGTTTAGCTAAACAGCTGACCTTGTAAGAGGTTTAGGTGTGAACGCTCGTAAGCTTCAGCAGAAAGTCTGCAAAGATTTTTTTGTGTCCCTCCAATGAGTTACCCACGCGGACCCCTTTTTCTACAAGTGTTGGTCCACTACTCCTTCTAGAGGCTGGGACTCAGACAGGACTGCTTTGCTGCCCCCGATCTGGGATAGTGGCTTTGGGCGGCCTGTGGCCTGGGCAGGAGGCTCCCCACGTGTGTCCCACGACCCATCTGCCTGCGAACTTTAGTCACCTGGCAGGAAGCTATGATGCCCAGACCTATGGTTAGCTTTGCAGCGAGGTGTACTGCGCGGACCGGTTCCACACACACTTCAAGTAAGAGGTCGGCCTGAGTGGAAAGGTGAGAGTTTGGGCAGCTGTGCAGACAAAGAAGGCGCACTTTGGCCTGTGCCTAAATGCATCTGACACACGACTGGGCCTGCCGGGCTCTGAGGGCCCTCCCGTTGGCCCCCTTCTCCCCTGCCCTTTGTTCAGTCACAGCAGAGATGGCCCCACCCACTCCCTCAGTGAAGGCAGTGTTCCAACCTCCCTCAGCCCCGCCCCCTCTCCGCAGGTTACCATGGACTACAGATGCTGCATTCTGAGGCCAGGGCATTCCGAGAATGCCAAGGGCAGACATGATGACCTTAAATGATTTCCCCTTGTGTCAATTTTGGTAAACTTTAGGACCTAGGAAATGGTCCACTTTACACAAACGTTCAAATTTACTGCCATTCATATACTCTCTGCTATAACATTGTCCTGATTCTTTCTGTATATTTTTTACTTATGTTTTGGTTTTCCTTAATCAAAGTGTGTCTTTTAATCTTGTCAAAGAATATTCTTTGGACTTACTAAATCACCTGAATTTTATACGTTTTCTATTGTATTAAGTTCAGCTCATATCTTTATTTATATTTTTTCTATGTTCTCAGGTTTATTGTTTTGATATTCTGATGTCAATAAAAACACTTGGTTATTCATTTTAAAAAATCTTTTTACTTATAAAGATTTGAACTTTTCTAGATTCCAGCTTACTTGTAAGTTTCTAAGGGTCAGGTCCTCTACATTGTGGCTGGCCTAAGTCTTAGTTCACCATAGAGCAATGTATATATTGACCTATTTTCCCCTCGACTTTCTGTGATTCCCTACATCTCACCTTTCTTTGCAGACAAGCCATTTGAAATAACCTTAACTTATTTCACGGCCAATAAGTCTTTGAAATAATGTGTATTTTTTAGAGAAATCTTCTTATATAATTAGGCAGAAAATCTGACCTGCCATAGTTTTCAAAACAGCATAATTTCACTCTTCTCAATGTTGAATCTGTTGTATTACACAACCATTGAGTATTTAGCTTTATCAATGACATGTACTTTAAAAATGTTTTAGAGATCCTACCAGTCTTTGAAAACATCCTTTTTCCTTGTTTCAGTTCAAGTTTTATGTATACTTTCTGCCTTGCACCTGATTATTCCAACATCTGATGGTTGGCCTAGGGAATCTAATTCTGGTATTGATTGTTTTTGCTGCTTGTCTCCCCTTGTAGCTGATTTCTTCATTATTGTGTAAATTTAGATCATGAGCTCATGTTTAGCTAAACAGCTGACCTTGTAAGAGGCTTAGCTGTGAACGCTCGTAAGCTTCAGCAGAAAGTCCGCAAAGATTTTTTTGTGTTCCTCCAATGAGTTACCCGCGCGGACCCCTTTTTCTACAAGTGTTGGTCCACTACTCCCTCTAGAGCCTGGGAGTCAGACAGGACGGCTTTGCTGCCCCCGATCTGGGATAGTGGCTTTGGGCGGCCTGTGGCCTGGGCAGGAGTCTCCCCACGTGTGTCCCACGACCCATCTGCCTGCGAACTTCGGTCACCTGGCAGGAAGCTATGATGCCCAGACCTATGGTTAGCTTTGCATCGAGGTGTACTGCGCGGACCGGTTCCACACACACTTCAAGTAAGAGGGCGGCCTGAGTGGAAAGGTGAGAGTTTGGGCAGCTGTGCAGACCAAGAAGGCGCATTTTGGCCTGGGCCTAAATGCTTGTGACACACGACTGGGCCTGCCGGGCTCTGAGGGCCCTGCCGTGGGCCCCCTTCTCCCCTGCCCTTTGTTCAGTCACAGCAGAGATGGCCCCACACACTCCCTCAGTGAAGGCAGTGTTCCAACCTCCCTCAGCCCCGCCCCCTCTCCGCAGGTTACCATGGACAACAGATGCTGCATTCTGAGGCCAGGGCGTTCCGAGAATGCCAAGGGCAGACATGATGACCTTAAATGATTTCCTCTTGTGTCAATTTTGGTAAACTTTAGGAGCTAGGAAATGGTCCACTTTTCAGAAATGTTCAAATTTACTGGCATTTCAGATATTCTCTGCTATAACATTGTCCTGATTCTTTCTGTATATTCTTTACTTATGTTTTGGTTTTCCTTAATCAAAGTGTGTCTTTTAAATCTTGTCAAAGAATATTCTTTGGACTTACTACCTCAACTGAATTTTTTACGTTTTCTGTGGTATTAAGTTCTGCTCATATCTTTATTTATCTTTTTTCTATGTTCTCAGGGTTTATTGTTTTGATCTTCTGATGTCAATTAAAACACTTGGTTATTCATTTTAATAAATCTTTTTACTTATAAAGATTTGAATTTTTAAAGATTCCAGCTTACTTGTAAATTTCTAAGGGTCAGGTCCGCTACATTGTGGCTGGCCCAAGGCCTAGTTCACAATATAGCAAAGTATATATTGACCTATTTTCCCCGCGACTTTCTGTGATTTCCTACATCTCACCTTTCTTTGCAGACAAGCCATTTGAAATAACCTTAACTTATTTCACAGCCATTAAGTCTTTGAAATAATGTGCATTTTTCAGAGAAATCTTCTTATATATTTAGGCAGAAAATCTGACCTGCCATAGTTTTCAAAACAGCATAATTTCACCCTTCTCAATGATGAATCTGTTGTAATACACAACCTTTGAGGATTTAGCTTTATCAATGACATGTACTTTAAAAATGTTTTAGAGATCCTACCAGTCTTTGAAAACATCCTTGTTCCTTGTTTCAGTTCCAGTTTTATGTATATTTTCTGCCTTGCACCTGATTATTCCAACGTCTGATCGATGGCTAAGGGAATCTAATTCTGGTATTGATTGTTTTTGCTGCTTGTCTCCCCTTGTAGCTGATTTCTTCATTATTGTGTAAATTTAGATCATGAGCTCATGTTTAGCTAAACAGCTGACCTTGTAAGAGGCTTAGGTGTGAACGCTCGTAAGCTTCAGCAGAAAGTCGGCAAAGATTTTTTTGTGTCCCTCCAATGAGTTACCCGCGCGGACACCTTTTTCTACAAGTGTTGGTCCACTACTCCCTCTAGAGGCTGGGACTCAGACAGGACTGCTTTGCTACCCCCGATCTGGGATAGTGGTTTTGGGCGGCCTGTGGCCTGGGCAGGAGGCACCGCACGTGTGTCCCACAACCCATCTGCCTGCGAACTTCGGTCACCTGGCAGGAAGCTATGATGCCCAGACCTATGGTTAGCTTTGCATCGAGGTGCACTGCGCGGACCGGTTCCACACACACTTCAAGTAAGAGGGCGGCCTGAGTGGAAAGGTGAGAGTTTGGGCAGCTGTGCAGACAAAGAAGGCGCACTTTGGCCTGGGCCTAAATGCTTGTGACACACGACTGGGCCTGCCGGGCTCTGAGGGCCCTGCCCTTGGCCCCCTTCTCCCCTGCCCTTTGTTCAGTCACAGCAGAGATGGCCCCACCCACTCCCTCAGTGAAGGAAGTGTTCCAACCTCCCTCAGCCCCGCCCCCTCTCCGCAGGTTACCATGGACTACAGATGCTGCATTCTGAGGCCAGGGCGTTCCGAGAATGCCAAGGGCAGACATGATGACCTTAAATGATTTCCTCTTGTGTCAATTTTGGTAAACTTTAGGAGCTAGGAAATGGTCCACTTTACAGAAATGTTCAAATTTACTGGCATTTCAGATATTCTCTGCTATAACATTGTCCTGATTCTTTCTGTATATTCTTTACTTATGTTTTGGTTTTCCTTAATCAAAGTGTGTCTTTTAAATCTTGTCAAAGAATATTCTTTGGACTTACTACCTCAACTGAATTTTATACGTTTTCTGTGGTATTAAGTTCTGCTCATATCTTTATTTATCTTTTTTCTATGTTCTCAGGGTTTATTGTTTTGATTTTCTGATGTCAATTAAAACACTTGGTTATTCATTTTAATAAATCTTTTTACTTATAAAGATTTGAATTTTTAAAGATTCCAGCTTACTTGTAAGTTTCTAAGGGTCAGGTCCTCTACATTGTGGCTGGCCAAAGGCTTAGTTCACAATATAGCAAAGTATATATTGACCTATTTTCCCCTCGACTTTCTGTGATTTCCTACATCTCCCCTTTCTTTGCAGACAAGCCATTTGAAATAAACTTAACTTATTTCACAGCCAATAACTCTTTGAAATAATGTGCATTTTTCAGAGAAATCTTCGTATATATTTAGGCAGAAAATCTGACCTGCCATAATTTTCAAAACAGCATAATTTCACTCTTCTCAATGATGAATCTGTTGTATTACACAACCTTTGAGTATTTAGCTTTATCAATGACATGTACTTTAAAAACGTTTTAGAGATCCTACCAGTCTTTGAAAACATCCTTGTTCCTTGTTTCAGTTCCAGTTTTGTGTATCCTATCTGCCTTGCACCTGAATATTCCAACATCTGATGGTTGGCCTAGGGAATCTAATACTGGTATTGATTGTTTTTGCTGCTTGTCTCCCCTTGTAGCTGATTTCTTCATTATTGTGTAAATTTAGATCATCAGCTCATGTTTAGCTAAACAGCTGACCTTGTAAGAGGTTTAGGTGTGAACGCTCGTAAGCTTCAGCAGAAAGTCTGCAAAGATTTTTTTGTGTCCCTCCAATGAGTTACCCACGCGGACCCCTTTTTCTACAAGTGTTGGTCCACTACTCCTTCTAGAGGCTGGGACTCAGACAGGACTGCTTTGCTGCCCCCGATCTGGGATAGTGGCTTTGGGCGGCCTGTGGCCTGGGCAGGAGGCTCCCCACGTGTGTCCCACGACCCATCTGCCTGCGAACTTTAGTCACCTGGCAGGAAGCTATGATGCCCAGACCTATGGTTAGCTTTGCAGCGAGGTGTACTGCGCGGACCGGTCCCACACACACTTCAAGTAAGAGGTCGGCCTGAGTGGAAAGGTGAGAGTTTGGGCAGCTGTGCAGACAAAGAAGGCGCACTTTGGCCTGTGCCTAAATGCATCTGACACACGACTGGGCCTGCCGGGCTCTGAGGGCCCTGCCGTTGGCCCCCTTCTCCCCTGCCCTTTGTTCAGTCACAGCAGAGATGGCCCCACCCACTCCCTCAGTGAAGGCAGTGTTCCAACCTCCCTCAGCCCCGCCCCCTCTCCGCAGGTTACCATGGACTACAGATGCTGCATTCTGAGGCCAGGGCATTCCGAGAATGCCAAGGGCAGACATGATGACCTTAAATGATTTCCCCTTGTGTCAATTTTGGTAAACTTTAGGACCTAGGAAATGGTCCACTTTACACAAACGTTCAAATTTACTGCCATTTCATATACTCTCTGCTATAACATTGTCCTGATTCTTTCTGTATATTCTTTACTTATGTTTTGGTTTTCCTTAATCAAAGTGTGTCTTTTAATCTTGTCAAAGAATATTCTTTGGACTTACTAAATCACCTGAATTTTATACGTTTTCTATTGTATTAAGTTCAGCTCATATCTTTATTTATATTTTTTCTATGTTCTCAGGTTTATTGTTTTGATATTCTGATGTCAATAAAAACACTTGGTTATTCATTTTAAAAAATCTTTTTACTTATAAAGATTTGAACTTTTCTAGATTCCAGCTTACTTGTAAGTTTCTAAGGGTCAGGTCCTCTACATTGTGGCTGGCCTAAGTCTTAGTTCACCATAGAGCAATGTATATATTGACCTATTTTCCCCTCGACTTTCTGTGATTCCCTACATCTCACCTTTCTTTGCAGACAAGCCATTTGAAATAACCTTAACTTATTTCACGGCCAATAAGTCTTTGAAATAATGTGTATTTTTTAGAGAAATCTTCTTATATAATTAGGCAGAAAATCTGACCTGCCATAGTTTTCAAAACAGCATAATTTCACTCTTCTCAATGTTGAATCTGTTGTATTACACAACCATTGAGTATTTAGCTTTATCAATGACATGTACTTTAAAAATGTTTTAGAGATCCTACCAGTCTTTGAAAACATCCTTTTTCCTTGTTTCAGTTCAAGTTTTATGTATACTTTCTGCCTTGCACCTGATTATTCCAACATCTGATGGTTGGCCTAGGGAATCTAATTCTGGTATTGATTGTTTTTGCTGCTTGTCTCCCCTTGTAGCTGATTTCTTCATTATTGTGTAAATTTAGATCATGAGCTCATGTTTAGCTAAACAGCTGACCTTGTAAGAGGCTTAGCTGTGAACGCTCGTAAGCTTCAGCAGAAAGTCCGCAAAGATTTTTTTGTGTTCCTCCAATGAGTTACCCGCGCGGACCCCTTTTTCTACAAGTGTTGGTCCACTACTCCCTCTAGAGCCTGGGAGTCAGACAGGACGGCTTTGCTGCCCCCGATCTGGGATAGTGGCTTTGGGCGGCCTGTGGCCTGGGCAGGAGTCTCCCCACGTGTGTCCCACGACCCATCTGCCTGCGAACTTCGGTCACCTGGCAGGAAGCTATGATGCCCAGACCTATGGTTAGCTTTGCATCGAGGTGTACTGCGCGGACCGGTTCCACACACACTTCAAGTAAGAGGGCGGCCTGAGTGGAAAGGTGAGAGTTTGGGCAGCTGTGCAGACCAAGAAGGCGCATTTTGGCCTGGGCCTAAATGCTTGTGACACACGACTGGGCCTGCCGGGCTCTGAGGGCCCTGCCGTGGGCCCCCTTCTCCCCTGCCCTTTGTTCAGTCACAGCAGAGATGGCCCCACACACTCCCTCAGTGAAGGCAGTGTTCCAACCTCCCTCAGCCCCGCCCCCTCTCCGCAGGTTACCATGGACAACAGATGCTGCATTCTGAGGCCAGGGCGTTCCGAGAATGCCAAGGGCAGACATGATGACCTTAAATGATTTCCTCTTGTGTCAATTTTGGTAAACTTTAGGAGCTAGGAAATGGTCCACTTTTCAGAAATGTTCAAATTTACTGGCATTTCAGATATTCTCTGCTATAACATTGTCCTGATTCTTTCTGTATATTCTTTACTTATGTTTTGGTTTTCCTTAATCAAAGTGTGTCTTTTAAATCTTGTCAAAGAATATTCTTTGGACTTACTACCTCAACTGAATTTTTTACGTTTTCTGTGGTATTAAGTTCTGCTCATATCTTTATTTATCTTTTTTCTATGTTCTCAGGGTTTATTGTTTTGATCTTCTGATGTCAATTAAAACACTTGGTTATTCATTTTAATAAATCTTTTTACTTATAAAGATTTGAATTTTTAAAGATTCCAGCTTACTTGTAAATTTCTAAGGGTCAGGTCCGCTACATTGTGGCTGGCCCAAGGCCTAGTTCACAATATAGCAAAGTATATATTGACCTATTTTCCCCGCGACTTTCTGTGATTTCCTACATCTCACCTTTCTTTGCAGACAAGCCATTTGAAATAACCTTAACTTATTTCACAGCCATTAAGTCTTTGAAATAATGTGCATTTTTCAGAGAAATCTTCTTATATATTTAGGCAGAAAATCTGACCTGCCATAGTTTTCAAAACAGCATAATTTCACCCTTCTCAATGATGAATCTGTTGTAATACACAACCTTTGAGGATTTAGCTTTATCAATGACATGTACTTTAAAAATGTTTTAGAGATCCTACCAGTCTTTGAAAACATCCTTGTTCCTTGTTTCAGTTCCAGTTTTATGTATATTTTCTGCCTTGCACCTGATTATTCCAACGTCTGATCGATGGCTAAGGGAATCTAATTCTGGTATTGATTGTTTTTGCTGCTTGTCTCCCCTTGTAGCTGATTTCTTCATTATTGTGTAAATTTAGATCATGAGCTCATGTTTAGCTAAACAGCTGACCTTGTAAGAGGCTTAGGTGTGAACGCTCGTAAGCTTCAGCAGAAAGTCGGCAAAGATTTTTTTGTGTCCCTCCAATGAGTTACCCGCGCGGACACCTTTTTCTACAAGTGTTGGTCCACTACTCCCTCTAGAGGCTGGGACTCAGACAGGACTGCTTTGCTACCCCCGATCTGGGATAGTGGTTTTGGGCGGCCTGTGGCCTGGGCAGGAGGCACCGCACGTGTGTCCCACAACCCATCTGCCTGCGAACTTCGGTCACCTGGCAGGAAGCTATGATGCCCAGACCTATGGTTAGCTTTGCATCGAGGTGCACTGCGCGGACCGGTTCCACACACACTTCAAGTAAGAGGGCGGCCTGAGTGGAAAGGTGAGAGTTTGGGCAGCTGTGCAGACAAAGAAGGCGCACTTTGGCCTGGGCCTAAATGCTTGTGACACACGACTGGGCCTGCCGGGCTCTGAGGGCCCTGCCCTTGGCCCCCTTCTCCCCTGCCCTTTGTTCAGTCACAGCAGAGATGGCCCCACCCACTCCCTCAGTGAAGGAAGTGTTCCAACCTCCCTCAGCCCCGCCCCCTCTCCGCAGGTTACCATGGACTACAGATGCTGCATTCTGAGGCCAGGGCGTTCCGAGAATGCCAAGGGCAGACATGATGACCTTAAATGATTTCCTCTTGTGTCAATTTTGGTAAACTTTAGGAGCTAGGAAATGGTCCACTTTACAGAAATGTTCAAATTTACTGGCATTTCAGATATTCTCTGCTATAACATTGTCCTGATTCTTTCTGTATATTCTTTACTTATGTTTTGGTTTTCCTTAATCAAAGTGTGTCTTTTAAATCTTGTCAAAGAATATTCTTTGGACTTACTACCTCAACTGAATTTTATACGTTTTCTGTGGTATTAAGTTCTGCTCATATCTTTATTTATCTTTTTTCTATGTTCTCAGGGTTTATTGTTTTGATTTTCTGATGTCAATTAAAACACTTGGTTATTCATTTTAATAAATCTTTTTACTTATAAAGATTTGAATTTTTAAAGATTCCAGCTTACTTGTAAGTTTCTAAGGGTCAGGTCCTCTACATTGTGGCTGGCCAAAGGCTTAGTTCACAATATAGCAAAGTATATATTGACCTATTTTCCCCTCGACTTTCTGTGATTTCCTACATCTCCCCTTTCTTTGCAGACAAGCCATTTGAAATAAACTTAACTTATTTCACAGCCAATAACTCTTTGAAATAATGTGCATTTTTCAGAGAAATCTTCGTATATATTTAGGCAGAAAATCTGACCTGCCATAATTTTCAAAACAGCATAATTTCACTCTTCTCAATGATGAATCTGTTGTATTACACAACCTTTGAGTATTTAGCTTTATCAATGACATGTACTTTAAAAATGTTTTAGAGATCCTACCAGTCTTTGAAAACATCCTTGTTCCTTGTTTCAGTTCCAGTTTTGTGTATCCTATCTGCCTTGCACCTGAATATTCCAACATCTGATGGTTGGCCTAGGGAATCTAATACTGGTATTGATTGTTTTTGCTGCTTGTCTCCCCTTGTAGCTGATTTCTTCATTATTGTGTAAATTTAGATCATCAGCTCATGTTTAGCTAAACAGCTGACCTTGTAAGAGGTTTAGGTGTGAACGCTCGTAAGCTTCAGCAGAAAGTCTGCAAAGATTTTTTTGTGTCCCTCCAATGAGTTACCCACGCGGACCCCTTTTTCTACAAGTGTTGGTCCACTACTCCTTCTAGAGGCTGGGACTCAGACAGGACTGCTTTGCTGCCCCCGATCTGGGATAGTGGCTTTGGGCGGCCTGTGGCCTGGGCAGGAGGCTCCCCACGTGTGTCCCACGACCCATCTGCCTGCGAACTTTAGTCACCTGGCAGGAAGCTATGATGCCCAGACCTATGGTTAGCTTTGCAGCGAGGTGTACTGCGCGGACCGGTCCCACACACACTTCAAGTAAGAGGTCGGCCTGAGTGGAAAGGTGAGAGTTTGGGCAGCTGTGCAGACAAAGAAGGCGCACTTTGGCCTGTGCCTAAATGCATCTGACACACGACTGGGCCTGCCGGGCTCTGAGGGCCCTGCCGTTGGCCCCCTTCTCCCCTGCCCTTTGTTCAGTCACAGCAGAGATGGCCCCACCCACTCCCTCAGTGAAGGCAGTGTTCCAACCTCCCTCAGCCCCGCCCCCTCTCCGCAGGTTACCATGGACTACAGATGCTGCATTCTGAGGCCAGGGCATTCCGAGAATGCCAAGGGCAGACATGATGACCTTAAATGATTTCCCCTTGTGTCAATTTTGGTAAACTTTAGGACCTAGGAAATGGTCCACTTTACACAAACGTTCAAATTTACTGCCATTTCATATACTCTCTGCTATAACATTGTCCTGATTCTTTCTGTATATTCTTTACTTATGTTTTGGTTTTCCTTAATCAAAGTGTGTCTTTTAATCTTGTCAAAGAATATTCTTTGGACTTACTAAATCACCTGAATTTTATACGTTTTCTATTGTATTAAGTTCAGCTCATATCTTTATTTATATTTTTTCTATGTTCTCAGGTTTATTGTTTTGATATTCTGATGTCAATAAAAACACTTGGTTATTCATTTTAAAAAATCTTTTTACTTATAAAGATTTGAACTTTTCTAGATTCCAGCTTACTTGTAAGTTTCTAAGGGTCAGGTCCTCTACATTGTGGCTGGCCTAAGTCTTAGTTCACCATAGAGCAATGTATATATTGACCTATTTTCCCCTCGACTTTCTGTGATTCCCTACATCTCACCTTTCTTTGCAGACAAGCCATTTGAAATAACCTTAACTTATTTCACGGCCAATAAGTCTTTGAAATAATGTGTATTTTTTAGAGAAATCTTCTTATATAATTAGGCAGAAAATCTGACCTGCCATAGTTTTCAAAACAGCATAATTTCACTCTTCTCAATGTTGAATCTGTTGTATTACACAACCATTGAGTATTTAGCTTTATCAATGACATGTACTTTAAAAATGTTTTAGAGATCCTACCAGTCTTTGAAAACATCCTTTTTCCTTGTTTCAGTTCAAGTTTTATGTATACTTTCTGCCTTGCACCTGATTATTCCAACATCTGATGGTTGGCCTAGGGAATCTAATTCTGGTATTGATTGTTTTTGCTGCTTGTCTCCCCTTGTAGCTGATTTCTTCATTATTGTGTAAATTTAGATCATGAGCTCATGTTTAGCTAAACAGCTGACCTTGTAAGAGGCTTAGCTGTGAACGCTCGTAAGCTTCAGCAGAAAGTCCGCAAAGATTTTTTTGTGTTCCTCCAATGAGTTACCCGCGCGGACCCCTTTTTCTACAAGTGTTGGTCCACTACTCCCTCTAGAGCCTGGGAGTCAGACAGGACGGCTTTGCTGCCCCCGATCTGGGATAGTGGCTTTGGGCGGCCTGTGGCCTGGGCAGGAGTCTCCCCACGTGTGTCCCACGACCCATCTGCCTGCGAACTTCGGTCACCTGGCAGGAAGCTATGATGCCCAGACCTATGGTTAGCTTTGCATCGAGGTGTACTGCGCGGACCGGTTCCACACACACTTCAAGTAAGAGGGCGGCCTGAGTGGAAAGGTGAGAGTTTGGGCAGCTGTGCAGACCAAGAAGGCGCATTTTGGCCTGGGCCTAAATGCTTGTGACACACGACTGGGCCTGCCGGGCTCTGAGGGCCCTGCCGTGGGCCCCCTTCTCCCCTGCCCTTTGTTCAGTCACAGCAGAGATGGCCCCACACACTCCCTCAGTGAAGGCAGTGTTCCAACCTCCCTCAGCCCCGCCCCCTCTCAGCAGGTTACCATGGACAACAGATGCTGCATTCTGAGGCCAGGGCGTTCCGAGAATGCCAAGGGCAGACATGATGACCTTAAATGATTTCCTCTTGTGTCAATTTTGGTAAACTTTAGGAGCTAGGAAATGGTCCACTTTTCAGAAATGTTCAAATTTACTGGCATTTCAGATATTCTCTGCTATAACATTGTCCTGATTCTTTCTGTATATTCTTTACTTATGTTTTGGTTTTCCTTAATCAAAGTGTGTCTTTTAAATCTTGTCAAAGAATATTCTTTGGACTTACTACCTCAACTGAATTTTATACGTTTTCTGTGGTATTAAGTTCTGCTCATATCTTTATTTATCTTTTTTCTATGTTCTCAGGGTTTATTGTTTTGATCTTCTGATGTCAATTAAAACACTTGGTTATTCATTTTAATAAATCTTTTTACTTATAAAGATTTGAATTTTTAAAGATTCCAGCTTACTTGTAAATTTCTAAGGGTCAGTTCCGCTACATTGTGGCTGGCCCAAGGCCTAGTTCACAATATAGCAAAGTATATATTGACCTATTTTCCCCGCGACTTTCTGTGATTTCCTACATCTCACCTTTCTTTGCAGACAAGCCATTTGAAATAACCTTAACTTATTTCACAGCCATTAAGTCTTTGAAATAATGTGCATTTTTCAGAGAAATCTTCTTATATATTTAGGCAGAAAATCTGACCTGCCATAGTTTTCAAAACAGCATAATTTCACCCTTCTCAATGATGAATCTGTTGTAATACACAACCTTTGAGGATTTAGCTTTATCAATGACATGTACTTTAAAAATGTTTTAGAGATCCTACCAGTCTTTGAAAACATCCTTGTTCCTTGTTTCAGTTCCAGTTTTATGTATATTTTCTGCCTTGCACCTGATTATTCCAACGTCTGATCGATGGCTAAGGGAATCTAATTCTGGTATTGATTGTTTTTGCTGCTTGTCTCCCCTTGTAGCTGATTTCTTCATTATTGTGTAAATTTAGATCATGAGCTCATGTTTAGCTAAACAGCTGACCTTGTAAGAGGCTTAGCTGTGAACGCTCGTAAGCTTCAGCAGAAAGTCGGCAAAGATTTTTTTGTGTCCCTCCAATGAGTTACCCGCGCGGACACCTTTTTCTACAAGTGTTGGTCCACTACTCCCTCTAGAGGCTGGGACTCAGACAGGACTGCTTTGCTACCCCCGATCTGGGATAGTGGTTTTGGGCGGCCTGTGGCCTGGGCAGGAGGCACCGCACGTGTGTCCCACAACCCATCTGCCTGCGAACTTCGGTCACCTGGCAGGAAGCTATGATGCCCAGACCTATGGTTAGCTTTGCATCGAGGTGCACTGCGCGGACCGGTTCCACACACACTTCAAGTAAGAGGGCGGCCTGAGTGGAAAGGTGAGAGTTTGGGCAGCTGTGCAGACAAAGAAGGCGCACTTTGGCCTGGGCCTAAATGCTTGTGACACACGACTGGGCCTGCCGGGCTCTGAGGGCCCTGCCCTTGGCCCCCTTCTCCCCTGCCCTTTGTTCAGTCACAGCAGAGATGGCCCCACCCACTCCCTCAGTGAAGGAAGTGTTCCAACCTCCCTCAGCCCCGCCCCCTCTCCGCAGGTTACCATGGACTACAGATGCTGCATTCTGAGGCCAGGGCGTTCCGAGAATGCCAAGGGCAGACATGATGACCTTAAATGATTTCCTCTTGTGTCAATTTTGGTAAACTTTAGGAGCTAGGAAATGGTCCACTTTACAGAAATGTTCAAATTTACTGGCATTTCAGATATTCTCTGCTATAACATTGTCCTGATTCTTTCTGTATATTCTTTACTTATGTTTTGGTTTTCCTTAATCAAAGTGTGTCTTTTAAATCTTGTCAAAGAATATTCTTTGGACTTACTACCTCAACTGAATTTTATACGTTTTCTGTGGTATTAAGTTCTGCTCATATCTTTATTTATCTTTTTTCTATGTTCTCAGGGTTTATTGTTTTGATTTTCTGATGTCAATTAAAACACTTGGTTATTCATTTTAATAAATCTTTTTACTTATAAAGATTTGAATTTTTAAAGATTCCAGCTTACTTGTAAGTTTCTAAGGGTCAGGTCCTCTACATTGTGGCTGGCCAAAGGCTTAGTTCACAATATAGCAAAGTATATATTGACCTATTTTCCCCTCGACTTTCTGTGATTTCCTACATCTCACCTTTCTTTGCAGACAAGCCATTTGAAATAAACTTAACTTATTTCACAGCCAATAACTCTTTGAAATAATGTGCATTTTTCAGAGAAATCTTCGTATATATTTAGGCAGAAAATCTGACCTGCCATAATTTTCAAAACAGCATAATTTCACTCTTCTCAATGATGAATCTGTTGTATTACACAACCTTTGAGTATTTAGCTTTATCAATGACATGTACTTTAAAAATGTTTTAGAGATCCTACCAGTCTTTGAAAACATCCTTGTTCCTTGTTTCAGTTCCAGTTTTGTGTATCCTATCTGCCTTGCACCTGAATATTCCAACATCTGATGGTTGGCCTAGGGAATCTAATACTGGTATTGATTGTTTTTGCTGCTTGTCTCCCCTTGTAGCTGATTTCTTCATTATTGTGTAAATTTAGATCATCAGCTCATGTTTAGCTAAACAGCTGACCTTGTAAGAGGTTTAGGTGTGAACGCTCGTAAGCTTCAGCAGAAAGTCTGCAAAGATTTTTTTGTGTCCCTCCAATGAGTTACCCACGCGGACCCCTTTTTCTACAAGTGTTGGTCCACTACTCCTTCTAGAGGCTGGGACTCAGACAGGACTGCTTTGCTGCCCCCGATCTGGGATAGTGGCTTTGGGCGGCCTGTGGCCTGGGCAGGAGGCTCCCCACGTGTGTCCCACGACCCATCTGCCTGCGAACTTTAGTCACCTGGCAGGAAGCTATGATGCCCAGACCTATGGTTAGCTTTGCAGCGAGGTGTACTGCGCGGACCGGTCCCACACACACTTCAAGTAAGAGGTCGGCCTGAGTGGAAAGGTGAGAGTTTGGGCAGCTGTGCAGACAAAGAAGGCGCACTTTGGCCTGTGCCTAAATGCATCTGACACACGACTGGGCCTGCCGGGCTCTGAGGGCCCTGCCGTTGGCCCCCTTCTCCCCTGCCCTTTGTTCAGTCACAGCAGAGATGGCCCCACCCACTCCCTCAGTGAAGGCAGTGTTCCAACCTCCCTCAGCCCCGCCCCCTCTCCGCAGGTTACCATGGACTACAGATGCTGCATTCTGAGGCCAGGGCATTCCGAGAATGCCAAGGGCAGACATGATGACCTTAAATGATTTCCCCTTGTGTCAATTTTGGTAAACTTTAGGACCTAGGAAATGGTCCACTTTACACAAACGTTCAAATTTACTGCCATTTCATATACTCTCTGCTATAACATTGTCCTGATTCTTTCTGTATATTCTTTACTTATGTTTTGGTTTTCCTTAATCAAAGTGTGTCTTTTAATCTTGTCAAAGAATATTCTTTGGACTTACTAAATCACCTGAATTTTATACGTTTTCTATTGTATTAAGTTCAGCTCATATCTTTATTTATATTTTTTCTATGTTCTCAGGTTTATTGTTTTGATATTCTGATGTCAATAAAAACACTTGGTTATTCATTTTAAAAAATCTTTTTACTTATAAAGATTTGAACTTTTCTAGATTCCAGCTTACTTGTAAGTTTCTAAGGGTCAGGTCCTCTACATTGTGGCTGGCCTAAGTCTTAGTTCACCATAGAGCAATGTATATATTGACCTATTTTCCCCTCGACTTTCTGTGATTCCCTACATCTCACCTTTCTTTGCAGACAAGCCATTTGAAATAACCTTAACTTATTTCACGGCCAATAAGTCTTTGAAATAATGTGTATTTTTTAGAGAAATCTTCTTATATAATTAGGCAGAAAATCTGACCTGCCATAGTTTTCAAAACAGCATAATTTCACTCTTCTCAATGTTGAATCTGTTGTATTACACAACCATTGAGTATTTAGCTTTATCAATGACATGTACTTTAAAAATGTTTTAGAGATCCTACCAGTCTTTGAAAACATCCTTTTTCCTTGTTTCAGTTCAAGTTTTATGTATACTTTCTGCCTTGCACCTGATTATTCCAACATCTGATGGTTGGCCTAGGGAATCTAATTCTGGTATTGATTGTTTTTGCTGCTTGTCTCCCCTTGTAGCTGATTTCTTCATTATTGTGTAAATTTAGATCATGAGCTCATGTTTAGCTAAACAGCTGACCTTGTAAGAGGCTTAGGTGTGAACGCTCGTAAGCTTCAGCAGAAAGTCCGCAAAGATTTTTTTGTGTTCCTCCAATGAGTTACCCGCGCGGACCCCTTTTTCTACAAGTGTTGGTCCACTACTCCCTCTAGAGCCTGGGAGTCAGACAGGACTGCTTTGCTGCCCCCGATCTGGGATAGTGGCTTTGGGCGGCCTGTGGCCTGGGCAGGAGTCTCCCCACGTGTGTCCCACGACCCATCTGCCTGCGAACTTCGGTCACCTGGCAGGAAGCTATGATGCCCAGACCTATGGTTAGCTTTGCATCGAGGTGTACTGCGCGGACCGGTTCCACACACACTTCAAGTAAGAGGGCGGCCTGAGTGGAAAGGTGAGAGTTTGGGCAGCTGTGCAGACCAAGAACGCGCATTTTGGCCTGGGCCTAAATGCTTGTGACACACGACTGGGCCTGCCGGGCTCTCAGGGCCCTGCCGTGGGCCCCCTTCTCCCCTGCCCTTTGTTCAGTCACAGCAGAGATGGCCCCACACACTCCCTCAGAGAAGGCAGTGTTCCAACCTCCCTCAGCCCCGCCCCCTCTCCGCAGGTTACCATGGACAACAGATGCTGCATTCTGAGGCCAGGGCGTTCCGAGAATGCCAAGGGCAGACATGATGACCTTAAATGATTTCCTCTTGTGTCAATTTTGGTAAAGTTTAGGAGCTAGGAAATGGTCCACTTTACAGAAATGTTCAAATTTACTGGCATTTCAGATATTCTCTGCTATAACATTGTCCTGATTCTTTCTGTATATTCTTTACTTATGTTTTGGTTTTCCTTAATCAAAGTGTGTCTTTTAAATCTTGTCAAAGAATATTCTTTGGACTTACTACCTCAACTGAATTTTATACGTTTTCTGTGGTATTAAGTTCTGCTCATATCTTTATTTATCTTTTTTCTATGTTCTCAGGGTTTATTGTTTTGATCTTCTGATGTCAATTAAAACACTTGGTTATTCATTTTAATAAATCTTTTTACTTATAAAGATTTGAATTTTTAAAGATTCCAGCTTACTTGTAAATTTCTAAGGGTCAGGTCCTCTACATTGTGGCTGGCCCAAGGCCTAGTTCACAATATAGCAAAGTATATATTGACCTATTTTCCCCGCGACTTTCTGTGATTTCCTACATCTCACCTTTCTTTGCAGACAAGCCATTTGAAATAACCTTAACTTATTTCACAGCCATTAAGTCTTTGAAATAATGTGCATTTTTCAGAGAAATCTTCTTATATATTTAGGCAGAAAATCTGACCTGCCATAGTTTTCAAAACAGCATAATTTCACCCTTCTCAATGATGAATCAGTTGTAATACACAACCTTTGAGGATTTAGCTTTATCAATGACATGTACTTTAAAAATGTTTTAGAGATCCTACCAGTCTTTGAAAACATCCTTGTTCCTTGTTTCAGTTCCAGTTTTATGTATATTTTCTGCCTTGCACCTGATTATTCCAACGTCTGATCGATGGCTAAGGGAATCTAATTCTGGTATTGATTGTTTTTGCTGCTTGTCTCCCCTTGTAGCTGATTTCTTCATTATTGTGTAAATTTAGATCATGAGCTCATGTTTAGCTAAACAGCTGACCTTGTAAGAGGCTTAGGTGTGAACGCTCGTAAGCTTCAGCAGAAAGTCGGCAAAGATTTTTTTGTGTCCCTCCAATGAGTTACCCGCGCGGACACCTTTTTCTACAAGTGTTGGTCCACTACTCCCTCTAGAGGCTGGGACTCAGACAGGACTGCTTTGCTACCCCCGATCTGGGATAGTGGTTTTGGGCGGCCTGTGGCCTGGGCAGGAGGCACCGCACGTGTGTCCCACAACCCATCTGCCTGCGAACTTCGGTCACCTGGCAGGAAGCTATGATGCCCAGACCTATGGTTAGCTTTGCATCGAGGTGCACTGCGCGGACCGGTTCCACACACACTTCAAGTAAGAGGGCGGCCTGAGTGGAAAGGTGAGAGTTTGGGCAGCTGTGCAGACAAAGAAGGCGCACTTTGGCCTGGGCCTAAATGCTTGTGACACACGACTGGGCCTGCCGGGCTCTGAGGGCCCTGCCCTTGGCCCCCTTCTCCCCTGCCCTTTGTTCAGTCACAGCAGAGATGGCCCCACCCACTCCCTCAGTGAAGGAAGTGTTCCAACCTCCCTCAGCCCCGCCCCCTCTCCGCAGGTTACCATGGACTACAGATGCTGCATTCTGAGGCCAGGACGTTCCGAGAATGCCAAGGGCAGACATGATGACCTTAAATGATTTCCTCTTGTGTCAATTTTGGTAAACTTTAGGAGCTAGGAAATGGTCCACTTTACAGAAATGTTCAAATTTACTGGCATTTCAGATATTCTCTGCTATAACATTGTCCTGATTCTTTCTGTATATTCTTTACTTATGTTTTGGTTTTCCTTAATCAAAGTGTGTCTTTTAAATCTTGTCAAAGAATATTCTTTGGACTTACTACCTCAACTGAATTTTATACGTTTTCTGTGGTATTAAGTTCTGCTCATATCTTTATTTATCTTTTTTCTATGTTCTCAGGGTTTATTGTTTTGATTTTCTGATGTCAATTAAAACACTTGGTTATTCATTTTAATAAATCTTTTTACTTATAAAGATTTGAATTTTTAAAGATTCCAGCTTACTTGTAAGTTTCTAAGGGTCAGGTCCTCTACATTGTGGCTGGCCAAAGGCTTAGTTCACAATATAGCAAAGTATATATTGACCTATTTTCCCCTCGACTTTCTGTGATTTCCTACATCTCACCTTTCTTTGCAGACAAGCCATTTGAAATAAACTTAACTTATTTCACAGCCAATAACTCTTTGAAATAATGTGCATTTTTCAGAGAAATCTTCGTATATATTTAGGCAGAAAATCTGACCTGCCATAATTTTCAAAACAGCATAATTTCACTCTTCTCAATGATGAATCTGTTGTATTACACAACCTTTGAGTATTTAGCTTTATCAATGACATGTACTTTAAAAATGTTTTAGAGATCCTACCAGTCTTTGAAAACATCCTTGTTCCTTGTTTCAGTTCCAGTTTTGTGTATCCTATCTGCCTTGCACCTGAATATTCCAACATCTGATGGTTAGCCTAGGGAATCTAATACTGGTATTGATTGTTTTTGCTGCTTGTCTCCCCTTGTAGCTGATTTCTTCATTATTGTGTAAATTTAGATCATCAGCTCATGTTTAGCTAAACAGCTGACCTTGTAAGAGGTTTAGGTGTGAACGCTCGTAAGCTTCAGCAGAAAGTCTGCAAAGATTTTTTTGTGTCCCTCCAATGAGTTACCCACGCGGACCCCTTTTTCTACAAGTGTTGGTCCACTACTCCTTCTAGAGGCTGGGACTCAGACAGGACTGCTTTGCTGCCCCCGATCTGGGATAGTGGCTTTGGGCGGCCTGTGGCCTGGGCAGGAGTCTCCCCACGTGTGTCCCACGACCCATCTGCCTGCGAACTTTAGTCACCTGGCAGGAAGCTATGATGCCCAGACCTATGGTTAGCTTTGCAGCGAGGTGTACTGCGCGGACCGGTTCCACACACACTTCAAGTAAGAGGTCGGCCTGAGTGGAAAGGTGAGAGTTTGGGCAGCTGTGCAGACAAAGAAGGCGCACTTTGGCCTGTGCCTAAATGCATCTGACACACGACTGGGCCTGCCGGGCTCTGAGGGCCCTGCCGTTGGCCCCCTTCTCCCCTGCCCTTTGTTCAGTCACAGCAGAGATGGCCCCACCCACTCCCTCAGTGAAGGCAGTGTTCCAACCTCCCTCAGCCCCGCCCCCTCTCCGCAGGTTACCATGGACTACAGATGCTGCATTCTGAGGCCAGGGCATTCCGAGAATGCCAAGGGCAGACATGATGACCTTAAATGATTTCCCCTTGTGTCAATTTTGGTAAACTTTAGGACCTAGGAAATGGTCCACTTTACACAAACGTTCAAATTTACTGCCATTTCATATACTCTCTGCTATAACATTGTCCTGATTCTTTCTGTATATTCTTTACTTATGTTTTGGTTTTCCTTAATCAAAGTGTGTCTTTTAATCTTGTCAAAGAATATTCTTTGGACTTACTAAATCACCTGAATTTTATACGTTTTCTATTGTATTAAGTTCAGCTCATATCTTTATTTATATTTTTTCTATGTTCTCAGGTTTATTGTTTTGATATTCTGATGTCAATAAAAACACTTGGTTATTCATTTTAAAAAATCTTTTTACTTATAAAGATTTGAACTTTTCTAGATTCCAGCTTACTTGTAAGTTTCTAAGGGTCAGGTCCTCTACATTGTGGCTGGCCTAAGTCTTAGTTCACCATAGAGCAATGTATATATTGACCTATTTTCCCCTCGACTTTCTGTGATTCCCTACATCTCACCTTTCTTTGCAGACAAGCCATTTGAAATAACCTTAACTTATTTCACGGCCAATAAGTCTTTGAAATAATGTGTATTTTTTAGAGAAATCTTCTTATATAATTAGGCAGAAAATCTGACCTGCCATAGTTTTCAAAACAGCATAATTTCACTCTTCTCAATGTTGAATCTGTTGTATTACACAACCATTGAGTATTTAGCTTTATCAATGACATGTACTTTAAAAATGTTTTAGAGATCCTACCAGTCTTTGAAAACATCCTTTTTCCTTGTTTCAGTTCAAGTTTTATGTATACTTTCTGCCTTGCACCTGATTATTCCAACATCTGATGGTTGGCCTAGGGAATCTAATTCTGGTATTGATTGTTTTTGCTGCTTGTCTCCCCTTGTAGCTGATTTCTTCATTATTGTGTAAATTTAGATCATGAGCTCATGTTTAGCTAAACAGCTGACCTTGTAAGAGGCTTAGGTGTGAACGCTCGTAAGCTTCAGCAGAAAGTCCGCAAAGATTTTTTTGTGTTCCTCCAATGAGTTACCCGCGCGGACCCCTTTTTCTACAAGTGTTGGTCCACTACTCCCTCTAGAGGCTGGGAGTCAGACAGGACTGCTTTGCTGCCCCCGATCTGGGATAGTGGCTTTGGGCGGCCTGTGGCCTGGGCAGGAGTCTCCCCACGTGTGTCCCACGACCCATCTGCCTGCGAACTTCGGTCACCTGGCAGGAAGCTATGATGCCCAGACCTATGGTTAGCTTTGCATCGAGGTGTACTGCGCGGACCGGTTCCACACACACTTCAAGTAAGAGGGCGGCCTGAGTGGAAAGGTGAGAGTTTGGGCAGCTGTGCAGACCAAGAAGGCGCATTTTGGCCTGGGCCTAAATGGTTGTGACACACGACTGGGCCTGCCGGGCTCTGAGGGCCCTGCCGTGGGCCCCCTTCTCCCCTGCCCTTTGTTCAGTCACAGCAGAGATGGCCCCACACACTCCCTCAGTGAAGGCAGTGTTCCAAACTCTCTCAGCCCCGCCCCCTCTCCGCAGGTAACCATGGACAACAGATGCTGCATTCTGAGGCCAGGGCGTTCCGAGAATGCCAAGGGCAGACATGATGACCTTAAATGATTTCCTCTTGTGTCAATTTTGGTAAAGTTTAGG
Organism: Mesoplodon bidens; assembly: GCF_964165515.1. Taxonomy (NCBI): domain Eukaryota; kingdom Metazoa; phylum Chordata; class Mammalia; order Artiodactyla; family Ziphiidae; genus Mesoplodon; species Mesoplodon bidens. The sequence goes on along the minus strand of NC_138180.1, from coordinate 24,845,243 downwards.
AGCTAGGAAATGGTCCACTTTACAGAAATGTTCAAATTTACTGGCATTTCAGATATTCTCTGCTATAACATTGTCCTGATTCTTTCTGTATATTCTTTACTTATGTTTTGGTTTTCCTTAATCAAAGTGTGTCTTTTAAATCTTGTCAAAGAATATTCTTTGGACTTACTACCTCAACTGAATTTTATACGTTTTCTGTGGTATTAAGTTCTGCTCATATCTTTATTTATCTTTTTTCTATGTTCTCAGGGTTTATTGTTTTGATCTTCTGATGTCAATTAAAACACTTGGTTATTCATTTTAATAAATCTTTTTACTTATAAAGATTTGAATTTTTAAAGATTCCAGCTTACTTGTAAATTTCTAAGGGTCAGGTCCTCTACATTGTGGCTGGCCCAAGGCCTAGTTCACAATATAGCAAAGTATATATTGACCTATTTTCCCCGCGACTTTCTGTGATTTCCTACATCTCACCTTTCTTTGCAGACAAGCCATTTGAAATAACCTTAACTTATTTCACAGCCATTAAGTCTTTGAAATAATGTGCATTTTTCAGAGAAATCTTCTTATATATTTAGGCAGAAAATCTGACCTGCCATAGTTTTCAAAACAGCATAATTTCACCCTTCTCAATGATGAATCTGTTGTAATACACAACCTTTGAGGATTTAGCTTTATCAATGACATGTACTTTAAAAATGTTTTAGAGATCCTACCAGTCTTTGAAAACATCCTTGTTCCTTGTTTCAGTTCCAGTTTTATGTATATTTTCTGCCTTGCACCTGATTATTCCAACGTCTGATCGATGGCTAAGGGAATCTAATTCTGGTATTGATTGTTTTTGCTGCTTGTCTCCCCTTGTAGCTGATTTCTTCATTATTGTGTAAATTTAGATCATGAGCTCATGTTTAGCTAAACAGCTGACCTTGTAAGAGGCTTAGGTGTGAACGCTCGTAAGCTTCAGCAGAAAGTCGGCAAAGATTTTTTTGTGTCCCTCCAATGAGTTACCCGCGCGGACACCTTTTTCTACAAGTGTTGGTCCACTACTCCCTCTAGAGGCTGGGACTCAGACAGGACTGCTTTGCTACCCCCGATCTGGGATAGTGGTTTTGGGCGGCCTGTGGCCTGGGCAGGAGGCACCGCACGTGTGTCCCACAACCCATCTGCCTGCGAACTTCGGTCACCTGGCAGGAAGCTATGATGCCCAGACCTATGGTTAGCTTTGCATCGAGGTGCACTGCGCGGACCGGTTCCACACACACTTCAAGTAAGAGGGCGGCCTGAGTGGAAAGGTGAGAGTTTGGGCAGCTGTGCAGACAAAGAAGGCGCACTTTGGCCTGGGCCTAAAAGCTTGTGACACACGACTGGGCCTGCCGGGCTCTGAGGGCCCTGCCCTCGGCCCCCTTCTCCCCTGCCCTTTGTTCAGTCACAGCAGAGATGGCCCCACCCACTCCCTCAGAGAAGGAAGTGTTCCAACCTCCCTCAGCCCCGCCCCCTCTCCGCAGGTTACCATGGACTACAGATGCTGCATTCTGAGGCCAGGGCGTTCCGAGAATGCCAAGGGCAGACATGATGACCTTAAATGATTTCCTCTTGTGTCAATTTTGGTAAACTTTAGGAGCTAGGAAATGGTCCACTTTACAGAAATGTTCAAATTTACTGGCATTTCAGATATTCTCTGCTATAACATTGTCCTGATTCTTTCTGTATATTCTTTACTTATGTTTTGGTTTTCCTTAATCAAAGTGTGTCTTTTAAATCTTGTCAAAGAATATTTTTTGGACTTACTACCTCAACTGAATTTTATACGTTTTCTGTGGTATTAAGTTCTGCTCATATCTTTATTTATCTTTTTTCTATGTTCTCAGGGTTTATTGTTTTGATCTTCTGATGTCAATTAAAACACTTGGTTATTCATTTTAAAAAATCTTTTTACTTATAAAGATTTGAACTTTTCTAGATTCCAGCTTACTTGTAAGTTTCTTAGGGTCAGGTCCTCTACATTGTGGCTGGCCTAAGTCTTAGTTCACCATAGAGCAATGTATATATTGACCTATTTTCCCCTCGACTTTCTGTGATTCCCTACATCTCACCTTTCTTTGCAGACAAGCCATTTGAAATAACCTTAACTTATTTCACGGCCATAAGTCTTTGAAATAATGTGTATTTTTTAGAGAAATCTTCTTATATAATTAGGCAGAAAATCTGACCTGCCATAGTTTTCAAAACAGCATAATTTCACTCTTCTCAATGTTGAATCTGTTGTATTACACAACCATTGAGTATTTAGCTTTATCAATGACATGTACTTTAAAAATGTTTTAGAGATCCTACCAGTCTTTGAAAACATCCTTTTTCTTTGTTTCAGTTCTAGTTTTATGTATACTTTCTGCCTTGCACCTGATTATTCCAACATCTGATGGTTGGCCTAGGGAATCTAATTCTGGTATTGATTGTTTTTGCTGCTTGTCTCCCCTTGTAGCTGATTTCTTCATTATTGTGTAAATTTAGATAATGAGCTCATGTTTAGCTAAACAGCTGACCTTGTAAGAGGCTTAGGTGTGAACGCTCGTAAGCTTCAGCAGAAAGTCCGCAAAGATTTTTTTGTGTTCCTCCAATGAGTTACCCGCGCGGACCCCTTTTTCTACAAGTGTTGGTCCACTACTCCCTCTAGAGGCTGGGAGTCAGACAGGACTGCTTTGCTGCCCCCGATCTGGGATAGTGGCTTTGGGCGGCCTGTGGCCTGGGCAGGAGTCTCCCCACGTGTGTCCCACGACCCATCTGCCTGCGAACTTCGGTCACCTGGCAGGAAGCTATGATGCCCAGACCTATGGTTAGCTTTGCATCGAGGTGTACTGCGCGGACCGGTTCCACACACACTTCAAGTAAGAGGGCGGCCTGAGTGGAAAGGTGAGAGTTTGGGCAGCTGTGCAGACCAAGAAGGCGCATTTTGGCCTGGGCCTAAATGGTTGTGACACACGACTGGGCCTGCCGGGCTCTGAGGGCCCTGCCGTGGGCCCCCTTCTCCCCTGCCCTTTGTTCAGTCACAGCAGAGATGGCCCCACACACTCCCTCAGTGAAGGCAGTGTTCCAAACTCCCTCAGCCCCGCCCCCTCTCCGCAGGTAACCATGGACAACAGATGCTGCATTCTGAGGCCAGGGCGTTCCGAGAATGCCAAGGGCAGACATGATGACCTTAAATGATTTCCTCTTGTGTCAATTTTGGTAAACTTTAGGAGCTAGGAAATGGTCCACTTTACAGAAATGTTCAAATTTACTGGCATTTCAGATATTCTCTGCTATAACATTGTCCTGATTCTTTCTGTATATTCTTTACTTATGTTTTGGTTTTCCTTAATCAAAGTGTGTCTTTTAAATCTTGTCAAAGAATATTCTTTGGACTTACTACCTCAACTGAATTTTATACGTTTTCTGTGGTATTAAGTTCTGCTCATATCTTTATTTATCTTTTTTCTATGTTCTCAGGGTTTATTGTTTTGATCTTCTGATGTCAATTAAAACACTTGGTTATTCATTTTAATAAATCTTTTTACTTATAAAGATTTGAATTTTTAAAGATTCCAGCTTACTTGTAAATTTCTAAGGGTCAGGTCCTCTACATTGTGGCTGGCCCAAGGCCTAGTTCACAATATAGCAAAGTATATATTGACCTATTTTCCCCGCGACTTTCTGTGATTTCCTACATCTCACCTTTCTTTGCAGACAAGCCATTTGAAATAACCTTAACTTATTTCACAGCCATTAAGTCTTTGAAATAATGTGCATTTTTCAGAGAAATCTTCTTATATATTTAGGCAGAAAATCTGACCTGCCATAGTTTTCAAAACAGCATAATTTCACCCTTCTCAATGATGAATCTGTTGTAATACACAACCTTTGAGGATTTAGCTTTATCAATGACATGTACTTTAAAAATGTTTTAGAGATCCTACCAGTCTTTGAAAACATCCTTGTTCCTTGTTTCAGTTCCAGTTTTATGTATATTTTCTGCCTTGCACCTGATTATTCCAACGTCTGATCGATGGCTAAGGGAATCTAATTCTGGTATTGATTGTTTTTGCTGCTTGTCTCCCCTTGTAGCTGATTTCTTCATTATTGTGTAAATTTAGATCATGAGCTCATGTTTAGCTAAACAGCTGACCTTGTAAGAGGCTTAGGTGTGAACGCTCGTAAGCTTCAGCAGAAAGTCGGCAAAGATTTTTTTGTGTCCCTCCAATGAGTTACCCGCGCGGACACCTTTTTCTACAAGTGTTGGTCCACTACTCCCTCTAGAGGCTGGGACTCAGACAGGACTGCTTTGCTACCCCCGATCTGGGATAGTGGTTTTGGGCGGCCTGTGGCCTGGGCAGGAGGCACCGCACGTGTGTCCCACAACCCATCTGCCTGCGAACTTCGGTCACCTGGCAGGAAGCTATGATGCCCAGACCTATGGTTAGCTTTGCATCGAGGTGCACTGCGCGGACCGGTTCCACACACACTTCAAGTAAGAGGGCGGCCTGAGTGGAAAGGTGAGAGTTTGGGCAGCTGTGCAGACAAAGAAGGCGCACTTTGGCCTGGGCCTAAATGCTTGTGACACACGACTGGGCCTGCCGGGCTCTGAGGGCCCTGCCCTTGGCCCCCTTCTCCCCTGCCCTTTGTTCAGTCACAGCAGAGATGGCCCCACCCACTCCCTCAGTGAAGGAAGTGTTCCAACCTCCCTCAGCCCCGCCCCCTCTCCGCAGGTTACCATGGACTACAGATGCTGCATTCTGAGGCCAGGACGTTCCGAGAATGCCAAGGGCAGACATGATGACCTTAAATGATTTCCTCTTGTGTCAATTTTGGTAAACTTTAGGAGCTAGGAAATGGTCCACTTTACAGAAATGTTCAAATTTACTGGCATTTCAGATATTCTCTGCTATAACATTGTCCTGATTCTTTCTGTATATTCTTTACTTATGTTTTGGTTTTCCTTAATCAAAGTGTGTCTTTTAAATCTTGTCAAAGAATATTCTTTGGACTTACTACCTCAACTGAATTTTATACGTTTTCTGTGGTATTAAGTTCTGCTCATATCTTTATTTATCTTTTTTCTATGTTCTCAGGGTTTATTGTTTTGATCTTCTGATGTCAATTAAAACACTTGGTTATTCATTTTAAAAAATCTTTTTACTTATAAAGATTTGAACTTTTCTAGATTCCAGCTTACTTGTAAGTTTCTAAGGGTCAGGTCCTCTACATTGTGGCTGGCCTAAGTCTTAGTTCACCATAGAGCAATGTATATATTGACCTATTTTCCCCTCGACTTTCTGTGATTCCCTACATCTCACCTTTCTTTGCAGACAAGCCATTTGAAATAACCTTAACTTATTTCACGGCCAATAAGTCTTTGAAATAATGTGTATTTTTTAGAGAAATCTTCTTATATAATTAGGCAGAAAATCTGACCTGCCATAGTTTTCAAAACAGCATAATTTCACTCTTCTCAATGTTGAATCTGTTGTATTACACAACCATTGAGTATTTAGCTTTATCAATGACATGTACTTTAAAAATGTTTTAGAGATCCTACCAGTCTTTGAAAACATCCTTTTTCCTTGTTTCAGTTCAAGTTTTATGTATACTTTCTGCCTTGCACCTGATTATTCCAACATCTGATGGTTGGCCTAGGGAATCTAATTCTGGTATTGATTGTTTTTGCTGCTTGTCTCCCCTTGTAGCTGATTTCTTCATTATTGTGTAAATTTAGATCATGAGCTCATGTTTAGCTAAACAGCTGACCTTGTAAGAGGCTTAGGTGTGAACGCTCGTAAGCTTCAGCAGAAAGTCCGCAAAGATTTTTTTGTGTTCCTCCAATGAGTTACCCGCGCGGACCCCTTTTTCTACAAGTGTTGGTCCACTACTCCCTCTAGGGGCTGGGAGTCAGACAGGACTGCTTTGCTGCCCCCGATCTGGGATAGTGGCTTTGGGCGGCCTGTGGCCTGGGCAGGAGTCTCCCCACGTGTGTCCCACGACCCATCTGCCTGCGAACTTCGGTCACCTGGCAGGAAGCTATGATGCCCAGACCTATGGTTAGCTTTGCATCGAGGTGTACTGCGCGGACCGGTTCCACACACACTTCAAGTAAGAGGGCGGCCTGAGTGGAAAGGTGAGAGTTTGGGCAGCTGTGCAGACCAAGAAGGCGCATTTTGGCCTGGGCCTAAATGGTTGTGACACACGACTGGGCCTGCCGGGCTCTGAGGGCCCTGCCGTGGGCCCCCTTCTCCCCTGCCCTTTGTTCAGTCACAGCAGAGATGGCCCCACACACTCCCTCAGTGAAGGCAGTGTTCCAACCTCCCTCAGCCCCGCCCCCTCTCCGCAGGTAACCATGGACAACAGATGCTGCATTCTGAGGCCAGGGCGTTCCGAGAATGCCAAGGGCAGACATGATGACCTTAAATGATTTCCTCTTGTGTCAATTTTGGTAAAGTTTAGGAGCTAGGAAATGGTCCACTTTACAGAAATGTTCAAATTTACTGGCATTTCAGATATTCTCTGCTATAACATTGTCCTGATTCTTTCTGTATATTCTTTACTTATGTTTTGGTTTTCCTTAATCAAAGTGTGTCTTTTAAATCTTGTCAAAGAATATTCTTTGGACTTACTACCTCAACTGAATTTTATACGTTTTCTGTGGTATTAAGTTCTGCTCATATCTTTATTTATCTTTTTTCTATGTTCTCAGGGTTTATTGTTTTGATCTTCTGATGTCAATTAAAACACTTGGTTATTCATTTTAATAAATCTTTTTACTTATAAAGATTTGAATTTTTAAAGATTCCAGCTTACTTGTAAATTTCTAAGGGTCAGGTCCTCTACATTGTGGCTGGCCCAAGGCCTAGTTCACAATATAGCAAAGTATATATTGACCTATTTTCCCCGCGACTTTCTGTGATTTCCTACATCTCACCTTTCTTTGCAGACAAGCCATTTGAAATAACCTTAACTTATTTCACAGCCATTAAGTCTTTGAAATAATGTGCATTTTTCAGAGAAATCTTCTTATATATTTAGGCAGAAAATCTGACCTGCCATAGTTTTCAAAACAGCATAATTTCACCCTTCTCAATGATGAATCTGTTGTAATACACAACCTTTGAGGATTTAGCTTTATCAATGACATGTACTTTAAAAATGTTTTAGAGATCCTACCAGTCTTTGAAAACATCCTTGTTCCTTGTTTCAGTTCCAGTTTTATGTATATTTTCTGCCTTGCACCTGATTATTCCAACGTCTGATCGATGGCTAAGGGAATCTAATTCTGGTATTGATTGTTTTTGCTGCTTGTCTCCCCTTGTAGCTGATTTCTTCATTATTGTGTAAATTTAGATCATGAGCTCATGTTTAGCTAAACAGCTGACCTTGTAAGAGGCTTAGGTGTGAACGCTCGTAAGCTTCAGCAGAAAGTCGGCAAAGATTTTTTTGTGTCCCTCCAATGAGTTACCCGCGCGGACACCTTTTTCTACAAGTGTTGGTCCACTACTCCCTCTAGAGGCTGGGACTCAGACAGGACTGCTTTGCTACCCCCGATCTGGGATAGTGGTTTTGGGCGGCCTGTGGCCTGGGCAGGAGGCACCGCACGTGTGTCCCACAACCCATCTGCCTGCGAACTTCGGTCACCTGGCAGGAAGCTATGATGCCCAGACCTATGGTTAGCTTTGCATCGAGGTGCACTGCGCGGACCGGTTCCACACACACTTCAAGTAAGAGGGCGGCCTGAGTGGAAAGGTGAGAGTTTGGGCAGCTGTGCAGACAAAGAAGGCGCACTTTGGCCTGGGCCTAAATGCTTGTGACACACGACTGGGCCTGCCGGGCTCTGAGGGCCCTGCCCTTGGCCCCCTTCTCCCCTGCCCTTTGTTCAGTCACAGCAGAGATGGCCCCACCCACTCCCTCAGTGAAGGAAGTGTTCCAACCTCCCTCAGCCCCGCCCCCTCTCCGCAGGTTACCATGGACTACAGATGCTGCATTCTGAGGCCAGGGCGTTCCGAGAATGCCAAGGGCAGACATGATGACCTTAAATGATTTCCTCTTGTGTCAATTTTGGTAAACTTTAGGAGCTAGGAAATGGTCCACTTTACAGAAATGTTCAAATTTACTGGCATTTCAGATATTCTCTGCTATAACATTGTCCTGATTCTTTCTGTATATTCTTTACTTATGTTTTGGTTTTCCTTAATCAAAGTGTGTCTTTTAAATCTTGTCAAAGAATATTCTTTGGACTTAGTACCTCAACTGAATTTTATACGTTTTCTGTGGTATTAAGTTCTGCTCATATCTTTATTTATCTTTTTTCTATGTTCTCAGGGTTTATTGTTTTGATTTTCTGATGTCAATTAAAACACTTGGTTATTCATTTTAATAAATCTTTTTACTTATAAAGATTTGAATTTTTAAAGATTCCAGCTTACTTGTAAGTTTCTAAGGGTCAGGTCCTCTACATTGTGGCTGGCCAAAGGCTTAGTTCACAATATAGCAAAGTATATATTGACCTATTTTCCCCTCGACTTTCTGTGATTTCCTACATCTCACCTTTCTTTGCAGACAAGCCATTTGAAATAAACTTAACTTATTTCACAGCCAATAACTCTTTGAAATAATGTGCATTTTTCAGAGAAATCTTCTTATATATTTAGGCAGAAAATCTGACCTGCCATAATTTTCAAAACAGCATAATTTCACTCTTCTCAATGATGAATCTGTTGTATTACACAACCTTTGAGGATTTAGCTTTATCAATGACATGTACTTTAAAAATGTTTTAGAGATCCTACCAGTCTTTGAAAACATCCTTGTTCCTTGTTTCAGTTCCAGTTTTGTGTATCCTATCTGCCTTGCACCTGAATATTCCAACATCTGATGGTTGGCCTAGGGAATCTAATACTGGTATTGATTGTTTTTGCTGCTTGTCTCCCCTTGTAGCTGATTTCTTCATTATTGTGTAAATTTAGATCATCAGCTCATGTTTAGCTAAACAGCTGACCTTGTAAGAGGTTTAGGTGTGAACGCTCGTAAGCTTCAGCAGAAAGTCTGCAAAGATTTTTTTGTGTCCCTCCAATGAGTTACCCACGCGGACCCCTTTTTCTACAAGTGTTGGTCCACTACTCCTTCTAGAGGCTGGGACTCAGACAGGACTGCTTTGCTGCCCCCGATCTGGGATAGTGGCTTTGGGCGGCCTGTGGCCTGGGCAGGAGGCTCCCCACGTGTGTCCCACGACCCATCTGCCTGCGAACTTTAGTCACCTGGCAGGAAGCTATGATGCCCAGACCTATGGTTAGCTTTGCAGCGAGGTGTACTGCGCGGACCGGTTCCACACACACTTCAAGTAAGAGGTCGGCCTGAGTGGAAAGGTGAGAGTTTGGGCAGCTGTGCAGACAAAGAAGGCGCACTTTGGCCTGTGCCTAAATGCATCTGACACACGACTGGGCCTGCCGGGCTCTGAGGGCCCTGCCGTTGGCCCCCTTCTCCCCTGCCCTTTGTTCAGTCACAGCAGAGATGGCCCCACCCACTCCCTCAGTGAAGGCAGTGTTCCAACCTCCCTCAGCCCCGCCCCCTCTCCGCAGGTTACCGTGGACTACAGATGCTGCATTCTGAGGCCAGGGCATTCCGAGAATGCCAAGGGCAGACATGATGACCTTAAATGATTTCCCCTTGTGTCAATTTTGGTAAACTTTAGGACCTAGGAAATGGTCCACTTTACACAAACGTTCAAATTTACTGCCATTTCATATACTCTCTGCTATAACATTGTCCTGATTCTTTCTGTATATTCTTTACTTATGTTTTGGTGTTCCTTAATCAAAGTGTGTCTTTTAATCTTGTCAAAGAATATTCTTTGGACTTACTAAATCACCTGAATTTTATACGTTTTCTATTGTATTAAGTTCAGCTCATATCTTTATTTATATTTTTTCTATGTTCTCAGGTTTATTGTTTTGATATTCTGATGTCAATAAAAACACTTGGTTATTCATTTTAAAAAATCTTTTTACTTATAAAGATTTGAACTTTTCTAGATTCCAGCTTACTTGTAAGTTTCTAAGGGTCAGGTCCTCTACATTGTGGCTGGCCTAAGTCTTAGTTCACCATAGAGCAATGTATATATTGACCTATTTTCCCCTCGACTTTCTGTGATTCCCTACATCTCACCTTTCTTTGCAGACAAGCCATTTGAAATAACCTTAACTTATTTCACGGCCAATAAGTCTTTGAAATAATGTGTATTTTTTAGAGAAATCTTCTTATATAATTAGGCAGAAAATCTGACCTGCCATAGTTTTCAAAACAGCATAATTTCACTCTTCTCAAGGTTGAATCTGTTGTATTACACAACCATTGAGTATTTAGCTTTATCAATGACATGTACTTTAAAAATGTTTTAGAGATCCTACCAGTCTTTGAAAACATCCTTTTTCCTTGTTTCAGTTCAAGTTTTATGTATACTTTCTGCCTTGCACCTGATTATTCCAACATCTGATGGTTGGCCTAGGGAATCTAATTCTGGTATTGATTGTTTTTGCTGCTTGTCTCCCCTTGTAGCTGATTTCTTCATTATTGTGTAAATTTAGATCATGAGCTCATGTTTAGCTAAACAGCTGACCTTGTAAGAGGCTTAGGTGTGAACGCTCGTAAGCTTCAGCAGAAAGTCCGCAAAGATTTTTTTGTGTTCCTCCAATGAGTTACCCGCGCGGACCCCTTTTTCTACAAGTGTTGGTCCACTACTCCCTCTAGAGGCTGGGAGTCAGACAGGACTGCTTTGCTGCCCCCGATCTGGGATAGTGGCTTTGGGCGGCCTGTGGCCTGGGCAGGAGTCTCCCCACGTGTGTCCCACGACCCATCTGCCTGCGAACTTCGGTCACCTGGCAGGAAGCTATGATGCCCAGACCTATGGTTAGCTTTGCATCGAGGTGTACTGCGCGGACCGGTTCCACACACACTTCAAGTAAGAGGGCGGCCTGAGTGGAAAGGTGAGAGTTTGGGCAGCTGTGCAGACCAAGAAGGCGCATTTTGGCCTTGGCCTAAATGCTTGTGACACACGACTGGGCCTGCCGGGCTCTGAGGGCCCTGCCGTGGGCCCCCTTCTCCCCTGCCCTTTGTTCAGTCACAGCAGAGATGGCCCCACACACTCCCTCAGTGAAGGCAGTGTTCCAACCTCCCTCAGCCCCGCCCCCTCTCCGCAGGTAACCATGGACAACAGATGCTGCATTCTGAGGCCAGGGCGTTCCGAGAATGCCAAGGGCAGACATGATGACCTTAAATGATTTCCTCTTGTGTCAATTTTGGTAAAGTTTAGGAGCTAGGAAATGGTCCACTTTACAGAAATGTTCAAATTTACTGGCATTTCAGATATTCTCTGCTATAACATTGTCCTGATTCTTTCTGTATATTCTTTACTTATGTTTTGGTTTTCCTTAATCAAAGTGTGTCTTTTAAATCTTGTCAAAGAATATTCTTTGGACTTACTACCTCAACTGAATTTTATACGTTTTCTGTGGTATTAAGTTCTGCTCATATCTTTATTTATCTTTTTTCTATGTTCTCAGGGTTTATTGTTTTGATCTTCTGATGTCAATTAAAACACTTGGTTATTCATTTTAATAAATCTTTTTACTTATAAAGATTTGAATTTTTAAAGATTCCAGCTTACTTGTAAATTTCTAAGGGTCAGGTCCTCTACATTGTGGCTGGCCCAAGGCCTAGTTCACAATATAGCAAAGTATATATTGACCTATTTTCCCCGCGACTTTCTGTGATTTCCTACATCTCACCTTTCTTTGCAGACAAGCCATTTGAAATAACCTTAACTTATTTCACAGCCATTAAGTCTTTGAAATAATGTGCATTTTTCAGAGAAATCTTCTTATATATTTAGGCAGAAAATCTGACCTGCCATAGTTTTCAAAACAGCATAATTTCACCCTTCTCAATGATGAATCTGTTGTAATACACAACCTTTGAGGATTTAGCTTTATCAATGACATGTACTTTAAAAATGTTTTAGAGATCCTACCAGTCTTTGAAAACATCCTTGTTCCTTGTTTCAGTTCCAGTTTTATGTATATTTTCTGCCTTGCACCTGATTATTCCAACGTCTGATCGATGGCTAAGGGAATCTAATTCTGGTATTGATTGTTTTTGCTGCTTGTCTCCCCTTGTAGCTGATTTCTTCATTATTGTGTAAATTTAGATCATGAGCTCATGTTTAGCTAAACAGCTGACCTTGTAAGAGGCTTAGGTGTGAACGCTCGTAAGCTTCAGCAGAAAGTCGGCAAAGATTTTTTTGTGTCCCTCCAATGAGTTACCCGCGCGGACACCTTTTTCTACAAGTGTTGGTCCACTACTCCCTCTAGAGGCTGGGACTCAGACAGGACTGCTTTGCTACCCCCGATCTGGGATAGTGGTTTTGGGCGGCCTGTGGCCTGGGCAGGAGGCACCGCACGTGTGTCCCACAACCCATCTGCCTGCGAACTTCGGTCACCTGGCAGGAAGCTATGATGCCCAGACCTATGGTTAGCTTTGCATCGAGGTGCACTGCGCGGACCGGTTCCACACACACTTCAAGTAAGAGGGCGGCCTGAGTGGAAAGGTGAGAGTTTGGGCAGCTGTGCAGACAAAGAAGGCGCACTTTGGCCTGGGCCTAAAAGCTTGTGACACACGACTGGGCCTGCCGGGCTCTGAGGGCCCTGCCCTTGGCCCCCTTCTCCCCTGCCCTTTGTTCAGTCACAGCAGAGATGGCCCCACCCACTCCCTCAGTGAAGGAAGTGTTCCAACCTCCCTCAGCCCCGCCCCCTCTCCGCAGGTTACCATGGACTACAGATGCTGCATTCTGAGGCCAGGGCGTTCCGAGAATGCCAAGGGCAGACATGATGACCTTAAATGATTTCCTCTTGTGTCAATTTTGGTAAACTTTAGGAGCTAGGAAATGGTCCACTTTACAGAAATGTTCAAATTTACTGGCATTTCAGATATTCTCTGCTATAACATTGTCCTGATTCTTTCTGTATATTCTTTACTTATGTTTTGGTTTTCCTTAATCAAAGTGTGTCTTTTAAATCTTGTCAAAGAATATTCTTTGGACTTACTACCTCAACTGAATTTTATACGTTTTCTGTGGTATTAAGTTCTGCTCATATCTTTATTTATCTTTTTTCTATGTTCTCAGGGTTTATTGTTTTGATCTTCTGATGTCAATTAAAACACTTGGTTATTCATTTTAAAAAATCTTTTTACTTATAAAGATTTGAACTTTTCTAGATTCCAGCTTACTTGTAAGTTTCTTAGGGTCAGGTCCTCTACATTGTGGCTGGCCTAAGTCTTAGTTCACCATAGAGCAATGTATATATTGACCTATTTTCCCCTCGACTTTCTGTGATTCCCTACATCTCACCTTTCTTTGCAGACAAGCCATTTGAAATAACCTTAACTTATTTCACGGCCATAAGTCTTTGAAATAATGTGTATTTTTTAGAGAAATCTTCTTATATAATTAGGCAGAAAATCTGACCTGCCATAGTTTTCAAAACAGCATAATTTCACTCTTCTCAATGTTGAATCTGTTGTATTACACAACCATTGAGTATTTAGCTTTATCAATGACATGTACTTTAAAAATGTTTTAGAGATCCTACCAGTCTTTGAAAACATCCTTTTTCTTTGTTTCAGTTCTAGTTTTATGTATACTTTCTGCCTTGCACCTGATTATTCCAACATCTGATGGTTGGCCTAGGGAATCTAATTCTGGTATTGATTGTTTTTGCTGCTTGTCTCCCCTTGTAGCTGATTTCTTCATTATTGTGTAAATTTAGATAATGAGCTCATGTTTAGCTAAACAGCTGACCTTGTAAGAGGCTTAGGTGTGAACGCTCGTAAGCTTCAGCAGAAAGTCCGCAAAGATTTTTTTGTGTTCCTCCAATGAGTTACCCGCGCGGACCCCTTTTTCTACAAGTGTTGGTCCACTACTCCCTCTAGAGGCTGGGAGTCAGACAGGACTGCTTTGCTGCCCCCGATCTGGGATAGTGGCTTTGGGCGGCCTGTGGCCTGGGCAGGAGTCTCCCCACGTGTGTCCCACGACCCATCTGCCTGCGAACTTCGGTCACCTGGCAGGAAGCTATGATGCCCAGACCTATGGTTAGCTTTGCATCGAGGTGTACTGCGCGGACCGGTTCCACACACACTTCAAGTAAGAGGGCGGCCTGAGTGGAAAGGTGAGAGTTTGGGCAGCTGTGCAGACCAAGAAGGCGCATTTTGGCCTGGGCCTAAATGGTTGTGACACACGACTGGGCCTGCCGGGCTCTGAGGGCCCTGCTGTGGGCCCCCTTCTCCCCTGCCCTTTGTTCAGTCACAGCAGAGATGGCCCCACACACTCCCTCAGTGAAGGCAGTGTTCCAAACTCCCTCAGCCCCGCCCCCTCTCCGCAGGTAACCATGGACAACAGATGCTGCATTCTGAGGCCAGGGCGTTCCGAGAATGCCAAGGGCAGACATGATGACCTTAAATGATTTCCTCTTGTGTCAATTTTGGTAAAGTTTAGGAGCTAGGAAATGGTCCACTTTACAGAAATGTTCAAATTTACTGGCATTTCAGATATTCTCTGCTATAACATTGTCCTGATTCTTTCTGTATATTCTTTACTTATGTTTTGGTTTTCCTTAATCAAAGTGTGTCTTTTAAATCTTGTCAAAGAATATTCTTTGGACTTACTACCTCAACTGAATTTTATACGTTTTCTGTGGTATTAAGTTCTGCTCATATCTTTATTTATCTTTTTTCTATGTTCTCAGGGTTTATTGTTTTGATCTTCTGATGTCAATTAAAACACTTGGTTATTCATTTTAATAAATCTTTTTACTTATAAAGATTTGAATTTTTAAAGATTCCAGCTTACTTGTAAATTTCTAAGGGTCAGGTCCTCTACATTGTGGCTGGCCCAAGGCCTAGTTCACAATATAGCAAAGTATATATTGACCTATTTTCCCCGCGACTTTCTGTGATTTCCTACATCTCACCTTTCTTTGCAGACAAGCCATTTGAAATAACCTTAACTTATTTCACAGCCATTAAGTCTTTGAAATAATGTGCATTTTTCAGAGAAATCTTCTTATATATTTAGGCAGAAAATCTGACCTGCCATAGTTTTCAAAACAGCATAATTTCACCCTTCTCAATGATGAATCTGTTGTAATACACAACCTTTGAGGATTTAGCTTTATCAATGACATGTACTTTAAAAATGTTTTAGAGATCCTACCAGTCTTTGAAAACATCCTTGTTCCTTGTTTCAGTTCCAGTTTTATGTATATTTTCTGCCTTGCACCTGATTATTCCAACGTCTGATCGATGGCTAAGGGAATCTAATTCTGGTATTGATTGTTTTTGCTGCTTGTCTCCCCTTGTAGCTGATTTCTTCATTATTGTGTAAATTTAGATCATGAGCTCATGTTTAGCTAAACAGCTGACCTTGTAAGAGGCTTAGGTGTGAACGCTCGTAAGCTTCAGCAGAAAGTCGGCAAAGATTTTTTTGTGTCCCTCCAATGAGTTACCCGCGCGGACACCTTTTTCTACAAGTGTTGGTCCACTACTCCCTCTAGAGGCTGGGACTCAGACAGGACTGCTTTGCTACCCCCGATCTGGGATAGTGGTTTTGGGCGGCCTGTGGCCTGGGCAGGAGGCACCGCACGTGTGTCCCACAACCCATCTGCCTGCGAACTTCGGTCACCTGGCAGGAAGCTATGATGCCCAGACCTATGGTTAGCTTTGCATCGAGGTGCACTGCGCGGACCGGTTCCACACACACTTCAAGTAAGAGGGCGGCCTGAGTGGAAAGGTGAGAGTTTGGGCAGCTGTGCAGACAAAGAAGGCGCACTTTGGCCTGGGCCTAAATGCTTGTGACACACGACTGCGCCTGCCGGGCTCTGAGGGCCCTGCCCTTGGCCCCCTTCTCCCCTGCCCTTTGTTCAGTCACAGCAGAGATGGCCCCACCCACTCCCTCAGTGAAGGAAGTGTTCCAACCTCCCTCAGCCCCGCCCCCTCTCCGCAGGTTACCATGGACTACAGATGCTGCATTCTGAGGCCAGGGCGTTCCGAGAATGCCAAGGGCACACATGATGACCTTAAATGATTTCCTCTTGTGTCAATTTTGGTAAACTTTAGGAGCTAGGAAATGGTCCACTTTACAGAAATGTTCAAATTTACTGGCATTTCAGATATTCTCTGCTATAACATTGTCCTGATTCTTTCTGTATATTCTTTACTTATGTTTTGGTTTTCCTTAATCAAAGTGTGTCTTTTAAATCTTGTCAAAGAATATTCTTTGGACTTACTACCTCAACTGAATTTTATACGTTTTCTGTGGTATTAAGTTCTGCTCATATCTTTATTTATCTTTTTTCTATGTTCTCAGGGTTTATTGTTTTGATCTTCTGATGTCAATTAAAACACTTGGTTATTCATTTTAAAAAATCTTTTTACTTATAAAGATTTGAACTTTTCTAGATTCCAGCTTACTTGTAAGTTTCTAAGGGTCAGGTCCTCTACATTGTGGCTGGCCTAAGTCTTAGTTCACCATAGAGCAATGTATATATTGACCTATTTTCCCCTCGACTTTCTGTGATTCCCTACATCTCACCTTTCTTTGCAGACAAGCCATTTGAAATAACCTTAACTTATTTCACGGCCAATAAGTCTTTGAAATAATGTGTATTTTTTAGAGAAATCTTCTTATATAATTAGGCAGAAAATCTGACCTGCCATAGTTTTCAAAACAGCATAATTTCACTCTTCTCAATGTTGAATCTGTTGTATTACACAACCATTGAGTATTTAGCTTTATCAATGACATGTACTTTAAAAATGTTTTAGAGATCCTACCAGTCTTTGAAAACATCCTTTTTCCTTGTTTCAGTTCAAGTTTTATGTATACTTTCTGCCTTGCACCTGATTATTCCAACATCTGATGGTTGGCCTAGGGAATCTAATTCTGGTATTGATTGTTTTTGCTGCTTGTCTCCCCTTGTAGCTGATTTCTTCATTATTGTGTAAATTTAGATCATGAGCTCATGTTTAGCTAAACAGCTGACCTTGTAAGAGGCTTAGGTGTGAACGCTCGTAAGCTTCAGCAGAAAGTCCGCAAAGATTTTTTTGTGTTCCTCCAATGAGTTACCCGCGCGGACCCCTTTTTCTACAAGTGTTGGTCCACTACTCCCTCTAGAGGCTGGGAGTCAGACAGGACTGCTTTGCTGCCCCCGATCTGGGATAGTGGCTTTGGGCGGCCTGTGGCCTGGGCAGGAGTCTCCCCACGTGTGTCCCACGACCCATCTGCCTGCGAACTTCGGTCACCTGGCAGGAAGCTATGATGCCCAGACCTATGGTTAGCTTTGCATCGAGGTGTACTGCGCGGACCGGTTCCACACACACTTCAAGTAAGAGGGCGGCCTGAGTGGAAAGGTGAGAGTTTGGGCAGCTGTGCAGACCAAGAAGGCGCATTTTGGCCTGGGCCATAATGGTTGGGACACACGACTGGGCCTGCCGGGCTCTGAGGGCCCTGCCGTGGGCCCCCTTCTCCCCTGCCCTTTGTTCAGTCACAGCAGAGATGGCCCCACACACTCCCTCAGTGAAGGCAGTGTTCCAACCTCCCTCAGCCCCGCCCCCTCTCCGCAGGTAACCATGGACAACAGATGCTGCATTCTGAGGTCAGGGCGTTCCGAGAATGCCAAGGGCAGACATGATGACCTTAAATGATTTCCTCTTGTGTCAATTTTGGTAAAGTTTAGGAGCTAGGAAATGGTCCACTTTACAGAAATGTTCAAATTTACTGGCATTTCAGATATTCTCTGCTATAACATTGTCCTGATTCTTTCTGTATATTCTTTACTTATGTTTTGGTTTTCCTTAATCAAAGTGTGTCTTTTAAATCTTGTCAAAGAATATTCTTTGGACTTACTACCTCAACTGAATTTTATACGTTTTCTGTGGTATTAAGTTCTGCTCATATCTTTATTTATCTTTTTTCTATGTTCTCAGGGTTTATTGTTTTGATCTTCTGATGTCAATTAAAACACTTGGTTATTCATTTTAATAAATCTTTTTACTTATAAAGATTTGAATTTTTAAAGATTCCAGCTTACTTGTAAATTTCTAAGGGTCAGGTCCTCTACATTGTGGCTGGCCCAAGGCCTAGTTCACAATATAGCAAAGTATATATTGACCTATTTTCCCCGCGACTTTCTGTGATTTCCTACATCTCACCTTTCTTTGCAGACAAGCCATTTGAAATAACCTTAACTTATTTCACAGCCATTAAGTCTTTGAAATAATGTGCATTTTTCAGAGAAATCTTCTTATATATTTAGGCAGAAAATCTGACCTGCCATAGTTTTCAAAACAGCATAATTTCACCCTTCTCAATGATGAATCTGTTGTAATACACAACCTTTGAGGATTTAGCTTTATCAATGACATGTACTTTAAAAATGTTTTAGAGATCCTACCAGTCTTTGAAAACATCCTTGTTCCTTGTTTCAGTTCCAGTTTTATGTATATTTTCTGCCTTGCACCTGATTATTCCAACGTCTGATCGATGGCTAAGGGAATCTAATTCTGGTATTGATTGTTTTTGCTGCTTGTCTCCCCTTGTAGCTGATTTCTTCATTATTGTGTAAATTTAGATCATGAGCTCATGTTTAGCTAAACAGCTGACCTTGTAAGAGGCTTAGGTGTGAACGCTCGTAAGCTTCAGCAGAAAGTCGGCAAAGATTTTTTTGTGTCCCTCCAATGAGTTACCCGCGCGGACACCTTTTTCTACAAGTGTTGGTCCACTACTCCCTCTAGAGGCTGGGACTCAGACAGGACTGCTTTGCTACCCCCGATCTGGGATAGTGGTTTTGGGCGGCCTGTGGCCTGGGCAGGAGGCACCACACGTGTGTCCCACAACCCATCTGCCTGCGAACTTCGGTCACCTGGCAGGAAGCTATGATGCCCAGACCTATGGTTAGCTTTGCATCGAGGTGCACTGCGCGGACCGGTTCCACACACACTTCAAGTAAGAGGGCGGCCTGAGTGGAAAGGTGAGAGTTTGGGCAGCTGTGCAGACAAAGAAGGCGCACTTTGGCCTGGGCCTAAAAGCTTGTGACACACGACTGGGCCTGCCGGGCTCTGAGGGCCCTGCCCTTGGCCCCCTTCTCCCCTGCCCTTTGTTCAGTCACAGCAGAGATGGCCCCACCCACTCCCTCAGTGAAGGAAGTGTTCCAACCTCCCTCAGCCCCGCCCCCTCTCCGCAGGTTACCATGGACTACAGATGCTGCATTCTGAGGCCAGGGCGTTCCGAGAATGCCAAGGGCAGACATGATGACCTTAAATGATTTCCTCTTGTGTCAATTTTGGTAAACTTTAGGAGCTAGGAAATGGTCCACTTTACAGAAATGTTCAAATTTACTGGCATTTCAGATATTCTCTGCTATAACATTGTCCTGATTCTTTCTGTATATTCTTTACTTATGTTTTTGTTTTCCTTAATCAAAGTGTGTCTTTTAAATCTTGTCAAAGAATATTCTTTGGACTTACTACCTCAACTGAATTTTATACGTTTTCTGTGGTATTAAGTTCTGCTCATATCTTTATTTATCTTTTTTCTATGTTCTCAGGGTTTATTGTTTTGATCTTCTGATGTCAATTAAAACACTTGGTTATTCATTTTAATAAATCTTTTTACTTATAAAGATTTGAATTTTTAAAGATTCCAGCTTACTTGTAAGTTTCTAAGGGTCAGGTCCTCTACATTGTGGCTGGCCAAAGGCTTAGTTCACAATATAGCAAAGTATATATTGACCTATTTTCCCCTCGACTTTCTGTGATTTCCTACATCTCCCCTTTCTTTGCAGACAAGCCATTTGAAATAAACTTAACTTATTTCACAGCCAATAACTCTTTGAAATAATGTGCATTTTTCAGAGAAATCTTCGTATATATTTAGGCAGAAAATCTGACCTGCCATAATTTTCAAAACAGCATAATTTCACTCTTCTCAGTGATGAATCTGTTGTATTACACAACCTTTGAGTATTTAGCTTTATCAATGACATGTACTTTAAAAATGTTTTAGAGATCCTACCAGTCTTTGAAAACATCCTTGTTCCTTGTTTCAGTTCCAGTTTTGTGTATCCTATCTGCCTTGCACCTGAATATTCCAACATCTGATGGTTAGCCTAGGGAATCTAATACTGGTATTGATTGTTTTTGCTGCTTGTCTCCCCTTGTAGCTGATTTCTTCATTATTGTGTAAATTTAGATCATCAGCTCATGTTTAGCTAAACAGCTGACCTTGTAAGAGGTTTAGGTGTGAACGCTCGTAAGCTTCAGCAGAAAGTCTGCAAAGATTTTTTTGTGTCCCTCCAATGAGTTACCCACGCGGACCCCTTTTTCTACAAGTGTTGGTCCACTACTCCTTCTAGAGGCTGGGACTCAGACAGGACTGCTTTGCTGCCCCCGATCTGGGATAGTGGCTTTGGGCGGCCTGTGGCCTGGGCAGGAGGCTCCCCACGTGTGTCCCACGACCCATCTGCCTGCGAACTTTAGTCACCTGGCAGGAAGCTATGATGCCCAGACCTATGGTTAGCTTTGCAGCGAGGTGTACTGCGCGGACCGGTTCCACACACACTTCAAGTAAGAGGTCGGCCTGAGTGGAAAGGTGAGAGTTTGGGCAGCTGTGCAGACAAAGAAGGCGCACTTTGGCCTGTGCCTAAATGCATCTGACACACGACTGGGCCTGCCGGGCTCTGAGGGCCCTGCCGTTGGCCCCCTTCTCCCCTGCCCTTTGTTCAGTCACAGCAGAGATGGCCCCACCCACTCCCTCAGTGAAGGCAGTGTTCCAACCTCCCTCAGCCCCGCCCCCTCTCCGCAGGTTACCGTGGACTACAGATGCTGCATTCTGAGGCCAGGGCATTCCGAGAATGCCAAGGGCAGACATGATGACCTTAAATGATTTCCCCTTGTGTCAATTTTGGTAAACTTTAGGACCTAGGAAATGGTCCACTTTACACAAACGTTCAAATTTACTGCCATTTCATATACTCTCTGCTATAACATTGTCCTGATTCTTTCTGTATATTCTTTACTTATGTTTTGGTTTTCCTTAATCAAAGTGTGTCTTTTAATCTTGTCAAAGTATATTCTTTGGACTTACTAAATCACCTGAATTTTATACGTTTTCTATTGTATTAAGTTCAGCTCATATCTTTATTTATATTTTTTCTATGTTCTCAGGTTTATTGTTTTGATATTCTGATGTCAATAAAAACACTTGGTTATTCATTTTAAAAAATCTTTTTACTTATAAAGATTTGAACTTTTCTAGATTCCAGCTTACTTGTAAGTTTCTAAGGGTCAGGTCCTCTACATTGTGGCTGGCCTAAGTCTTAGTTCACCATAGAGCAATGTATATATTGACCTATTTTCCCCTCGACTTTCTGTGATTCCCTACATCTCACCTTTCTTTGCAGACAAGCCATTTGAAATAACCTTAACTTATTTCACGGCCAATAAGTCTTTGAAATAATGTGTATTTTTTAGAGAAATCTTCTTATATAATTAGGCAGAAAATCTGACCTGCCATAGTTTTCAAAACAGCATAATTTCAATCTTCTCAAGGTTGAATCTGTTGTATTACACAACCATTGAGTATTTAGCTTTATCAATGACATGTACTTTAAAAATGTTTTAGAGATCCTACCAGTCTTTGAAAACATCCTTTTTCCTTGTTTCAGTTCAAGTTTTATGTATACTTTCTGCCTTGCACCTGATTATTCCAACATCTGATGGTTGGCCTAGGGAATCTAATTCTGGTATTGATTGTTTTTGCTGCTTGTCTCCCCTTGTAGCTGATTTCTTCATTATTGTGTAAATTTAGATCATGAGCTCATGTATAGCTAAACAGCTGACCTTGTAAGAGGCTTAGGTGTGAACGCTCGTAAGCTTCAGCAGAAAGTCCGCAATGATTTTTTTGTGTTCCTCCAATGAGTTACCCGCGCGGACCCCTTTTTCTACAAGTGTTGGTCCACTACTCCCTCTAGAGGCTGGGAGTCAGACAGGACTGCTTTGCTGCCCCCGATCTGGGATAGTGGCTTTGGGCGGCCTGTGGCCTGGGCAGGAGTCTCCCCACGTGTGTCCCACGACCCATCTGCCTGCGAACTTCGGTCACCTGGCAGGAAGCTATGATGCCCAGACCTATGGTTAGCTTTGCATCGAGGTGTACTGCGCGGACCGGTTCCACACACACTTCAAGTAAGAGGGCGGCCTGAGTGGAAAGGTGAGAGTTTGGGCAGCTGTGCAGACCAAGAAGGCGCATTTTGGCCTGGGCCTAAATGCTTGTGACACACGACTGGGCCTGCCGGGCTCTCAGGGCCCTGCCGTGGGCCCCCTTCTCCCCTGCCCTTTGTTCAGTCACAGCAGAGATGGCCCCACACACTCCCTCAGTGAAGGAAGTGTTCCAACCTCCCTCAGCCCCGCCCCCTCTCCGCAGGTTACCATGGACAACAGATGCTGCATTCTGAGGCCAGGGCGTTCCGAGAATGCCAAGGGCAGACATGATGACCTTAAATGATTTCCTCTTGTGTCAATTTTGGTAAAGTTTAGGAGCTAGGAAATGGTCCACTTTACAGAAATGTTCAAATTTACTGGCATTTCAGATATTCTCTGCTATAACATTGTCCTGATTCTTTCTGTATATTCTTTACTTATGTTTTGGTTTTCCTTAATCAAAGTGTGTCTTTTAAATCTTGTCAAAGAATATTCTTTGGACTTACTACCTCAACTGAATTTTATACGTTTTCTGTGGTATTAAGTTCTGCTCATATCTTTATTTATCTTTTTTCTATGTTCTCAGGGTTTATTGTTTTGATCTTCTGATGTCAATTAAAACACTTGGTTATTCATTTTAATAAATCTTTTTACTTATAAAGATTTGAATTTTTAAAGATTCCAGCTTACTTGTAAATTTCTAAGGGTCAGGTCCTCTACATTGTGGCTGGCCCAAGGCCTAGTTCACAATATAGCAAAGTATATATTGACCTATTTTCCCCGCGACTTTCTGTGATTTCCTACATCTCACCTTTCTTTGCAGACAAGCCATTTGAAATAACCTTAACTTATTTCACAGCCATTAAGTCTTTGAAATAATGTGCATTTTTCAGAGAAATCTTCTTATATATTTAGGCAGAAAATCTGACCTGCCATAGTTTTCAAAACAGCATAATTTCACCCTTCTCAATGATGAATCTGTTGTAATACACAACCTTTGAGGATTTAGCTTTATCAATGACATGTACTTTAAAAATGTTTTAGAGATCCTACCAGTCTTTGAAAACATCCTTGTTCCTTGTTTCAGTTCCAGTTTTATGTATATTTTCTGCCTTGCACCTGATTATTCCAACGTCTGATCGATGGCTAAGGGAATCTAATTCTGGTATTGATTGTTTTTGCTGCTTGTCTCCCCTTGTAGCTGATTTCTTCATTATTGTGTAAATTTAGATCATGAGCTCATGTTTAGCTAAACAGCTGACCTTGTAAGAGGCTTAGGTGTGAACGCTCGTAAGCTTCAGCAGAAAGTCGGCAAAGATTTTTTTGTGTCCCTCCAATGAGTTACCCGCGCGGACACCTTTTTCTACAAGTGTTGGTCCACTACTCCCTCTAGAGGCTGGGACTCAGACAGGACTGCTTTGCTACCCCCGATCTGGGATAGTGGTTTTGGGCGGCCTGTGGCCTGGGCAGGAGGCACCGCACGTGTGTCCCACAACCCATCTGCCTGCGAACTTCGGTCACCTGGCAGGAAGCTATGATGCCCAGACCTATGGTTAGCTTTGCATCGAGGTGCACTGCGCGGACCGGTTCCACACACACTTCAAGTAAGAGGGCGGCCTGAGTGGAAAGGTGAGAGTTTGGGCAGCTGTGCAGACAAAGAAGGCGCACTTTGGCCTGGGCCTAAAAGCTTGTGACACACGACTGGGCCTGCCGGGCTCTGAGGGCCCTGCCCTTGGCCCCCTTCTCCCCTGCCCTTTGTTCAGTCACAGCAGAGATGGCCCCACCCACTCCCTCAGTGAAGGAAGTGTTCCAACCTCCCTCAGCCCCGCCCCCTCTCCGCAGGTTACCATGGACTACAGATGCTGCATTCTGAGGCCAGGGCGTTCCGAGAATGCCAAGGGCAGACATGATGACCTTAAATGATTTCCTCTTGTGTCAATTTTGGTAAAGTTTAGGAGCTAGGAAATGGTCCACTTTACAGAAATGTTCAAATTTACTGGCATTTCAGATATTCTCTGCTATAACATTGTCCTGATTCTTTCTGTATATTCTTTACTTATGTTTTGGTTTTCCTTAATCAAAGTGTGTCTTTTAAATCTTGTCAAAGAATATTCTTTGGACTTACTACCTCAACTGAATTTTATACGTTTTCTGTGGTATTAAGTTCTGCTCATATCTTTATTTATCTTTTTTCTATGTTCTCAGGGTTTATTGTTTTGATCTTCTGATGTCAATTAAAACACTTGGTTATTCATTTTAAAAAATCTTTTTACTTATAAAGATTTGAACTTTTCTAGATTCCAGCTTACTTGTAAGTTTCTTAGGGTCAGGTCCTCTACATTGTGGCTGGCCTAAGTCTTAGTTCACCATAGAGCAATGTATATATTGACCTATTTTCCCCTCGACTTTCTGTGATTCCCTACATCTCACCTTTCTTTGCAGACAAGCCATTTGAAATAACCTTAACTTATTTCACGGCCATAAGTCTTTGAAATAATGTGTATTTTTTAGAGAAATCTTCTTATATAATTAGGCAGAAAATCTGACCTGCCATAGTTTTCAAAACAGCATAATTTCACTCTTCTCAATGTTGAATCTGTTGTATTACACAACCATTGAGTATTTAGCTTTATCAATGACATGTACTTTAAAAATGTTTTAGAGATCCTACCAGTCTTTGAAAACATCCTTTTTCTTTGTTTCAGTTCTAGTTTTATGTATACTTTCTGCCTTGCACCTGATTATTCCAACATCTGATGGTTGGCCTAGGGAATCTAATTCTGGTATTGATTGTTTTTGCTGCTTGTCTCCCCTTGTAGCTGATTTCTTCATTATTGTGTAAATTTAGATAATGAGCTCATGTTTAGCTAAACAGCTGACCTTGTAAGAGGCTTAGGTGTGAACGCTCGTAAGCTTCAGCAGAAAGTCCGCAAAGATTTTTTTGTGTTCCTCCAATGAGTTACCCGCGCGGACCCCTTTTTCTACAAGTGTTGGTCCACTACTCCCTCTAGAGGCTGGGAGTCAGACAGGACTGCTTTGCTGCCCCCGATCTGGGATAGTGGCTTTGGGCGGCCTGTGGCCTGGGCAGGAGTCTCCCCACGTGTGTCCCACGACCCATCTGCCTGCGAACTTCGGTCACCTGGCAGGAAGCTATGATGCCCAGACCTATGGTTAGCTTTGCATCGAGGTGTACTGCGCGGACCGGTTCCACACACACTTCAAGTAAGAGGGCGGCCTGAGTGGAAAGGTGAGAGTTTGGGCAGCTGTGCAGACCAAGAAGGCGCATTTTGGCCTGGGCCTAAATGGTTGTGACACACGACTGGGCCTGCCGGGCTCTGAGGGCCCTGCTGTGGGCCCCCTTCTCCCCTGCCCTTTGTTCAGTCACAGCAGAGATGGCCCCACACACTCCCTCAGTGAAGGCAGTGTTCCAAACTCCCTCAGCCCCGCCCCCTCTCCGCAGGTAACCATGGACAACAGATGCTGCATTCTGAGGCCAGGGCGTTCCGAGAATGCCAAGGGCAGACATGATGACCTTAAATGATTTCCTCTTGTGTCAATTTTGGTAAAGTTTAGGAGCTAGGAAATGGTCCACTTTACAGAAATGTTCAAATTTACTGGCATTTCAGATATTCTCTGCTATAACATTGTCCTGATTCTTTCTGTATATTCTTTACTTATGTTTTGGTTTTCCTTAATCAAAGTGTGTCTTTTAAATCTTGTCAAAGAATATTCTTTGGACTTACTACCTCAACTGAATTTTATACGTTTTCTGTGGTATTAAGTTCTGCTCATATCTTTATTTATCTTTTTTCTATGTTCTCAGGGTTTATTGTTTTGATCTTCTGATGTCAATTAAAACACTTGGTTATTCATTTTAATAAATCTTTTTACTTATAAAGATTTGAATTTTTAAAGATTCCAGCTTACTTGTAAATTTCTAAGGGTCAGGTCCTCTACATTGTGGCTGGCCCAAGGCCTAGTTCACAATATAGCAAAGTATATATTGACCTATTTTCCCCGCGACTTTCTGTGATTTCCTACATCTCACCTTCCTTTGCAGACAAGCCATTTGAAATAACCTTAACTTATTTCACAGCCATTAAGTCTTTGAAATAATGTGCATTTTTCAGAGAAATCTTCTTATATATTTAGGCAGAAAATCTGACCTGCCATAGTTTTCAAAACAGCATAATTTCACCCTTCTCAATGATGAATCTGTTGTAATACACAACCTTTGAGGATTTAGCTTTATCAATGACATGTACTTTAAAAATGTTTTAGAGATCCTACCAGTCTTTGAAAACATCCTTGTTCCTTGTTTCAGTTCCAGTTTTATGTATATTTTCTGCCTTGCACCTGATTATTCCAACGTCTGATCGATGGCTAAGGGAATCTAATTCTGGTATTGATTGTTTTTGCTGCTTGTCTCCCCTTGTAGCTGATTTCTTCATTATTGTGTAAATTTAGATCATGAGCTCATGTTTAGCTAAACAGCTGACCTTGTAAGAGGCTTAGGTGTGAACGCTCGTAAGCTTCAGCAGAAAGTCGGCAAAGATTTTTTTGTGTCCCTCCAATGAGTTACCCGCGCGGACACCTTTTTCTACAAGTGTTGGTCCACTACTCCCTCTAGAGGCTGGGACTCAGACAGGACTGCTTTGCTACCCCCGATCTGGGATAGTGGTTTTGGGCGGCCTGTGGCCTGGGCAGGAGGCACCGCACGTGTGTCCCACAACCCATCTGCCTGCGAACTTCGGTCACCTGGCAGGAAGCTATGATGCCCAGACCTATGGTTAGCTTTGCATCGAGGTGCACTGCGCGGACCGGTTCCACACACACTTCAAGTAAGAGGGCGGCCTGAGTGGAAAGGTGAGAGTTTGGGCAGCTGTGCAGACAAAGAAGGCGCACTTTGGCCTGGGCCTAAATGCTTGTGACACACGACTGCGCCTGCCGGGCTCTGAGGGCCCTGCCCTTGGCCCCCTTCTCCCCTGCCCTTTGTTCAGTCACAGCAGAGATGGCCCCACCCACTCCCTCAGTGAAGGAAGTGTTCCAACCTCCCTCAGCCCCGCCCCCTCTCCGCAGGTTACCATGGACTACAGATGCTGCATTCTGAGGCCAGGGCGTTCCGAGAATGCCAAGGGCACACATGATGACCTTAAATGATTTCCTCTTGTGTCAATTTTGGTAAACTTTAGGAGCTAGGAAATGGTCCACTTTACAGAAATGTTCAAATTTACTGGCATTTCAGATATTCTCTGCTATAACATTGTCCTGATTCTTTCTGTATATTCTTTACTTATGTTTTGGTTTTCCTTAATCAAAGTGTGTCTTTTAAATCTTGTCAAAGAATATTCTTTGGACTTACTACCTCAACTGAATTTTATACGTTTTCTGTGGTATTAAGTTCTGCTCATATCTTTATTTATCTTTTTTCTATGTTCTCAGGGTTTATTGTTTTGATCTTCTGATGTCAATTAAAACACTTGGTTATTCATTTTAAAAAATCTTTTTACTTATAAAGATTTGAACTTTTCTAGATTCCAGCTTACTTGTAAGTTTCTAAGGGTCAGGTCCTCTACATTGTGGCTGGCCTAAGTCTTAGTTCACCATAGAGCAATGTATATATTGACCTATTTTCCCCTCGACTTTCTGTGATTCCCTACATCTCACCTTTCTTTGCAGACAAGCCATTTGAAATAACCTTAACTTATTTCACGGCCAATAAGTCTTTGAAATAATGTGTATTTTTTAGAGAAATCTTCTTATATAATTAGGCAGAAAATCTGACCTGCCATAGTTTTCAAAACAGCATAATTTCACTCTTCTCAATGTTGAATCTGTTGTATTACACAACCATTGAGTATTTAGCTTTATCAATGACATGTACTTTAAAAATGTTTTAGAGATCCTACCAGTCTTTGAAAACATCCTTTTTCCTTGTTTCAGTTCAAGTTTTATGTATACTTTCTGCCTTGCACCTGATTATTCCAACATCTGATGGTTGGCCTAGGGAATCTAATTCTGGTATTGATTGTTTTTGCTGCTTGTCTCCCCTTGTAGCTGATTTCTTCATTATTGTGTAAATTTAGATCATGAGCTCATGTTTAGCTAAACAGCTGACCTTGTAAGAGGCTTAGGTGTGAACGCTCGTAAGCTTCAGCAGAAAGTCCGCAAAGATTTTTTTGTGTTCCTCCAATGAGTTACCCGCGCGGACCCCTTTTTCTACAAGTGTTGGTCCACTACTCCCTCTAGAGGCTGGGAGTCAGACAGGACTGCTTTGCTGCCCCCGATCTGGGATAGTGGCTTTGGGCGGCCTGTGGCCTGGGCAGGAGTCTCCCCACGTGTGTCCCACGACCCATCTGCCTGCGAACTTCGGTCACCTGGCAGGAAGCTATGATGCCCAGACCTATGGTTAGCTTTGCATCGAGGTGTACTGCGCGGACCGGTTCCACACACACTTCAAGTAAGAGGGCGGCCTGAGTGGAAAGGTGAGAGTTTGGGCAGCTGTGCAGACCAAGAAGGCGCATTTTGGCCTGGGCCATAATGGTTGGGACACACGACTGGGCCTGCCGGGCTCTGAGGGCCCTGCCGTGGGCCCCCTTCTCCCCTGCCCTTTGTTCAGTCACAGCAGAGATGGCCCCACACACTCCCTCAGTGAAGGCAGTGTTCCAACCTCCCTCAGCCCCGCCCCCTCTCCGCAGGTAACCATGGACAACAGATGCTGCATTCTGAGGTCAGGGCGTTCCGAGAATGCCAAGGGCAGACATGATGACCTTAAATGATTTCCTCTTGTGTCAATTTTGGTAAAGTTTAGGAGCTAGGAAATGGTCCACTTTACAGAAATGTTCAAATTTACTGGCATTTCAGATATTCTCTGCTATAACATTGTCCTGATTCTTTCTGTATATTCTTTACTTATGTTTTGGTTTTCCTTAATCAAAGTGTGTCTTTTAAATCTTGTCAAAGAATATTCTTTGGACTTACTACCTCAACTGAATTTTATACGTTTTCTGTGGTATTAAGTTCTGCTCATATCTTTATTTATCTTTTTTCTATGTTCTCAGGGTTTATTGTTTTGATCTTCTGATGTCAATTAAAACACTTGGTTATTCATTTTAATAAATCTTTTTACTTATAAAGATTTGAATTTTTAAAGATTCCAGCTTACTTGTAAATTTCTAAGGGTCAGGTCCTCTACATTGTGGCTGGCCCAAGGCCTAGTTCACAATATAGCAAAGTATATATTGACCTATTTTCCCCGCGACTTTCTGTGATTTCCTACATCTCACCTTTCTTTGCAGACAAGCCATTTGAAATAACCTTAACTTATTTCACAGCCATTAAGTCTTTGAAATAATGTGCATTTTTCAGAGAAATCTTCTTATATATTTAGGCAGAAAATCTGACCTGCCATAGTTTTCAAAACAGCATAATTTCACCCTTCTCAATGATGAATCTGTTGTAATACACAACCTTTGAGGATTTAGCTTTATCAATGACATGTACTTTAAAAATGTTTTAGAGATCCTACCAGTCTTTGAAAACATCCTTGTTCCTTGTTTCAGTTCCAGTTTTATGTATATTTTCTGCCTTGCACCTGATTATTCCAACGTCTGATCGATGGCTAAGGGAATCTAATTCTGGTATTGATTGTTTTTGCTGCTTGTCTCCCCTTGTAGCTGATTTCTTCATTATTGTGTAAATTTAGATCATGAGCTCATGTTTAGCTAAACAGCTGACCTTGTAAGAGGCTTAGGTGTGAACGCTCGTAAGCTTCAGCAGAAAGTCGGCAAAGATTTTTTTGTGTCCCTCCAATGAGTTACCCGCGCGGACACCTTTTTCTACAAGTGTTGGTCCACTACTCCCTCTAGAGGCTGGGACTCAGACAGGACTGCTTTGCTACCCCCGATCTGGGATAGTGGTTTTGGGCGGCCTGTGGCCTGGGCAGGAGGCACCACACGTGTGTCCCACAACCCATCTGCCTGCGAACTTCGGTCACCTGGCAGGAAGCTATGATGCCCAGACCTATGGTTAGCTTTGCATCGAGGTGCACTGCGCGGACCGGTTCCACACACACTTCAAGTAAGAGGGCGGCCTGAGTGGAAAGGTGAGAGTTTGGGCAGCTGTGCAGACAAAGAAGGCGCACTTTGGCCTGGGCCTAAAAGCTTGTGACACACGACTGGGCCTGCCGGGCTCTGAGGGCCCTGCCCTTGGCCCCCTTCTCCCCTGCCCTTTGTTCAGTCACAGCAGAGATGGCCCCACCCACTCCCTCAGTGAAGGAAGTGTTCCAACCTCCCTCAGCCCCGCCCCCTCTCCGCAGGTTACCATGGACTACAGATGCTGCATTCTGAGTCCAGGGCGTTCCGAGAATGCCAAGGGCAGACATGATGACCTTAAATGATTTCCTCTTGTGTCAATTTTGGTAAACTTTAGGAGCTAGGAAATGGTCCACTTTACAGAAATGTTCAAATTTACTGGCATTTCAGATATTCTCTGCTATAACATTGTCCTGATTCTTTCTGTATATTCTTTACTTATGTTTTTGTTTTCCTTAATCAAAGTGTGTCTTTTAAATCTTGTCAAAGAATATTCTTTGGACTTACTACCTCAACTGAATTTTATACGTTTTCTGTGGTATTAAGTTCTGCTCATATCTTTATTTATCTTTTTTCTATGTTCTCAGGGTTTATTGTTTTGATCTTCTGATGTCAATTAAAACACTTGGTTATTCATTTTAATAAATCTTTTTACTTATAAAGATTTGAATTTTTAAAGATTCCAGCTTACTTGTAAGTTTCTAAGGGTCAGGTCCTCTACATTGTGGCTGGCCAAAGGCTTAGTTCACAATATAGCAAAGTATATATTGACCTATTTTCCCCTCGACTTTCTGTGATTTCCTACATCTCCCCTTTCTTTGCAGACAAGCCATTTGAAATAAACTTAACTTATTTCACAGCCAATAACTCTTTGAAATAATGTGCATTTTTCAGAGAAATCTTCGTATATATTTAGGCAGAAAATCTGACCTGCCATAATTTTCAAAACAGCATAATTTCACTCTTCTCAGTGATGAATCTGTTGTATTACACAACCTTTGAGTATTTAGCTTTATCAATGACATGTACTTTAAAAATGTTTTAGAGATCCTACCAGTCTTTGAAAACATCCTTGTTCCTTGTTTCAGTTCCAGTTTTGTGTATCCTATCTGCCTTGCACCTGAATATTCCAACATCTGATGGTTAGCCTAGGGAATCTAATACTGGTATTGATTGTTTTTGCTGCTTGTCTCCCCTTGTAGCTGATTTCTTCATTATTGTGTAAATTTAGATCATCAGCTCATGTTTAGCTAAACAGCTGACCTTGTAAGAGGTTTAGGAGTGAACGCTCGTAAGCTTCAGCAGAAAGTCTGCAAAGATTTTTTTGTGTCCCTCCAATGAGTTACCCACGCGGACCCCTTTTTCTACAAGTGTTGGTCCACTACTCCTTCTAGAGGCTGGGACTCAGACAGGACTGCTTTGCTGCCCCCGATCTGGGATAGTGGCTTTGGGCGGCCTGTGGCCTGGGCAGGAGGCTCCCCACGTGTGTCCCACGACCCATCTGCCTGCGAACTTTAGTCACCTGGCAGGAAGCTATGATGCCCAGACCTATGGTTAGCTTTGCAGCGAGGTGTACTGCGCGGACCGGTTCCACACACACTTCAAGTAAGAGGTCGGCCTGAGTGGAAAGGTGAGAGTTTGGGCAGCTGTGCAGACAAAGAAGGCGCACTTTGGCCTGTGCCTAAATGCATCTGACACACGACTGGGCCTGCCGGGCTCTGAGGGCCCTGCCGTTGGCCCCCTTCTCCCCTGCCCTTTGTTCAGTCACAGCAGAGATGGCCCCACCCACTCCCTCAGTGAAGGCAGTGTTCCAACCTCCCTCAGCCCCGCCCCCTCTCCGCAGGTTACCGTGGACTACAGATGCTGCATTCTGAGGCCAGGGCATTCCGAGAATGCCAAGGGCAGACATGATGACCTTAAATGATTTCCCCTTGTGTCAATTTTGGTAAACTTTATGACCTAGGAAATGGTCCACTTTACACAAACGTTCAAATTTACTGCCATTTCATATACTCTCTGCTATAACATTGTCCTGATTCTTTCTGTATATTCTTTACTTATGTTTTGGTTTTCCTTAATCAAAGTGTGTCTTTTAATCTTGTCAAAGAATATTCTTTGGACTTACTAAATCACCTGAATTTTATACGTTTTCTATTGTATTAAGTTCAGCTCATATCTTTATTTATATTTTTTCTATGTTCTCAGGTTTATTGTTTTGATATTCTGATGTCAATAAAAACACTTGGTTATTCATTTTAAAAAATCTTTTTACTTATAAAGATTTGAACTTTTCTAGATTCCAGCTTACTTGTAAGTTTCTAAGGGTCAGGTCCTCTACATTGTGGCTGGCCTAAGTCTTAGTTCACCATAGAGCAATGTATATATTGACCTATTTTCCCCTCGACTTTCTGTGATTCCCTACATCTCACCTTTCTTTGCAGACAAGCCATTTGAAATAACCTTAACTTATTTCACGGCCAATAAGTCTTTGAAATAATGTGTATTTTTTAGAGAAATCTTCTTATATAATTAGGCAGAAAATCTGACCTGCCATAGTTTTCAAAACAGCATAATTTCAATCTTCTCAAGGTTGAATCTGTTGTATTACACAACCATTGAGTATTTAGCTTTATCAATGACATGTACTTTAAAAATGTTTTAGAGATCCTACCAGTCTTTGAAAACATCCTTTTTCCTTGTTTCAGTTCAAGTTTTATGTATACTTTCTGCCTTGCACCTGATTATTCCAACATCTGATGGTTGGCCTAGGGAATCTAATTCTGGTATTGATTGTTTTTGCTGCTTGTCTCCCCTTGTAGCTGATTTCTTCATTATTGTGTAAATTTAGATCATGAGCTCATGTATAGCTAAACAGCTGACCTTGTAAGAGGCTTAGGTGTGAACGCTCGTAAGCTTCAGCAGAAAGTCCGCAATGATTTTTTTGTGTTCCTCCAATGAGTTACCCGCGCGGACCCCTTTTTCTACAAGTGTTGGTCCACTACTCCCTCTAGAGGCTGGGAGTCAGACAGGACTGCTTTGCTGCCCCCGATCTGGGATAGTGGCTTTGGGCGGCCTGTGGCCTGGGCAGGAGTCTCCCCACGTGTGTCCCACGACCCATCTGCCTGCGAACTTCGGTCACCTGGCAGGAAGCTATGATGCCCAGACCTATGGTTAGCTTTGCATCGAGGTGTACTGCGCGGACCGGTTCCACACACACTTCAAGTAAGAGGGCGGCCTGAGTGGAAAGGTGAGAGTTTGGGCAGCTGTGCAGACCAAGAAGGCGCATTTTGGCCTGGGCCTAAATGCTTGTGACACACGACTGGGCCTGCCGGGCTCTCAGGGCCCTGCCGTGGGCCCCCTTCTCCCCTGCCCTTTGTTCAGTCACAGCAGAGATGGCCCCACACACTCCCTCAGTGAAGGCAGTGTTCCAACCTCCCTCAGCCCCGCCCCCTCTCCGCAGGTTACCATGGACAACAGATGCTGCATTCTGAGGCCAGGGCGTTCCGAGAATGCCAAGGGCAGACATGATGACCTTAAATGATTTCCTCTTGTGTCAATTTTGGTAAAGTTTAGGAGCTAGGAAATGGTCCACTTTACAGAAATGTTCAAATTTACTGGCATTTCAGATATTCTCTGCTATAACATTGTCCTGATTCTTTCTGTATATTCTTTACTTATGTTTTGGTTTTCCTTAATCAAAGTGTGTCTTTTAAATCTTGTCAAAGAATATTCTTTGGACTTACTACCTCAACTGAATTTTATACGTTTTCTGTGGTATTAAGTTCTGCTCATATCTTTATTTATCTTTTTTCTATGTTCTCAGGGTTTATTGTTTTGATCTTCTGATGTCAATTAAAACACTTGGTTATTCATTTTAATAAATCTTTTTACTTATAAAGATTTGAATTTTTAAAGATTCCAGCTTACTTGTAAATTTCTAAGGGTCAGGTCCTCTACATTGTGGCTGGCCCAAGGCCTAGTTCACAATATAGCAAAGTATATATTGACCTATTTTCCCCGCGACTTTCTGTGATTTCCTACATCTCACCTTTCTTTGCAGACAAGCCATTTGAAATAACCTTAACTTATTTCACAGCCATTAAGTCTTTGAAATAATGTGCATTTTTCAGAGAAATCTTCTTATATATTTAGGCAGAAAATCTGACCTGCCATAGTTTTCAAAACAGCATAATTTCACCCTTCTCAATGATGAATCTGTTGTAATACACAACCTTTGAGGATTTAGCTTTATCAATGACATGTACTTTAAAAATGTTTTAGAGATCCTACCAGTCTTTGAAAACATCCTTGTTCCTTGTTTCAGTTCCAGTTTTATGTATATTTTCTGCCTTGCACCTGATTATTCCAACGTCTGATCGATGGCTAAGGGAATCTAATTCTGGTATTGATTGTTTTTGCTGCTTGTCTCCCCTTGTAGCTGATTTCTTCATTATTGTGTAAATTTAGATCATGAGCTCATGTTTAGCTAAACAGCTGACCTTGTAAGAGGCTTAGGTGTGAACGCTCGTAAGCTTCAGCAGAAAGTCGGCAAAGATTTTTTTGTGTCCCTCCAATGAGTTACCCGCGCGGACACCTTTTTCTACAAGTGTTGGTCCACTACTCCCTCTAGAGGCTGGGACTCAGACAGGACTGCTTTGCTACCCCCGATCTGGGATAGTGGTTTTGGGCGGCCTGTGGCCTGGGCAGGAGGCACCGCACGTGTGTCCCACAACCCATCTGCCTGCGAACTTCGGTCACCTGGCAGGAAGCTATGATGCCCAGACCTATGGTTAGCTTTGCATCGAGGTGCACTGCGCGGACCGGTTCCACACACACTTCAAGTAAGAGGGCGGCCTGAGTGGAAAGGTGAGAGTTTGGGCAGCTGTGCAGACAAAGAAGGCGCACTTTGGCCTGGGCCTAAATGCTTGTGACACACGACTGGGCCTGCCGGGCTCTGAGGGCCCTGCCCTTGGCCCCCTTCTCCCCTGCCCTTTGTTCAGTCACAGCAGAGATGGCCCCACCCACTCCCTCAGTGAAGGAAGTGTTCCAACCTCCCTCAGCCCCGCCCCCTCTCCGCAGGTTACCATGGACTACAGATGCTGCATTCTGAGGCCAGGGCGTTCCGAGAATGCCAAGGGCAGACATGATGACCTTAAATGATTTCCTCTTGTGTCAATTTTGGTAAACTTTAGGAGCTAGGAAATGGTCCACTTTACAGAAATGTTCAAATTTACTGGCATTTCAGATATTCTCTGCTATAACATTGTCCTGATTCTTTCTGTATATTCTTTACTTATGTTTTGGTTTTCCTTAATCAAAGTGTGTCTTTTAAATCTTGTCAAAGAATATTCTTTGGACTTACTACCTCAACTGAATTTTATACGTTTTCTGTGGTATTAAGTTCTGCTCATATCTTTATTTATCTTTTTTCTATGTTCTCAGGGTTTATTGTTTTGATCTTCTGATGTCAATTAAAACACTTGGTTATTCATTTTAAAAAATCTTTTTACTTATAAAGATTTGAACTTATCTAGATTCCAGCTTACTTGTAAGTTTCTAAGGGTCAGGTCCTCTACATTGTGGCTGGCCTAAGTCTTAGTTCACCATAGAGCAATGTATATATTGACCTATTTTCCCCTCGACTTTCTGTGATTCCCTACATCTCACCTTTCTTTGCAGACAAGCCATTTGAAATAACCTTAACTTATTTCACGGCCAATAAGTCTTTGAAATAATGTGTATTTTTTAGAGAAATCTTCTTATATAATTAGGCAGAAAATCTGACCTGCCATAGTTTTCAAAACAGCATAATTTCACTCTTCTCAATGTTGAATCTGTTGTATTACACAACCATTGAGTATTTAGCTTTATCAATGACATGTACTTTAAAAATGTTTTAGAGATCCTACCAGTCTTTGAAAACATCCTTTTTCCTTGTTTCAGTTCAAGTTTTATGTATACTTTCTGCCTTGCACCTGATTATTCCAACATCTGATGGTTGGCCTAGGGAATCTAATTCTGGTATTGATTGTTTTTGCTGCTTGTCTCCCCTTGTAGCTGATTTCTTCATTATTGTGTAAATTTAGATCATGAGCTCATGTTTAGCTAAACAGCTGACCTTGTAAGAGGCTTAGGTGTGAACGCTCGTAAGCTTCAGCAGAAAGTCCGCAAAGATTTTTTTGTGTTCCTCCAATGAGTTACCCGCGCGGACCCCTTTTTCTACAAGTGTTGGTCCACTACTCCCTCTAGAGGCTGGGAGTCAGACAGGACTGCTTTGCTGCCCCCGATCTGGGATAGTGGCTTTGGGCGGCCTGTGGCCTGGGCAGGAGTCTCCCCACGTGTGTCCCACGACACATCTGCCTGCGAACTTCGGTCACCTGGCAGGAAGCTATGATGCCCAGACCTATGGTTAGCTTTGCATCGAGGTGTACTGCGCGGACCGGTTCCACACACACTTCAAGTAAGAGGGCGGCCTGAGTGGAAAGGTGAGAGTTTGGGCAGCTGTGCAGACCAAGAAGGCACATTTTGGCCTGGGCCTAAATGGTTGTGACACACGACTGGGCCTGCCGGGCTCTGAGGGCCCTGCCGTGGGCCCCCTTCTCCCCTGCCCTTTGTTCAGTCACAGCAGAGATGGCCCCACACACTCCCTCAGTGAAGGCAGTGTTCCAACCTCCCTCAGCCCCGCCCCCTCTCCGCAGGTAACCATGGACAACAGATGCTGCATTCTGAGGCCAGGGCGTTCCGAGAATGCCAAGGGCAGACATGATGACCTTAAATGATTTCCTCTTGTGTCAATTTTGGTAAAGTTTAGGAGCTAGGAAATGGTCCACTTTACAGAAATGTTCAAATTTACTGGCATTTCAGATATTCTCTGCTATAACATTGTCCTGATTCTTTCTGTATATTCTTTACTTATGTTTTGGTTTTCCTTAATCAAAGTGTGTCTTTTAAATCTTGTCAAAGAATATTCTTTGGACTTACTACCTCAACTGAATTTTATACGTTTTCTGTGGTATTAAGTTCTGCTCATATCTTTATTTATCTTTTTTCTATGTTCTCAGGGTTTATTGTTTTGATCTTCTGATGTCAATTAAAACACTTGGTTATTCATTTTAATAAATCTTTTTACTTATAAAGATTTGAATTTTTAAAGATTCCAGCTTACTTGTAAATTTCTAAGGGTCAGGTCCTCTACATTGTGGCTGGCCCAAGGCCTAGTTCACAATATAGCAAAGTATATATTGACCTATTTTCCCCGCGACTTTCTGTGATTTCCTACATCTCACCTTTCTTTGCAGACAAGCCATTTGAAATAACCTTAACTTATTTCACAGCCATTAAGTCTTTGAAATAATGTGCATTTTTCAGAGAAATCTTCTTATATATTTAGGCAGAAAATCTGACCTGCCATAGTTTTCAAAACAGCATAATTTCACCCTTCTCAATGATGAATCTGTTGTAATACACAACCTTTGAGGATTTAGCTTTATCAATGACATGTACTTTAAAAATGTTTTAGAGATCCTACCAGTCTTTGAAAACATCCTTGTTCCTTGTTTCAGTTCCAGTTTTATGTATATTTTCTGCCTTGCACCTGATTATTCCAACGTCTGATCGATGGCTAAGGGAATCTAATTCTGGTATTGATTGTTTTTGCTGCTTGTCTCCCCTTGTAGCTGATTTCTTCATTATTGTGTAAATTTAGATCATGAGCTCATGTTTAGCTAAACAGCTGACCTTGTAAGAGGCTTAGGTGTGAACGCTCGTAAGCTTCAGCAGAAAGTCGGCAAAGATTTTTTTGTGTCCCTCCAATGAGTTACCCGCGCGGACACCTTTTTCTACAAGTGTTGGTCCACTACTCCCTCTAGAGGCTGGGACTCAGACAGGACTGCTTTGCTGCCCCCGATCTGGGATAGTGGTTTTGGGCGGCCTGTGGCCTGGGCAGGAGGCACCACACGTGTGTCCCACAACCCATCTGCCTGCGAACTTCGGTCACCTGGCAGGAAGCTATGATGCCCAGACCTATGGTTAGCTTTGCATCGAGGTGCACTGCGCGGACCGGTTCCACACACACTTCAAGTAAGAGGGCGGCCTGAGTGGAAAGGTGAGAGTTTGGGCAGCTGTGCAGACAAAGAAGGCGCACTTTGGCCTGGGCCTAAAAGCTTGTGACACACGACTGGGCCTGCCGGGCTCTGAGGGCCCTGCCCTTGGCCCCCTTCTCCCCTGCCCTTTGTTCAGTCACAGCAGAGATGGCCCCACCCACTCCCTCAGTGAAGGAAGTGTTCCAACCTCCCTCAGCCCCGCCCCCTCTCCGCAGGTTACCATGGACTACAGATGCTGCATTCTGAGGCCAGGGCGTTCCGAGAATGCCAAGGGCAGACATGATGACCTTAAATGATTTCCTCTTGTGTCAATTTTGGTAAACTTTAGGAGCTAGGAAATGGTCCACTTTACAGAAATGTTCAAATTTACTGGCATTTCAGATATTCTCTGCTATAACATTGTCCTGATTCTTTCTGTATATTCTTTACTTATGTTTTGGTTTTCCTTAATCAAAGTGTGTCTTTTAAATCTTGTCAAAGAATATTCTTTGGACTTACTACCTCAACTGAATTTTATACGTTTTCTGTGGTATTAAGTTCTGCTCATATCTTTATTTATCTTTTTTCTATGTTCTCAGGGTTTATTGTTTTGATCTTCTGATGTCAATTAAAACACTTGGTTATTCATTTTAATAAATCTTTTTACTTATAAAGATTTGAATTTTTAAAGATTCCAGCTTACTTGTAAGTTTCTAAGGGTCAGGTCCTCTACATTGTGGCTGGCCAAAGGCTTAGTTCACAATATAGCAAAGTATATATTGACCTATTTTCCCCTCGACTTTCTGTGATTTCCTACATCTCCCCTTTCTTTGCAGACAAGCCATTTGAAATAAACTTAACTTATTTCACAGCCAATAACTCTTTGAAATAATGTGCATTTTTCAGAGAAATCTTCGTATATATTTAGGCAGAAAATCTGACCTGCCATAATTTTCAAAACAGCATAATTTCACTCTTCTCAGTGATGAATCTGTTGTATTACACAACCTTTGAGTATTTAGCTTTATCAATGACATGTACTTTAAAAATGTTTTAGAGATCCTACCAGTCTTTGAAAACATCCTTGTTCCTTGTTTCAGTTCCAGTTTTGTGTATCCTATCTGCCTTGCACCTGAATATTCCAACATCTGATGGTTGGCCTAGGGAATCTAATACTGGTATTGATTGTTTTTGCTGCTTGTCTCCCCTTGTAGCTGATTTCTTCATTATTGTGTAAATTTAGATCATCAGCTCATGTTTAGCTAAACAGCTGACCTTGTAAGAGGTTTAGGTGTGAACGCTCGTAAGCTTCAGCAGAAAGTCTGCAAAGATTTTTTTGTGTCCCTCCAATGAGTTACCCACGCGGACCCCTTTTTCTACAAGTGTTGGTCCACTACTCCTTCTAGAGGCTGGGACTCAGACAGGACTGCTTTGGTGCCCCCGATCTGGGATAGTGGCTTTGGGCGGCCTGTGGCCTGGGCAGGAGGCTCCCCACGTGTGTCCCACGACCCATCTGCCTGCGAACTTTAGTCACCTGGCAGGAAGCTATGATGCCCAGACTTATGGTTAGCTTTGCAGCGAGGTGTACTGCGCGGACCGGTTCCACACACACTTCAAGTAAGAGGTCGGCCTGAGTGGAAAGGTGAGAGTTTGGGCAGCTGTGCAGACAAAGAAGGCGCACTTTGGCCTGTGCCTAAATGCATCTGACACACGACTGGGCCTGCCGGGCTCTGAGGGCCCTGCCGTTGGCCCCCTTCTCCCCTGCCCTTTGTTCAGTCACAGCAGAGATGGCCCCACCCACTCCCTCAGTGAAGGCAGTGTTCCAACCTCCCTCAGCCCCGCCCCCTCTCCGCAGGTTACCGTGGACTACAGATGCTGCATTCTGAGGCCAGGGCATTCCGAGAATGCCAAGGGCAGACATGATGACCTTAAATGATTTCCCCTTGTGTCAATTTTGGTAAACTTTAGGACCTAGGAAATGGTCCACTTTACACAAACGTTCAAATTTACTGCCATTTCATATACTCTCTGCTATAACATTGTCCTGATTCTTTCTGTATATTCTTTACTTATGTTTTGGTTTTCCTTAATCAAAGTGTGTCTTTTAATCTTGTCAAAGAATATTCTTTGGACTTACTAAATCACCTGAATTTTATACGTTTTCTATTGTATTAAGTTCAGCTCATATCTTTATTTATATTTTTTCTATGTTCTCAGGTTTATTGTTTTGATATTCTGATGTCAATAAAAACACTTGGTTATTCATTTTAAAAAATCTTTTTACTTATAAAGATTTGAACTTTTCTAGATTCCAGCTTACTTGTAAGTTTCTAAGGGTCAGGTCCTCTACATTGTGGCTGGCCTAAGTCTTAGTTCACCATAGAGCAATGTATATATTGACCTATTTTCCCCTCGACTTTCTGTGATTCCCTACATCTCACCTTTCTTTGCAGACAAGCCATTTGAAATAACCTTAACTTATTTCACGGCCAATAAGTCTTTGAAATAATGTGTATTTTTTAGAGAAATCTTCTTATATAATTAGGCAGAAAATCTGACCTGCCATAGTTTTCAAAACAGCATAATTTCAATCTTCTCAAGGTTGAATCTGTTGTATTACACAACCATTGAGTATTTAGCTTTATCAATGACATGTACTTTAAAAATGTTTTAGAGATCCTACCAGTCTTTGAAAACATCCTTTTTCCTTGTTTCAGTTCAAGTTTTATGTATACTTTCTGCCTTGCACCTGATTATTCCAACATCTGATGGTTGGCCTAGGGAATCTAATTCTGGTATTGATTGTTTTTGCTGCTTGTCTCCCCTTGTAGCTGATTTCTTCATTATTGTGTAAATTTAGATCATGAGCTCATGTATAGCTAAACAGCTGACCTTGTAAGAGGCTTAGGTGTGAACGCTCGTAAGCTTCAGCAGAAAGTCCGCAATGATTTTTTTGTGTTCCTCCAATGAGTTACCCGCGCGGACCCCTTTTTCTACAAGTGTTGGTCCACTACTCCCTCTAGAGGCTTGGAGTCAGACAGGACTGCTTTGCTGCCCCCGATCTGGGATAGTGGCTTTGGGCGGCCTGTGGCCTGGGCAGGAGTCTCCCCACGTGTGTCCCACGACCCATCTGCCTGCGAACTTCGGTCACCTGGCAGGAAGCTATGATGCCCAGACCTATGGTTAGCTTTGCATCGAGGTGCACTGCGCGGACCGGTTCCACACACACTTCAAGTAAGAGGGCGGCATGAGTGGAAAGGTGAGAGTTTGGGCAGCTGTGCAGACAAAGAAGGCGCACTTTGGCCTGGGCCTAAATGGTTGTGACACACGACTGGGCCTGCCGGGCTCTGAGGGCCCTGCCCTTGGCCCCCTTCTCCCCTGCCCTTTATTCAGTCACAGCAGAGATGGCCCCACCCACTCCCTCAGTGAAGGAAGTGTTCCAACCTCCCTCAGCCCCGCCCCCTCTCCGCAGGTTACCATGGACTACAGATGCTGCATTCTGAGGCCAGGGCATTCCGAGAATGCCAAGGGCAGACATGATGACCTTAAATGATTTCCTCTTGTGTCAATTTTGGTAAACTTTAGGAGCTAGGAAATGGTCCACTTTACAGAAATGTTCAAATTTACTGGCATTTCAGATATTCTCTGCTATAACATTGTCCTGATTCTTTCTGTATATTCTTTACTTATGTTTTGGTTTTCCTTAATCAAAGTGTGTCTTTTAAATCTTGTCAAAGAATATTCTTTGGACTTACTACCTCAACTGAATTTTATACGTTTTCTGTGGTATTAAGTTCTGCTCATATCTTTATTTATCTTTTTTCTATGTTCTCAGGGTTTATTGTTTTGATCTTCTGATGTCAATTAAAACACTTGGTTATTCATTTTAATAAATCTTTTTACTTATAAAGATTTGAATTTTTAAAGATTCCAGCTTACTTGTAAGTTTCTAAGGGTCAGGTCCTCTACATTGTGGCTGGCCAAAGGCTTAGTTCACAATATAGCAAAGTATATATTGACCTATTTTCCCCTCGACTTTCTGTGATTTCCTACATCTCCCCTTTCTTTGCAGACAAGCCATTTGAAATAAACTTAACTTATTTCACAGCCAATAACTCTTTGAAATAATGTGCATTTTTCAGAGAAATCTTCGTATATATTTAGGCAGAAAATCTGACCTGCCATAATTTTCAAAACAGCATAATTTCACTCTTCTCAGTGATGAATCTGTTGTATTACACAACCTTTGAGTATTTAGCTTTATCAATGACATGTACTTTAAAAATGTTTTAGAGATCCTACCAGTCTTTGAAAACATCCTTGTTCCTTGTTTCAGTTCCAGTTTTGTGGATCCTATCTGCCTTGCACCTGAATATTCCAACATCTGATGGTTGGCCTAGGGAATCTAATACTGGTATTGATTGTTTTTGCTGCTTGTCTCCCCTTGTAGCTGATTTCTTCATTATTGTGTAAATTTAGATCATCAGCTCATGTTTA
The DNA here is from genome assembly GCF_964165515.1 of Mesoplodon bidens. Taxonomy (NCBI): domain Eukaryota; kingdom Metazoa; phylum Chordata; class Mammalia; order Artiodactyla; family Ziphiidae; genus Mesoplodon; species Mesoplodon bidens. The sequence goes on along the minus strand of NC_138180.1, from coordinate 24,802,249 downwards.
GCTAAACAGCTGACCTTGTAAGAGGTTTAGGTGTGAACGCTCGTAAGCTTCAGCAGAAAGTCTGCAAAGATTTTTTTGTGTCCCTCCAATGAGTTACCCACGCGGACCCCTTTTTCTACAAGTGTTGGTCCACTACTCCTTCTAGAGGCTGGGACTCAGACAGGACTGCTTTGGTGCCCCCGATCTGGGATAGTGGCTTTGGGCGGCCTGTGGCCTGGGCAGGAGGCTCCCCACGTGTGTCCCACGACCCATCTGCCTGCGAACTTTAGTCACCTGGCAGGAAGCTATGATGCCCAGACTTATGGTTAGCTTTGCAGCGAGGTGTACTGCGCGGACCGGTTCCACACACACTTCAAGTAAGAGGTCGGCCTGAGTGGAAAGGTGAGAGTTTGGGCAGCTGTGCAGACAAAGAAGGCGCACTTTGGCCTGTGCCTAAATGCATCTGACACACGACTGGGCCTGCCGGGCTCTGAGGGCCCTGCCGTTGGCCCCCTTCTCCCCTGCCCTTTGTTCAGTCACAGCAGAGATGGCCCCACCCACTCCCTCAGTGAAGGCAGTGTTCCAACCTCCCTCAGCCCCGCCCCCTCTCCGCAGGTTACCGTGGACTACAGATGCTGCATTCTGAGGCCAGGGCATTCCGAGAATGCCAAGGGCAGACATGATGACCTTAAATGATTTCCCCTTGTGTCAATTTTGGTAAACTTTAGGACCTAGGAAATGGTCCACTTTACACAAACGTTCAAATTTACTGCCATTTCATATACTCTCTGCTATAACATTGTCCTGATTCTTTCTGTATATTCTTTACTTATGTTTTGGTTTTCCTTAATCAAAGTGTGTCTTTTAATCTTGTCAAAGAATATTCTTTGGACTTACTAAATCACCTGAATTTTATACGTTTTCTATTGTATTAAGTTCAGCTCATATCTTTATTTATATTTTTTCTATGTTCTCAGGTTTATTGTTTTGATATTCTGATGTCAATAAAAACACTTGGTTATTCATTTTAAAAAATCTTTTTACTTATAAAGATTTGAACTTTTCTAGATTCCAGCTTACTTGTAAGTTTCTAAGGGTCAGGTCCTCTACATTGTGGCTGGCCTAAGTCTTAGTTCACCATAGAGCAATGTATATATTGACCTATTTTCCCCTCGACTTTCTGTGATTCCCTACATCTCACCTTTCTTTGCAGACAAGCCATTTGAAATAACCTTAACTTATTTCACGGCCAATAAGTCTTTGAAATAATGTGTATTTTTTAGAGAAATCTTCTTATATAATTAGGCAGAAAATCTGACCTGCCATAGTTTTCAAAACAGCATAATTTCAATCTTCTCAAGGTTGAATCTGTTGTATTACACAACCATTTAGTATTTAGCTTTATCAATGACATGTACTTTAAAAATGTTTTAGAGATCCTACCAGTCTTTGAAAACATCCTTTTTCCTTGTTTCAGTTCAAGTTTTATGTATACTTTCTGCCTTGCACCTGATTATTCCAACATCTGATGGTTGGCCTAGGGAATCTAATTCTGGTATTGATTGTTTTTGCTGCTTGTCTCCCCTTGTAGCTGATTTCTTCATTATTGTGTAAATTTAGATCATGAGCTCATGTATAGCTAAACAGCTGACCTTGTAAGAGGCTTAGGTGTGAACGCTCGTAAGCTTCAGCAGAAAGTCCGCAATGATTTTTTTGTGTTCCTCCAATGAGTTACCCGCGCGGACCCCTTTTTCTACAAGTGTTGGTCCACTACTCCCTCTAGAGGCTTGGAGTCAGACAGGACTGCTTTGCTGCCCCCGATCTGGGATAGTGGCTTTGGGCGGCCTGTGGCCTGGGCAGGAGTCTCCCCACGTGTGTCCCACGACCCATCTGCCTGCGAACTTCGGTCACCTGGCAGGAAGCTATGATGCCCAGACCTATGGTTAGCTTTGCATCGAGGTGCACTGCGCGGACCGGTTCCACACACACTTCAAGTAAGAGGGCGGCATGAGTGGAAAGGTGAGAGTTTGGGCAGCTGTGCAGACAAAGAAGGCGCACTTTGGCCTGGGCCTAAATGCTTGTGACACACGACTGGGCCTGCCGGGCTCTGAGGGCCCTGCCCTTGGCCCCCTTCTCCCCTGCCCTTTATTCAGTCACAGCAGAGATGGCCCCACCCACTCCCTCAGTGAAGGAAGTGTTCCAACCTCCCTCAGCCCCGCCCCCTCTCCGCAGGTTACCATGGACTACAGATGCTGCATTCTGAGGCCAGGGCGTTCCGAGAATGCCAAGGGCAGACATGATGACCTTAAATGATTTCCTCTTGTGTCAATTTTGGTAAACTTTAGGAGCTAGGAAATGGTCCACTTTACAGAAATGTTCAAATTTACTGGCATTTCAGATATTCTCTGCTATAACATTGTCCTGATTCTTTCTGTATATTCTTTACTTATGTTTTGGTTTTCCTTAATCAAAGTGTGTCTTTTAAATCTTGTCAAAGAATATTCTTTGGACTTACTACCTCAACTGAATTTTATACGTTTTCTGTGGTATTAAGTTCTGCTCATATCTTTATTTATCTTTTTTCTATGTTCTCAGGGTTTATTGTTTTGATTTTCTGATGTCAATTAAAACACTTGGTTATTCATTTTAATAAATCTTTTTACTTATAAAGATTTGAATTTTTAAAGATTCCAGCTTACTTGTAAGTTTCTAAGGGTCAGGTCCTCTACATTGTGGCTGGCCAAAGGCTTAGTTCACAATATAGCAAAGTATATATTGACCTATTTTCCCCTCGACTTTCTGTGATTTCCTACATCTCACCTTTCTTTGCAGACAAGCCATTTGAAATAAACTTAACTTATTTCACAGCCAATAACTCTTTGAAATAATGTGCATTTTTCAGAGAAATCTTCGTATATATTTAGGCAGAAAATCTGACCTGCCATAATTTTCAAAACAGCATAATTTCACTCTTCTCAATGATGAATCTGTTGTATTACACAACCTTTGAGTATTTAGCTTTATCAATGACATGTACTTTAAAAATGTTTTAGAGATCCTACCAGTCTTTGAAAACATCCTTGTTCCTTGTTTCAGTTCCAGTTTTGTGTATCCTATCTGCCTTGCACCTGAATATTCCAACATCTGATGGTTAGCCTAGGGAATCTAATACTGGTATTGATTGTTTTTGCTGCTTGTCTCCCCTTGTAGCTGATTTCTTCATTATTGTGTAAATTTAGATCATCAGCTCATGTTTAGCTAAACAGCTGACCTTGTAAGAGGTTTAGGTGTGAACGCTCGTAAGCTTCAGTAGAAAGTCTGCAAAGATTTTTTTGTGTCCCTCCAATGAGTTACCCACGCGGACCCCTTTTTCTACAAGTGTTGGTCCACTACTCCTTCTAGAGGCTGGGACTCAGACAGGACTGCTTTGCTGCCCCCGATCTGGGATAGTGGCTTTGGGCGGCCTGTGGCCTGGGCAGGAGTCTCCCCACGTGTGTCCCACGACCCATCTGCCTGCGAACTTTAGTCACCTGGCAGGAAGCTATGATGCCCAGACCTATGGTTAGCTTTGCAGCGAGGTGTACTGCGCGGACCGGTTCCACACACACTTCAAGTAAGAGGTCGGCCTGAGTGGAAAGGTGAGAGTTTGGGCAGCTGTGCAGACAAAGAAGGCGCACTTTGGCCTGTGCCTAAATGCATCTGACACACGACTGGGCCTGCCGGGCTCTGAGGGCCCTGCCGTTGGCCCCCTTCTCCCCTGCCCTTTGTTCAGTCACAGCAGAGATGGCCCCACCCACTCCCTCAGTGAAGGCAGTGTTCCAACCTCCCTCAGCCCCGCCCCCTCTCCGCAGGTTACCATGGACTACAGATGCTGCATTCTGAGGCCAGGGCATTCCGAGAATGCCAAGGGCAGACATGATGACCTTAAATGATTTCCCCTTGTGTCAATTTTGGTAAACTTTAGGACCTAGGAAATGGTCCACTTTACACAAACGTTCAAATTTACTGCCATTTCATATACTCTCTGCTATAACATTGTCCTGATTCTTTCTGTATATTCTTTACTTATGTTTTGGTTTTCCTTAATCAAAGTGTGTCTTTTAATCTTGTCAAAGAATATTCTTTGGACTTACTAAATCACCTGAATTTTATACGTTTTCTATTGTATTAAGTTCAGCTCATATCTTTATTTATATTTTTTCTATGTTCTCAGGTTTATTGTTTTGATATTCTGATGTCAATAAAAACACTTGGTTATTCATTTTAAAAAATCTTTTTACTTATAAAGATTTGAACTTTTCTAGATTCCAGCTTACTTGTAAGTTTCTAAGGGTCAGGTCCTCTACATTGTGGCTGGCCTAAGTCTTAGTTCACCATAGAGCAATGTATATATTGACCTATTTTCCCCTCGACTTTCTGTGATTCCCTACATCTCACCTTTCTTTGCAGACAAGCCATTTGAAATAACCTTAACTTATTTCACGGCCAATAAGTCTTTGAAATAATGTGTATTTTTTAGAGAAATCTTCTTATATAATTAGGCAGAAAATCTGACCTGCCATAGTTTTCAAAACAGCATAATTTCAATCTTCTCAAGGTTGAATCTGTTGTATTACACAACCATTGAGTATTTAGCTTTATCAATGACATGTACTTTAAAAATGTTTTAGAGATCCTACCAGTCTTTGAAAACATCCTTTTTCCTTGTTTCAGTTCAAGTTTTATGTATACTTTCTGCCTTGCACCTGATTATTCCAACATCTGATGGTTGGCCTAGGGAATCTAATTCTGGTATTGATTGTTTTTGCTGCTTGTCTCCCCTTGTAGCTGATTTCTTCATTATTGTGTAAATTTAGATCATGAGCTCATGTATAGCTAAACAGCTGACCTTGTAAGAGGCTTAGGTGTGAACGCTCGTAAGCTTCAGCAGAAAGTCCGCAAAGATTTTTTTGTGTTCCTCCAATGAGTTACCCGCGCGGACCCCTTTTTCTACAAGTGTTGGTCCACTACTCCCTCTAGAGCCTGGGAGTCAGACAGGACGGCTTTGCTGCCCCCGATCTGGGATAGTGGCTTTGGGCGGCTGTGGCCTGGGCAGGAGTCTCCCCACGTGTGTCCCACGACCCATCTGCCTGCGAACTTCGGTCACCTGGCAGGAAGCTATGATGCCCAGACCTATGGTTAGCTTTGCATCGAGGTGTACTGCGCGGACCGGTTCCACACACACTTCAAGTAAGAGGGCGGCCTGAGTGGAAAGGTGAGAGTTTGGGCAGCTGTGCAGACCAAGAAGGCGCATTTTGGCCTGGGCCTAAATGCTTGTGACACACGACTGGGCCTGCCGGGCTCTGAGGGCCCTGCCGTGGGCCCCCTTCTCCCCTGCCCTTTGTTCAGTCACAGCAGAGATGGCCCCACACACTCCCTCAGTGAAGGCAGTGTTCCAACCTCCCTCAGCCCCGCCCCCTCTCCGCAGGTAACCATGGACAACAGATGCTGCATTCTGAGGCCAGGGCGTTCCGAGAATGCCAAGGGCAGACATGATGACCTTAAATGATTTCCTCTTGTGTCAATTTTGGTAAAGTTTAGGAGCTAGGAAATGGTCCACTTTACAGAAATGTTCAAATTTACTGGCATTTCAGATATTCTCTGCTATAACATTGTCCTGATTCTTTCTGTATATTCTTTACTTATGTTTTGGTTTTCCTTAATCAAAGTGTGTCTTTTAAATCTTGTCAAAGAATATTCTTTGGACTTACTACCTCAACTGAATTTTATACGTTTTCTGTGGTATTAAGTTCTGCTCATATCTTTATTTATCTTTTTTCTATGTTCTCAGGGTTTATTGTTTTGATCTTCTGATGTCAATTAAAACACTTGGTTATTCATTTTAATAAATCTTTTTACTTATAAAGATTTGAATTTTTAAAGATTCCAGCTTACTTGTAAATTTCTAAGGGTCAGGTCCTCTACATTGTGGCTGGCCCAAGGCCTAGTTCACAATATAGCAAAGTATATATTGACCTATTTTCCCCGCGACTTTCTGTGATTTCCTACATCTCACCTTTCTTTGCAGACAAGCCATTTGAAATAACCTTAACTTATTTCACAGACATTAAGTCTTTGAAATAATGTGCATTTTTCAGAGAAATCTTCTTATATATTTAGGCAGAAAATCTGACCTGCCATAGTTTTCAAAACAGCATAATTTCACCCTTCTCAATGATGAATCTGTTGTAATACACAACCTTTGAGGATTTAGCTTTATCAATGACATGTACTTTAAAAATGTTTTAGAGATCCTACCAGTCTTTGAAAACATCCTTGTTCCTTGTTTCAGTTCCAGTTTTATGTATATTTTCTGCCTTGCACCTGATTATTCCAACGTCTGATCGATGGCTAAGGGAATCTAATTCTGGTATTGATTGTTTTTGCTGCTTGTCTCCCCTTGTAGCTGATTTCTTCATTATTGTGTAAATTTAGATCATGAGCTCATGTTTAGCTAAACAGCTGACCTTGTAAGAGGCTTAGGTGTGAACGCTCGTAAGCTTCAGCAGAAAGTCGGCAAAGATTTTTTTGTGTCCCTCCAATGAGTTACCCGCGCGGACACCTTTTTCTACAAGTGTTGGTCCACTACTCCCTCTAGAGGCTGGGACTCAGACAGGACTGCTTTGCTACCCCCGATCTGGGATAGTGGTTTTGGGCGGCCTGTGGCCTGGGCAGGAGGCACCGCACGTGTGTCCCACAACCCATCTGCCTGCGAACTTCGGTCACCTGGCAGGAAGCTATGATGCCCAGACCTATGGTTAGCTTTGCATCGAGGTGCACTGCGCGGACCGGTTCCACACACACTTCAAGTAAGAGGGCGGCCTGAGTGGAAAGGTGAGAGTTTGGGCAGCTGTGCAGACAAAGAAGGCGCACTTTGGCCTGGGCCTAAAAGCTTGTGACACACGACTGGGCCTGCCGGGCTCTGAGGGCCCTGCCCTTGGCCCCCTTCTCCCCTGCCCTTTGTTCAGTCACAGCAGAGATGGCCCCACCCACTCCCTCAGTGAAGGAAGTGTTCCAACCTCCCTCAGCCCCGCCCCCTCTCCGCAGGTTACCATGGACTACAGATGCTGCATTCTGAGGCCAGGGCGTTCCGAGAATGCCAAGGGCAGACATGATGACCTTAAATGATTTCCTCTTGTGTCAATTTTGGTAAAGTTTAGGAGCTAGGAAATGGTCCACTTTACAGAAATGTTCAAATTTACTGGCATTTCAGATATTCTCTGCTATAACATTGTCCTGATTCTTTCTGTATATTCTTTACTTATGTTTTGGTTTTCCTTAATCAAAGTGTGTCTTTTAAATCTTGTCAAAGAATATTTTTTGGACTTACTACCTCAACTGAATTTTATACGTTTTCTGTGGTATTAAGTTCTGCTCATATCTTTATTTATCTTTTTTCTATGTTCTCAGGGTTTATTGTTTTGATCTTCTGATGTCAATTAAAACACTTGGTTATTCATTTTAAAAAATCTTTTTACTTATAAAGATTTGAACTTTTCTAGATTCCAGCTTACTTGTAAGTTTCTTAGGGTCAGGTCCTCTACATTGTGGCTGGCCTAAGTCTTAGTTCACCATAGAGCAATGTATATATTGACCTATTTTCCCCTCGACTTTCTGTGATTCCCTACATCTCACCTTTCTTTGCAGACAAGCCATTTGAAATAACCTTAACTTATTTCACGGCCATAAGTCTTTGAAATAATGTGTATTTTTTAGAGAAATCTTCTTATATAATTAGGCAGAAAATCTGACCTGCCATAGTTTTCAAAACAGCATAATTTCACTCTTCTCAATGTTGAATCTGTTGTATTACACAACCATTGAGTATTTAGCTTTATCAATGACATGTACTTTAAAAATGTTTTAGAGATCCTACCAGTCTTTGAAAACATCCTTTTTCTTTGTTTCAGTTCTAGTTTTATGTATACTTTCTGCCTTGCACCTGATTATTCCAACATCTGATGGTTGGCCTAGGGAATCTAATTCTGGTATTGATTGTTTTTGCTGCTTGTCTCCCCTTGTAGCTGATTTCTTCATTATTGTGTAAATTTAGATCATGAGCTCATGTTTAGCTAAACAGCTGACCTTGTAAGAGGCTTAGGTGTGAACGCTCGTAAGCTTCAGCAGAAAGTCCGCAAAGATTTTTTTGTGTTCCTCCAATGAGTTACCCGCGCGGACCCCTTTTTCTACAAGTGTTGGTCCACTACTCCCTCTAGAGGCTGGGAGTCAGACAGGACTGCTTTGCTGCCCCCGATCTGGGATAGTGGCTTTGGGCGGCCTGTGGCCTGGGCAGGAGTCTCCCCACGTGTGTCCCACGACCCATCTGCCTGCGAACTTCGGTCACCTGGCAGGAAGCTATGATGCCCAGACCTATGGTTAGCTTTGCATCGAGGTGTACTGCGCGGACCGGTTCCACACACACTTCAAGTAAGAGGGCGGCCTGAGTGGAAAGGTGAGAGTTTGGGCAGCTGTGCAGACCAAGAAGGCGCATTTTGGCCTGGGCCTAAATGGTTGTGACACACGACTGGGCCTGCCGGGCTCTCAGGGCCCTGCCGTGGGCCCCCTTCTCCCCTGCCCTTTGTTCAGTCACAGCAGAGATGGCCCCACACACTCCCTCAGTGAAGGCAGTGTTCCAAACTCCCTCAGCCCCGCCCCCTCTCCGCAGGTAACCATGGACAACAGATGCTGCATTCTGAGGCCAGGGCGTTCCGAGAATGCCAAGGGCAGACATGATGACCTTAAATGATTTCCTCTTGTGTCAATTTTGGTAAAGTTTAGGAGCTAGGAAATGGTCCACTTTACAGAAATGTTCAAATTTACTGGCATTTCAGATATTCTCTGCTATAACATTGTCCTGATTCTTTCTGTATATTCTTTACTTATGTTTTGGTTTTCCTTAATCAAAGTGTGTCTTTTAAATCTTGTCAAAGAATATTCTTTGGACTTACTACCTCAACTGAATTTTATACGTTTTCTGTGGTATTAAGTTCTGCTCATATCTTTATTTATCTTTTTTCTATGTTCTCAGGGTTTATTGTTTTGATCTTCTGATGTCAATTAAAACACTTGGTTATTCATTTTAATAAATCTTTTTACTTATAAAGATTTGAATTTTTAAAGATTCCAGCTTACTTGTAAATTTCTAAGGGTCAGGTCCTCTACATTGTGGCTGGCCCAAGGCCTAGTTCACAATATAGCAAAGTATATATTGACCTATTTTCCCCGCGACTTTCTGTGATTTCCTACATCTCACCTTTCTTTGCAGACAAGCCATTTGAAATAACCTTAACTTATTTCACAGCCATTAAGTCTTTGAAATAATGTGCATTTTTCAGAGAAATCTTCTTATATATTTAGGCAGAAAATCTGACCTGCCATAGTTTTCAAAACAGCATAATTTCACCCTTCTCAATGATGAATCTGTTGTAATACACAACCTTTGAGGATTTAGCTTTATCAATGACATGTACTTTAAAAATGTTTTAGAGATCCTACCAGTCTTTGAAAACATCCTTGTTCCTTGTTTCAGTTCCAGTTTTATGTATATTTTCTGCCTTGCACCTGATTATTCCAACGTCTGATCGATGGCTAAGGGAATCTAATTCTGGTATTGATTGTTTTTGCTGCTTGTCTCCCCTTGTAGCTGATTTCTTCATTATTGTGTAAATTTAGATCATGAGCTCATGTTTAGCTAAACAGCTGACCTTGTAAGAGGCTTAGGTGTGAACGCTCGTAAGCTTCAGCAGAAAGTCGGCAAAGATTTTTTTGTGTCCCTCCAATGAGTTACCCGCGCGGACACCTTTTTCTACAAGTGTTGGTCCACTACTCCCTCTAGAGGCTGGGACTCAGACAGGACTGCTTTGCTACCCCCGATCTGGGATAGTGGTTTTGGGCGGCCTGTGGCCTGGGCAGGAGGCACCGCACGTGTGTCCCACAACCCATCTGCCTGCGAACTTCGGTCACCTGGCAGGAAGCTATGATGCCCAGACCTATGGTTAGCTTTGCATCGAGGTGCACTGCGCGGACCGGTTCCACACACACTTCAAGTAAGAGGGCGGCCTGAGTGGAAAGGTGAGAGTTTGGGCAGCTGTGCAGACAAAGAAGGCGCACTTTGGCCTGGGCCTAAATGCTTGTGACACACGACTGGGCCTGCCGGGCTCTGAGGGCCCTGCCCTTGGCCCCCTTCTCCCCTGCCCTTTGTTCAGTCACAGCAGAGATGGCCCCACCCACTCCCTCAGTGAAGGAAGTGTTCCAACCTCCCTCAGCCCCGCCCCCTCTCCGCAGGTTACCATGGACTACAGATGCTGCATTCTGAGGCCAGGGCGTTCCGAGAATGCCAAGGGCACACATGATGACCTTAAATGATTTCCTCTTGTGTCAATTTTGGTAAACTTTAGGAGCTAGGAAATGGTCCACTTTACAGAAATGTTCAAATTTACTGGCATTTCAGATATTCTCTGCTATAACATTGTCCTGATTCTTTCTGTATATTCTTTACTTATGTTTTGGTTTTCCTTAATCAAAGTGTGTCTTTTAAATCTTGTCAAAGAATATTCTTTGGACTTACTACCTCAACTGAATTTTATACGTTTTCTGTGGTATTAAGTTCTGCTCATATCTTTATTTATCTTTTTTCTATGTTCTCAGGGTTTATTGTTTTGATCTTCTGATGTCAATTAAAACACTTGGTTATTCATTTTAAAAAATCTTTTTACTTATAAAGATTTGAACTTTTCTAGATTCCAGCTTACTTGTAAGTTTCTAAGGGTCAGGTCCTCTACATTGTGGCTGGCCTAAGTCTTAGTTCACCATAGAGCAATGTATATATTGACCTATTTTCCCCTCGACTTTCTGTGATTCCCTACATCTCACCTTTCTTTGCAGACAAGCCATTTGAAATAACCTTAACTTATTTCACGGCCAATAAGTCTTTGAAATAATGTGTATTTTTTAGAGAAATCTTCTTATATAATTAGGCAGAAAATCTGACCTGCCATAGTTTTCAAAACAGCATAATTTCACTCTTCTCAATGTTGAATCTGTTGTATTACACAACCATTGAGTATTTAGCTTTATCAATGACATGTACTTTAAAAATGTTTTAGAGATCCTACCAGTCTTTGAAAACATCCTTTTTCCTTGTTTCAGTTCAAGTTTTATGTATACTTTCTGCCTTGCACCTGATTATTCCAACATCTGATGGTTGGCCTAGGGAATCTAATTCTGGTATTGATTGTTTTTGCTGCTTGTCTCCCCTTGTAGCTGATTTCTTCATTATTGTGTAAATTTAGATCATGAGCTCATGTTTAGCTAAACAGCTGACCTTGTAAGAGGCTTAGGTGTGAACGCTCGTAAGCTTCAGCAGAAAGTCCGCAAAGATTTTTTTGTGTTCCTCCAATGAGTTACCCGCGCGGACCCCTTTTTCTACAAGTGTTGGTCCACTACTCCCTCTAGAGGCTGGGAGTCAGACAGGACTGCTTTGCTGCCCCCGATCTGGGATAGTGGCTTTGGGCGGCCTGTGGCCTGGGCAGGAGTCTCCCCACGTGTGTCCCACGACCCATCTGCCTGCGAACTTCGGTCACCTGGCAGGAAGCTATGATGCCCAGACCTATGGTTAGCTTTGCATCGAGGTGTACTGCGCGGACCGGTTCCACACACACTTCAAGTAAGAGGGCGGCCTGAGTGGAAAGGTGAGAGTTTGGGCAGATGTGCAGACCAAGAAGGCGCATTTTGGCCTGGGCCATAATGGTTGGGACACACGACTGGGCCTGCCGGGCTCTGAGGGCCCTGCCGTGGGCCCCCTTCTCCCCTGCCCTTTGTTCAGTCACAGCAGAGATGGCCCCACACACTCCCTCAGTGAAGGCAGTGTTCCAACCTCCCTCAGCCCCGCCCCCTCTCCGCAGGTAACCATGGACAACAGATGCTGCATTCTGAGGTCAGGGCGTTCCGAGAATGCCAAGGGCAGACATGATGACCTTAAATGATTTCCTCTTGTGTCAATTTTGGTAAAGTTTAGGAGCTAGGAAATGGTCCACTTTACAGAAATGTTCAAATTTACTGGCATTTCAGATATTCTCTGCTATAACATTGTCCTGATTCTTTCTGTATATTCTTTACTTATGTTTTGGTTTTCCTTAATCAAAGTGTGTCTTTTAAATCTTGTCAAAGAATATTCTTTGGACTTACTACCTCAACTGAATTTTATACGTTTTCTGTGGTATTAAGTTCTGCTCATATCTTTATTTATCTTTTTTCTATGTTCTCAGGGTTTATTGTTTTGATCTTCTGATGTCAATTAAAACACTTGGTTATTCATTTTAATAAATCTTTTTACTTATAAAGATTTGAATTTTTAAAGATTCCAGCTTACTTGTAAATTTCTAAGGGTCAGGTCCTCTACATTGTGGCTGGCCCAAGGCCTAGTTCACAATATAGCAAAGTATATATTGACCTATTTTCCCCGCGACTTTCTGTGATTTCCTACATCTCACCTTTCTTTGCAGACAAGCCATTTGAAATAACCTTAACTTATTTCACAGCCATTAAGTCTTTGAAATAATGTGCATTTTTCAGAGAAATCTTCTTATATATTTAGGCAGAAAATCTGACCTGCCATAGTTTTCAAAACAGCATAATTTCACCCTTCTCAATGATGAATCTGTTGTAATACACAACCTTTGAGGATTTAGCTTTATCAATGACATGTACTTTAAAAATGTTTTAGAGATCCTACCAGTCTTTGAAAACATCCTTGTTCCTTGTTTCAGTTCCAGTTTTATGTATATTTTCTGCCTTGCACCTGATTATTCCAACGTCTGATCGATGGCTAAGGGAATCTAATTCTGGTATTGATTGTTTTTGCTGCTTGTCTCCCCTTGTAGCTGATTTCTTCATTATTGTGTAAATTTAGATCATGAGCTCATGTTTAGCTAAACAGCTGACCTTGTAAGAGGCTTAGGTGTGAACGCTCGTAAGCTTCAGCAGAAAGTCGGCAAAGATTTTTTTGTGTCCCTCCAATGAGTTACCCGCGCGGACACCTTTTTCTACAAGTGTTGGTCCACTACTCCCTCTAGAGGCTGGGACTCAGACAGGACTGCTTTGCTACCCCCGATCTGGGATAGTGGTTTTGGGCGGCCTGTGGCCTGGGCAGGAGGCACCACACGTGTGTCCCACAACCCATCTGCCTGCGAACTTCGGTCACCTGGCAGGAAGCTATGATGCCCAGACCTATGGTTAGCTTTGCATCGAGGTGCACTGCGCGGACCGGTTCCACACACACTTCAAGTAAGAGGGCGGCCTGAGTGGAAAGGTGAGAGTTTGGGCAGCTGTGCAGACAAAGAAGGCGCACTTTGGCCTGGGCCTAAAAGCTTGTGACACACGACTGGGCCTGCCGGGCTCTGAGGGCCCTGCCCTTGGCCCCCTTCTCCCCTGCCCTTTGTTCAGTCACAGCAGAGATGGCCCCACCCACTCCCTCAGTGAAGGAAGTGTTCCAACCTCCCTCAGCCCCGCCCCCTCTCCGCAGGTTACCATGGACTACAGATGCTGCATTCTGAGGCCAGGGCGTTCCGAGAATGCCAAGGGCAGACATGATGACCTTAAATGATTTCCTCTTGTGTCAATTTTGGTAAACTTTAGGAGCTAGGAAATGGTCCACTTTACAGAAATGTTCAAATTTACTGGCATTTCAGATATTCTCTGCTATAACATTGTCCTGATTCTTTCTGTATATTCTTTACTTATGTTTTTGTTTTCCTTAATCAAAGTGTGTCTTTTAAATCTTGTCAAAGAATATTCTTTGGACTTACTACCTCAACTGAATTTTATACGTTTTCTGTGGTATTAAGTTCTGCTCATATCTTTATTTATCTTTTTTCTATGTTCTCAGGGTTTATTGTTTTGATCTTCTGATGTCAATTAAAACACTTGGTTATTCATTTTAATAAATCTTTTTACTTATAAAGATTTGAATTTTTAAAGATTCCAGCTTACTTGTAAGTTTCTAAGGGTCAGGTCCTCTACATTGTGGCTGGCCAAAGGCTTAGTTCACAATATAGCAAAGTATATATTGACCTATTTTCCCCTCGACTTTCTGTGATTTCCTACATCTCCCCTTTCTTTGCAGACAAGCCATTTGAAATAAACTTAACTTATTTCACAGCCAATAACTCTTTGAAATAATGTGCATTTTTCAGAGAAATCTTCGTATATATTTAGGCAGAAAATCTGACCTGCCATAATTTTCAAAACAGCATAATTTCACTCTTCTCAGTGATGAATCTGTTGTATTACACAACCTTTGAGTATTTAGCTTTATCAATGACATGTACTTTAAAAATGTTTTAGAGATCCTACCAGTCTTTGAAAACATCCTTGTTCCTTGTTTCAGTTCCAGTTTTGTGTATCCTATCTGCCTTGCACCTGAATATTCCAACATCTGATGGTTGGCCTAGGGAATCTAATACTGGTATTGATTGTTTTTGCTGCTTGTCTCCCCTTGTAGCTGATTTCTTCATTATTGTGTAAATTTAGATCATCAGCTCATGTTTAGCTAAACAGCTGACCTTGTAAGAGGTTTAGGTGTGAACGCTCGTAAGCTTCAGCAGAAAGTCTGCAAAGATTTTTTTGTGTCCCTCCAATGAGTTACCCACGCGGACCCCTTTTTCTACAAGTGTTGGTCCACTACTCCTTCTAGAGGCTGGGACTCAGACAGGACTGCTTTGCTGCCCCCGATCTGGGATAGTGGCTTTGGGCGGCCTGTGGCCTGGGCAGGAGGCTCCCCACGTGTGTCCCACGACCCATCTGCCTGCGAACTTTAGTCACCTGGCAGGAAGCTATGATGCCCAGACCTATGGTTAGCTTTGCAGCGAGGTGTACTGCGCGGACCGGTTCCACACACACTTCAAGTAAGAGGTCGGCCTGAGTGGAAAGGTGAGAGTTTGGGCAGCTGTGCAGACAAAGAAGGCGCACTTTGGCCTGTGCCTAAATGCATCTGACACACGACTGGGCCTGCCGGGCTCTGAGGGCCCTGCCGTTGGCCCCCTTCTCCCCTGCCCTTTGTTCAGTCACAGCAGAGATGGCCCCACCCACTCCCTCAGTGAAGGCAGTGTTCCAACCTCCCTCAGCCCCGCCCCCTCTCCGCAGGTTACCGTGGACTACAGATGCTGCATTCTGAGGCCAGGGCATTCCGAGAATGCCAAGGGCAGACATGATGACCTTAAATGATTTCCCCTTGTGTCAATTTTGGTAAACTTTACGACCTAGGAAATGGTCCACTTTACACAAACGTTCAAATTTACTGCCATTTCATATACTCTCTGCTATAACATTGTCCTGATTCTTTCTGTATATTCTTTACTTATGTTTTGGTTTTCCTTAATCAAAGTGTGTCTTTTAATCTTGTCAAAGAATATTCTTTGGACTTACTAAATCACCTGAATTTTATACGTTTTCTATTGTATTAAGTTCAGCTCATATCTTTATTTATATTTTTTCTATGTTCTCAGGTTTATTGTTTTGATATTCTGATGTCAATAAAAACACTTGGTTATTCATTTTAAAAAATCTTTTTACTTATAAAGATTTGAACTTTTCTAGATTCCAGCTTACTTGTAAGTTTCTAAGGGTCAGGTCCTCTACATTGTGGCTGGCCTAAGTCTTAGTTCACCATAGAGCAATGTATATATTGACCTATTTTCCCCTCGACTTTCTGTGATTCCCTACATCTCACCTTTCTTTGCAGACAAGCCATTTGAAATAACCTTAACTTATTTCACGGCCAATAAGTCTTTGAAATAATGTGTATTTTTTAGAGAAATCTTCTTATATAATTAGGCAGAAAATCTGACCTGCCATAGTTTTCAAAACAGCATAATTTCAATCTTCTCAAGGTTGAATCTGTTGTATTACACAACCATTGAGTATTTAGCTTTATCAATGACATGTACTTTAAAAATGTTTTAGAGATCCTACCAGTCTTTGAAAACATCCTTTTTCCTTGTTTCAGTTCAAGTTTTATGTATACTTTCTGCCTTGCACCTGATTATTCCAACATCTGATGGTTGGCCTAGGGAATCTAATTCTGGTATTGATTGTTTTTGCTGCTTGTCTCCCCTTGTAGCTGATTTCTTCATTATTGTGTAAATTTAGATCATGAGCTCATGTATAGCTAAACAGCTGACCTTGTAAGAGGCTTAGGTGTGAACGCTCGTAAGCTTCAGCAGAAAGTCCGCAAAGATTTTTTTGTGTTCCTCCAATGAGTTACCCGCGCGGACCCCTTTTTCTACAAGTGTTGGTCCACTACTCCCTCTAGAGGCTGGGAGTCAGACAGGACTGCTTTGCTGCCCCCGATCTGGGATAGTGGCTTTGGGCGGCCTGTGGCCTGGGCAGGAGTCTCCCCACGTGTGTCCCACGACCCATCTGCCTGCGAACTTCGGTCACCTGGCAGGAAGCTATGATGCCCAGACCTATGGTTAGCTTTGCATCGAGGTGTACTGCGCGGACCGGTTCCACACACACTTCAAGTAAGAGGGCGGCCTGAGTGGAAAGGTGAGAGTTTGGGCAGCTGTGCAGACCAAGAAGGCGCATTTTGGCCTGGGCCTAAATGCTTGTGACACACGACTGGGCCTGCCGGGCTCTCAGGGCCCTGCCGTGGGCCCCCTTCTCCCCTGCCCTTTGTTCAGTCACAGCAGAGATGGCCCCACACACTCCCTCAGTGAAGGCAGTGTTCCAACCTCCCTCAGCCCCGCCCCCTCTCCGCAGGTTACCATGGACAACAGATGCTGCATTCTGAGGCCAGGGCGTTCCGAGAATGCCAAGGGCAGACATGATGACCTTAAATGATTTCCTCTTGTGTCAATTTTGGTAAAGTTTAGGAGCTAGGAAATGGTCCACTTTACAGAAATGTTCAAATTTACTGGCATTTCAGATATTCTCTGCTATAACATTGTCCTGATTCTTTCTGTATATTCTTTACTTATGTTTTGGTTTTCCTTAATCAAAGTGTGTCTTTTAAATCTTGTCAAAGAATATTCTTTGGACTTACTACCTCAACTGAATTTTATACGTTTTCTGTGGTATTAAGTTCTGCTCATATCTTTATTTATCTTTTTTCTATGTTCTCAGGGTTTATTGTTTTGATCTTCTGATGTCAATTAAAACACTTGGTTATTCATTTTAATAAATCTTTTTACTTATAAAGATTTGAATTTTTAAAGATTCCAGCTTACTTGTAAATTTCTAAGGGTCAGGTCCTCTACATTGTGGCTGGCCCAAGGCCTAGTTCACAATATAGCAAAGTATATATTGACCTATTTTCCCCGCGACTTTCTGTGATTTCCTACATCTCACCTTTCTTTGCAGACAAGCCATTTGAAATAACCTTAACTTATTTCACAGCCATTAAGTCTTTGAAATAATGTGCATTTTTCAGAGAAATCTTCTTATATATTTAGGCAGAAAATCTGACCTGCCATAGTTTTCAAAACAGCATAATTTCACCCTTCTCAATGATGAATCTGTTGTAATACACAACCTTTGAGGATTTAGCTTTATCAATGACATGTACTTTAAAAATGTTTTAGAGATCCTACCAGTCTTTGAAAACATCCTTGTTCCTTGTTTCAGTTCCAGTTTTATGTATATTTTCTGCCTTGCACCTGATTATTCCAACGTCTGATCGATGGCTAAGGGAATCTAATTCTGGTATTGATTGTTTTTGCTGCTTGTCTCCCCTTGTAGCTGATTTCTTCATTATTGTGTAAATTTAGATCATGAGCTCATGTTTAGCTAAACAGCTGACCTTGTAAGAGGCTTAGGTGTGAACGCTCGTAAGCTTCAGCAGAAAGTCGGCAAAGATTTTTTTGTGTCCCTCCAAAGAGTTACCCGCGCGGACACCTTTTTCTACAAGTGTTGGTCCACTACTCCCTCAAGAGGCTGGGACTCAGACAGGACTGCTTTGCTACCCCCGATCTGGGATAGTGGTTTTGGGCGGCCTGTGGCCTGGGCAGGAGGCACCGCACGTGTGTCCCACAACCCATCTGCCTGCGAACTTCGGTCACCTGGCAGGAAGCTATGATGCCCAGACCTATGGTTAGCTTTGCATCGAGGTGCACTGCGCGGACCGGTTCCACACACACTTCAAGTAAGAGGGCGGCATGAGTGGAAAGGTGAGAGTTTGGGCAGCTGTGCAGACAAAGAAGGCGCACTTTGGCCTGGGCCTAAAAGCTTGTGACACACGACTGGGCCTGCCGGGCTCTGAGGGCCCTGCCCTTGGCCCCCTTCTCCCCTGCCCTTTGTTCAGTCACAGCAGAGATGGCCCCACCCACTCCCTCAGTGAAGGAAGTGTTCCAACCTCCCTCAGCCCCGCAACCTCTCCGCAGGTTACCATGGACTACAGATGCTGCATTCTGAGGCCAGGGCGTTCCGAGAATGCCAAGGGCACACATGATGACCTTAAATGATTTCCTCTTGTGTCAATTTTGGTAAACTTTAGGAGCTAGGAATTGGTCCACTTTACAGAAATGTTCAAATTTACTGGCATTTCAGATATTCTCTGCTATAACATTGTCCTGATTCTTTCTGTATATTCTTTACTTATGTTTTGGTTTTCCTTAATCAAAGTGTGTCTTTTAAATCTTGTCAAAGAATATTCTTTGGACTTACTACCTCAACTGAATTTTATACGTTTTCTGTGGTATTAAGTTCTGCTCATATCTTTATTTATCTTTTTTCTATGTTCTCAGGGTTTATTGTTTTGATTTTCTGATGTCAATTAAAACACTTGGTTATTCATTTTAATAAATCTTTTTACTTATAAAGATTTGAATTTTTAAAGATTCCAGCTTACTTGTAAGTTTCTAAGGGTCAGGTCCTCTACATTGTGGCTGGCCAAAGGCTTAGTTCACAATATAGCAAAGTATATATTGACCTATTTTCCCCTCGACTTTCTGTGATTTCCTACATCTCCCCTTTCTTTGCAGACAAGCCATTTGAAATAAACTTAACTTATTTCACAGCCAATAACTCTTTGAAATAATGTGCATTTTTCAGAGAAATCTTCGTATATATTTAGGCAGAAAATCTGACCTGCCATAATTTTCAAAACAGCATAATTTCACTCTTCTCAGTGATGAATCTGTTGTATTACACAACCTTTGAGTATTTAGCTTTATCAATGACATGTACTTTAAAAATGTTTTAGAGATCCTACCAGTCTTTGAAAACATCCTTGTTCCTTGTTTCAGTTCCAGTTTTGTGTATCCTATCTGCCTTGCACCTGAATATTCCAACATCTGATGGTTGGCCTAGGGAATCTAATACTGGTATTAATTGTTTTTGCTGCTTGTCTCCCCTTGTAGCTGATTTCTTCATTATTGTGTAAATTTAGATCATCAGCTCATGTTTAGCTAAACAGCTGACGTTGTAAGAGGTTTAGGTGTGAACGCTCGTAAGCTTCAGCAGAAAGTCTGCAAAGATTTTTTTGTGTCCCTCCAATGAGTTACCCACGCGGACCCCTTTTTCTACAAGTGTTGGTCCACTACTCCTTCTAGAGGCTGGGACTCAGACAGGACGGCTTTGCTGCCCCCGATCTGGGATAGTGGCTTTGGGCGGCCTGTGGCCTGGGCAGGAGGCTCCCCACGTGTGTCCCACGACCCATCTGCCTGCGAACTTTAGTCACCTGGAAGGAAGCTATGATGCCCAGACCTATGGTTAGCTTTGCAGCGAGGTGTACTGCGCGGACCGGTTCCACACACACTTCAAGTAAGAGGTCGGCCTGAGTGGAAAGGTGAGAGTTTGGGCAGCTGTGCAGACAAAGAAGGCGCACTTTGGCCTGTGCCTAAATGCATCTGACACACGACTGGGCCTGCCGGGCTCTGAGGGCCCTGCCGTTGGCCCCCTTCTCCCCTGCCCTTTGTTCAGTCACAGCAGAGATGGCCCCACCCACTCCCTCAGTGAAGGCAGTGTTCCAACCTCCCTCAGCCCCGCCCCCTCTCCGCAGGTTACCATGGACTACAGATGCTGCATTCTGAGGCCAGGGCATTCCGAGAATGCCAAGGGCAGACATGATGACCTTAAATGATTTCCCCTTGTGTCAATTTTGGTAAACTTTACGACCTAGGAAATGGTCCACTTTACACAAACGTTCAAATTTACTGCCATTTCATATACTCTCTGCTATAACATTGTCCTGATTCTTTCTGTATATTCTTTACTTATGTTTTGGTTTTCCTTAATCAAAGTGTGTCTTTTAATCTTGTCAAAGAATATTCTTTGGACTTACTAAATCACCTGAATTTTATACGTTTTCTATTGTATTAAGTTCAGCTCATATCTTTATTTATATTTTTTCTATGTTCTCAGGTTTATTGTTTTGATATTCTGATGTCAATAAAAACACTTGGTTATTCATTTTAAAAAATCTTTTTACTTATAAAGATTTGAACTTTTCTAGATTCCAGCTTACTTGTAAGTTTCTAAGGGTCAGGTCCTCTACATTGTGGCTGGCCTAAGTCTTAGTTCACCATAGAGCAATGTATATATTGACCTATTTTCCCCTCGACTTTCTGTGATTCCCTACATCTCACCTTTCTTTGCAGACAAGCCATTTGAAATAACCTTAACTTATTTCACGGCCAATAAGTCTTTGAAATAATGTGTATTTTTTAGAGAAATCTTCTTATATAATTAGGCAGAAAATCTGACCTGCCATAGTTTTCAAAACAGCATAATTTCAATCTTCTCAAGGTTGAATCTGTTGTATTACACAACCATTGAGTATTTAGCTTTATAAATGACATGTACTTTAAAAATGTTTTAGAGATCCTACCAGTCTTTGAAAACATCCTTTTTCCTTGTTTCAGTTCAAGTTTTATTTATACTTTCTGCCTTGCACCTGATTATTCCAACATCTGATGGTTGGCCTAGGGAATCTAATTCTGGTATTGATTGTTTTTGCTGCTTGTCTCCCCTTGTAGCTGATTTCTTCATTATTGTGTAAATTTAGATCATGAGCTCATGTATAGCTAAACAGCTGACCTTGTAAGAGGCTTAGGTGTGAACGCTCGTAAGCTTCAGCAGAAAGTCCGCAATGATTTTTTTGTGTTCCTCCAATGAGTTACCCGCGCGGACCCCTTTTTCTACAAGTGTTGGTCCACTACTCCCTCTAGAGGCTGGGAGTCAGACAGGACTGCTTTGCTGCCCCCGATCTGGGATAGTGGCTTTGGGCGGCCTGTGGCCTGGGCAGGAGTCTCCCCACGTGTGTCCCACGACCCATCTGCCTGCGAACTTCGGTCACCTGGCAGGAAGCTATGATGCCCAGACCTATGGTTAGCTTTGCATCGAGGTGTACTGCGCGGACCGGTTCCACACACACTTCAAGTAAGAGGGCGGCCTGAGTGGAAAGGTGAGAGTTTGGGCAGCTGTGCAGACAAAGAAGGCGCACTTTGGCCTGGGCCTAAATGCTTGTGACACACGACTGGGCCTGCCGGGCTCTGAGGGCCCTGCCGTGGGCCCCCTTCTCCCCTGCCCTTTGTTCAGTCACAGCAGAGATGGCCCCACACACTCCCTCAGTGAAGGCAGTGTTCCAACCTCCCTCAGCCCCGCCCCCTCTGCGCAGGTTACCATGGACAACAGATGCTGCATTCTGAGGCCAGGGCGTTCCGAGAATGCCAAGGGCAGACATGATGACCTTAAATGATTTCCTCTTGTGTCAATTTTGGTAAAGTTTAGGAGCTAGGAAATGGTCCACTTTACAGAAATGTTCAAATTTACTGGCATTTCAGATATTCTCTGCTATAACATTGTCCTGATTCTTTCTGTATATTCTTTACTTATGTTTTGGTTTTCCTTAATCAAAGTGTGTCTTTTAAATCTTGTCAAAGAATATTCTTTGGACTTACTACCTCAACTGAATTTTATACGTTTTCTGTGGTATTAAGTTCTGCTCATATCTTTATTTATCTTTTTTCTATGTTCTCAGGGTTTATTGTTTTGATCTTCTGATGTCAATTAAAACACTTGGTTATTCATTTTAATAAATCTTTTTACTTATAAAGATTTGAATTTTTAAAGATTCCAGCTTACTTGTAAATTTCTAAGGGTCAGGTCCTCTACATTGTGGCTGGCCCAAGGCCTAGTTCACAATATAGCAAAGTATATATTGACCTATTTTCCCCGCGACTTTCTGTGATTTCCTACATCTCACCTTTCTTTGCAGACAAGCCATTTGAAATAACCTTAACTTATTTCACAGCCATTAAGTCTTTGAAATAATGTGCATTTTTCAGAGAAATCTTCTTATATATTTAGGCAGAAAATCTGACCTGCCATAGTTTTCAAAACAGCATAATTTCACCCTTCTCAATGATGAATCTGTTGTAATACACAACCTTTGAGGATTTAGCTTTATCAATGACATGTACTTTAAAAATGTTTTAGAGATCCTACCAGTCTTTGAAAACATCCTTGTTCCTTGTTTCAGTTCCAGTTTTATGTATATTTTCTGCCTTGCACCTGATTATTCCAACGTCTGATCGATGGCTAAGGGAATCTAATTCTGGTATTGATTGTTTTTGCTGCTTGTCTCCCCTTGTAGCTGATTTCTTCATTATTGTGTAAATTTAGATCATGAGCTCATGTTTAGCTAAACAGCTGACCTTGTAAGAGGCTTAGGTGTGAACGCTCGTAAGCTTCAGCAGAAAGTCGGCAAAGATTTTTTTGTGTCCCTCCAATGAGTTACCCGCGCGGACACCTTTTTCTACAAGTGTTGGTCCACTACTCCCTCTAGAGGCTGGGACTCAGAAAGGACTGCTTTGCTACCCCCGATCTGGGATAGTGGTTTTGGGCGGCCTGTGGCCTGGGCAGGAGGCACCGCACGTGTGTCCCACAACCCATCTGCCTGCGAACTTCGGTCACCTGGCAGGAAGCTATGATGCCCAGACCTATGGTTAGCTTTGCATCGAGGTGCACTGCGCGGACCGGTTCCACACACACTTCAAGTAAGAGGGCGGCCTGAGTGGAAAGGTGAGAGTTTGGGCAGCTGTGCAGACAAAGAAGGCGCACTTTGGCCTGGGCCTAAATGCTTGTGACACACGACTGGGCCTGCCGGGCTCTGAGGGCCCTGCCCTTGGCCCCCTTCTCCCCTGCCCTTTGTTCAGTCACAGCAGAGATGGTCCCACCCACTCCCTCAGTGAAGGAAGTGTTCCAACCTCCCTCAGCCCCGCCCCCTCTCCGCAGGTTACCATGGACTACAGATGCTGCATTCTGAGGCCAGGGCATTCCGAGAATGCCAAGGGCAGACATGATGACCTTAAATGATTTCCTCTTGTGTCAATTTTGGTAAACTTTAGGAGCTAGGAAATGGTCCACTTTACAGAAATGTTCAAATTTCCTGGCATTTCAGATATTCTCTGCTATAACATTGTCCTGATTCTTTCTGTATATTCTTTACTTATGTTTTGGTTTTCCTTAATCAAAGTGTGTCTTTTAAATCTTGTCCAAGAATATTCTTTGGACTTACTACCTCAACTGAATTTTATACGTTTTCTGTGGTATTAAGTTCTGCTCATATCTTTATTTATCTTTTTTCTATGTTCTCAGGGTTTATTGTTTTGATTTTCTGATGTCAATTAAAACACTTGGTTATTCATTTTAATAAATCTTTTTACTTATAAAGATTTGAATTTTTAAAGATTCCAGCTTACTTGTAAGTTTCTAAGGGTCAGGTCCTCTACATTGTGGCTGGCCAAAGGCTTAGTTCACAATATAGCAAAGTATATATTGACCTATTTTCCCCTCGACTTTCTGTGATTTCCTACATCTCCCCTTTCTTTGCAGACAAGCCATTTGAAATAAACTTAACTTATTTCACAGCCAATAACTCTTTGAAATAATGTGCATTTTTCAGAGAAATCTTCGTATATATTTAGGCAGAAAATCTGACCTGCCATAATTTTCAAAACAGCATAATTTCACTCTTCTCAATGATGAATCTGTTGTATTACACCACCTTTGAGTATTTAGCTTTATCAATGACATGTACTTTAAAAATGTTTTAGAGATCCTACCAGTCTTTGAAAACATCCTTGTTCCTTGTTTCAGTTCCAGTTTTGTGGATCCTATCTGCCTTGCACCTGAATATTCCAACATCTGATGGTTGGCCTAGGGAATCTAATACTGGTATTGATTGTTTTTGCTGCTTGTCTCCCCTTGTAGCTGATTTCTTCATTATTGTGTAAATTTAGATCATCAGCTCATGTTTAGCTAAACAGCTGACCTTGTAAGAGGTTTAGGTGTGAACGCTCGTAAGCTTCAGCAGAAAGTCTGCAAAGATTTTTTTGTGTCCCTCCAATGAGTTACCCACGCGGACCCCTTTTTCTACAAGTGCTGGTCCACTACTCCTTCTAGAGGCTGGGACTCAGACAGGACTGCTTTGCTGCCCCCGATCTGGGATAGTGGCTTTGGGCGGCCTGTGGCCTGGGCAGGAGGCTCCCCACGTGTGTCCCACGACCCATCTGCCTGTGAACTTCGGTCACCTGGCAGGAAGCTATGATGCCCAGACCTATGGTTAGCTTTGCAGCGAGGTGTACTGCGCGGACCGGTTCCACACACACTTCAAGTAAGAGGTCGGCCTGAGTGGAAAGGTGAGAGTTTGGGCAGCTGTGCAGACAAAGAAGGCGCACTTTGGCCTGTGCCTAAATGCATCTGACACACGACTGGGCCTGCCGGGCTCTGAGGGCCCTGCCGTTGGCCCCCTTCTCCCCTGCCCTTTGTTCAGTCACAGCAGAGATGGCCCCACCCACTCCCTCAGTGAAGGCAGTGTTCCAACCTCCCTCAGCCCCGCCCCCTCTCCGCAGGTTACCATGGACTACAGATGCTGCATTCTGAGGCCAGGGCATTCCGAGAATGCCAAGGGCAGACATGATGACCTTAAATGATTTCCCCTTGTGTCAATTTTGGTAAACTTTAGGACCTAGGAAATGGTCCACTTTACAGAAATGTTCAAATTTACTGGCATTTCAGATATTCTCTGCTATAACATTGTCCTGATTCTTTCTGTATATTCTTTACTTATGTTTTGGTTTTCCTTAATCAAAGTGTGTCTTTTAATCTTGTCAAAGAATATTCTTTGGACTTACTACATCACCTGAATTTTATATGTTTTCTATTGTATTAAGTTCTGCTCATATCTTTATTTATATTTTTTCTATGTTCTCAGGTTTATTGTTTTGATATTCTGATGTCAATTAAAACACTTGGTTATTCATTTTAAAAAATCTTTTTACTTATAAAGATTTGAACTTTTCTAGATTCCAGCTTACTTGTAAGTTTCTAAGGGTCAGGTCCTATACATTGTGGCTGGCCTAAGTCTAAGTTCACCATATAGCAATGTATATATTGACCTATTTTCCCCTCGACTTTCTGTGATTCCCTACATCTCACCTTTCTTTGCAGACAAGCCATTTGAAATAACCTTAACTTATTTCACGGCCAATAAGTCTTTGAAATAATGTGTTATTTTTAGAGAAATCTTCTTATATAATTAAGCAGAAAAATCTGACCTGCCATAGTTTTCAAAACAGCATAATTTCACTCTTCTCAATGTTGAATCTGTTGTATTACACAACCATTGAGTATTTAGCTTTATCAATGACATGTACTTTAAAAATGTTTTAGAGATCCTACCAGTCTTTGAAAACATCCTTTTTCCTTGTTTCAGTTCAAGTTTTATGTATACTTTCTGCCTTGCACCTGATTATTCCAACATCTGATGGTTGGCCTAGGGAATCTAATCCTTGTATTGATTGTTTTTGCTGCTTGTCTCCCCTTGTAGCTGATTTCTTCATTATTGTGTAAATTTAGATCATGAGCTCATGTTTAGCTAAACATCTGACTTTGTAAGAGGCTTAAGTGTGAACACTCATAAGCTTCATCAGAAAGTCCACAAAGATTTATTTGTGTCCCTCCAATGAGTTGCCTGCGAGGACCCCGTTTCCTACAAGGGTTGGTCCACTACTCCCTCTAGAAGCACGGCCTCAGACAGGGCTGCTTTGCGCCCCACGATCTGGGGCAGTGGCATTGGGCGGCCTGTGGCCTGGGGAGGAGCCTCTCTGCGTGTGTCCCAGGGACCCATCTTCCTGCGAACTTCGGTCACCTGGCAGGAATCTACGATGCCCAGAACTATGCAGCGAGGTGTAATGCGTGGACAAGTTCCACACACACTTCAAGTAAGAGGGCGGCCTGAGTGGAAAGGTGAGAGTTTGTGCCGCTGTGCAGACAAAGAAGGCGCCCTTTGTCCTGGGCCTAAATGCTTGTGACACCCCACTGGGCCTGCCGGGCTCTGAGGGCCCTGCCCTGGGCCCCCTGCTCCCCTGCCCTTTGTTCAGTCACAGCAGAGATGGCCACACCCACTCCCTCTGTGAGGGCAGTGTTCCAAACTCCCTCAGCCCCGCCCTCTCTCGGCAGGTTACCATGGACTAAAGATGTTGTATTCTGAGTCCAGGGCATTCCGAGAATGACAAGGGCAGACATGATGACCTTAAATGATTTCCTCTTGTGTCAGTTTTGGTAAATTTTAGGAGCTAGGAACTTGTCCACTTTACACAAACGTTCAAATTTACTGGCATTTCATATATTCTCTGCTACAACATTGTCCTGATTCTTTCTGTATATTCTTTACTTATGTTTTGGTTTTCCTTAATCAAAGTGTGTCTTTTAAATCTTGTCAAAGAATATTCTTTGGACTTACTACCTCAACTGAATTTTATACGTTTTCTGTGGTATTAAGTTCTGCTCATACCTTTATTTATCTTTTTTCTATGTTCTCAGGGTTTATTGCTTTGATCTTCTGATGTCAATTAAAACACATGGTTATTCATTTTAATAAATCTTTTTACTTATAAAGATTTGAGTTTTTAAAGATTCCTGCTTACTTGTAAGTTTCTAAGGGTCAGGTCCTCTACATTGTGGCTGGCCAAAGGCTTAGTTCACAATATAGCAAAGTATATATTGACCTATTTTCCCCGTGACTTTCTGTGATTTCCTACATCTCACCTTTCTTTGCAGACAAGCCATTTGAAATAAACTTAACTTATTTCACAGCCAATAACTCTTTGAAATAATGTGCATTTTTCAGAGAAATCTTCGTATATATTTAGGCAGAAAATCTGACCTGCCATAATTTTCAAAACAGCATAATTTCACTCTTCTCAATGATAAATCTGTGGTATTACACAACCTTTGAGTATTTAGCTTTATCAATGACATGTACGTTAAAAATGTTTTAGAGATCCTACCAGTCTTTGAAAACATCCTTGTTCCTTGTTTCAGTTCCAGTTTTGTGTATACTTTCTGCCTTGCACCTGATTATTCCAACATCTGATGGTTGGCCTAGGGAATCTACTTCTGGTATTGATTGTTTTTGCTGCTTGTCTCCCCTTGTAGCTGATGTCTTCATTATTGTGTAAATTTAGATCATGAGCTCATGTTTAGCTAAACAGCTGACCTTGTAAGAGGCTTAGGTGTGAACGCTCGTAAGCTTCACCAGAAAGTCCGCAAAGTTTTTTTTGTGTCCCTCCAATGAGTTACCCACGCGGACCCCTTTTTCTACAAGTGTTGGTCCACTACTCCCTCTAGAGGCTGGGACTCAGACAGGACTGCTTTGCTACCCCCGATCTGGGATAGTGGTTTTGGGCGGCCTGTGGCCTGGGCAGGAGGCACCGCACGTGTGTCCCACAACCCATCTGCCTGCGAACTTCGGTCACCTGGCAGGAAGCTATGATGCCCAGACCTATGGTTAGCTTTGCATCGAGGTGCACTGCGCGGACCGGTTCCACACACACTTCAAGTAAGAGGGCGGCCTGAGTGGAAAGGTGAGAGTTTGGCAGCTGTGCAGACAAAGAAGGCGCACTTTGGCCTGGGCCTAAATGCTTGTGACACACGACTGGGCCTGCCGGGCTCTGAGGGCCCTGCCCTTGGCCCCCTTCTCCCCTGCCCTTTGTTCAGTCACAGCAGAGATGGCCCCACCCACTCCCTCAGTGAAGGCAGTGTTCCAACCTCCCTCAGCCCCGCCCCCTCTCCGCAGGTTACCATGGACTACAGATGCTGCATTCTGAGGCCAGGGCATTCCGAGAATGCCAAGGGCAGACATGATGACCTTAAATGATTTCCTCTTGTGTCAATTTTGGTAAACTTTAGGAGCTAGGAAATGGTCCACTTTACACAAACGTTCAAATTTACTGCCATTTCATATACTCTCTGCTATAACATTGTCCTCATTCTTTCTGTATATTCTTTACTTATGTTTTGGTTTTCCTTAATCAAAGTGTGTCTTTTAATCTTGTCAAAGAATATTCTTTGGACTTACTACATCACCTGAATTTTATTTGTTTTCTATTGTATTAAGTTCTGCTCATATCTTTATTTATATTTTTTCTATGTTCTCAGGTTTATTGTTTTGATATTCTGATGTCAATTAAAACACTTGGTTATTCATTTTAAAAAATCTTTTTACTTATAAAGATTTGAACTTTTCTAGATTCCAGCTTACTTGTAAGTTTCTAAGGGTCAGGTCCTCTACATTGTGGCTGGCCTAAGTCTAAGTTCACCATATAGCAATGTATATAGTGACCTATTTTCCCCTCGACTTTCTGTGATTCCCTACATCTCACCTTTCTTTGCAGACAAGCCATTTGAAATAACCTTAACTTATTTCACGGCCAATAAGTCTTTGAAATAATGTGTTATTTTTAGAGAAATCTTCTTATATAATTAGGCAGAAAAATCTGACCTGCCATAGTTTTCAAAACAGCATAATTTCACTCTTCTCAATGTTGAATCTGTTGTATTACACAACCATTGAGTATTTAGCTTTATCAATGACATGTACTTTAAAAATGTTTTAGAGATCCTACCAGTCTTTGAAAACATCCTTTTTCCTTGTTTCAGTTCAAGTTTTATGTATACTTTCTGCCTTGCACCTGATTATTCCAACATCTGATGGTTGGCCTAGGGAATCTAATCCTTGTATTGATTGTTTTTGCTGCTTGTCTTCCCTTGTAGCTGATTTCTTCATTATTGTGTAAATTTAGATCATGAGCTCATGTTTAGCTAAACATCTGACTTTGTAAGAGGCTTAAGTGTGAACACTCATAAGCTTCATCAGAAAGTCCACAAAGATTTATTTGTGTCCCTCCAATGAGTTGCCTGCGAGGACCCCGTTTCCTACAAGGGTTGGTCCACTACTCCCTCTAGAAGCACGGACTCAGACAGGGCTGCTTTGCGCCCCACGATCTGGGGCAGTGGCATTGGGCGGCCTGTGGCCCGGGGAGGAGCCTCTCTGCGTGTGTCCCAGGGACCCATCTTCCTGCGAACTTCGATCACCTGGAAGGAATCTACGATGTCCAGAACTATGCAGCGAGGTGTAATGCGTGGACAGGTTCCACACACACTTCAAGTAAGAGGGCGGCCTGAGTGGAAAGGTGAGAGTTTGTGCCGCTGTGCAGACAAAGAAGGCGCCCTTTGTCCTGGGCCTAAATGCTTGTGACACCCCACTGGGCCTGCCGGGCCCTGAGGGCCCTGCCCTGGGCCCCCTGCTCCCCTGCCCTTTGTTCAGTCACAGCAGAGATGGCCACACCCACTCCCTCTGTGAGGGCAGTGTTCCAAACTCCCTCAGCCCCGCCCCCTCTCGGCAGGTTACCATGGACTAAAGATGTTGTATTCTGAGTCCAGGGCATTCCGAGAATGCCAAGGGCAGACATGATGACCTTAAATGATTTCCTCTTGTGTCAGTTTTGGTAAATTTTAGGAGCTAGGAACTTGTCCACTTTACACAAACGTTCAAATTTACTGGCATTTCATATATTCTCCGCTACAACATTGTCCTGATTCTTTCTGTATATTCTTTACTTATGTTTTGGTTTTCCTTAATCAAAGTGTGTCTTTTAAATCTTGTCAAAGAATATTCTTTGGACTTACTACCGCAACTAAATTTTATACGTTTTCTGTGGTATTAAGTTCTGCTCATACCTTTATTTATCTTTTTTCTATGTTCTCAGGGTTTATTGCTTTGATCTTCTGATGTCAATTAAAACACTTGGTTATTCATTTTAATAAATCTTTTTACTTTTAAAGATTTGAGTTTTTAAAGATTCCTGCTTACTTGTAAGTTTCTAAGGGTCAGGTCCTCTACATTGTGGCTGGCCAAAGGCTTAGTTCAAAATATAGCAAAGTATATATTGACCTATTTTCCCCGCGACTTTCTGTGATTTCCTACATCTCACCTTTCTTTGCAGACAAGCCATTTGAAATAAACTTAACTTATTTCACAGCCAATAACTCTTTGAAATAATGTGCATTTTTCAGAGAAATCTTCTTATATATTTAGGCAGAAAATCTGACCTGCCATAATTTTCAAAACAGCATAATTTCACTCTTCTCAATGATAAATCTGTGATATTACACAACCTTTGAGTATTTAGCTTTATCAATGACATGTACGTTAAAAATGTTTTAGAGATCCTACCAGTCTTTGAAAACATCCTTGTTCCTTGTTTCAGTTCCAGTTTTGTGTATACTTTCTGCCTTGCACCTGATTATTCCAACATCTGATGGTTGGCCTAGGGAATCTACTTCTGGTATTGATTGTTTTTGCTGCTTGTCTCCCCTTGTAGCTGATGTCTTCATAATTGTGTAAATTTAGATCATGAGCTCATGTTTAGCTAAACAGCTGACCTTGTAAGAGGCTTAGGTGTGAACGCTCGTAAGCTTCACCAGAAAGTCCGCAAAGTTTTTTTTGTGTCCCTCCAATGAGTTACCCACGCGGACCCCTTTTTCTACAAGTGTTGGTCCACTACTCCCTCTAGAGGCTGGGACTCAGACAGGACTGCTTTGCTGCCCCCGATCTGGGATAGTAGCTTTGGGCGGCCTGTGGCCTGGGCAGGAGGCTCCCCACGTGTGTCCCACGACCCATCTGCCTGTGAACTTCGGTCACCTGGCAGGAAGCTATGATGCCCAGACATATGGTTAGCTTTGCAGCGAGGTGTACTGCGAGGACCGGTTCCACAGACACTTCAAGTAAGAGGGCGGCCTGAGTGGAAAGGTGAGAGTTTGGGCAGCTGTGCAGACAAAGAAGGCGCACTTTGGCCTGAGCCTAAATGCTTCTGACACACGACTGGGCCTGCCGGGCTCTGAGGGCCCTGCCGTTGACCACCTTCTCCCATGCCCTTTGTTCAGTCACATCAGAGATTGTCCCACCCACTCCCTCAGTGAAGGCAGTGATCCAAACTCCTTCAGCCCCACCCCCACTCCGCAGGTTACCATGGACTACAGATACTGCATTCTGAGGCCAGGGCATCCCGAGAATGCCAAGGGCAGACATGATGACCTTAAATGATTTCCTCTTGTGTCAATTTTGGTAAACTTTAGGAGCTAGGAAATGGTCCACTTTACAGAAATGTTCAAATTTACTGGCATTTCAGATATTCTCTGCTATAACATTGTCCTGATTCTTTCTGTATACTCTTTACTTATGTTATGGTTTTCCTTAATCAAAGTGTGTCTTTTAATCTTGTCAAAGAATATTCTTTGGACTTACTACCTCAACTGAATTTTATACGTTTTCTGTGGTATTAAGTTCTGCTCATATCTTTATTTACCTTTTTTCTATGTTCTCAGGGTTTATTGTTTTGATCTTCTGATGTCAATTAAAACACTTGGTTATTCATTTTAATCAAACTTTTTATTTATAAAGATTTGAATTTTTAGAGATTCCAGCTTACTTGTAAGTTTCTAAGGGTCAGGTCCTCTACATTGTGGCTGGCCAAAGGCTTAGTTCACAATATAGCAAAGTATATATTGACCTATTTTCCCCTCGACTTTCTGTGATTTCCTACATCTCACCTTTCTTTGCAGACAAGCCATTTGAAATAACCTTAACTTATTTCACAGCCAATAAGTCTTTGAAATAATGTGCATTTTTCAGAGAAATCTTCTTATATATTTAGGCAGAAAATCTGACCTGCCATAGTTTTCAAAACAGCATAATTTCACTCTTCTCAATGATGAATCTGTTGTATTACACAACCTTTGAGTATTTAGCTTTATCAATGACATGTACTTTAAAAATGTTTTAGAGATCCTACCAGTCTTTGAAAACATCCTTGTTCCTTGTTTCAGTTCCAGTTTTATGTATATTTTCTGCCTTGCACCTGATTATTCCAACGTCTGATCGATGGCTTAGGGAATCTAATTCTGGTATTGATTGTTTTTGCTGATTGTCTCCCCCTGTAGCTGATTTCTTCATTATTGTGTAAATTTACCTCATGAGCTCATGTTTAGCTAAACATCTGACTTTGTAAGAGGCTTAGGTGTGAACACTCGTAAGCTTCATCAGAAAGTCCGCAAAAATTTATTTGTGTCCCTCCAATGAGTTGCCCGCGAGGACCCCGTTTTCTAGAAGGGTTGGTCCACTACTCCCTCTAGAGGCACGGCCTCAGACAGGGCTGCTTTGCGCCCCACGATCTGGGGCAGTGGCATTGGGCGGCCTGTGGCCCGGGGAGGAGCCTCTCTGCGTGTGTCCCAGGGACCCATCTGCCTGCGAACTTCGGTCACCTGGCAGGAATCTACGATGCCCAGACCTATGGTTAGCTCTGCAGCGAGGTGTACTGCGCAGACAGGTTCCACACACATTTCAAGTAAGAGGGCGGCCTGAGTGGAAAGGTGAGAGTTTGTGCCGCTGTGCAGACAAAGAAGGCGCCCTTTGTCCTGGGCCTAAATGCTTGTGACACCCCACTGGCCCTGCCGGGCTTTGATGGCCCTGCCCTGGGCCCCCTGCTCCCCTGCCCTTTGTTCAGTGACATCAGAGATGGCCACACACACTCCCTCTGTGAGGGCAGTGTTCCTACCTCCCTCAGCCCCGCCCCCTCTCCGCAGGTTACCATGGACTACAGATGCTGCATTCTGAGTCTAGGGCATTCCGAGAATGCCAAGGGCAGACATGATGACCTTAAATGATTTCCTCTTGTGTCAGGTTTGGTAAATTTTAGGAGATACAAACTGGTCCACTTTACACAAACGTTCAAATTTACTGGCATTTCATATACTCTCTGCTATAACATTCTCCTGATTCTTTCTGTATATTCTTTACTTATGTTTTGGTGTTCCTTAATCTAAGTGTGTCTTTTAATCTTGTCAAAGACTATTCTTTGGACTTACTACATCACCTGAATTTTATACGTTTTCTATTGTATTAAGTTCTGCTCATATCTTTATTTATATTTTTTCTATGTTCTCAGGTTTATTGTTTTGATCTTCTGATGTCAATTAAAACACTTGGTTATTCAATTTAATAAATCTTTTTACTTATAAAGATTTGAACTTTTCACGATTCCAGCTTACTTGTAAGTTTCTAAGGGTCAGGTCCTCTACATTGTGGCTGGCCTAAGTCTTAGTTCACCATATAGCAATGTGTATATTGATCTATTTTCCCCTCGACTTTCTGTGATTCCCTACATATCACCTTTCTTTGCACTCAAGCCATTTGAAATACCCTTAACTTATTTCACAGCCAATAAGTCTTTGAAATAATGTGTATTTTTTAGAGAAATCTTCTTATATAATTAGGCAGAAAATCTGACCTGCCATAGTTTTCAAAACAGCATAATTTCACTCTTCTCAATGATGAATCTGTTGTATTACACAACCATTGAGTATTTAGCTTTATCAATGACATGTACTTTAAAAATGTTTTAGAGATCCTACCAGTCTTTGAAAACATCCTTGTTCCTTGTTTCAGTTCCAGTTTTGTGTATACTTTGTGCCTTGCACCTGATTATTCAACATCTAATGGTTGGCCTAAGGAATCTAATTCTGGTATTGATAGTTTTTGCTGCTTGTCTCCCCTTGTAGCTGATTTCTTCATTATTGTGTAAATTTAGATCATGAGCTCATGTTTAGCTAAACAGCTGACCTTGTAAGAGGCTTAGGTGTGAACGCTCGTAAGCTTCAGCAGAAAGTCGGCAAAGATTTTTTTGTGTCCCTCCAATGAGTTACCCACGCGGACACCTTTTTCTACAAGTGTTGGTCCACTACTCCCTCTAGAGGCTGGGACTCAGACAGGACTGC
Source organism: Mesoplodon bidens (assembly GCF_964165515.1). NCBI lineage: Eukaryota > Metazoa > Chordata > Mammalia > Artiodactyla > Ziphiidae > Mesoplodon > Mesoplodon bidens. The sequence continues at coordinate 24,768,115 of NC_138180.1, read as the reverse complement.
TTTGCTACCCCCGATCTGGGATAGTGGTTTTGGGCGGCCTGTGGCCTGGGCAGGAGGCACCGCACGTGTGTCCCACAACCCATCTGCCTGCGAACTTCGGTCACCTGGTAGGAAGCTATGATGCCCAGACCTATGGTTAGCTTTGCATCGAGGTGCACTGCGCGGACCGGTTCCACACACACTTCAAGTAAGAGGGCTGCCTGAGTGGAAAGGTGAGAGTTTGGGCAGCTGTGCAGACAAAGAAGGCGCACTTTGGCCTGGGCCTAAATGCTTGTGACACACGACTGGGCCTGCCGTGCTCTGAGGGCCCTGCCGTGGGCCCCCTTCTCCCCTGCCCTTTGTTCAGTCACAGCAGAGATGGCCCCACCCACTCCCTCAGTGAAGGCAGTGTTCCAACCTCCCTCAGCCCCGCCCCCTCTCCGCAGGTTACCATGGACAACAGATGCTGCATTCTGAGGCCAGGGCGTTCCGAGAATGCCAAGGGCAGACATGATGACCTTAAATGATTTCCTCTTGTGTCAATTTTGGTAAACTTTAGGAGCTAGGAAATGGTCCACTTTACAGAAATGTTCAAATTTCCTGGCATTTCAGATATTCTCTGCTATAACATTGTCCTGATTCTTTCTGTATATACTTTACTTATGTTTTGGTTTTCCTTAATCAAAGTGTGTCTTTTAAATCTTGTCAAAGAATATTCTTTGGACTTACTACCTCAACTGAATTTTATACGTTTTCTGTGGTATTAAGTTCTGCTCATATCTTTATTTATCTTTTTTCTATGTTCTCAGGGTTTATTGTTTTGATTTTCTGATGTCAATTAAAACACTTGGTTATTCATTTTAATAAATCTTTTTACTTATAAAGATTTGAATTTTTAAAGATTCCAGCTTACTTGTAAGTTTCTAAGGGTCAGGTCCTCTACATTGTGGCTGGCCAAAGGCTTAGTTCACAATATAGCAAAGTATATATTGACCTATTTTCCCCTCGACTTTCTGTGATTTCCTACATCTCACCTTTCTTTGCAGACAAGCCATTTGAAATAAACTTAACTTATTTCACAGCCAATAACTCTTTGAAATAATGTGCATTTTTCAGAGAAATCTTCGTATATATTTAGGCAGAAAATCTGACCTGCCATAATTTTCAAAACAGCATAATTTCACTCTTCTCAATGATGAATCTGTTGTATTACACAACCTTTGAGTATTTAGCTTTATCAATGACATGTACTTTAAAAATGTTTTAGAGATCCTACCAGTCTTTGAAAACATCCTTGTTCCTTGTTTCAGTTCCAGTTTTGTGTATCCTATCTGCCTTGCTCCTGAATATTCCAACATCTGATGGTTGGCCTAGGGAATCTAATACTGGTATTGATTGTTTTTGCTGCTTGTCTCCCCTTGTAGCTGATTTCTTCATTATTGTGTAAATTTAGATCATCAGCTCATGTTTAGCTAAACAGCTGACCTTGTAAGAGGTTTAGGTGTGAACGCTCGTAAGCTTCAGCAGAAAGTCTGCAAAGATTTTTTTGTGTCCCTCCAATGAGTTACCCACGCGGACCCCTTTTTCTACAAGTGTTGGTCCACTACTCCTTCTAGAGGCTGGGACTCAGACAGGACTGCTTTGGTGCCCCCGATCTGGGATAGTGGCTTTGGGCGGCCTGTGGCCTGGGCAGGAGGCTCCCCACGTGTGTCCCACGACCCATCTGCCTGCGAACTTTAGTCACCTGGCAGGAAGCTATGATGCCCAGACCTATGGTTAGCTTTGCAGCGAGGTGTACTGCGCGGACCGGTTCCACACACACTTCAAGTAAGAGGTCGGCCTGAGTGGAAAGGTGAGAGTTTGGGCAGCTGTGCAGACAAAGAAGGCGCACTTTGGCCTGTGCCTAAATGCATCTGACACACGACTGGGCCTTCCGGGCTCTGAGGGCCCTGCCGTTGGCCCCCTTCTCCCCTGCCCTTTGTTCACTCACAGCAGAGATGGCCCCACCCACTCCCTCAGTGAAGGCAGTGTTCCAACCTCCCTCAGCCCCGCCCCCTCTCCGCAGGTTACCATGGACTACAGATGCTGCATTCTGAGGCCAGGGCATTCCGAGAATGCCAAGGGCAGACATGATGACCTTAAATGATTTCCCCTTGTGTCAATTTTGGTAAACTTTAGCACCTAGGAAATGGTCCACTTTACACAAACGTTCAAATTTACTGCCATTTCATATACTCTCTGCTATAACATTGTCCTGATTCTTTCTGTATATTCTTTACTTATGTTTTGGTTTTCCTTAATCAAAGTGTGTCTTTTAATCTTGTCAAAGAATATTCTTTGGACTTACTAAATCACCTGAATTTTATACGTTTTCTATTGTATTAAGTTCAGCTCATATCTTTATTTATATTTTTTCTATGTTCTCAGGTTTATTGTTTTGATATTCTGATGTCAATAAAAACACTTGGTTATTCATTTTAAAAAATCTTTTTACTTATAAAGATTTGAACTTTTCTAGATTCCAGCTTAGTTGTAAGTTTCTAAGGGTCAGGTCCTCTACATTGTGGCTGCCCTAAGTCTTAGTTCACCATAGAGCAATGTATATATTGACCTATTTTACCTCGACTTTCTGTGATTCCCTACATCTCACCTTTCTTTGCAGACAAGCCATTTGAAATAACCTTAACTTATTTCACGGCCAATAAGTCTTTGAAATAATGTGTATTTTTTAGAGAAATCTTCTTATATAATTAGGCAGAAAATCTGACCTGCCATAGTTTTCAAAACAGCATAATTTCACTCTTCTCAATGTTGAATCTGTTGTATTACACAACCATTGAGTATTTAGCTTTATCAATGACATGTACTTTAAAAATGTTTTAGAGATCCTACCAGTCTTTGAAAACATCCTTTTTCCTTGTTTCAGTTCAAGTTTTATGTATACTTTCTGCCTTGCACCTGATTATTCCAACATCTGATGGTTGGCCTAGGGAATCTAATTCTGGTATTGATTGTTTTTGCTGCTTGTCTCCCCTTGTAGCTGATTTCTTCATTATTGTGTAAATTTAGAACATGAGCTCATGTTTAGCTAAACAGCTGACCTTGTAAGAGGCTTAGGTGTGAACGCTCGTAAGCTTCAGCAGAAAGTCCGCAAAGATTTTTTTGTGTTCCTCCAATGAGTTACCCGCGCGGACCCCTTTTTCTACAAGTGTTGGTCCACTACTCCCTCTAGAGCCTGGGAGTCAGACAGGACGGCTTTGCTGCCCCCGATCTGGGATAGTGGCTTTGGGCGGCCTGTGGCCTGGGCAGGAGTCTCCCCACGTGTGTCCCACGACCCATCTGCCTGCGAACTTCGGTCACCTGGCAGGAAGCTATGATGCCCAGACCTATGGTTAGCTTTGCATCGAGGTGTACTGCGCGGACCGGTTCCACACACACTTCAAGTAAGAGGGCGGCCTGAGTGGAAAGGTGAGAGTTTGGGCAGCTGTGCAGACCAAGAAGGCGCATTTTGGCCTGGGCCTAAATGCTTGTGACACACGACTGGGCCTGCCGGGCTCTGAGGGCCCTGCCGTGGGCCCCCTTCTCCCCTGCCCTTTGTTCAGTCACAGCAGAGATGGCCCCACACACTCCCTCAGTGAAGGCAGTGTTCCAACCTCCCTCAGCCCCGCCCCCTCTCCGCAGGTTACCATGGACAACAGATGCTGCATTCTGAGGCCATGGCGTTCCGAGAATGCCAAGGGCAGACATGATGACCTTAAATGATTTCCTCTTGTGTCAATTTTGGTAAAGTTTAGGAGCTAGGAAATGGTCCACTTTACAGAAATGTTCAAATTTACTGGCATTTCAGATATTCTCTGCTATAACATTGTCCTGATTCTTTCTGTATATTCTTTACTTATGTTTTGGTTTTCCTTAATCAAAGTGTGTCTTTTAAATCTTGTCAAAGAATATTCTTTGGACTTACTACCTCAACTGAATTTTATACGTTTTCTGTGGTATTAAGTTCTGCTCATATCTTTATTTATCTTTTTTCTATGTTCTCAGGGTTTATTGTTTTGATTTTCTGATGTCAATTAAAACACTTGGTTATTCATTTTAATAAATCTTTTTACTTATAAAGATTTGAATTTTTAAAGATTCCAGCTTACTTGTAAGTTTCTAAGGGTCAGGTCCTCTACATTGTGGCTGGCCAAAGGCTTAGTTCACAATATAGCAAAGTATATATTGACCTATTTTCCCCTCGACTTTCTGTGATTTCCTACATCTCACCTTTCTTTGCAGACAAGCCATTTGAAATAAACTTAACTTATTTCACAGCCAATAACTCTTTGAAATAATGTGCATTTTTCAGAGAAATCTTCGTATATATTTAGGCAGAAAATCTGACCTGCCATAATTTTCAAAACAGCATAATTTCACTCTTCTCAATGATGAATCTGTTGTATTACACAACCTTTGAGTATTTAGCTTTATCAATGACATGTACTTTAAAAATGTTTTAGAGATCCTACCAGTCTTTGAAAACATCCTTGTTCCTTGTTTCAGTTCCAGTTTTGTGTATCCTATCTGCCTTGCACCTGAATATTCCAACATCTGATGGTTGGCCTAGGGAATCTAATACTGGTATTGATTGTTTTTGCTGCTTGTCTCCCCTTGTAGCTGATTTCTTCATTATTGTGTAAATTTAGATCATCAGCTCATGTTTAGCTAAACAGCTGACCTTGTAAGAGGTTTAGGTGTGAACGCTCGTAAGCTTCAGCAGAAAGTCTGCAAAGATTTTTTTGTGTCCCTCCAATGAGTTACCCACGCGGACCCCTTTTTCTACAAGTGTTGGTCCACTACTCCTTCTAGAGGCTGGGACTCAGACAGGACTGCTTTGGTGCCCCCGATCTGGGATAGTGGCTTTGGGCGGCCTGTGGCCTGGGCAGGAGGCTCCCCACGTGTGTCCCACGACCCATCTGCCTGCGAACTTTAGTCACCTGGCAGGAAGCTATGATGCCCAGACCTATGGTTAGCTTTGCAGCGAGGTGTACTGCGCGGACCGGTTCCACACACACTTCAAGTAAGAGGTCGGCCTGAGTGGAAAGGTGAGAGTTTGGGCAGCTGTGCAGACAAAGAAGGCGCACTTTGGCCTGTGCCTAAATGCATCTGACACACGACTGGGCCTGCCGGGCTCTGAGGGCCCTGCCGTTGGCCCCCTTCTCCCCTGCCCTTTGTTCACTCACAGCAGAGATGGCCCCACCCACTCCCTCAGTGAAGGCAGTGTTCCAACCTCCCTCAGCCCCGCCCCCTCTCCGCAGGTTACCATGGACTACAGATGCTGCATTCTGAGGCCAGGGCATTCCGAGAATGCCAAGGGCAGACATGATGACCTTAAATGATTTCCCCTTGTGTCAATTTTGGTAAACTTTAGCACCTAGGAAATGGTCCACTTTACACAAACGTTCAAATTTACTGCCATTTCATATACTCTCTGCTATAACATTGTCCTGATTCTTTCTGTATATTCTTTACTTATGTTTTGGTTTTCCTTAATCAAAGTGTGTCTTTTAATCTTGTCAAAGAATATTCTTTGGACTTACTAAATCACCTGAATTTTATACGTTTTCTATTGTATTAAGTTCAGCTCATATCTTTATTTATATTTTTTCTATGTTCTCAGGTTTATTGTTTTGATATTCTGATGTCAATAAAAACACTTGGTTATTCATTTTAAAAAATCTTTTTACTTATAAAGATTTGAACTTTTCTAGATTCCAGCTTAGTTGTAAGTTTCTAAGGGTCAGGTCCTCTACATTGTGGCTGCCCTAAGTCTTAGTTCACCATAGAGCAATGTATATATTGACCTATTTTACCTCGACTTTCTGTGATTCCCTACATCTCACCTTTCTTTGCAGACAAGCCATTTGAAATAACCTTAACTTATTTCACGGCCAATAAGTCTTTGAAATAATGTGTATTTTTTAGAGAAATCTTCTTATATAATTAGGCAGAAAATCTGACCTGCCATAGTTTTCAAAACAGCATAATTTCACTCTTCTCAATGTTGAATCTGTTGTATTACACAACCATTGAGTATTTAGCTTTATCAATGACATGTACTTTAAAAATGTTTTAGAGATCCTACCAGTCTTTGAAAACATCCTTTTTCCTTGTTTCAGTTCAAGTTTTATGTATACTTTCTGCCTTGCACCTGATTATTCCAACATCTGATGGTTGTCCTAGGGAATCTAATTCTGGTATTGATTGTTTTTGCTGCTTGTCTCCCCTTGTAGCTGATTTCTTCATTATTGTGTAAATTTAGATCATGAGCTCATGTTTAGCTAAACAGCTGACCTTGTAAGAGGCTTAGGTGTGAACGCTCGTAAGCTTCAGCAGAAAGTCCGCAAAGATTTTTTTGTGTTCCTCCAATGAGTTACCAGCGCGGACCCCTTTTTCTACAAGTGTTGGTCCACTACTCCCTCTAGAGCCTGGGAGTCAGACAGGACGGCTTTGCTGCCCCCGATCTGGGATAGTGGCTTTGGGCGGCCTGTGGCCTGGGCAGGAGTCTCCCCACGTGTGTCCCACGACCCATCTGCCTGCGAACTTCTGTCACCTGGCAGGAAGCTATGATGCCCAGACCTATGGTTAGCTTTGCATCGAGGTGTACTGCGCGGACCGGTTCCACACACACTTCAAGTAAGAGGGCGGCCTGAGTGGAAAGGTGAGAGTTTGGGCAGCTGTGCAGACCAAGAAGGCGCATTTTGGCCTGGGCCTAAATGCTTGTGACACACGACTGGGCCTGCCGGGCTCTGAGGGCCCTGCTGTGGGCCCCCTTCTCCCCTGCCCTTTGTTCAGTCACAGCAGAGATGGCCCCACACACTCCCTCAGTGAAGGCAGTGTTCCAACCTCCCTCAGCCCCGCCCCCTCTCAGCAGGTTACCATGGACAACAGATGCTGCATTCTGAGGCCAGGGCGTTCCGAGAATGCCAAGGGCAGACATGATGACCTTAAATGATTTCCTCTTGTGTCAATTTTGGTAAACTTTAGGAGCTAGGAAATGGTCCACTTTACAGAAATGTTCAAATTTACTGGCATTTCAGATATTCTCTGCTATAACATTGTCCTGATTCTTTCTGTATATTCTTTACTTATGTTTTGGTTTTCCTTAATCAAAGTGTGTCTTTTAAATCTTGTCAAAGAATATTCTTTGGACTTACTACCTCAACTGAATTTTATACGTTTTCTGTGGTATTAAGTTCTGCTCATATCTTTATTTATCTTTTTTCTATGTTCTCAGGGTTTATTGTTTTGATCTTCTGATGTCAATTAAAACACTTGGTTATTCATTTTAATAAATCTTTTTACTTATAAAGATTTGAATTTTTAAAGATTCCAGCTTACTTGTAAATTTCTAAGGGTCAGGTCCTCTACATTGTGGCTGGCCCAAGGCCTAGTTCACAATATAGCAAAGTATATATTGACCTATTTTCCCCGCGACTTTCTGTGATTTCCTACATCTCACCTTTCTTTGCAGACAAGCCATTTGAAATAACCTTGACTTATTTCACAGCCATTAAGTCTTTGAAATAATGTGCATTTTTCAGAGAAATCTTCTTATATATTTAGGCAGAAAATCTGACCTGCCATAGTTTTCAAAACAGCATAATTTCACCCTTCTCAATGATGAATCTGTTGTAATACACAACCTTTGAGGATTTAGCTTTATCAATGACATGTACTTTAAAAATGTTTTAGAGATCCTACCAGTCTTTGAAAACATCCTTGTTCCTTGTTTCAGTTCCAGTTTTATGTATATTTTCTGCCTTGCACCTGATTATTCCAACGTCTGATCGATGGCTAAGGGAATCTAATTCTGGTATTGATTGTTTTTGCTGCTTGTCTCCCCTTGTAGCTGATTTCTTCATTATTGTGTAAATTTAGATCATGTGCTCATGTTTAGCTAAACAGCTGACCTTGTAAGAGGCTTAGGTGTGAACGCTCGTAAGCTTCAGCAGAAAGTCGGCAAAGATTTTTTTGTGTCCCTCCAATGAGTTACCCGCGCGGACACCTTTTTCTACAAGTGTTGGTCCACTACTCCCTCTAGAGGCTGGGACTCAGACAGGACTGCTTTGCTACCCCCGATCTGGGATAGTGGTTTTGGGCGGCCTGTGGCCTGGGCAGGAGGCACCGCACGTGTGTCCCACAACCCATCTGCCTGCGAACTTCGGTCACCTGGCAGGAAGCTATGATGCCCAGACCTATGGTTAGCTTTGCATCGAGGTGCACTGCGCGGACCGGTTCCACACACACTTCAAGTAAGAGGGCGGCCTGAGTGGAAAGGTGAGAGTTTGGGCAGCTGTGCAGACAAAGAAGGCGCACTTTGGCCTGGGCCTAAAAGCTTGTGACACACGACTGGGCCTGCCGGGCTCTGAGGGCCCTGCCCTTGGCCCCCTTCTCCCCTGCCCTTTGTTCAGTCACAGCAGAGATGGCCCCACCCACTCCCTCAGTGAAGGAAGTGTTCCAACCTCCCACAGCCCCGCCCCCTCTCCGCAGGTTACCATGGACTACAGATGCTGCATTCTGAGGCCAGGGCGTTCCGAGAATGCCAAGGGCAGACATGATGACCTTAAATGATTTCCTCTTGTGTCAATTTTGGTAAACTTTAGGAGCTAGGAAATGGTCCACTTTACAGAAATGTTCAAATTTACTGGCATTTCAGATATTCTCTGCTATAACATTGTCCTGATTCTTTCTGTATATTCTTTACTTATGTTTTGGTTTTCCTTAATCAAAGTGTGTCTTTTAAATCTTGTCAAAGAATATTCTTTGGACTTACTACCTCAACTGAATTTTATACGTTTTCTGTGGTATTAAGTTCTGCTCATATCTTTATTTATCTTTTTTCTATGTTCTCAGGGTTTATTGTTTTGATTTTCTGATGTCAATTAAAACACTTGGTTATTCATTTTAATAAATCTTTTTACTTATAAAGATTTGAATTTTTAAAGATTCCAGCTTACTTGTAAGTTTCTAAGGGTCAGGTCCTCTACATTGTGGCTGGCCAAAGGCTTAGTTCACAATATAGCAAAGTATATATTGACCTATTTTCCCCGCGACTTTCTGTGATTTCCTACATCTCACCTTTCTTTGCAGACAAGCCATTTGAAATAAACTTAACTTATTTCACAGCCAATAACTCTTTGAAATAATGTGCATTTTCAGAGAAAACTTCTTATATATTTAGGCAGAAAATCTGACCTGCCATAATTTTCAAAACAGCATAATTTCACTCTTCTCAATGATAAATCTGTGGTATTACACAACCTTTGAGTATTTAGCTTTATCAATGACATGTACGTTAAAAATGTTTTAGAGATCCTACCAGTCTTTGAAAACATCCTTGTTCCTTGTTTCAGTTCCAGTTTTGTGTATACTTTCTGCCTTGCACCTGATTTTTCCAACATATGATGGTTGGCCTAGGGAATCTACTTCTGGTATTGATTGTTTTTGCTGCTTGTCTCCCCTTGTAGCTGATGTCTTCATAATTGTGTAAATTTAGATCATGAGCTCATGTTTAGCTAAACAGCTGACTTTGTAAGAGGCTTATGTGTGAACGATCGTAAGCTTCACCAGAAAGTCCGCAAAGTTTTTTTTGTGTCCCTCCAATGAGTTACCCACGCGGACCCCTTTTTCTACAAGTGTTGGTCCACTACTCCCTCTAGAGCCTGGGACTCAGACAGGACTGCTTTGCTGCCCCCGATATGGGATAGTAGCTTTGGGCGGCCTGTGGCCTGGGAAGGAGGCTCCCCACGTGTGTCCCACGACCCATCTGCCTGTGAACTTCGGTCACCTGGCAGGAAGCTATGATGCCCAGACCTATGGTTAGCTTTGCAGCGAGGTGTACTGCGCGGACCGGTTCCACAGACACTTCAAGCAAGAGGGCGGCCTGAGTGGAAAGGTGAGAGTTTGGGCAGCTGTGCAGACAAAGAAGGCGCACTTTGGCCTGAGCCTAAATGCTTCTGACACACGACTGGGCTTGCCGGGCTCTGAGGGCCCTGCCGTTGACCACCTTCTCCCATGCCCTTTGTTCAGTCACATCAGAGATTGCCCCACCCACTCCCTCAGTGAAGGCAGTGATCCAAACTCCCTCAGCCCCGCCCCCACTCCGCAGGTTACCATGGACTACAGATACTGCATTCTGAGGCCAGGGCATCCCGAGAATGCCAAGGGCAGACATGATGACCTTAAATGATTTCCTCTTGTGTCAATTTTGGTAAACTTTAGGAGCTAGGAAATGGTCCACTTTACAGAAATGTTCAAATTTACTGGCATTTCAGATATTCTCTGCTATAACATTGTCCTGATTCTTTCTGTATATTCTTTACTTATGTTATGGTTTTCCTTAATCAAAGTGTGTCTTTTAATCTTGTCAAAGAATATTCTTTGGACTTACTACCTCAACTGAATTTTATACGTTTTCTGTGGTATTAAGTTCTGCTCATATCTTTATTTACCTTTTTTCTATGTTCTCAGGGTTTATTGTTTTGATCTTCTGATGTCAATTAAAACACTTGGTTATTCATTTTAATCAAACTTTTTACTTATAAAGATTTGAATTTTTAGAGATTCCAGCTTACTTGTAAGTTTCTAAGGGTCAGGTCCTCTACATTGTGGCTGGCCAAAGGCTTAGTTCACAATATAGCAAAGTATATATTGACCTATTTTCCCCTCGACTTTCTGTGATTTCCTACATCTCACCTTTCTTTGCAGACAAGCCATTTGAAATAACCTTAACTTATTTCACAGCCAATAAGTCTTTGAAATAATGTGCATTTTTCAGAGAAATCTTCTTATATATTTAGGCAGAAAATCTGACCTGCCATAATTTTCAAAACAGCATAATTTCACTCTTCTCAATGATGAATCTGTTGTATTACACAACCTTTGAGTATTTAGCTTTATCAATGACATGTACTTTAAAAATGTTTTAGAGATCCTACCAGTCTTTGAAAACATCCTTGTTCCTTGTTTCAGTTACAGTTTTATGTATATTTTCTGCCTTGCACCTGATTATTCCAACGTCTGATCGATGGCTTAGGGAATCTAATTCTGGTATTGATTGTTTTTGCTGATTGTCTCCCCCTGTAGTTGATTTCTTCATTATTGTGTAAATTTACCTCATGAGCTCATGTTTAGCTAAACATCTGACTTTGTAAGAGGCTTAGGTGTGAACACTCGTAAGCTTCATCAGAAAGTCCGCAAAAATTTATTTGTCTCCCTCCAATGAGTTGCCCGCGAGGACCCCGTTTTCTACAAGGGTTGGTCCACTACTCCCTCTAGAGGCACGGCCTCAGACAGGGCTGCTTTGCGCCCCACGATCTGGGGCAATGGCATTGGGCGGCCTGTGGCCCAGGGAGGAGCCTCTCTGCGTGTGTCCCAGGGACCCATCTGCCTGCGAACTTCGGTCACCTGGCAGGAATCTACGATGCCCAGACCTATGGTTAGCTCTGCAGCGAGGTGTACTGCGCAGACAGGTTCCACACACACTTCAAGTAAGAGGGCGGCCTGAGTGGAAAGGTGAGAGTTTGTGCCGCTGTGCAGACAAAGAAGGCGCCCTTTGTCCTGGGCCTAAATGCTTGTGACACCCCACTGGCCCTGCCGGGCTTTGATGGCCCTGCCCTGGGCCCCCTGCTCCCCTGCCCTTTGTTCAGTCACATCAGAGATGGCCACACACACTCCCTCTGTGAGGGCAGTGTTCCTACCTCCCTCAGCCCCGCCCCCTCTCCGCATGTTACCATGGACTACAGATGCTGCATTCTGAGGCCAGGGCATCCCGAGAATGCCAAGGGCAGACATGATGACCTTAAATGATTTCCTCTTGTGTCAATTTTGGTAAACTTTAGGAGCTAGGAAATGGTCCACTTTACAGAAATGTTCAAATTTCCTGGCATTTCAGATATTCTCTGCTATAACATTGTCCTGATTCTTTCTGTATATTCTTTACTTATGTTTTGGTTTTCCTTAATCAAAGTGTGTCTTTTAAATCTTGTCAAAGAATATTCTTTGGACTTACTACCTCAACTGAATTTTATACGTTTTCTGTGGTATTAAGTTCTGCTCATATCTTTATTTATCTTTTTTCTATGTTCTCAGGGTTTATTGTTTTGATTTTCTGATGTCAATTAAAACACTTGGTTATTCATTTTAATAAATCTTTTTACTTATAAAGATTTGAATTTTTAAAGATTCCAGCTTACTTGTAAGTTTCTAAGGGTCAGGTCCTCTACATTGTGGCTGGCCAAAGGCTTAGTTCACAATATAGCAAAGTATATATTGACCTATTTTCCCCTCGACTTTCTGTGATTTCCTACATCTCACCTTTCTTTGCAGACAAGCCATTTGAAATAACCTTAACTTATTTCACAGCCAATAAGTCTTTGAAATAATGTGTAGTTTTCAGAGAAATTTCTTATATATTTAGGCAGAAAATATGACCTGCCATAATTTTCAAAACAGCATAATTTCACTCTTCTCAATGATGAATCTGTTGTATTACACAACCTTTGAGTATTTAGCTTTATCAATGACATGTACTTTAAAAATGTTTTAGAGATCCTACCAGTCTTTGAAAACATCCTTGTTCCTTGTTTCAGTTCCAGTTTTGTGTATCCTATCTGCCTTGCACCTGAATATTCCAACATCTGATGGTTGGCCTAGGGAATCTAATACTGGTATTGATTGTTTTTGCTGCTTGTCTCCCCTTGTAGCTGATTTCTTCATTATTGTGTAAATTTAGATCATGAGCTCATGTTTAGCTAAACAGCTGACCTTGTAAGAGGTTTAGGTGTGAACGCTCGTAAACTTCAGCAGAAAGTCTGCAAAGATTTTTTTGTGTCCCTCCAATGAGTTACCCACGCGGACCCCTTTTTCTACAAGTGTTGGTCCACTACTCCTTCTAGAGGCTGGGACTCAGACAGGACTGCTTTGCTGCCCCCGATCTGGGATAGTGGCTTTGGGCGGCCTGTGGCCTGGGCAGGAGGCTCCCCACGTGTGTCCCACGACCCATCTGCCTGCGAACTTTAGTCACCTGGCAGGAAGCTATGATGCCCAGACCTATGGTTAGCTTTGCAGCGAGGTGTACTGCGCGGACCGGTTCCACACACACTTCAAGTAAGAGGTCGGCCTGAGTGGAAAGGTGAGAGTTTGGGCAGCTGTGCAGACAAAGAAGGCGCACTTTGGCCTGTGCCTAAATGCATCTGACACACGACTGGGCCTGCCGGGCTCTGAGGGCCCTGCCGTTGGCCCCCTTCTCCCCTGCCCTTTGTTCAGTCACAGCAGAGATGGCCCCACCCACTCCCTCAGTGTAGGCAGTGTTCCAACCTCCCTCAGCCCCGCCCCCTCTCCGCAGGTTACCATGGACTACAGATGCTGCATTCTGAGGCCAGGGCATTCCGAGAATGCCAAGGGCAGACATGATGACCTTAAATGATTTCCCCTTGTGTCAATTTTGGTAAAGTTTAGGAGCTAGGAAATGGTCCACTTTACAGAAATGTTCAAATTTACTGGCATTTCAGATATTCTCTGCTATAACATTGTCCTGATTCTTTCTGTATATTCTTTACTTATGTTTTGGTTTTCCTTAATCAAAGTGTGTCCTTTAATCTTGTCAAAGAATATTCTTTGGACTTACTACATCACCTGAATTTTATTTGTTTTCTATTGTATTAAGTTCTGCTCATATCTTTATTTATATTTTTTCTATGTTCTCAGGTTTATTGTTTTGATATTCTGATGTCAATTAAAACACTTGGTTATTCATTTTAAAAAATCTTTTTACTTATAAAGATTTGAACTTTTCTAGATTCCAGCTTACTTGTAAGTTTCTAAGGGTCAGGTCCTCTACATTGTGGCTGGCCTAAGTCTAAGTTCACCATATAGCAATGTATATATTGACCTATTTTCCCCTCGACTTTCTGTGATTCCCTACATCTCACCTTTCTTTGCAGACAAGCCATTTGAAATAACCTTAACTTATTTCACGGCCAATAAGTCTTTGAAATAATGTGTTATTTTTAGAGAAATCTTCTTATATAATTAGGCAGAAAAATCTGACCTGCCATAGTTTTCAAAACAGCATAATTTCACTCTTCTCAATGTTGAATCTGTTGTATTACACAACCATTGAGTATTTAGCTTTATCAATGACATGTACTTTAAAAATGTTTTAGAGATCCTACCAGTCTTTGAAAACATCCTTTTTCCTTGTTTCAGTTCAAGTTTTATGTATACTTTCTGCCTTGCACCTGATTATTCCAACATCTGATGGTTGGCCTAGGGAATCTAATCCTTGTATTGATTGTTTTTGCTGCTTGTCTCCCCTTGTAGCTGATTTCTTCATTATTGTGTAAATTTAGATCATGAGCTCATGTTTAGCTAAACATCTGACTTTCTAAGAGGCTTAAGTGTGAACACTCATAAGCTTCATCAGAAAGTCCGCAAAGATTTATTTGTGTCCCTCCAATGAGTTGTCTGCGAGGACCCCGTTTCCTACAAGGGTTGGTCCACTACTCCCTCTAGAAGCACGGCCTCAGACAGGGCTGCTTTGTGCCCCACGATCTGGGGCAGTGGCATTGGGCGGCCTGTGGCCCGGGGAGGAGCCTCTCTGCGTGTGTCCCAGGGACCCATCTTCCTGCGAACTTCGATCACCTGGAAGGAATCTACGATGCCCAGAACTATGCAGCGAGGTGTAATGCGTGGACAGGTTCCACACACACTTCAAGTAAGAGGGCGGCCTGAGTGGAAAGGTGAGAGTTTGTGCCGCTGTGCAGACAAAGAAGGCGCCCTTTGTCCTGGGCCTAAATGCCTGTGACACCCCACTGGGCCTGCCGGGCTCTGAGGGCCCTGCCCTGGGCCCCCTGCTCCCCTGCCCTTTGTTCAGTCACAGCAGAGATGGCCACACCCACTCCCTCTGTGAGGGCAGTGTTCCAAACTCCCTCAGCCCCGCCCCCTCTCGGCAGGTTACCATGGACTAAAGATGTTGTATTCTGAGTCCAGGGCATTCCGAGAATGCCAAGAGCAGACATGATGACCTTAAATGATTTCCTCTTGTGTCAGTTTTGGTAAATTTTAGGAGCTAGGAACTTGTCCACTTTACACAAACGTTCAAATTTACTGGCATTTCATATATTCTCTGCTACAACATTGTCCTGATTCTTTCTGTATATTCTTTACTTATGTTTTGGTTTTCCTTAATCAAAGTGTGTCTTTTAAATCTTGTCAAAGAATATTCTTTGGACTTACTACCTCAACTGAATTTTATACGTTTTCTGTGGTATTAAGTTCTGCTCATACCTTTATTTATCTTTTTTCTATGTTCTCAGGGTTTATTGCTTTGATCTTCTGATGTCAATTAAAACACATGGTTATTCATTTTAATAAATCTTTTTACTTATAAAGATTTGAGTTTTTAAAGATTCCTGCTTACTTGTAAGTTTCTAAGGGTCAGGTCCTTTACATTGTGGCTGGCCAAAGGCTTAGTTCACAATATAGCAAAGTATATATTGACCTATTTTCCCCGCGACTTTCTGTGATTTCCTACATCTCACCTTTCTTTGCAGACAAGCCATTTGAAATAAACTTAACTTATTTCACAGCCAATAACTCTTTGAAATAATGTGCATTTTTCAGAGAAATCTTCTTATATATTTAGGCAGAAAATCTGACCTGCCATAATTTTCAAAACAGCATAATTTCACTCTTCTCAATGATAAATCTGTGGTATTACACATCCTTTGAGTATTTAGCTTTATCAATGACATGTACGTTAAAAATGTTTTAGAGATCCTACCAGTCTTTGAAAACATCCTTGTTCCTTGTTTCAGTTCCAGTTTTGTGTATACTTTCTGCCTTGCACCTGATTATTCCAACATCTGATGGTTGGCCTAGGGAATCTACTTCTGGTATTGATTGTTTTTGCTGCTTGTCTCCCTTGTAGCTGATGTCTTCATTATTGTGTAAATTTAGATCATGAGCTCATGTTTAGCTAAACAGCTGACCTTGTAAGAGGCTTAGGTGTGAACGCTCGTAAGCTTCACCAGAAAGTCCGCAAAGTTTTTTTTGTGTCCCTCCAATGAGTTACCCACGCGGACCCCTTTTTCTACAAGTGTTGGTCCACTACTCCCTCTAGAGGCTGGGACTCAGACAGGACTGCTTTGCTACCCCCGATCTGGGATAGTGGTTTTGGGCGGCCTGTGGCCTGGGCAGGAGGCACCGCACGTGTGTCCCACAACCCATCTGCCTGCGAACTTCGGTCACCTGGCAGGAAGCTATGATGCCCAGACCTATGGTTAGCTTTGCATCGAGGTGCACTGCGCGGACCGGTTCCACACACACTTCAAGTAAGAGGGCGGCCTGAGTGGAAAGGTGAGAGTTTGGGCAGCTGTGCAGACAAAGAAGGCGCACTTTGGCCTGGGCCTAAATGCTTGTGACACACGACTGGGCCTGCCGGGCTCTGAGCTCCCTGCCCTTGGCCCCCTTCTCCCCTGCCCTTTGTTCAGTCACAGCAGAGATGGCCCCACCCACTCCCTCAGTGAAGGCAGTGTTCCAACCTCCCTCAGCCCCGCCCCCTCTCTGCAGGTTACCATGGACTACAGATGCTGCATTCTGAGGCCAGGGCATTCCGAGAATGCCAAGGGCAGACATGATGACCTTAAATGATTTCCTCTTGTGTCAATTTTGGTAAACTTTAGGAGCTAGGAAATGGTCCACTTTACACAAACGTTCAAATTTACTGCCATTTCATATACTCTCTGCTATAACATTGTCCTCATTCTTTCTGTATATTCTTTACTTATGTTTTGGTTTTCCTTAATCAAAGTGTGTCTTTTAATCTTGTCAAAGAATATTCTTTGGACTTACTACATCACCTGAATTTTATATGTTTTCTATTGTATTAAGTTCTGCTCATATCTTTATTTATATTTTTTCTATGTTCTCAGGTTTATTGTTTTGATATTCTGATGTCAATTAAAACACTTGGTTATTCATTTTAAAAAATCTTTTTACTTATAAAGATTTGAACTTTTCTAGATTCCAGCTTACTTGTAAGTTTCTAAGGGTCAGGTCCTCTACATTGTGGCTGGCCTAAGTCTAAGTTCACCATATAGCAATGTATATATTGACCTATTTTCCCCTCGACTTTCTGTGATTCCCTACATCTCACCTTTCTTTGCAGACAAGCCATTTGAAATAACCTTAACTTATTTCACGGCCAATAAGTCTTTGAAATAATGTGTTATTTTTAGAGAAATCTTCTTATATAATTAGGCAGAAAAATCTGACCTGCCATAGTTTTCAAAACAGCATAATTTCACTCTTCTCAATGTTGAATCTGTTGTATTACACAACCTTTGAGTATTTAGCTTTATTAATGACATGTACTTTAAAAATGTTTTAGAGATCCTACCAGTCTTTGAAAACATCCTTTTTCCTTGTTTCAGTTCAAGTTTTATGTATACTTTCTGCCTTGCACCTGATTATTCCAACATCTGATGGTTGGCCTAGGGAATCTAATCCTTGTATTGATTGTTTTTGCTGCTTGTCTTCCCTTGTAGCTGATTTCTTCATTATTGTGTAAATTTAGATCATGAGCTCATGTTTAGCTAAACATCTGACTTTGTAAGAGGCTTAAGTGTGAACACTCATAAGCTTCATCAGAAAGTCCGCAAAGATTTATTTGTGTCCCTCCAATGAGTTGCCTGCGAGGACCCCGTTTCCTACAAGGGTTGGTCCACTACTCCCTCTAGAAGCACGGCCTCAGACAGGGCTGCTTTGCGCCCCACGATCTGGGGCAGTGGCATTGGGCGGCCTGTGGCCCGGGGAGGAGCCTCTCTGCGTGTGTCCCAGGGACCCATCTTCCTGCGAACTTCGGTCACCTGGAAGGAATCTACGATGCCCAGAATTATGCAGCGAGGTGTAATGCGTGGAGAGGTTCCACACACACTTCAAGTAAGAGGGCGGCCTGAGTGGAAAGGTGAGAGTTTGTGCCGCTGTGCAGACAAAGAAGGCGCCCTTTGTCCTGGGCCTAAATGCTTGTGACACCCCACTGGGCCTGCCGGGCTCTGAGGGCCCTGCCCTGAGCCCCCTGCTCCCCTGCCCTTTGTTCAGTCACAGCAGAGATGGCCACACCCACTCCCTCTGTGAGGGCAGTGTTCCAAACTCCCTCAGCCCCGCCCCCTCTCGGCAGGTTTCCATGGACTAAAGATGTTGTATTCTGAGTCCAGGGCATTCCGAGAATGCCAAGGGCAGACATGATGACCTTAAATGATTTCCTCTTGTGTCAGTTTTGGTAAATTTTAGGAGCTAGGAACTTGTCCACTTTACACAAACGTTCAAATTTACTGGCATTTCATATATTCTCTGCTACAACATTGTCCTGATTCTTTCTGTATATTCTTTACTTATGTTTTGGTTTTCCTTAATCAAAGTGTGTCTTTTAAATCTTGTCAAAGAATATTCTTTGGACTTACTACCTCAACTGAATTTTATACGTTTTCTGTGGTATTAAGTTCTGCTCATACCTTTATTTACCTTTTTTCTATGTTCTCAGGGTTTATTGCTTTGATCTTCTGATGTCAATTAAAACACTTGGTTATTCATTTTAATAAATCTTTTTACTTATAAAGATTTGAGTTTTTAAAGATTCCTGCTTACTTGTAAGTTTCTAAGGGTCAGGTCCTCTACATTGTGGCTGGCCAAAGGCTTAGTTCACAATATAGCAAAGTATATATTGACCTATTTTCCCCTCGACTTTCTGTGATTTCCTACATCTCACCTTTCTTTGCAGACAAGCCATTTGAAATAAACTTAACTTATTTCACAGCCAATAACTCTTTGAAATAATGTGCATTTTTCAGAGAAATCTTCTTATATATTTAGGCAGAAAATCTGACCTGCCATAATTTTCAAAACAGCATAATTTCACTCTTCTCAATGATAAATCTGTGGTATTACACAACCTTTGAGTATTTAGCTTTATCAATGACATGTACGTTAAAAATGTTTTAGAGATCCTACCAGTCTTTGAAAACATCCTTGTTCCTTGTTTCAGTTCCAGTTTTGTGTATACTTTCTGCCTTGCACCTGATTATTCCAACATCTGATGGTTGGCCTAGGGAATCTACTTCTGGTATTGATTGTTTTTGCTGCTTGTCTCCCCTTGTAGCTGATGTCTTCATAATTGTGTAAATTTAGATCATGAGCTCATGTTTAGCTAAACAGCTGACCTTGTAAGAGGCTTAGGTGTGAACGCTCGTAAGCTTAAGCAGAAAGTCGGCAAAGATTTTTTTGTGTCCCTCCAATGAGTTACCCACGCGGACCCCTTTTTCTACAAGTGTTGGTCCACTACTCCTTCTAGAGGCTGGGACTCAGACAGGACTGCTTTGTTGCCCCCGATCTGGGATAGTGGCTTTGGGCGGCCTGTGGCCTGGGCAGGAGGCTCCCCACGTGTGTCCCACGACCCATCTGCCTGCGAACTTTAGTCACCTGGAAGGAAGCTATGATGCCCAGACCTATGGTTAGCTTTGCAGCGAGGTGTACTGCGCGGACCGGTTCCACACACACTTCAAGTAAGAGGTCGGCCTGAGTGGAAAGGTGTGAGTTTGGGCAGCTGTGCAGACAAAGAAGGCGCACTTTGGCCTGTGCCTAAATGCTTCTGACACACGACTGGGCCTGCCGGGCTCTGAGGGCCCTGCCGTTGACCCCCTTCTCCCATGCCCTTTGTTCAGTCACAGCAGAGATGGCCCCACCCACTCCCTCAGTGAAGGCAGTGATCCAAACTCCCTCAGCCCCGCCCCCACTCCGCAGGTTACCATGGACTACAGATACTGCATTCTGAGGCCAGGGCATCCCGAGAATGCCAAGGGCAGACATGATGACCTTAAATGATTTCCTCTTGTGTCAATTTTGGTAAACTTTAGGAGCTAGGAAATGGTCCACTTTACAGAAATGTTCAAATTTACTGGCATTTCAGATATTCTCTGCTATAACATTGTCCTGATTCTTTCTGTATATTCTTTACTTATGTTATGGTTTTCCTTAATCAAAGTGTGTCTTTTAATCTTGTCAAAGAATATTCTTTGGACTTACTACCTCAACTGAATTTTATACGTTTTCTGTGGTATTAAGTTCTGCTCATATCTTTATTTATCTTTTTTCTATGTTCTCAGGGTTTATTGTTTTGATCTTCTGATGTCAATTAAAACACTTGGTTATTCATTTTAATCAAACTTTTTACTTATAAAGATTTGAATTTTTAGAGATTCCAGCTTACTTGTAAGTTTCTAAGGGTCAGGTCCTCTACATTGTGGCTGGCCAAAGGCTTAGTTCACAATATAGCAAAGTATATATTGACCTATTTTCCCCGCGACTTTCTGTGATTTCCTACATCTCACCTTTCTTTGCAGACAAGCCATTTGAAATAACCTTAACTTATTTCACAGCCAATAAGTCTTTGAAATAATGTGCATTTTTCAGATAAATCTTCTTATATATTTAGGCAGAAAATCTGACCTGCCATAGTTTTCAAAACAGCATAATTTCACTCTTCTCAATGATGAATCTGTTGTATTACACAACCTTTGAGTATTTAGCTTTATCAATGACATGTACTTTAAAAATGTTTTAGAGATCCTACCAGTCTTTGAAAACATCCTTGTTCCTTGTTTCAGTTCCAGTTTTATGTATATTTTCTGCCTTGCACCTGATTATTCCAACGTCTGATCGATGGCTTAGGGAATCTAATTCTGGTATTGATTGTTTTTGCTGATTGTCTCCCCCTGTAGCTGATTTCTTCATTATTGTGTAAATTTACCTCATGAGCTCATGTTTAGCTAAACATCTGACTTTGTAAGAGGCTTAGGTGTGAACACTCGTAAGCTTCATCAGAAAGTCCGCAAAAATTTATTTGTGTCCCTCCAATGAGTTGCCCGCGAGGACCCCGTTTTCTACAAGGGTTGGTCCACTACTCCCTCTAGAGGCACGGCCTCAGACAGGGCTGCTTTGCGCCCCACGATCTGGGGCAGTGGCATTGGGCGGCCTGTGGCCCGGGGAGGAGCCTCTCTGCGTGTGTCCCAGGGACCCATCTGCCTGCGAACTTCGGTCACCTGGCAGGAATCTACGATGCCCATACCTATGGTTAGCTCTGCAGCGAGGTGTACTGCGCAGACAGGTTCCACACACACTTCAAGTAAGAGGGCGGCCTGAGTGGAAAGGTGAGAGTTTGTGCCGCTGTGCAGACAAAGAAGGCGCCCTTTGTCCTGGGCCTAAATGCTTGTGACACCCCACTGGCCCTGCCGGGCTTTGATGGCCCTGCCCTGGGCCCCCTGCTCCCCTGCCCTTTGTTCAGTGACATCAGAGATGGCCACACACACTCCCTCTGTGAGGGCAGTGTTCCTACCTCCCTCAGCCCCGCCCCCTCTCCGCAGGTTACCATGGACTACAGATGCTGCATTCTGAGTCTAGGGCATTCCGAGAATGCCAAGGGCAGACATGATGACCTTAAATGATTTCCTCTTGTGTCAGTTTTGGTAAATTTTAGGAGATACAAACTGGTCCACTTTACACAAACGTTCAAATTAATGGCATTTCATATACTCTCTGCTATAACATTCTCCTGATTCTTTCTGTATATTCTTTACTTATGTTTTGGTGTTCCTTAATCTAAGTGTGTCTTTTAATCTTGTCAAAGACTATTCTTTGGACTTACTACCTCACCTGAATTTTATACGTTTTCTATCGTATTAAGTTCTGCTCATATCTTTATTTATATTTTTTCTATGTTCTCAGGTTTATTGTTTTGATCTTCTGATGTCAATTAAAACACTTGGTTATTCAATTTAATAAATCTTTTTACTTATAAAGATTTGAACTTTTCACGATTCCAGCTTACTTGTAAGTTTCTAAGGGTCAGGTCCTCTACATTGTGGCTGGCCTAAGTCTTAGTTCACCATATAGCAATGTGTATATTGATCTATTTTCCCCTCGACTTTCTGTGATTCCCTACATCTCACCTTTCTTTGCACTCAAGCCATTTGAAATACCCTTAACTTATTTCACAGCCAATAAGTCTTTGAAATAATGTGTATTTTTTAGAGAAATCTTCTTATATAATTAGGCAGAAAATCTGACCTGCCATAGTTTTCAAAACAGCATAATTTCACTCTTCTCAATGATGAATCTGTTGTATTACACAACCATTGAGTATTTAGCTTTATCAATGACATGTACTTTAAAAATGTTTTAGAGATCCTACCAGTCTTTGAAAACATCCTTGTTCCTTGTTTCAGTTCCAGTTTTGTGTATACTTTGTGCCTTGCACCTGATTATTCAACATCTAATGGTTGGCCTAAGGAATCTAATTCTGGTATTGATTGTTTTTGCTGCTTGTCTCCCCTTGTAGCTGATTTCTTCATTATTGTGTAAATTTAGATCATGAGCTCATGTTTAGCTAAACAGCTGACCTTGTAAGAGGCTTAGGTGTGAACGCTCGTAAGCTTCAGCAGAAAGTCGGCAAAGATTTTTTTGTGTCCCTCCAATGAGTTACCCGCGCGGACACCTTTTTCTACAAGTGTTGGTCCACTACTCCCTCTAGAGGCTGGGACTCAGACAGGACTGCTTTGCTACCCCCGATCTGGGATAGTGGTTTTGGGCGGCCTGTGGCCTGGGCAGGAGGCACCGCACGTGTGTCCCACATCCCATCTGCCTGCGAACTTCGGTCACCTGGCAGGAAGCTATGATGCCCAGAACTATGGTTAGCTTTGCATCGAGGTGCACTGCGCGGACCGGTTCCACACACACTTCAAGTAAGAGGGCGGCCTGAGTGGAAAGGTGAGAGTTTGGGCAGCTGTGCAGACAAAGAAGGCGCACTTTGGCCTGGGCCTAAATGCTTGTGACACACGACTGGGCCTGCCGGGCTCTGAGGGCCCTGCCCTTGGCCCCCTTCTCCCCTGCCCTTTGTTCAGTCACAGCAGAGATGGCCCCACCCACTCCCTCAGTGAAGGCAGTGTTCCAACCTCCCTCATCCCCGCCCCCTCTCCGCAGGTTACCATGGACTACAGATGCTGCATTCTGAGGCCAGGGCATTCCGAGAATGCCAAGGGCAGACATGATGACCTTAAATGATTTCCTCTTGTGTCAATTTTGGTAAAGTTTAGGAGCTAGGAAATGGTCCACTTTACAGAAATGTTCAAATTTACTGGCATTTCAGATATTCTCTGCTATAACATTGTCCTGATTCTTTCTGTATATTCTTTACTTATGTTTTGGTTTTCCTTAATCAAAGTGTGTCTTTTATATCTTGTCAAAGAATATTCTTTGGACTTACTACCTCAACTGAATTTTATACGTTTTCTGTGGTATTAAGTTCTGCTCATATCTTTATTTATCTTTTTTCTATGTTCTCAGGGTTTATTGTTTTGATTTTCTGATGTCAATTAAAACACTTGGTTATTCATTTTAATAAATCTTTTTACTTATAAAGATTTGAATTTTTAAAGATTCCAGCTTACTTGTAAGTTTCTAAGGGTCAGGTCCTCTACATTGTGGCTGGCCAAAGGCTTAGTTCACAATATAGCAAAGTATATATTGACCTATTTTCCCCTCGACTTTCTGTGATTTCCTACATCTCACCTTTCTTTGCAGACAAGCCATTTGAAATAAACTTAACTTATTTCACAGCCAATAACTCTTTGAAATAATGTGCATTTTTCAGAGAAATCTTCGTATATATTTAGGCAGAAAATCTGACCTGCCATAATTTTCAAAACAGCATAATTTCACTCTTCTCAATGATGAATCTGTTGTATTACACAACCTTTGAATATTTAGCTTTATCAATGACATGTACTTTAAAAATGTTTTAGAGATCCTACCAGTCTTTGAAAACATCCTTGTTCCTTGTTTCAGTTCCAGTTTTGTGGATCCTATCTGCCTTGCACCTGAATATTCCAACACCTGATGGTTGGCCTAGGGAATCTAATACTGGTATTGATTGTTTTTGCTGCTTGTCTCCCCTTGTAGCTGATTTCTTCATTATTGTGTAAATTTAGATCATCAGCTCATGTTTAGCTAAACAGCTGACCTTGTAAGAGGTTTAGGTGTGAACGCTCGTAAGCTTCAGCAGAAAGTCTGCAAAGATTTTTTTGTGTCCCTCCAATGAGTTACCCACGCGGACCCCTTCTAGAGGCTGGGACTCAGACAGGACTGCTTTGCTGCCCCCGATCTGGGATAGTGGCTTTGGGCGGCCTGTGGCCTGGGCAGGAGGCTCCCCACGTGTGTCCCACGACCCATCTGCCTGCGAACTTTAGTCACCTGGCAGGAAGCTATGATGCCCAGACCTATGGTTAGCTTTGCAGCGAGGTGTACTGCGCGGACCGGTTCCACACACACTTCAAGTAAGAGGTCGGCCTGAGTGGAAAGGTGAGAGTTTGGGCAGCTGTGCAGACAAAGAAGGCGCACTTTGGCCTGTGCCTAAATGCATCTGACACACGACTGGGCCTGCCGGGCTCTGAGGGCCCTGCCGTTGGCCCCCTTCTCCCCTGCCCTTTGTTCAGTCACAGCAGAGATGGCCCCACCCACTCCCTCAGTGAAGGCAGTGTTCCAACCTCCCTCAGCCCCGCCCCCTCTCCGCAGGTTACCATGGACTACAGATGCTGCATTCTGAGGCCAGGGCATTCCGAGAATGCCAAGGGCAGACATGATGACCTTAAATGATTTCCCCTTGTGTCAATTTTGGTAAACTTTAGGACCTAGGAAATGGTCCACTTTACACAAACGTTCAAATTTACGGCCATTTCATATACTCTCTGCTATAACATTGTCCTGATTCTTTCTGTATATTCTTTACTTATGTTTTGGTTTTCCTTAATCAAAGTGTGTCTTTTAATCTTGTCAAAGAATATTCTTTGGACTTACTAAATCACCTGAATTTTATACGTTTTCTATTGTATTAAGTTCAGCTCATATCTTTATTTATATTTTTTCTATGTTCTCAGGTTTATTGTTTTGATATTCTGATGTCAATAAAAACACTTGGTTATTCATTTTAAAAAATCTTTTTACTTATAAAGATTTGAACTTTTCTAGATTCCAGCTTACTTGTAAGTTTCTAAGGGTCAGGTCCTCTACATTGTGGCTGGCCTAAGTCTTAGTTCACCATAGAGCAATGTATATATTGACCTATTTTACCTCGACTTTCTGTGATTCCCTACATCTCACCTTTCTTTGCAGACAAGCCATTTGAAATAACCTTAACTTATTTCACGGCCAATAAGTCTTTGAAATAATGTGTATTTTTTAGAGAAATCTTCTTATATAATTAGGCAGAAAATCTGACCTGCCATAGTTTTCAAAACAGCATAATTTCACTCTTCTCAATGTTGAATCTGTTGTATTACACAACCATTGAGTATTTAGCTTTATCAATGACATGTACTTTAAAAATGTTTTAGAGATCCTACCAGTCTTTGAAAACATCCTTTTTCCTTGTTTCAGTTCAAGTTTTATGTATACTTTCTGCCTTGCACCTGATTATTCCAACATCTGATGGTTGGCCTAGGGAATCTAATTCTGGTATTGATTGTTTTTGCTGCTTGTCTCCCCTTGTAGCTGATTTCTTCATTATTGTGTAAATTTAGATCATGAGCTCATGTTTAGCTAAACAGCTGACCTTGTAAGAGGCTTAGGTGTGAACGCTCGTAAGCTTCAGCAGAAAGTCCGCAAAGATTTTTTTGTGTTCCTCCAATGAGTTACCCGCGCGCACCCCTTTTTCTACAAGTGTTGGTCCACTACTCCCTCTAGAGGCTGGGAGTCAGACAGGACGGCTTTGCTGCCCCCGATCTGGGATAGTGGCTTTGGGCGGCCTGTGGCCTGGGCAGGAGTCTCCCCACGTGTGTCCCACGACCCATCTGCCTGCGAACTTCGGTCACCTGGTAGGAAGCTATGATGCCCAGACCTATGGTTAGCTTTGCATCGAGGTGTACTGCGCGGACCGGTTCCACACACACTTCAAGTAAGAGGGCGGCCTGAGTGGAAAGGTGAGAGTTTGGGCAGCTGTGCAGACCAAGAAGGCGCATTTTGGCCTGGGCCTAAATGCTTGTGACACACGACTGGGCCTGCCGGGCTCTGAGGGCCCTGCCGTGGGCCCCCTTCTCCCCTGCCCTTTTTTCAGTCACAGCAGAGATGGCCCCACACACTCCCTCAGTGAAGGCAGTGTTCCAACCTCCCTCAGCCCCGCCCCCTCTCAGCAGGTTACCATGGACAACAGATGCTGCATTCTGAGGCCAGGGCGTTCCGAGAATGCCAAGGGCAGACATGATGACCTTAAATGATTTCCTCTTGTGTCAATTTTGGTAAAGTTTAGGAGCTAGGAAATGGTCCACTTTACAGAAATGTTCAAATTTACTGGCATTTCAGATATTCTCTGCTATAACATTGTCCTGATTCTTTCTGTATATTCTTTACTTATGTTTTGGTTTTCCTTAATCAAAGTGTGTCTTTTAAATCTTGTCAAAGAATATTCTTTGGACTTACTACCTCAACTGAATTTTATACGTTTTCTGTGGTATTAAGTTCTGCTCATATCTTTATTTATCTTTTTTCTATGTTCTCAGGGTTTATTGTTTTGATCTTCTGATGTCAATTAAAACACTTGGTTATTCATTTTAATAAATCTTTTTACTTATAAAGATTTGAATTTTTAAAGATTCCAGCTTACTTGTAAATTTCTAAGGGTCAGGTCCTCTACATTGTGGCTGGCCCAAGGCCTAGTTCACAATATAGCAAAGTATATATTGACCTATTTTCCCCGCGACTTTCTGTGATTTCCTACATCTCACCTTTCTTTGCAGACAAGCCATTTGAAATAACCTTAACTTATTTCACAGCCATTATGTCTTTGAAATAATGTGCATTTTTCAGAGAAATCTTCTTATATATTTAGGCAGAAAATCTGACCTGCCATAGTTTTCAAAACAGCATAATTTCACCCTTCTCAATGATGAATCTGTTGTAATACACAACCTTTGAGGATTTAGCTTTATCAATGACATGTACTTTAAAAATGTTTTAGAGATCCTACCAGTCTTTGAAAACATCCTTGTTCCTTGTTTCAGTTCCAGTTTTATGTATATTTTCTGCCTTGCACCTGATTATTCCAACGTCTGATCGATGGCTAAGGGAATCTAATTCTGGTATTGATTGTTTTTGCTGCTTGTCTCCCCTTGTAGCTGATTTCTTCATTATTGTGTAAATTTAGATCATGAGCTCATGTTTAGCTAAACAGCTGACCTTGTAAGAGGCTTAGGTGTGAACGCTCGTAAGCTTCAGCAGAAAGTCGGCAAAGATTTTTTTGTGTCCCTCCAATGAGTTACCCGCGCGGACACCTTTTTCTACAAGTGTTGGTCCACTACTCCCTCTAGAGGCTGGGACTCAGACAGGACTGCTTTGCTACCCCCGATCTGGGATAGTGGTTTTGGGCGGCCTGTGGCCTGGGCAGGAGGCACCGCACGTGTGTCCCACAACCCATCTGCCTGCGAACTTCGGTCACCTGGCAGGAAGCTATGATGCCCAGAACTATGGTTAGCTTTGCATCGAGGTGCACTGCGCGGACCGGTTCCACACACACTTCAAGTAAGAGGGCGGCCTGAGTGGAAAGGTGAGAGTTTGGGCAGCTGTGCAGACAAAGAAGGCGCACTTTGGCCTGGGCCTAAATGCTTGTGACACACGACTGGGCCTGCCGGGCTCTGAGGGCCCTGCCCTTGGCCCCCTTCTCCCCTGCCCTTTGTTCAGTCACAGCAGAGATGGCCCCACCCACTCCCTCAGTGAAGGAAGTGTTCCAACCTCCTTCAGCCCCGCCCCCTCTCCGCAGATTACCATGGACTACAGATGCTGCATTCTGAGGCCAGGGCGTTCCGAGAATGCCAAGGGCAGACATGATGACCTTAAATGATTTCCTCTTGTGTCAATTTTGGTAAACTTTAGGAGCTAGGAAATGGTCCACTTTACAGAAATGTTCAAATTTACTGGCATTTCAGATATTCTCTGCTATAACATTGTCCTGATTCTTTCTGTATATTCTTTACTTATGTTTTGGTTTTCCTTAATCAAAGTGTGTCTTTTAAATCTTGTCAAAGAATATTCTTTGGACTTACTACCTCAACTGAATTTTATACGTTTTCTGTGGTATTAAGTTCTGCTCATATCTTTATTTATCTTTTTTCTATGTTCTCAGGGTTTATTGTTTTGATTTTCTGATGTCAATTAAAACACTTGGTTATTCATTTTAATAAATCTTTTTACTTATAAAGATTTGAATTTTTAAAGATTCCAGCTTACTTGTAAGTTTCTAAGGGTCAGGTCCTCTACATTGTGGCTGGCCAAAGGCTTAGTTCACAATATAGCAAAGTATATATTGACCTATTTTCCCCTCGACTTTCTGTGATTTCCTACATCTCACCTTTCTTTGCAGACAAGCCATTTGAAATAAACTTAACTTATTTCACACCCAATAACTCTTTGAAATAATGTGCATTTTTCAGAGAAATCTTCGTATATATTTAGGCAGAAAATCTGACCTGCCATAATTTTCAAAACAGCATAATTTCACTCTTCTCAATGATGAATCTGTTGTATTACACAACCTTTGAGTATTTAGCTTTATCAATGACATGTACTTTAAAAATGTTTTAGAGATCCTACCAGTCTTTGAAAACATCCTTGTTCCTTGTTTCAGTTCCAGTTTTGTGTATCCTATCTGCCTTGCACCTGAATATTCCAACATCTGATGGTTGGCCTAGGGAATCTAATACTGGTATTGATTGTTTTTGCTCCTTGTCTCCCCTTGTAGCTGATTTCTTCATTATTGTGTAAATTTAGATCATCAGCTCATGTTTAGCTAAACAGCTGACCTTGTAAGAGGCTTAGGTGTGAACGCTCGTAAGCTTCAGCAGAAAGTCTGCAAAGATTTTTTTGTGTCCCTCCAATGAGTTACCCGCGCGGACCCCTTTTTCTACAAGTGTTGGTCCACTACTCCTTCTAGAGGCTGGGACTCAGACAGGACTGCTTTGCTGCCCCCGATCTGGGATAGTGGCTTTGGGCGGCCTGTGGCCTGGGCAGGAGGCTCCCCACGTGTGTCCCACGACCCATCTGCCTGCGAACTTTAGTCACCTGGCAGGAAGCTATGATGCCCAGACCTATGGTTAGCTTTGCAGCGAGGTGTACTGCGCGGACCGGTTCCACACACACTTCAAGTAAGAGGTCGGCCTGAGTGGAAAGGTGAGAGTTTGGGCAGCTGTGCAGACAAAGAAGGAGCACTTTGGCCTGTGCCTAAATGCATCTGACACACGACTGGGACTGCCGGGCTCTGAGGGCCCTGCCGTTGGCCCCCTTCTCCCCTGCCCTTTGTTCAGTCACAGCAGAGATGGCCCCACCCACTCCCTCAGTGAAGGCAGTGTTCCAACCTCCCTCAGCCCCGCCCCCTCTCCGCAGGTTACCATGGACTACAGATGCTGCATTCTGAGGCCAGGGCATTCCGAGAATGCCAAGGGCAGACATGATGACCTTAAATGATTTCCCCTTGTGTCAATTTTGGTAAACTTTAGGACCTAGGAAATGGTCCACTTTACACAAACGTTCAAATTTACTGCCATTTCATATACTCTCTGCTATAACATTGTCCTGATTCTTTCTGTATATTCTTTACTTATGTTTTGGTTTTCCTTAATCAAAGTGTGTCTTTTAATCTTGTCAAAGAATATTCTTTGGACTTACTAAATCACCTGAATTTTATACGTTTTCTATTGTATTAAGTTCAGCTCATATCTTTATTTATATTTTTTCTATGTTCTCAGGTTTATTGTTTTGATATTCTGATGTCAATAAAAACACTTGGTTATTCATTTTAAAAAATCTTTTTACTTATAAAGATTTGAACTTTTCTAGATTCCAGCTTACTTGTAAGTTTCTAAGGGTCAGGTCCTCTACATTGTGGCTGGCCTAAGTCTTAGTTCACCATAGAGCAATGTATATATTGACCTATTTTCCCCTCGACTTTCTGTGATTCCCTACATCTCACCTTTCTTTGCAGACAAGCCATTTGAAATAACCTTAACTTATTTCACGGCCAATAAGTCTTTGAAATAATGTGTATTTTTTAGAGAAATCTTCTTATATAATTAGGCAGAAAATCTGACCTGCCATAGTTTTCAAAACAGCATAATTTCACTCTTCTCAATGTTGAATCTGTTGTATTACACAACCATTGAGTATTTAGCTTTATCAATGACATGTACTTTAAAAATGTTTTAGAGATCCTACCAGTCTTTGAAAACATCATTTTTCCTTGTTTCAGTTCAAGTTTTATGTATACTTTCTGCCTTGCACCTGATTATTCCAACATCTGATGGTTGGCCTAGGGAATCTAATTCTGGTATTGATTGTTTATGCTGCTTGTCTCCCCTTGTAGCTGATTTCTTCATTATTGTGTAAATTTAGATCATGAGCTCATGTTTAGCTAAACAGCTGACCTTGTAAGAGGCTTAGGTGTGAACGCTCGTAAGCTTCAGCAGAAAGTCCGCAAAGATTTTTTTGTGTTCCTCCAATGAGTTACCCGCGTGGACCCCTTTTTCTACAAGTGTTGGTCCACTACTCCCTCTAGAGGCTGGGAGTCAGACAGGACTGCTTTGCTGCCCCCGATCTGGGATAGTGGCTTTGGGCGGCCTGTGGCCTGGGCAGGAGTCTCCCCACGTGTGTCCCACGACCCATCTGCCTGCGAACTTCGGTCACCTGGCAGGAAGCTATGATGCCCAGACCTATGGTTAGCTTTGCATCGAGGTGTACTGCGCGGACCGGTTCCACACACACTTCAAGTAAGAGGGCGGCCTGAGTGGAAAGGTGAGAGTTTGGGCAGCTGTGCAGACCAAGAAGGCGCATTTTGGCCTGGGCCTAAATGCTTGTGACACACGACTGGGCCTGCCGGGCTCTGAGGGCCCTGCCGTGGGCCCCCTTCTCCCCTGCCCTTTGTTCAGTCACAGCAGAGATGGCCCCACACACTCACTCAGTGAAGGCAGTGTTCCAACCTCCCTCAGCCCCGCCCCCTCTCAGCAGGTTACCATGGACAACAGATGCTGCATTCTGAGGCCAGGGCGTTCCGAGAATGCCAAGGGCAGACATGATGACCTTAAATGATTTCCTCTTGTGTCAATTTTGGTAAAGTTTAGGAGCTAGGAAATGGTCCACTTTACAGAAATGTTCAAATTTACTGGCATTTCAGATATTCTCTGCTATAACATTGTCCTGATTCTTTCTGTATATTCTTTACTTATGTTTTGGTTTTCCTTAATCAAAGTGTGTCTTTTAAATCTTGTCAAAGAATATTCTTTGGACTTACTACCTCAACTGAATTTTATACGTTTTCTGTGGTATTAAGTTCTGCTCATATCTTTATTTATCTTTTTTCTATGTTCTCAGGGTTTATTGTTTTGATCTTCTGATGTCAATTAAAACACTTGGTTATTCATTTTAATAAATCTTTTTACTTATAAAGATTTGAATTTTTAAAGATTCCAGCTTACTTGTAAATTTCTAAGGGTCAGGTCCTCTACATTGTGGCTGGCCCAAGGCCTAGTTCACAATATAGCAAAGTATATATTGACCTATTTTCCCCGCGACTTTCTGTGATTTCCTACATCTCACCATTCTTTGCAGACAAGCCATTTGAAATAACCTTAACTTATTTCACAGCCATTAAGTCTTTGAAATAATGTGCATTTTTCAGAGAAATCTTTTTATATATTTAGGCAGAAAATCTGACCTGCCATAGTTTTCAAA
This sequence comes from Mesoplodon bidens, assembly GCF_964165515.1. NCBI lineage: Eukaryota > Metazoa > Chordata > Mammalia > Artiodactyla > Ziphiidae > Mesoplodon > Mesoplodon bidens. Next base: position 24,736,273 of record NC_138180.1, on the reverse strand, counting down.
ACAGCATAATTTCAACCTTCTCAATGATGAATCTGTTGTAATACACAACCTTTGAGGATTTAGCTTTATCAATGACATGTACTTTAAAAATGTTTTAGAGATCCTACCTGTCTTTGAATACATCCTTGTTCCTTGTTTCAGTTCCAGTTTTATGTATATTTTCTGCCTTGCACCTGATTATTCCAACGTCTGATCGATGGCTAAGGGAATCTAATTCTGGTATTGATTGTTTTTGCTGCTTGTCTCCCCTTGTAGCTGATTTCTTCATTATTGTGTAAATTTAGATCATGAGCTCATGTTTAGCTAAACAGATGACCTTGTAAGAGGCTTAGGTGTGAACGCTCGTAAGCTTCAGCAGAAAGTCGGCAAAGATTTTTTTGTGTCCCTCCAATGAGTTACCCGCGCGGACACCTTTTTCTACAAGTGTTGGTCCACTACTCCCTCTAGAGGCTGGGACTCAGACAGGACTGCTTTGCTACCCCCGATCTGGGATAGTGGTTTTGGGCGGCCTGTGGCCTGGGCAGGAGGCACCGCACGTGTGTCCCACAACCCATCTGCCTGCGAACTTCGGTCACCTGGCAGGAAGCTATGATGCCCAGACCTATGGTTAGCTTTGCATCGAGGTGCACTGCGCGGACCGGTTCCACACACACTTCAAGTAAGAGGGCGGCCTGAGTGGAAAGGTGAGAGTTTGGGCAGCTGTGCAGACAAAGAAGGCGCACTTTGGCCTGGGCCTAAATGCTTGTGACACACGACTGGGCCTGCCGGGCTCTGAGGGCCCTGCCCTTGGCCCCCTTCTCCCCTGCCCTTTGTTCAGTCACAGCAGAGATGGCCCCACCCACTCCCTCAGTGAAGGAAGTGTTCCAACCTCCCTCAGCCCCGCCCCCTCTCCGCAGGTTACCATGGACTACAGATGCTGCATTCTGAGGCCAGGGCGTTCCGAGAATGCCAAGGGCAGACATGATGACCTTAAATGATTTCCTCTTGTGTCAATTTTGGTAAAGTTTAGGAGCTAGGAAATGGTCCACTTTACAGAAATGTTCAAATTTACTGGCATTTCAGATATTCTCTGCTATAACATTGTCCTGATTCTTTCTGTATATTCTTTACTTATGTTTTGGTTTTCCTTAATCAAAGTGTGTCTTTTAAATCTTGTCAAAGAATATTCTTTGGACTTACTACCTCAACTGAATTTTATACGTTTTCTGTGGTATTAAGTTCTGCTCATATCTTTATTTATCTTTTTTCTATGTTCTCAGGGTTTATTGTTTTGATTTTCTGATGTCAATTAAAACACTTGGTTATTCATTTTAATAAATCTTTTTACTTATAAAGATTTGAATTTTTAAAGATTCCAGCTTACTTGTAAGTTTCTAAGGGTCAGGTCCTCTACATTGTGGCTGGCCAAAGGCTTAGTTCACAATATAGCAAAGTATATATTGACCTATTTTCCCCTCGACTTTCTGTGATTTCCTACATCTCACCTTTCTTTGCAGACAAGCCATTTGAAATAAACTTAACTTATTTCACAGCCAATAACTCTTTGAAATAATGTGCATTTTTCAGAGAAATCTTCGTATATATTTAGGCAGAAAATCTGACCTGCCATAATTTTCAAAACAGCATAATTTCACTCTTCTCAATGATGAATCTGTTGTACTACACAACCTTTGAGTATTTAGCTTTATCAATGACATGTACTTTAAAAATGTTTTAGAGATCCTACCAGTCTTTGAAAACATCCTTGTTCCTTGTTTCAGTTCCAGTTTTGTGGATCCTATCTGCCTTGCACCTGAATATTCCAACATCTGATGGTTGGCCTAGGGAATCTAATACTGGTATTGATTGTTTTTGCTGCTTGTCTCCCCTTGTAGCTGATTTCTTCATTATTGTGTAAATTTAGATCATCAGCTCATGTTTAGCTAAACAGCTGACCTTGTAAGAGGTTTAGGTGTGAACGCTCGTAAGCTTCAGCAGAAAGTCTGCAAAGATTTTTTTGTGTCCCTCCAATGAGTTACCCACGCGGACCCCTTTTTCTACAAGTGTTGGTCCACTACTCCTTCTAGAGGCTGGGACTCAGACAGGACTGCTTTGCTGCCCCCGATCTGGGATAGTGGCTTTGGGCGGCCTGTGGCCTGGGCAGGAGGCTCCCCACGTGTGTCCCACGACCCATCTGCCTGCGAACTTTAGTCACCTGGCAGGAAGCTATGATGCCCAGACCTATGGTTAGCTTTGCAGCGAGGTGTACAGCGCGGACCGGTTCCACACACACTTCAAGTAAGAGGTCGGCCTGAGTGGAAAGGTGAGAGTTTGGGCAGCTGTGCAGACAAAGAAGGCGCACTTTGGCCTGTGCCTAAATGCATCTGACACACGACTGGGCCTGCCGGGCTTTGAGGGCCCTGCCGTTGGCCCCCTTCTCCCCTGCCCTTTGTTCAGTCACAGCAGAGATGGCCCCACCCACTCCCTCAGTGAAGGCAGTGTTCCAACCTCCCTCAGCCCCGCCCCCTCTCCGCAGGTTACCATGGACTACAGATGCTGCATTCTGAGGCCAGGGCATTCCGAGAATGCCGAAGGCAGACATGATGACCTTAAATGATTTCGCCTTGTGTCAATTTTGGTAAAGTTTAGGAGCTAGGAAATGGTCCAGTTTACAGAAATGTTCAAATTTACTGCCATTTCAGATATTCTCTGCTATAACATTGTCCTGATTCTTTCTGTATATTCTTTACTTATGTTTTGGTTTTCCTTAATCAAAGTGTGTCTTTTAATCTTGTCAAAGAATATTCTATGGACTTACTACATCAACTGAATTTTATATGTTTTCTATTGTATTAAGTTCTGCTCATATCTTTATTTATATTTTTTCTATGTTCTCAGGTTTATTGTTTTGATATTCTGTTGTCAATTAAAACACTTGGTTATTCATTTTAAAAAATCTTTTTACTTATAAAGATTTGAACTTTTCTAGATTCCAGCTTACTTGTAAGTTTCTAAGGGTCAGGTCCTCTACATTGTGGCTGGCCTAAGTCTAAGTTCACCATATAGCAATGTATATATTGACCTATTTTCCCCTCGACTTTCTGTGATTCCCTACATCTCACCTTTCTTTGCAGACAAGCCATTTGAAATAACCTTAACTTATTTCACGGCCAATAAGTCTTTGAAATAATGTGTTATTTTTAGAGAAATCTTCTTATATAATTAGGCAGAAAAATCTGACCTGCCATAGTTTTCAAAACAGCATAATTTCACTCTTCTCAATGTTGAATCTGTTGTATTACACAACCATTGAGTATTTAGCTTTATCAATGACATGTACTTTAAAAATGTTTTAGAGATCCTACCAGTCTTTGAAAACATCCTTTTTCCTTGTTTCAGTTCAAGTTTTATGTATACTTTCTGCCTTGCACCTGATTATTCCAACATCTGATGGTTGGCCTAGGGAATCTAATCCTTGTATTGATTGTTTTTGCTGCTTGTCTCCCCTTGTAGCTGATTTCTTCATTATTTTGTAAATTTAGATCATGAGCTCATGTTTAGCTAAACATCTGACTTTGTAAGAGGCTTAAGTGTGATCACTCATAAGCTTCATCAGAAAGTCCGCAAAGATTTATTTGTGTCCCTCCAATGAGTTGCATGCGAGGACCCCGTTTCCTACAAGGGTTGGTCCACTACTCCATCTAGAAGCACGGCCTCAGACAGGGCTGCTTTGCGCCCCACGATCTGGGGCAGTGGCATTGGGCGGCCTGTGGCCTGGGGAGGAGCCTCTCTGCGTGTGTCCCAGGGACCCATCTTCCTGCGAACTTCGGTCACCTGGCAGGAATCTACGATGCCCAGAACTATGCAGCGAGGTGTAATGCGTGGACCGGTTCCACACACACTTCAAGTAAGAGGGCGGCCTGAGTGGAAAGGTGAGAGTTTGGGCAGCTGTGCAGACAAAGAAGGCGCACTTTGGCCTGGGCTTAAATGCTTGTGACACACGACTGGGCCTGCCGGGCTCTGAGGGCCCTGCCCTTGGCCCCCTACTCCCCTGCCCTTTGTTCAGTCACAGCAGAGATGGCCCCACCCACTCCCTCAGTGAAGGCAGTGTTCCAACCTCCCTCAGCCCCGCCCCCTCTCCGCAGGTTACCATGGACTACAGATGCTGCATTCTGAGGCCAGGGCATTCAGAGAATGCCAAGGGCAGACATGATGACCTTAAATGATTTCCTCTTGTGTCAATTTTGGTAAACTTTAGGAGCTAGGAAATGGTACACTTTACACAAACGTTCAAATTTACTGCCATTTCATATACTCTCTGCTATAACATTGTCCTCATTCTTTCTGTATATTCTTTACTTATGTTTTGGTTTTCCTTAATCAAAGTGTGTCTTTTAATCTTGTCAAAGAATATTCTTTGGACTTACTACATCACCTGAATTTTATATGTTTTCTATTGTATTAAGTTCTGCTCATATCTTTATTTATATTTTTTCTATGTTCTCAGGTTTATTGTTTTGATATTCTGATGTCAATTAAAACACTTGGTTATTCTTTTTAAAAAATCTTTTTACTTATAAAGATTTGAACTTTTCTAGATTCCAGCTTACTTGTAAGTTTCTAAGGGTCAGGTCCTCTACATTGTGGCTGGCCTAAGTCTAAGTTCACCATATAGCAATGTATATATTGACCTATTTTCCCCTCGACTTTCTGTGATTCCCTACATCTCACCTTTCTTTGCAGACAAGCCATTTGAAATAACCTTAACTTATTTCACGGCCAATAAGTCTTTGAAATAATGTGTTATTTTTAGAGAAATCTTCTTATATAATTAGGCAGAAAAATCTGACCTGCCATAGTTTTCAAAACAGCATAATTTCACTCTTCTCAATGTTGAATCTGTTGTATTACACAACCATTGAGTATTTAGCCTTATCAATGACATGTACTTTAAAAATGTTTTAGAGATCCTACCAGTCTTTGAAAACATCCTTTTTCCTTGTTTCAGTTCAAGTTTTATGTATACTTTCTGCCTTGCACCTGATTATTCCAACATCTGATGGTTGGCCTAGGGAATCTAATCCTTGTATTGATTGTTTTTGCTGCTTTTCTTCCCTTGTAGCTGATTTCTTCATTATTGTGTAAATTTAGATCATGAGCTCATGTTTAGCTAAACATCTGACTTTGTAAGAGGCTTAAGTGTGAACACTCATAAGCTTCATCAGAAAGTCCGCAAAGATTTATTTGTGTCCCACCAATGAGTTGCCTGCGAGGACCCCGTTTCCTACAAGGGTTGGTCCACTACTCCCTCTAGAAGCACGGCCTCAGACAGGGCTGCTTTGCGCCCCACGATCTGGGGCAGTGGCATTGGGCGGCCTGTGGCCCGGGGAGGAGCCTCTCTGCGTGTGTCCCAGGGACCCATCTTCCTGCGAACTTCGGTCACCTGGCAGGAATCTACGATGCCCAGAACTATGCAGCGAGGTGTAATGCGTGGACAGGTTCCACACACACTTCAAGTAAGAGGGCGGCCTGAGTGGAAAGGTGAGAGTTTGTGCCGCTGTGCAGACAAAGAAGGCGCCCTTTGTCCTGGGCCTAAATGCTTGTGACACCCCACTGGGCCTGCCGGGCTCTGAGGGCCCTGCCCTGGGCCCCCTGCTCCCCTGCCCTTTGTTCAGTCACAGCAGAGATGGCCACACCCACTCCCTCTGTGAGGGCAGTGTTCCAAACTCCCTCAGCCCCGCCCCCTCTCGGCAGGTTACCATGGACTAAAGATGTTGTATTCTGAGTCCAGGGCATTCCGAGAATGCCAAGAGCAGACATGATGACCTTAAATGATTTCCTCTTGTGTCAGTTTTGGTAAATTTTAGGAGCTAGGAACTTGTCCACTTTACACAAACGTTCAAATTTACTGGCATTTCATATATTCTCTGCTACAACATTGTCCTGATTCTTTCTGTATATTCTTTACTTATGTTTTGGTTTTCCTTAATCAAAGTGTGTCTTTTAAATCTTGTCAAAGAATATTCTTTGGACTTACTACCTCAACTGAATTTTATACGTTTTCTGTGGTATTAAGTTCTGCTCATACCTTTATTTATCTTTTTTCAATGTTCTCAGGGTTTATTGCTTTGATCTTCTGATGTCAATTAAAACACTTGGCTATTCATTTTAATAAATCTTTTTACTTATAAAGATTTGAGTTTTTAAAGATTCCTGCTTACTTGTAAGTTTCTAAGGGTCAGGTCCTCTACATTGTGGCTGGCCAAAGGCTTAGTTCACAATATAGCAAAGTATATATTGACCTATTTTCCCCGCGACTTTCTGTGATTTCCTACATCTCACCTTTCTTTGCAGACAAGCCATTTGAAATAAACTTAACTTATTTCACAGCCAATAACTCTTTGAAATAATGTGCATTTTTCAGAGAAATCTTCTTATATATTTAGGCAGAAAATCTGACCTGCCATTATTTTCAAAACAGCATAATTTCACTCTTCTCAATGATAAATCTGTGGTATTACACAACCTTTGAGTATTTAGCTTTATCAATGACATGTACGTTAAAAATGTTTTAGAGATGCTACCAGTCTTTGAAAACATCCTTGTTCCTTGTTTCAGTTCCAGTTTTGTGTATACTTTCTGCCTTGCACCTGATTATTCCAACATCTGATGGTTGGCCTAGGGAATCTACTTCTGGTATTGATTGTTTTTGCTGCTTGTCTCCCCTTGTAGCTGATGTCTTCATAATTGTGTAAATTTAGATCATGAGCTCATGTTTAGCTAAACAGCTGACCTTGTAAGAGGCTTATGTGTGAACGCTCGTAAGCTTCACCAGAAAGTCCGCAAAGTTTTTTTTGTGTCCCTCCAATGAGTTACCCACGCGGACCCCTTTTTCTACAAGTGTTGGTCCACTATTCCCTCTAGAGCCTGGGACTCAGACAGGACTGCTTTGCTGCCCCCGATCTGTGATAGTAGCTTTGGGCGGCCTGTGGCCTGGGCAGGAGGCTCCCCACGTGTGTCCCACGACCCATCTGCCTGTGAACTTCGGTCACCTGGCAGGAAGCTATGATGCCCAGACCTATGGTTAGCTTTGCAGCGAGGTGTACTGCACGGACCGGTTCCACAGACACTTCAAGTAAGAGGGCGGCCTGAGTGGAAAGGTGAGAGTTTGGGCAGCTGTACAGACAAAGAAGGCTCACTTTGGCCTGTGCCTAAATGCTTCTGACACACGACTGGGCCTGCCGGGCTCTGAGGGCCCTGCAGTTGACCCCCTTCTCCCATGCCCTTTGTTTAGTCACAGCAGAGATGGCCCCACCCACTCCCTCAGTGAAGGCAGTGATCCAAACTCCCTCAGCCCCGCCCCCACTCCGCAGGTTACCATGGACTACAGATACTGCATTCTGAGGCCAGGGCATCCCGAGAATGCCAAGGGCAGACATGATGACCTTAAATGATTTCCTCTTGTGTCAATTTTGGTAAACTTTAGGAGCTAGGAAATGGTCCACTTTACAGAAATGTTCAAATTTACTGGCATTTCAGATATTCTCTGCTATAACATTCTCCTGATTCTTTCTGTATATTCTTTACTTATGTTTTGGTTTTCCTTAATCAAAGTGTGTCTTTTAATCTTGTCAAAGAATATTCTTTGGACTTACTACCTCAACTGAATTTTATACGTTTTCTGTGGTATTAAGTTCTGCTCATATCTTTATTTACCTTTTTTCTATGTTCTCAGGGTTTATTGTTTTGATCTTCTGATGTCATTTAAAACACTTGGTTATTCATTTTAATCAAACTTTTTACTTATAAAGATTTGAATTTTTAGAGATTCCAGCTTACTTGTAAGTTTCTAAGGGTCAGGTCCTCTACATTGTGGCTGGCCAAAGGCTTAGTTCACAATATAGCAAAGTATATATTGACCTATTTTCCCCTCGACTTTCTGTGATTTCCTACATCTCACCTTTCTTTGCAGACAAGCCATTTGAAATAACCTTAACTTATTTCACAGCCAATAAGTCTTTGAAATAATGTGCATTTTTCAGAGAAATCTTCTTATATATTTAGGCAGAAAATCTGACCTGCCATAGTTTTCAAAACAGCATAATTTCACTCTTCTCAATGATGAATCTGTTGTATTACACAACCTTTGAGTATTTAGCTTTATCAATGACATGTACTTTAAAAATGTTTTAGAGATCCTACCAGTCTTTGAAAACATCCTTGTTCCTTGTTTCAGTTCCAGTTTTATGTATATTTTCTGCCTTGCACCTGATTATTCCAACGTCTAATCGATGGCTTAGGGAATCTAATTCTGGTATTGATTGTTTTTGCTGATTGTCTCCCCCTGTAGCTGATTTCTTCATTATTGTGTAAATTTACCTCATGAGCTCATGTTTAGCTAAACATCTGACTTTGTAAGAGGCTTAGGTGTGAACACTCGTAAGCTTCATCAGAAAGTCCGCAAAAATTTATTTGTGTCCCTCCAATGAGTTGCCCGCGAGGACCTCGTTTTCTACAAGGGTTGGTCCACTACTCCCTCTAGAGGCACGGCCTCAGACAGGGCTGCTTTGCGCCCCACGATCTGGGGCAGTGGCATTGGGCGGCCTGTGGCCCGGGGAGGAGCCTCTCTGCGTGTGTCACAGGGACCCATCTTCCTGCGAACTTCGGTCACCTGGCAGGAATCTACGATGCCCAGACCTATGGTTAGCTCTGCAGCGAGGTGTACTGCGCAGACAGGTTCCACACACACTTCAAGTAAGAGGGCGGCCTGAGTGGAAAGGTGAGAGTTTGTGCCGCTGTGCAGACAAAGAAGGCGCCCTTTGTCCTGGGCCTAAATGCTTGTGACACCCCACTGGCCCTGCCGGGCTTTGATGGCCCTGCCCTGGGCCCCCTGCTCCCCTGCCCTTTGTTCAGTCACATCAGAGATGGCCACACACAATCCCTCTGTGAGGGCAGTGTTCCTACCTCCCTCAGCCCCGCCCCCTCTCCGCATGTTACCATGGACTACAGATGCTGCATTCTGAGTCTAGGGCATTCCGAGAATGCCAAGGGCAGACATGATGACCTTAAATGATTTCCTCTTGTGTCAGTTTTGGTAAATTTTAGGAGATACAAACTGGTCCACTTTACACAAACGTTCAAATTTACTGGCATTTCATATACTCTCTGCTATAACATTCTCCTGATTCTTTCTGTATATTCTTTACTTATGTTTTGGTGTTCCTTAATCTAAGTGTGTCTTTTAATCTTGTCAAAGAATATTCTTTGGACTTACTACATCACCTGAATTTTATAGGTTTTCTACTGTATTAAGTTCTGCTCATATCTTTATTTATATTTTTTCTATGTTCTCAGGTTTATTGTTTTGATCTTCTGATGTCAATTAAAACACTTGGTTATTCAATTTAATAAATCTTTTTACTTATAAAGATTTGAACTTTTCACGATTCCAGCTTACTTGTAAGTTTCTAAGGGTCAGGTCCTCTACATTGTGGCTGGCCTAAGTCTTAGTTCACCATATAGCAATGTGTATATTGATCTATTTTCCCCTCGACTTTCTGTGATTCCCTACATCTCACCTTTCTTTGCACTCAAGCCATTTGAAATACCCTTAACTTATTTCACAGCCAATAAGTCTTTGAAATATTGTGTATTTTTTAGAGAAATCTTCTTATATAATTAGGCAGAAAATCTGACCTGCCATAGTTTTCAAAACAGCATAATTTCACTCTTCTCAATGATGAATCTGTTGTATTACACAACCATTGAGTATTTAGCTTTATCAATGACATGTACTTTAAAAAAGTTTTAGAGATCCTACCAGTCTTTGAAAACACCCTTGTTCCTTGTTTCAGTTCCAGTTTTGTGTATACTTTGTGTCTTGCACCTGATTATTCAACATCTAATGGTTGGCCTAAGGAATCTAATTCTGGTATTGATTGTTTTTGCTGCTTGTCTCCCCTTGTAGCTGATTTCTTCATTATTGTGTAAATTTAGATCATGAGCTCATGTTTAGCTAAACAGCTGACCTTGTAAGAGGCTTAGGTGTGAACGCTCGTAAGCTTCAGCAGAAAGTCGGCAAAGATTTTTTTGTGTCCCTCCAATGAGTTACCCACGCGGACACCTTTTTCTACAAGTGTTGGTCCACTACTCCCTCTAGAGGCTGGGACTCAGACAGGACTGCTTTGCTACCCCCGATCTGGGATAGTGGTTTTGGGCGGCCTGTGGCCTGGGCAGGAGGCACCGCACGTGTGTCCCACAACCCATCTGCCTGCGAACTTCAGTCACCTGGCAGGAAGCTATGATGCCCACACCTATGGTTAGCTTTGCATCGAGGTGCACTGCGCGGACCGGTTCCAGACACACTTCAAGTAAGAGGGCGGCCTGAGTGGAAAGGTGAGAGTTTGGGCAGCTGTGCAGACAAAGAAGGCGCACTTTGGCCTGGGCCTAAATGCTTGTGACACACGACTGGGCCTGCCGGGCTCTGAGGGCCCTGCCCTTGGCCCCCTTCTCCCCTGCCCTTTGTTCAGTCACAGCAGAGATGGCCCCACACACTCCCTCAGTGAAGGAAGTGTTCCAACCTCCCTCAGCCCCGCCCCCTCTCCGCAGGTTACCATGGACTACAGATGCTGCATTCTGAGGCCAGGGCGTTCCGAGAATGCCAAGGGCAGACATGATGACCTTAAATGATTTCCTCTTGTGTCAATTTTGGTAAACTTTAGGAGCTAGGAAATGGTCCACTTTACAGAAATGTTCAAATTTACTGGCATTTCAGATATTCTCTGCTATAACATTGTCCTGGTTCTTTCTGTATATTCTTTACTTATGTTTTGGTTTTCCTTAATCAAAGTGTGTCTTTTAAATCTTGTCAAAGAATATTCTTTGGACTTACTACCTCAACTGAATTTTATACGTTTTCTGTGGTATTAAGTTCTGCTCATATCTTTATTTATCTTTTTTCTATGTTCTCAGGGTTTATTGTTTTGATTTTCTGATGACAATTAAAACACTTGGTTATTCATTTTAATAAATCTTTTTACTTATAAAGATTTGAATTTTTAAAGATTCCAGCTTACTTGTAAGTTTCTAAGGGTCAGGTCCTCTACATTGTGGCTGGCCAAAGGCTTAGTTCACAATATAGCAAAGTATATATAGACCTATTTTCCCCTCGACTTTCTGTGATTTCCTACATCTCACCTTTCTTTGCAGACAAGCCATTTGAAATAAACTTAACTTATTTCACAGCCAATAACTCTTTGAAATAATGTGCATTTTTCAGAGAAATCTTCGTATATATTTAGGCAGAAAATCTGACCTGCCATAATTTTCAAAACAGCATAATTTCACTCTTCTCAATGATGAATCTGTTGTATTACACAACCTTTGAGTATTTAGCTTTATCAATGACATGTACTTTAAAAATATTTTAGAGATCCTACCAGTCTTTGAAAACATCCTTGTTCCTTGTTTCAGTTCCAGTTTTGTGTATCCTATCTGCCTTGCACCTGAATATTCCAACATCTGATGGTTGGCCTAGGGAATCTAATACTGGTATTGATTGTTTTTGCTGTTTGTCTCCCCTTGTAGCTGATTTCTTCATTATTGTGTAAATTTAGATCATCAGCTCATGTTTAGCTAAACAGCTGACCTTGTAAGAGGTTTAGGTGTGAACGCTCGTAAGCTTCAGCAGAAAGTCTGCAAAGATTTTTTTGTGTCCCTCCAATGAGTTACCCACGCGGACCCCTTTTTCTACAAGTGTTGGTCCACTACTCCTTCTAGAGGCTGGGACTCAGACAGGACTGCTTTGCTGCCCCCGATCTGGGATAGTGGCTTTGGGCGGCCTGTGGCCTGGGCAGGAGGCTCCCCACGTGTGTCCCACGACCCATCTGCCTGCGAACTTTAGTCACCTATCGGGAAGCTATGATGCCCAGACCTATGGTTAGCTTTGCAGCGAGGTGTACTGCGCGGACCGGTTCCACACACACTTCAAGTAAGAGGTCGGCCTGAGTGGAAAGGTGAGAGTTTGGGCAGCTGTGCAGACAAAGAAGGCGCACTTTGGCCTGTGCCTAAATGCATCTGACACACGACTGGGCCTGCCGGGCTCTGAGGGCCCTCCCGTTGGCCCCCTTCTCCCCTGCCCTTTGTTCAGTCACAGCAGAGATGGCCCCACCCACTCCCTCAGTGAAGGCAGTGTTCCAACCTCCCTCAGCCCCGCCCCCTCTCCGCAGGTTACCATGGACTACAGATGCTGCATTCTGAGGCCAGGGCATTCCGAGAATGCCAAGGGCAGACATGATGACCTTAAATGATTTCCCCTTGTGTCAATTTTGGTAAACTTTAGGACCTAGGAAATGGTCCACTTTACACAAACGTTCAAATTTACTGCCATTTCATATACTCTCTGCTATAACATTGTCCTGATTCTTTCTGTATATTCTTTACTTATGTTTTGGTTTTCCTTAATCAAAGTGTGTCTTTTAATCTTGTCAAAGAATATTCTTTGGACTTACTAAATCACCTGAAATTTATACGTTTTCTATTGTATTAAGTTCAGCTCATATCTTTATTTATATTTTTTCTATGTTCTCAGGTTTATTGTTTTGATATTCTGATGTCAATAAAAACACTTGGTTATTCATTTTAAAAAATCTTTTTACTTATAAAGATTTGAACTTTTCTAGATTCCAGCTTACTTGTAAGTTTCTAAGGGTCAGGTCCTCTACATTGTGGCTGGCCTAAGTCTTAGTTCACCATAGAGCAATGTATATATTGACCTATTTTCCCCTCGACTTTCTGTGATTCCCTACATCTCACCTTTCTTTGCAGACAAGCCATTTGAAATAACCTTAACTTATTTCACGGCCAATAAGTCTTTGAAATAATGTGTATTTTTTAGAGAAATCTTCTTATATAATTACGCAGAAAATCTGACCTGCCATAGTTTTCAAAACAGCATAATTTCACTCTTCTCAATGTTGAATCTGTTGTATTACACAACCATTGAGTATTTAGCTTTATCAATGACATGTACTTTAAAAATGTTTTAGAGATCCTACCAGTCTTTGAAAACATCCTTTTTCCTTGTTTCAGTTCAAGTTTTATGTATACTTTCTGCCTTGCACCTGATTATTCCAACATCTGATGGTTGGCCTAGGGAATCTAATTCTGGTATTGATTGTTTTTGCTGCTTGTCTCCCCTTGTAGCTGATTTCTTCATTATTGTGTAAATTTAGATCATGAGCTCATGTTTAGCTAAACAGCTGACCTTGTAAGAGGCTTAGGTGTGAACGCTCGTAAGCTTCAGCAGAAAGTCCGCAAAGATTTTTTTGTGTTCCTCCAATGAGTTACCCGCGCGGACCCCTTTTTCTACAAGTGTTGGTCCACTACTCCCTCTAGAGGCTGGGACTCAGACAGGACTGCTTTGCTATCCCCGATCTGGGATAGTGGTTTTGGGCGGCCTGTGGCCTGGGCAGGAGGCACCGCACGTGTGTCCCACAACCCATCTGCCTGCGAACTTCGGTCACCTGGCAGGAAGCTATGATGCCCAGACCTATGGTTAGCTTTGCATCGAGGTGCACTGCGCGGACCGGTTCCACACACACTTCAAGTAAGAGGGCGGCCTGAGTGGAAAGGTGAGAGTTTGGGCAGCTGTGCAGACAAAGAAGGCGCACTTTGGCCTGGGCCTAAATGGTTGTGACACACGACTGGGCCTGCCGGGCTCTGAGGGCCCTGCCCTTGGCCCCCTTCTTCCCTGCCCTTTGTTCAGTCACAGCAGAGATGGCCCCACCCACTCCCTCAGTGAAGGAAGTGTTCCAACCTCCCTCAGCCCCGCCCCCTCTCCGCAGGTTACCATGGACTACAGATGCTGCATTCTGAGGCCAGGGCGTTCCGAGAATGCCAAGGGCAGACATGATGACCTTAAATGATTTCCTCTTGTGTCAATTTTGGTAAACTTTAGGAGCTAGGAAATGGTCCACTTTACAGAAATGTTCAAATTTACTGGCATTTCAGATATTCTCTGCTGTAACATTGTCCTGATTCTTTCTGTATATTCTTTACTTATGTTTTGGTTTTCCTTAATCAAAGTGTGTCTTTTAAATCTTGTCAAAGAATATTCTTTGGACTTACTACCTCAACTGAATTTTATACGTTTTCTGTGGTATTAAGTTCTGCTCATATCTTTATTTATCTTTTTTCTATGTTCTCAGGGTTTATTGTTTTGATTTTCTGATGTCAATTAAAACACTTGGTTATTCATTTTAATAAATCTTTTTACTTATAAAGATTTGAATTTTTAAAGATTCCAGCTTACTTGTAAGTTTCTAAGGGTCAGGTCCTCTACATTGTGGCTGGCCAAAGGCTTAGTTCACAATATAGCAAAGTATATATTGACCTATTTTCCCCTCGACTTTCTGTGATTTCCTACATCTCACCTTTCTTTGCAGACAAGCCATTTGAAATAAACTTAACTTATTTCACAGCCAATAACTCTTTGAAATAATGTGCATTTTTCAGAGAAATCTTCGTATATATTTAGGCAGAAAATCTGACCTGCCATAATTTTCAAAACAGCATAATTTCACTCTTCTCAATGATGAATCTGTTGTATTACACAACCTTTGAGTATTTAGCTTTATCAATGACATGTACTTTAAAAATGTTTTAGAGATCCTACCACTCTTTGAAAACATCCTTGTTCCTTGTTTCAGTTCCAGTTTTGTGGATCCTATCTGCCTTGCACCTGAATATTCCAACATCTGATGGTTGGCCTAGGGAATCTAATACTGGTATTGATTGTTTTTGCTGCTTGTCTCCCCTTGTAGCTGATTTCTTCATTATTGTGTAAATTTAGATCATCAGCTCATGTTTAGCTAAACAGCTGACCTTGTAAGAGGTTTAGGTGTGAACGCTCGTAAGCTTCAGCAGAAAGTCTGCAAAGATTTTTTTGTGTCCCTCCAATGAGTTACCCACGCGGACCCCTTTTTCTACAAGTGTTGGTCCACTACTCCTTCTAGAGGCTGGGACTCAGACAGGACTGCTTTGCTGCCCCCGATCTGGGATAGTGGCTTTGGGCGGCCTGTGGCCTGGGCAGGAGGCTCCCCACGTGTGTCCCACGACCCATCTGCCTGCGAACTTTAGTCACCTATCGGGAAGCTATGATGCCCAGACCTATGGTTAGCTTTGCAGCGAGGTGTACTGCGCGGACCGGTTCCACACACACTTCAAGTAAGAGGTCGGCCTGAGTGGAAAGGTGAGAGTTTGGGCAGCTGTGCAGACAAAGAAGGCGCACTTTGGCCTGTGCCTAAATGCATCTGACACACGACTGGGCCTGCCGGGCTCTGAGGGCCCTCCCGTTGGCCCCCTTCTCCCCTGCCCTTTGTTCAGTCACAGCAGAGATGGCCCCACCCACTCCCTCAGTGAAGGCAGTGTTCCAACCTCCCTCAGCCCCGCCCCCTCTCCGCAGGTTACCATGGACTACAGATGCTGCATTCTGAGGCCAGGGCATTCCGAGAATGCCAAGGGCAGACATGATGACCTTAAATGATTTCCCCTTGTGTCAATTTTGGTAAACTTTAGGACCTAGGAAATGGTCCACTTTACACAAACGTTCAAATTTACTGCCATTTCATATACTCTCTGCTATAACATTGTCCTGATTCTTTCTGTATATTCTTTACTTATGTTTTGGTTTTCCTTAATCAAAGTGTGTCTTTTAATCTTGTCAAAGAATATTCTTTGGACTTACTAAATCACCTGAATTTTATACGTTTTCTATTGTATTAAGTTCAGCTCATATCTTTATTTATATTTTTTCTATGTTCTCAGGTTTATTGTTTTGATATTCTGATGTCAATAAAAACACTTGGTTATTCATTTTAAAAAATCTTTTTACTTATAAAGATTTGAACTTTTCTAGATTCCAGCTTACTTGTAAGTTTCTAAGGGTCAGGTCCTCTACATTGTGGCTGGCCTAAGTCTTAGTTCACCATAGAGCAATGTATATATTGACCTATTTTCCCCTCGACTTTCTGTGATTCCCTACATCTCACCTTTCTTTGCAGACAAGCCATTTGAAATAACCTTAACTTATTTCACGGCCAATAAGTCTTTGAAATAATGTGTATTTTTTAGAGAAATCTTCTTATATAATTACGCAGAAAATCTGACCTGCCATAGTTTTCAAAACAGCATAATTTCACTCTTCTCAATGTTGAATCTGTTGTATTACACAACCATTGAGTATTTAGCTTTATCAATGACATGTACTTTAAAAATGTTTTAGAGATCCTACCAGTCTTTGAAAACATCCTTTTTCCTTGTTTCAGTTCAAGTTTTATGTATACTTTCTGCCTTGCACCTGATTATTCCAACATCTGATGGTTGGCCTAGGGAATCTAATTCTGGTATTGATTGTTTTTGCTGCTTGTCTCCCCTTGTAGCTGATTTCTTCATTATTGTGTAAATTTAGATCATGAGCTCATGTTTAGCTAAACAGCTGACCTTGTAAGAGGCTTAGGTGTGAACGCTCGTAAGCTTCAGCAGAAAGTCCGCAAAGATTTTTTTGTGTTCCTCCAATGAGTTACCCGCGCGGACCCCTTTTTCTACAAGTGTTGGTCCACTACTCCCTCTAGAGGCTGGGACTCAGACAGGACTGCTTTGCTATCCCCGATCTGGGATAGTGGTTTTGGGCGGCCTGTGGCCTGGGCAGGAGGCACCGCACGTGTGTCCCACAACCCATCTGCCTGCGAACTTCGGTCACCTGGCAGGAAGCTATGATGCCCAGACCTATGGTTAGCTTTGCATCGAGGTGCACTGCGCGGACCGGTTCCACACACACTTCAAGTAAGAGGGCGGCCTGAGTGGAAAGGTGAGAGTTTGGGCAGCTGTGCAGACAAAGAAGGCGCACTTTGGCCTGGGCCTAAATGGTTGTGACACACGACTGGGCCTGCCGGGCTCTGAGGGCCCTGCCCTTGGCCCCCTTCTTCCCTGCCCTTTGTTCAGTCACAGCAGAGATGGCCCCACCCACTCCCTCAGTGAAGGAAGTGTTCCAACCTCCCTCAGCCCCGCCCCCTCTCCGCAGGTTACCATGGACTACAGATGCTGCATTCTGAGGCCAGGGCGTTCCGAGAATGCCAAGGGCAGACATGATGACCTTAAATGATTTCCTCTTGTGTCAATTTTGGTAAACTTTAGGAGCTAGGAAATGGTCCACTTTACAGAAATGTTCAAATTTACTGGCATTTCAGATATTCTCTGCTGTAACATTGTCCTGATTCTTTCTGTATATTCTTTACTTATGTTTTGGTTTTCCTTAATCAAAGTGTGTCTTTTAAATCTTGTCAAAGAATATTCTTTGGACTTACTACCTCAACTGAATTTTATACGTTTTCTGTGGTATTAAGTTCTGCTCATATCTTTATTTATCTTTTTTCTATGTTCTCAGGGTTTATTGTTTTGATTTTCTGATGTCAATTAAAACACTTGGTTATTCATTTTAATAAATCTTTTTACTTATAAAGATTTGAATTTTTAAAGATTCCAGCTTACTTGTAAGTTTCTAAGGGTCAGGTCCTCTACATTGTGGCTGGCCAAAGGCTTAGTTCACAATATAGCAAAGTATATATTGACCTATTTTCCCCTCGACTTTCTGTGATTTCCTACATCTCACCTTTCTTTGCAGACAAGCCATTTGAAATAAACTTAACTTATTTCACAGCCAATAACTCTTTGAAATAATGTGCATTTTTCAGAGAAATCTTCGTATATATTTAGGCAGAAAATCTGACCTGCCATAATTTTCAAAACAGCATAATTTCACTCTTCTCAATGATGAATCTGTTGTATTACACAACCTTTGAGTATTTAGCTTTATCAATGACATGTACTTTAAAAATGTTTTAGAGATCCTACCAGTCTTTGAAAACATCCTTGTTCCTTGTTTCAGTTCCAGTTTTGTGGATCCTATCTGCCTTGCACCTGAATATTCCAACATCTGATGGTTGGCCTAGGGAATCTAATACTGGTATTGATTGTTTTTGCTGCTTGTCTCCCCTTGTAGCTGATTTCTTCATTATTGTGTAAATTTAGATCATCAGCTCATGTTTAGCTAAACAGCTGACCTTGTAAGAGGTTTAGGTGTGAACGCTCGTAAGCTTCAGCAGAAAGTCTGCAAAGATTTTTTTGTGTCCCTCCAATGAGTTACCCACGCGGACCCCTTTTTCTACAAGTGTTGGTCCACTACTCCTTCTAGAGGCTGGGACTCAGACAGGACTGCTTTGCTGCCCCCGATCTGGGATAGTGGCTTTGGGCGGCCTGTGGCCTGGGCAGGAGGCTCCCCACGTGTGTCCCACGACCCATCTGCCTGCGAACTTTAGTCACCTGGCAGGAAGATATGATGCCCAGACCTATGGTTAGCTTTGCAGCGAGGTGTACTGCGCGGACCGGTTCCACACACACTTCAAGTAAGAGGTCGGCCTGAGTGGAAAGGTGAGAGTTTGGGCAGCTGTGCAGACAAAGAAGGCGCACTTTGGCATGTGCCTAAATGCATCTGACACACGACTGGGCCTGCCGGGCTCTGAGGGCCCTGCCGTTGGCCCCCTTCTCCCCTGCCTTTGTTCAGTAACAGCAGAGATGGCCCCACCCACTCCCTCAGTGAAGGAAGTGTTCCAACCTCCCTCAGCCCCGCCACCTCTCCGCAGGTTACCATGGACTACAGATGCTGCATTCTGAGGCCAGGGCATTCCGAGAATGCCAAGGGCAGACATGATGACCTTAAATGATTTCCCCTTGTGTCAATTTTGGTAAAGTTTAGGAGCTAGGAAATGGTCCACTTTACAGAAATGTTCAAATTTACTGGCATTTCAGATATTCTCTGCTATAACATTGTCCTGATTCTTTCTGTATATTCTTTACTTATGTTTTGGTTTTCCTTAATCAAAGTGTGTCTTTTAATCTTGTCAAAGAATATTCTTTGGACTTACTACATCACCTGAATTTTATATGTTTTCTATTGTATTAAGTTCTGCTCATATCTTTATTTATATTTTTTCTATGTTCTCAGGTTTCTTGTTTTGATATTCTGATGTCAATTAAAACACTTGGTTATTCATTTTAAAAAATCTTTTTACTTATAAAGATTTGAACTTTTCACGATTCCAGCTTACTTGTAAGTTTCTAAAGGTCAGGTCCTCTACATTGTGGCTGGCCTAAGTCTTAGTTCACCATATAGCAATGTGTATATTGATCTATTTTCCCCTCGACTTTCTGTGATTCCCTACATCTCACCTTTCTTTGCACTCAAGCCATGTGAAATACCCTTAACTTATTTCACAGCCAATAAGTCTTTGAAATAATGTGCATTTTTTAGAGAAATCTTCTTATATAATTAGGCAGAAAATCTGACCTGCCATAGTTTTCAAAACAGCATAATTTCACTCTTCTCAATGATGAATCTGTTGTATTACACAACCATTGAGTATTTAGCTTTATCAATGACATGTACTTTAAAAATGTTTTAGAGATCCTACCAGTCTTTGAAAACATCCTTGTTCCTTGTTTCAGTTCCAGTTTTGTGTATACTTTGTGCCTTGAACCTGATTATTCAACATCTAATGGTTGGCCTAAGGAATCTAATTCTTGTATTGATTGTTTTTGCTGCTTGTCTCCCCTTGTAGCTGATTTCTTCATTATTGTGTAAATTTAGATCATGAGCTCATGTTTAGCTAAACAGCTGACCTTGTAAGAGGCTTAGGTGTGAACGCTCGTAAGCTTCAGCAGAAAGTCGGCTAAGATTTTTTTGTGTCCCTCCAATGAGTTACCCACGCGGACACCTTTTTCTACAAGTGTTGGTCCACTACTCCTTCTAGAGGCTGGGACTCAGACAGGACTCCTTTGCTACCCCCGATCTGGGATAGTGGTTTTGGGCGGCCTGTGGCCTGGGCAGGAGGCACCGCACGTGTGTCCCACAACCCATCTGCCTGCGAACTTCGGTCACCTGGCAGGAAGCTATGATGCCCAGACCTATGGTTAGCTTTGCATCGAGGTGCACTGCGCGGACCGGTTCCAGACACACTTCAAGTAAGAGGGCGGCCTGAGTGGAAAGGTGAGAGTTTGGGCAGCTGTGCAGACAAAGAAGGCGCACTTTGGCATGGGCCTAAATGCTTGTGACACACGACTGGGCCTGCCGGGCTCTGAGGGCCCTGCCCTTGGCCCCCTTCTCCCCTGCCCTTTGTTCAGTCACAGCAGAGATGGCCCCACCCACTCCCTCAGTGAAGGAAGTGTTCCAACCTCCCTCAGCCCCGCCCCCTCTCCGCAGGTTACCATGGACTACAGATGCTGCATTCTGAGGCCAGGGCGTTCCGAGAATGCCAAGGGCAGACATGATGACCTTAAATGATTTCCTCTTGTGTCAATTTTGGTAAACTTTAGGAGCTAGGAAATGGTCCACTTTACAGAAATGTTCAAATTTACTGGCATTTCAGATATTCTCTGCTATAACATTGTCCTGATTCTTTCTGTATATTCTTTACTTATGTTTTGGTTTTCCTTAATCAAAGTGTGTCTTTTAAATCTTGTCAAAGAATATTCTTTGGACTTACTACCTCAACTGAATTTTATACGTTTTCTGTGGTATTAAGTTCTGCTCATATCTTTATTTATCTTTTTTCTATGTTCTCAGGGTTTATTGTTTTGATTTTCTGATGTCAATTAAAACACTTGGTTATTCATTTTAATAAATCTTTTTACTTATAAAGATTTGAATTTTTAAAGATTCCAGCTTACTTGTAAGTTTCTAAGGGTCAGGTCCTCTACATTGTGGCTGGCCAAAGGCTTAGTTCACAATATAGCAAAGTATATATTGACCTATTTTCCCCTCGACTTTCTGTGATTTCCTACATCTCACCTTTCTTTGCAGACAAGCCATTTGAAATAAACTTAACTTATTTCACAGCCAATAACTCTTTGAAATAATGTGCATTTTTCAGAGAAATCTTCGTATATATTTAGGCAGAAAATCTGACCTGCCATAATTTTCAAAACAGCATAATTTCACTCTTCTCAATGATGAATCTGTTGTATTACACAACCTTTGAGTATTTAGCTTTATCAATGACATGTACTTTAAAAATGTTTTAGAGATCCTACCAGTCTTTGAAAACATCCTTGTTCCTTGTTTCAGTTCCAGTTTTGTGGATCCTATCTGCCTTGCACCTGAATATTCCAACATCTGATGGTTGGCCTAGGGAATCTAATACTGGTATTGATTGTTTTTGCTGTTTGTCTCCCCTTGTAGCTGATTTCTTCATTATTGTGTAAATTTAGATCATCAGCTCATGTTTAGCTAAACAGCTGACCTTGTAAGAGGTTTAGGTGTGAACGCTCGTAAGCTTCAGCAGAAAGTCTGCAAAGATTTTTTTGTGTCCCTCCAATGAGTTACCCACGCGGACCCCTTTTTCTACAAGTGTTGGTCCACTACTCCTTCTAGAGGCTGGGACTCAGACAGGACTGCTTTGCTGCCCCCGATCTGGGATAGTGGCTTTGGGCGGCCTGTGGCCTGGGCAGGAGGCTCCCCACGTGTGTCCCACGACCCATCTGCCTGCGAACTTTAGTCACCTGGCGGGAAGCTATGATGCCCAGACCTATGGTTAGCTTTGCAGCGAGGTGTACTGCGCGGACCGGTTCCACACACACTTCAAGTAAGAGGTCGGCCTGAGTGGAAAGGTGAGAGTTTGGGCAGCTGTGCAGACAAAGAAGGCGCACTTTGGCCTGTGCCTAAATGCATCTGACACACGACTGGGCCTGCCGGGCTCTGAGGGCCCTGCCGTTGGCCCCCTTCTCCCCTGCCCTTTGTTCAGTCACAGCAGAAATGGCCCCACCCACTCCCTCAGTGAAGGCAGTGTTCCAACCTCCCTCAGCCCCGCCCCCTCTCCGCAGGTTACCATGGACTACAGATGCTGCATTCTGAGGCCAGGGCATTCCGAGAATGCCAAGGGCAGACATGATGACCTTAAATGATTTCCCCTTGTGTCAATTTTGGTAAACTTTAGGACCTAGGAAATGGTCCACTTTACACAAACGTTCAAATTTACTGCCATTTCATATACTCTCTGCTATAACATTGTCCTGATTCTTTCTGTATATTCTTTACTTATGTTTTGGTTTTCCTTAATCAAAGTGTGTCTTTTAATCTTGTCAAAGAATATTCTTTGGACTTACTAAATCACCTGAATTTTATACGTTTTCTATTGTATTAAGTTCAGCTCATATCTTTATTTATATTTTTTCTATGTTCTCAGGTTTATTGTTTTGATATTCTGATGTCAATAAAAACACTTGGTTATTCATTTTAAAAAATCTTTTTACTTATAAAGATTTGAACTTTTCTAGATTCCAGCTTACTTGTAAGTTTCTAAGGGTCAGGTCCTCTACATTGTGGCTGGCCTAAGTCTTAGTTCACCATAGAGCAATGTATATATTGACCTATTTTCCCCTCGACTTTCTGTGATTCCCTACATCTCACCTTTCTTTGCAGACAAGCCATTTGAAATAACCTTAACTTATTTCACGGCCAATAAGTCTTTGAAATAATGTGTATTTTTTAGAGAAATCTTCTTATATAATTAGGCAGAAAATCTGACCTGCCATAGTTTTCAAAACAGCATAATTTCACTCTTCTCAATGATGAATCTGTTGTATTACACAACCATTGAGTATTTAGCTTTATCAATGACATGTACTTTAAAAATGTTTTAGAGATCCTACCAGTCTTTGAAAACATCCTTTTTCCTTGTTTCAGTTCAAGTTTTATGTATACTTTCTGCCTTGCACCTGATTATTCCAACATCTGATGGTTGGCCTAGGGAATCTAATTCTGGTATTGATTGTTTTTGCTGCTTGTCTCCCCTTGTACCTGATTTCTTCATTATTGTGTAAATTTAGATCATGAGCTCATGTTTAGCTAAACAGCTGACCTTGTAAGAGGCTTAGGTGTGAACGCTCGTAAGCTTCAGCAGAAAGTCCGCAAAGATTTTTTTGTGTTCCTCCAATGAGTTACCCGCGCGGACCCCTTTTTCTACAAGTGTTGGTCCACTACTCCCTCTAGAGGCTGGGACTCAGACAGGACTGCTTTGCTACCCCCGATCTGGGATAGTGGTTTTGGGCGGCCTGTGGCCTGGGCAGGAGGCACCGCACGTGTGTCCCACAACCCATCTGCCTGCGAACTTCGGTCACCTGGCAGGAAGCTATGATGCCCAGACCTATGGTTAGCTTTGCATCGAGGTGCACTGCGCGGACCGGTTCCACACACACTTCAAGTAAGAGGGCGGCCTGAGTGGAAAGGTGAGAGTTTGGGCAGCTGTGCAGACAAAGAAGGCGCACTTTGGCCTGGGCCTAAAAGCTTGTGACACACGACTGGGCCTGCCGGGCTCTGAGGGCCCTGCCCTTGGCCCCCTTCTCCCCTGCCCTTTGTTCAGTCACAGCAGAGATGGCCCCACCCACTCCCTCAGTGAAGGAAGTGTTCCAACCTCCCTCAGCCCCGCCCCCTCTCCGCAGGTTACCATGGACTACAGATGCTGCATTCTGAGGCCAGGGCGTTCCGAGAATGCCAAGGGCAGACATGATGACCTTAAATGATTTCCTCTTGTGTCAATTTTGGTAAAGTTTAGGAGCTAGGAAATGGTCCACTTTACAGAAATGTTCAAATTTACTGGCATTTCAGATATTCTCTGCTATAACATTGTCCTGATTCTTTCTGTATATTCTTTACTTATGTTTTGGTTTTCCTTAATCAAAGTGTGTCTTTTAAATCTTGTCAAAGAATATTCTTTGGACTTACTACCTCAACTGAATTTTATACGTTTTCTGTGGTATTAAGTTCTGCTCATATCTTTATTTATCTTTTTTCTATGTTCTCAGGGTTTATTGTTTTGATTTTCTGATGTCAATTAAAACACTTGGTTATTCATTTTAATAAATATTTTTACTTATAAAGATTTGAATTTTTAAAGATTCCAGCTTACTTGTAAGTTTCTAAGGGTCAGGTCCTCTACATTGTGGCTGGCCAAAGGCTTAGTTCACAATATAGCAAAGTATATATTGACCTATTTTCCCCTCGACTTTCTGTGATTTCCTACATCTCACCTTTCTTTGCAGACAAGCCATTTGAAATAAACTTAACTTATTTCACAGCCAATAACTCTTTGAAATAATGTGCATTTTTCAGAGAAATCTTCGTATATATTTAGGCAGAAAATCTGACCTGCCATAATTTTCAAAACAGCATAATTTCACTCTTCTCAATGATGAATCTGTTGTATTACACAACCTTTGAGTATTTAGCTTTATCAATGACATGTACTTTAAAAATGTTTTAGAGATCCTACCAGTCTTTGAAAATATCCTTGTTCCTTGTTTCAGTTCCAGTTTTGTGGATCCTATCTGCCTTGCACCTGAATATTCCAACATCTGATGGTTGGCCTAGGGAATCTAATACTGGTATTGATTGTTTTTGCTGCTTGTCTCCCCTTGTAGCTGATTTCTTCATTATTGTGTAAATTTAGATCATCAGCTCATGTTTAGCTAAACAGCTGACCTTGTAAGAGGTTTAGGTGTGAACGCTCGTAAGCTTCAGCAGAAAGTCTGCAAAGATTTTTTTGTGTCCCTCCAATGAGTTACCCACGCGGACCCCTTTTTCTACAAGTGTTGGTCCACTACTCCTTCTAGAGGCTGGGACTCAGACAGGACTGCTTTGCTGCCCCCGATCTGGGATAGTGGCTTTGGGCGGCCTGTGGCCTGGGCAGGAGGCTCCCCACGTGTGTCCCACGACCCATCTGCCTGCGAACTTTAGTCACCTGGAAGGAAGCTATGATGCCCAGACCTATGGTTAGCTTTGCAGCGAGGTGTACTGCGCGGACCGGTTCCACACACCCTTCAAGTAAGAGGTCGGCCTGAGTGGAAAGGTGAGAGTTTGGGCAGCTGTGCAGACAAAGAAGGCGCACTTTGGCCTGTGCCTAAATGCATCTGACACACGACTGGGCCTGCCGGGCTCTGAGGGCCCTGCCGTTGGCCCCCTTCTCCCCTGCCTTTGTTCAGTAACAGCAGAGATGGCCCCACCCACTCCCTCATGGAAGGCAGTGTTCCAACCTCCCTCAGCCCCGCCACCTCTCCGCAGGTTACCATGGACTACAGATGCTGCATTCTGAGGCCAGGGCATTCCGAGAATGCCAAGGGCAGACATGATGACCTTAAATGATTTCCCCTTGTGTCAATTTTGGTAAAGTTTAGGAGCTAGGGAATGGTCCACTTTACAGAAATGTTCAAATTTACTGGCATTTCAGATATTCTCTGCTATAACATTGTCCTGATTCTTTCTGTATATTCTTTACTTATGTTTTGGTTTTCCTTAATCAAAGTGTGTCTTTTAATCTTGTCAAAGAATATTCTTTGGACTTACTACATCACCTGAATTTTATATGTTTTCTATTGTATTAAGTTCTGCTCATATCTTTATTTATATTTTTTCTATGTTCTCAGGTTTCTTGTTTTGATATTCTGATGTCAATTAAAACACTTGGTTATTCATTTTAAAAAATCATTTTACTTATAAAGATTTGAACTTTTCTAGATTCCAGCTTACTTGTAAGTTTCTAAGGGTCAGGTCCTCTACATTGTGGCTGGCCTAAGTCTTAGTTCACCATATAGCAATGTATATATTGACCTATTTTCCCCTCGACTTTCTGTGATTCCCTACATCTCACCTTTCTTTGCAGACAAGCCATTTGAAATAACCTTAACTTATTTCACGGCCAATAAGTCTTTGAAATAATGTGTATTTTTTAGAGAAATCTTCTTATATAATTAGGCAGAAAATCTGACCTGCCATAGTTTTCAAAACAGCATAATTTCACTCTTCTCAATGTTGAATCTGTTGTATTACACAACCATTGAGTATTTAGCTTTATCAACGACATGTACTTTAAAAATGTTTTAGAGATCCTACCAGTCTTTGAAAACATCCTTTTTCCTTGTTTCAGTTCAAGTTTTATGTATACTTTCTGCCTTGCACCTGATTATTCCAACATCTGATGGTTGGCCTAGGGAATCTAATTCTGGTATTGATTGTTTTTGCTGCTTGTCTCCCCTTGTAGCTGATTTCTTCATTATTGTGTAAATTTAGATCATGAGCTCATGTTTAGCTAAACAGCTGACCTTGTAAGAGGCTTAGGTGTGAACGCTCGTAAGCTTCAGCAGAAAGTCCGCAAAGATTTTTTTGTGTTCCTCCAATGAGTTACCCGCGCGGACCCCTTTTTCTACAAGTGTTGGTCCACTACTCCCTCTAGAGGCTGGGACTCAGACAGGACTGCTTTGCTGCCCCCGATCTGGGATAGTGGCTTTGGGCGGCCTGTGGCCTGGGCAGGAGTCTCCCCACGTGTGTCCCACGACCCATCTGCCTGCGAACTTCGGTCACCTGGCAGGAAGCTATGATGCCCAGACCTATGGTTAGCTTTGCATCGAGGTGTACTGCGCGGACCGGTTCCACACACACTTCAAGTAAGAGGGCGGCCTGAGTGGAAAGGTGAGAGTTTGGGCAGCTGTGCAGACCAAGAAGGCGCATTTTGGCCTGGGCCTAAATGCTTGTGACACACGACTGGGCCTGCCGGGCTCTGAGGGCCCTGCCGTGGGCCCCCTTCTCCCCTGCCCTTTGTTCAGTCACAGCAGAGATGGCCCCACACACTCCCTCAGTGAAGGCAGTGTTCCAACCTCCCTCAGCCCCGCCCCCTCTCCGCAGGTAACCATGGACAACAGATGCTGCATTCTGAGGCCAGGGCGTTCCGAGAATGCCAAGGGCAGACATGATGACCTTAAATGATTTCCTCTTGTGTCAATTTTGGTAAAGTTTAGGAGCTAGGAAATGGTCCACTTTACAGAAATGTTCAAATTTACTGGCATTTCAGATATTCTCTGCTATAACATTGTCCTGATTCTTTCTGTATATTCTTTACTTATGTTTTGGTTTTCCTTAATCAAAGTGTGTCTTTTAAATCTTGTCAAAGAATATTCTTTGGACTTACTACCTCAACTGAATTTTATACGTTTTCTGTGGTATTAAGTTCTGCTCATATCTTTATTTATCTTTTTTCTATGTTCTCAGGGTTTATTGTTTTGATCTTCTGATGTCAATTAAAACACTTGGTTATTCATTTTAATAAATCTTTTTACTTATAAAGATTTGAATTTTTAAAGATTCCAGCTTACTTGTAAATTTCTAAGGGTCAGGTCCTCTACATTGTGGCTGGCCCAAGGCCTAGTTCACAATATAGCAAAGTATATATTGACCTATTTTCCCCGCGACTTTCTGTGATTTCCAACATCTCACCTTTCTTTGCAGACAAGCCATTTGAAATAACCTTAACTTATTTCACAGCCATTAAGTCTTTGAAATAATGTGCATTTTTCAGAGAAATCTTCTTATATATTTAGGCAGAAAATCTGACCTGCCATAGTTTTCAAAACAGCATAATTTCACCCTTCTCAATGATGAATCTGTTGTAATACACAACCTTTGAGGATTTAGCTTTATCAATGACATGTACTTTAAAAATGTTTTAGAGATCCTACCAGTCTTTGAAAACATCCTTGTTCCTTGTTTCAGTTCCAGTTTTATGTATATTTTCTGCCTTGCACCTGATTATTCCAACGTCTGATCGATGGCTAAGGGAATCTAATTCTGGTATTGATTGTTTTTGCTGCTTGTCTCCCCTTGTAGCTGATTTCTTCATTATTGTGTAAATTTAGATCATGAGCTCATGTTTAGCTAAACAGCTGACCTTGTAAGAGGCTTAGGTGTGAACGCTCGTAAGCTTCAGCAGAAAGTCGGCAAAGATTTTTTTGTGTCCCTCCAATGAGTTACCCGCGCGGACACCTTTTTCTACAAGTGTTGGTCCACTACTCCCTCTAGAGGCTGGGACTCAGAAAGGACTGCTTTGCTACCCCCGATCTGGGATAGTGGTTTTGGGCGGCCTGTGGCCTGGGCAGGAGGCACCGCACGTGTGTCCCACAACCCATCTGCCTGCGAACTTCGGTCACCTGGCAGGAAGCTATGATGCCCAGATCTATGGTTAGCTTTGCATCGAGGTGCACTGCGCGGACCGGTTCCACACACACTTCAAGTAAGAGGGCGGCCTGAGTGGAAAGGTGAGAGTTTGGGCAGCTGTGCAGACAAAGAAGGCGCACTTTGGCCTGGGCCTAAATGCTTGTGACACACGACTGGGCCTGCCGGGCTCTGAGGGCCCTGCCCTTGGCCCCCTTCTCCCCTGCCCTTTGTTCAGTCACAGCAGAGATGGCCGCAGCCACTCCCTCAGTGAAGGAAGTGTTCCAACCTCCCTCAGCCCCGCCCCCTCTCCGCAGGTTACCATGGACTACAGATGCTGCATTCTGAGGCCAGGGCGTTCCGAGAATGCCAAGGGCAGACATGATGACCTTAAATGATTTCCTCTTGTGTCAATTTTGGTAAAGTTTAGGAGCTAGGAAATGGTCCACTTTACAGAAATGTTCAAATTTACTGGCATTTCAGATATTCTCTGCTATAACATTGTCCTGATTCTTTCTGTATATTCTTTACTTATGTTTTGGTTTTCCTTAATCAAAGTGTGTCTTTTAAATCTTGTCAAAGAATATTCTTTGGACTTACTACCTCAACTGAATTTTATACGTTTTCTGTGGTATTAAGTTCTGCTCATATCTTTATTTATCTTTTTTCTATGTTCTCAGGGTTTATTGTTTTGATCTTCTGATGTCAATTAAAACACTTGGTTATTCATTTTAATAAATCTTTTTACTTATAAAGATTTGAATTTTTAAAGATTCCAGCTTACTTGTAAATTTCTAAGGGTCAGGTCCTCTACATTGTGGCTGGCCCAAGGCCTAGTTCACAATATAGCAAAGTATATATTGACCTATTTTCCCCGCGACTTTCTGTGATTTCCTACATCTCACCTTTCTTTGCAGACAAGCCATTTGAAATAACCTTAACTTATTTCACAGCCATTAAGTCTTTGAAATAATGTGCATTTTTCAGAGAAATCTTCTTATATATTTAGGCAGAAAATCTGACCTGCCATAGTTTTCAAAACAGCATAATTTCACCCTTCTCAATGATGAATCTGTTGTAATACACAACCTTTGAGGATTTAGCTTATCAATGACATGTACTTTAAAAATGTTTTAGAGATCCTACCAGTCTTTGAAAACATCCTTGTTCCGTGTTTCAGTTCCAGTTTTATGTATATTTTCTGCCTTGCACCTGATTATTCCAACGTCTGATCGATGGCTAAGGGAATCTAATTCTGGTATTGATTGTTTTTGCTGCTTGTCTCCCCTTGTAGCTGATTTCTTCATTATTGTGTAAATTTAGATCATGAGCTCATGTTTAGCTAAACAGCTGACCTTGTAAGAGGCTTAGGTGTGAACGCTCGTAAGCTTCAGCAGAAAGTCGGCAAAGATTTTTTTGTGTCCCTCCAATGAGTTACCCGCGCGGACACCTTTTTCTACAAGTGTTGGTCCACTACTCCCTCTAGAGGCTGGGACTCAGACAGGACTGCTTTGCTACCCCCGATCTGGGATAGTGGTTTTGGGCGGCCTGTGGCCTGGGCAGGAGGCACCGCACGTGTGTCCCACAACCCATCTGCCTGCGAACTACGGTCACCTGGCAGGAAGCTATGATGCCCAGACCTATGGTTAGCTTTGCATCGAGGTGCACTGCGCGGACCGGTTCCACACACACTTCAAGTAAGAGGGCGGCCTGAGTGGAAAGGTGAGAGTTTGGGCAGCTGTGCAGACAAAGAAGGCGCACTTTGGCCTGGGCCTAAATGCATCTGACACACGACTGGGCCTGCCGGGCTCTGAGGGCCCTGCCATTGGCCCCCTTCTCCCCTGCCATTTGTTCAGTCACAGCAGAGATGGCCCCACCCACTCCCTCAGTGAAGGAAGTGTTCCAACCTCCCTCAGCCCCGCCCCCTCTCCGCAGGTTACCATGGACTACAGATGCTGCATTCTGAGGCCAGGGCGTTCCGAGAATGCCAAGGCAGATATGATGACCTTAAATGATTTCCTCTTGTGTCAATTTTGGTAAACTTTAGGAGCTAGGAAATGGTCCACTTTACAGAAATGTTCAAATTTACTGGCATTTCAGATATTCTCTGCTATAACATTGTCCTGATTCTTTCTGTATATTCTTTACTTATGTTTTGGTTTTCCTTAATCAAAGTGTGTCTTTTAAATCTTGTCAAAGAATATTCTTTGGACTTACTTCCTCAACTGAATTTTATACGTTTTCTGTGGTATTAAGTTCTGCTCATATCTTTATTTATATTTTTTCTATGTTCTCAGGTTTATTGTTTTGATATTCTGATGTCAATAAAAACACTTGGTTATTCATTTTAAAAAATCTTTTTACTTATAAAGATTTGAACTTTTAAAGATTCCAGCTCACTTTTAAGTTTCTAAGGGTCAGGTCCTCTACATTGTGGCTGGCCTAAGGCTTAGTTCACCATATAGCAATGTATATATTGACATTTTCCCCTCGACTTTCTGTGATTCCCTACATCTCACCTTTCTTTGCAGACAAGCCATTTGAAATACACTTAACTTATTTCACAGCCAATAAGTCTTTGAAATAATGTCTATTTTTTAGAGAAATCTTCGTATATAATTAGGCAGAAAATCTCACCTGCCATAGTTTTCAAAACAGCATAATTTCACTCTTCTCAATGCTTAATTTGTGGTATTAAACAACCTTTGAGTATTTAGGTATATCAACGACATGTACTTTAAAAATGATTTAGAGATCCTTCCAGCCTTTGAAAACCTCCTTGTTCCTTGTTTCAGTTCCAGTTTTATGTATATTTTCTGCCTTGCACCTGATTATTCCAACATCAGATGGATGGCCTAGGGAATCTCATTCTGGTATTGATTGTTTTTGCTGATTGTCTCCCTTTGTAGCTGATTTCTTCAATATTGTGTAAATTTAGATCATGAGCTCATGTTTAACTAAACAGCTGACCTTGTAAGAGGCTTAGGTGTGAATGCTGGTAAGCTTCAGCAGAAAGTCGGCAAAGATTTATTTGTGTCCCTCCAATGAGTTGCCCGCAAGGACCCCGTTTTCTACAAGTGTTGGTCCAATACTCCTTCGAGAGGCAGTGGACTCAGACATGGCTGCTTTTCAGCCTTCGATCTGGGGCAGGGCCAGTGGACGGCCTGTGGCCCGGGCAAGAGCCTCTCCGCATGTGTCCCAGGGACCCATTTGCCTGCGAACTTCGGTCACCTGGCAGGAAGCTACGATGCCCTGACCTATGGTGAGCTGTGCAGCGAGGAGTACTGCGCGGACAAGTTCCAAACACACTTCAAATAAGAGGGCGGCCTGAGTGGAAAGGTGAGAGTTTGGGCAGCTGTGCAGACAAAGAAGGCGCCCTTTGGCCTGGGCCTAAATGCTTGTGACACACCACTGGGTCTGCCGGGCTCTGAGGGCCCTGCCCTGGGCCCCCTGCTCCCCTGCTCTTTGTTCAGTCACAGCAGAGATGGCCACACCCACTCCCTCAGTGAGGGCAGTGTTCCAGCCTCCCTCAGCCCCGCCCACTCTCCGCAGTTTACCATGGACTACAGATGCTGCATTCTGAGGCCAGGGCGTTCCGAGAATGCCAAGGGCAGACATGATGACCTTAAATGATTTCCTCTTGTGTCAGTTTTGGTAAACTGTAGGAGCTAGAAAATGGTCCACTTGACAGAAATGTTCAAATTTACTGGCATTTCATATATTCTCTGCTATAACATTGTCCTGATTCTTTCTATATATTCTTTAATTATGTTTGTGTTTTCCTTAATCAAAGTGTGTCTTTTAAATCTTTTCAAAGAATATTCTTTGGACTTACTACCTCACCTGAATTTTATACGTTTTCTGTGGTATTAAGTTCTGCTCATATCTTTATTTATCTTTTTTCTATGTTCTCAGGGTTTATTGTTTTGATCTTCTGATGTCAATTAAAACACTTGGTTATTCATTTTAATAAATCTTTTTACTTATAAAGATTTGAATTTTTAAAGATTCCAGCTTACTTGTAAATTTCTAAGGGTCAGGTCCTCTACATTGTGGCTGGCCCAAGGCCTAGTTCACAATATAGCAAAGTATATATTGACCTATTTTCCCCGCGACTTTCTGTGATTTCCTACATCTCACCTTTCTTTGCAGACAAGCCATTTGAAATAACCTTAACTTATTTCACAGCCATTAAGTCTTTGAAATAATGTGCATTTTTCAGAGAAATCTTCTTATATATTTAGGCAGAAAATCTGACCTGCCATAGTTTTCAAAACAGCATAATTTCACCCTTCTCAATGATGAATCTGTTGTAATACACAACCTTTGAGGATTTAGCTTTATCAATGACATGTACTTTAAAAATGTTTTAGAGATCCTACCAGTCTTTGAAAACATCCTTGTTCCTTGTTTCAGTTCCAGTTTTATGTATATTTTCTGCCTTGCACCTGATTATTCCAACGTCTGATCGATGGCTAAGGGAATCTAATTCTGGTATTGATTGTTTTTGCTGCTTGTCTCCCCTTGTAGCTGATTTCTTCATTATTGTGTAAATTTAGATCATGAGCTCATGTTTAGCTAAACAGCTGACCTTGTAAGAGGCTTAGGTGTGAACGCTCGTAAGCTTCAGCAGAAAGTCGGCAAAGATTTTTTTGTGTCCCTCCAATGAGTTACCCGCGCGGACACCTTTTTCTACAAGTGTTGGTCCACTACTCCCTCTAGAGGCTGGGACTCAGAAAGGACTGCTTTGCTACCCCCGATCTGGGATAGTGGTTTTGGGCGGCCTGTGGCCTGGGCAGGAGGCACCGCACGTGTGTCCCACAACCCATCTGCCTGCGAACTTCGGTCACCTGGCAGGAAGCTATGATGCCCAGATCTATGGTTAGCTTTGCATCGAGGTGCACTGCGCGGACCGGTTCCACACACACTTCAAGTAAGAGGGCGGCCTGAGTGGAAAGGTGAGAGTTTGGGCAGCTGTGCAGACAAAGAAGGCGCACTTTGGCCTGGGCCTAAATGCTTGTGACACACGACTGGGCCTGCCGGGCTCTGAGGGCCCTGCCCTTGGCCCCCTTCTCCCCTGCCCTTTGTTCAGTCACAGCAGAGATGGCCGCAGCCACTCCCTCAGTGAAGGAAGTGTTCCAACCTCCCTCAGCCCCGCCCCCTCTCCGCAGGTTACCATGGACTACAGATGCTGCATTCTGAGGCCAGGGCGTTCCGAGAATGCCAAGGGCAGACATGATGACCTTAAATGATTTCCTCTTGTGTCAATTTTGGTAAAGTTTAGGAGCTAGGAAATGGTCCACTTTACAGAAATGTTCAAATTTACTGGCATTTCAGATATTCTCTGCTATAACATTGTCCTGATTCTTTCTGTATATTCTTTACTTATGTTTTGGTTTTCCTTAATCAAAGTGTGTCTTTTAAATCTTGTCAAAGAATATTCTTTGGACTTACTACCTCAACTGAATTTTATACGTTTTCTGTGGTATTAAGTTCTGCTCATATCTTTATTTATCTTTTTTCTATGTTCTCAGGGTTTATTGTTTTGATCTTCTGATGTCAATTAAAACACTTGGTTATTCATTTTAATAAATCTTTTTACTTATAAAGATTTGAATTTTTAAAGATTCCAGCTTACTTGTAAATTTCTAAGGGTCAGGTCCTCTACATTGTGGCTGGCCCAAGGCCTAGTTCACAATATAGCAAAGTATATATTGACCTATTTTCCCCGCGACTTTCTGTGATTTCCTACATCTCACCTTTCTTTGCAGACAAGCCATTTGAAATAACCTTAACTTATTTCACAGCCATTAAGTCTTTGAAATAATGTGCATTTTTCAGAGAAATCTTCTTATATATTTAGGCAGAAAATCTGACCTGCCATAGTTTTCAAAACAGCATAATTTCACCCTTCTCAATGATGAATCTGTTGTAATACACAACCTTTGAGGATTTAGCTTTATCAATGACATGTACTTTAAAAATGTTTTAGAGATCCTACCAGTCTTTGAAAACATCCTTGTTCCGTGTTTCAGTTCCAGTTTTATGTATATTTTCTGCCTTGCACCTGATTATTCCAACGTCTGATCGATGGCTAAGGGAATCTAATTCTGGTATTGATTGTTTTTGCTGCTTGTCTCCCCTTGTAGCTGATTTCTTCATTATTGTGTAAATTTAGATCATGAGCTCATGTTTAGCTAAACAGCTGACCTTGTAAGAGGCTTAGGTGTGAACGCTCGTAAGCTTCAGCAGAAAGTCGGCAAAGATTTTTTTGTGTCCCTCCAATGAGTTACCCGCGCGGACACCTTTTTCTACAAGTGTTGGTCCACTACTCCCTCTAGAGGCTGGGACTCAGACAGGACTGCTTTGCTACCCCCGATCTGGGATAGTGGTTTTGGGCGGCCTGTGGCCTGGGCAGGAGGCACCGCACGAGTGTCCCACAACCCATCTGCCTGCGAACTACGGTCACCTGGCAGGAAGCTATGATGCCCAGACCTATGGTTAGCTTTGCATCGAGGTGCACTGCGCGGACCGGTTCCACACACACTTCAAGTAAGAGGGCGGCCTGAGTGGAAAGGTGAGTGTTTGGGCAGCTGTGCAGACAAAGAAGGCGCACTTTGGCCTGGGCCTAAATGCTTGTGACACACGACTGGGCCTGCCGGGCTCTGAGGGCCCTGCCATTGGCCCCCTTCTCCCCTGCCATTTGTTCAGTCACAGCAGAGATGGCCCCACCCACTCCCTCAGTGAAGGAAGTGTTCCAACCTCCCTCAGCCCCGCCCCCTCTCCGCAGGTTACCATGGACTACAGATGCTGCATTCTGAGGCCAGGGCGTTCCGAGAATGCCAAGGCAGATATGATGACCTTAAATGATTTCCTCTTGTGTCAATTTTGGTAAACTTTAGGAGCTAGGAAATGGTCCACTTTACAGAAATGTTCAAATTTACTGGCATTTCAGATATTCTCTGCTATAACATTGTCCTGATTCTTTCTGTATATTCTTTACTTATGTTTTGGTTTTCCTTAATCAAAGTGTGTCTTTTAAATCTTGTCAAAGAATATTCTTTGGACTTACTTCCTCAACTGAATTTTATACGTTTTCTGTGGTATTAAGTTCTGCTCATATCTTTATTTATATTTTTTCTATGTTCTCAGGTTTATTGTTTTGATATTCTGATGTCAATAAAAACACTTGGTTATTCATTTTAAAAAATCTTTTTACTTATAAAGATTTGAACTTTTAAAGATTCCAGCTCACTTTTAAGTTTCTAAGGGTCAGGTCCTCTACATTGTGGCTGGCCTAAGGCTTAGTTCACCATATAGCAATGTATATATTGACATTTTCCCCTCGACTTTCTGTGATTCCCTACATCTCACCTTTCTTTGCAGACAAGCCATTTGAAATACACTTAACTTATTTCACAGCCAATAAGTCTTTGAAATAATGTCTATTTTTTAGAGAAATCTTCGTATATAATTAGGCAGAAAATCTCACCTGCCATAGTTTTCAAAACAGCATAATTTCACTCTTCTCAATGCTTAATTTGTGGTATTAAACAACCTTTGAGTATTTAGGTATATCAACGACATGTACTTTAAAAATGATTTAGAGATCCTTCCAGCCTTTGAAAACCTCCTTGTTCCTTGTTTCAGTTCCAGTTTTATGTATATTTTCTGCCTTGCACCTGATTATTCCAACATCAGATGGATGGCCTAGGGAATCTCATTCTGGTATTGATTGTTTTTGCTGATTGTCTCCCTTTGTAGCTGATTTCTTCAATATTGTGTAAATTTAGATCATGAGCTCATGTTTAACTAAACAGCTGACCTTGTAAGAGGCTTAGGTGTGAATGCTGGTAAGCTTCAGCAGAAAGTCGGCAAAGATTTATTTGTGTCCCTCCAATGAGTTGCCCGCAAGGACCCCGTTTTCTACAAGTGTTGGTCCAATACTCCTTCGAGAGGCAGTGGACTCAGACATGGCTGCTTTTCAGCCTTCGATCTGGGGCAGGGCCAGTGGACGGCCTGTGGCCCGGGCAAGAGCCTCTCCGCATGTGTCCCAGGGACCCATTTGCCTGCGAACTTCGGTCACCTGGCAGGAAGCTACGATGCCCTGACCTATGGTGAGCTGTGCAGCGAGGAGTACTGCGCGGACAAGTTCCAAACACACTTCAAATAAGAGGGCGGCCTGAGTGGAAAGGTGAGAGTTTGGGCAGCTGTGCAGACAAAGAAGGCGCCCTTTGGCCTGGGCCTAAATGCTTGTGACACACCACTGGGTCTGCCGGGCTCTGAGGGCCCTGCCCTGGGCCCCCTGCTCCCCTGCTCTTTGTTCAGTCACAGCAGAGATGGCCACACCCACTCCCTCAGTGAGGGCAGTGTTCCAGCCTCCCTCAGCCCCGCCCACTCTCCGCAGTTTACCATGGACTACAGATGCTGCATTCTGAGGCCAGGGCGTTCCGAGAATGCCAAGGGCAGACATGATGACCTTAAATGATTTCCTCTTGTGTCAGTTTTGGTAAACTGTAGGAGCTAGAAAATGGTCCACTTGACAGAAATGTTCAAATTTACTGGCATTTCATATATTCTCTGCTATAACATTGTCCTGATTCTTTCTATATATTCTTTAATTATGTTTGTGTTTTCCTTAATCAAAGTGTGTCTTTTAAATCTTTTCAAAGAATATTCTTTGGACTTACTACCTCACCTGAATTTTATACGTTTTCTGTGGTATTAAGTTCTGCTCATATCTTTATTTATCTTTTTTCTATGTTCTCAGGGTTTATTGTTTTGATCTTCTGATGTCAATTAAAACACTTGGTTATTCATTTTCATCAATCTTTTTACTTATAAAGATTTGAACTTTTAAAGATTCCAGCTCACTTTTAAGTTTCTAAGGGTCAGGTCCTCTACATTGTGGCTGGCCTAAGGCTTAGTTCACCATATAGCAATGTATATATTGACATTTTCCCCTCGACTTTCTGTGATTCCCTACATCTCACCTTTCTTTGCAGACAAGCCATTTGAAATACACTTAACTTATTTCACAGCCAATAAGTCTTTGAAATAATGTCTATTTTTTAGAGAAATATTCTTATATAATTAGGCAGAAAATCTCACCTGCCATAGTTTTCAAAACAGCATAATTTCACTCTTCTCAATGCTTAATCTGTGGTATTAAACAACCTTTGAGTATTTAGGTTTATCAACGACATGTACTTTAAAAATGTTTGAGAGATCCTACCAGCCTTTGAAAACCTCCTTGTTCCTTGTTACAGTTCCAGTTTTATGTATATTTTCTGCCTTGCACCTGATTACTCCAACATCAGATGGATGGCCTAGGGAATCTCATTCTGGTATTGATTGTTTCTGCTGATTGTCTCCCTTTGTAGCTGATTTCTTCAATATTGTGTAAATTTAGATCATGAGCTCATGTTTAGCTAAACAGCTGACCTTGTAAGAGGCGTAGGTGTGAACGCTGGTAAGCTTCAGCAGAAAGTCGGCAAAGATTTATTTGTGTCCCTCCAATGAGTTGCCCGCAAGGACCCCGTTTTCTACAAGTGTTGGTCCAATACTCCTTCGAGAGGCAGTGGACTCAGACATGGCTGCTTTTCAGCCTTCGATCTGGGGCAGGGCCAGTGGGCGGCCTGTGGCCCGGGCAAGAGCCTCTCCGCATGTGTCCCAGGGACCCATTTGCCTGCGAACTTCGGTCACCTGGCAGGAAGCTACGATGCCCTGACCTATGGTGAGCTGTGCAGCGAGGAGTACTGCGCGGACAGGTTCCAAACACACTTCAAATAAGAGGGCGGCCTGAGTGGAAAGGTGAGAGTTTGGGCAGCTGTGCAGACAGAGAAGGCGCCCTTTGGCCTGGGCCTAAATGCTTGTGACACCCCACTGGGTCTGCCGGGCTCTGAGGGCCCTGCCCTGGGCCCCCTGCTCCCCTGCCCTTTGTTCAGTCACAGCAGAGATGGCCACACCCACTCCCTCAGTGAGGGCAGTGTTCCAGCCTCCCTCAGCCCCGCCCACTCTCGGCAGGAAACCATGGACTACAGATGCTGTATTCTGAGGCCAGGGCGTTCCGAGAATGCCAAGGGCACACATGATGACCTTAAATGATTTCCTCTTGTGTCAGTTTTGGTAAAGTTTAGGAGCTAGGAAATGGTCCGCTTTACAGAAATGTTCAAATTTACTGGCATTTCATATATTCTCTGCTATAACATTGTCCTGATTCTTTCTGTATATTCTTTACTTATGTTTTTGTTTTCCTTAATCAAAGTGTGTCTTTTAAATCTTTTCAAAGAATATTCTTTGGACTTACTAAATCACCTGAATTTTATACGTTTTCTGTTGTATTAAGTTCTGCTCATATCTTTATTTATCTTTTTTCTATGTTCTCAGGGTTTATTGTTTTGATTTTCTGATGTCCAGTAAAACACTTGGTTATTCATTTTAATAAATCTTTTTACTTATAAAGATTTGAACTTTTAAAGATTCCAGCTTACTTGTACGTTTCTAAGGGTCCATTCCTCTACACTGTTACCGGCCTAAGGCTTAGTTCACCATATAGCAATGTATATATTGACATATTATCCCCTCGGCTTTCTGTGATTCCCTACATCTCACCTTTCTTTGCAGACAAGCCATTTGAAATACCCTTAACTTATTTCACAGCCAATAATTCTTTGAAATAATGTGTATTTTTTAGAGAAATCATCTTATATAATTAGGCAGAAAATCTCACCTTCCATAGTTTTCTAAACAGCATAATTTCACTCTTCTCACTGCTTAATTTGTTGTATTAAACAACCTTTGAGTATTTAGCTTTATCAATGACATGTACTTTAAAAATGTTTTAGAGATCCTACCAGTCTTTGAAAACATGCTTGTTCCTTGTTTCATTTCCAGGTTTATGTATATTTTCTGCCTAGCACCTGATTATTCCAACATCTCAAGGATGGCCTAGGGAATCTAATTCTGGTATTGATTGTTTTTGCTGATTGTCTCCCTTTGTAGCTGATTTCTTCATTATTGTGTAAATTTAGATCATGAGCTCATGTTTAGCTAAACAGCGGACCTTGTAAGCGGCTTAGGTGTGAACGCTCGTAAGTTTCAGCAAAAAGTCGGCAAAGATTTATTTGTGTCCTTCCAATGAGTTGCCCACAAGGACCCCGTTTACTAGAAGTGTTGGTCCAATACTCCTTCTAGGAGTAGGGGACTTATACAGGGCTGCTTTCGGCCCCCGATCTTGGGGAGGGGCAGTGGGCGGCCTGTGGCCCTGGCAGGAGTCTCCCTGCGTGTGAACCCGGGAATCATCTCTCCTGCGAACTTCGGTCACCTGGCAGGAAGCTACGATGCCCAGACCTATGGTTAGCTGTGCAGCGAGGTATACTGTGCGGACAGGTTCCACACACACTTCAACTAAGTGGGTGGCCTGAGTGGAAAAGTGAGAGTTTGGGTAGCTGTGCAGACAAAGAAGGCGCCCTATGGCCTGAGCCTAAATGCTTGTGACACCCCACTGGGCCTGCCGGGCTCTGAGGGCCATGCCCTGGGCCCCCTGCTCCCCTGCCCTTTGTTCAGTCACAGCAGAGATGGCCCCACACACTCCCTCAGTGAGGGCAGTGTTCCAGCCTCCCTCAGCCCCGCGCACTCTCCGCAGTTTACCAGGGACTACAGATGCTGCATTCTGAGGCCAGGGCATTCCGAGAATGCCAAGGACAGACATGATGACCTTAAATGATTTCCTCTTGTGTCAGTTTTGGTAAACTGTAGGAGCTAGAAAATGGTCAACTTTACAGAAATGTTCAAATTTACTGGCATTTCATATATTCTCTGCTATAACATTGTCCTGATTCTTTCTATATATTCTTTAATTATGTTTGTGTTTTCCTTAATCAAAGTGTGTCTTTTAAATCTTTTCAAAGAATATTCTTTGGACTTACTACCTGCCCTGAATTTTATACTTTTTCTGTGGTATTAAGTTCTGCTCATATCTTTATTTATATTTTTTCTATGTTCTCAGGTTTATTGTTTTGATATTCTGATGTCAATAAAAACACTTGGTTATTCATTTTAAAAAATCTTTTTACTTATAAAGATTTGAACTTTTCTAGATTCCAGCTTACTTGTAAGTTTCTAAG
Source organism: Mesoplodon bidens (assembly GCF_964165515.1). Classification (NCBI taxonomy): domain Eukaryota; kingdom Metazoa; phylum Chordata; class Mammalia; order Artiodactyla; family Ziphiidae; genus Mesoplodon; species Mesoplodon bidens. The sequence goes on along the minus strand of NC_138180.1, from coordinate 24,696,079 downwards.
GGTCAGGTTCTCTACATTGTGGCTGGCCTAAGTCTTAGTTCACCATAGAGCAATGTATATATTGACCTATTTTCCCCTCGACTTTCTGTGATTCCCTACATCTCACCTTTCTTTGCAGACAAGCCATTTGAAATAACCTTAACTTATTTCACGGCCAATAAGTCTTTGAAATAATGTGTATTTTTTAGAGAAATCTTCTTATATAATTAGGCAGAAAATCTGACCTGCCATAGTTTTCAAAACAGCATAATTTCACTCTTCTCAATGTTGAATCTGTTGTATTACACAACCATTGAGTATTTAGCTTTATCAATGACATGTACTTTAAAAATGTTTTAGAGATCCTACCAGTCTTTGAAAACATCCTTTTTCCTTGTTTCAGTTCAAGTTTTATGTATACTTTCTGCTTGCACCTGATTATTCCAACATCTGATGGTTGGCCTAGGGAATCTAATTCTGGTATTGATTGTTTTTGCTGCTTGTCTCCCCTTGTAGCTGATTTCTTCATTATTGTGTAAATTTAGATCATGAGCTCATGTTTAGCTAAACAGCTGACCTTGTAAGAGGCTTAGGTGTGAACGCTCGTAAGCTTCAGCAGAAAGTCCGCAAAGATTTTTTTGTGTTCCTCCAATGAGTTACCCGCGCGGACCCCTTTTTCTACAAGTGTTGGTCCACTACTCCCTCTAGAGGCTGGGACTCAGAAAGGACTGCTTTGCTGGCCCCGATCTGGGATAGTGGCTTTGGGCGGCCTGTGGCCTGGGCAGGAGTCACCCCACGTGTGTCCCACGACCCATCTGCCTGCGAACTTCGGTCACCTGGCAGGAAGCTATGATGCCCAGACCTATGGTTAGCTTTGCATCGAGGTGTACTGCGCGGACCGGTTCCACACACACTTCAAGTAAGAGGGCGGCCTGAGTGGAAAGGTGAGAGTTTGGGCAGCTGTGCAGACCAAGAAGGCGCATTTTGGCCCGGGCCTAAATGCTTGTGACACACGACTGGGCCTGCCGGGCTCTGAGGGCCCTGCCGTGGGCCCCCTTCTCCCCTGCCCTTTGTTCAGTCACAGCAGAGATGGCCCCACACACTCCCTCAGTGAAGGCAGTGTTCCAACCTCCCTCAGCCCCGCCCCCTCTCCGCAGGTTACCATGGACAACAGATGCTGCATTCTGAGGCCAGGGCGTTCCGAGAATGCCAAGGGCAGACATGATGACCTTAAATGATTTCCTCTTGTGTCAATTTTGGTAAAGTTTAGGAGCTAGGAAATGGTCCACTTTACAGGAATGTTCAAATTTACTGGCATTTCAGATATTTTCTGCTATAACATTGTCCTGATTCTTTCTGTATATTCTTTACTTATGTTTTGGTTTTCCTTAATCAAAGTGTGTCTTTTAAATCTTGTCAAAGAATATTCTTTGGACTTACTACCTCAACTGAATTTTATACGTTTTCTGTGGTATTAAGTTCTGCTCATATCTTTATTTATCTTTTTTCTATGTTCTCAGGGTTTATTGTTTTGATCTTCTGATGTCAATTAAAACACTTGGTTATTCATTTTAATAAATCTTTTTACTTATAAAGATTTGAATTTTTAAAGATTCCAGCTTACTTGTAAATTTCTAAGGGTCAGGTCCTCTACATTGTGGCTGGCCCATGGCCTAGTTCACAATATAGCAAAGTATATATTGACCTATTTTCCCCGCGACTTTCTGTGATTTCCTACATCTCACCTTTCTTTGCAGACAAGCCATTTGAAATAACCTTAACTTATTTCACAGCCATTAAGTCTTTGAAATAATGTGCATTTTTCAGAGAAATCTTCTTATATATTTAGGCAGAAAATCTGACCTGCCATAGTTTTCAAAACAGCATAATTTCACCCTTCTCAATGATGAATCTGTTGTAATACACAACCTTTGAGGAATTTGCTTTATCAATGACATGTACTTTAAAAATGTTTTAGAGATCCTACCAGTCTTTGAAAACATCCTTGTTCCGTGTTTCAGTTCCAGTTTTATGTATATTTTCTGCCTTGCACCTGATTATTCCAACGTCTGATCGATGGCTAAGGGAATCTAATTCTGGTATTGATTGTTTTTGCTGCTTGTCTCCCCTTGTAGCTGATTTCTTCATTATTGTGTAAATTTAGATCATGAGCTCATGTTTAGCTAAACAGCTGACCTTGTAAGAGGCTTAGGTGTGAACGCTCGTAAGCTTAAGCAGAAAGTCGGCAAAGATTTTTTTGTGTCCCTCCAATGAGTTACCCGCGCGGACACCTTTTTCTACAAGTGTTGGTCCACTACTCCCTCTAGAGGCTGGGACTCAGACAGGACTGCTTTGCTACCCCCGATCTGGGATAGTGGTTTTGGGCGGCCTGTGGCCTGGGCAGGAGGCACCGCACGTGTGTCCCACAACCCATCTGCCTGCGAACTACGGTCACCTGGCAGGAAGCTATGATGCCCAGACCTATGGTTAGCTTTGCATCGAGGTGCACTGCGCGGACCGGTTCCACACACACTTCAAGTAAGAGGGCGGCCTGAGTGGAAAGGTGAGAGTTTGGGCAGCTGTGCAGACAAAGAAGGCGCACTTTGGCCTGGGCCTAAATGCTTGTGACACACGACTGGGCCTGCCGGGCTCTGAGGGCCCTGCCATTGGCCCCCTTCTCCCCTGCCATTTGTTCAGTCACAGCAGAGATGGCCCCACCCACTCCCTCAGTGAAGGAAGTGTTCCAACCTCCCTCAGCCCCGCCCCCTCTCCGCAGGTTACCATGGACTACAGATGCTGCATTCTGAGGCCAGGGCGTTCCGAGAATGCCAAGGCAGACATGATGACCTTAAATGATTTCCTCTTGTGTCAATTTTGGTAAACTTTAGGAGCTAGGAAATGGTCCACTTTACAGAAATGTTCAAATTTACTGGCATTTCAGATATTCTCTGCTATAACATTGTCCTGATTCTTTCTGTATATTCTTTACTTATGTTTTGGTTTTCCTTAATCAAAGTGTGTCTTTTAAATCTTGTCAAAGAATATTCTTTGGACTTACTACCTCAACTGAATTTTATACGTTTTCTGTGGTATTAAGTTCTGCTCATATCTTTATTTATCTTTTTTCTATGTTCTCAGGTTTATTGTTTTGATATTCTGATGTCAATAAAAACACTTGGTTATTCATTTTAAAAAATCTTTTTACTTATAAAGATTTGAACTTTTCTAGATTCCAGCTTACTTGTAAGTTTCTAAGGGTCAGGTCCTCTACATTGTGGCTTGCCTAAGTCTTAGTTCACCATATAGCAATGTATATATTGACCTATTTTCCCCTCGACTTTCTGTGATTCCCTACATCTCACCTTTCTTTGCAGACAAGCCATTTGAAATAACCTTAACTTATTTCACGGCCAATAAGTCTTTGAAATAATGTGTATTTTTTAGAGAAATCTTCTTATATAATTAGGCAGAAAATCTGACCTGCCATAGTTTTCAAAACAGCATAATTTCACTCTTCTCAATGTTGAATCTGTTGTATTACACAACCATTGAGTATTTAGCTTTATCAATGACATGTACTTTAAAAATGTTTTAGAGATCCTACCAGTCTTTGAAAACATCCTTTTTCCTTGTTTCAGTTCAAGTTTTATGTATACTTTCTTCCTTGCACCTGATTATTCCAACATCTGATGGTTGGCCTAGGGAATCTGATTCTGGTATTGATTGTTTTTGCTGCTTGTCTCCCCTTGTAGCTGATTTCTTCATTATTGTGTAAATTTAGATCATGAGCTCATGTTTAGCTAAACAGCTGACCTTGTAAGAGGCTTAGGTGTGAACGCTCGTAAGCTTCAGCAGAAAGTCCGCAAAGATTTTTTTGTGTTCCTCCAATGAGTTACCCGCCCGGACCCCTTTTTCTACAAGTGTTGGTCCACTACTCCCTCTAGAGGCTGGGAGTCAGACAGGACTGCTTTGCTGCCCCCGATCTGGGATAGTGGCTTTGGGCGGCCTGTGGCCTGGGCAGGAGTCTCCCCACGTGTGTCCCACGACCCATCTGCCTGCGAACTTCGGTCACCTGGCAGGAAGCTATGATGCCCAGACCTATGGTTAGCTTTGCATCGAGGTGTACTGCGCGGACCGGTTCCACACACACTTCAAGTAAGAGGGCGGCCTGAGTGGAAAGGTGAGAGTTTGGGCAGCTGTGCAGACCAAGAAGGCGCATTTTGGCCTGGGCCTAAATGCTTGTGACACACGACTGGGCCTGCCGGGCTCTGAGGGCCCTGCCGTGGGCCCCCTTCTCCCCTGCCCTTTGTTCAGTCACAGCAGAGATGGCCCCACACACTCCCTCAGTGAAGGCAGTGTTCCAACCTCCCTCAGCCCCGCCCCCTCTCCGCAGGTTACCATGGACAACAGATGCTGCATTCTGAGGCCAGGGCGTTCCGAGAATGCCAAGGGCAGACATGATGACCTTAAATGATTTCCTCTTGTGTCAATTTTGGTAAAGTTTAGGAGCTAGGAAATGGTCCACTTTACAGAAATGTTCAAATTTACTGGCATTTCAGATATTCTCTGCTATAACATTGTCCTGATTCTTTCTGTATATTCTTTACTTATGTTTTGGTTTTCCTTAATCAAAGTGTGTCTTTTAAATCTTGTCAAAGAATATTCTTTGGACTTACTACCTCAACTGAATTTTATACGTTTTCTGTGGTATTAAGTTCTGCTCATATCTTTATTTATCTTTTTTCTATGTTCTCAGGGTTTATTGTTTTGATCTTCTGATGTCAATTAAAACACTTGGTTATTCATTTAAATAAATCTTTTTACTTATAAAGATTTGAATTTTTAAAGATTCCAGCTTACTTGTAAATTTCTAAGGGTCAGGTCCTCTACATTGTGGCTGGCCCAAGGCCTAGTTCACAATATAGCAAAGTATATATTGACCTATTTTCCCCGCGACTTTCTGTGATTTCCGACATCTCACCTTTCTTTGCAGACAAGCCATTTGAAATAACCTTAACTTATTTCACAGCCATTAAGTCTTTGAAATAATGTGCATTTTTCAGAGAAATCTTCTTATATATTTAGGCAGAAAATCTGACCTGCCATAGTTTTCAAAACAGCATAATTTCACCCTTCTCAATGATGAATCTGTTGTAATACACAACCTTTGAGGATTTAGCTTTATCAATGACATGTACTTTAAAAATGTTTTAGAGATCCTACCAGTCTTTGAAAACATCCTTGTTCCTTGTTTCAGTTCCAGTTTTATGTATATTTTCTGCCTTGCACCTGATTATTCCAACGTCTGATCGATGGCTAAGGGAATCTAATTCTGGTATTGATTGTTTTTGCTGATTGTCTCCCTTTGTAGCTGATTTCTTCATTATTGTGTAAATTTAGATCATGAGCTCATGTTTAGCTAAACAGCGGACCTTGTAAGCGGCTTAGGTGTGAACGCTCGTAAGTTTCAGCAAAAAGTCGGCAAAGATTTATTTGTGTCCCTCCAATGAGTTGCCCACAAGGACCCCGTTTACTAGAAGTGTTGGTCCAATACTCCTTCTAGGAGTAGGGGACTTATACAGGGCTGCTTTCGGCCCCCGATCTTGGGGAGGGGCAGTGGGCGGCCTGTGGCCCTGGCAGGAGTCTCCCTGCGTGTGAACCCGGGAATCATCTCTCCTGCGAACTTCGGTCACCTGGCAGGAAGCTACGATGCCCAGACCTATGGTTAGCTGTGCAGCGAGGTATACTGTGCGGACAGGTTCCACACACACTTCAACTAAGTGGGTGGCCTGAGTGGAAAAGTGAGAGTTTGGGTAGCTGTGCAGACAAAGAAGGCGCCCTATGGCCTGAGCCTAAATGCTTGTGACACCCCACTGGGCCTGCCGGGCTCTGAGGGCCATGCCCTGGGCCCCCTGCTCCCCTGCCCTTTGTTCAGTCACAGCAGAGATGGCCCCACACACTCCCTCAGTGAGGGCAGTGTTCCAGCCTCCCTCAGCCACGCGCACTCTCCGCAGTTTACCAGGGACTACAGATGCTGCATTCTGAGGCCAGGGCATTCCGAGAATGCCAAGGACAGACATGATGACCTTAAATGATTTCCTCTTGTGTCAGTTTTGGTAAACTGTAGGAGCTAGAAAATGGTCAACTTTACAGAAATGTTCAAATTTACTGGCATTTCATATATTCTCTGCTATAACATTGTCCTGATTCTTTCTATATATTCTTTAATTATGTTTGTGTTTTCCTTAATCAAAGTGTGTCTTTTAAATCTTTTCAAAGAATATTCTTTGGACTTACTACCTGCCCTGAATTTTATACTTTTTCTGTGGTATTAAGTTCTGCTCATATCTTTATTTATATTTTTTCTATGTTCTCAGGTTTATTGTTTTGATATTCTGATGTCAATAAAAACACTTGGTTATTCATTTTAAAAAATCTTTTTACTTATAAAGATTTGAACTTTTCTAGATTCCAGCTTACTTGTAAGTTTCTAAGGGTCAGGTTCTCTACATTGTGGCTGGCCTAAGTCTTAGTTCACCATAGAGCAATGTATATATTGACCTATTTTCCCCTCGACTTTCTGTGATTCCCTACATCTCACCTTTCTTTGCAGACAAGCCATTTGAAATAACCTTAACTTATTTCACGGCCAATAAGTCTTTGAAATAATGTGTATTTTTTAGAGAAATCTTCTTATATAATTAGGCAGAAAATCTGACCTGCCATAGTTTTCAAAACAGCATAATTTCACTCTTCTCAATGTTGAATCTGTTGTATTACACAACCATTGAGTATTTAGCTTTATCAATGACATGTACTTTAAAAATGTTTTAGAGATCCTACCAGTCTTTGAAAACATCCTTTTTCCTTGTTTCAGTTCAAGTTTTATGTATACTTTCTGCTTGCACCTGATTATTCCAACATCTGATGGTTGGCCTAGGGAATCTAATTCTGGTATTGATTGTTTTTGCTGCTTGTCTCCCCTTGTAGCTGATTTCTTCATTATTGTGTAAATTTAGATCATGAGCTCATGTTTAGCTAAACAGCTGACCTTGTAAGAGGCTTAGGTGTGAACGCTCGTAAGCTTCAGCAGAAAGTCCGCAAAGATTTTTTTGTGTTCCTCCAATGAGTTACCCGCGCGCACCCCTTTTTCTACAAGTGTTGGTCCACTACTCCCTCTAGAGGCTGGGACTCAGAAAGGACTGCTTTGCTGCCCCCGATCTGGGATAGTGGCTTTGGGCGGCCTGTGGCCTGGGCAGGAGTCACCCCACGTGTGTCCCACGACCCATCTGCCTGCGAACTTCGGTCACCTGGCAGGAAGCTATGATGCCCAGACCTATGGTTAGCTTTGCATCGAGGTGTACTGCGCGGACCGGTTCCACACACACTTCAAGTAAGAGGGCGGCCTGAGTGGAAAGGTGAGAGTTTGGGCAGCTGTGCAGACCAAGAAGGCGCATTTTGGCCCGGGCCTAAATGCTTGTGACACACGACTGGGCCTGCCGGGCTCTGAGGGCCCTGCCGTGGGCCCCCTTCTCCCCTGCCCTTTGTTCAGTCACAGCAGAGATGGCCCCACACACTCCCTCAGTGAAGGCAGTGTTCCAACCTCCCTCAGCCCCGCCCCCTCTCCGCAGGTTACCATGGACAACAGATGCTGCATTCTGAGGCCAGGGCGTTCCGAGAATGCCAAGGGCAGACATGATGACCTTAAATGATTTCCTCTTGTGTCAATTTTGGTAAAGTTTAGGAGCTAGGAAATGGTCCACTTTACAGGAATGTTCAAATTTACTGGCATTTCAGATATTTTCTGCTATAACATTGTCCTGATTCTTTCTGTATATTCTTTACTTATGTTTTGGTTTTCCTTAATCAAAGTGTGTCTTTTAAATCTTGTCAAAGAATATTCTTTGGACTTACTACCTCAACTGAATTTTATACGTTTTCTGTGGTATTAAGTTCTGCTCATATCTTTATTTATCTTTTTTCTATGTTCTCAGGGTTTATTGTTTTGATCTTCTGATGTCAATTAAAACACTTGGTTATTCATTTTAATAAATCTTTTTACTTATAAAGATTTGAATTTTTAAAGATTCCAGCTTACTTGTAAATTTCTAAGGGTCAGGTCCTCTACATTGTGGCTGGCCCATGGCCTAGTTCACAATATAGCAAAGTATATATTGACCTATTTTCCCCGCGACTTTCTGTGATTTCCTACATCTCACCTTTCTTTGCAGACAAGCCATTTGAAATAACCTTAACTTATTTCACAGCCATTAAGTCTTTGAAATAATGTGCATTTTTCAGAGAAATCTTCTTATATATTTAGGCAGAAAATCTGACCTGCCATAGTTTTCAAAACAGCATAATTTCACCCTTCTCAATGATGAATCTGTTGTAATACACAACCTTTGAGGAATTTGCTTTATCAATGACATGTACTTTAAAAATGTTTTAGAGATCCTACCAGTCTTTGAAAACATCCTTGTTCCGTGTTTCAGTTCCAGTTTTATGTATATTTTCTGCCTTGCACCTGATTATTCCAACGTCTGATCGATGGCTAAGGGAATCTAATTCTGGTATTGATTGTTTTTGCTGCTTGTCTCCCCTTGTAGCTGATTTCTTCATTATTGTGTAAATTTAGATCATGAGCTCATGTTTAGCTAAACAGCTGACCTTGTAAGAGGCTTAGGTGTGAACGCTCGTAAGCTTAAGCAGAAAGTCGGCAAAGATTTTTTTGTGTCCCTCCAATGAGTTACCCGCGCGGACACCTTTTTCTACAAGTGTTGGTCCACTACTCCCTCTAGAGGCTGGGACTCAGACAGGACTGCTTTGCTACCCCCGATCTGGGATAGTGGTTTTGGGCGGCCTGTGGCCTGGGCAGGAGGCACCGCACGTGTGTCCCACAACCCATCTGCCTGCGAACTACGGTCACCTGGCAGGAAGCTATGATGCCCAGACCTATGGTTAGCTTTGCATCGAGGTGCACTGCGCGGACCGGTTCCACACACACTTCAAGTAAGAGGGCGGCCTGAGTGGAAAGGTGAGAGTTTGGGCAGCTGTGCAGACAAAGAAGGCGCACTTTGGCCTGGGCCTAAATGCTTGTGACACACGACTGGGCCTGCCGGGCTCTGAGGGCCCTGCCATTGGCCCCCTTCTCCCCTGCCATTTGTTCAGTCACAGCAGAGATGGCCCCACCCACTCCCTCAGTGAAGGAAGTGTTCCAACCTCCCTCAGCCCCGCCCCCTCTCCGCAGGTTACCATGGACTACAGATGCTGCATTCTGAGGCCAGGGCGTTCCGAGAATGCCAAGGCAGACATGATGACCTTAAATGATTTCCTCTTGTGTCAATTTTGGTAAACTTTAGGAGCTAGGAAATGGTCCACTTTACAGAAATGTTCAAATTTACTGGCATTTCAGATATTCTCTGCTATAACATTGTCCTGATTCTTTCTGTATATTCTTTACTTATGTTTTGGTTTTCCTTAATCAAAGTGTGTCTTTTAAATCTTGTCAAAGAATATTCTTTGGACTTACTACCTCAACTGAATTTTATACGTTTTCTGTGGTATTAAGTTCTGCTCATATCTTTATTTATCTTTTTTCTATGTTCTCAGGTTTATTGTTTTGATATTCTGATGTCAATAAAAACACTTGGTTATTCATTTTAAAAAATCTTTTTACTTATAAAGATTTGAACTTTTCTAGATTCCAGCTTACTTGTAAGTTTCTAAGGGTCAGGTCCTCTACATTGTGGCTTGCCTAAGTCTTAGTTCACCATATAGCAATGTATATATTGACCTATTTTCCCCTCGACTTTCTGTGATTCCCTACATCTCACCTTTCTTTGCAGACAAGCCATTTGAAATAACCTTAACTTATTTCACGGCCAATAAGTCTTTGAAATAATGTGTATTTTTTAGAGAAATCTTCTTATATAATTAGGCAGAAAATCTGACCTGCCATAGTTTTCAAAACAGCATAATTTCACTCTTCTCAATGTTGAATCTGTTGTATTACACAACCATTGAGTATTTAGCTTTATCAATGACATGTACTTTAAAAATGTTTTAGAGATCCTACCAGTCTTTGAAAACATCCTTTTTCCTTGTTTCAGTTCAAGTTTTATGTATACTTTCTTCCTTGCACCTGATTATTCCAACATCTGATGGTTGGCCTAGGGAATCTGATTCTGGTATTGATTGTTTTTGCTGCTTGTCTCCCCTTGTAGCTGATTTCTTCATTATTGTGTAAATTTAGATCATGAGCTCATGTTTAGCTAAACAGCTGACCTTGTAAGAGGCTTAGGTGTGAACGCTCGTAAGCTTCAGCAGAAAGTCCGCAAAGATTTTTTTGTGTTCCTCCAATGAGTTACCCGCCCGGACCCCTTTTTCTACAAGTGTTGGTCCACTACTCCCTCTAGAGGCTGGGAGTCAGACAGGACTGCTTTGCTGCCCCCGATCTGGGATAGTGGCTTTGGGCGGCCTGTGGCCTGGGCAGGAGTCTCCCCACGTGTGTCCCACGACCCATCTGCCTGCGAACTTCGGTCACCTGGCAGGAAGCTATGATGCCCAGACCTATGGTTAGCTTTGCATCGAGGTGTACTGCGCGGACCGGTTCCACACACACTTCAAGTAAGAGGGCGGCCTGAGTGGAAAGGTGAGAGTTTGGGCAGCTGTGCAGACCAAGAAGGCGCATTTTGGCCTGGGCCTAAATGCTTGTGACACACGACTGGGCCTGCCGGGCTCTGAGGGCCCTGCCGTGGGCCCCCTTCTCCCCTGCCCTTTGTTCAGTCACAGCAGAGATGGCCCCACACACTCCCTCAGTGAAGGCAGTGTTCCAACCTCCCTCAGCCCCGCCCCCTCTCCGCAGGTTACCATGGACGACAGATGCTGCATTCTGAGGCCAGGGCGTTCCGAGAATGCCAAGGGCAGACATGATGACCTTAAATGATTTCCTCTTGTGTCAATTTTGGTAAAGTTTAGGAGCTAGGAAATGGTCCACTTTACAGAAATGTTCAAATTTACTGGCATTTCAGATATTCTCTGCTATAACATTGTCCTGATTCTTTCTGTATATTCTTTACTTATGTTTTGGTTTTCCTTAATCAAAGTGTGTCTTTTAAATCTTGTCAAAGAATATTCTTTGGACTTACTACCTCAACTGAATTTTATACGTTTTCTGTGGTATTAAGTTCTGCTCATATCTTTATTTATCTTTTTTCTATGTTCTCAGGGTTTATTGTTTTGATCTTCTGATGTCAATTAAAACACTTGGTTATTCATTTAAATAAATCTTTTTACTTATAAAGATTTGAATTTTTAAAGATTCCAGCTTACTTGTAAATTTCTAAGGGTCAGGTCCTCTACATTGTGGCTGGCCCAAGGCCTAGTTCACAATATAGCAAAGTATATATTGACCTATTTTCCCCGCGACTTTCTGTGATTTCCTACATCTCACCTTTCTTTGCAGACAAGCCATTTGAAATAACCTTAACTTATTTCACAGCCATTAAGTCTTTGAAATAATGTGCATTTTTCAGAGAAATCTTCTTATATATTTAGGCAGAAAATCTGACCTGCCATAGTTTTCAAAACAGCATAATTTCACCCTTCTCAATGATGAATCTGTTGTAATACACAACCTTTGAGGATTTAGCTTTATCAATGACATGTACTTTAAAAATGTTTTAGAGATCCTACCAGTCTTTGAAAACATCCTTGTTCCTTGTTTCAGTTCCAGTTTTATGTATATTTTCTGCCTTGCACCTGATTATTCCAACGTCTGATCGATGGCTAAGGGAATCTAATTCTGGTATTGATTGTTTTTGCTGCTTGTCTCCCCTTGTAGCTGATTTCTTCATTATTGTGTAAATTTAGATCATGAGCTCATGTTTAGCTAAACAGCTGACCTTGTAAGAGGCTTAGGTGTGAACGCTCGTAAGCTTCAGCAGAAAGTCGGCAAAGATTTTTTTGTGTCCCTCCAATGAGTTACCCGCGCGGACACCTTTTTCTACAAGTGTTGGTCCACTACTCCCTCTAGAGGCTGGGACTCAGACAGGACTGCTTTGCTACCCCCGATCTGGGATAGTGGTTTTGGGCGGCCTGTGGCCTGGGCAGGAGGCACCGCACGTGTGTCCCACAACCCATCTGCCTGCGAACTTCGGTCACCTGGCAGGAAGCTATGATGCCCAGACCTATGGTTAGCTTTGCATCGAGGTGCACTGCGCGGACCGGTTCCACACACACTTCAAGTAAGAGGGCGGCCTGAGTGGAAAGGTGAGAGTTTGGGCAGCTGTGCAGACAAAGAAGGCGCACTTTGGCCTGGGCCTAAAAGCTTGTGACACACGACTGGGCCTGCCGGGCTCTGAGGGCCCTGCCCTTGGCCCCCTTCTCCCCTGCCCTTTGTTCAGTCACAGCAGAGATGGCCCCACCCACTCCCTCAGTGAAGGAAGTGTTCCAACCTCCCTCAGCCCCGCCCCCTCTCCGCAGGTTACCATGGACTACAGATGCTGCATTCTGAGGCCAGGGCGTTCCGAGAATGCCAAGGGCAGACATGATGACCTTAAATGATTTCCTCTTGTGTCAATTTTGGTAAACTTTAGGAGCTAGGAAATGGTCCACTTTACAGAAATGTTCAAATTTACTGGCATTTCAGATATTCTCTGCTATAACATTGTCCTGATTCTTTCTGTATATTCTTTACTTATGTTTTGGTTTTCCTTAATCAAAGTGTGTCTTTTAAATCTTGTCAAAGAATATTCTTTGGACTTACTACCTCAACTGAATTTTATACGTTTTCTGTGGTATTAAGTTCTGCTCATATCTTTATTTATCTTTTTTCTATGTTCTCAGGGTTTATTGTTTTGATTTTCTGATGTCAATTAAAACACTTGGTTATTCATTTTAATAAATCTTTTTACTTATAAAGATTTGAATTTTTAAAGATTCCAGCTTACTTGTAAGTTTCTAAGGGTCAGGTCCTCTACATTGTGGCTGGCCAAAGGCTTAGTTCACAATATAGCAAAGTATATATTGACCTATTTTCCCCTCGACTTTCTGTGATTTCCTACATCTCACCTTTCTTTGCAGACAAGCCATTTGAAATAAACTTAACTTATTTCACAGCCAATAACTCTTTGAAATAATGTGCATTTTTCAGAGAAATCTTCGTATATATTTAGGCAGAAAATCTGACCTGCCATAATTTTCAAAACAGCATAATTTCACTCTTCTCAATGATGAATCTGTTGTATTACACAACCTTTGAGTATTTAGCTTTATCAATGACATGTACTTTAAAAATGTTTTAGAGATCCTACCAGTCTTTGAAAACATCCTTGTTCCTTGTTTCAGTTCCAGTTTTGTGGATCCTATCTGCCTTGCACCTGAATATTCCAACATCTGATGGTTGGCCTAGGGAATCTAATACTGGTATTGATTGTTTTTGCTGCTTGTCTCCCCTTGTAGCTGATTTCTTCATTATTGTGTAAATTTAGATCATCAGCTCATGTTTAGCTAAACAGCTGACCTTGTAAGAGGTTTAGGTGTGAACGCTCGTAAGCTTCAGCAGAAAGTCTGCAAAGATTTTTTTGTGTCCCTCCAATGAGTTACCCACGCGGACCCCTTTTTCTACAAGTGTTGGTCCACTACTCCTTCTAGAGGCTGGGACTCAGACAGGACTGCTTTGCTGCCCCCGATCTGGGATAGTGGCTTTGGGCGGCCTGTGGCCTGGGCAGGAGGCTCCCCACGTGTGTCCCACGACCCATCTGCCTGCGAACTTTAGTCACCTGGCAGGAAGCTATGATGCCCAGACCTATGGTTAGCTTTGCAGCGAGGTGTACTGCGCGGACCGGTTCCACACACACTTCAAGTAAGAGGTCGGCCTGAGTGGAAAGGTGAGAGTTTGGGCAGCTGTGCAGACAAAGAAGGCGCACTTTGGCCTGTGCCTAAATGCATCTGACACACGACTGGGCCTGCCGGGCTCTGAGGGCCCTGCCGTTGGCCCCCTTCTCCCCTGCCCTTTGTTCAGTCACAGCAGAGATGGCCCCACCCACTCCCTCAGTGAAGGCAGTGTTCCAACCTCCCTCAGCCCCGCCCCCTCTCCGCAGGTTACCATGGACTACAGATGCTGCATTCTGAGGCCAGGGCATTCCGAGAATGCCAAGGGCAGACATGATGACCTTAAATGATTTCCCCTTGTGTCAATTTTGGTAAACTTTAGGACCTAGGAAATGGTCCACTTTACACAAACGTTCAAATTTACTGCCATTTCATATACTCTCTGCTATAACATTGTCCTGATTCTTTCTGTATATTCTTTACTTATGTTTTGGTTTTCCTTAATCAAAGTGTGTCTTTTAATCTTGTCAAAGAATATTCTTTGGACTTACTAAATCACCTGAATTTTATACGTTTTCTATTGTATTAAGTTCAGCTCATATCTTTATTTATATTTTTTCTATGTTCTCAGGTTTATTGTTTTGATATTCTGATGTCAATAAAAACACTTGGTTATTCATTTTAAAAAATCTTTTTACTTATAAAGATTTGAACTTTTCTAGATTCCAGCTTACTTGTAAGTTTCTAAGGGTCAGGTCCTCTACATTGTGGCTGGCCTAAGTCTTAGTTCACCATAGAGCAATGTATATATTGACCTATTTTCCCCTCGACTTTCTGTGATTCCCTACATCTCACCTTTCTTTGCAGACAAGCCATTTGAAATAACCTTAACTTATTTCACGGCCAATAAGTCTTTGAAATAATGTGTATTTTTTAGAGAAATCTTCTTATATAATTAGGCAGAAAATCTGACCTGCCATAGTTTTCAAAACAGCATAATTTCACTCTTCTCAATGTTGAATCTGTTGTATTACACAACCATTGAGTATTTAGCTTTATCAATGACATGTACTTTAAAAATGTTTTAGAGATCCTACCAGTCTTTGAAAACATCCTTTTTCCTTGTTTCAGTTCAAGTTTTATGTATACTTTCTGCCTTGCACCTGATTATTCCAACATCTGATGGTTGGCCTAGGGAATCTAATTCTGGTATTGATTGTTTTTGCTGCTTGTCTCCCCTTGTAGCTGATTTCTTCATTATTGTGTAAATTTAGATCATGAGCTCATGTTTAGCTAAACAGCTGACCTTGTAAGAGGCTTAGGTGTGAACGCTCGTAAGCTTCAGCAGAAAGTCCGCAAAGATTTTTTTGTGTTCCTCCAATGAGTTACCCGCGCGGACCCCTTTTTCTACAAGTGTTGGTCCACTACTCCCTCTAGAGGCTGGGAGTCAGACAGGACTGCTTTGCTGCCCCCGATCTGGGATAGTGGCTTTGGGCGGCCTGTGGCCTGGGCAGGAGTCTCCCCACGTGTGTCCCACGACCCATCTGCCTGCGAACTTCGGTCACCTGGCAGGAAGCTATGATGCCCAGACCTATGGTTAGCTTTGCATCGAGGTGTACTGCGCGGACCGGTTCCACACACACTTCAAGTAAGAGGGCGGCCTGAGTGGAAAGGTGAGAGTTTGGGCAGCTGTGCAGACCAAGAAGGCGCATTTTGGCCTGGGCCTAAATGCTTGTGACACACGACTGGGCCTGCCGGGCTCTGAGGGCCCTGCCGTGGGCCCCCTTCTCCCCTGCCCTTTGTTCAGTCACAGCAGAGATGGCCCCACACACTCCCTCAGTGAAGGCAGTGTTCCAACCTCCCTCAGCCCCGCCCCCTCTCCGCAGGTAACCATGGACAACAGATGCTGCATTCTGAGGCCAGGGCGTTCCGAGAATGCCAAGGGCAGACATGATGACCTTAAATGATTTCCTCTTGTGTCAATTTTGGTAAAGTTTAGGAGCTAGGAAATGGTCCACTTTACAGAAATGTTCAAATTTACTGGCATTTCAGATATTCTCTGCTATAACATTGTCCTGATTCTTTCTGTATATTCTTTACTTATGTTTTGGTTTTCCTTAATCAAAGTGTGTCTTTTAAATCTTGTCAAAGAATATTCTTTGGACTTACTACCTCAACTGAATTTTATACGTTTTCTGTGGTATTAAGTTCTGCTCATATCTTTATTTATCTTTTTTCTATGTTCTCAGGGTTTATTGTTTTGATTTTCTGATGTCAATTAAAACACTTGGTTATTCATTTTAATAAATCTTTTTACTTATAAAGATTTGAATTTTTAAAGATTCCAGCTTACTTGTAAATTTCTAAGGGTCAGGTCCTCTACATTGTGGCTGGCCCAAGGCCTAGTTCACAATATAGCAAAGTATATATTGACCTATTTTCCCCGCGACTTTCTGTGATTTCCTACATCTCACCTTTCTTTGCAGACAAGCCATTTGAAATAACCTTAACTTATTTCACAGCCATTAAGTCTTTGAAATAATGTGCATTTTTCAGAGAAATCTTCTTATATATTTAGGCAGAAAATCTGACCTGCCATAGTTTTCAAAACAGCATAATTTCACCCTTCTCAATGATGAATCTGTTGTAATACACAACCTTTGAGGATTTAGCTTTATCAATGACATGTACTTTAAAAATGTTTTAGAGATCCTACCAGTCTTTGAAAACATCCTTGTTCCTTGTTTCAGTTCCAGTTTTATGTATATTTTCTGCCTTGCACCTGATTATTCCAACGTCTGATCGATGGCTAAGGGAATCTAATTCTGGTATTGATTGTTTTTGCTGCTTGTCTCCCCTTGTAGCTGATTTCTTCATTATTGTGTAAATTTAGATCATGAGCTCATGTTTAGCTAAACAGCTGACCTTGTAAGAGGCTTAGGTGTGAACGCTCGTAAGCTTCAGCAGAAAGTCGGCAAAGATTTTTTTGTGTCCCTCCAATGAGTTACCCGCGCGGACACCTTTTTCTACAAGTGTTGGTCCACTACTCCCTCTAGAGGCTGGGACTCAGACAGGACTGCTTTGCTACCCCCGATCTGGGATAGTGGTTTTGGGCGGCCTGTGGCCTGGGCAGGAGGCACCGCACGTGTGTCCCACAACCCATCTGCCTGCGAACTTCGGTCACCTGGCAGGAAGCTATGATGCCCAGACCTATGGTTAGCTTTGCATCGAGGTGCACTGCGCGGACCGGTTCCACACACACTTCAAGTAAGAGGGCGGCCTGAGTGGAAAGGTGAGAGTTTGGGCAGCTGTGCAGACAAAGAAGGCGCACTTTGGCCTGGGCCTAAATGCTTGTGACACACGACTGGGCCTGCCGGGCTCTGAGGGCCCTGCCCTTGGCCCCCTTCTCCCCTGCCCTTTGTTCAGTCACAGCAGAGATGGCCCCACCCACTCCCTCAGTGAAGGAAGTGTTCCAACCTCCCTCAGCCCCGCCCCCTCTCCGCAGGTTACCATGGACTACAGATGCTGCATTCTGAGGCCAGGGCGTTCCGAGAATGCCAAGGGCAGACATGATGACCTTAAATGATTTCCTCTTGTGTCAATTTTGGTAAACTTTAGGAGCTAGGAAATGGTCCACTTTACAGAAATGTTCAAATTTACTGGCATTTCAGATATTCTCTGCTATAACATTGTCCTGATTCTTTCTGTATATTCTTTACTTATGTTTTGGTTTTCCTTAATCAAAGTGTGTCTTTTAAATCTTGTCAAAGAATATTCTTTGGACTTAGTACCTCAACTGAATTTTATACGTTTTCTGTGGTATTAAGTTCTGCTCATATCTTTATTTATCTTTTTTCTATGTTCTCAGGGTTTATTGTTTTGATTTTCTGATGTCAATTAAAACACTTGGTTATTCATTTTAATAAATCTTTTTACTTATAAAGATTTGAATTTTTAAAGATTCCAGCTTACTTGTAAGTTTCTAAGGGTCAGGTCCTCTACATTGTGGCTGGCCAAAGGCTTAGTTCACAATATAGCAAAGTATATATTGACCTATTTTCCCCTCGACTTTCTGTGATTTCCTACATCTCACCTTTCTTTGCAGACAAGCCATTTGAAATAAACTTAACTTATTTCACAGCCAATAACTCTTTGAAATAATGTGCATTTTTCAGAGAAATCTTCTTATATATTTAGGCAGAAAATCTGACCTGCCATAATTTTCAAAACAGCATAATTTCACTCTTCTCAATGATGAATCTGTTGTATTACACAACCTTTGAGTATTTAGCTTTATCAATGACATGTACTTTAAAAATGTTTTAGAGATCCTACCAGTCTTTGAAAACATCCTTGTTCCTTGTTTCAGTTCCAGTTTTGTGTATCCTATCTGCCTTGCACCTGAATATTCCAACATCTGATGGTTGGCCTAGGGAATCTAATACTGGTATTGATTGTTTTTGCTGCTTGTCTCCCCTTGTAGCTGATTTCTTCATTATTGTGTAAATTTAGATCATCAGCTCATGTTTAGCTAAACAGCTGACCTTGTAAGAGGTTTAGGTGTGAACGCTCGTAAGCTTCAGCAGAAAGTCTGCAAAGATTTTTTTGTGTCCCTCCAATGAGTTACCCACGCGGACCCCTTTTTCTACAAGTGTTGGTCCACTACTCCTTCTAGAGGCTGGGACTCAGACAGGACTGCTTTGCTGCCCCCGATCTGGGATAGTGGCTTTGGGCGGCCTGTGGCCTGGGCAGGAGGCTCCCCACGTGTGTCCCACGACCCATCTGCCTGCGAACTTTAGTCACCTGGCAGGAAGCTATGATGCCCAGACCTATGGTTAGCTTTGCAGCGAGGTGTACTGCGCGGACCGGTTCCACACACACTTCAAGTAAGAGGTCGGCCTGAGTGGAAAGGTGAGAGTTTGGGCAGCTGTGCAGACAAAGAAGGCGCACTTTGGCCTGTGCCTAAATGCATCTGACACACGACTGGGCCTGCCGGGCTCTGAGGGCCCTGCCGTTGGCCCCCTTCTCCCCTGCCCTTTGTTCAGTCACAGCAGAGATGGCCCCACCCACTCCCTCAGTGAAGGCAGTGTTCCAACCTCCCTCAGCCCCGCCCCCTCTCCGCAGGTTACCATGGACTACAGATGCTGCATTCTGAGGCCAGGGCATTCCGAGAATGCCAAGGGCAGACATGATGACCTTAAATGATTTCCCCTTGTGTCAATTTTGGTAAACTTTAGGACCTAGGAAATGGTCCACTTTACACAAACGTTCAAATTTACTGCCATTTCATATACTCTCTGCTATAACATTGTCCTGATTCTTTCTGTATATTCTTTACTTATGTTTTGGTTTTCCTTAATCAAAGTGTATCTTTTAATCTTGTCAAAGAATATTCTTTGGACTTACTAAATCACCTGAATTTTATACGTTTTCTATTGTATTAAGTTCAGCTCATATCTTTATTTATATTTTTTCTATGTTCTCAGGTTTATTGTTTTGATATTCTGATGTCAATAAAAACACTTGGTTATTCATTTTAAAAAATCTTTTTACTTATAAAGATTTGAACTTTTCTAGATTCCAGCTTACTTGTAAGTTTCTAAGGGTCAGGTCCTCTACATTGTGGCTGGCCTAAGTCTTAGTTCACCATAGAGCAATGTATATATTGACCTATTTTCCCCTCGACTTTCTGTGATTCCCTACATCTCACCTTTCTTTGCAGACAAGCCATTTGAAATAACCTTAACTTATTTCACGGCCAATAAGTCTTTGAAATAATGTGTATTTTTTAGAGAAATCTTCTTATATAATTAGGCAGAAAATCTGACCTGCCATAGTTTTCAAAACAGCATAATTTCACTCTTCTCAATGTTGAATCTGTTGTATTACACAACCATTGAGTATTTAGCTTTATCAATGACATGTACTTTAAAAATGTTTTAGAGATCCTACCAGTCTTTGAAAACATCCTTTTTCCTTGTTTCAGTTCAAGTTTTATGTATACTTTCTGCCTTGCACCTGATTATTCCAACATCTGATGGTTGGCCTAGGGAATCTAATTCTGGTATTGATTGTTTTTGCTGCTTGTCTCCCCTTGTAGCTGATTTCTTCATTATTGTGTAAATTTAGATCATGAGCTCATGTTTAGCTAAACAGCTGACCTTGTAAGAGGCTTAGGTGTGAACGCTCGTAAGCTTCAGCAGAAAGTCCGCAAAGATTTTTTTGTGTTCCTCCAATGAGTTACCCGCGCGGACCCCTTTTTCTACAAGTGTTGGTCCACTACTCCCTCTAGAGGCTGGGAGTCAGACAGGACTGCTTTGCTGCCCCCGATCTGGGATAGTGGCTTTGGGCGGCCTGTGGCCTGGGCAGGAGTCTCCCCACGTGTGTCCCACGACCCATCTGCCTGCGAACTTCGGTCACCTGGCAGGAAGCTATGATGCCCAGACCTATGGTTAGCTTTGCATCGAGGTGTACTGCGCGGACCGGTTCCACACACACTTCAAGTAAGAGGGCGGCCTGAGTGGAAAGGTGAGAGTTTGGGCAGCTGTGCAGACCAAGAAGGCGCATTTTGGCCTGGGCCTAAATGCTTGTGACACACGACTGGGCCTGCCGGGCTCTGAGGGCCCTGCCGTGGGCCCCCTTCTCCCCTGCCCTTTGTTCAGTCACAGCAGAGATGGCCCCACACACTCCCTCAGTGAAGGCAGTGTTCCAACCTCCCTCAGCCCCGCCCCCTCTCCGCAGGTTACCATGGACAACAGATGCTGCATTCTGAGGCCAGGGCGTTCCGAGAATGCCAAGGGCAGACATGATGACCTTAAATGATTTCCTCTTGTGTCAATTTTGGTAAAGTTTAGGAGCTAGGAAATGGTCCACTTTACAGAAATGTTCAAATTTACTGGCATTTCAGATATTCTCTGCTATAACATTGTCCTGATTCTTTCTGTATATTCTTTACTTATGTTTTGGTTTTCCTTAATCAAAGTGTGTCTTTTAAATCTTGTCAAAGAATATTCTTTGGACTTACTACCTCAACTGAATTTTATACGTTTTCTGTGGTATTAAGTTCTGCTCATATCTTTATTTATCTTTTTTCTATGTTCTCAGGGTTTATTGTTTTGATCTTCTGATGTCAATTAAAACACTTGGTTATTCATTTTAATAAATCTTTTTACTTTTAAAGATTTGAATTTTTAAAGATTCCAGCTTACTTGTAAATTTCTAAGGGTCAGGTCCTCTACATTGTGGCTGGCCCAAGGCCTAGTTCACAATATAGCAAAGTATATATTGACCTATTTTCCCCGCGACTTTCTGTGATTTCCTACATCTCACCTTTCTTTGCAGACAAGCCATTTGAAATAACCTTAACTTATTTCACAGCCATTAAGTCTTTGAAATAATGTGCATTTTTCAGAGAAATCTTCTTATATATTTAGGCAGAAAATCTGACCTGCCATAGTTTTCAAAACAGCATAATTTCACCCTTCTCAATGATGAATCTGTTGTAATACACAACCTTTGAGGATTTAGCTTTATCAATGACATGTACTTTAAAAATGTTTTAGAGATCCTACCAGTCTTTGAAAACATCCTTGTTCCTTGTTTCAGTTCCAGTTTTATGTATATTTTCTGCCTTGCACCTGATTATTCCAACGTCTGATCGATGGCTAAGGGAATCTAATTCTGGTATTGATTGTTTTTGCTGCTTGTCTCCCCTTGTAGCTGATTTCTTCATTATTGTGTAAATTTAGATCATGAGCTCATGTTTAGCTAAACAGCTGACCTTGTAAGAGGCTTAGGTGTGAACGCTCGTAAGCTTCAGCAGAAAGTCGGCAAAGATTTTTTTGTGTCCCTCCAATGAGTTACCCGCGCGGACACCTTTTTCTACAAGTGTTGGTCCACTACTCCCTCTAGAGGCTGGGACTCAGACAGGACTGCTTTGCTACCCCCGATCTGGGATAGTGGTTTTGGGCGGCCTGTGGCCTGGGCAGGAGGCACCGCACGTGTGTCCCACAACCCATCTGCCTGCGAACTTCGGTCACCTGGCAGGAAGCTATGATGCCCAGACCTATGGTTAGCTTTGCATCGAGGTGCACTGCGCGGACCGGTTCCACACACACTTCAAGTAAGAGGGCGGCCTGAGTGGAAAGGTGAGAGTTTGGGCAGCTGTGCAGACAAAGAAGGCGCACTTTGGCCTGGGCCTAAATGCTTGTGACACACGACTGGGCCTGCCGGGCTCTGAGGGCCCTGCCCTTGGCCCCCTTCTCCCCTGCCCTTTGTTCAGTCACAGCAGAGATGGCCCCACCCACTCCCTCAGTGAAGGAAGTGTTCCAACCTCCCTCAGCCCCGCCCCCTCTCCGCAGGTTACCATGGACTACAGATGCTGCATTCTGAGGCCAGGGCGTTCCGAGAATGCCAAGGGCAGACATGATGACCTTAAATGATTTCCTCTTGTGTCAATTTTGGTAAACTTTAGGAGCTAGGAAATGGTCCACTTTACACAAATGTTCAAATTTACTGGCATTTCAGATATTCTCTGCTATAACATTGTCCTGATTCTTTCTGTATATTCTTTACTTATGTTTTGGTTTTCCTTAATCAAAGTGTGTCTTTTAAATCTTATCAAAGAATATTCTTTGGACTTACTACCTCAACTGAATTTTATACGTTTTCTGTGGTATTAAGTTCTGCTCATATCTTTATTTATCTTTTTTCTATGTTCTCAGGGTTTATTGTTTTGATTTTCTGATGTCAATTAAAACACTTGGTTATTCATTTTAATAAATCTTTTTACTTATAAAGATTTGAATTTTTAAAGATTCCAGCTTACTTGTAAGTTTCTAAGGGTCAGGTCCTCTACATTGTGGCTGGCCAAAGGCTTAGTTCACAATATAGCAAAGTATATATTGACCTATTTTCCCCTCGACTTTCTGTGATTTCCTACATCTCACCTTTCTTTGCAGACAAGCCATTTGAAATAAACTTAACTTATTTCACAGCCAATAACTCTTTGAAATAATGTGCATTTTTCAGAGAAATCTTCGTATATATTTAGGCAGAAAATCTGACCTGCCATAATTTTCAAAACAGCATAATTTCACTCTTCTCAATGATGAATCTGTTGTATTACACAACCTTTGAGTATTTAGCTTTATCAATGACATGTACTTTAAAAATGTTTTAGAGATCCTACCAGTCTTTGAAAACATCCTTGTTCCTTGTTTCAGTTCCAGTTTTGTGTATCCTATCTGCCTTGCACCTGAATATTCCAACATCTGATGGTTGACCTAGGGAATCTAATACTGGTATTGATTGTTTTTGCTGCTTGTCTCCGCTTGTAGCTGATTTCTTCATTATTGTGTAAATTTAGATCATGAGCTCATGTTTAGCTAAACAGCTGACCTTGTAAGAGGTTTAGGTGTGAACGCTCGTAAGCTTCAGCAGAAAGTCTGCAAAGATTTTTTTGTGTCCCTCCAATGAGTTACCCACGCGGACCCCTTTTTCTACAAGTGTTGGTCCACTACTCCTTCTAGAGGCTGGGACTCAGACAGGACTGCTTTGCTGCCCCCGATCTGGGATAGTGGCTTTGGGCGGCCTGTGGCCTGGGCAGGAGGCTCCCCACGTGTGTCCCACGACCCATCTGCCTGCGAACTTTAGTCACCTGGCAGGAAGCTATGATGCCCAGACCTATGGTTAGCTTTGCAGCGAGGTGTACTGCGCGGACCGGTTCCACACACACTTCAAGTAAGAGGTCGGCCTGAGTGGAAAGGTGAGAGTTTGGGCAGCTGTGCAGACAAAGAAGGCGCACTTTGGCCTGTGCCTAAATGCATCTGACACACGACTGGGCCTGCCGGGCTCTGAGGGCCCTCCCGTTGGCCCCCTTCTCCCCTGCCCTTTGTTCAGTCACAGCAGAGATGGCCCCACCCACTCCCTCAGTGAAGGCAGTGTTCCAACCTCCCTCAGCCCCGCCCCCTCTCCGCAGGTTACCATGGACTACAGATGCTGCATTCTGAGGCCAGGGCATTCCGAGAATGCCAAGGGCAGACATGATGACCTTAAATGATTTCCCCTTGTGTCAATTTTGGTAAACTTTAGGACCTAGGAAATGGTCCACTTTACACAAACGTTCAAATTTACTGCCATTTCATATACTCTCTGCTATAACATTGTCCTGATTCTTTCTGTATATTCTTTACTTATGTTTTGGTTTTCCTTAATCAAAGTGTATCTTTTAATCTTGTCAAAGAATATTCTTTGGACTTACTAAATCACCTGAATTTTATACGTTTTCTATTGTATTAAGTTCAGCTCATATCTTTATTTATATTTTTTCTATGTTCTCAGGTTTATTGTTTTGATATTCTGATGTCAATAAAAACACTTGGTTATTCATTTTAAAAAATCTTTTTACTTATAAAGATTTGAACTTTTCTAGATTCCAGCTTACTTGTAAGTTTCTAAGGGTCAGGTCCTCTACATTGTGGCTGGCCTAAGTCTTAGTTCACCATAGAGCAATGTATATATTGACCTATTTTCCCCTCGACTTTCTGTGATTCCCTACATCTCACCTTTCTTTGCAGACAAGCCATTTGAAATAACCTTAACTTATTTCACGGCCAATAAGTCTTTGAAATAATGTGTATTTTTTAGAGAAATCTTCTTATATAATTAGGCAGAAAATCTGACCTGCCATAGTTTTCAAAACAGCATAATTTCACTCTTCTCAATGTTGAATCTGTTGTATTACACAACCATTGAGTATTTAGCTTTATCAATGACATGTACTTTAAAAATGTTTTAGAGATCCTACCAGTCTTTGAAAACATCCTTTTTCCTTGTTTCAGTTCAAGTTTTATGTATACTTTCTGCCTTGCACCTGATTATTCCAACATCTGATGGTTGGCCTAGGGAATCTAATTCTGGTATTGATTGTTTTTGCTGCTTGTCTCCCCTTGTAGCTGATTTCTTCATTATTGTGTAAATTTAGATCATGAGCTCATGTTTAGCTAAACAGCTGACCTTGTAAGAGGCTTAGGTGTGAACGCTCGTAAGCTTCAGCAGAAAGTCCGCAAAGATTTTTTTGTGTTCCTCCAATGAGTTACCCGCGCGGACCCCTTTTTCTACAAGTGTTGGTCCACTACTCCCTCTAGAGGCTGGGAGTCAGACAGGACTGCTTTGCTGCCCCCGATCTGGGATAGTGGCTTTGGGCGGCCTGTGGCCTGGGCAGGAGTCTCCCCACGTGTGTCCCACGACCCATCTGCCTGCGAACTTCGGTCACCTGGCAGGAAGCTATGATGCCCAGACCTATGGTTAGCTTTGCATCGAGGTGTACTGCGCGGACCGGTTCCACACACACTTCAAGTAAGAGGGCGGCCTGAGTGGAAAGGTGAGAGTTTGGGCAGCTGTGCAGACCAAGAAGGCGCATTTTGGCCTGGGCCTAAATGCTTGTGACACACGACTGGGCCTGCCGGGCTCTGAGGGCCCTGCCGTGGGCCCCCTTCTCCCCTGCCCTTTGTTCAGTCACAGCAGAGATGGCCCCACACACTCCCTCAGTGAAGGCAGTGTTCCAACCTCCCTCAGCCCCGCCCCCTCTCCGCAGGTTACCATGGACAACAGATGCTGCATTCTGAGGCCAGGGCGTTCCGAGAATGCCAAGGGCAGACATGATGACCTTAAATAATTTCCTCTTGTGTCAATTTTGGTAAAGTTTAGGAGCTAGGAAATGGTCCACTTTACAGAAATGTTCAAATTTACTGGCATTTCAGATATTCTCTGCTATAACATTGTCCTGATTCTTTCTGTATATTCTTTACTTATGTTTTGGTTTTCCTTAATCAAAGTGTGTCTTTTAAATCTTGTCAAAGAATATTCTTTGGACTTACTACCTCAACTGAATTTTATACGTTTTCTGTGGTATTAAGTTCTGCTCATATCTTTATTTATCTTTTTTCTATGTTCTCAGGGTTTATTGTTTTGATCTTCTGATGTCAATTAAAACACTTGGTTATTCATTTTAATAAATCTTTTTACTTTTAAAGATTTGAATTTTTAAAGATTCCAGCTTACTTGTAAATTTCTAAGGGTCAGGTCCTCTACATTGTGGCTGGCCCAAGGCCTAGTTCACAATATAGCAAAGTATATATTGACCTATTTTCCCCGCGACTTTCTGTGATTTCCTACATCTCACCTTTCGTTGCAGACAAGCCATTTGAAATAACCTTAACTTATTTCACAGCCATTAAGTCTTTGAAATAATGTGCATTTTTCAGAGAAATCTTCTTATATATTTAGGCAGAAAATCTGACCTGCCATAGTTTTCAAAACAGCATAATTTCACCCTTCTCAATGATGAATCTGTTGTAATACACAACCTTTGAGGATTTAGCTTTATCAATGACATGTACTTTAAAAATGTTTTAGAGATCCTACCAGTCTTTGAAAACATCCTTGTTCCTTGTTTCAGTTCCAGTTTTATGTATATTTTCTGCCTTGCACCTGATTATTCCAACGTCTGATCGATGGCTAAGGGAATCTAATTCTGGTATTGATTGTTTTTGCTGCTTGTCTCCCCTTGTAGCTGATTTCTTCATTATTGTGTAAATTTAGATCATGAGCTCATGTTTAGCTAAACAGCTGACCTTGTAAGAGGCTTAGGTGTGAACGCTCGTAAGCTTCAGCAGAAAGTCGGCAAAGATTTTTTTGTGTCCCTCCAATGAGTTACCCGCGCGGACACCTTTTTCTACAAGTGTTGGTCCACTACTCCCTCTAGAGGCTGGGACTCAGACAGGACTGCTTTGCTACCCCCGATCTGGGATAGTGGTTTTGGGCGGCCTGTGGCCTGGGCAGGAGGCACCGCACGTGTGTCCCACAACCCATCTGCCTGCGAACTTCGGTCACCTGGCAGGAAGCTATGATGCCCAGACCTATGGTTAGCTTTGCATCGAGGTGCACTGCGCGGACCGGTTCCACACACACTTCAAGTAAGAGGGCGGCCTGAGTGGAAAGGTGAGAGTTTGGGCAGCTGTGCAGACAAAGAAGGCGCACTTTGGCCTGGGCCTAAATGCTTGTGACACACGACTGGGCCTGCCGGGCTCTGAGGGCCCTGCCCTTGGCCCCCTTCTCCCCTGCCCTTTGTTCAGTCACAGCAGAGATGGCCCCACCCACTCCCTCAGTGAAGGAAGTGTTCCAACCTCCCTCAGCCCCGCCCCCTCTCCGCAGGTTACCATGGACTACAGATGCTGCATTCTGAGGCCAGGGCGTTCCGAGAATGCCAAGGGCAGACATGATGACCTTAAATGATTTCCTCTTGTGTCAATTTTGGTAAACTTTAGGAGCTAGGAAATGGTCCACTTTACACAAATGTTCAAATTTACTGGCATTTCAGATATTCTCTGCTATAACATTGTCCTGATTCTTTCTGTATATTCTTTACTTATGTTTTGGTTTTCCTTAATCAAAGTGTGTCTTTTAAATCTTGTCAAAGAATATTCTTTGGACTTACTACCTCAACTGAATTTTATACGTTTTCTGTGGTATTAAGTTCTGCTCATATCTTTATTTATCTTTTTTCTATGTTCTCAGGGTTTATTGTTTTGATTTTCTGATGTCAATTAAAACACTTGGTTATTCATTTTAATAAATCTTTTTACTTATAAAGATTTGAATTTTTAAAGATTCCAGCTTACTTGTAAGTTTCTAAGGGTCAGGTCCTCTACATTGTGGCTGGCCAAAGGCTTAGTTCACAATATAGCAAAGTATATATTGACCTATTTTCCCCTCGACTTTCTGTGATTTCCTACATCTCCCCTTTCTTTGCAGACAAGCCATTTGAAATAAACTTAACTTATTTCACAGCCAATAACTCTTTGAAATAATGTGCATTTTTCAGAGAAATCTTCGTATATATTTAGGCAGAAAATCTGACCTGCCATAATTTTCAAAACAGCATAATTTCACTCTTCTCAATGATGAATCTGTTGTATTACACAACCTTTGAGTATTTAGCTTTATCAATGACATGTACTTTAAAAATGTTTTAGAGATCCTACCAGTCTTTGAAAACATCCTTGTTCCTTGTTTCAGTTCCAGTTTTGTGTATCCTATCTGCCTTGCACCTGAATATTCCAACATCTGATGGTTGGCCTAGGGAATCTAATACTGGTATTGATTGTTTTTGCTGCTTGTCTCCCCTTGTAGCTGATTTCTTCATTATTGTGTAAATTTAGATCATGAGCTCATGTTTAGCTAAACAGCTGACCTTGTAAGAGGTTTAGGTGTGAACGCTCGTAAGCTTCAGCAGAAAGTCTGCAAAGATTTTTTTGTGTCCCTCCAATGAGTTACCCACGCGGACCCCTTTTTCTACAAGTGTTGGTCCACTACTCCTTCTAGAGGCTGGGACTCAGACAGGACTGCTTTGCTGCCCCCGATCTGGGATAGTGGCTTTGGGCGGCCTGTGGCCTGGGCAGGAGGCTCCCCACGTGTGTCCCACGACCCATCTGCCTGCGAACTTTAGTCACCTGGCAGGAAGCTATGATTCCCAGACCTATGGTTAGCTTTGCAGCGAGGTGTACTGCGCGGACCGGTTCCACACACACTTCAAGTAAGAGGTCGGCCTGAGTGGAAAGGTGAGAGTTTGGGCAGCTGTGCAGACAAAGAAGGCGCACTTTGGCCTGTGCATAAATGCATCTGACACACGACTGGGCTTGCCGGGCTCTGAGGGCCCTGCCGTTGGCCCCCTTCTCCCCTGCCCTTTGTTCAGTCACAGCAGAGATGGCCCCACCCACTCCCTCAGTGAAGGCAGTGTTCCAACCTCCCTCAGCCCCGCCCCCTCTCCGCAGGTTACCATGGACTACAGATGCTGCATTCTGAGGCCAGGGCATTCCGAGAATGCCAAGGACAGACATGATGACCTTAAATGATTTCCCCTTGTGTCAATTTTGGTAAACTTTAGGACCTAGGAAATGGTCCACTTTACACAAACGTTCAAATTTACTGCCATTTCATATACTCTCTGCTATAACATTGTCCTGATTCTTTCTGTATATTCTTTACTTATGTTTTGGTTTTCCTTAATCAAAGTGTGTCTTTTAATCTTGTCAAAGAATATTCTTTGGACTTACTAAATCACCTGAATTTTATACGTTTTCTATTGTATTAAGTTCAGCTCATATCTTTATTTATATTTTTTCTATGTTCTCAGGTTTATTGCTTTGATATTCTGATGTCAATAAAAACACTTGGTTATTCATTTTAAAAAATATTTTTACTTATAAAGATTTGAACTTTTCTAGATTCCAGCTTACTTGTAAGTTTCTAAGGGTCAGGTCCTCTACATTGTGGCTGGCCTAAGTCTTAGTTCACCATAGAGCAATGTATATATTGACCTATTTTCCCCTCGACTTTCTGTGATTCCCTACATCTCACCTTTCTTTGCAGACAAGCCATTTGAAATAACCTTAACTTATTTCACGGCCAATAAGTCTTTGAAATAATGTGTATTTTTTAGAGAAATCTTCTTATATAATTAGGCAGAAAATCTGACCTGCCATAGTTTTCAAAACAGCATAATTTCACTCTTCTCAATGTTGAATCTGTTGTATTACACAACCATTGAGTATTTAGCTTTATCAATGACATGTACTTTAAAAATGTTTTAGAGATCCTACCAGTCTTTGAAAACATCCTTTTTCCTTGTTTCAGTTCAAGTTTTATGTATACTTTCTGCCTTGCACCTGATTATTCCAACATCTGATGGTTGGCCTAGGGAATCTAATTCTGGTATTGATTGTTTTTGCTGCTTGTCTCCCCTTGTAGCTGATTTCTTCATTATTGTGTAAATTTAGATCATGAGCTCATGTTTAGCTAAACAGCTGACCTTGTAAGAGGCTTAGGTGTGAACACTCGTAAGCTTCAGCAGAAAGTCCGCAAAGATTTTTTTGTATTCCTCCAATGAGTTACCCGCGCGGACCCCTTTTTCTACCAGTGTTGGTCCACTACTCCCTCTAGAGGCTGGGAGTCAGACAGGACTGCTTTGCTGCCCCCGATCTGGGATAGTGGCTTTGGGCGGCCTGTGGCCTGGGCAGGAGTCTCCCCACGTGTGTCCCACGACCCATCTGCCTGCGAACTTCGGTCACCTGGCAGGAAGCTATGATGCCCAGACCTATGGTTAGCTTTGCATCGAGGTGTACTGCGCGGACCGGTTCCACACACACTTCAAGTAAGAGGGCGGCCTGAGTGGAAAGGTGAGAGTTTGGGCAGCTGTGCAGACCAAGAAGGCGCATTTTGGCCTGGGCCTAAATGCTTGTGACACACGACTGGGCCTGCCGGGCTCTGAGGGCCCTGCCGTGGGCCCCCTTCTCCCCTGCCCTTTGTTCAATCACAGCAGAGATGGCCCCACACACTCCCTCAGTGAAGGCAGTGTTCCAACCTCCCTCAGCCCCGCCCCCTCTCCGCAGGTTACCATGGACAACAGATGCTGCATTCTGAGGCCAGGGCGTTCCGAGAATGCCAAGGGCAGACATGATGACCTTAAATGATTTCCTCTTGTGTCAATTTTGGTAAAGTTTAGGAGCTAGGAAATGGTCCACTTTACAGGAATGTTCAAATTTACTGGCATTTCAGATATTCTCTGCTATAACATTGTCCTGATTCTTTCTGTATATTCTTTACTTATGTTTTGGTTTTCCTTAATCAAAGTGTGTCTTTTAAATCTTGTCAAAGAATATTCTTTGGACTTACTACCTCAACTGAATTTTATACGTTTTCTGTGGTATTAAGTTCTGCTCATATCTTTATTTATCTTTTTTCTATGTTCTCAGGGTTTATTGTTTTGATCTTCTGATGTCAATTAAAACACTTGGTTATTCATTTTCATCAATCTTTTTACTTATAAAGATTTGAACTTTTAAAGATTCCAGCTCACTTTTAAGTTTCTAAGGGTCAGGTCCTCTACATTGTGGCTGGCCTAAGGCTTAGTTCACCATATAGCAATGTATATATTGACATTTTCCCCTCGACTTTCTGTGATTCCCTACATCTCACCTTTCTTTGCAGACAAGCCATTTGAAATACACTTAACTTATTTCACAGCCAATAAGTCTTTGAAATAATGTCTATTTTTTAGAGAAATATTCTTATATAATTAGGCAGAAAATCTCACCTGCCATAGTTTTCAAAACAGCATAATTTCACTCTTCTCAATGCTTAATCTGTGGTATTAAACAACCTTTGAGTATTTAGGTTTATCAACGACATGTACTTTAAAAATGTTTGAGAGATCCTACCAGCCTTTGAAAACCTCCTTGTTCCTTGTTACAGTTCCAGTTTTATGTATATTTTCTGCCTTGCACCTGATTACTCCAACATCAGATGGATGGCCTAGGGAATCTCATTCTGGTATTGATTGTTTCTGCTGATTGTCTCCCTTTGTAGCTGATTTCTTCAATATTGTGTAAATTTAGATCATGAGCTCATGTTTAGCTAAACAGCTGACCTTGTAAGAGGCGTAGGTGTGAACGCTGGTAAGCTTCAGCAGAAAGTCGGCAAAGATTTATTTGTGTCCCTCCAATGAGTTGCCCGCAAGGACCCCGTTTTCTACAAGTGTTGGTCCAATACTCCTTCGAGAGGCAGTGGACTCAGACATGGCTGCTTTTCAGCCTTCGATCTGGGGCAGGGCCAGTGGGCGGCCTGTGGCCCGGGCAAGAGCCTCTCCGCATGTGTCCCAGGGACCCATTTGCCTGCGAACTTCGGTCACCTGGCAGGAAGCTACGATGCCCTGACCTATGGTGAGCTGTGCAGCGAGGAGTACTGCGCGGACAAGTTCCAAACACACTTCAAATAAGAGGGCGGCCTGAGTGGAAAGGTGAGAGTTTGGGCAGCTGTGCAGACAGAGAAGGCGCCCTTTGGCCTGGGCCTAAATGCTTGTGACACCCCACTGGGTCTGCCGGGCTCTGAGGGCCCTGCCCTGGGCCCCCTGCTCCCCTGCCCTTTGTTCAGTCACAGCAGAGATGGCCACACCCACTCCCTCAGTGAGGGCAGTGTTCCAGCCTCCCTCAGCCCCGCCCACTCTCGGCAGGAAACCATGGACTACAGATGCTGTATTCTGAGGCCAGGGCGTTCCGAGAATGCCAAGGGCACACATGATGACCTTAAATGATTTCCTCTTGTGTCAGTTTTGGTAAAGTTTAGGAGCTAGGAAATGGTCCGCTTTACAGAAATGTTCAAATTTACTGGCATTTCATATATTCTCTGCTATAACATTGTCCTGATTCTTTCTGTATATTCTTTACTTATGTTTTTGTTTTCCTTAATCAAAGTGTGTCTTTTAAATCTTTTCAAAGAATATTCTTTGGACTTACTAAATCACCTGAATTTTATACGTTTTCTGTTGTATTAAGTTCTGCTCATATCTTTATTTATCTTTTTTCTATGTTCTCAGGGTTTATTGTTTTGATTTTCTGATGTCCAGTAAAACACTTGGTTATTCATTTTAATAAATCTTTTTACTTATAAAGATTTGAACTTTTAAAGATTCCAGCTTACTTGTACGTTTCTAAGGGTCCATTCCTCTACACTGTTACCGGCCTAAGGCTTAGTTCACCATATAGCAATGTATATATTGACATATTATCCCCTCGGCTTTCTGTGATTCCCTACATCTCACCTTTCTTTGCAGACAAGCCATTTGAAATACCCTTAACTTATTTCACAGCCAATAATTCTTTGAAATAATGTGTATTTTTTAGAGAAATCATCTTATATAATTAGGCAGAAAATCTCACCTTCCATAGTTTTCTAAACAGCATAATTTCACTCTTCTCACTGCTTAATTTGTTGTATTAAACAACCTTTGAGTATTTAGCTTTATCAATGACATGTACTTTAAAAATGTTTTAGAGATCCTACCAGTCTTTGAAAACATGCTTGTTCCTTGTTTCATTTCCAGGTTTATGTATATTTTCTGCCTAGCACCTGATTATTCCAACATCTCAAGGATGGCCTAGGGAATCTAATTCTGGTATTGATTGTTTTTGCTGATTGTCTCCCTTTGTAGCTGATTTCTTCATTATTGTGTAAATTTAGATCATGAGCTCATGTTTAGCTAAACAGCGGACCTTGTAAGCGGCTTAGGTGTGAACGCTCGTAAGTTTCAGCAAAAAGTCGGCAAAGATTTATTTGTGTCCCTCCAATGAGTTGCCCACAAGGACCCCGTTTACTAGAAGTGTTGGTCCAATACTCCTTCTAGGAGTAGGGGACTTATACAGGGCTGCTTTCGGCCCCCGATCTTGGGGAGGGGCAGTGGGCGGCCTGTGGCCCTGGCAGGAGTCTCCCTGCGTGTGAACCCGGGAATCATCTCTCCTGCGAACTTCGGTCACCTGGCAGGAAGCTACGATGCCCAGACCTATGGTTAGCTGTGCAGCGAGGTATACTGTGCGGACAGGTTCCACACACACTTCAACTAAGTGGGTGGCCTGAGTGGAAAAGTGAGAGTTTGGGTAGCTGTGCAGACAAAGAAGGCACCCTATGGCCTGAGCCTAAATGCTTGTGACACCCCACTGGGCCTGCCGGGCTCTGAGGGCCATGCCCTGGGCCCCCTGCTCCCCTGCCCTTTGTTCAGTCACAGCAGAGATGGCCCCACACACTCCCTCAGTGAGGGCAGTGTTCCAGCCTCCCTCAGCCCCGCGCACTCTCCGCAGTTTACCATGGACTACAGATGCTGCATTCTGAGGCCAGGGCATTCCGAGAATGCCAAGGACAGACATGATGACCTTAAATGATTTCCTCTTGTGTCAGTTTTGGTAAACTGTAGGAGCTAGAAAATGGTCAACTTTACAGAAATGTTCAAATTTACTGGCATTTCATATATTCTCTGCTATAACATTGTCCTGATTCTTTCTATATATTCTTTAATTATGTTTGTGTTTTCCTTAATCAAAGTGTGTCTTTTAAATCTTTTCAAAGAATATTCTTTGGACTTACTACCTGACCTGAATTTTATACTTTTTCTGTGGTATTAAGTTCTGCTCATATCTTTATTTATATTTTTTCTATGTTCTCAGGTTTATTGTTTTGATATTCTGATGTCAATAAAAACACTTGGTTATTCATTTTAAAAAATCTTTTTACTTATAAAGATTTGAACTTTTCTAGATTCCAGCTTACTTGTAAGTTTCTAAGGGTCAGGTCCTCTACATTGTGGCTGGCCTAAGTCTTAGTTCACCATAGAGCAATGTATATATTGACCTATTTTCCCCTCGACTTTCTGTGATTCCCTACATCTCACCTTTCTTTGCAGACAAGCCATTTGAAATAACCTTAACTTATTTCACGGCCAATAAGTCTTTGAAATAATGTGTATTTTTTAGAGAAATCTTCTTATATAATTAGGCAGAAAATCTGACCTGCCATAGTTTTCAAAACAGCATAATTTCACTCTTCTCAATGTTGAATCTGTTGTATTACACAACCATTGAGTATTTAGCTTTATCAATGACATGTACTTTAAAAATGTTTTAGAGATCCTACCAGTCTTTGAAAACATCCTTTTTCCTTGTTTCAGTTCAAGTTTTATGTATACTTTCTGCCTTGCACCTGATTATTCCAACATCTGATGGTTGGCCTAGGGAATCTAATTCTGGTATTGATTGTTTTTGCTGCTTGTCTCCCCTTGTAGCTGATTTCTTCATTATTGTGTAAATTTAGATCATGAGCTCATGTTTAGCTAAACAGCTGACCTTGTAAGAGGCTTAGGTGTGAACGCTCGTAAGCTTCAGCAGAAAGTCCGCAAAGATTTTTTTGTGTTCCTCCAATGAGTTACCCGCGCGGACCCCTTTTTCTACAAGTGTTGGTCCACTACTCCCTCTAGAGGCTGGGAGTCAGACAGGACTGCTTTGCTGCCCCCGATCTGGGATAGTGGCTTTGGGCGGCCTGTGGCCTGGGCAGGAGTCTCCCCACGTGTGTCCCACGACCCATCTGCCTGCGAACTTCGGTCACCTGGCAGGAAGCTATGATGCCCAGACCTATGGTTAGCTTTGCATCGAGGTGTACTGCGCGGACCGGTTCCACACACACTTCAAGTAAGAGGGCGGCCTGAGTGGAAAGGTGAGAGTTTGGGCAGCTGTGCAGACCAAGAAGGCGCATTTTGGCCTGGGCCTAAATGCTTGTGACACACGACTGGGCCTGCCGGGCTCTGAGGGCCCTGCCGTGGGCCCCCTTCTCCCCTGCCCTTTGTTTAGTCACAGCAGAGATGGCCCCACACACTCCCTCAGTGAAGGCAGTGTTCCAACCTCCCTCAGCCCCGCCCCCTCTCCGCAGGTTACCATGGACAACAGATGCTGCATTCTGAGGCCAGGGCGTTCCGAGAATGCCAAGGGCAGACATGATGACCTTAAATGATTTCCTCTTGTGTCAATTTTGGTAAAGTTTAGGAGCTAGGAAATGGTCCACTTTACAGAAATGTTCAAATTTACTGGCATTTCAGATATTCTCTGCTATAACATTGTCCTGATTCTTTCTGTATATTCTTTACTTATGTTTTGGTTTTCCTTAATCAAAGTGTGTCTTTTAAATCTTGTCAAAGAATATTCTTTGGACTTACTACCTCAACTGAATTTTATACGTTTTCTGTGGTATTAAGTTCTGCTCATATCTTTATTTATCTTTTTTCTATGTTCTCAGGGTTTATTGTTTTGATCTTCTGATGTCAATTAAAACACTTGGTTATTCATTTTAATAAATCTTTTTACTTATAAAGATTTGAATTTTTAAAGATTCCAGCTTACTTGTAAATTTCTAAGGGTCAGGTCCTCTACATTGTGGCTGGCCCAAGACCTAGTTCACAATATAGCAAAGTATATATTGACCTATTTTCCCCGCGACTTTCTGTGATTTCCTACATCTCACCTTTCTTTGCAGACAAGCCATTTGAAATAACCTTAACTTATTTCACAGCCATTAAGTCTTTGAAATAATGTGCATTTTTCAGAGAAATCTTCTTATATATTTAGGCAGAAAATCTGACCTGCCATAGTTTTCAAAACAGCATAATTTCACCCTTCTCAATGATGAATCTGTTGTAATACACAACCTTTGAGGATTTAGCTTTATCAATGACATGTACTTTAAAAATGTTTTAGAGATCCTACCAGTCTTTGAAAACATCCTTGTTCCTTGTTTCAGTTCCAGTTTTATGTATATTTTCTGCCTTGCACCTGATTATTCCAACGTCTGATCGATGGCTAAGGGAATCTAATTCTGGTATTGATTGTTTTTGCTGCTTGTCTCCCCTTGTAGCTGATTTCTTCATTATTGTGTAAATTTAGATCATGAGCTCATGTTTAGCTAAACAGCTGACCTTGTAAGAGGCTTAGGTGTGAACGCTCGTAAGCTTCAGCAGAAAGTCGGCAAAGATTTTTTTGTGTCCCTCCAATGAGTTACCCGCGCGGACACCTTTTTCTACAAGTGTTGGTCCACTACTCCCTCTAGAGGCTGGGACTCAGACAGGACTGCTTTGCTACCCCCGATCTGGGATAGTGGTTTTGGGCGGCCTGTGGCCTGGGCAGGAGGCACCGCACGTGTGTCCCACAACCCATCTGCCTGCGAACTTCGGTCACCTGGCAGGAAGCTATGATGCCCAGACCTATGGTTAGCTTTGCATCGAGGTGCACTGCGCGGACCGGTTCCACACACACTTCAAGTAAGAGGGCGGCCTGAGTGGAAAGGTGAGAGTTTGGGCAGCTGTGCAGACAAAGAAGGCGCACTTTGGCCTGGGCCTAAATGCTTGTGACACACGACTGGGCCTGCCGGGCTCTGAGGGCCCTGCCCTTGGCCCCCTTCTCCCCTGCCCTTTGTTCAGTCACAGCAGAGATGGCCCCACCCACTCCCTCAGTGAAGGAAGTGTTCCAACCTCCCTCAGCCCCGCCCCCTCTCCGCAGGTTACCATGGACTACAGATGCTGCATTCGGAGGCCAGGGCGTTCCGAGAATGCCAAGGCAGACATGATGACCTTAAATGATTTCCTCTTGTGTCAATTTTGGTAAACTTTAGGAGCTAGGAAATGGTCCACTTTACAGAAATGTTCAAATTTACTGGCATTTCAGATATTCTCTGCTATAACATTGTCCTGATTCTTTCTGTATATTCTTTACTTATGTTTTGTTTTCCTTAATCAAAGTGTGTCTTTTAAATCTTGTCAAAGAATATTCTTTGGACTTACTACCTCAACTGAATTTTATACGTTTTCTGTGGTATTAAGTTCTGCTCATATCTTTATTTATATTTTTTCTATGTTCTCAGGTTTATTGTTTTGATATTCTGATGTCAATAAAAACACTTGGTTATTTATTTTAAAAAATCTTTTTACTTATAAAGATTTGAACTTTTCTAGATTCCAGCTTACTTGTAAGTTTCTAAGGGTCAGGTCCTCTACATTGTGGCTGGCCTAAGTCTTAGTTCACCATATAGCAATGTATATATTGACCTATTTTCCCCTCGACTTTCTGTGATTCCCTACATCTCACCTTTCTTTGCAGACAAGCCATTTGAAATAACCTTAGCTTATTTCACGGCCAATAAGTCTTTGAAATAATGTGTATTTTTTAGAGAAATCTTCTTATATAATTAGGCAGAAAATCTGACCTGCCATAGTTTTCAAAACAGCATAATTTCACTCTTCTCAATGTTGAATCTGTTGTATTACACAACCATTGAGTATTTAGCTTTATCAATGACATGTACTTTAAAAATGTTTTAGAGATCCTACCTGTCTTTGAAAACATCCTTTTTCCTTGTTTCAGTTCAAGTTTTATGTATACTTTCTGCCTTGCACCTGATTATTCCAACATCTGATGGTTGGCCTAGGGAATCTAATTCTGGTATTGATTGTTTTTGCTGCTTGTCTCCCCTTGTAGCTGATTTCTTCATTATTGTGTAAATTTAGATCATGAGCTCATGTTTAGCTAAACAGCTGACCTTGTAAGAGGCTTAGGTGTGAACGCTCGTAAGCTTCAGCAGAAAGTCCGCAAAGATTTTTTTGTGTTCCTCCAATGAGTTACCCGCGCGGACCCCTTTTTCTACCAGTGTTGGTCCACTACTCCCTCTAGAGGCTGGGAGTCAGACAGGACTGCTTTGCTGCCCCCGATCTGGGATAGTGGCTTTGGGCGGCCTGTGGCCTGGGCAGGAGTCTCCCCACGTGTGTCCCACGACCCATCTGCCTGCGAACTTCGGTCACCTGGCAGGAAGCTATGATGCCCAGACCTATGGTTAGCTTTGCATCGAGGTGTACTGCGCGGACCGGTTCCACACACACTTCAAGTAAGAGGGCGGCCTGAGTGGAAAGGTGAGAGTTTGGGCAGCTGTGCAGACCAAGAAGGCGCATTTTGGCCTGGGCCTAAATGCTTGTGACACACGACTGGGCCTGCCGGGCTCTGAGGGCCCTGCCGTGGGCCCCCTTCTCCCCTGCCCTTTGTTCAGTCACAGCAGAGATGGCCCCACACACTCCCTCAGTGAAGGCAGTGTTCCAACCTCCCTCAGCCCCGCCCCCTCTCCGCAGGTAACCATGGACAACAGATGCTGCATTCTGAGGCCAGGGCGTTCCGAGAATGCCAAGGGCAGACATGATGACCTTAAATGATTTCCTCTTGTGTCAATTTTGGTAAAGTTTAGGAGCTAGGAAATGGTCCACTTTACAGAAATGTTCAAATTTACTGGCATTTCAGATATTCTCTGCTATAACATTGTCCTGATTCTTTCTGTATATTCTTTACTTATGTTTTGGTTTTCCTTAATCAAAGTGTGTCTTTTAAATCTTGTCAAAGAATATTCTTTGGACTTACTACCTCAACTGAATTTTATACGTTTTCTGTGGTATTAAGTTCTGCTCATATCTTTATTTATCTTTTTTCTATGTTCTCAGGGTTTATTGTTTTGATCTTC
Source organism: Mesoplodon bidens (assembly GCF_964165515.1). Lineage (NCBI taxonomy): Eukaryota > Metazoa > Chordata > Mammalia > Artiodactyla > Ziphiidae > Mesoplodon > Mesoplodon bidens. The sequence goes on along the minus strand of NC_138180.1, from coordinate 24,657,337 downwards.
TGATGTCAATTAAAACACTTGGTTATTCATTTTAATAAATCTTTTTACTTATAAAGATTTGAATTTTTAAAGATTCCAGCTTACTTGTAAATTTCTAAGGGTCAGGTCCTCTACATTGTGGCTGGCCCAAGGCCTAGTTCACAATATAGCAAAGTATATATTGTCCTATTTTCCCCGCGACTTTCTGTGATTTCCTACATCTCACCTTTCTTTGCAGACAAGCCATTTGAAATAACCTTAACTTATTTCACAGCCATTAAGTCTTTGAAATAATGTGCATTTTTCAGAGAAATCTTCTTATATATTTAGGCAGAAAATCTGACCTGCCATAGTTTTCAAAACAGCATAATTTCACCCTTCTCAATGATGAATCTGTTGTAATACACAACCTTTGAGGATTTAGCTTTATCAATGACATGTACTTTAAAAATGTTTTAGAGATCCTACCAGTCTTTGAAAACATCCTTGTTCCGTGTTTCAGTTCCAGTTTTATGTATATTTTCTGCCTTGCACCTGATTATTCCAACGTCTGATCGATGGCTAAGGGAATCTAATTCTGGTATTGATTGTTTTTGCTGCTTGTCTCCCCTTGTAGCTGATTTCTTCATTATTGTGTAAATTTAGATCATGAGCTCATGTTTAGCTAAACAGCTGACCTTGTAAGAGGCTTAGGTGTGAACGCTCGTAAGCTTCAGCAGAAAGTCGGCAAAGATTTTTTTGTGTCCCTCCAATGAGTTACCCGCGCGGACACCTTTTTCTACAAGTGTTGGTCCACTACTCCCTCTAGAGGCTGGGACTCAGACAGGACTGCTTTGCTACCCCCGATCTGGGATAGTGGTTTTGGGCGGCCTGTGGCCTGGGCAGGAGGCACCGCACGTGTGTCCCACAACCCATCTGCCTGCGAACTACGGTCACCTGGCAGGAAGCTATGATGCCCAGACCTATGGTTAGCTTTGCATCGAGGTGCACTGCGCGGACCGGTTCCACACACACTTCAAGTAAGAGGGCGGCCTGAGTGGAAAGGTGAGAGTTTGGGCAGCTGTGCAGACAAAGAAGGCGCACTTTGGCCTGGGCCTAAATGCTTGTGACACACGACTGGGCCTGCCGGGCTCTGAGGGCCCTGCCATTGGCCCCCTTCTCCCCTGCCATTTGTTCAGTCACAGCAGAGATGGCCCCACCCACTCCCTCAGTGAAGGAAGTGTTCCAACCTCCCTCAGCCCCGCCCCCTCTCCGCAGGTTACCATGGACTACAGATGCTGCATTCTGAGGCCAGGGCGTTCCGAGAATGCCAAGGCAGACATGATGACCTTAAATGATTTCCTCTTGTGTCAATTTTGGTAAACTTTAGGAGCTAGGAAATGGTCCACTTTACAGAAATGTTCAAATTTACTGGCATTTCAGATATTCTCTGCTATAACATTGTCCTGATTCTTTCTGTATATTCTTTACTTATGTTTTGGTTTTCCTTAATCAAAGTGTGTCTTTTAAATCTTGTCAAAGAATATTCTTTGGACTTACTTCCTCAACTGAATTTTATACGTTTTCTGTGGTATTAAGTTCTGCTCATATCTTTATTTATATTTTTTCTATGTTCTCAGGTTTATTGTTTTGATATTCTGATGTCAATAAAAACACTTGGTTATTCATTTTAAAAAATCTTTTTACTTATAAAGATTTGAACTTTTAAAGATTCCAGCTCACTTTTAAGTTTCTAAGGGTCAGGTCCTCTACATTGTGGCTGGCCTAAGGCTTAGTTCACCATATAGCAATGTATATATTGACATTTTCCCCTCGACTTTCTGTGATTCCCTACATCTCACCTTTCTTTGCAGACAAGCCATTTGAAATACACTTAACTTATTTCACAGCCAATAAGTCTTTGAAATAATGTCTATTTTTTAGAGAAATCTTCGTATATAATTAGGCAGAAAATCTCACCTGCCATAGTTTTCAAAACAGCATAATTTCACTCTTCTCAATGCTTAATTTGTGGTATTAAACAACCTTTGAGTATTTAGGTATATCAACGACATGTACTTTAAAAATGATTTAGAGATCCTTCCAGCCTTTGAAAACCTCCTTGTTCCTTGTTTCAGTTCCAGTTTTATGTATATTTTCTGCCTTGCACCTGATTATTCCAACATCAGATGGATGGCCTAGGGAATCTCATTCTGGTATTGATTGTTTTTGCTGATTGTCTCCCTTTCTAGCTGATTTCTTCAATATTGTGTAAATTTAGATCATGAGCTCATGTTTAACTAAACAGCTGACCTTGTAAGAGGCTTAGGTGTGAATGCTGGTAAGCTTCAGCAGAAAGTCGGCAAAGATTTATTTGTGTCCCTCCAATGAGTTGCCCGCAAGGACCCCGTTTTCTACAAGTGTTGGTCCAATACTCCTTCGAGAGGCAGTGGACTCAGACATGGCTGCTTTTCAGCCTTCGATCTGGGGCAGGGCCAGTGGACGGCCTGTGGCCCGGGCAAGAGCCTCTCCGCATGTGTCCCAGGGACCCATTTGCCTGCGAACTTCGGTCACCTGGCAGGAAGCTACGATGCCCTGACCTATGGTGAGCTGTGCAGCGAGGAGTACTGCGCGGACAAGTTCCAAACACACTTCAAATAAGAGGGCGGCCTGAGTGGAAAGGTGAGAGTTTGGGCAGCTGTGCAGACAAAGAAGGCGCCCTTTGGCCTGGGCCTAAATGCTTGTGACACACCACTGGGTCTGCCGGGCTCTGAGGGCCCTGCCCTGGGCCCCCTGCTCCCCTGCTCTTTGTTCAGTCACAGCAGAGATGGCCACACCCACTCCCTCAGTGAGGGCAGTGTTCCAGCCTCCCTCAGCCCCGCCCACTCTCCGCAGTTTACCATGGACTACAGATGCTGCATTCTGAGGCCAGGGCGTTCCGAGAATGCCAAGGGCAGACATGATGACCTTAAATGATTTCCTCTTGTGTCAGTTTTGGTAAACTGTAGGAGCTAGAAAATGGTCCACTTGACAGAAATGTTCAAATTTACTGGCATTTCATATATTCTCTGCTATAACATTGTCCTGATTCTTTCTATATATTCTTTAATTATGTTTGTGTTTTCCTTAATCAAAGTGTGTCTTTTAAATCTTTTCAAAGAATATTCTTTGGACTTACTACCTCACCTGAATTTTATACGTTTTCTGTGGTATTAAGTTCTGCTCATATCTTTATTTATCTTTTTTCTATGTTCTCAGGGTTTATTGTTTTGATCTTCTGATGTCAATTAAAACACTTGGTTATTCATTTTCATCAATCTTTTTACTTATAAAGATTTGAACTTTTAAAGATTCCAGCTCACTTTTAAGTTTCTAAGGGTCAGGTCCTCTACATTGTGGCTGGCCTAAGGCTTAGTTCACCATATAGCAATGTATATATTGACATTTTCCCCTCGACTTTCTGTGATTCCCTACATCTCACCTTTCTTTGCAGACAAGCCATTTGAAATACACTTAACTTATTTCACAGCCAATAAGTCTTTGAAATAATGTCTATTTTTTAGAGAAATATTCTTATATAATTAGGCAGAAAATCTCACCTGCCATAGTTTTCAAAACAGCATAATTTCACTCTTCTCAATGCTTAATCTGTGGTATTAAACAACCTTTGAGTATTTAGGTTTATCAACGACATGTACTTTAAAAATGTTTGAGAGATCCTACCAGCCTTTGAAAACCTCCTTGTTCCTTGTTACAGTTCCAGTTTTATGTATATTTTCTGCCTTGCACCTGATTACTCCAACATCAGATGGATGGCCTAGGGAATCTCATTCTGGTATTGATTGTTTCTGCTGATTGTCTCCCTTTGTAGCTGATTTCTTCAATATTGTGTAAATTTAGATCATGAGCTCATGTTTAGCTAAACAGCTGACCTTCTAAGAGGCGTAGGTGTGAACGCTGGTAAGCTTCAGCAGAAAGTCGGCAAAGATTTATTTGTGTCCCTCCAATGAGTTGCCCGCAAGGACCCCGTTTTCTACAAGTGTTGGTCCAATACTCCTTCGAGAGGCAGTGGACTCAGACATGGCTGCTTTTCAGCCTTCGATCTGGGGCAGGGCCAGTGGGCGGCCTGTGGCCCGGGCAAGAGCCTCTCCGCATGTGTCCCAGGGACCCATTTGCCTGCGAACTTCGGTCACCTGGCAGGAAGCTACGATGCCCTGACCTATGGTGAGCTGTGCAGCGAGGAGTACTGCGCGGACAGGTTCCAAACACACTTCAAATAAGAGGGCGGCCTGAGTGGAAAGGTGAGAGTTTGGGCAGCTGTGCAGACAGAGAAGGCGCCCTTTGGCCTGGGCCTAAATGCTTGTGACACCCCACTGGGTCTGCCGGGCTCTGAGGGCCCTGCCCTGGGCCCCCTGCTCCCCTGCCCTTTGTTCAGTCACAGCAGAGATGGCCACACCCACTCCCTCAGTGAGGGCAGTGTTCCAGCCTCCCTCAGCCCCGCCCACTCTCGGCAGGAAACCATGGACTACAGATGCTGTATTCTGAGGCCAGGGCGTTCCGAGAATGCCAAGGGCACACATGATGACCTTAAATGATTTCCTCTTGTGTCAGTTTTGGTAAAGTTTAGGAGCTAGGAAATGGTCCGCTTTACAGAAATGTTCAAATTTACTGGCATTTCATATATTCTCTGCTATAACATTGTCCTGATTCTTTCTGTATATTCTTTACTTATGTTTTTGTTTTCCTTAATCAAAGTGTGTCTTTTAAATCTTTTCAAAGAATATTCTTTGGACTTACTAAATCACCTGAATTTTATACGTTTTCTGTTGTATTAAGTTCTGCTCATATCTTTATTTATCTTTTTTCTATGTTCTCAGGGTTTATTGTTTTGATTTTCTGATGTCCAGTAAAACACTTGGTTATTCATTTTAATAAATCTTTTTACTTATAAAGATTTGAACTTTTAAAGATTCCAGCTTACTTGTACGTTTCTAAGGGTCCATTCCTCTACACTGTTACCGGCCTAAGGCTTAGTTCACCATATAGCAATGTATATATTGACATATTATCCCCTCGGCTTTCTGTGATTCCCTACATCTCACCTTTCTTTGCAGACAAGCCATTTGAAATACCCTTAACTTATTTCACAGCCAATAATTCTTTGAAATAATGTGTATTTTTTAGAGAAATCATCTTATATAATTAGGCAGAAAATCTCACCTTCCATAGTTTTCTAAACAGCATAATTTCACTCTTCTCACTGCTTAATTTGTTGTATTAAACAACCTTTGAGTATTTAGCTTTATCAATGACATGTACTTTAAAAATGTTTTAGAGATCCTACCAGTCTTTGAAAACATGCTTGTTCCTTGTTTCATTTCCAGGTTTATGTATATTTTCTGCCTAGCACCTGATTATTCCAACATCTCAAGGATGGCCTAGGGAATCTAATTCTGGTATTGATTGTTTTTGCTGATTGTCTCCCTTTGTAGCTGATTTCTTCATTATTGTGTAAATTTAGATCATGAGCTCATGTTTAGCTAAACAGCGGACCTTGTAAGCGGCTTAGGTGTGAACGCTCGTAAGTTTCAGCAAAAAGTCGGCAAAGATTTATTTGTGTCCCTCCAATGAGTTGCCCACAAGGACCCCGTTTACTAGAAGTGTTGGTCCAATACTCCTTCTAGGAGTAGGGGACTTATACAGGGCTGCTTTCGGCCCCCGATCTTGGGGAGGGGCAGTGGGCGGCCTGTGGCCCTGGCAGGAGTCTCCCTGCGTGTGAACCCGGGAATCATCTCTCCTGCGAACTTCGGTCACCTGGCAGGAAGCTACGATGCCCAGACCTATGGTTAGCTGTGCAGCGAGGTATACTGTGCGGACAGGTTCCACACACACTTCAACTAAGTGGGTGGCCTGAGTGGAAAAGTGAGAGTTTGGGTAGCTGTGCAGACAAAGAAGGCGCCCTATGGCCTGAGCCTAAATGCTTGTGACACCCCACTGGGCCTGCCGGGCTCTGAGGGCCATGCCCTGGGCCCCCTGCTCCCCTGCCCTTTGTTCAGTCACAGCAGAGATGGCCCCACACACTCCCTCAGTGAGGGCAGTGTTCCAGCCTCCCTCAGCCCCGCGCACTCTCCGCAGTTTACCATGGACTACAGATGCTGCATTCTGAGGCCAGGGCATTCCGAGAATGCCAAGGACAGACATGATGACCTTAAATGATTTCCTCTTGTGTCAGTTTTGGTAAACTGTAGGAGCTAGAAAATGGTCAACTTTACAGAAATGTTCAAATTTACTGGCATTTCATATATTCTCTGCTATAACATTGTCCTGATTCTTTCTATATATTCTTTAATTATGTTTGTGTTTTCCTTAATCAAAGTGTGTCTTTTAAATCTTTTCAAAGAATATTCTTTGGACTTACTACCTGACCTGAATTTTATACTTTTTCTGTGGTATTAAGTTCTGCTCATATCTTTATTTATATTTTTTCTATGTTCTCAGGTTTATTGTTTTGATATTCTGATGTCAATAAAAACACTTGGTTATTCATTTTAAAAAATCTTTTTACTTATAAAGATTTGAACTTTTCTAGATTCCAGCTTACTTGTAAGTTTCTAAGGGTCAGGTCCTCTACATTGTGGCTGGCCTAAGTCTTAGTTCACCATAGAGCAATGTATATATTGACCTATTTTCCCCTCGACTTTCTGTGATTCCCTACATCTCACCTTTCTTTGCAGACAAGCCATTTGAAATAACCTTAACTTATTTCACGGCCAATAAGTCTTTGAAATAATGTGTATTTTTTAGAGAAATCTTCTTATATAATTAGGCAGAAAATCTGACCTGCCATAGTTTTCAAAACAGCATAATTTCACTCTTCTCAATGTTGAATCTGTTGTATTACACAACCATTGAGTATTTAGCTTTATCAATGACATGTACTTTAAAAATGTTTCAGAGATCCTACCAGTCTTTGAAAACATCCTTTTTCCTTGTTTCAGTTCAAGTTTTATGTATACTTTCTGCCTTGCACCTGATTATTCCAACATCTGATGGTTGGCCTAGGGAATCTAATTCTGGTATTGATTGTTTTTGCTGCTTGTCTCCCCTTGTAGCTGATTTCTTCATTATTGTGTAAATTTAGATCATGAGCTCATGTTTAGCTAAACAGCTGACCTTGTAAGAGGCTTAGGTGTGAACGCTCGTAAGCTTCAGCAGAAAGTCCGCAAAGATTTTTTTGTGTTCCTCCAATGAGTTACCCGCGCGGACCCCTTTTTCTACAAGTGTTGGTCCACTACTCCCTCTAGAGGCTGGGACTCAGACAGGACTGCTTTGCTGCCCCCGATCTGGGATAGTGGCTTTGGGCGGCCTGTGGCCTGGGCAGGAGTCACCCCACGTGTGTCCCACGACCCATCTGCCTGCGAACTTCGGTCACCTGGCAGGAAGCTATGATGCCCAGACCTATGGTTAGCTTTGCATCGAGGTGTACTGCGCGGACCGGTTCCACACACACTTCAAGTAAGAGGGCGGCCTGAGTGGAAAGGTGAGAGTTTGGGCAGCTGTGCAGACCAAGAAGGCGCATTTTGGCCCGGGCCTAAATGCTTGTGACACACGACTGGGCCTGCCGGGCTCTGAGGGCCCTGCCGTGGGCCCCCTTCTCCCCTGCCCTTTGTTCAGTCACAGCAGAGATGGCCCCACACACTCCCTCAGTGAAGGCAGTGTTCCAACCTCCCTCAGCCCCGCCCCCTCTCCGCAGGTTACCATGGACAACAGATGCTGCATTCTGAGGCCAGGGCGTTCCGAGAATGCCAAGGGCAGACATGATGACCTTAAATGATTTCCTCTTGTGTCAATTTTGGTAAAGTTTAGGAGCTAGGAAATGGTCCACTTTACAGGAATGTTCAAATTTACTGGCATTTCAGATATTCTCTGCTATAACATTGTCCTGATTCTTTCTGTATATTCTTTACTTATGTTTTGGTTTTCCTTAATCAAAGTGTGTCTTTTAAATCTTGTCAAAGAATATTCTTTGGACTTACTACCTCAACTGAATTTTATACGTTTTCTGTGGTATTAAGTTCTGCTCATATCTTTATTTATCTTTTTTCTATGTTCTCAGGGTTTATTGTTTTGATCTTCTGATGTCAATTAAAACACTTGGTTATTCATTTTAATAAATCTTTTTACTTATAAAGATTTGAATTTTTAAAGATTCCAGCTTACTTGTAAATTTCTAAGGGTCAGGTCCTCTACATTGTGGCTGGCCCAAGGCCTAGTTCACAATATAGCAAAGTATATATTGACCTATTTTCCCCGCGACTTTCTGTGATTTCCTACATCTCACCTTTCTTTGCAGACAAGCCATTTGAAATAACCTTAACTTATTTCACAGCCATTAAGTCTTTGAAATAATGTGCATTTTTCAGAGAAATCTTCTTATATATTTAGGCAGAAAATCTGACCTGCCATAGTTTTCAAAACAGCATAATTTCACCCTTCTCAATGATGAATCTGTTGTAATACACAACCTTTGAGGAATTTGCTTTATCAATGACATGTACTTTAAAAATGTTTTAGAGATCCTACCAGTCTTTGAAAACATCCTTGTTCCGTGTTTCAGTTCCAGTTTTATGTATATTTTCTGCCTTGCACCTGATTATTCCAACGTCTGATCGATGGCTAAGGGAATCTAATTCTGGTATTGATTGTTTTTGCTGCTTGTCTCCCCTTGTAGCTGATTTCTTCATTATTGTGTAAATTTAGATCATGAGCTCATGTTTAGCTAAACAGCTGACCTTGTAAGAGGCTTAGGTGTGAACGCTCGTAAGCTTAAGCAGAAAGTCGGCAAAGATTTTTTTGTGTCCCTCCAATGAGTTACCCGCGCGGACACCTTTTTCTACAAGTGTTGGTCCACTACTCCCTCTAGAGGCTGGGACTCAGACAGGACTGCTTTGCTACCCCCGATCTGGGATAGTGGTTTTGGGCGGCCTGTGGCCTGGGCAGGAGGCACCGCACGTGTGTCCCACAACCCATCTGCCTGCGAACTACGGTCACCTGGCAGGAAGCTATGATGCCCAGACCTATGGTTAGCTTTGCATCGAGGTGCACTGCGCGGACCGGTTCCACACACACTTCAAGTAAGAGGGCGGCCTGAGTGGAAAGGTGAGAGTTTGGGCAGCTGTGCAGACAAAGAAGGCGCACTTTGGCCTGGGCCTAAATGCTTGTGACACACGACTGGGCCTGCCGGGCTCTGAGGGCCCTGCCATTGGCCCCCTTCTCCCCTGCCATTTGTTCAGTCACAGCAGAGATGGCCCCACCCACTCCCTCAGTGAAGGAAGTGTTCCAACCTCCCTCAGCCCCGCCCCCTCTCCGCAGGTTACCATGGACTACAGATGCTGCATTCTGAGGCCAGGGCGTTCCGAGAATGCCAAGGCAGACATGATGACCTTAAATGATTTCCTCTTGTGTCAATTTTGGTAAACTTTAGGAGCTAGGAAATGGTCCACTTTACAGAAATGTTCAAATTTACTGGCATTTCAGATATTCTCTGCTATAACATTGTCCTGATTCTTTCTGTATATTCTTTACTTATGTTTTGGTTTTCCTTAATCAAAGTGTGTCTTTTAAATCTTGTCAAAGAATATTCTTTGGACTTACTACCTCAACTGAATTTTATACGTTTTCTGTGGTATTAAGTTCTGCTCATATCTTTATTTATCTTTTTTCTATGTTCTCAGGTTTATTGTTTTGATATTCTGATGTCAATAAAAACACTTGGTTATTCATTTTAAAAAATCTTTTTACTTATAAAGATTTGAACTTTTCTAGATTCCAGCTTACTTGTAAGTTTCTAAGGGTCAGGTCCTCTACATTGTGGCTTGCCTAAGTCTTAGTTCACCATATAGCAATGTATATATTGACCTATTTTCCCCTCGACTTTCTGTGATTCCCTACATCTCACCTTTCTTTGCAGACAAGCCATTTGAAATAACCTTAACTTATTTCACGGCCAATAAGTCTTTGAAATAATGTGTATTTTTTAGAGAAATCTTCTTATATAATTAGGCAGAAAATCTCACCTGCCATAGTTTTCAAAACAGCATAATTTCACTCTTCTCAATGCTTAATCTGTGGTATTAAACAACCTTTGAGTATTTAGGTTTATCAACGACATGTACTTTAAAAATGTTTGAGAGATCCTACCAGCCTTTGAAAACCTCCTTGTTCCTTGTTACAGTTCCAGTTTTATGTATATTTTCTGCCTTGCACCTGATTACTCCAACATCAGATGGATGGCCTAGGGAATCTCATTCTGGTATTGATTGTTTCTGCTGATTGTCTCCCTTTGTAGCTGATTTCTTCAATATTGTGTAAATTTAGATCATGAGCTCATGTTTAGCTAAACAGCTGACCTTCTAAGAGGCGTAGGTGTGAACGCTGGTAAGCTTCAGCAGAAAGTCGGCAAAGATTTATTTGTGTCCCTCCAATGAGTTGCCCGCAAGGACCCCGTTTTCTACAAGTGTTGGTCCAATACTCCTTCGAGAGGCAGTGGACTCAGACATGGCTGCTTTTCAGCCTTCGATCTGGGGCAGGGCCAGTGGGCGGCCTGTGGCCCGGGCAAGAGCCTCTCCGCATGTGTCCCAGGGACCCATTTGCCTGCGAACTTCGGTCACCTGGCAGGAAGCTACGATGCCCTGACCTATGGTGAGCTGTGCAGCGAGGAGTACTGCGCGGACAGGTTCCAAACACACTTCAAATAAGAGGGCGGCCTGAGTGGAAAGGTGAGAGTTTGGGCAGCTGTGCAGACAGAGAAGGCGCCCTTTGGCCTGGGCCTAAATGCTTGTGACACCCCACTGGGTCTGCCGGGCTCTGAGGGCCCTGCCCTGGGCCCCCTGCTCCCCTGCCCTTTGTTCAGTCACAGCAGAGATGGCCACACCCACTCCCTCAGTGAGGGCAGTGTTCCAGCCTCCCTCAGCCCCGCCCACTCTCGGCAGGAAACCATGGACTACAGATGCTGTATTCTGAGGCCAGGGCGTTCCGAGAATGCCAAGGGCACACATGATGACCTTAAATGATTTCCTCTTGTGTCAGTTTTGGTAAAGTTTAGGAGCTAGGAAATGGTCCGCTTTACAGAAATGTTCAAATTTACTGGCATTTCATATATTCTCTGCTATAACATTGTCCTGATTCTTTCTGTATATTCTTTACTTATGTTTTTGTTTTCCTTAATCAAAGTGTGTCTTTTAAATCTTTTCAAAGAATATTCTTTGGACTTACTAAATCACCTGAATTTTATACGTTTTCTGTTGTATTAAGTTCTGCTCATATCTTTATTTATCTTTTTTCTATGTTCTCAGGGTTTATTGTTTTGATTTTCTGATGTCCAGTAAAACACTTGGTTATTCATTTTAATAAATCTTTTTACTTATAAAGATTTGAACTTTTAAAGATTCCAGCTTACTTGTACGTTTCTAAGGGTCCATTCCTCTACACTGTTACCGGCCTAAGGCTTAGTTCACCATATAGCAATGTATATATTGACATATTATCCCCTCGGCTTTCTGTGATTCCCTACATCTCACCTTTCTTTGCAGACAAGCCATTTGAAATACCCTTAACTTATTTCACAGCCAATAATTCTTTGAAATAATGTGTATTTTTTAGAGAAATCATCTTATATAATTAGGCAGAAAATCTCACCTTCCATAGTTTTCTAAACAGCATAATTTCACTCTTCTCACTGCTTAATTTGTTGTATTAAACAACCTTTGAGTATTTAGCTTTATCAATGACATGTACTTTAAAAATGTTTTAGAGATCCTACCAGTCTTTGAAAACATGCTTGTTCCTTGTTTCATTTCCAGGTTTATGTATATTTTCTGCCTAGCACCTGATTATTCCAACATCTCAAGGATGGCCTAGGGAATCTAATTCTGGTATTGATTGTTTTTGCTGATTGTCTCCCTTTGTAGCTGATTTCTTCATTATTGTGTAAATTTAGATCATGAGCTCATGTTTAGCTAAACAGCGGACCTTGTAAGCGGCTTAGGTGTGAACGCTCGTAAGTTTCAGCAAAAAGTCGGCAAAGATTTATTTGTGTCCCTCCAATGAGTTGCCCACAAGGACCCCGTTTACTAGAAGTGTTGGTCCAATACTCCTTCTAGGAGTAGGGGACTTATACAGGGCTGCTTTCGGCCCCCGATCTTGGGGAGGGGCAGTGGGCGGCCTGTGGCCCTGGCAGGAGTCTCCCTGCGTGTGAACCCGGGAATCATCTCTCCTGCGAACTTCGGTCAACTGGCAGGAAGCTACGATGCCCAGACCTATGGTTAGCTGTGCAGCGAGGTATACTGTGCGGACAGGTTCCACACACACTTCAACTAAGTGGGTGGCCTGAGTGGAAAAGTGAGAGTTTGGGTAGCTGTGCAGACAAAGAAGGCGCCCTATGGCCTGAGCCTAAATGCTTGTGACACCCCACTGGGCCTGCCGGGCTCTGAGGGCCATGCCCTGGGCCCCCTGCTCCCCTGCCCTTTGTTCAGTCACAGCAGAGATGGCCCCACACACTCCCTCAGTGAGGGCAGTGTTCCAGCCTCCCTCAGCCCCGCGCACTCTCCGCAGTTTACCATGGACTACAGATGCTGCATTCTGAGGCCAGGGCATTCCGAGAATGCCAAGGACAGACATGATGACCTTAAATGATTTCCTCTTGTGTCAGTTTTGGTAAACTGTAGGAGCTAGAAAATGGTCAACTTTACAGAAATGTTCAAATTTACTGGCATTTCAGATATTCTCTGCTATAACATTGTCCTGATTCTTTCTATATATTCTTTAATTATGTTTGTGTTTTCCTTAATCAAAGTGTGTCTTTTAAATCTTTTCAAAGAATATTCTTTGGACTTACTACCTGACCTGAATTTTATACTTTTTCTGTGGTATTAAGTTCTGCTCATATCTTTATTTATATTTTTTCTATGTTCTCAGGTTTATTGTTTTGATATTCTGATGTCAATAAAAACACTTGGTTATTCATTTTAAAAAATCTTTTTACTTATAAAGATTTGAACTTTTCTAGATTCCAGCTTACTTGTAAGTTTCTAAGGGTCAGGTTCTCTACATTGTGGCTGGCCTAAGTCTTAGTTCACCATAGAGCAATGTATATATTGACCTATTTTCCCCTCGACTTTCTGTGATTCCCTACATCTCACCTTTCTTTGCAGACAAGCCATTTGAAATAACCTTAACTTATTTCACGGCCAATAAGTCTTTGAAATAATGTGTATTTTTTAGAGAAATCTTCTTATATAATTAGGCAGAAAATCTGACCTGCCATAGTTTTCAAAACAGCATAATTTCACTCTTCTCAATGTTGAATCTGTTGTATTACACAACCATTGAGTATTTAGCTTTATCAATGACATGTACTTTAAAAATGTTTTAGAGATCCTACCAGTCTTTGAAAACATCCTTTTTCCTTGTTTCAGTTCAAGTTTTATGTATACTTTCTGCCTTGCACCTGATTATTCCAACATCTGATGGTTGGCCTAGGGAATCTAATTCTGGTATTGATTGTTTTTGCTGCTTGTCTCCCCTTGTAGCTGATTTCTTCATTATTGTGTAAATTTAGATCATGAGCTCATGTTTAGCTAAACAGCTGACCTTGTAAGAGGCTTAGGTGTGAACGCTCGTAAGCTTCAGCAGAAAGTCCGCAAAGATTTTTTTGTGTTCCTCCAATGAGTTACCCGCGCGGACCCCTTTTTCTACAAGTGTTGGTCCACTACTCCCTCTAGAGGCTGGGACTCAGACAGGACTGCTTTGCTGCCCCCGATCTGGGATAGTGGCTTTGGGCGGCCTGTGGCCTGGGCAGGAGTCACCCCACGTGTGTCCCACGACCCATCTGCCTGCGAACTTCGGTCACCTGGCAGGAAGCTATGATGCCCAGACCTATGGTTAGCTTTGCATCGAGGTGTACTGCGCGGACCGGTTCCACACACACTTCAAGTAAGAGGGCGGCCTGAGTGGAAAGGTGAGAGTTTGGGCAGCTGTGCAGACCAAGAAGGCGCATTTTGGCCCGGGCCTAAATGCTTGTGACACACGACTGGGCCTGCCGGGCTCTGAGGGCCCTGCCGTGGGCCCCCTTCTCCCCTGCCCTTTGTTCAGTCACAGCAGAGATGGCCCCACACACTCCCTCAGTGAAGGCAGTGTTCCAACCTCCCTCAGCCCCGCCCCCTCTCCGCAGGTTACCATGGACAACAGATGCTGCATTCTGAGGCCAGGGCGTTCCGAGAATGCCAAGGGCAGACATGATGACCTTAAATGATTTCCTCTTGTGTCAATTTTGGTAAAGTTTAGGAGCTAGGAAATGGTCCACTTTACAGGAATGTTCAAATTTACTGGCATTTCAGATATTCTCTGCTATAACATTGTCCTGATTCTTTCTGTATATTCTTTACTTATGTTTTGGTTTTCCTTAATCAAAGTGTGTCTTTTAAATCTTGTCAAAGAATATTCTTTGGACTTACTACCTCAACTGAATTTTATACGTTTTCTGTGGTATTAAGTTCTGCTCATATCTTTATTTATCTTTTTTCTATGTTCTCAGGGTTTATTGTTTTGATCTTCTGATGTCAATTAAAACACTTGGTTATTCATTTTAATAAATCTTTTTACTTATAAAGATTTGAATTTTTAAAGATTCCAGCTTACTTGTAAATTTCTAAGGGTCAGGTCCTCTACATTGTGGCTGGCCCAAGGCCTAGTTCACAATATAGCAAAGTATATATTGACCTATTTTCCCCGCGACTTTCTGTGATTTCCTACATCTCACCTTTCTTTGCAGACAAGCCATTTGAAATAACCTTAACTTATTTCACAGCCATTAAGTCTTTGAAATAATGTGCATTTTTCAGAGAAATCTTCTTATATATTTAGGCAGAAAATCTGACCTGCCATAGTTTTCAAAACAGCATAATTTCACCCTTCTCAATGATGAATCTGTTGTAATACACAACCTTTGAGGATTTAGCTTTATCAATGACATGTACTTTAAAAATGTTTTAGAGATCCTACCAGTCTTTGAAAACATCCTTGTTCCGTGTTTCAGTTCCAGTTTTATGTATATTTTCTGCCTTGCACCTGATTATTCCAACGTCTGATCGATGGCTAAGGGAATCTAATTCTGGTATTGATTGTTTTTGCTGCTTGTCTCCCCTTGTAGCTGATTTCTTCATTATTGTGTAAATTTAGATCATGAGCTCATGTTTAGCTAAACAGCTGACCTTGTAAGAGGCTTAGGTGTGAACGCTCGTAAGCTTAAGCAGAAAGTCGGCAAAGATTTTTTTGTGTCCCTCCAATGAGTTACCCGCGCGGACACCTTTTTCTACAAGTGTTGGTCCACTACTCCCTCTAGAGGCTGGGACTCAGACAGGACTGCTTTGCTACCCCCGATCTGGGATAGTGGTTTTGGGCGGCCTGTGGCCTGGGCAGGAGGCACCGCACGTGTGTCCCACAACCCATCTGCCTGCGAACTACGGTCACCTGGCAGGAAGCTATGATGCCCAGACCTATGGTTAGCTTTGCATCGAGGTGCACTGCGCGGACCGGTTCCACACACACTTCAAGTAAGAGGGCGGCCTGAGTGGAAAGGTGAGAGTTTGGGCAGCTGTGCAGACAAAGAAGGCGCACTTTGGCCTGGGCCTAAATGCTTGTGACACACGACTGGGCCTGCCGGGCTCTGAGGGCCCTGCCATTGGCCCCCTTCTCCCCTGCCATTTGTTCAGTCACAGCAGAGATGGCCCCACCCACTCCCTCAGTGAAGGAAGTGTTCCAACCTCCCTCAGCCCCGCCCCCTCTCCGCAGGTTACCATGGACTACAGATGCTGCATTCTGAGGCCAGGGCGTTCCGAGAATGCCAAGGCAGACATGATGACCTTAAATGATTTCCTCTTGTGTCAATTTTGGTAAACTTTAGGAGCTAGGAAATGGTCCACTTTACAGAAATGTTCAAATTTACTGGCATTTCAGATATTCTCTGCTATAACATTGTCCTGATTCTTTCTGTATATTCTTTACTTATGTTTTGGTTTTCCTTAATCAAAGTGTGTCTTTTAAATCTTGTCAAAGAATATTCTTTGGACTTACTACCTCAACTGAATTTTATACGTTTTCTGTGGTATTAAGTTCTGCTCATATCTTTATTTATCTTTTTTCTATGTTCTCAGGTTTATTGTTTTGATATTCTGATGTCAATAAAAACACTTGGTTATTCATTTTAAAAAATCTTTTTACTTATAAAGATTTGAACTTTTCTAGATTCCAGCTTACTTGTAAGTTTCTAAGGGTCAGGTCCTCTACATTGTGGCTTGCCTAAGTCTTAGTTCACCATATAGCAATGTATATATTGACCTATTTTCCCCTCGACTTTCTGTGATTCCCTACATCTCACCTTTCTTTGCAGACAAGCCATTTGAAATAACCTTAACTTATTTCACGGCCAATAAGTCTTTGAAATAATGTGTATTTTTTAGAGAAATCTTCTTATATAATTAGGCAGAAAATCTCACCTGCCATAGTTTTCAAAACAGCATAATTTCACTCTTCTCAATGCTTAATCTGTGGTATTAAACAACCTTTGAGTATTTAGGTTTATCAACGACATGTACTTTAAAAATGTTTGAGAGATCCTACCAGCCTTTGAAAACCTCCTTGTTCCTTGTTACAGTTCCAGTTTTATGTATATTTTCTGCCTTGCACCTGATTACTCCAACATCAGATGGATGGCCTAGGGAATCTCATTCTGGTATTGATTGTTTCTGCTGATTGTCTCCCTTTGTAGCTGATTTCTTCAATATTGTGTAAATTTAGATCATGAGCTCATGTTTAGCTAAACAGCTGACCTTCTAAGAGGCGTAGGTGTGAACGCTGGTAAGCTTCAGCAGAAAGTCGGCAAAGATTTATTTGTGTCCCTCCAATGAGTTGCCCGCAAGGACCCCGTTTTCTACAAGTGTTGGTCCAATACTCCTTCGAGAGGCAGTGGACTCAGACATGGCTGCTTTTCAGCCTTCGATCTGGGGCAGGGCCAGTGGGCGGCCTGTGGCCCGGGCAAGAGCCTCTCCGCATGTGTCCCAGGGACCCATTTGCCTGCGAACTTCGGTCACCTGGCAGGAAGCTACGATGCCCTGACCTATGGTGAGCTGTGCAGCGAGGAGTACTGCGCGGACAGGTTCCAAACACACTTCAAATAAGAGGGCGGCCTGAGTGGAAAGGTGAGAGTTTGGGCAGCTGTGCAGACAGAGAAGGCGCCCTTTGGCCTGGGCCTAAATGCTTGTGACACCCCACTGGGTCTGCCGGGCTCTGAGGGCCCTGCCCTGGGCCCCCTGCTCCCCTGCCCTTTGTTCAGTCACAGCAGAGATGGCCACACCCACTCCCTCAGTGAGGGCAGTGTTCCAGCCTCCCTCAGCCCCGCCCACTCTCGGCAGGAAACCATGGACTACAGATGCTGTATTCTGAGGCCAGGGCGTTCCGAGAATGCCAAGGGCACACATGATGACCTTAAATGATTTCCTCTTGTGTCAGTTTTGGTAAAGTTTAGGAGCTAGGAAATGGTCCGCTTTACAGAAATGTTCAAATTTACTGGCATTTCATATATTCTCTGCTATAACATTGTCCTGATTCTTTCTGTATATTCTTTACTTATGTTTTTGTTTTCCTTAATCAAAGTGTGTCTTTTAAATCTTTTCAAAGAATATTCTTTGGACTTACTAAATCACCTGAATTTTATACGTTTTCTGTTGTATTAAGTTCTGCTCATATCTTTATTTATCTTTTTTCTATGTTCTCAGGGTTTATTGTTTTGATTTTCTGATGTCCAGTAAAACACTTGGTTATTCATTTTAATAAATCTTTTTACTTATAAAGATTTGAACTTTTAAAGATTCCAGCTTACTTGTACGTTTCTAAGGGTCCATTCCTCTACACTGTTACCGGCCTAAGGCTTAGTTCACCATATAGCAATGTATATATTGACATATTATCCCCTCGGCTTTCTGTGATTCCCTACATCTCACCTTTCTTTGCAGACAAGCCATTTGAAATACCCTTAACTTATTTCACAGCCAATAATTCTTTGAAATAATGTGTATTTTTTAGAGAAATCATCTTATATAATTAGGCAGAAAATCTCACCTTCCATAGTTTTCTAAACAGCATAATTTCACTCTTCTCACTGCTTAATTTGTTGTATTAAACAACCTTTGAGTATTTAGCTTTATCAATGACATGTACTTTAAAAATGTTTTAGAGATCCTACCAGTCTTTGAAAACATGCTTGTTCCTTGTTTCATTTCCAGGTTTATGTATATTTTCTGCCTAGCACCTGATTATTCCAACATCTCAAGGATGGCCTAGGGAATCTAATTCTGGTATTGATTGTTTTTGCTGATTGTCTCCCTTTGTAGCTGATTTCTTCATTATTGTGTAAATTTAGATCATGAGCTCATGTTTAGCTAAACAGCGGACCTTGTAAGCGGCTTAGGTGTGAACGCTCGTAAGTTTCAGCAAAAAGTCGGCAAAGATTTATTTGTGTCCCTCCAATGAGTTGCCCACAAGGACCCCGTTTACTAGAAGTGTTGGTCCAATACTCCTTCTAGGAGTAGGGGACTTATACAGGGCTGCTTTCGGCCCCCGATCTTGGGGAGGGGCAGTGGGCGGCCTGTGGCCCTGGCAGGAGTCTCCCTGCGTGTGAACCCGGGAATCATCTCTCCTGCGAACTTCGGTCACCTGGCAGGAAGCTACGATGCCCAGACCTATGGTTAGCTGTGCAGCGAGGTATACTGTGCGGACAGGTTCCACACACACTTCAACTAAGTGGGTGGCCTGAGTGGAAAAGTGAGAGTTTGGGTAGCTGTGCAGACAAAGAAGGCGCCCAATGGCCTGAGCCTAAATGCTTGTGACACCCCACTGGGCCTGCCGGGCTCTGAGGGCCATGCCCTGGGCCCCCTGCTCCCCTGCCCTTTGTTCAGTCACAGCAGAGATGGCCCCACACACTCCCTCAGTGAGGGCAGTGTTCCAGCCTCCCTCAGCCCCGCGCACTCTCCGCAGTTTACCATGGACTACAGATGCTGCATTCTGAGGCCAGGGCATTCCGAGAATGCCAAGGACAGACATGATGACCTTAAATGATTTCCTCTTGTGTCAGTTTTGGTAAACTGTAGGAGCTAGAAAATGGTCAACTTTACAGAAATGTTCAAATTTACTGGCATTTCATATATTCTCTGCTATAACATTGTCCTGATTCTTTCTATATATTCTTTAATTATGTTTGTGTTTTCCTTAATCAAAGTGTGTCTTTTAAATCTTTTCAAAGAATATTCTTTGGACTTACTACCTGACCTGAATTTTATACTTTTTCTGTGGTATTAAGTTCTGCTCATATCTTTATTTATATTTTTTCTATGTTCTCAGGTTTATTGTTTTGATATTCTGATGTCAATAAAAACACTTGGTTATTCATTTTAAAAAATCTTTTTACTTATAAAGATTTGAACTTTTCTAGATTCCAGCTTACTTGTAAGTTTCTAAGGGTCAGGTTCTCTACATTGTGGCTGGCTTAAGTCTTAGTTCACCATAGAGCAATGTATATATTGACCTATTTTCCCCTCGACTTTCTGTGATTCCCTACATCTCACCTTTCTTTGCAGACAAGCCATTTGAAATAACCTTAACTTATTTCACGGCCAATAAGTCTTTGAAATAATGTGTATTTTTTAGAGAAATCTTCTTATATAATTAGGCAGAAAATCTGACCTGCCATAGTTTTCAAAACAGCATAATTTCACTCTTCTCAATGTTGAATCTGTTGTATTACACAACCATTGAGTATTTAGCTTTATCAATGACATGTACTTTAAAAATGTTTTAGAGATCCTACCAGTCTTTGAAAACATCCTTTTTCCTTGTTTCAGTTCAAGTTTTATGTATACTTTCTGCCTTGCACCTGATTATTCCAACATCTGATGGTTGGCCTAGGGAATCTAATTCTGGTATTGATTGTTTTTGCTGCTTGTCTCCCCTTGTAGCTGATTTCTTCATTATTGTGTAAATTTAGATCATGAGCTCATGTTTAGCTAAACAGCTGACCTTGTAAGAGGCTTAGGTGTGAACGCTCGTAAGCTTCAGCAGAAAGTCCGCAAAGATTTTTTTGTGTTCCTCCAATGAGTTACCCGCGCGGACCCCTTTTTCTACAAGTGTTGGTCCACTACTCCCTCTAGAGGCTGGGACTCAGACAGGACTGCTTTGCTGCCCCCGATCTGGGATAGTGGCTTTGGGCGGCCTGTGGCCTGGGCAGGAGTCACCCCACGTGTGTCCCACGACCCATCTGCCTGCGAACTTCGGTCACCTGGCAGGAAGCTATGATGCCCAGACCTATGGTTAGCTTTGCATCGAGGTGTACTGCGCGGACCGGTTCCACACACACTTCAAGTAAGAGGGCGGCCTGAGTGGAAAGGTGAGAGTTTGGGCAGCTGTGCAGACCAAGAAGGCGCATTTTGGCCCGGGCCTAAATGCTTGTGACACACGACTGGGCCTGCCGGGCTCTGAGGGCCCTGCCGTGGGCCCCCTTCTCCCCTGCCCTTTGTTCAGTCACAGCAGAGATGGCCCCACACACTCCCTCAGTGAAGGCAGTGTTCCAACCTCCCTCAGCCCCGCCCCCTCTCCGCAGGTTACCATGGACTACAGATGCTGCATTCTGAGGCCAGGGCGTTCCGAGAATGCCAAGGGCAGACATGATGACCTTAAATGATTTCCTCTTGTGTCAATTTTGGTAAAGTTTAGGAGCTAGGAAATGGTCCACTTTACAGGAATGTTCAAATTTACTGGCATTTCAGATATTCTCTGCTATAACATTGTCCTGATTCTTTCTGTATATTCTTTACTTATGTTTTGGTTTTCCTTAATCAAAGTGTGTCTTTTAAATCTTGTCAAAGAATATTCTTTGGACTTACTACCTCAACTGAATTTTATACGTTTTCTGTGGTATTAAGTTCTGCTCATATCTTTATTTATCTTTTTTCTATGTTCTCAGGGTTTATTGTTTTGATCTTCTGATGTCAATTAAAACACTTGGTTATTCATTTTAATAAATCTTTTTACTTATAAAGATTTGAATTTTTAAAGATTCCAGCTTACTTGTAAATTTCTAAGGGTCAGGTCCTCTACATTGTGGCTGGCCCAAGGCCTAGTTCACAATATAGCAAAGTATATATTGACCTATTTTCCCCGCGACTTTCTGTGATTTCCTACATCTCACCTTTCTTTGCAGACAAGCCATTTGAAATAACCTTAACTTATTTCACAGCCATTAAGTCTTTGAAATAATGTGCATTTTTCAGAGAAATCTTCTTATATATTTAGGCAGAAAATCTGACCTGCCATAGTTTTCAAAACAGCATAATTTCACCCTTCTCAATGATGAATCTGTTGTAATACACAACCTTTGAGGAATTTGCTTTATCAATGACATGTACTTTAAAAATGTTTTAGAGATCCTACCAGTCTTTGAAAACATCCTTGTTCCGTGTTTCAGTTCCAGTTTTATGTATATTTTCTGCCTTGCACCTGATTATTCCAACGTCTGATCGATGGCTAAGGGAATCTAATTCTGGTATTGATTGTTTTTGCTGCTTGTCTCCCCTTGTAGCTGATTTCTTCATTATTGTGTAAATTTAGATCATGAGCTCATGTTTAGCTAAACAGCTGACCTTGTAAGAGGCTTAGGTGTGAACGCTCGTAAGCTTAAGCAGAAAGTCGGCAAAGATTTTTTTGTGTCCCTCCAATGAGTTACCCGCGCGGACACCTTTTTCTACAAGTGTTGGTCCACTACTCCCTCTAGAGGCTGGGACTCAGACAGGACTGCTTTGCTACCCCCGATCTGGGATAGTGGTTTTGGGCGGCCTGTGGCCTGGGCAGGAGGCACCGCACGTGTGTCCCACAACCCATCTGCCTGCGAACTACGGTCACCTGGCAGGAAGCTATGATGCCCAGACCTATGGTTAGCTTTGCATCGAGGTGCACTGCGCGGACCGGTTCCACACACACTTCAAGTAAGAGGGCGGCCTGAGTGGAAAGGTGAGAGTTTGGGCAGCTGTGCAGACAAAGAAGGCGCACTTTGGCCTGGGCCTAAATGCTTGTGACACACGACTGGGCCTGCCGGGCTCTGAGGGCCCTGCCATTGGCCCCCTTCTCCCCTGCCATTTGTTCAGTCACAGCAGAGATGGCCCCACCCACTCCCTCAGTGAAGGAAGTGTTCCAACCTCCCTCAGCCCCGCCCCCTCTCCGCAGGTTACCATGGACTACAGATGCTGCATTCTGAGGCCAGGGCGTTCCGAGAATGCCAAGGCAGACATGATGACCTTAAATGATTTCCTCTTGTGTCAATTTTGGTAAACTTTAGGAGCTAGGAAATGGTCCACTTTACAGAAATGTTCAAATTTACTGGCATTTCAGATATTCTCTGCTATAACATTGTCCTGATTCTTTCTGTATATTCTTTACTTATGTTTTGGTTTTCCTTAATCAAAGTGTGTCTTTTAAATCTTGTCAAAGAATATTCTTTGGACTTACTACCTCAACTGAATTTTATACGTTTTCTGTGGTATTAAGTTCTGCTCATATCTTTATTTATCTTTTTTCTATGTTCTCAGGTTTATTGTTTTGATATTCTGATGTCAATAAAAACACTTGGTTATTCATTTTAAAAAATCTTTTTACTTATAAAGATTTGAACTTTTCTAGATTCCAGCTTACTTGTAAGTTTCTAAGGGTCAGGTCCTCTACATTGTGGCTTGCCTAAGTCTTAGTTCACCATATAGCAATGTATATATTGACCTATTTTCCCCTCGACTTTCTGTGATTCCCTACATCTCACCTTTCTTTGCAGACAAGCCATTTGAAATAACCTTAACTTATTTCACGGCCAATAAGTCTTTGAAATAATGTGTATTTTTTAGAGAAATCTTCTTATATAATTAGGCAGAAAATCTGACCTGCCATAGTTTTCAAAACAGCATAATTTCACTCTTCTCAATGTTGAATCTGTTGTATTACACAACCATTGAGTATTTAGCTTTATCAATGACATGTACTTTAAAAATGTTTTAGAGATCCTACCAGTCTTTGAAAACATCCTTTTTCCTTGTTTCAGTTCAAGTTTTATGTATACTTTCTTCCTTGCACCTGATTATTCCAACATCTGATGGTTGGCCTAGGGAATCTAATTCTGGTATTGATTGTTTTTGCTGCTTGTCTCCCCTTGTAGCTGATTTCTTCATTATTGTGTAAATTTAGATCATGAGCTCATGTTTAGCTAAACAGCTGACCTTGTAAGAGGCTTAGGTGTGAACGCTCGTAAGCTTCAGCAGAAAGTCCGCAAAGATTTTTTTGTGTTCCTCCAATGAGTTACCCGCCCGGACCCCTTTTTCTACAAGTGTTGGTCCACTACTCCCTCTAGAGGCTGGGAGTCAGACAGGACTGCTTTGCTGCCCCCGATCTGGGATAGTGGCTTTGGGCGGCCTGTGGCCTGGGCAGGAGTCTCCCCACGTGTGTCCCACGACCCATCTGCCTGCGAACTTCGGTCACCTGGCAGGAAGCTATGATGCCCAGACCTATGGTTAGCTTTGCATCGAGGTGTACTGCGCGGAGCGGTTCCACACACACTTCAAGTAAGAGGGCGGCCTGAGTGGAAAGGTGAGAGTTTGGGCAGCTGTGCAGACCAAGAAGGCGCATTTTGGCCTGGGCCTAAATGCTTGTGACACACGACTGGGCCTGCCGGGCTCTGAGGGCCCTGCCGTGGGCCCCCTTCTCCTCTGCCCTTTGTTCAGTCACAGCAGAGATGGCCCCACACACTCCCTCAGTGAAGGCAGTGTTCCAACCTCCCTCAGCCCCGCCCCCTCTCCGCAGGTTACCATGGACAACAGATGCTGCATTCTGAGGCCAGGGCGTTCCGAGAATGCCAAGGGCAGACATGATGACCTTAAATGATTTCCTCTTGTGTCAATTTTGGTAAAGTTTAGGAGCTAGGAAATGGTCCACTTTACAGAAATGTTCAAATTTACTGGCATTTCAGATATTCTCTGCTATAACATTGTCCTGATTCTTTCTGTATATTCTTTACTTATGTTTTGGTTTTCCTTAATCAAAGTGTGTCTTTTAAATCTTGTCAAAGAATATTCTTTGGACTTACTACCTCAACTGAATTTTATACGTTTTCTGTGGTATTAAGTTCTGCTCATATCTTTATTTATCTTTTTTCTATGTTCTCAGGGTTTATTGTTTTGATCTTCT
Source organism: Mesoplodon bidens (assembly GCF_964165515.1). Lineage (NCBI taxonomy): Eukaryota > Metazoa > Chordata > Mammalia > Artiodactyla > Ziphiidae > Mesoplodon > Mesoplodon bidens. Next base: position 24,633,052 of record NC_138180.1, on the reverse strand, counting down.
GATGTCAATTAAAACACTTGGTTATTCATTTTAATAAATCTTTTTACTTTTAAAGATTTGAATTTTTAAAGATTCCAGCTTACTTGTAAATTTCTAAGGGTCAGGTCCTCTACATTGTGGCTGGCCCAAGGCCTAGTTCACAATATAGCAAAGTATATATTGACCTATTTTCCCCGCGACTTTCTGTGATTTCCTACATCTCACCTTTCTTTGCAGACAAGCCATTTGAAATAACCTTAACTTATTTCACAGCCATTAAGTCTTTGAAATAATGTGCATTTTTCAGAGAAATCTTCTTATATATTTAGGCAGAAAATCTGACCTGCCATAGTTTTCAAAACAGCATAATTTCACCCTTCTCAATGATGAATCTGTTGTAATACACAACCTTTGAGGATTTAGCTTTATCAATGACATGTACTTTAAAAATGTTTTAGAGATCCTACCAGTCTTTGAAAACATCCTTGTTCCGTGTTTCAGTTCCAGTTTTATGTATATTTTCTGCCTTGCGACTGATTATTCCAACGTCTGATCGATGGCTAAGGGAATCTAATTCTGGTATTGATTGTTTTTGCTGCTTGTCTCCCCTTGTAGCTGATTTCTTCATTATTGTGTAAATTTAGATCATGAGCTCATGTTTAGCTAAACAGCTGACCTTGTAAGAGGCTTAGGTGTGAACGCTCGTAAGCTTCAGCAGAAAGTCGGCAAAGATTTTTTTGTGTCCCTCCAATGAGTTACCCGCGCGGACACCTTTTTCTACAAGTGTTGGTCCACTACTCCCTCTAGAGGCTGGGACTCAGACAGGACTGCTTTGCTACCCCCGATCTGGGATAGTGGTTTTGGGCGGCCTGTGGCCTGGGCAGGAGGCACCGCACGTGTGTCCCACAACCCATCTGCCTGCGAACTTCGGTCACCTGGCAGGAAGCTATGATGCCCAGACCTATGGTTAGCTTTGCATCGAGGTGCACTGCGCGGACCGGTTCCACACACACTTCAAGTAAGAGGGCGGCCTGAGTGGAAAGGTGAGAGTTTGGGCAGCTGTGCAGACAAAGAAGGCGCACTTTGGCCTGGGCCTAAAAGCTTGTGACACACGACTGGGCCTGCCGGGCTCTGAGGGCCCTGCCCTTGGCCCCCTTCTCCCCTGCCCTTTGTTCAGTCACAGCAGAGATGGCCCCACCCACTCCCTCAGTGAAGGAAGTGTTCCAACCTCCCTCAGCCCCGCCCCCTCTCCGCAGGTTACCATGGACTACAGATGCTGCATTCTGAGGCCAGGGCGTTCCGAGAATGCCAAGGGCAGACATGATGACCTTAAATGATTTCCTCTTGTGTCAATTTTGGTAAACTTTAGGAGCTAGGAAATGGTCCACTTTACAGAAATGTTCAAATTTACTGGCATTTCAGATATTCTCTGCTATAACATTGTCCTGATTCTTTCTGTATATTCTTTACTTATGTTTTGGTTTTCCTTAATCAAAGTGTGTCTTTTAAATCTTGTCAAAGAATATTCTTTGGACTTACTACCTCAACTGAATTTTATACGTTTTCTGTGGTATTAAGTTCTGCTCATATCTTTATTTATCTTTTTTCTATGTTCTCAGGGTTTATTGTTTTGATTTTCTGATGTCAATTAAAACACTTGGTTATTCATTTTAATAAATCTTTTTACTTATAAAGATTTGAATTTTTAAAGATTCCAGCTTACTTGTAAGTTTCTAAGGGTCAGGTCCTCTACATTGTGGCTGGCCAAAGGCTTAGTTCACAATATAGCAAAGTATATATTGACCTATTTTCCCCTCGACTTTCTGTGATTTCCTACATCTCACCTTTCTTTGCAGACAAGCCATTTGAAATAAACTTAACTTATTTCACAGCCAATAACTCTTTGAAATAATGTGCATTTTTCAGAGAAATCTTCGTATATATTTAGGCAGAAAATCTGACCTGCCATAATTTTCAAAACAGCATAATTTCACTCTTCTCAATGATGAATCTGTTGTATTACACAACCTTTGAGTATTTAGCTTTATCAATGACATGTACTTTAAAAATGTTTTAGAGATCCTACCAGTCTTTGAAAACATCCTTGTTCCTTGTTTCAGTTCCAGTTTTGTGGATCCTATCTGCCTTGCACCTGAATATTCCAACATCTGATGGTTGGCCTAGGGAATCTAATACTGGTATTGATTGTTTTTGCTGCTTGTCTCCCCTTGTAGCTGATTTCTTCATTATTGTGTAAATTTAGATCATCAGCTCATGTTTAGCTAAACAGCTGACCTTGTAAGAGGTTTAGGTGTGAACGCTCGTAAGCTTCAGCAGAAAGTCTGCAAAGATTTTTTTGTGTCCCTCCAATGAGTTACCCACGCGGACCCCTTTTTCTACAAGTGTTGGTCCACTACTCCTTCTAGAGGCTGGGACTCAGACAGACTGCTTTGCTGCCCCCGATTTGGGATAGTGGCTTTGGGCGGCCTGTGGCCTGGGCAGGAGGCTCCCCACGTGTGTCCCACGACCCATCTGCCTGCGAACTTTATTCACCTGGCAGGAAGCTATGATTCCCAGACCTATGGTTAGCTTTGCAGCGAGGTGTACTGCGCGGACCGGTTCCACACACACTTCAAGTAAGAGGTCGGCCTGAGTGGAAAGGTGAGAGTTTGGGCAGCTGTGCAGACAAAGAAGGCGCACTTTGGCCTGTGCCTAAATGCATCTGACACACGACTGGGCCTGCCGGGCTCTGAGGGCCCTGCCGTTGGCCCCCTTCTCCCCTGCCCTTTGTTCAGTCACAGCAGAGATGGCCCCACCCACTCCCTCAGTGAAGGCAGTGTTCCAACCTCCCTCAGCCCCGCCCCCTCTCCGCAGGTTACCATGGACTACAGATGCTGCATTCTGAGGCCAGGGCATTCCGAGAATGCCAAGGACAGACATGATGACCTTAAATGATTTCCCCTTGTGTCAATTTTGGTAAACTTTAGGACCTAGGAAATGGTCCACTTTACACAAACGTTCAAATTTACTGCCATTTCATATATTCTCTGCTATAACATTGTCCTGATTCTTTCTGTATATTCTTTACTTATGTTTTGGTTTTCTTAATCAAAGTGTGTCTTTTATATCTTGTCAAAGAATATTCTTTGGACTTACTACCTCAACTGAATTTTATACGTTTTCTGTGGTATTAAGTTCTGCTCATATCTTTATTTATCTTTTTTCTATGTTCTCAGGTTTATTGTTTTGATATTCTGATGTCAATAAAAACACTTGGTTATTCATTTTAAAAAATCTTTTTACTTATAAAGATTTGAACTTTTCTAGATTCCAGCTTACTTGTAAGTTTCTAAGGGTCAGGTCCTCTACATTGTGGCTTGCCTAAGTCTTAGTTCACCATATAGCAATGTATATATTGACCTATTTTCCCCTCGACTTTCTGTGATTCCCTACATCTCACCTTTCTTTGCAGACAAGCCATTTGAAATAACCTTAACTTATTTCACGGCCAATAAGTCTTTGAAATAATGTGTATTTTTTAGAGAAATCTTCTTATATAATTAGGCAGAAAATCTCACCTGCCATAGTTTTCAAAACAGCATAATTTCACTCTTCTCAATGCTTAATCTGTGGTATTAAACAACCTTTGAGTATTTAGGTTTATCAACGACATGTACTTTAAAAATGTTTGAGAGATCCTACCAGCCTTTGAAAACCTACTTGTTCCTTGTTACAGTTCCAGTTTTATGTATATTTTCTGCCTTGCACCTGATTACTCCAACATCAGATGGATGGCCTAGGGAATCTCATTCTGGTATTGATTGTTTCTGCTGATTGTCTCCCTTTGTAGCTGATTTCTTCAATATTGTGTAAATTTAGATCATGAGCTCATGTTTAGCTAAACAGCTGACCTTCTAAGAGGCGTAGGTGTGAACGCTGGTAAGCTTCAGCAGAAAGTCGGCAAAGATTTATTTGTGTCCCTCCAATGAGTTGCCCGCAAGGACCCCGTTTTCTACAAGTGTTGGTCCAATACTCCTTCGAGAGGCAGTGGACTCAGACATGGCTGCTTTTCAGCCTTCGATCTGGGGCAGGGCCAGTGGGCGGCCTGTGGCCCGGGCAAGAGCCTCTCCGCATGTGTCCCAGGGACCCATTTGCCTGCGAACTTCGGTCACCTGGCAGGAAGCTACGATGCCCTGACCTATGGTGAGCTGTGCAGCGAGGAGTACTGCGCGGACAGGTTCCAAACACACTTCAAATAAGAGGGCGGCCTGAGTGGAAAGGTGAGAGTTTGGGCAGCTGTGCAGACAGAGAAGGCGCCCTTTGGCCTGGGCCTAAATGCTTGTGACACCCCACTGGGTCTGCCGGGCTCTGAGGGCCCTGCCCTGGGCCCCCTGCTCCCCTGCCCTTTGTTCAGTCACAGCAGAGATGGCCACACCCACTCCCTCAGTGAGGGCAGTGTTCCAGCCTCCCTCAGCCCCGCCCACTCTCGGCAGGAAACCATGGACTACAGATGCTGTATTCTGAGGCCAGGGCGTTCCGAGAATGCCAAGGGCACACATGATGACCTTAAATGATTTCCTCTTGTGTCAGTTTTGGTAAAGTTTAGGAGCTAGGAAATGGTCCGCTTTACAGAAATGTTCAAATTTACTGGCATTTCATATATTCTCTGCTATAACATTGTCCTGATTCTTTCTGTATATTCTTTACTTATGTTTTTGTTTTCCTTAATCAAAGTGTGTCTTTTAAATCTTTTCAAAGAATATTCTTTGGACTTACTAAATCACCTGAATTTTATACGTTTTCTGTTGTATTAAGTTCTGCTCATATCTTTATTTATCTTTTTTCTATGTTCTCAGGGTTTATTGTTTTGATTTTCTGATGTCCAGTAAAACACTTGGTTATTCATTTTAATAAATCTTTTTACTTATAAAGATTTGAACTTTTAAAGATTCCAGCTTACTTGTACGTTTCTAAGGGTCCATTCCTCTACACTGTTACCGGCCTAAGGCTTAGTTCACCATATAGCAATGTATATATTGACATATTATCCCCTCGGCTTTCTGTGATTCCCTACATCTCACCTTTCTTTGCAGACAAGCCATTTGAAATACCCTTAACTTATTTCACAGCCAATAATTCTTTGAAATAATGTGTATTTTTTAGAGAAATCATCTTATATAATTAGGCAGAAAATCTCACCTTCCATAGTTTTCTAAACAGCATAATTTCACTCTTCTCACTGCTTAATTTGTTGTATTAAACAACCTTTGAGTATTTAGCTTTATCAATGACATGTACTTTAAAAATGTTTTAGAGATCCTACCAGTCTTTGAAAACATGCTTGTTCCTTGTTTCATTTCCAGGTTTATGTATATTTTCTGCCTAGCACCTGATTATTCCAACATCTCAAGGATGGCCTAGGGAATCTAATTCTGGTATTGATTGTTTTTGCTGATTGTCTCCCTTTGTAGCTGATTTCTTCATTATTGTGTAAATTTAGATCATGAGCTCATGTTTAGCTAAACAGCGGACCTTGTAAGCGGCTTAGGTGTGAACGCTCGTAAGTTTCAGCAAAAAGTCGGCAAAGATTTATTTGTGTCCCTCCAATGAGTTGCCCACAAGGACCCCGTTTACTAGAAGTGTTGGTCCAATACTCCTTCTAGGAGTAGGGGACTTATACAGGGCTGCTTTCGGCCCCCGATCTTGGGGAGGGGCAGTGGGCGGCCTGTGGCCCTGGCAGGAGTCTCCCTGCGTGTGAACCCGGGAATCATCTCTCCTGCGAACTTCGGTCACCTGGCAGGAAGCTACGATGCCCAGACCTATGGTTAGCTGTGCAGCGAGGTATACTGTGCGGACAGGTTCCACACACACTTCAACTAAGTGGGTGGCCTGAGTGGAAAAGTGAGAGTTTGGGTAGCTGTGCAGACAAAGAAGGCGCCCTATGGCCTGAGCCTAAATGCTTGTGACACCCCACTGGGCCTGCCGGGCTCTGAGGGCCATGCCCTGGGCCCCTGCTCCCCTGCCCTTTGTTCAGTCACAGCAGAGATGGCCCCACACACTCCCTCAGTGAGGGCAGTGTTCCAGCCTCCCTCAGCCCCGCGCACTCTCCGCAGTTTACCATGGACTACAGATGCTGCATTCTGAGGCCAGGGCATTCCGAGAATGCCAAGGACAGACATGATGACCTTAAATGATTTCCTCTTGTGTCAGTTTTGGTAAACTGTAGGAGCTAGAAAATGGTCAACTTTACAGAAATGTTCAAATTTACTGGCATTTCATATATTCTCTGCTATAACATTGTCCTGATTCTTTCTATATATTCTTTAATTATGTTTGTGTTTTCCTTAATCAAAGTGTGTCTTTTAAATCTTTTCAAAGAATATTCTTTGGACTTACTACCTGACCTGAATTTTATACTTTTTCTGTGGTATTAAGTTCTGCTCATATCTTTATTTATATTTTTTCTATGTTCTCAGGTTTATTGTTTTGATATTCTGATGTCAATAAAAACACTTGGTTATTCATTTTAAAAAATCTTTTTACTTATAAAGATTTGAACTTTTCTAGATTCCAGCTTACTTGTAAGTTTCTAAGGGTCAGGTTCTCTACATTGTGGCTGGCCTAAGTCTTAGTTCACCATAGAGCAATGTATATATTGACCTATTTTCCCCTCGACTTTCTGTGATTCCCTACATCTCACCTTTCTTTGCAGACAAGCCATTTGAAATAACCTTAACTTATTTCACGGCCAATAAGTCTTTGAAATAATGTGTATTTTTTAGAGAAATCTTCTTATATAATTAGGCAGAAAATCTGACCTGCCATAGTTTTCAAAACAGCATAATTTCACTCTTCTCAATGTTGAATCTGTTGTATTACACAACCATTGAGTATTTAGCTTTATCAATGACATGTACTTTAAAAATGTTTTAGAGATCCTACCAGTCTTTGAAAACATCCTTTTTCCTTGTTTCAGTTCAAGTTTTATGTATACTTTCTGCCTTGCACCTGATTATTCCAACATCTGATGGTTGGCCTAGGGAATCTAATTCTGGTATTGATTGTTTTTGCTGCTTGTCTCCCCTTGTAGCTGATTTCTTCATTATTGTGTAAATTTAGATCATGAGCTCATGTTTAGCTAAACAGCTGACCTTGTAAGAGGCTTAGGTGTGAACGCTCGTAAGCTTCAGCAGAAAGTCCGCAAAGATTTTTTTGTGTTCCTCCAATGAGTTACCCGCGCGGACCCCTTTTTCTACAAGTGTTGGTCCACTACTCCCTCTAGAGGCTGGGACTCAGACAGGACTGCTTTGCTGCCCCCGATCTGGGATAGTGGCTTTGGGCGGCCTGTGGCCTGGGCAGGAGTCACCCCACGTGTGTCCCACGACCCATCTGCCTGCGAACTTCGGTCACCTGGCAGGAAGCTATGATGCCCAGACCTATGGTTAGCTTTGCATCGAGGTGTACTGCGCGGACCGGTTCCACACACACTTCAAGTAAGAGGGCGGCCTGAGTGGAAAGGTGAGAGTTTGGGCAGCTGTGCAGACCAAGAAGGCGCATTTTGGCCCGGGCCTAAATGCTTGTGACACACGACTGGGCCTGCCGGGCTCTGAGGGCCCTGCCGTGGGCCCCCTTCTCCCCTGCCCTTTGTTCAGTCACAGCAGAGATGGCCCCACACACTCCCTCAGTGAAGGCAGTGTTCCAACCTCCCTCAGCCCCGCCCCCTCTCCGCAGGTTACCATGGACAACAGATGCTGCATTCTGAGGCCAGGGCGTTCCGAGAATGCCAAGGGCAGACATGATGACCTTAAATGATTTCCTCTTGTGTCAATTTTGGTAAAGTTTAGGAGCTAGGAAATGGTCCACTTTACAGGAATGTTCAAATTTACTGGCATTTCAGATATTCTCTGCTATAACATTGTCCTGATTCTTTCTGTATATTCTTTACTTATGTTTTGGTTTTCCTTAATCAAAGTGTGTCTTTTAAATCTTGTCAAAGAATATTCTTTGGACTTACTACCTCAACTGAATTTTATACGTTTTCTGTGGTATTAAGTTCTGCTCATATCTTTATTTATCTTTTTTCTATGTTCTCAGGGTTTATTGTTTTGATCTTCTGATGTCAATTAAAACACTTGGTTATTCATTTTAATAAATCTTTTTACTTATAAAGATTTGAATTTTTAAAGATTCCAGCTTACTTGTAAATTTCTAAGGGTCAGGTCCTCTACATTGTGGCTGGCCCAAGGCCTAGTTCACAATATAGCAAAGTATATATTGACCTATTTTCCCCGCGACTTTCTGTGATTTCCTACATCTCACCTTTCTTTGCAGACAAGCCATTTGAAATAACCTTAACTTATTTCACAGCCATTAAGTCTTTGAAATAATGTGCATTTTTCAGAGAAATCTTCTTATATATTTAGGCAGAAAATCTGACCTGCCATAGTTTTCAAAACAGCATAATTTCACCCTTCTCAATGATGAATCTGTTGTAATACACAACCTTTGAGGAATTTGCTTTATCAATGACATGTACTTTAAAAATGTTTTAGAGATCCTACCAGTCTTTGAAAACATCCTTGTTCCGTGTTTCAGTTCCAGTTTTATGTATATTTTCTGCCTTGCACCTGATTATTCCAACGTCTGATCGATGGCTAAGGGAATCTAATTCTGGTATTGATTGTTTTTGCTGCTTGTCTCCCCTTGTAGCTGATTTCTTCATTATTGTGTAAATTTAGATCATGAGCTCATGTTTAGCTAAACAGCTGACCTTGTAAGAGGCTTAGGTGTGAACGCTCGTAAGCTTAAGCAGAAAGTCGGCAAAGATTTTTTTGTGTCCCTCCAATGAGTTACCCGCGCGGACACCTTTTTCTACAAGTGTTGGTCCACTACTCCCTCTAGAGGCTGGGACTCAGACAGGACTGCTTTGCTACCCCCGATCTGGGATAGTGGCTTTGGGCGGCCTGTGGCCTGGGCAGGAGGCACCGCACGTGTGTCCCACAACCCATCTGCCTGCGAACTACGGTCACCTGGCAGGAAGCTATGATGCCCAGACCTATGGTTAGCTTTGCATCGAGGTGCACTGCGCGGACCGGTTCCACACACACTTCAAGTAAGAGGGCGGCCTGAGTGGAAAGGTGAGAGTTTGGGCAGCTGTGCAGACAAAGAAGGCGCACTTTGGCCTGGGCCTAAATGCTTGTGACACACGACTGGGCCTGCCGGGCTCTGAGGGCCCTGCCATTGGCCCCCTTCTCCCCTGCCATTTGTTCAGTCACAGCAGAGATGGCCCCACCCACTCCCTCAGTGAAGGAAGTGTTCCAACCTCCCTCAGCCCCGCCCCCTCTCCGCAGGTTACCATGGACTACAGATGCTGCATTCTGAGGCCAGGGCGTTCCGAGAATGCCAAGGCAGACATGATGACCTTAAATGATTTCCTCTTGTGTCAATTTTGGTAAAGTTTAGGAGCTAGGAAATGGTCCACTTTACAGAAATGTTCAAATTTACTGGCATTTCAGATATTCTCTGCTATAACATTGTCCTGATTCTTTCTGTATATTCTTTACTTATGTTTTGGTTTTCCTTAATCAAAGTTTGTCTTTTAAATCTTGTCAAAGAATATTCTTTGGACTTACTACCTCAACTGAATTTTATACGTTTTCTGTGGTATTAAGTTCTGCTCATATCTTTATTTATCTTTTTTCTATGTTCTCAGGTTTATTGTTTTGATATTCTGATGTCAATAAAAACACTTGGTTATTCATTTTAAAAAATCTTTTTACTTATAAAGATTTGAACTTTTCTAGATTCCAGCTTACTTGTAAGTTTCTAAGGGTCAGGTCCTCTACATTGTGGCTTGCCTAAGTCTTAGTTCACCATATAGCAATGTATATATTGACCTATTTTCCCCTCGACTTTCTGTGATTCCCTACATCTCACCTTTCTTTGCAGACAAGCCATTTGAAATAACCTTAACTTATTTCACGGCCAATAAGTCTTTGAAATAATGTGTATTTTTTAGAGAAATCTTCTTATATAATTAGGCAGAAAATCTCACCTGCCATAGTTTTCAAAACAGCATAATTTCACTCTTCTCAATGTTGAATCTGTTGTATTACACAACCATTGAGTATTTAGCTTTATCAATGACATGTACTTTAAAAATGTTTTAGAGATCCTACCAGTCTTTGAAAACATCCTTTTTCCTTGTTTCAGTTCAAGTTTTATGTATACTTTCTTCCTTGCACCTGATTATTCCAACATCTGATGGTTGGCCTAGGGAATCTAATTCTGGTATTGATTGTTTTTGCTGCTTGTCTCCCCTTGTAGCTGATTTCTTCATTATTGTGTAAATTTAGATCATGAGCTCATGTTTAGCTAAACAGCTGACCTTGTAAGAGGCTTAGGTGTGAACGCTCGTAAGCTTCAGCAGAAAGTCCGCAAAGATTTTTTTGTGTTCCTCCAATGAGTTACCCGCCCGGACCCCTTTTTCTACAAGTGTTGGTCCACTACTCCCTCTAGAGGCTGGGAGTCAGACAGGACTGCTTTGCTGCCCCCGATCTGGGATAGTGGCTTTGGGCGGCCTGTGGCCTGGGCAGGAGTCTCCCCACGTGTGTCCCACGACCCATCTGCCTGCGAACTTCGGTCACCTGGCAGGAAGCTATGATGCCCAGACCTATGGTTAGCTTTGCATCGAGGTGTACTGCGCGGACCGGTTCCACACACACTTCAAGTAAGAGGGCGGCCTGAGTGGAAAGGTGAGAGTTTGGGCAGCTGTGCAGACCAAGAAGGCGCATTTTGGCCTGGGCCTAAATGCTTGTGACACACGACTGGGCCTGCCGGGCTCTGAGGGCCCTGCCGTGGGCCCCCTTCTCCCCTGCCCTTTGTTCAGTCACAGCAGAGATGGCCCCACACACTCCCTCAGTGAAGGCAGTGTTCCAACCTCCCTCAGCCCCGCCCCCTCTCCGCAGGTTACCATGGACAACAGATGCTGCATTCTGAGGCCAGGGCGTTCCGAGAATGCCAAGGGCAGACATGATGACCTTAAATGATTTCCTCTTGTGTCAATTTTGGTAAAGTTTAGGAGCTAGGAAATGGTCCACTTTACAGAAATGTTCAAATTTACTGGCATTTCAGATATTCTCTGCTATAACATTGTCCTGATTCTTTCTGTATATTCTTTACTTATGTTTTGGTTTTCCTTAATCAAAGTGTGTCTTTTAAATCTTGTCAAAGAATATTCTTTGGACTTACTACCTCAACTGAATTTTATACGTTTTCTGTGGTATTAAGTTCTGCTCATATCTTTATTTATCTTTTTTCTATGTTCTCAGGGTTTATTGTTTTGATATTCTGATGTCAATTAAAACACTTGGTTATTCATTTTAATAAATCTTTTTACTTTTAAAGATTTGAATTTTTAAAGATTGCAGCTTACTTGTAAATTTCTAAGGGTCAGGTCCTCTACATTGTGGCTGGCCCAAGGCCTAGTTCACAATATAGCAAAGTATATATTGACCTATTTTCCCCGCGACTTTCTGTGATTTCCTACATCTCACCTTTCTTTGCAGACAAGCCATTTGAAATAACCTTAACTTATTTCACAGCCATTAAGTCTTTGAAATAATGTGCATTTTTCAGAGAAATCTTCTTATATATTTAGGCAGAAAATCTGACCTGCCATAGTTTTCAAAACAGCATAATTTCACCCTTCTCAATGATGAATCTGTTGTAATACACAACCTTTGAGGATTTAGCTTTATCAATGACATGTACTTTAAAAATGTTTTAGAGATCCTACCAGTCTTTGAAAACATCCTTGTTCCGTGTTTCAGTTCCAGTTTTATGTATATTTTCTGCCTTGCACCTGATTATTCCAACGTCTGATCGATGGCTAAGGGAATCTAATTCTGGTATTGATTGTTTTTGCTGCTTGTCTCCCCTTGTAGCTGATTTCTTCATTATTGTGTAAATTTAGATCATGAGCTCATGTTTAGCTAAACAGCTGACCTTGTAAGAGGCTTAGGTGTGAACGCTCGTAAGCTTAAGCAGAAAGTCGGCAAAGATTTTTTTGTGTCCCTCCAATGAGTTACCCGCGCGGACACCTTTTTCTACAAGTGTTGGTCCACTACTCCCTCTAGAGGCTGGGACTCAGACAGGACTGCTTTGCTACCCCCGATCTGGGATAGTGGTTTTGGGCGGCCTGTGGCCTGGGCAGGAGGCACCGCACGTGTGTCCCACAACCCATCTGCCTGCGAACTTCGGTCACCTGGCAGGAAGCTATGATGCCCAGACCTATGGTTAGCTTTGCATCGAGGTGCACTGCGCGGACCGGTTCCACACACACTTCAAGTAAGAGGGCGGCCTGAGTGGAAAGGTGAGAGTTTGGGCAGCTGTGCAGACAAAGAAGGCGCACTTTGGCCTGGGCCTAAAAGCTTGTGACACACGACTGGGCCTGCCGGGCTCTGAGGGCCCTGCCCTTGGCCCCCTTCTCCCCTGCCCTTTGTTCAGTCACAGCAGAGATGGCCCCACCCACTCCCTCAGTGAAGGAAGTGTTCCAACCTCCCTCAGCCCCGCCCCCTCTCCGCAGGTTACCATGGACTACAGATGCTGCATTCTGAGGCCAGGGCGTTCCGAGAATGCCAAGGGCAGACATGATGACCTTAAATGATTTCCTCTTGTGTCAATTTTGGTAAACTTTAGGAGCTAGGAAATGGTCCACTTTACAGAAATGTTCAAATTTACTGGCATTTCAGATATTCTCTGCTATAACATTGTCCTGATTCTTTCTGTATATTCTTTACTTATGTTTTGGTTTTCCTTAATCAAAGTGTGTCTTTTAAATCTTGTCAAAGAATATTCTTTGGACTTACTACCTCAACTGAATTTTATACGTTTTCTGTGGTATTAAGTTCTGCTCATATCTTTATTTATCTTTTTTCTATGTTCTCAGGGTTTATTGTTTTGATTTTCTGATGTCAATTAAAACACTTGGTTATTCATTTTAATAAATCTTTTTACTTATAAAGATTTGAATTTTTAAAGATTCCAGCTTACTTGTAAGTTTCTAAGGGTCAGGTCCTCTACATTGTGGCTGGCCAAAGGCTTAGTTCACAATATAGCAAAGTATATATTGACCTATTTTCCCCTCGACTTTCTGTGATTTCCTACATCTCACCTTTCTTTGCAGACAAGCCATTTGAAATAAACTTAACTTATTTCACAGCCAATAACTCTTTGAAATAATGTGCATTTTTCAGAGAAATCTTCGTATATATTTAGGCAGAAAATCTGACCTGCCATAATTTTCAAAACAGCATAATTTCACTCTTCTCAATGATGAATCTGTTGTATTACACAACCTTTGAGTATTTAGCTTTATCAATGACATGTACTTTAAAAATGTTTTAGAGATCCTACCAGTCTTTGAAAACATCCTTGTTCCTTGTTTCAGTTCCAGTTTTGTGGATCCTATCTGCCTTGCACCTGAATATTCCAACATCTGATGGTTGGCCTAGGGAATCTAATACTGGTATTGATTGTTTTTGCTGCTTGTCTCCCCTTGTAGCTGATTTCTTCATTATTGTGTAAATTTATATCATCAGCTCATGTTTAGCTAAACAGCTGACCTTTTAAGAGGTTTAGGTGTGAACGCTCGTAAGCTTCAGCAGAAAGTCTGCAAAGATTTTTTTGTGTCCCTCCAATGAGTTACCCACGCGGACCCCTTTTTCTACAAGTGTTGGTCCACTACTCCTTCTAGAGGCTGGGACTCAGACAGACTGCTTTGCTGCCCCCGATTTGGGATAGTGGCTTTGGGCGGCCTGTGGCCTGGGCAGGAGGCTCCCCACGTGTGTCCCACGACCCATCTGCCTGCGAACTTTATTCACCTGGCAGGAAGCTATGATTCCCAGACCTATGGTTAGCTTTGCAGCGAGGTGTACTGCGCGGACCGGTTCCACACACACTTCAAGTAAGAGGTCGGCCTGAGTGGAAAGGTGAGAGTTTGGGCAGCTGTGCAGACAAAGAAGGCGCACTTTGGCCTGTGCCTAAATGCATCTGACACACGACTGGGCCTGCCGGGCTCTGAGGGCCCTGCCGTTGGCCCCCTTCTCCCCTGCCCTTTGTTCAGTCACAGCAGAGATGGCCCCACCCACTCCCTCAGTGAAGGCAGTGTTCCAACCTCCCTCAGCCCCGCCCCCTCTCCGCAGGTTACCATGGACTACAGATGCTGCATTCTGAGGCCAGGGCATTCCGAGAATGCCAAGGACAGACATGATGACCTTAAATGATTTCCCCTTGTGTCAATTTTGGTAAACTTTAGGACCTAGGAAATGGTCCACTTTACACAAACGTTCAAATTTACTGCCATTTCATATACTCTCTGCTATAACATTGTCCTGATTCTTTCTGTATATTCTTTACTTATGTTTTGGTTTTCCTTAATCAAAGTGTGTCTTTTAATCTTGTCAAAGAATATTCTTTGGATTTACTAAATCACCTGAATTTTATACGTTTTCTATTGTATTAAGTTCAGCTCATATCTTTATTTATATTTTTTCTATGTTCTCAGGTTTATTGTTTTGATATTCTGATGTCAATAAAAACACTTGGTTATTCATTTTAAAAAATCTTTTTACTTATAAAGATTTGAACTTTTCTAGATTCCAGCTTACTTGTAAGTTTCTAAGGGTCAGGTCCTCTACATTGTGGCTGGCTTAAGTCTTAGTTCACCATAGAGCAATGTATATATTGACCTATTTTCCCCTCGACTTTCTGTGATTCCCTACATCTCACCTTTCTTTGCAGACAAGCCATTTGAAATAACCTTAACTTATTTCACGGCCAATAAGTCTTTGAAATAATGTGTATTTTTTAGAGAAATCTTCTTATATAATTAGGCAGAAAATCTGACCTGCCATAGTTTTCAAAACAGCATAATTTCACTCTTCTCAATGTTGAATCTGTTGTATTACACAACCATTGAGTATTTAGCTTTATCAATGACATGTACTTTAAAAATGTTTTAGAGATCCTACCAGTCTTTGAAAACATCCTTTTTCCTTGTTTCAGTTCAAGTTTTATGTATACTTTCTGCCTTGCACCTGATTATTCCAACATCTGATGGTTGGCCTAGGGAATCTAATTCTGGTATTGATTGTTTTTGCTGCTTGTCTCCCCTTGTAGCTGATTTCTTCATTATTGTGTAAATTTAGATCATGAGCTCATGTTTAGCTAAACAGCTGACCTTGTAAGAGGCTTAGGTGTGAACGCTCGTAAGCTTCAGCAGAAAGTCCGCAAAGATTTTTTTGTGTTCCTCCAATGAGTTACCCGCGCGGACCCCTTTTTCTACAAGTGTTGGTCCACTACTCCCTCTAGAGGCTGGGACTCAGACAGGACTGCTTTGCTGCCCCCGATCTGGGATAGTGGCTTAGGGCGGCCTGTGGCCTGGGCAGGAGTCTCCCCACGTGTGTCCCACGACCCATCTGCCTGCGAACTTCGGTCACCTGGCAGGAAGCTATGATGCCCAGACCTATGGTTAGCTTTGCATCGAGGTGTACTGCGCGGACCGGTTCCACACACACTTCAAGTAAGAGGGCGGCCTGAGTGGAAAGGTGAGAGTTTGGGCAGCTGTGCAGACCAAGAAGGCGCATTTTGGCCTGGGCCTAAATGCTTGTGACACACGACTGGGCCTGCCGGGCTCTGAAGGCCCTGCCGTGGGCCCCCTTCTCCCCTGCCCTTTGTTCAGTCACAGCAGAGATGGCCCCACACACTCCCTCAGTGAAGGCAGTGTTCCAAACTCCCTCAGCCCCGCCCCCTCTCCGCAGGTTACCATGGACAACAGATGCTGCATTCTGAGGCCAGGGCATTCCGAGAATGCCAAGGGCAGACATGATGACCTTAAATGATTTCCTCTTGTGTCAATTTTGGTAAAGTTTAGGAGCTAGGAAATGGTCCACTTTACAGAAATGTTCAAATTTACTGGCATTTCAGATATTCTCTGCTATAACATTGTCCTGATTCTTTCTGTATATTCTTTACTTATGTTTTAGTTTTCCTTAATCAAAGTGTGTCTTTTAAATCTTGTCAAAGAATATTCTTTGGACTTACTACCTCAACTGAATTTTATACGTTTTCTGTGGTATTAAGTTCTGCTCATATCTTTATTTATCTTTTTTCTATGTTCTCAGGTTTTATTGTTTTGATCTTCTGATGTCAATTAAAACACTTGGTTATTCATTTCAATAAATCTTTTTACTTATAAAGATTTGAATTTTTAAAGATTCCAGCTTACTTGTAAATTTCTAAGGGTCAGGTCCTCTACATTGTGGCTGGCCCAAGGCCTAGTTCACAATATAGCAAAGTATATATTGACCTATTTTCCCCGCGACTTTCTGTGATTTCCTACATCTCACCTTTCTTTGCAGACAAGCCATTTGAAATAACCTTAACTTATTTCACAGCCATTAAGTCTTTGAAATAATGTGCATTTTTCAGAGAAATCTTCTTATATATTTAGGCAGAAAATCTGACCTGCCATAGTTTTCAAAACAGCATAATTTCACCCTTCTCAATGATGAATCTGTTGTAATACACAACTTTTGAGGATTTAGCTTTATCAATGACATGTACTTTAAAAATGTTTTAGAGATCCTACCAGTCTTTGAAAACATCCTTGTTCCTTGTTTCAGTTCCAGTTTTATGTATATTTTCTGCCTTGCACCTGATTATTCCAACGTCTGATCGATGGCTAAGGGAATCTAATTCTGGTATTGATTGTTTTTGCTGCTTGTCTCCCCTTGTAGCTGATTTCTTCATTATTGTGTAAATTTAGATCATGAGCTCATGTTTAGCTAAACAGCTGACCTTGTAAGAGGCTTAGGTGTGAACGCTCGTAAGCTTCAGCAGAAAGTCGGCAAAGATTTTTTTGTGTCCCTCCAATGAGTTACCCGCGCGGACACCTTTTTCTACAAGTGTTGGTCCACTACTCCCTCTAGAGGCTGGGACTCAGAGAGGACTGCTTTGCTACCCCCGATCTGGGATAGTGGTTTTGGGCGGCCTGTGGCCTGGGCAGGAGGCACCGCACGTGTGTCCCACAACCCATCTGCCTGCGAACTTCGGTCACCTGGCAGGAAGCTATGATGCCCAGACCTATGGTTAGCTTTGCATCGAGGTGCACTGCGCGGACCGGTTCCACACACACTTCAAGTAAGAGGGCGGCCTGAGTGGAAAGGTGAGAGTTTGGGCAGCTGTGCAGACAAAGAAGGCGCACTTTGGCCTGGGCCTAAATGCTTGTGACACACGACTGGGCCTGCCGGGCTCTGAGGGCCCTGCCCTTGGCCCCCTTCTCCCCTGCCCTTTGTTCAGTCACAGCAGAGATGGCCCCACCCACTCCCTCAGTGAAGGAAGTGTTCCAACCTCCCTCAGCCCCGCCCCCTCTCCGCAGGTTACCATGGACTACAGATGCTGCATTCTGAGGCCAGGGCGTTCCGAGAATGCCAAGGGCAGACATGATGACCTTAAATGATTTCCTCTTGTGTCAATTTTGGTAAACTTTAGGAGCTAGGAAATGGTCCACTTTACAGAAATGTTCAAATTTACTGGCATTTCAGATATTCTCTGCTATAACATTGTCCTGATTCTTTCTGTATATTCTTTACTTATGTTTTGGTTTTCCTTAATCAAAGTGTGTCTTTTAAATCTTGTCAAAGAATATTCTTTGGACTTACTACCTCAACTGAATTTTATACGTTTTCTGTGGTATTAAGTTCTGCTCATATCTTTATTTATCTTTTTTCTATGTTCTCAGGGTTTATTGTTTTGATTTTCTGATGTCAATTAAAACACTTGGTTATTCATTTTAATAAATCTTTTTACTTATAAAGATTTGAATTTTTAAAGATTCCAGCTTACTTGTAAGTTTCTAAGGGTCAGGTCCTCTACATTGTGGCTGGCCAAAGGCTTAGTTCACAATATAGCAAAGTATATATTGACCTATTTTCCCCTCGACTTTCTGTGATTTCCTACATCTCACCTTTCTTTGAAGACAAGCCATTTGAAATAAACTTAACTTATTTCACAGCCAATAACTCTTTGAAATAATGTGCATTTTTCAGAGAAATCTTCGTATATATTTAGGCAGAAAATCTGACCTGCCATAATTTTCAAAACAGCATAATTTCACTCTTCTCAATGATGAATCTGTTGTATTACACAACCTTTGAGTATTTAGCTTTATCAATGACATGTACTTTAAAAATGTTTTAGAGATCCTACCAGTCTTTGAAAACATCCTTGTTCCTTGTTTCAGTTCCAGTTTTGTGTATCCTATCTGCCTTGCACCTGAATATTCCAACATCTGATGGTTGGCCTAGGGAATCTAATACTGGTATTGATTGTTTTTGCTGCTTGTCTCCCCTTGTAGCTGATTTCTTCATTATTGTGTAAATTTAGATCATCAGCTCATGTTTAGCTAAACAGCTGACCTTGTAAGAGGTTTAGGTGTGAACGCTCGTAAGCTTCAGCAGAAAGTCTGCAAAGATTTTTTTGTGTCCCTCCAATGAGTTACCCACGCGGACACCTTTTTCTACAAGTGTTGGTCCACTACTCCTTCTAGAGGCTGGGACTCAGACAGGACTGCTTTGCTGCCCCCGATCTGGGATAGTGGCTTTGGGCGGCCTGTGGCCTGGGCAGGAGGCTCCCCACGTGTGTCCCACGACCCATCTGCCTGCGAACTTTAGTCACCTGGCAGGAAGCTATGATGCCCAGACCTATGGTTAGCTTTGCAGCGAGGTGTACTGCGCGGACCGGTTCCACACACACTTCAAGTAAGAGGTCGGCCTGAGTGGAAAGGTGAGAGTTTGGGCAGCTGTGCAGACAAAGAAGGCGCACTTTGGCCTGTGCCTAAATGCATCTGACACACGACTGGGCCTGCCGGGCTCTGAGGGCCCTGCCGTTGGCCCCCTTCTCCCCTGCCCTTTGTTCAGTCACAGCAGAGATGGCCCCACCCACTCCCTCAGTGAAGGCAGTGTTCCAACCTCCCTCAGCCCCGCCCCCTCTCCGCAGGTTACCATGGACTACAGATGCTGCATTCTGAGGCCAGGGCATTCCGAGAATGCCAAGGGCAGACATGATGACCTTAAATGATTTCCCCTTGTGTCAATTTTGGTAAACTTTAGGACCTAGGAAATGGTCCACTTTACACAAACGTTCAAATTTACTGCCATTTCATATACTCTCTGCTATAACATTGTCCTGATTCTTTCTGTATATTCTTTACTTATGTTTTGGTTTTCCTTAATCAAAGTGTATCTTTTAATCTTGTCAAAGAATATTCTTTGGACTTACTAAATCACCTGAATTTTATACGTTTTCTATTGTATTAAGTTCAGCTCATATCTTTATTTATATTTTTTCTATGTTCTCAGGTTTATTGTTTTGATATTCTGATGTCAATAAAAACACTTGGTTATTCATTTTAAAAAATCTTTTTACTTATAAAGATTTGAACTTTTCTAGATTCCTGCTTACTTGTAAGTTTCTAAGGGTCAGGTCCTCTACATTGTGGCTGGCCTAAGTCTTAGTTCACCATAGAGCAATGTATATATTGACCTATTTTCCCCTCGACTTTCTGTGATTCCCTACATCTCACCTTTCTTTGCAGACAAGCCATTTGAAATAACCTTAACTTATTTCACGGCCAATAAGTCTTTGAAATAATGTGTATTTTTTAGAGAAATCTTCTTATATAATTAGGCAGAAAATCTGACCTGCCATAGTTTTCAAAACAGCATAATTTCACTCTTCTCAATGTTGAATCTGTTGTATTACACAACCATTGAGTATTTAGCTTTATCAATGACATGTACTTTAAAAATGTTTTAGAGATCCTACCAGTCTTTGAAAACATCCTTTTTCCTTGTTTCAGTTCAAGTTTTATGTATACTTTCTGCCTTGCACCTGATTATTCCAACATCTGATGGTTGGCCTAGGGAATCTAATTCTGGTATTGATTGTTTTTGCTGCTTGTCTCCCCTTGTAGCTGATTTCTTCATTATTGTGTAAATTTAGATCATGAGCTCATGTTTAGCTAAACAGCTGACCTTGTAAGAGGCTTAGGTGTGAACGCTCGTAAGCTTCAGCAGAAAGTCCGCAAAGATTTTTTTGTGTTCCTCCAATGAGTTACCCGCGCGGACCCCTTTTTCTACAAGTGTTGGTCCACTACTCCCTCTAGAGGCTGGGACTCAGACAGGACTGCTTTGCTACCCCCGATCTGGGATAGTGGTTTTGGGTGGCCTGTGGCCTGGGCAGGAGGCACCGCACGTGTGTCCCACAACCCATCTGCCTGCGAACTTCGGTCACCTGGCAGGAAGCTATGATGCCCAGACCTATGGTTAGCTTTGCATCGAGGTGCACTGCGCGGACCGGTTCCACACACACTTCAAGTAAGAGGGCGGCCTGAGTGGAAAGGTGAGAGTTTGGGCAGCTGTGCAGACAAAGAAGGCGCACTTTGGCCTGGGCCTAAATGCTTGTGACACACGACTGGGCCTGCCGGGCTCTGAGGGCCCTGCCCTTGGCCCCCTTCTCCCCTGCCCTTTGTTCAGTCACAGCAGAGATGGCCCCACCCACTCCCTCAGTGAAGGCAGTGTTCCAACCTCCCTCAGCCCCGCCCCCTCTGCGCAGGTTACCATGGACTACAGATGCTGCATTCTGAGGCCAGGGCGTTCCGAGAATGCCAAGGGCAGACATGATGACCTTAAATGATTTCCTCTTGTGTCAATTTTGGTAAACTTTAGGAGCTAGGAAATGGTCCACTTTACAGAAATGTTCAAATTTACTGGCATTTCAGATATTCTCTGCTATAACATTGTCCTGATTCTTTCTGTATATTCTTTACTTATGTTTTGGTTTTCCTTAATCAAAGTGTGTCTTTTAAATCTTGTCAAAGAATATTCTTTGGAATTACTACCTCAACTGAATTTTATACGTTTTCTGTGGTATTAAGTTCTGCTCATATCTTTATTTATCTTTTTTCTATGTTCTCAGGGTTTATTGTTTTGATTTTCTGATGTCAATTAAAACACTTGGTTATTCATTTTAATAAATCTTTTTACTTATAAAGATTTGAATTTTTAAAGATTCCAGCTTACTTGTAAGTTTCTAAGGGTCAGGTCCTCTACATTGTGGCTGGCCAAAGGCTTAGTTCACAATATAGCAAAGTATATATACACCTATTTTCCCCTCGACTTTCTGTGATTTCCTACATCTCACCTTTCTTTGCAGACAAGCCATTTGAAATAAACTTAACTTATTTCACAGCCAATAACTCTTTGAAATAATGTGCATTTTTCAGAGAAATCTTCGTATATATTTAGGCAGAAAATCTGACCTGCCATAATTTTCAAAACAGCATAATTTCACTCTTCTCAATGATGAATCTGTTGTATTACACAACCTTTGAGTATTTAGCTTTATCAATGACATGTACTTTAAAAATGTTTTAGAGATCCTACCAGTCTTTGAAAACATCCTTGTTCCTTGTTTCAGTTCCAGTTTTGTGTATCCTATCTGCCTTGCACCTGAATATTCCAACATCTGATGGTTGGCCTAGGGAATCTAATACTGGTATTGATTGTTTTTGCTGTTTGTCTCCCCTTGTAGCTGATTTCTTCATTATTGTGTAAATTTAGATCATCAGCTCATGTTTAGCTAAACAGCTGACCTTGTAAGAGGTTTAGGTGTGAACGCTCGTAAGCTTCAGCAGAAAGTCTGCAAAGATTTTTTTGTGTCCCTCCAATGAGTTACCCACGCGGACCCCTTTTTCTACAAGTGTTGGTCCACTACTCCTTCTAGAGGCTGGGACTCAGACAGGACTGCTTTGCTGCCCCCGATCTGGGATAGTGGCTTTGGGCGGCCTGTGGCCTGGGCAGGAGGCTCCCCACGTGTGTCCCACGACCCATTTGCCTGCGAACTTTAGTCACCTGGCGGGAAGCTATGATGCCCAGACCTATGGTTAGCTTTGCAGCGAGGTGTACTGCGCGGACCGGTTCCACACACACTTCAAGTAAGAGGTCGGCCTGAGTGGAAAGGTGAGAGTTTGGGCAGCTGTGCAGACAAAGAAGGCGCACTTTGGCCTGTGCCTAAATGCATCTGACACACGACTGGGCCTGCCGGGCTCTGAGGGCCCTGCCGTTGGCCCCCTTCTCCCCTGCCCTTTGTTCAGTCACAGCAGAAATGGCCCCACCCACTCCCTCAGTGAAGGCAGTGTTCCAACCTCCCTCAGCCCCGCCCCCTCTCCGCAGGTTACCATGGACTACAGATGCTGCATTCTGAGGCCAGGGCATTCCGAGAATGCCAAGGGCAGACATGATGACCTTAAATGATTTCCCCTTGTGTCAATTTTGGTAAACTTTAGGACCTAGGAAATGGTCCACTTTACACAAACGTTCAAATTTACTGCCATTTCATATACTCTCTGCTATAACATTGTCCTGATTCTTTCTGTATATTCTTTACTTATGTTTTGGTTTTCCTTAATCAAAGTGTGTCTTTTAATCTTGTCAAAGAATATTCTTTGGACTTACTAAATCACCTGAATTTTATACGTTTTCTATTGTATTAAGTTCAGCTCATATCTTTATTTATATTTTTTCTATGTTCTCAGGTTTATTGTTTTGATATTCTGATGTCAATAAAAACACTTGGTTATTCATTTTAAAAAATCTTTTTACTTATAAAGATTTGAACTTTTCTAGATTCCAGCTTACTTGTAAGTTTCTAAGGGTCAGGTCCTCTACATTGTGGCTGGCCTAAGTCTTAGTTCACCATAGAGCAATGTATATATTGACCTATTTTCCCCTCGACTTTCTGTGATTCCCTACATCTCACCTTTCTTTGCAGACAAGCCATTTGAAATAACCTTAACTTATTTCACGGCCAATAAGTCTTTGAAATAATGTGTATTTTTTAGAGAAATCTTCTTATATAATTAGGCAGAAAATCTGACCTGCCATAGTTTTCAAAACAGCATAATTTCACTCTTCTCAATGTTGAATCTGTTGTATTACACAACCATTGAGTATTTAGCTTTATCAATGACATGTACTTTAAAAATGTTTTAGAGATCCTACCAGTCTTTGAAAACATCCTTTTTCCTTGTTTCAGTTCAAGTTTTATGTATACTTTCTGCCTTGCACCTGATTATTCCAACATCTGATGGTTGGCCTAGGGAATCTAATTCTGGTATTGATTGTTTTTGCTGCTTGTATCCCCTTGTAGCTGATTTCTTCATTATTGTGTAAATTTAGATCATGAGCTCATGTTTAGCTAAACAGCTGACCTTGTAAGAGGCTTAGGTGTGAACGCTCGTAAGCTTCAGCAGAAAGTCCGCAAAGATTTTTTTGTGTTCCTCCAATGAGTTACCCACGCGGACCCCTTTTTCTACAAGTGTTGGTCCACTACTCCCTCTAGAGGCTGGGACTCAGACAGGACTGCTTTGCTACCCCCGATCTGGGATAGTGGTTTTGGGCGGCCTGTGGCCTGGGCAGGAGGCACCGCACGTGTGTCCCACAACCCATCTGCCTGCGAACTTCGGTCACCTGGCAGGAAGCTATGATGCCCAGACCTATGGTTAGCTTTGCATCGAGGTGCACTGCGCGGACCGGTTCCACACACACTTCAAGTAAGAGGGCGGCCTGAGTGGAAAGGTGAGAGTTTGGGCAGCTGTGCAGACAAAGAAGGCGCACTTTGGCCTGGGCCTAAGTGCTTGTGACACACGACTGGGCCTGCCAGGCTCTGAGGGCCCTGCCCTTGGCCCCCTTCTCCCCTGCCCTTTGTTCAGTCACAGCAGAGATGGCCCCACCCACTCCCTCAGTGAAGGAAGTGTTCCAACCTCCCTCAGCCCCGCCCCCTCTCCGCAGGTTACCATGGACTACAGATGCTGCATTCTGAGGCCAGGGCGTTCCGAGAATGCCAAGGGCAGACATGATGACCTTAAATGATTTCCTCTTGTGTCAATTTTGGTAAAGTTTAGGAGCTAGGAAATGGTCCACTTTACAGAAATGTTCAAATTTACTGGCATTTCAGATATTCTCTGCTATAACATTGTCCTGATTCTTTCTGTATATTCTTTACTTATGTTTTGGTTTTCCTTAATCAAAGTGTGTCTTTTAAATCTTGTCAAAGAATATTCTTTGGACTTACTACCTCAACTGAATTTTATACGTTTTCTGTGGTATTAAGTTCTGCTCATATCTTTATTTATCTTTTTTCTATGTTCTCAGGGTTTATTGTTTTGATTTTCTGATGTCAATTAAAACACTTGGTTATTCATTTTAATAAATCTTTTTACTTATAAAGATTTGAATTTTTAAAGATTCCAGCTTACTTGTAAGTTTCTAAGGGTCAGGTCCTCTACATTGTGGCTGGCCAAAGGCTTAGTTCACAATATAGCAAAGTATATATTGACCTATTTTCCCCTCGACTTTCTGTGATTTCCTACATCTCACCTTTCTTTGCAGACAAGCCATTTGAAATAAACTTAACTTATTTCACAGCCAATAACTCTTTGAAATAATGTGCATTTTTCAGAGAAATCTTCGTATATATTTAGGCAGAAAATCTGACCTGCCAAAATTTTCAAAACAGCATAATTTCACTCTTCTCAATGATGAATCTGTTGTATTACACCACCTTTGAGTATTTAGCTTTATCAATGACATGTACTTTAAAAATGTTTTAGAGATCCTACCAGTCTTTGAAAACATCCTTGTTCCTTGTTTCAGTTCCAGTTTTGTGGATCCTATCTGCCTTGCACCTGAATATTCCAACATCTGATGGTTGGCCTAGGGAATCTAATACTGGTATTGATTGTTTTTGCTGCTTGTCTCCCCTTGTAGCTGATTTCTTCATTATTGTGTAAATTTAGATCATCAGCTCATGTTTAGCTAAACAGCTGACCTTGTAAGAGGTTTAGGTGTGAACGCTCGTAAGCTTCAGCAGAAAGTCTGCAAAGATTTTTTTGTGTCCCTCCAATGAGTTACCCACGCGGACCCCTTTTTCTACAAGTGTTGGTCCACTACTCCTTCTAGAGGCTGGGACTCAGACAGGACTGCTTTGCTGCCCCCGATCTGGGATAGTGGCTTTGGGCGGCCTGTGGCCTGGGCAGGAGGCTCCCCACGTGTGTCCCACGACCCATCTGCCTGCGAACTTTAGTCACCTGGAAGGAAGCTATGATGCCCAGACCTATGGTTAGCTTTGCAGCGAGGTGTACTGCGCGGACCGGTTCCACACACACTTCAAGTAAGAGGTCGGCCTGAGTGGAAAGGTGAGAGTTTGGGCAGCTGTGCAGACAAAGAAGGCGCACTTTGGCCTGTGCCTAAATGCATCTGACACACGACTGGGCCTGCCGGGCTCTGAGGGCCCTGCCGTTGGCCCCCTTCTCCCCTGCCTTTGTTCAGTAACAGCAGAGATGGCCCCACCCACTCCCTCAGTGAAGGCAGTGTTCCAACCTCCCTCAGCCCCGCCACCTCTCCGCAGGTTACCATGGACTACAGATGCTGCATTCTGAGGCCAGGGCATTCCGAGAATGCCAAGGGCAGACATGATGACCTTAAATGATTTCCCCTTGTGTCAATTTTGGTAAAGTTTAGGAGCTAGGAAATGGTCCACTTTACAGAAATGTTCAAATTTACTGGCATTTCAGATATTCTCTGCTATAACATTGTCCTGATTCTTTCTGTATATTCTTTACTTATGTTTTGGTTTTCCTTAATCAAAGTGTGTCTTTTAATCTTGTCAAAGAATATTCTTTGGACTTACTACATCACCTGAATTTTATATGTTTTCTATTGTATTAAGTTCTGCTCATATCTTTATTTATATTTTTTCTATGTTCTCAGGTTTCTTGTTTTGATATTCTGATGTCAATTAAAACACTTGGTTATTCATTTTAAAAAATCTTTTTACTTATAAAGATTTGAACTTTTCTAGATTCCAGCTTACTTGTAAGTTTCTAAGGGTCAGGTCCTCTACATTGTGGCTGGCCTAAGTCTTAGTTCACCATATAGCAATGTATATATTGACCTATTTTCCCCTCGACTTTCTGTGATTCCCTACATCTCACCTTTCTTTGCAGACAAGCCATTTGAAATAACCTTAACTTATTTCACGGCCAATAAGTCTTTGAAATAATGTGTATTTTTTAGAGAAATCTTCTTATATAATTAGGCAGAAAATCTGACCTGCCATAGTTTTCAAAACAGCATAATTTCACTCTTCTCAATGTTGAATCTGTTGTATTACACAACCATTGAGTATTTAGCTTTATCAACGACATGTACTTTAAAAATGTTTTAGAGATCCTACCAGTCTTTGAAAACATCCTTTTTCCTTGTTTCAGTTCAAGTTTTATGTATACTTTCTGCCTTGCACCTGATTATTCCAACATCTGATGGTTGGCCTAGGGAATCTAATTCTGGTATTGATTGTTTTTGCTGCTTGTCTCCCCTTGTAGCTGATTTCTTCATTATTGTGTAAATTTAGATCATGAGCTCATGTTTAGCTAAACAGCTGACCTTGTAAGAGGCTTAGGTGTGAACGCTCGTAAGCTTCAGCAGAAAGTCGGCAAAGATTTTTTTGTGTCCCTCCAATGAGTTACCCGCGCGGACACCTTTTTCTACAAGTGTTGGTCCACTACTCCCTCTAGAGGCTGGGACTCAGAGAGGACTGCTTTGCTACCCCCGATCTGGGATAGTGGTTTTGGGCGGCCTGTGGCCTGGGCAGGAGGCACCGCACGTGTGTCCCACAACCCATCTGCCTGCGAACTTCGGTCACCTGGCAGGAAGCTATGATGCCCAGACCTATGGTTAGCTTTGCATCGAGGTGCACTGCGCGGACCGGTTCCACACACACTTCAAGTAAGAGGGCGGCCTGAGTGGAAAGGTGAGAGTTTGGGCAGCTGTGCAGACAAAGAAGGCGCACTTTGGCCTGGGCCTAAATGCTTGTGACACACGACTGGGCCTGCCGGGCTCTGAGGGCCCTGCCCTTGGCCCCCTTCTCCCCTGCCCTTTGTTCAGTCACAGCAGAGATGGCCCCACCCACTCCCTCAGTGAAGGAAGTGTTCCAACCTCCCTCAGCCCCGCCCCCTCTCCGCAGGTTACCATGGACTACAGATGCTGCATTCTGAGGCCAGGGCGTTCCGAGAATGCCAAGGGCAGACATGATGACCTTAAATGATTTCCTCTTGTGTCAATTTTGGTAAACTTTAGGAGCTAGGAAATGGTCCACTTTACAGAAATGTTCAAATTTACTGGCATTTCAGATATTCTCTGCTATAACATTGTCCTGATTCTTTCTGTATATTCTTTACTTATGTTTTGGTTTTCCTTAATCAAAGTGTGTCTTTTAAATCTTGTCAAAGAATATTCTTTGGACTTACTACCTCAACTGAATTTTATACGTTTTCTGTGGTATTAAGTTCTGCTCATATCTTTATTTATCTTTTTTCTATGTTCTCAGGGTTTATTGTTTTGATTTTCTGATGTCAATTAAAACACTTGGTTATTCATTTTAATAAATCTTTTTACTTATAAAGATTTGAATTTTTAAAGATTCCAGCTTACTTGTAAGTTTCTAAGGGTCAGGTCCTCTACATTGTGGCTGGCCAAAGGCTTAGTTCACAATATAGCAAAGTATATATTGACCTATTTTCCCCTCGACTTTCTGTGATTTCCTACATCTCACCTTTCTTTGCAGACAAGCCATTTGAAATAAACTTAACTTATTTCACAGCCAATAACTCTTTGAAATAATGTGCATTTTTCAGAGAAATCTTCGTATATATTTAGGCAGAAAATCTGACCTGCCATAATTTTCAAAACAGCATAATTTCACTCTTCTCAATGATGAATCTGTTGTATTACACAACCTTTGAGTATTTAGCTTTATCAATGACATGTACTTTAAAAATGTTTTAGAGATCCTACCAGTCTTTGAAAACATCCTTGTTCCTTGTTTCAGTTCCAGTTTTGTGTATCCTATCTGCCTTGCACCTGAATATTCCAACATCTGATGGTTGGCCTTGGGAATCTAATACTGGTATTGATTGTTTTTGCTGCTTGTCTCCCCTTGTAGCTGATTTCTTCATTATTGTGTAAATTTAGATCATCAGCTCATGTTTAGCTAAACAGCTGACCTTGTAAGAGGTTTAGGTGTGAACGCTCGTAAGCTTCAGCAGAAAGTCTGCAAAGATTTTTTTGTGTCCCTCCAATGAGTTACCCACGCGGACCCCTTTTTCTACAATTGTTGGTCCACTACTCCTTCAAGAGACTGGGACACAGACAGGACTGCTTTGCTGCCCCCGATCTGGGATAGTGGCTTTGGGGGTCCTGTGGCCTGGGCAGGAGGCTCCCCACGTGTGTCCCACGACCCATCTGCCTGCGAACTTTAGTCACCTGGCAGGAAGCTATGATGCCCAGACCTATGGTTAGCTTTGCAGCGAGGTGTACTGCGCGGACCGGTTCCACACACACTTCAAGTAAGAGGTCGGCCTGAGTGGAAAGGTGAGAGTTTGGGCAGCTGTGCAGACAAAGAAGGCGCACTTTGGCCTGTGCCTAAATGCATCTGACACACGACTGGGCCTGCCGGGCTCTGAGGGCCCTGCCGTTGGCCCCCTTCTCCCCTGCCCTTTGTTCAGTCACAGCAGAGATGGCCCCACCCACTCCCTCAGTGAAGGCAGTGTTCCAACCTCCCTCAGCCCCGCCCCCTCTCCGCAGGTTACCATGGACTACAGATGCTGCATTCTGAGGCCAGGGCATTCCGAGAATGCCAAGGGCAGACATGATGACCTTAAATGATTTCCCCTTGTGTCAATTTTGGTAAACTTTAGGACCTAGGAAATGGTCCACTTTACACAAACGTTCAAATTTACTGCCATTTCATATACTCTCTGCTATAACATTGTCCTGATTCTTTCTGTATATTCTTTACTTATGTTTTGGTTTTCCTTAATCAAAGTGTGTCTTTTAATCTTGTCAAAGAATATTCTTTGGACTTACTAAATCACCTGAATTTTATACGTTTTCTATTGTATTAAGTTCAGCTCATATCTTTATTTATATTTTTTCTATGTTCTCAGGTTTATTGTTTTGATATTCTGATGTCAATAAAAACACTTGGTTATTCATTTTAAAAAATCTTTTTACTTATAAAGATTTGAACTTTTCTAGATTCCAGCTTACTTGTAAGTTTCTAAGGGTCAGGTCCTCTACATTGTGGCTGGCCTAAGTCTTAGTTCACCATAGAGCAATGTATATATTGACCTATTTTCCCCTCGACTTTCTGTGATTCCCTACATCTCACCTTTCTTTGCAGACAAGCCATTTGAAATAACCTTAACTTATTTCACGGCCAATAAGTCTTTGAAATAATGTGTATTTTTTAGAGAAATCTTCTTATATAATTAGGCAGAAAATCTGACCTGCCATAGTTTTCAAAACAGCATAATTTCACTCTTCTCAATGTTGAATCTGTTGTATTACACAACCATTGAGTATTTAGCTTTATCAATGACATGTACTTTAAAAATGTTTTAGAGATCCTACCAGTCTTTGAAAACATCCTTTTTCCTTGTTTCAGTTCAAGTTTTATGTATACTTTCTGCCTTGCACCTGATTATTCCAACATCTGATGGTTGGCCTAGGGAATCTAATTCTGGTATTGATTGTTTTTGCTGCTTGTCTCCCCTTGTAGCTGATTTCTTCATTATTGTGTAAATTTAGATCATGAGCTCATGTTTAGTTAAACAGCTGACCTTGTAAGAGGCTTAGGTGTGAACGCTCGTAAGCTTCAGCAGAAAGTCCGCAAAGATTTTTTTGTGTTCCTCCAATGAGTTACCCGCGCGGACCCCTTTTTCTACAAGTGTTGGTCCACTACTCCCTCTAGAGGCTGGGAGTCAGACAGGACTGCTTTGCTGCCCCCGATCTGGGATAGTGGCTTTGGGCGGCCTGTGGCCTGGGCAGGAGTCTCCCCACGTGTGTCCCACGACCCATCTGCCTGCGAACTTCGGTCACCTGGCAGGAAGCTATGATGCCCAGACCTATGGTTAGCTTTGCATCGAGGTGTACTGCGCGGACCGGTTCCACACACACTTCAAGTAAGAGGGCGGCCTGAGTGGAAAGGTGAGAGTTTGGGCAGCTGTGCAGACCAAGAAGGCGCATTTTGGCCTGGGCCTAAATGCTTGTGACACACGACTGGGCCTGCCGGGCTCTGAGGGCCCTGCCGTGGGCCCCCTTCTCCCCTGCCCTTTGTTCAGTCACAGCAGAGATGGCCCCACACACTCCCTCAGTGAAGGCAGTGTTCCAACCTCCCTCAGCCCCGCCCCCTCTCCGCAGGTTACCATGGACAACAGATGCTGCATTCTGAGGCCAGGGCGTTCCGAGAATGCCAAGGGCAGACATGATGACCTTAAATGATTTCCTCTTGTGTCAATTTTGGTAAACTTTAGGAGCTAGGAAATGGTCCACTTTACAGAAATGTTCAAATTTACTGGCATTTCAGATATTCTCTGCTATAACATTGTCCTGATTCTTTCTGTATATTCTTTACTTATGTTTTGGTTTTCCTTAATCAAAGTGTGTCTTTTAAATCTTGTCAAAGAATATTCTTTGGACTTACTACCTCAACTGAATTTTATACGTTTTCTGTGGTATTAAGTTCTGCTCATATCTTTATTTATCTTTTTTCTATGTTCTCAGGGTTTATTGTTTTGATCTTCTGATGTCAATTAAAACACTTGGTTATTCATTTTAATAAATCTTTTTACTTATAAAGATTTGAATTTTTAAAGTTTCCAGCTTACTTGTAAATTTCTAAGGGTCAGGTCCTCTACATTGTGGCTGGCCCAAGGCCTAGTTCACAATATAGCAAAGTATATATTGACCTATTTTCCCCGCGACTTTCTGTGATTTCCTACATCTCACCTTTCATTGCAGACAAGCCATTTGAAATAACCTTAACTTATTTCACAGCCATTAAATCTTTGAAATAATGTGCATTTTTCAGAGAAATCTTCTTATATATTTAGGCAGAAAATCTGACCTGCCATAGTTTTCAAAACAGCATAATTTCACCCTTCTCAATGATGAATCTGTTGTAATACACAACCTTTGAGGATTTAGCTTTATCAATGACATGTACTTTAAAAATGTTTTAGAGATCCTACCAGTCTTTGAAAACATCCGTGTTCCTTGTTTCAGTTCCAGTTTTATGTATATTTTCTGCCTTGCACCTGATTATTCCAACGTCTGATCGATGGCTAAGGGAATCTAATTCTGGTATTGATTGTTTTTGCTGCTTGTCTCCCCTTGTAGCTGATTTCTTCATTATTGTGTAAATTTAGATCATGAGCTCATGTTTAGCTAAACAGCTGACCTTGTAAGAGGCTTATGTGTGAACGCTCGTAAGCTTCAGCAGAAAGTCGGCAAAGATTTTTTTGTGTCCCTCCAATGAGTTACCCGCGCGGACACCTTTTTCTACAAGTGTTGGTCCACTACTCCCTCTAGAGGCTGGGACTCAGACAGGACTGCTTTGCTACCCCCGATCTGGGATAGTGGTTTTGGGCGGCCTGTGGCCTGGGCAGGAGGCACCGCACGTGTGTCCCACAACCCATCTGCCTGCGAACTTCGGTCACCTGGCAGGAAGCTATGATGCCCAGACCTATGGTTAGCTTTGCATCGAGGTGCACTGCGCGGACCGGTTCCACACACACTTCAAGTAAGAGGGCGGCCTGAGTGGAAAGGTGAGAGTTTGGGCAGCTGTGCAGACAAAGAAGGCGCACTTTGGCCTGGGCCTAAATGCTTGTGACACACGACTGGGCCTGCCGGGCTCTGAGGGCCCTGCCCTTGGCCCCCTTCTCCCCTGCCCTTTGTTCAGTCACAGCAGAGATGGCCCCACCCACTCCCTCAGTGAAGGAAGTGTTCCAACCTCCCTCAGCCCCGCCCCCTCTCCGCAGGTTACCATGGACTACAGATGCTGCATTCTGAGGCCAGGGCGTTCCGAGAATGCCAAGGGCAGACATGATGACCTTAAATGATTTCCTCTTGTGTCAATTTTGGTAAAGTTTAGGAGCTAGGAAATGGTCCACTTTACAGAAATGTTCAAATTTACTGGCATTTCAGATATTCTCTGCTATAACATTGTCCTGATTCTTTCTGTATATTCTTTACTTATGTTTTGGTTTTCCTTAATCAAAGTGTGTCTTTTAAATCTTGTCAAAGAATATTCTTTGGACTTACTACCTCAACTGAATTTTATACGTTTTCTGTGGTATTAAGTTCTGCTCATATCTTTATTTATCTTTTTTCTATGTTCTCAGGGTTTATTGTTTTGATTTTCTGATGTCAATTAAAACACTTGGTTATTCATTTTAATAAATCTTTTTACTTATAAAGATTTGAATTTTTAAAGATTCCAGCTTACTTGTAAGTTTCTAAGGGTCAGGTCCTCTACATTGTGGCTGGCCAAAGGCTTAGTTCA
The DNA here is from genome assembly GCF_964165515.1 of Mesoplodon bidens. Classification (NCBI taxonomy): domain Eukaryota; kingdom Metazoa; phylum Chordata; class Mammalia; order Artiodactyla; family Ziphiidae; genus Mesoplodon; species Mesoplodon bidens. The sequence goes on along the minus strand of NC_138180.1, from coordinate 24,600,547 downwards.
CAATATAGCAAAGTATATATTGACCTATTTTCCCCTCGACTTTCTGTGATTTCCTACATCTCACCTTTCTTTGCAGACAAGCCATTTGAAATAAACTTAACTTATTTCACAGCCAATAACTCTTTGAAATAATGTGCATTTTTCAGAGAAATCTTCGTATATATTTAGGCAGAAAATCTGACCTGCCATAATTTTCAAAACAGCATAATTTCACTCTTCTCAATGATGAATCTGTTGTATTACACAACCTTTGAGTATTTAGCTTTATCAATGACATGTACTTTAAAAATGTTTTAGAGATCCTACCAGTCTTTGAAAACATCCTTGTTCCTTGTTTCAGTTCCAGTTTTGTGTATCCTATCTGCCTTGCACCTGAATATTCCAACATCTGATGGTTGGCCTTGGGAATCTAATACTGGTATTGATTGTTTTTGCTGCTTGTCTCCCCTTGTAGCTGATTTCTTCATTATTGTGTAAATTTAGATCATCAGCTCATGTTTAGCTAAACAGCTGACCTTGTAAGAGGTTTAGGTGTGAACGCTCGTAAGCTTCAGCAGAAAGTCTGCAAAGATTTTTTTGTGTCCCTCCAATGAGTTACCCACGCGGACCCCTTTTTCTACAAGTGTTGGTCCACTACTCCTTCAAGAGGCTGGGACACAGACAGGACTGCTTTGCTGCCCCCGATCTGGGATAGTGGCTTTGGGGGTCCTGTGGCCTGGGCAGGAGGCTCCCCACGTGTGTCCCACGACCCATCTGCCTGCGAACTTTAGTCACCTAGCAGGAAGCTATGATGCCCAGACCTATGGTTAGCTTTGCAGCGAGGTGTACTGCGCGGACCGGTTCCACACACACTTCAAGTAAGAGGTCGGCCTGAGTGGAAAGGTGAGAGTTTGGGCAGCTGTGCAGACAAAGAAGGCGCACTTTGGCCTGTGCCTAAATGCATCTGACACACGACTGGGCCTGCCGGGCTCTGAGGGCCCTGCCGTTGGCCCCCTTCTCCCCTGCCCTTTGTTCAGTCACAGCAGAGATGGCCCCACCCACTCCCTCAGTGAAGGCAGTGTTCCAACCTCCCTCAGCCCCGCCCACTCTCCGCAGGTTACCATGGACTACAGATGCTGCATTCTGAGGCCAGGGCATTCCGAGAATGCCAAGGGCAGACATGATGACCTTAAATGATTTCCCCTTGTGTCAATTTTGGTAAACTTTAGGACCTAGGAAATGGTCCACTTTACACAAACGTTCAAATTTACTGCCATTTCATATACTCTCTGCTATAACATTGTCCTGATTCTTTCTGTATATTCTTTACTTATGTTTTGGTTTTCCTTAATCAAAGTGTGTCTTTTAATCTTGTCAAAGAATATTCTTTGGACTTACTAAATCACCTGAATTTTCTACGTTTTCTATTGTATTAAGTTCAGCTCATATCTTTATTTATATTTTTTCTATGTTCTCAGGTGTATTGTTTTGATATTCTGATGTCAATAAAAACACTTGGTTATTCATTTTAAAAAATCTTTTTACTTATAAAGATTTGATCTTTTCTAGATTCCAGCTAACTTGTAAGTTTCTAAGGGTCAGGTCCTCTACATTGTGGCTGGCCTAAGTCTTAGTTCACCATAGAGCAATGTATATATTGACCTATTTTCCCCTCGACTTTCTGTGATTCCCTACATCTCACCTTTCTTTGCAGACAAGCCATTTGAAATAACCTTAACTTATTTCACGGCCAATAAGTCTTTGAAATAATGTGTATTTTTTAGAGAAATCTTCTTATATAATTAGGCAGAAAATCTGACCTGCCATAGTTTTCAAAACAGCATAATTTCACTCTTCTCAATGTTGAATCTGTTGTATTACACAACCATTGAGTATTTAGCTTTATCAATGACATGTACTTTAAAAATGTTTTAGAGATCCTACCAGTCTTTGAAAACATCCTTTTTCCTTGTTTCAGTTCAAGTTTTATGTATACTTTCTGCCTTGCACCTGATTATTCCAACATCTGATGGTTGGCCTAGGGAATCTAATTCTGGTATTGATTGTTTTTGCTGCTTATCTCCCCTTGTAGCTGATTTCTTCATTATTGTGTAAATTTAGATCATGAGCTCATGTTTAGTTAAACAGCTGACCTTGTAAGAGGCTTAGGTGTGAACGCTCGTAAGCTTCAGCAGAAAGTCCGCAAAGATTTTTTTGTGTTCCTCCAATGAGTTACCCGCGCGGACCCCTTTTTCTACAAGTGTTGGTCCACTACTCCCTCTAGAGGCTGGGAGTCAGACAGGACTGCTTTGCTGCCCCCGATCTGGGATAGTGGGTTTGGGCGGCCTGTGGCCTGGGCAGGAGTCTCCCCACGTGTGTCCCACGACCCATCTGCCTGCGAACTTCGGTCACCTGGCAGGAAGCTATGATGCCCAGACCTATGGTTAGCTTTGCATCGAGGTGTACTGCGCGGACCGGTTCCACACACACTTCAAGTAAGAGGGCGGCCTGAGTGGAAAGGTGAGAGTTTGGGCAGCTGTGCAGACCAAGAAGGCGCATTTTGGCCTGGGCCTAAATGCTTGTGACACACGACTGGGCCTGCCGGGCTCTGAGGGCCCTGCCGTGGGCCCCCTTCTCCCCTGCCCTTTGTTCAGTCACAGCAGAGATGGCCCCACACACTCCCTCAGTGAAGGCAGTGTTCCAACCTCCCTCAGCCCCGCCCCCTCTCCGCAGGTTACCATGGACAACAGATGCTGCATTCTGAGGCCAGGGCGTTCCGAGAATGCCAAGGGCAGACATGATGACCTTAAATGATTTCCTCTTGTGTCAATTTTGGTAAACTTTAGGAGCTAGGAAATGGTCCACTTTACAGAAATGTTCAAATTTACTGGCATTTCAGATATTCTCTGCTATAACATTGTCCTGATTCTTTCTGTATATTCTTTACTTATGTTTTGGTTTTCCTTAATCAAAGTGTGTCTTTTAAATCTTGTCAAAGAATATTCTTTGGACTTACTACCTCAACTGAATTTTATACGTTTTCTGTGGTATTAAGTTCTGCTCATATCTTTATTTATCTTTTTTCTATGTTCTCAGGGTTTATTGTTTTGATCTTCTGATGTCAATTAAAACACTTGGTTATTCATTTTAATAAATCTTTTTACTTATAAAGATTTGAATTTTTAAAGTTTCCAGCTTACTTGTAAATTTCTAAGGGTCAGGTCCTCTACATTGTGGCTGGCCCAAGGCCTAGTTCACAATATAGCAAAGTATATATTGACCTATTTTCCCCGCGACTTTCTGTGATTTCCTACATCTCACCTTTCATTGCAGACAAGCCATTTGAAATAACCTTAACTTATTTCACAGCCATTAAGTCTTTGAAATAATGTGCATTTTTCAGAGAAATCTTCTTATATATTTAGGCAGAAAATCTGACCTGCCATAGTTTTCAAAACAGCATAATTTCACCCTTCTCAATGATGAATCTGTTGTAATACACAACCTTTGAGGATTTAGCTTTATCAATGACATGTACTTTAAAAATGTTTTAGAGATCCTACCAGTCTTTGAAAACATCCGTGTTCCTTGTTTCAGTTCCAGTTTTATGTATATTTTCTGCCTTGCACCTGATTATTCCAACGTCTGATCGATGGCTAAGGGAATCTAATTCTGGTATTGATTGTTTTTGCCGCTTGTCTCCCCTTGTAGCTGATTTCTTCATTATTGTGTAAATTTAGATCATGAGCTCATGTTTAGCTAAACAGCTGACCTTGTAAGAGGCTTAGGTGTGAACGCTCGTAAGCTTCAGCAGAAAGTCGGCAAAGATTTTTTTGTGTCCCTCCAATGCGTTACCCGCGCGGACACCTTTTTCTACAAGTGTTGGTCCACTACTCCCTCTAGAGGCTGGGACTCAGACAGGACTGCTTTGCTACCCCCGATCTGGGATAGTGGTTTTGGGCGGCCTGTGGCCTGGGCAGGAGGCACCGCACGTGTGTCCCACAACCCATCTGCCTGCGAACTTCGGTCACCTGGCAGGAAGCTATGATGCCCAGACCTATGGTTAGCTTTGCATCGAGGTGCACTGCGCGGACCGGTTCCACACACACTTCAAGTAAGAGGGCGGCCTGAGTGGAAAGGTGAGAGTTTAGGCAGCTGTGCAGACAAAGAAGGCGCACTTTGGCCTGGGCCTAAATGCTTGTGACACACGACTGGGCCTGCCGGGCTCTGAGGGCCCTGCCCTTGGCCCCCTTCTCCCCTGCCCTTTGTTCAGTCACAGCAGAGATGGCCCCACCCACTCCCTCAGTGAAGGAAGTGTTCCAACCTCCCTCAGCCCCGCCCCCTCTCCGCAGGTTACCATGGACTACAGATGCTGCATTCTGAGGCCAGGGCGTTCCGAGAATGCCAAGGGCAGACATGATGACCTTAAATGATTTCCTCTTGTGTCAATTTTGGTAAACTTTAGGAGCTAGGAAATGGTCCACTTTACAGAAATGTTCAAATTTACTGGCATTTCAGATATTCTCTGCTATAACATTGTCCTGATTCTTTCTGTATATTCTTTACTTATGTTTTGGTTTTCCTTAATCAAAGTGTGTCTTTTAAATCTTGTCAAAGAATATTCTTTGGACTTACTACCTCAACTGAATTTTATACGTTTTCTGTGGTATTAAGTTCTGCTCATATCTTTATTTATCTTTTTTCTATGTTCTCAGGGTTTATTGTTTTGATTTTCTGATGTCAATTAAAACACTTGGTTATTCATTTTAATAAATCTTTTTACTTATAAAGATTTGAATTTTTAAAGATTCCAGCTTACTTGTAAGTTTCTAAGGGTCAGGTCCTCTACATTGTGGCTGGCCAAAGGCTTAGTTCACAATATAGCAAAGTATATATTGACCTATTTTCCCCTCGACTTTCTGTGATTTCCTACATCTCACCTTTCTTTGCAGACAAGCCATTTGAAATAAACTTAACTTATTTCACAGCCAATAACTCTTTGAAATAATGTGCATTTTTCAGAGAAATCTTCGTATATATTTAGGCAGAAAATCTGACCTGCCATAATTTTCAAAACAGCATAATTTCACTCTTCTCAATGATGAATCTGTTGTATTACACAACCTTTGAGTATTTAGCTTTATCAATGACATGTACTTTAAAAATGTTTTAGAGATCCTACCAGTCTTTGAAAACATCCTTGTTCCTTGTTTCAGTTCCAGTTTTGTGTATCCTATCTGCCTTGCACCTGAATATTCCAACATCTGATGGTTGGCCTAGGGAATCTAATACTGGTATTGATTGTTTTTGCTGCTTGTCTCCCCTTGTAGCTGATTTCTTCATTATTGTGTAAATTTAGATCATCAGCTCATGTTTAGCTAAACAGCTGACCTTGTAAGAGGTTTAGCTGTGAACGCTCGTAAGCTTCAGCAGAAAGTCTGCAAAGATTTTTTTGTGTCCCTCCAATGAGTTACCCACGCGGACCCCTTTTTCTACAAGTGTTGGTCCACTACTCCTTCTAGAGGCTGGGACTCAGACAGGACTGCTTTGCTGCCCCCGATCTGGGATAGTGGCTTTGGGCGGCCTGTGGCCTGGGCAGGAGGCTCCCCACGTGTGTCCCACGACCCATCTGCCTGCGAACTTTAGTCACCTGGCAGGAAGCTATGATGCCCAGACCTATGGTTAGCTTTGCAGCGTGGTGTACTGCGCGGACCGGTTCCACACACACTTCAAGTAAGAGGTCGGCCTGAGTGGAAAGGTGAGAGTTTGGGCAGCTGTGCAGACAAAGAAGGCGCACTTTGGCCTGTGCCTAAATGCATCTGACACACGACTGGGCCTGCCGGGCTCTGAGGGCCCTGCCGTTGGCCCCCTTCTCCCCTGCCCTTTGTTCAGTCACAGCAGAGATGGCCCCACCCACTCCCTCAGTGAAGGCAGTGTTCCAACCTCCCTCAGCCCCGCCCCCTCTCCGCAGGTTACCATGGACTACAGATGCTGCATTCTGAGGCCAGGGCATTCCGAGAATGCCAAGGGCAGACATGATGACCTTAAATGATTTCCCCTTGTGTCAATTTTGGTAAACTTTAGGACCTAGGAAATGGTCCACTTTACACAAACGTTCAAATTTACTGCCATTTCATATACTCTCTGCTATAACATTGTCCTGATTCTTTCTGTATATTCTTTACTTATGTTTTGGTTTTCCTTAATCAAAGTGTGTCTTTTAATCTTGTCAAAGAATATTCTTTGGACTTACTAAATCACCTGAATTTTATACGTTTTCTATTGTATTAAGTTCAGCTCATATCTTTATTTATATTTTTTCTATGTTCTCAGGTTTATTGTTTTGATATTCTGATGTCAATAAAAACACTTGGTTATTCATTTTAAAAAATCTTTTTACTTATAAAGATTTGAACTTTTCTAGATTCCAGCTTACTTGTAAGTTTCTAAGGGTCAGGTCCTCTACATTGTGGCTGGCCTAAGTCTTAGTTCACCATAGAGCAATGTATATATTGACCTATTTTCCCCTCGACTTTCTGTGATTCCCTACATCTCACCTTTCTTTGCAGACAAGCCATTTGAAATAACCTTAACTTATTTCACGGCCAATAAGTCTTTGAAATAATGTGTATTTTTTAGAGAAATCTTCTTATATAATTAGGCAGAAAATCTGACCTGCCATAGTTTTCAAAACAGCATAATTTCACTCTTCTCAATGTTGAATCTGTTGTATTACACAACCATTGAGTATTTAGCTTTATCAATGACATGTACTTTAAAAATGTTTTAGAGATCCTACCAGTCTTTGAAAACATCCTTTTTCCTTGTTTCAGTTCAAGTTTTATGTATACTTTCTGCCTTGCACCTGATTATTCCAACATCTGATGGTTGGCCTAGGGAATCTAATTCTGGTATTGATTGTTTTTGCTGCTTGTCTCCCCTTGTAGCTGATTTCTTCATTATTGTGTAAATTTAGATCATGAGCTCATGTTTAGCTAAACAGCTGACCTTGTAAGAGGCTTAGGTGTGAACGCTCGTAAGCTTCAGCAGAAAGTCCGCAAAGATTTTTTTGTGTTCCTCCAATGAGTTACCCGCGCGGACCCCTTTTTCTACAAGTGTTGGTCCACTACTCCCTCTAGAGGCTGGGACTCAGACAGGACTGCTTTGCTGCCCCCGATCTGGGATAGTGGCTTTGGGCGGCCTGTGGCCTGGGCAGGAGTCTCCCCACGTGTGTCCCACGACCCATCTGCCTGCGAACTTCGGTCACCTGGCAGGAAGCTATGATGCCCAGACCTATGGTTAGCTTTGCATCGAGGTGTACTGCGCGGACCGGTTCCACACACACTTCAAGTAAGAGGGCGGCCTGAGTGGAAAGGTGAGAGTTTGGGCAGCTGTGCAGACCAAGAAGGCGCATTTTGGCCTGGGCCTAAATGCTTGTGACACACGACTGGGCCTGCCGGGCTCTGAGGGCCCTGCCGTGGGCCCCCTTCTCCCCTGCCCTTTGTTCAGTCACAGCAGAGATGGCCCCACACACTCCCTCAGTGAAGGAAGTGTTCCAACCTCCCTCAGCCCCGCCCCCTCTCCGCAGGTTACCATGGACAACAGATGCTGCATTCTGAGGCCAGGGCGTTCCGAGAATGCCAAGGGCAGACATGATGACCTTAAATGATTTCCTCTTGTGTCAATTTTGGTAAAGTTTAGGAGCTAGGAAATGGTCCACTTTACAGAAATGTTCAAATTTACTGGCATTTCAGATATTCTCTGCTATAACATTGTCCTGATTCTTTCTGTATATTCTTTACTTATGTTTTGGTTTTCCTTAATCAAAGTGTGTCTTTTAAATCTTGTCAAAGAATATTCTTTGGACTTACTACCTCAACTGAATTTTATACGTTTTCTGTGGTATTAAGTTCTGCTCATATCTTTATTTATCTTTTTTCTATGTTCTCAGGGTTTATTGTTTTGATCTTCTGATGTCAATTAAAACACTTGGTTATTCATTTTAATAAATCTTTTTACTTATAAAGATTTGAATTTTTAAAGATTCCAGCTTACTTGTAAATTTCTAAGGGTCAGGTCCTCTACATTGTGGCTGGCCCAAGGCCTAGTTCACAATATAGCAAAGTATATATTGACCTATTTTCCCCGCGACTTTCTGTGATTTCCTACATCTCACCTTTCTTTGCAGACAAGCCATTTGAAATAACCTTAACTTATTTCACAGCCATTAAGTCTTTGAAATAATGTGCATTTTTCAGAGAAATCTTCTTATATATTTAGGCAGAAAATCTGACCTGCCATAGTTTTCAAAACAGCATAATTTCACCCTTCTCAATGATGAATCTGTTGTAATACACAACCTTTGAGGATTTAGCTTTATCAATGACATGTACTTTAAAAATGTTTTAGAGATCCTACCAGTCTTTGAAAACATCCGTGTTCCTTGTTTCAGTTCCAGTTTTATGTATATTTTCTGCCTTGCACCTGATTATTCCAACGTCTGATCGATGGCTAAGGGAATCTAATTCTGGTATTGATTGTTTTTGCCGCTTGTCTCCCCTTGTAGCTGATTTCTTCATTATTGTGTAAATTTAGATCATGAGCTCATGTTTAGCTAAACAGCTGACCTTGTAAGAGGCTTAGGTGTGAACGCTCGTAAGCTTCAGCAGAAAGTCGGCAAAGATTTTTTTGTGTCCCTCCAATGCGTTACCCGCGCGGACACCTTTTTCTACAAGTGTTGGTCCACTACTCCCTCTAGAGGCTGGGACTCAGACAGGACTGCTTTGCTACCCCCGATCTGGGATAGTGGTTTTGGGCGGCCTGTGGCCTGGGCAGGAGGCACCGCACGTGTGTCCCACAACCCATCTGCCTGCGAACTTCGGTCACCTGGCAGGAAGCTATGATGCCCAGACCTATGGTTAGCTTTGCATCGAGGTGCACTGCGCGGACCGGTTCCACACACACTTCAAGTAAGAGGGCGGCCTGAGTGGAAAGGTGAGAGTTTAGGCAGCTGTGCAGACAAAGAAGGCGCACTTTGGCCTGGGCCTAAATGCTTGTGACACACGACTGGGCCTGCCGGGCTCTGAGGGCCCTGCCCTTGGCCCCCTTCTCCCCTGCCCTTTGTTCAGTCACAGCAGAGATGGCCCCACCCACTCCCTCAGTGAAGGAAGTGTTCCAACCTCCCTCAGCCCCGCCCCCTCTCCGCAGGTTACCATGGACTACAGATGCTGCATTCTGAGGCCAGGGCGTTCCGAGAATGCCAAGGGCAGACATGATGACCTTAAATGATTTCCTCTTGTGTCAATTTTGGTAAACTTTAGGAGCTAGGAAATGGTCCACTTTACAGAAATGTTCAAATTTACTGGCATTTCAGATATTCTCTGCTATAACATTGTCCTGATTCTTTCTGTATATTCTTTACTTATGTTTTGGTTTTCCTTAATCAAAGTGTGTCTTTTAAATCTTGTCAAAGAATATTCTTTGGACTTACTACCTCAACTGAATTTTATACGTTTTCTGTGGTATTAAGTTCTGCTCATATCTTTATTTATCTTTTTTCTATGTTCTCAGGGTTTATTGTTTTGATTTTCTGATGTCAATTAAAACACTTGGTTATTCATTTTAATAAATCTTTTTACTTATAAAGATTTGAATTTTTAAAGATTCCAGCTTACTTGTAAGTTTCTAAGGGTCAGGTCCTCTACATTGTGGCTGGCCAAAGGCTTAGTTCACAATATAGCAAAGTATATATTGACCTATTTTCCCCTCGACTTTCTGTGATTTCCTACATCTCACCTTTCTTTGCAGACAAGCCATTTGAAATAAACTTAACTTATTTCACAGCCAATAACTCTTTGAAATAATGTGCATTTTTCAGAGAAATCTTCGTATATATTTAGGCAGAAAATCTGACCTGCCATAATTTTCAAAACAGCATAATTTCACTCTTCTCAATGATGAATCTGTTGTATTACACAACCTTTGAGTATTTAGCTTTATCAATGACATGTACTTTAAAAATGTTTTAGAGATCCTACCAGTCTTTGAAAACATCCTTGTTCCTTGTTTCAGTTCCAGTTTTGTGTATCCTATCTGCCTTGCACCTGAATATTCCAACATCTGATGGTTGGCCTAGGGAATCTAATACTGGTATTGATTGTTTTTGCTGCTTGTCTCCCCTTGTAGCTGATTTCTTCATTATTGTGTAAATTTAGATCATCAGCTCATGTTTAGCTAAACAGCTGACCTTGTAAGAGGTTTAGCTGTGAACGCTCGTAAGCTTCAGCAGAAAGTCTGCAAAGATTTTTTTGTGTCCCTCCAATGAGTTACCCACGCGGACCCCTTTTTCTACAAGTGTTGGTCCACTACTCCTTCTAGAGGCTGGGACTCAGACAGGACTGCTTTGCTGCCCCCGATCTGGGATAGTGGCTTTGGGCGGCCTGTGGCCTGGGCAGGAGGCTCCCCACGTGTGTCCCACGACCCATCTGCCTGCGAACTTTAGTCACCTGGCAGGAAGCTATGATGCCCAGACCTATGGTTAGCTTTGCAGCGTGGTGTACTGCGCGGACCGGTTCCACACACACTTCAAGTAAGAGGTCGGCCTGAGTGGAAAGGTGAGAGTTTGGGCAGCTGTGCAGACAAAGAAGGCGCACTTTGGCCTGTGCCTAAATGCATCTGACACACGACTGGGCCTGCCGGGCTCTGAGGGCCCTGCCGTTGGCCCCCTTCTCCCCTGCCCTTTGTTCAGTCACAGCAGAGATGGCCCCACCCACTCCCTCAGTGAAGGCAGTGTTCCAACCTCCCTCAGCCCCGCCCCCTCTCCGCAGGTTACCATGGACTACAGATGCTGCATTCTGAGGCCAGGGCATTCCGAGAATGCCAAGGGCAGACATGATGACCTTAAATGATTTCCCCTTGTGTCAATTTTGGTAAACTTTAGGACCTAGGAAATGGTCCACTTTACACAAACGTTCAAATTTACTGCCATTTCATATACTCTCTGCTATAACATTGTCCTGATTCTTTCTGTATATTCTTTACTTATGTTTTGGTTTTCCTTAATCAAAGTGTGTCTTTTAATCTTGTCAAAGAATATTCTTTGGACTTACTAAATCACCTGAATTTTATACGTTTTCTATTGTATTAAGTTCAGCTCATATCTTTATTTATATTTTTTCTATGTTCTCAGGTTTATTGTTTTGATATTCTGATGTCAATAAAAACACTTGGTTATTCATTTTAAAAAATCTTTTTACTTATAAAGATTTGAACTTTTCTAGATTCCAGCTTACTTGTAAGTTTCTAAGGGTCAGGTCCTCTACATTGTGGCTGGCCTAAGTCTTAGTTCACCATAGAGCAATGTATATATTGACCTATTTTCCCCTCGACTTTCTGTGATTCCCTACATCTCACCTTTCTTTGCAGACAAGCCATTTGAAATAACCTTAACTTATTTCACGGCCAATAAGTCTTTGAAATAATGTGTATTTTTTAGAGAAATCTTCTTATATAATTAGGCAGAAAATCTGACCTGCCATAGTTTTCAAAACAGCATAATTTCACTCTTCTCAATGTTGAATCTGTTGTATTACACAACCATTGAGTATTTAGCTTTATCAATGACATGTACTTTAAAAATGTTTTAGAGATCCTACCAGTCTTTGAAAACATCCTTTTTCCTTGTTTCAGTTCAAGTTTTATGTATACTTTCTGCCTTGCACCTGATTATTCCAACATCTGATGGTTGGCCTAGGGAATCTAATTCTGGTATTGATTGTTTTTGCTGCTTGTCTCCCCTTGTAGCTGATTTCTTCATTATTGTGTAAATTTAGATCATGAGCTCATGTTTAGCTAAACAGCTGACCTTGTAAGAGGCTTAGGTGTGAACGCTCGTAAGCTTCAGCAGAAAGTCCGCAAAGATTTTTTTGTGTTCCTCCAATGAGTTACCCGCGCGGACCCCTTTTTCTACAAGTGTTGGTCCACTACTCCCTCTAGAGGCTGGGACTCAGACAGGACTGCTTTGCTGCCCCCGATCTGGGATAGTGGCTTTGGGCGGCCTGTGGCCTGGGCAGGAGTCTCCCCACGTGTGTCCCACGACCCATCTGCCTGCGAACTTCGGTCACCTGGCAGGAAGCTATGATGCCCAGACCTATGGTTAGCTTTGCATCGAGGTGTACTGCGCGGACCGGTTCCACACACACTTCAAGTAAGAGGGCGGCCTGAGTGGAAAGGTGAGAGTTTGGGCAGCTGTGCAGACCAAGAAGGCGCATTTTGGCCTGGGCCTAAATGCTTGTGACACACGACTGGGCCTGCCGGGCTCTGAGGGCCCTGCCGTGGGCCCCCTTCTCCCCTGCCCTTTGTTCAGTCACAGCAGAGATGGCCCCACACACTCCCTCAGTGAAGGAAGTGTTCCAACCTCCCTCAGCCCCGCCCCCTCTCCGCAGGTTACCATGGACAACAGATGCTGCATTCTGAGGCCAGGGCGTTCCGAGAATGCCAAGGGCAGACATGATGACCTTAAATGATTTCCTCTTGTGTCAATTTTGGTAAAGTTTAGGAGCTAGGAAATGGTCCACTTTACAGAAATGTTCAAATTTACTGGCATTTCAGATATTCTCTGCTATAACATTGTCCTGATTCTTTCTGTATATTCTTTACTTATGTTTTGGTTTTCCTTAATCAAAGTGTGTCTTTTAAATCTTGTCAAAGAATATTCTTTGGACTTACTACCTCAACTGAATTTTATACGTTTTCTGTGGTATTAAGTTCTGCTCATATCTTTATTTATCTTTTTTCTATGTTCTCAGGGTTTATTGTTTTGATCTTCTGATGTCAATTAAAACACTTGGTTATTCATTTTAATAAATCTTTTTACTTATAAAGATTTGAATTTTTAAAGATTCCAGCTTACTTGTAAATTTCTAAGGGTCAGGTCCTCTACATTGTGGCTGGCCCAAGGCCTAGTTCACAATATAGCAAAGTATATATTGACCTATTTTCCCCGCGACTTTCTGTGATTTCCTACATCTCACCTTTCTTTGCAGACAAGCCATTTGAAATAACCTTAACTTATTTCACAGCCATTAAGTCTTTGAAATAATGTGCATTTTTCAGAGAAATCTTCTTATATATTTAGGCAGAAAATCTGACCTGCCATAGTTTTCAAAACAGCATAATTTCACCCTTCTCAATGATGAATCTGTTGTAATACACAACCTTTGAGGATTTAGCTTTATCAATGACATGTACTTTAAAAATGTTTTAGAGATCCTACCAGTCTTTGAAAACATCCTTGTTCCTTGTTTCAGTTCCAGTTTTATGTATATTTTCTGCCTTGCACCTGATTATTCCAACGTCTGATCGATGGCTAAGGGAATCTAATTCTGGTATTGATTGTTTTTGCCGCTTGTCTCCCCTTGTAGCTGATTTCTTCATTATTGTGTAAATTTAGATCATGAGCTCATGTTTAGCTAAACAGCTGACCTTGTAAGAGGCTTAGGTGTGAACGCTCGTAAGCTTCAGCAGAAAGTCGGCAAAGATTTTTTTGTGTCCCTCCAATGAGTTACCCGCGCGGACACCTTTTTCTACAAGTGTTGGTCCACTACTCCCTCTAGAGGCTGGGACTCAGACAGGACTGCTTTGCTACCCCCGATCTGGGATAGTGGTTTTGGGCGGCCTGTGGCCTGGGCAGGAGGCACCGCACGTGTGTCCCACAACCCATCTGCCTGCGAACTTCGGTCACCTGGCAGGAAGCTATGATGCCCAGACCTATGGTTAGCTTTGCATCGAGGTGCACTGCGCGGACCGGTTCCACACACACTTCAAGTAAGAGGGCGGCCTGAGTGGAAAGGTGAGAGTTTGGGCAGCTGTGCAGACAAAGAAGGCGCACTTTGGCCTGGGCCTAAAAGCTTGTGACACACGACTGGGCCTGCCGGGCTCTGAGGGCCCTGCCCTTGGCCCCCTTCTCCCCTGCCCTTTGTTCAGTCACAGCAGAGATGGCCCCACCCACTCCCTCAGTGAAGGAAGTGTTCCAACCTCCCTCAGCCCCGCCCCCTCTCCGCAGGTTACCATGGACTACAGATGCTGCATTCTGAGGCCAGGGCGTTCCGAGAATGCCAAGGGCAGACATGATGACCTTAAATGATTTCCTCTTGTGTCAATTTTGGTAAACTTTAGGAGCTAGGAAATGGTCCACTTTACAGAAATGTTCAAATTTACTGGCATTTCAGATATTCTCTGCTATAACATTGTCCTGATTCTTTCTGTATATTCTTTACTTATGTTTTGGTTTTCCTTAATCAAAGTGTGTCTTTTAAATCTTGTCAAAGAATATTCTTTGGACTTACTACCTCAACTGAATTTTATACGTTTTCTGTGGTATTAAGTTCTGCTCATATCTTTATTTATCTTTTTTCTATGTTCTCAGGGTTTATTGTTTTGATTTTCTGATGTCAATTAAAACACTTGGTTATTCATTTTAATAAATCTTTTTACTTATAAAGATTTGAATTTTTAAAGATTCCAGCTTACTTGTAAGTTTCTAAGGGTCAGGTCCTCTACATTGTGGCTGGCCAAAGGCTTAGTTCACAATATAGCAAAGTATATATTGACCTATTTTCCCCTCGACTTTCTGTGATTTCCTACATCTCCCCTTTCTTTGCAGACAAGCCATTTGAAATAAACTTAACTTATTTCACAGCCAATAACTCTTTGAAATAATGTGCATTTTTCAGAGAAATCTTCGTATATATTTAGGCAGAAAATCTGACCTGCCATAATTTTCAAAACAGCATAATTTCACTCTTCTCAGTGATGAATCTGTTGTATTACACAACCTTTGAGTATTTAGCTTTATCAATGACATGTACTTTAAAAATGTTTTAGAGATCCTACCAGTCTTTGAAAACATCCTTGTTCCTTGTTTCAGTTCCAGTTTTGTGTATCCTATCTGCCTTGCACCTGAATATTCCAACATCTGATGGTTGGCCTAGGGAATCTAATACTGGTATTGATTGTTTTTGCTGCTTGTCTCCCCTTGTAGCTGATTTCTTCATTATTGTGTAAATTTAGATCATCAGCTCATGTTTAGCTAAACAGCTGACCTTGTAAGAGGTTTAGGTGTGAACGCTCGTAAGCTTCAGCAGAAAGTCTGCAAAGATTTTTTTGTGTCCCTCCAATGAGTTACCCACGCGGACCCCTTTTTCTACAAGTGTTGGTCCACTACTCCTTCTAGAGGCTGGGACTCAGACAGGACTGCTTTGCTGCCCCCGATCTGGGATAGTGGCTTTGGGCGGCCTGTGGCCTGGGCAGGAGGCTCCCCACGTGTGTCCCACGACCCATCTGCCTGCGAACTTTAGTCACCTGGCAGGAAGCTATGATGCCCAGACCTATGGTTAGCTTTTCAGCGAGGTGTACTGCGCGGACCGGTTCCACACACACTTCAAGTAAGAGGTCGGCCTGAGTGGAAAGGTGAGAGTTTGGGCAGCTGTGCAGACAAAGAAGGCGCACTTTGGCCTGTGCCTAAATGCATCTGACACACGACTGGGCCTGCCGGGCTCTGAGGGCCCTGCCCTTGGCCCCCTTCTCCCCTGCCCTTTGTTCAGTCACAGCAGAGATGGCCCCACCCACTCCCTCAGTGAAGGCAGTGTTCCAACCTCCCTCAGCCCCGCCCCCTCTCCGCAGGTTACCATGGACTACAGATGCTGCATTCTGAGGCCAGGGCATTCCGAGAATGCCAAGGGCAGACATGATGACCTTAAATGATTTCCCCTTGTGTCAATTTTGGTAAACTTTAGGACCTAGGAAATGGTCCACTTTACACAAACGTTCAAATTTACTGCCATTTCATATACTCTCTGCTATAACATTGTCCTGATTCTTTCTGTATATTCTTTACTTATGTTTTGGTTTTCCTTAATCAAAGTGTGTCTTTTAATCTTGTCAAAGAATATTGTTTGGACTTACTAAATCACCTGAATTTTATACGTTTTCTATTGTATTAAGTTCAGCTCATATCTTTATTTATATTTTTTCTATGTTCTCAGGTTTATTGTTTTGATATTCTGATGTCAATAAAAACACTTGGTTATTCATTTTAAAAAATCTTTTTACTTATAAAGATTTGAACTTTTCTAGATTCCAGCTTACTTGTAAGTTTCTAAGGGTCAGGTCCTCTACATTGTGGCTGGCCTAAGTCTTAGTTCACCATAGAGCAATGTATATATTGACCTATTTTCCCCTCGACTTTCTGTGATTCCCTACATCTCACCTTTCTTTGCAGACAAGCCATTTGAAATAACCTTAACTTATTTCACGGCCAATAAGTCTTTGAAATAATGTGTATTTTTTAGAGAAATCTTCTTATATAATTAGGCAGAAAATCTGACCTGCCATAGTTTTCAAAACAGCATAATTTCACTCTTCTCAATGTTGAATCTGTTGTATTACACAACCATTGAGTATTTAGCTTTATCAATGACATGTACTTCAAAAATGTTTTAGAGATCCTACCAGTCTTTGAAAACATCCTTTTTCCTTGTTTCAGTTCAAGTTTTATGTATACTTTCTGCCTTGCACCTGATTATTCCAACATCTGATGGTTGGCCTAGGGAATCTAATTCTGGTATTGATTGTTTTTGCTGCTTGTCTCCCCTTGTAGCTGATTTCTTCATTATTGTGTAAATTTAGATCATGAGCTCATGTTTAGCTAAACAGCTGACCTTGTAAGAGGCTTAGGTGTGAACGCTCGTAAGCTTCAGCAGAAAGTCCGCAAAGATTTTTTTGTGTTCCTCCAATGAGTTACCCGCGCGGACCCCTTTTTCTACAAGTGTTGGTCCACTACTCCCTCTAGAGGCTGGGAGTCAGACAGGACTGCTTTGCTGCCCCCGATCTGGGATAGTGGCTTTGGGCGGCCTGTGGCCTGGGCAGGAGTCTCCCCACGTGTGTCCCACGACCCATCTGCCTGCGAACTTCGGTCACCTGGCAGGAAGCTATGATGCCCAGACCTATGGTTAGCTTTGCATCGAGGTGTACTGCGCGGACCGGTTCCACACACACTTCAAGTAAGAGGGCGGCCTGAGTGGAAAGGTGAGAGTTTGGGCAGCTGTGCAGACCAAGAAGGCGCATTTTGGCCTGGGCCTAAATGCTTGTGACACACGACTGGGCCTGCCGGGCTCTGAGGGCCCTGCCGTGGGCCCCCTTCTCCCCTGCCCTTTGTTCAGTCACAGCAGAGATGGCCCCACACACTCCCTCAGTGAAGGCAGTGTTCCAACCTCCCTCAGCCCCGCCCCCTCTGCGCAGGTTACCATGGACAACAGATGCTGCATTCTGAGGCCAGGGCGTTCCGAGAATGCCAAGGGCAGACATGATGACCTTAAATGATTTCCTCTTGTGTCAATTTTGGTAAAGTTTAGGAGCTAGGAAATGGTCCACTTTACAGAAATGTTCAAATTTACTGGCATTTCAGATATTCTCTGCTATAACATTGTCCTGATTCTTTCTGTATATTCTTTACTTATGTTTTGGTTTTCCTTAATCAAAGTGTGTCTTTTAAATCTTGTCAAAGAATATTCTTTGGACTTACTACCTCAACTGAATTTTATACGTTTTCTGTGGTATTAAGTTCTGCTCATATCTTTATTTATCTTTTTTCTATGTTCTCAGGGTTTATTGTTTTGATCTTCTGATGTCAATTAAAACACTTGGTTATTCATTTTAATAAATCTTTTTACTTATAAAGATTTGAATTTTTAAAGATTCCAGCTTACTTGTAAATTTCTAAGGGTCAGGTCCTCTACATTGTGGCTGGCCCAAGGCCTAGTTCACAATATAGCAAAGTATATATTGACCTATTTTCCCCGCGACTTTCTGTGATTTCCTACATCTCACCTTTCTTTGCAGACAAGCCATTTGAAATAACCTTAACTTATTTCACAGCCATTAAGTCTTTGAAATAATGTGCATTTTTCAGAGAAATCTTCTTATATATTTAGGCAGAAAATCTGACCTGCCATAGTTTTCAAAACAGCATAATTTCACCCTTCTCAATGATGAATCTGTTGTAATACACAACCTTTGAGGATTTAGCTTTATCAATGACATGTACTTTAAAAATGTTTTAGAGATCCTACCAGTCTTTGAAAACATCCTTGTTCCTTGTTTCAGTTCCAGTTTTATGTATATTTTCTGCCTTGCACCTGATTATTCCAACGTCAGATCGATGGCTAAGGGAATCTAATTCTGGTATTGATTGTTTTTGCTGCTTGTCTCCCCTTGTAGCTGATTTCTTCATTATTGTGTAAATTTAGATCATGAGCTCATGTTTAGCTAAACAGCTGACCTTGTAAGAGGCTTAGGTGTGAACGCTCGTAAGCTTCAGCAGAAAGTCGGCAAAGATTTTTTTGTGTCCCTCCAATGAGTTACCCGCGCGGACACCTTTTTCTACAAGTGTTGGTCCACTACTCCCTCTAGAGGCTGGGACTCAGACAGGACTGCTTTGCTACCCCCGATCTGGGATAGTGGTTTTGGGCGGCCTGTGGCCTGGGCAGGAGGCACCGCACGTGTGTCCCACAACCCATCTGCCTGCGAACTTCGGTCACCTGGCAGGAAGCTATGATGCCCAGACCTATGGTTAGCTTTGCATCGAGGTGCACTGCGCGGACCGGTTCCACACACACTTCAAGTAAGAGGGCGGCCTGAGTGGAAAGGTGAGAGTTTGGGCAGCTGTGCAGACAAAGAAGGCGCACTTTGGCCTGGGCCTAAAAGCTTGTGACACACGACTGGGCCTGCCGGGCTCTGAGGGCCCTGCCCTTGGCCCCCTTCTCCCCTGCCCTTTGTTCAGTCACAGCAGAGATGGCCCCACCCACTCCCTCAGTGAAGGAAGTGTTCCAACCTCCCTCAGCCCCGCCCCCTCTCCGCAGGTTACCATGGACTACAGATGCTGCATTCTGAGGCCAGGGCGTTCCGAGAATGCCAAGGGCAGACATGATGACCTTAAATGATTTCCTCTTGTGTCAATTTTGGTAAACTTTAGGAGCTAGGAAATGGTCCACTTTACAGAAATGTTCAAATTTACTGGCATTTCAGATATTCTCTGCTATAACATTGTCCTGATTCTTTCTGTATATTCTTTACTTATGTTTTGGTTTTCCTTAATCAAAGTGTGTCTTTTAAATCTTGTCAAAGAATATTCTTTGGACTTACTACCTCAACTGAATTTTATACGTTTTCTGTGGTATTAAGTTCTGCTCATATCTTTATTTATCTTTTTTCTATGTTCTCAGGGTTTATTGTTTTGATTTTCTGATGTCAATTAAAACACTTGGTTATTCATTTTAATAAATCTTTTTACTTATAAAGATTTGAACTTTTCTAGATTCCAGCTTACTTGTAAGTTTCTAAGGGTCAGGTCCTCTACATTGTGGCTGGCCTAAGTCTTAGTTCACCATAGAGCAATGTATATATTGACCTATTTTCCCCTCGACTTTCTGTGATTCCCTACATCTCACCTTTCTTTGCAGACAAGCCATTTGAAATAACCTTAACTTATTTCACGGCCAATAAGTCTTTGAAATAATGTGTATTTTTTAGAGAAATCTTCTTATATAATTAGGCAGAAAATCTGACCTGCCATAGTTTTCAAAACAGCATAATTTCACTCTTCTCAATGTTGAATCTGTTGTATTACACAACCATTGAGTATTTAGCTTTATCAATGACATGTACTTTAAAAATGTTTTAGAGATCCTACCAGTCTTTGAAAACATCCTTTTTCCTTGTTTCAGTTCAAGTTTTATGTATACTTTCTGCCTTGCACCTGATTATTCCAACATCTGATGGTTGGCCTAGGGAATCTAATTCTGGTATTGATTGTTTTTGCTGCTTGTCTCCCCTTGTAGCTGATTTCTTCATTATTGTGTAAATTTAGATCATGAGCTCATGTTTAGCTAAACAGCTGACCTTGTAAGAGGCTTAGGTGTGAACGCTCGTAAGCTTCAGCAGAAAGTCCGCAAAGATTTTTTTGTGTTCCTCCAATGAGTTACCCGCGCGGACCCCTTTTTCTACAAGTGTTGGTCCACTACTCCCTCTAGAGGCGGGAGTCAGACAGGACAGCTTTGCTGCCCCCGATCTGGGATAGTGGCTTTGGGCGGCCTGTGGCCTGGGCAGGAGTCTCCCCACGTGTGTCCCACGACCCATCTGCCTGCGAACTTCGGTCACCTGGCAGGAAGCTATGATGCCCAGACCTATGGTTAGCTTTGCATCGAGGTGTACTGCGCGGACCGGTTCCACACACACTTCAAGTAAGAGGGCGGCCTGAGTGGAAAGGTGAGAGTTTGGGCAGCTGTGCAGACCAAGAAGGCGCATTTTGGCCTGGGCCTAAATGCTTGTGACACACGACTGGGCCTGCCGGGCTCTGAGGGCCCTGCCGTGGGCCCCCTTCTCCCCTGCCCTTTGTTCAGTCACAGCAGAGATGGCCCCACACACTCCCTCAGTGAAGGCAGTGTTCCAACCTCCCTCAGCCCCGCCCCCTCTCCGCAGGTTACCATGGACAACAGATGCTGCATTCTGAGGCCAGGGCGTTCCGAGAATGCCAAGGGCAGACATGATGACCTTAAATGATTTCCTCTTGTGTCAATTTTGGTAAACTTTAGGAGCTAGGAAATGGTCCACTTTACAGAAATGTTCAAATTTACTGGCATTTCAGATATTCTCTGCTATAACATTGTCCTGATTCTTTCTGTATATTCTTTACTTATGTTTTGGTTTTCCTTAATCAAAGTGTGTCTTTTAAATCTTGTCAAAGAATATTCTTTGGACTTACTACCTCAACTGAATTTTATACGTTTTCTGTGGTATTAAGTTCTGCTCATATCTTTATTTATCTTTTTTCTATGTTCTCAGGGTTTATTGTTTTGATCTTCTGATGTCAATTAAAACACTTGGTTATTCATTTTAATAAATCTTTTTACTTATAAAGATTTGAATTTTTAAAGATTCCAGCTTACTTGTAAATTTCTAAGGGTCAGGTCCTCTACATTGTGGCTGGCCCAAGGCCTAGTTCACAATATAGCAAAGTATATATTGACCTATTTTCCCCGCGACTTTCTGTGATTTCCTACATCTCACCTTTCTTTGCAGACAAGCCATTTGAAATAACCTTAACTTATTTCACAGCCATTAAGTCTTTGAAATAATGTGCATTTTTCAGAGAAATCTTCTTATATATTTAGGCAGAAAATCTGACCTGCCATAGTTTTCAAAACAGCATAATTTCACCCTTCTCAATGATGAATCTGTTGTAATACACAACCTTTGAGGATTTAGCTTTATCAATGACATGTACTTTAAAAATGTTTTAGAGATCCTACCAGTCTTTGAAAACATCCTTGTTCCTTGTTTCAGTTCCAGTTTTATGTATATTTTCTGCCTTGCACCTGATTATTCCAACGTCTGATCGATGGCTAAGGGAATCTAATTCTGGTATTGATTGTTTTTGCTGCTTGTCTCCCCTTGTAGCTGATTTCTTCATTATTGTGTAAATTTAGATCATGAGCTCATGTTTAGCTAAACAGCTGACCTTGTAAGAGGCTTAGGTGTGAACGCTCGTAAGCTTCAGCAGAAAGTCGGCAAAGATTTTTTTGTGTCCCTCCAATGAGTTACCCGCGCAGACACCTTTTTCTACAAGTGTTGGTCCACTACTCCCTCTAGAGGCTGGGACTCAGACAGGACTGCTTTGCTACCCCCGATCTGGGATAGTGGTTTTGGGCGGCCTGTGGCCTGGGCAGGAGGCACCGCACGTGTGTCCCACAACCCATCTGCCTGCGAACTTCGGTCACCTGGCAGGAAGCTATGATGCCCAGACCTATGGTTAGCTTTGCATCGAGGTGCACTGCGCGGACCGGTTCCACACACACTTCAAGTAAGTGGGCGGCCTGAGTGGAAAGGTGAGAGTTTGGGCAGCTGTGCAGACAAAGAAGGCGCACTTTGGCCTGGGCCTAAATGCTTGTGACACACGACTGGGCCTGCCGGGCTCTGAGGGCCCTGCCCTTGGCCCCCTTCTCCCCTGCCCTTTGTTCAGTCACAGCAGAGATGGCCCCACCCACTCCCTCAGTGAAGGAAGTGTTCCAACCTCCCTCAGCCCCGCCCCCTCTCCGCAGGTTACCATGGACTACAGATGCTGCATTCTGAGGCCAGGGCGTTCCGAGAATGCCAAGGGCAGACATGATGACCTTAAATGATTTCCTCTTGTGTCAATTTTGGTAAACTTTAGGAGCTAGGAAATGGTCCACTTTACAGAAATGTTCAAATTTACTGGCATTTCAGATATTCTCTGCTATAACATTGTCCTGATTCTTTCTGTATATTCTTTACTTATGTTTTGGTTTTCCTTAATCAAAGTGTGTCTTTTAAATCTTGTCAAAGAATATTCTTTGGACTTACTACCTCAACTGAATTTTATACGTTTTCTGTGGTATTAAGTTCTGCTCATATCTTTATTTATCTTTTTTCTATGTTCTCAGGGTTTATTGTTTTGATTTTCTGATGTCAATTAAAACACTTGGTTATTCATTTTAATAAATCTTTTTACTTATAAAGATTTGAATTTTTAAAGATTCCAGCTTACTTGTAAGTTTCTAAGGGTCAGGTCCTCTACATTGTGGCTGGCCAAAGGCTTAGTTCACAATATAGCAAAGTATATATTGACCTATTTTCCCCTCGACTTTCTGTGATTTCCTACATCTCACCTTTCTTTGCAGACAAGCCATTTGAAATAAACTTAACTTATTTCACAGCCAATAACTCTTTGAAATAATGTGCATTTTTCAGAGAAATCTTCGTATATATTTAGGCAGAAAATCTGACCTGCCATAATTTTCAAAACAGCATAATTTCACTCTTCTCAATGATGAATCTGTTGTGTTACACAACCTTTGAGTATTTAGCTTTATCAATGACATGTACTTTAAAAATGTTTTAGAGATCCTACCAGTCTTTGAAAACATCCTTGTTCCTTGTTTCAGTTCCAGTTTTGTGTATCCTATCTGCCTTGCACCTGAATATTCCAACATCTGATGGTTGGCCTAGGGAATCTAATACTGGTATTGATTGTTTTTGCTGCTTGTCTCCCCTTGTAGCTGATTTCTTCATTATTGTGTAAATTTAGATCATCAGCTCATGTTTAGCTAAACAGCTGACCTTGTAAGAGGTTTAGGTGTGAACGCTCGTAAGCTTCAGCAGAAAGTCTGCAAAGATTTTTTTGTGTCCCTCCAATGAGTTACCCACGCGGACCCCTTTTTCTACAAGTGTTGGTCCACTACTCCTTCTAGAGGCTGGGACTCAGACAGGACTGCTTTGCTGCCCCCGATCTGGGATAGTGGCTTTGGGCGGCCTGTGGCCTGGGCAGGAGGCTCCCCACGTGTGTCCCACGACCCATCTGCCTGCAAACTTTAGTCACCTGGCAGGAAGCTATGATGCCCAGACCTATGGTTAGCTTTGCAGCGAGGTGTACTGCGCGGACCGGTTCCACACACACTTCAAGTAAGAGGTCGGCCTGAGTGGAAAGGTGAGAGTTTGGGCAGCTGTGCAGACAAAGAAGGCGCACTTTGGCCTGTGCCTAAATGCATCTGACACACGACTGGGCCTGCCGGGCTCTGAGGGCCCTGCCGTTGGCCCCCTTCTCCCCTGCCCTTTGTTCAGTCACAGCAGAGATGGCCCCACCCACTCCCTCAGTGAAGGCAGTGTTCCAACCTCCCTCAGCCCCGCCCCCTCTCCGCAGGTTACCATGGACTACAGATGCTGCATTCTGAGGCCAGGGCATTCCGAGAATGCCAATGGCAGACATGATGACCTTAAATGATTTCCCCTTGTGTCAATTTTGGTAAAGTTTTGGAGCTAGGAAATGGTCCACTTTACAGAAATGTTCAAATTTACTGGCATTTCAGATATTCTCTGCTATAACATTGTCCTGATTCTTTCTGTATATTCTTTACTTATGTTTTGGTTTTCCTTAATCAAAGTGTGTCTTTTAATCTTGTCAAAGAATATTCTTTGGACTTACTACATCACCTGAATTTTATATGTTTTCTATTGTATTAAGTTCTGCTCATATCTTTATTTATATTTTTTCTATGTTCTCAGGTTTATTGTTTTGATATTCTGATGTCAATTAAAACACTTGGTTATTCATTTTAAAAAATCTTTTTACTTATAAAGATTTGAACTTTTCTAGATTCCAGCTTACTTGTAAGTTTCTAAGGGTCAGGTCCTCTACATTGTGGCTGGCCTAAGTCTAAGTTCACCATATAGCAATGTATATATTGACCTATTTTCCCCTCGACTTTCTGTGATTCCCTACATCTCACCTTTCTTTGCAGACAAGCCATTTGAAATAACCTTAACTTATTTCACGGCCAATAAGTCTTTGAAATAATGTGTATTTTTTAGAGAAATCTTCTTATATAATTAGGCAGAAAATCTGACCTGCCATAGTTTTCAAAACAGCATAATTTCACTCTTCTCAATGTTGAATCTGTTGTATTACACAACCATTGAGTATTTAGCTTTATCAATGACATGTACTTTAAAAATGTTTTAGAGATCCTACCAGTCTTTGAAAACATCCTTTTTCCTTGTTTCAGTTCAAGTTTTATGTATACTTTCTGCCTTGCACCTGATTATGCCAACATCTGATGGTTGGCCTAGGGAATCTAATCCTTGTATTGATTGTTTTTGCTGCTTGTCTCCCCTTGTAGATGATTTCTTCATTATTGTGTAAATTTAGATCATGAGCTCATGTTTAGCTAAACATCTGACTTTGTAAGAGGCTTAAGTGTGAACACTCATAAGCTTCATCAGAAAGTCCGCAAAGATTTATTTGTGTCCCTCCAATGAGTTGCCTGCGAGGACCCCGTTTCCTACAAGGGTTGGTCCACTACTCCCTCTAGAAGCACGGCCTCAGACAGGGCTGCTTTGCGCCCCACGATCTGGGGCAGTGGCATTGGGCGGCCTGTGGCCTGGGGAGGAGCCTCTCTGCGTGTGTCCCAGGGACCCATCTTCCTGCGAACTTCGGTCACCTGGCAGGAATCTACGATGCCCAGAACTATGCAGCGAGGTGTAATGCGTGGACAAGTTCCACACACACTTCAAGTAACAGGGCGGCCTGAGTGGAAAGGTGAGAGTTTGTGCCGCTGTGCAGACAAAGAAGGCGCCCTTTGTCCTGGGCCTAAATGCTTGTGACACCCCACTGGGCCTGCCGGGCTCTGAGGGCCCTGCCCTGGGCCCCCTGCTCCCCTGCCCTTTGTTCAGTCACAGCAGAGATGGCCACACCCACTCCCTCTGTGAGGGCAGTGTTCCAAACTCCCTCAGCCCCGCCCTCTCTCGGCAGGTTACCATGGACTAAAGATGTTGTATTCTGAGTCCAGGGCATTCCGAGAATGCCAAGGGCAGACATGATGACCTTAAATGATTTCCTCTTGTGTCAGTTTTGGTAAATTTTAGGAGCTAGGCACTTGTCCACTTTACACAATCGTTCAAATTTACTGGCATTTCATATATTCTCTGCTACAACATTGTCCTGATTCTTTCTGTATATTCTTTACTTATGTTTTGGTTTTCCTTAATCAAAGTGTGTCTTTTAAATCTTGTCAAAGAATATTCTTTGGACTTACTACCGCAACTGAATTTTATACGTTTTCTGTGGTATTAAGTTCTGCTCATACCTTTATTTATCTTTTTTCTATGTTCTCAGGGTTTATTGCTTTGATCTTCTGATGTCAATTAAAACACTTGGTTATTCATTTTAATAAATCTTTTTACTTATAAAGATTTGAGTTTTTAAAGATTCCTGCTTACTTGTAAGTTTCTAAGGGTCAGGTCCTCTACATTGTGGCTGGCCAAAGGCTTAGTTCACAATATAGCAAAGTATATATTGACCTATTTTCCCCGCGACTTTCTGTGATTTCCTACATCTCACCTTTCTTTGCAGACAAGCCATTTGAAATAAACTTAACTTATTTCACAGCCAATAACTCTTTGAAATAATGTGCATTTTTCAGAGAAATCTTCTTATATATTTAGGCAGAAAATCTGACCTGCCATAATTTTCAAAACAGCATAATTTCACTCTTCTCAATGATAAATCTGTGGTATTACACAACCTTTGAGTATTTAGCTTTATCAATGACATATACGTTAAAAATGTTTTAGAGATCCTACCAGTCTTTGAAAACATCCTTGTTCCTTGTTTCAGTTCCAGTTTTGTGTATACTTTCTGCCTTGCACCTGATTTTTCCAACATCTGATGGTTGGCCTAGGGAATCTACTTCTGGTATTGATTGTTTTTGCTGCTTGTCTCCCCTTGTAGCTGATGTCTTCATAATTGTGTAAATTTAGATCATGAGCTCATGTTTAGCTAAACAGCTGACCTTGTAAGAGGCTTATGTGTGAACGCTCGTAAGCTTCACCAGAAAGTCCGCAAAGTTTTTTTTGTGTCCCTCCAATGAGTTACCCACGCGGACCCCTTTTTCTACAAGTGTTGGTCCACTACTCCCTCTAGAGCCTGGGACTCAGACAGGACTGCTTTGCTGCCCCCGATCTGGGATAGTAGCTTTGGGCGGCCTGTGGCCTGGGCAGGAGGCTCCCCACGTGTGTCCCACGACCCATCTGCCTGTGAACTTCGGTCACCTGGCAGGAAGCTATGATGCCCAGACATATGGTTAGCTTTGCAGCGAGGTGTACTGCGCGGACCGGTTCCACAGACACTTCAAGTAAGAGGGCGGCCTGAGTGGAAAGGTGAGAGTTTGGGCAGCTGTGCAGACAAAGAAGGCGCACTTTGGCCTGAGCCTAAATGCTTCTGACACACGACTGGGCCTGCCGGGCTCTGAGGGCCCTGCCGTTGACCACCTTCTCCCATGCCCTTTGTTCAGTCACATCAGAGATGGCCCCACCCACTCCCTCAGTGAAGGCAGTGATCCAAACTCCCTCAGCCCCGCCCCCACTCCGCAGGTTACCATGGACTACAGATACTGCATTCTGAGGCCAGGGCATCCCGAGAATGCCAAGGGCAGACATGATGACCTTAAATGATTTCCTCTTGTGTCAATTTTGGTAAACTTTAGGAGCTAGGAAATGGTCCACTTTACAGAAATGTTCAAATTTACTGGCATTTCAGATATTCTCTGCTATAACATTTTCCTGATTCTTTCTGTATATTCTTTACTTATGTTATGGTTTTCCTTAATCAAAGTGTGTCTTTTAATCTTGTCAAAGAATATTCTTTGGACTTACTACCTCAACTGAATTTTATACGTTTTCTGTGGTATTAAGTTCTGCTCATATCTTTATTTACCTTTTTTCTATGTTCTCAGGGTTTATTGTTTTGATCTTCTGATGTCAATTAAAACACTTGGTTATTCATTTTAATCAAACTTTTTACTTATAAAGATTTGAATTTTTAGAGATTCCAGCTTACTTGTAAGTTTCTAAGGGTCAGGTCCTCTACATTGTGGCTGGCCAAAGGCTTAGTTCACAATATAGCAAAGTATATATTGACCTATTTTCCCCTCGACTTTCTGTGATTTCCTACATCTCACCTTTCTTTGCAGACAAGCCATTTGAAATAACCTTAACTTATTTCACAGCCAATAAGTCTTTGAAATAATGTGCATTTTTCAGAGAAATCTTCTTATATATTTAGGCAGAAAATCTGACCTGCCATAGTTTTCAAAACAGCATAATTTCACTCTTCTCAATGATGAATCTGTTGTATTACACAACCTTTGAGGATTTAGCTTTATCAATGACATGTACTTTAAAAATGTTTTAGAGATCCTACCAGTCTTTGAAAACATCCTTGTTCCTTGTTTCAGTTCCAGTTTTATGTATATTTTCTGCCTTGCACCTGATTATTCCAACGTCTGATCGATGGCTTAGGGAATCTAATTCTGGTATTGATTGTTTTTGCTGATTGTCTCCCCCTGTAGCTGATTTCTTCATTATTGTGTAAATTTACCTCATGAGCTCATGCTTAGCTAAACATCTGACTTTGTAAGAGGCTTAGGTGTGAACACTCGTAAGCTTCATCAGAAAGTCCGCAAAAATTTATTTGTGTCCCTCCAATTAGTTGCCCGCGAGGACCCCGTTTTCTACAAGGGTTGGTCCACTACTCCCTCTAGAGGCACGGCCTCAGACAGGGCTGCTTTGCGCCCCACGATCTGGGGCAGTGGCATTGGGCGCCCTGTGGCCCGGGGAGGAGCCTCTCTGCGTGTGTCCCAGGGACCCATCTGCCTGCGAACTTCGGTCACCTGGCAGGAATCTACGATGCCCAGACCTATGGTTAGCTCTGCAGCGAGGTGTACTGCGCAGACAGGTTCCACACACACTTCAAGTAAGAGGGCGGCCTGAGTGCAAAGGTGAGAGTTTGTGCCGCTGTGCAGACAAAGAAGGCGCCCTTTGTCCTGGGCCTAAATGCTTGTGACACCCCACTGGCCCTGCCGGGCTTTGATGGCCCTGCCCTGGGCCCCCTGCTCCCCTGCTCTTTGTTCAGTGACATCAGAGATGGCCACACACACTCCCTCTGTGAGGGCAGTGTTCCTACCTCCCTCAGCCCCGCCCCCTCTCCGCAGGTTACCATGGACTACAGATGCTGCATTCTGAGTCTAGGGCATTCCGAGAATGCCAAGGGCAGACATGATGACCTTAAATGATTTCCTCTTGTGTCAGTTTTGGTAAATTTTAGGAGATACAAACTGGGCCACTTTACACAAACGTTCAAATTTACTGGCATTTCATATACTCTCTGCTATAACATTCTCCTGATTCTTTCTGTATATTCTTTACTTATGTTTTGGTGTTCCTTAATCTAAGTGTGTCTTTTAATCTTGTCAAAGAATATTCTTTGGACTTACTACATCACCTGAATTTTATACGTTTTCTATTGTATTAAGTTCTGCTCATATCTTTATTTATATTTTTTCTATGTTCTCAGGTTTATTGTTTTGAACTTCTGATGTCAATTGAAACACTTGGTTATTCAATTTAATAAATCTTTTTACTTATAAAGATTTGAACTTTTCACGATTCCAGCTTACTTGTAAGTTTCTAAGGGTCAGGTCCTCTACATTGTGGCTGGCCTAAGTCTTAGTTCACCATATAGCAATGTGTATATTGATCTATTTTCCCCTCGACTTTCTGTGATTCCCTACATCTCACCTTTCTTTGCACTCAAGCCATTTGAAATACCCTTAACTTATTTCACAGCCAATAAGTCTTTGAAATAATGTGTATTTTTTAGAGAAATCTTCTTATATAATTAGGCAGAAAATCTGACCTGCCATAGTTTTCAAAACAGCATAATTTCACTCTTCTCAATGATGAATCTGTTGTATTACACAACCATTGAGTATTTAGATTTATCAATGACATGTACTTTAAAAATGTTTTAGAGATCCTACCAGTCTTTGAAAACATCCTTGTTCCTTGTTTCAGTTCCAGTTTTGTGTATACTTTGTGCCTTGCACCTGATTATTCAACATCTAATGGTTGGCCTAAGGAATCTAATTCTGGTATTGATTGTTTTTGCTGCTTGTCTCCCCTTGTAGCTGATTTCTTCATTATTGTGTAAATTTAGATCATGAGCTCATGTTTAGCTAAACAGCTGACCTTGTAAGAGGCTTAGGTGTGAACGCTCGTGAGCTTCAGCAGAAAGTCGGCAAAGATTTTTTTGTGTCCCTCCAATGAGTCACCCACGCGGACACCTTTTTCTACAAGTGTTGGTCCACTACTCCCTCTAGAGGCTGGGACTCAGACAGGACTGCTTTGCTACCCCCGATCTGGGATAGTGGTTTTGGGCGGCCTGTGGCCTGGGCAGGAGGCACCGCACGTGTGTCCCACAACCCATCTGCCTGCGAACTTCGGTCACCTGGCAGGAAGCTATGATGCCCAGACCTATGGTTAGCTTTGCATCGAGGTGCACTGCGCGGACCGGTTCCACACACACTTCAAGTAAGAGGGCGGCCTGAGTGGAAAGGTGAGAGTTTGGGCAGCTGTGCAGACAAAGAAGGCGCACTTTGGCCTGGGCCTAAATGCTTGTGACACACGACTGGGCCTGCCGGGCTCTGAGGGCCCTGCCCTTGGCCCCCTTCTCCCCTGCCCTTTGTTCAGTCACAGCAGAGATGGCCCCACCCACTCCCTCAGTGAAGGAAGTGTTCCAACCTCCCTCAGCCCCGCCCCCTCTCCGCAGGTTACCATGGACTACAGATGCTGCATTCTGAGGCCAGGGCGTTCCGAGAATGCCAAGGGCAGACATGATGACCTTAAATGATTTCCTCTTGTGTCAATTTTGGTAAACTTTAGGAGCTAGGAAATGGTCCACTTTACAGAAATGTTCAAATTTACTGGCATTTCAGATATTCTCTGCTATAACATTGTCCTGATTCTTTCTGTATATTCTTTACTTATGTTTTGGTTTTCCTTAATCAAAGTGTGTCTTTTAAATCTTGTCAAAGAATATTCTTTGGACTTACTACCTCAACTGAATTTTATACGTTTTCTGTGGTATTAAGTTCTGCTCATATCTTTATTTATCTTTTTTCTATGTTCTCAGGGTTTTTTGTTTTGATTTTCTGATGTCAATTAAAACACTTGGTTATTCATTTTAATAAATCTTTTTATTTATAAAGATTTGAATTTTTAAAGATTCCAGCTTACTTGTAAGTTTCTAAGGGTCAGGTCCTCTACATTGTGGCTGGCCAAAGGCTTAGTTCACAATATAGCAAAGTATATATTGACCTATTTTCCCCTCGACTTTCTGTGATTTCCTACATCTCACCTTTCTTTGCAGACAAGCCATTTGAAATAAACTTAACTTATTTCACAGCCAATAACTCTTTGAAATAATGTGCATTTTTCAGAGAAATCTTCGTATATATTTAGGCAGAAAATCTGACCTGCCATAATTTTCAAAACAGCATAATTTCACTCTTCTCAATGATGAATCTGTTGTATTACACAACCTTTGAGTATTTAGCTTTATCAATGACATGTACTTTAAAAATGTTTTAGAGATCCTACCAGTCTTTGAAAACATCCTTGTTCCTTGTTTCAGTTCCAGTTTTGTGTATCCTATCTGCCTTGCACCTGAATATTCCAACATCTGATGGTTGGCCTAGGGAATCTAATACTGGTATTGATTGTTTTTGCTGCTTGTCTCCCCTTGTAGCTGATTTCTTCATTATTGTGTAAATTTAGATCATCAGCTCATGTTTAGCTAAACAGCTGACCTTGTAAGAGGTTTAGGTGTGAACGCTCGTAAGCTTCAGCAGAAAGTCTGCAAATATTTTTTTGTGTCCCTCCAATGAGTTACCCACGGGGACCCCTTTTTCTACAAGTGTTGGTCCACTACTCCCTCTAGAGGCTGGGACTCAGACAGGACTGCTTTGCTGCCCCCGATCTGGGATAGTGGCTTTGCGCGGCCTGTGGCCTGGGCAGGAGGCTCCCCACGTGTGTCCCACGACCCATCTGCCTGCGAACTTTAGTCACCTGGCAGGAAGCTATGATGCCCAGACCTATGGTTAGCTTTGCAGCGAGGTGTACTGCGCGGACCGGTTCCACACACACTTCAAGTAAGAGGTCGGCCTGAGTGGAAAGGTGAGAGTTTGGGCAGCTGTGCAGACAAAGAAGGCGCACTTTGGCCTGTGCCTAAATGCATCTGACACACGACTGGGCCTGCCGGGCTCTGAGGGCCCTGCCGTTGGCCCCCTTCTCCCCTGCCCTTTGTTCAGTCACAGCAGAGATGGCCCCAACCACTCCCTCAGTGAAGGCAGTGTTCCAACCTCCCTCAGCCCCGCCCCCTCTCCGCAGGTTACCATGGACTACAGATGCTGCATTCTGAGGCCAGGGCATTCCGAGAATGCCAAGGGCAGACATGATGACCTTGAATGATTTGCCCTTGTGTCAATTTTGGTAAAGTTTAGGAGCTAGGAAATGGTCCACTTTACAGAAATGTTCAAATTTACTGGCATTTCAGATACTCTCTGCTATAACATTGTCCTGATTCTTTCTGTATATTCTTTAATTATGTTTTGGTTTTCCTTAATCAAAGTGTGTCTTTTAATCTTGTCAAAGAATATTCTTTGGACTTACTACATCACCTGAATTTTATTTGTTTTCTATTGTATTAAGTTCTGCTCATATCTTTATTTATATTTTTTCTATGTTCTCAGGTTTATTGTTTTGATATTCTGATGTCAATTAAAACACTTGGTTATTCATTTTAAAAAATCTTTTTACTTATAAAGATTTGAACTTTTCTAGATTCCAGCTTACTTGTAAGTTTCTAAGGGTCAGGTCCTCTACATTGTGGCTGGCCTAAGTCTAAGTTCACCATATAGCAATGTATATATTGACCTATTTTCCCCGCGACTTTCTGTGATTCCCTACATCTCACCTTTCTTTGCAGACAAGCCATTTGAAATAACCTTAACTTATTTCACAGCCAATAAGTCTTTGAAATAATGTGTTATTTTTAGAGAAATCTTCTTATATAATTAGGCAGAAAAATCTGACCTGCCATAGTTTTCAAAACAGCATAATTTCACTCTTCTCAATGTTGAATCTGTTGTATTACACATCCATTGAGTATTTAGCTTTATCAATGACATGTACTTTAAAAATGTTTTAGAGATCCTACCAGTCTTTGAAAACATCCTTTTTCCTTGTTTCAGTTCAAGTTTTATGTATACTTTCTGCCTTGCACCTGATTATTCCAACATCTGATGGTTGGCCTAGGGAATCTAATCCTTGTATTGATTGTTTTTGCTGCTTGTCTCCCCTTGTAGCTGATTTCTTCATTATTGTGTAAATTTAGATCATGAGCTCATGTTTAGCTAAACATCTGACTTTGTAAGAGGCTTAAGTGTGAACACTCATAAGCTTCATCAGAAAGTCCGCAAAGATTTATTTGTGTCCCTCCAATGAGTTGCCTGCGAGGACCCCGTTTCCTACAAGGGTTGGTCCACTACTCCCACTAGAAGCACGGCCTCAGACAGGGCTGCTTTGCGCCCCACGATCTGGGGCAGTGGCATTGGGCGGCCTGTGGCCCGGGGAGGAGCCTCTCTGCGTGTGTCCCAGGGACCCATCTTCCTGCGAACTTCGGTCACCTGGCAGGAATCTACGATGCCCAGAACTATGCAGCGAGGTGTAATGCGTGGACAGGTTCCACACACACTTCAAGTAAGAGGGCGGCCTGAGTGGAAAGGTGAGAGTTTGTGCCGCTGTGCAGACAAAGAAGGCGCCCTTTGTCCTGGGCCTAAATGCTTGTGACACCCCACTGGGCCTGCCGGGCTCTGAGGGCCCTGCCCTGGGCCCCCTGCTCCCCTGCCCTTTGTTCAGTCACAGCAGAGATGGCCACACCCACTCCCTCTGTGAGGGCAGTGTTCCAAACTCCCTCAGCCCCGCCCCCTCTCGGCAGGTTACCATGGACTAAAGATGTTGTATTCTGAGTCCAGGGCATTCCGAGAATGCCAAGGGCAGACATGATGACCTTAAATGATTTCCTCTTGTGTCAGTTTTGGTAAATTTTAGGAGCTAGGAACTTGTCCACTTTACACAAACGTTCAAATTTACTGGCATTTCATATATTCTCTGCTACAACATTGTCCTGATTCTTTCTGTATATTCTTTACTTATGTTTTGGTTTTCCTTAATCAAAGTGTGTCTTTTAAATCTTGTCAAAGAATATTCTTTGGACTTACTACCTCAACTGAATTTTATACGTTTTCTGTGGTATTAAGTTCTGCTCATACCTTTATTTATCTTTTTTCTATGTTCTCAGGGTTTATTGCTTTGATCTTCTGATGTCAATTAAAACACATGGTTATTCATTTTAATAAATATTTTTACTTATAAAGATTTGAGTTTTTAAAGATTCCTGCTTACTTGTAAGTTTCTAAGGGTCAGGTCCTCTACATTGTGGCTGGCCAAAGGCTTAGTTCACAATATAGCAAAGTATATATTGACCTATTTTCCCCGCGACTTTCTGTGATTTCCTACATCTCACCTTTCTTTACAGACAAGCCATTTGAAATAAACTTAACTTATTTCACAGCCAATAACTCTTTGAAATAATGTGCATTTTTCAGAGAAATCTTCTTATATATTTAGGCAGAAAATCTGACCTGCCATAATTTTCAAAACAGCATAATTTCACTCTTCTCAATGATAAATCTGTGGTATTACACAACCTTTGAGTATTTAGCTTTATCAATGACATGTACGTTAAAAATGTTTTAGAGATCCTACCAGTCTTTGAAAACATCCTTGTTCCTTGTTTCAGTTCCAGTTTTGTGTATACTTTCTGCCTTGCACCTGATTATTCCAACATCTGATGGTTGGCCTAGGGAATCTACTTCTGGTATTGATTGTTTTTGCTGCTTGTCTCCCCTTGTAGCTGATGTCTTCATAATTGTGTAAATTTAGATCATGAGCTCATGTTTAGCTAAACAGCTGACCTTGTAAGAGGCTTAGGTGTGAACGCTCGTAAGCTTCACCAGAAAGTCCGCAAAGTTTTTTTTGTGTCCCTCCAATGAGTTACCCACGCGGACCCCTTTTTCTACAAGTGTTGGTCCACTACTCCCTCTAGAGCCTGGGACTCAGACAGGACTGCTTTGCTGCCCCCGATCTGGGATAGTAGCTTTGGGCGGCCTGTGGCCTGGGCAGGAGGCTCCCCACGTGTGTCCCACGACCCATCTGCCTGTGAACTTCGGTCACCTGGCAGGAAGCTATGATGCCCAGACCTATGGTTAGCTTTGCAGCGAGGTGTACTGCGCGGACCGGTTCCACAGACACTTAAAGTAAGAGGGCGGCCTGAGTGGAAAGGTGAGAGTTTGGGCTGCTGTACAGACAAAGAAGGCTCACTTTGGCCTGTGCCTAAATGCTTCTGACACACGACTGGGCCTGCCGGGCTCTGAGGGCCCTGCCGTTGACCCCCTTCTCCCATGCCCTTTGTTCAGTCACAGCAGAGATGGCCCCACCCACTCCCTCAGTGAAGGCAGTGATCCAAACTCCCTCAGCCCCGCCCCCACTCCGCAGGTTACCATGGACTACAGATACTGCATTCTGAGGCCAGGGCATCCCGAGAATGCCAAGGGCAGACATGATGACCTTAAATGATTTCCTCTTGTGTCAATTTTGGTAAACTTTAGGAGCTAGGAAATGGTCCACTTTACAGAAATGTTCAAATTTACTGGCATTTCAGATATTCTCTGCTATAACATTGTCCTGATTCTTTCTGTATATTCTTTACTTATGTTATGGTTTTCCTTAATCAAAGTGTGTCTTTTAATCTTGTCAAAGAATATTCTTTGGACTTACTACCTCAACTGAATTTTATACGTTTTCTGTGGTATTAAGTTCTGCTCATATCTTTATTTATCTTTTTTCTATGTTCTCAGGGTTTATTGTTTTGATCTTCTGATGTCAATTAAAACACTTGGTTATTCATTTTAATCAAACTTTTTACTTATAAAGATTTGAATTTTTAGAGATTCCAGCTTACTTGTAAGTTTCTAAGGGTCAGGTCCTCTACATTGTGGCTGGCCAAAGGCTTAGTTCACAATATAGCAAAGTATATATTGACCTATTTTCCCCTCGACTTTCTGTGATTTCCTACATCTCACCTTTCTTTGCAGACAAGCCATTTGAAATAACCTTAACTTATTTCACAGCCAATAAGTCTTTGAAATAATGTGCATTTTTCAGAGAAATCTTCTTATATATTTAGGCAGAAAATCTGACCTGCCATAGTTTTCAAAACAGCATAATTTCACTCTTCTCAATGATGAATCTGTTGTATTACACAACCTTTGAGTATTTAGCTTTATCAATGACATGTACTTTAAAAATGTTTTAGAGATCCTACCAGTCTTTGAAAACATCCTTGTTCCTTGTTTCAGTTCCAGTTTTATGTATATTTTCTGCCTTGCACCTGATTATTCCAACGTCTGATCGATGGCTTAGGGAATCTAATTCTGGTATTGATTGTTTTTGCTGATTGTCTCCCCCTGTAGCTGATTTCTTCATTATTGTGTAAATTTACCTCATGAGCTCATGTTTAGCTAAACATCTGACTTTGTAAGAGGCTTAGGTGTGAACACTCGTAAGCTTCATCAGAAAGTCCGCAAAAATTTATTTGTGTCCCTCCAATGAGTTGCCCGCGAGGACCCCGTTTTCTACAAGGGTTGGTCCACTACTCCCTCTAGAGGCACGGACTCAGACAGGGCTGCTTTGCGCCCCACGATCTGGGGCAGTGGCATTGGGCGGCCTGTGGCCCGGGGAGGAGCCTCTCTGCGTGTGTCCCAGGGACCCATCTGCCTGCGAACTTCGGTCACCTGGCAGGAATCTACGATGCCCAGACCTATGGTTAGCTCTGCAGCGAGGTGTACTGCGCAGACAGGTTCCACACACACTTCAAGTAAGAGGGCGGCCTGAGTGGAAAGGTGAGAGTTTGTGCCGCTGTGCAGACAAAGAAGGCGCCCTTTGTCCTGGGCCTAAATGCTTGTGACACCCCACTGGCCTTGCCGGGCTTTGATGGCCCTGCCCTGGGCCCCCTGCTCCCCTGCCCTTTGTTCAGTGACATCAGAGATGGCCACACACACTCCCTCTGTGAGGGCAGTGTTCCTACCTCCCTCAGCCCCGCCCCCTCTCCGCAGGTTACCATGGACTACAGATGCTGCATTCTGAGTCTAGGGCATTCCGAGAATGCCAAGGGCAGACATGATGACCTTAAATGATTTCCTCTTGTGTCAGTTTTGGTAAATTTTAGGAGATACAAACTGGTCCACTTTACACAAACGTTCAAATTTACTGGCATTTCATATACTCTCTGCTATAACATTCTCCTGATTCATTCTGTATATTCTTTACTTATGTTTTGGTGTTCCTTAATCTAAGTGTGTCTTTTAATCTTGTCAAAGAATATTCTTTGGACTTACTACATCACCTGAATTTTATACGTTTTCTATTGTATTAAGTTCTGCTCATATCTTTATTTATATTTTTTCTATGTTCTCAGGTTTATTGTTTTGATCTTCTGATGTCAATTAAAACACTTGGTTATTCAATTTAATAAATCTTTTTACTTATAAAGATTTGAACTTTTCACGATTCCAGCTTACTTGTAAGTTTCTAAGGGTCAGGTCCTCTACATTGTGGCTGGCCTAAGTCTTAGTTCACCATATAGCAATGTGTATATTGATCTATTTTCCCCTCGACTTTCTGTGATTCCCTACATCTCACCATTCTTTGCACTCAAGCCATTTGAAATACCCTTAACTTATTTCACAGCCAATAAGTCTTTGAAATAATGTGTATTTTTTAGAGAAATCTTCTTATATAATTAGGCAGAAAATCTGACCTGCCATAGTTTTCAAAACAGCATAATTTCACTCTTCTCAATGATGAATCTGTTGTATTACACAACCATTGAGTATTTAGCTTTATCAATGACATGTACTTTAAAAATGTTTTAGAGATCCTACCAGTCTTTGAAAACATCCTTGTTCCTTGTTTCAGTTCCAGTTTTGTGTATACTTTGTGCCTTGCACCTGATTATTCAACATCTAATGGTTGGCCTAAGGAATCTAATTCTGGTATTGATTGTTTTTGCTGCTTGTCTCCCCTTGTAGCTGATTTCTCATTATTGTGTACATTTAGATCATGAGCTCATGTTTAGCTAAACAGCTGACCTTGTAAGAGGCTTAGGTGTGAACGCTCGTAAGCTTCAGCAGAAAGTCGGCAAAGATTTTTTTGTGTCCCTCCAATGAGTTACCCACGCGGACACCTTTTTCTACAAGTGTTGGTTCACTACTCCCTCTAGAGGCTGGGACTCAGACAGGACTGCTTTGCTACCCCCGATCTGGGATAGTGGTTTTGGGCGGCCTGTGGCCTGGGCAGGAGGCACCGCACGTGTGTCCCACAACCCATCTGCCTGCGAACTTCGGTCACCTGGCAGGAAGCTATGATGCCCAGACCTATGGTTAGCTTTGCATCGAGGTGCACTGCGCGGACCGGTTCCACACACACTTCAAGTAAGAGGGCGGCCTGAGTGGAAAGGTGAGAGTTTGGGCAGCTGTGCAGACAAAGAAGGCGCACTTTGGCCTGGGCCTAAATGCTTGTGACACACGACTGGGCCTGCCGGGCTCTGAGGGCCCTGCCCTTGGCCCCCTTCTCCCCTGCCCTTTGTTCAGTCACAGCAGAGATGGCCCCACCCACTCCCTCAGTGAAGGAAGTGTTCCAACCTCCCTCAGCCCCGCCCCCTCTCCGCAGGTTACCATGGACTACAGATGCTGCATTCTGAGGCCAGGGCGTTCCGAGAATGCCAAGGGCAGACATGATGACCTTAAATGATTTCCTCTTGTGTCAATTTTGGTAAACTTTAGGAGCTAGGAAATGGTCCACTTTACAGAAATGTTCAAATTTACTGGCATTTCAGATATTCTCTGCTATAACATTGTCCTGATTCTTTCTGTATATTCTTTACTTATGTTTTGGTTTTCCTTAATCAAAGTGTGTCTTTTAAATCTTGTCAAAGAATATTCTTTGGACTTACTACCTCAACTGAATTTTATACGTTTTCTGTGGTATTAAGTTCTGCTCATATCTTTATTTATCTTTTTTCTATGTTCTCAGGGTTTATTGTTTTGATTTTCTGATGTCAATTAAAACACTTGGTTATTCATTTTAATAAATCTTTTTACTTATAAAGATTTGAATTTTTAAAGATTCCAGCTTACTTGTAAGTTTCTAAGGGTCAGGTCCTCTACATTGTGGCTGGCCAAAGGCTTAGTTCACAATATAGCAAAGTATATATTGACCTATTTTCCCCTCGACTTTCTGTGATTTCCTACATCTCACCTTTCTTTGCAGACAAGCCATTTGAAATAAACTTAACTTATTTCACAGCCAATAACTCTTTGAAATAATGTGCATTTTTCAGAGAAATCTTCGTATATATTTAGGCAGAAAATCTGACCTGCCATAATTTTCAAAACAGCATAATTTCACTCTTCTCAATGATGAATCTGTTGTATTACACAACCTTTGAGTATTTAGCTTTATCAATGACATGTACTTTAAAAATGTTTTAGAGATCCTACCAGTCTTTGAAAACATCCTTGTTCCTTGTTTCAGTTCCAGTTTTGTGTATCCTATCTGCCTTGCACCTGAATATTCCAACATCTGATGGTTGGCCTAGGGAATCTAATACTGGTATTGATTGTTTTTGCTGCTTGTCTCCGCTTGTAGCTGATTTCTTCATTATTGTGTAAATTTAGATCATGAGCTCATGTTTAGCTAAACAGCTGACCTTGTAAGAGGTTTAGGTGTGAACGCTCGTAAGCTTCAGCAGAAAGTCTGCAAAGATTTTTTTGTGTCCCTCCAATGAGTTACCCACGCGGACCCCTTTTTCTACAAGTGTTGGTCCACTACTCCTTCTAGAGGCTGGGACTCAGACAGGACTGCTTTGCTGCCCCCGATCTGGGATAGTGGCTTTGGGCGGCCTGTGGCCTGGGCAGGAGGCTCCCCACGTGTGTCCCACGACCCATCTGCCTGCGAACTTTAGTCACCTGGCAGGAAGCTATGATGCCCAGACCTATGGTTAGCTTTGCAGCGAGGTGTACTGCGCGGACCGGTTCCACACACACTTCAAGTAAGAGGTCGGCCTGAGTGGAAAGGTGAGAGTTTGGGCAGCTGTGCAGACAAAGAAGGCGCATTTTGGCCTGTGCCTAAATGCATCTGACACACGACTGGGCCTGCCGGGCTCTGAGGGCCCTGCCGTTGGCCCCCTTCTCCCCTGCCCTTTGTTCAGTCACAGCAGAGATGGCCCCACCCACTCCCTCAGTGAAGGCAGTGTTCCAACCTCCCTCAGCCCCGCCCCCTCTCCGCAGGTTACCATGGACTACAGATGCTGCATTCTGAGGCGAGGGCATTCCGAGAATGCCAAGGGCAGACATGATGACCTTAAATGATTTCCCCTTGTGTCAATTTTGGTAAACTTTAGGACCTAGGAAATGGTCCACTTTACACAAACGTTCAAATTTACTGCCATTTCATATACTCTCTGCTATAACATTGTCCTGATTCTTTCTGTATATTCTTTACTTATGTTTTGGTTTTCCTTAATCAAAGTGTGTCTTTTAATCTTGTCAAAGAATATTCTTTGGACTTACTAAATCACCTGAATTTTATACGTTTTCTATTGTATTAAGTTCAGCTCATATCTTTATTTATATTTTTTCTATGTTCTCAGGTTTATTGTTTTGATATTCTGATGTCAATAAAAACAATTGGTTATTCATTTTAAAAAATCTTTTTACTTATAAAGATTTGAACTTTTCTAGATTCCAGCTTACTTGTAAGTTTCTAAGGGTCAGGTCCTCTACATTGTGGCTGGCCTAAGTCTTAGTTCACCATAGAGCAATGTATATATTGACCTATTTTACCTCGACTTTCTGTGATTCCCTACATCTCACCTTTCTTTGCAGACAAGCCATTTGAAATAACCTTAACTTATTTCACGGCCAATAAGTCTTTGAAATAATGTGTATTTTTTAGAGAAATCTTCTTATATAATTAGGCAGAAAATCTGACCTGCCATAGTTTTCAAAACAGCATAATTTCACTCTTCTCAATGTTGAATCTGTTGTATTACACAACCATTGAGTATTTAGCTTTATCAATGACATGTACTTTAAAAATGTTTTAGAGATCCTACCAGTCTTTGAAAACATCCTTTTTCCTTGTTTCAGTTCAAGTTTTATGTATACTTTCTGCCTTGCACCTGATTATTCCAACATCTGATGGTTGGCCTAGGGAATCTAATTCTGGTATTGATTGTTTTTGCTGCTTGTCTCCCCTTGTAGCTGATTTCTTCATTATTGTGTAAATTTAGATCATGAGCTCATGTTTAGCTAAACAGCTGACCTTGTAAGAGGCTTAGGTGTGAACGCTCGTAAGCTTCAGCAGAAAGTCCGCAAAGATTTTTTTGTGTTCCTCCAATGAGTTACCCGCGCGGACCCCTTTTTCTACAAGTGTTGGTCCACGACTCCCTCTAGAGGCTGGGAGTCAGACAGGACTGCTTTGCTGCCCCCGATCTGGGATAGTGGCTTTGGGCGGCCTGTGGCCTGGGCAGGAGTCTCCCCACGTGTGTCCCACGACCCATCTGCCTGCGAACTTCGGTCACCTGGCAGGAAGCTATGATGCCCAGACCTATGGTTAGCTTTGCATCGAGGTGTACTGCGCGGACCGGTTCCACACACACTTCAAGTAAGAGGGCGGCCTGAGTGGAAAGGTGAGAGTTTGGGCAGCTGTGCAGACCAAGAAGGCGCATTTTGGCCTGGGCCTAAATGCTTGTGACACACGACTGGGCCTGCCGGGCTCTCAGGGCCCTGCCGTGGGCCCCCTTCTCCCCTGCCCTTTGTTCAGTCACAGCAGAGATGGCCCCACACACTCCCTCAGTGAAGGCAGTGTTCCAACCTCCCTCAGCCCCGCCCCCTCTCAGCAGGTTACCATGGACAACAGATGCTGCATTCTGAGGCCAGGGCGCTCCGAGAATGCCAAGGGCAGACATGATGACCTTAAATGATTTCCTCTTGTGTCAATTTTGGTAAAGTTTAGGAGCTAGGAAATGGTCCACTTTTCAGAAATGTTCAAATTTACTGGCATTTCAGATATTCTCTGCTATAACATTGTCCTGATTCTTTCTGTATATTCTTTACTTATGTTTTGGTTTTCCTTAATCAAAGTGTGTCTTTTAAATCTTGTCAAAGAATATTCTTTGGACTTACTACCTCAACTGAATTTTATACGTTTTCTGTGGTATTAAGTTCTGCTCATATCTTTATTTATCTTTTTTCTATGTTCTCAGGGTTTATTGTTTTGATCTTCTGATGTCAATTAAAACACTTGGTTATTCATTTTAATAAATCTTTTTACTTATAAAGATTTGAATTTTTAAAGATTCCAGCTTACTTGTAAATTTCTAAGGGTCAGGTCCTCTACATTGTGGCTGGCCCAAGGCCTAGTTCACAATATAGCAAAGTATATATTGACCTATTTTCCCCGCGACTTTCTGTGATTTCCTACATCTCACCTTTCTTTGCAGACAAGCCATTTGAAATAACCTTAACTTATTTCACAGCCATTAAGTCTTTGAAATAATGTGCATTTTTCAGAGAAATCTTTTTATATATTTAGGCAGAAAATCTGACCTGCCATAGTTTTCAAAACAGCATAATTTCACCCTTCTCAATGATGAATCTGTTGTAATACACAACCTTTGAGGATTTAGCTTTATCAATGACATGTACTTTAAAAATGTTTTAGAGATCCTACCAGTCTTTGAAAACATCCTTGTTCCTTGTTTCAGTTCCAGTTTTATGTATATTTTCTGCCTTGCACCTGATTATTCCAACGTCTGATCGATGGCTAAGGGAATCTAATTCTGGTATTGATTGTTTTTGCTGCTTGTCTCCCCTTGTAGCTGATTTCTTCATTATTGTGTAAATTTAGATCATGAGCTCATGTTTAGCTAAACAGCTGACCTTGTAAGAGGCTTAGGTGTGAACGCTCGTAAGCTTCAGCAGAAAGTCGGCAAAGATTTTTTTGTGTCCCTCCAATGAGTTACCCGCGCGGACACCTTTTTCTACAAGTGTTGGTCCACTACTCCCTCTAGAGGCTGGGACTCAGACAGGACTGCTTTGCTACCCCCGATCTGGGATAGTGGTTTTGGGCGGCCTGTGGCCTGGGCAGGAGGCACAGCACGTGTGTCCCACAACCCATCTGCCTGCGAACTTCGGTCACCTGGCAGGAAGCTATGATGCCCAGACCTATGGTTAGCTTTGCATCGAGGTGCACTGGGCGGACCGGTTCCACACACACTTCAAGGAAGAGGGCGGCCTGAGTGGAAAGGTGAGAGTTTGGGCAGCTGTGCAGACAAAGAAGGCGCACTTTGGCCTGGGCCTAAATGCTTGTGACACACGACTGGGCCTGCCGGGCTCTGAGGGCCCTGCCCT
Organism: Mesoplodon bidens; assembly: GCF_964165515.1. Classification (NCBI taxonomy): domain Eukaryota; kingdom Metazoa; phylum Chordata; class Mammalia; order Artiodactyla; family Ziphiidae; genus Mesoplodon; species Mesoplodon bidens. The sequence continues at coordinate 24,557,507 of NC_138180.1, read as the reverse complement.
TGGCCCCCTTCTCCCCTGCCCTTTGTTCAGTCACAGCAGAGATGGCCCCACACACTCCCTCAGTGAAGGAAGTGTTCCAACCTCCCTCAACCCCGCCCCCTCTCCGCAGATTACCATGGACTACAGATGCTGCATTCTGAGGCCAGGGCGTTCCGAGAATGCCAAGGGCAGACATGATGACCTTAAATGATTTCCTCTTGTGTCAATTTTGGTAAACTTTAGGAGCTAGGAAATGGTCCACTTTACAGAAATGTTCAAATTTACTGGCATTTCAGATATTCTCTGCTATAACATTGTCCTGATTCTTTCTGTATATTCTTTACTTATGTTTTGGTTTTCCTTAATCAAAGTGTGTCTTTTAAATCTTGTCAAAGAATATTCTTTGGACTTACTACCTCAACTGAATTTTATACGTTTTCTGTGGTATTAAGTTCTGCTCATATCTTTATTTATCTTTTTTCTATGTTCTCAGGGTTTATTGTTTTGATCTTCTGATGTCAATTAAAACACTTGGTTATTCATTTTAATAAATCTTTTTACTTATAAAGATTTGAATTTTTAAAGATTCCAGCTTACTTGTAAGTTTCTAAGGGTCAGGTCCTCTACATTGTGGCTGGCCAAAGGCTTAGTTCACAATATAGCAAAGTATATATTGACCTATTTTCCCCTCGACTTTCTGTGATTTCCTACATCTCACCTTTCTTTGCAGACAAGCCATTTGAAATAAACTTAACTTATTTCACAGCCAATAACTCTTTGAAATAATGTGCATTTTTCAGAGAAATCTTCGTATATATTTAGGCAGAAAATCTGACCTGCCATAATTTTCAAAACAGCATAATTTCACTCTTCTCAATGATGAATCTGTTGTATTACACAACCTTTGAGTATTTAGCTTTATCAATGACATGTACTTTAAAAATGTTTTAGAGATCCTACCAGTCTTTGAAAACATCCTTGTTCCTTGTTTCAGTTCCAGTTTTGTGTATCCTATCTGCCTTGCACCTGAATATTCCAACATCTGATGGTTGGCCTAGGGAATCTAATACTGGTATTGATTGTTTTTGCTGCTTGTCTCCGCTTGTAGCTGATTTCTTCATTATTGTGTAAATTTAGATCATGAGCTCATGTTTAGCTAAACAGCTGACCTTGTAAGAGGTTTAGGTGTGAACGCTCGTAAGCTTCAGCAGAAAGTCTGCAAAGATTTTTTTGTGTCCCTCCAATGAGTTACCCACGCGGACCCCTTTTTCTACAAGTGTTGGTCCACTACTCCTTCTAGAGGCTGGGACTCAGACAGGACTGCTTTGCTGCCCCCGATCTGGGATAGTGGCTTTGGGCGGCCTGTGGCCTGGGCAGGAGGCTCCCCACGTGTGTCCCACGACCCATCTGCCTGCGAACTTTAGTCAACTGGCAGGAAGCTATGATGCCCAGACCTATGGTTAGCTTTGCAGCGAGGTGTACTGCGCGGACCGGTTCCACACACACTTCAAGTAAGAGGTCGGCCTGAGTGGAAAGGTGAGAGTTTGGGCAGCTGTGCAGACAAAGAAGGCGCACTTTGGCCTGTGCCTAAATGCATCTGACACACGACTGGGCCTGCCGGGCTCTGAGGGCCCTCCCGTTGGCCCCCTTCTCCCCTGCCCTTTGTTCAGTCACAGCAGAGATGGCCCCACCCACTCCCTCAGTGAAGGCAGTGTTCCAACCTCCCTCAGCCCCGCCCCCTCTCCGCAGGTTACCATGGACTACAGATGCTGCATTCTGAGGCCAAGGCATTCCGAGAATGCCAAGGGCAGACATGATGACCTTAAATGATTTCCCCTTGTGTCAATTTTGGTAAACTTTAGGACCTAGGAAATGGTCCACTTTACACAAACGTTCAAATTTACTGCCATTTCATATACTCTCTGCTATAACATTGTCCTGATTCTTTCTGTATATTCTTTACTTATGTTTTGGTTTTCCTTAATCAAAGTGTGTCTTTTAATCTTGTCAAAGAATATTCTTTGGACTTACTAAATCACCTGAATTTTATACGTTTTCTATTGTATTAAGTTCAGCTCATATCTTTATTTATATTTTTTCTATGTTCTCAGGTTTATTGTTTTGATATTCTGATGTCAATAAAAACACTTGGTTATTCATTTTAAAAAATCTTTTTACTTATAAAGATTTGAACTTTTCTAGATTCCAGCTTACTTGTAAGTTTCTAAGGGTCAGGTCCTCTACATTGTGGCTGGCCTAAGTCTTAGTTCACCATAGAGCAATGTATATATTGACCTATTTTACCTCGACTTTCTGTGATTCCCTACATCTCACCTTTCTTTGCAGACAAGCCATTTGAAATAACCTTAACTTATTTCACGGCCAATAAGTCTTTGAAATAATGTGTATTTTTTAGAGAAATCTTCTTATATAATTAGGCAGAAAATCTGACCTGCCATAGTTTTCAAAACAGCATAATTTCACTCTTCTCAATGTTGAATCTGTTGTATTACACAACCATTGAGTATTTAGCTTTATCAATGACATGTACTTTAAAAATGTTTTAGAGATCCTACCAGTCTTTGAAAACATCCTTTTTCCTTGTTTCAGTTCAAGTTTTATGTATACTTTCTGCCTTGCACCTGATTATTCCAACATCTGATGGTTGGCCTAGGGAATCTAATTCTGGTATTGATTGTTTTTGCTGCTTGTCTCCCCTTGTAGCTGATTTCTTCATTATTGTGTAAATTTAGATCATGAGCTCATGTTTAGCTAAACAGCTGACCTTGTAAGAGGCTTAGGTGTGAACGCTCGTAAGCTTCAGCAGAAAGTCCGCAAAGATTTTTTTGTGTTCCTCCAATGAGTTACCCGCGCGGACCCCTTTTTCTACAAGTGTTGGTCCACGACTCCCTCTAGAGGCTGGGAGTCAGACAGGACTGCTTTGCTGCCCCCGATCTGGGATAGTGGCTTTGGGCGGCCTGTGGCCTGGGCAGGAGTCTCCCCACGTGTGTCCCACGACCCATCTGCCTGCGAACTTCGGTCACCTGGCAGGAAGCTATGATGCCCAGACCTATGGTTAGCTTTGCATCGAGGTGTACTGCGCGGACCGGTTCCACACACACTTCAAGTAAGAGGGCGGCCTGAGTGGAAAGGTGAGAGTTTGGGCAGCTGTGCAGACCAAGAAGGCGCATTTTGGCCTGGGCCTAAATGCTTGTGACACACGACTGGGCCTGCCGGGCTCTCAGGGCCCTGCCGTGGGCCCCCTTCTCCCCTGCCCTTTGTTCAGTCACAGCAGAGATGGCCCCACACACTCCCTCAGTGAAGGCAGTGTTCCAACCTCCCTCAGCCCCGCCCCCTCTCAGCAGGTTACCATGGACAACAGATGCTGCATTCTGAGGCCAGGGCGCTCCGAGAATGCCAAGGGCAGACATGATGACCTTAAATGATTTCCTCTTGTGTCAATTTTGGTAAAGTTTAGGAGCTAGGAAATGGTCCACTTTTCAGAAATGTTCAAATTTACTGGCATTTCAGATATTCTCTGCTATAACATTGTCCTGATTCTTTCTGTATATTCTTTACTTATGTTTTGGTTTTCCTTAATCAAAGTGTGTCTTTTAAATCTTGTCAAAGAATATTCTTTGGACTTACTACCTCAACTGAATTTTATACGTTTTCTGTGGTATTAAGTTCTGCTCATATCTTTATTTATCTTTTTTCTATGTTCTCAGGGTTTATTGTTTTGATCTTCTGATGTCAATTAAAACACTTGGTTATTCATTTTAATAAATCTTTTTACTTATAAAGATTTGAATTTTTAAAGATTCCAGCTTACTTGTAAATTTCTAAGGGTCAGGTCCTCTACATTGTGGCTGGCCCAAGGCCTAGTTCACAATATAGCAAAGTATATATTGACCTATTTTCCCCGCGACTTTCTGTGATTTCCTACATCTCACCTTTCTTTGCAGACAAGCCATTTGAAATAACCTTAACTTATTTCACAGCCATTAAGTCTTTGAAATAATGTGCATTTTTCAGAGAAATCTTCTTATATATTTAGGCAGAAAATCTGACCTGCCATAGTTTTCAAAACAGCATAATTTCACCCTTCTCAATGATGAATCTGTTGTAATACACAACCTTTGAGGATTTAGCTTTATCAATGACATGTACTTTAAAAATGTTTTAGAGATCCTACCAGTCTTTGAAAACATCCTTGTTCCTTGTTTCAGTTCCAGTTTTATGTATATTTTCTGCCTTGCACCTGATTATTCCAACGTCTGATCGATGGCTAAGGGAATCTAATTCTGGTATTGATTGTTTTTGCTGCTTGTCTCCCCTTGTAGCTGATTTCTTCATTATTGTGTAAATTTAGATCATGAGCTCATGTTTAGCTAAACAGCTGACCTTGTAAGAGGCTTAGGTGTGAACGCTCGTAAGCTTCAGCAGAAAGTCGGCAAAGATTTTTTTGTGTCCCTCCAATGAGTTACCCGCGCGGACACCTTTTTCTACAAGTGTTGGTCCACTACTCCCTCTAGAGGCTGGGACTCAGACAGGACTGCTTTGCTACCCCCGATCTGGGATAGTGGTTTTGGGCGGCCTGTGGCCTGGGCAGGAGGCACAGCACGTGTGTCCCACAACCCATCTGCCTGCGAACTTCGGTCACCTGGCAGGAAGCTATGATGCCCAGACCTATGGTTAGCTTTGCATCGAGGTGCACTGGGCGGACCGGTTCCACACACACTTCAAGGAAGAGGGCGGCCTGAGTGGAAAGGTGAGAGTTTGGGCAGCTGTGCAGACAAAGAAGGCGCACTTTGGCCTGGGCCTAAATGCTTGTGACACACGACTGGGCCTGCCGGGCTCTGAGGGCCCTGCCCTTGGCCCCCTTCTCCCCTGCCCTTTGTTCAGTCACAGCAGAGATGGCCCCACACACTCCCTCAGTGAAGGAAGTGTTCCAACCTCCCTCAACCCCGCCCCCTCTCCGCAGATTACCATGGACTACAGATGCTGCATTCTGAGGCCAGGGCGTTCCGAGAATGCCAAGGGCAGACATGATGACCTTAAATGATTTCCTCTTGTGTCAATTTTGGTAAACTTTAGGAGCTAGGAAATGGTCCACTTTACAGAAATGTTCAAATTTACTGGCATTTCAGATATTCTCTGCTATAACATTGTCCTGATTCTTTCTGTATATTCTTTACTTATGTTTTGGTTTTCCTTAATCAAAGTGTGTCTTTTAAATCTTGTCAAAGAATATTCTTTGGACTTACTACCTCAACTGAATTTTATACGTTTTCTGTGGTATTAAGTTCTGCTCATATATTTATTTATCTTTTTTCTATGTTCTCAGGGTTTATTGTTTTGATCTTCTGATGTCAATTAAAACACTTGGTTATTCATTTTAATAAATCTTTTTACTTATAAAGATTTGAATTTTTAAAGATTCCAGCTTACTTGTAAGTTTCTAAGGGTCAGGTCCTCTACATTGTGGCTGGCCAAAGGCTTAGTTCACAATATAGCAAAGTATATATTGACCTATTTTCCCCTCGACTTTCTGTGATTTCCTACATCTCACCTTTCTTTGCAGACAAGCCATTTGAAATAAACTTAACTTATTTCACAGCCAATAACTCTTTGAAATAATGTGCATTTTTCAGAGAAATCTTCGTATATATTTAGGCAGAAAATCTGACCTGCCATAATTTTCAAAACAGCATAATTTCACTCTTCTCAATGATGAATCTGTTGTATTACACAACCTTTGAGTATTTAGCTTTATCAATGACATGTACTTTAAAAATGTTTTAGAGATCCTACCAGTCTTTGAAAACATCCTTGTTCCTTGTTTCAGTTCCAGTTTTGTGTATCCTATCTGCCTTGCACCTGAATATTCCAACATCTGATGGTTGGCCTAGGGAATCTAATACTGGTATTGATTGTTTTTGCTGCTTGTCTCCGCTTGTAGCTGATTTCTTCATTATTGTGTAAATTTAGATCATGAGCTCATGTTTAGCTAAACAGCTGACCTTGTAAGAGGTTTAGGTGTGAACGCTCGTAAGCTTCAGCAGAAAGTCTGCAAAGATTTTTTTGTGTCCCTCCAATGAGTTACCCACGCGGACCCCTTTTTCTACAAGTGTTGGTCCACTACTCCTTCTAGAGCCTGGGACTCAGACAGGACTGCTTTGCTGCCCCCGATCTGGGATAGTGGCTTTGGGCGGCCTGTGGCCTGGGCAGGAGGCTCCCCACGTGTGTCCCACGACCCATCTGCCTGCGAACTTTAGTCAACTGGCAGGAAGCTATGATGCCCAGACCTATGGTTAGCTTTGCAGCGAGGTGTACTGCGCGGACCGGTTCCACACACACTTCAAGTAAGAGGTCGGCCTGAGTGGAAAGGTGAGAGTTTGGGCAGCTGTGCAGACAAAGAAGGCGCACTTTGGCCTGTGCCTAAATGCATCTGACACACGACTGGGCCTGCCGGGCTCTGAGGGCCCTCCCGTTGGCCCCCTTCTCCCCTGCCCTTTGTTCAGTCACAGCAGAGATGGCCCCACCCACTCCCTCAGTGAAGGCAGTGTTCCAACCTCCCTCAGCCCCGCCCCCTCTCCGCAGGTTACCATGGACTACAGATGCTGCATTCTGAGGCCAAGGCATTCCGAGAATGCCAAGGGCAGACATGATGACCTTAAATGATTTCCCCTTGTGTCAATTTTGGTAAACTTTAGGACCTAGGAAATGGTCCACTTTACACAAACGTTCAAATTTACTGCCATTTCATATACTCTCTGCTATAACATTGTCCTGATTCTTTCTGTATATTCTTTACTTATGTTTTGGTTTTCCTTAATCAAAGTGTGTCTTTTAATCTTGTCAAAGAATATTCTTTGGACTTACTAAATCACCTGAATTTTATACGTTTTCTATTGTATTAAGTTCAGCTCATATCTTTATTTATATTTTTTCTATGTTCTCAGGTTTATTGTTTTGATATTCTGATGTCAATAAAAACACTTGGTTATTCATTTTAAAAAATCTTTTTACTTATAAAGATTTGAACTTTTCTAGATTCCAGCTTACTTGTAAGTTTCTAAGGGTCAGGTCCTCTACATTGTGGCTGGCCTAAGTCTTAGTTCACCATAGAGCAATGTATATATTGACCTATTTTACCTCGACTTTCTGTGATTCCCTACATCTCACCTTTCTTTGCAGACAAGCCATTTGAAATAACCTTAACTTATTTCACGGCCAATAAGTCTTTGAAATAATGTGTATTTTTTAGAGAAATCTTCTTATATAATTAGGCAGAAAATCTGACCTGCCATAGTTTTCAAAACAGCATAATTTCACTCTTCTCAATGTTGAATCTGTTGTATTACACAACCATTGAGTATTTAGCTTTATCAATGACATGTACTTTAAAAATGTTTTAGAGATCCTACCAGTCTTTGAAAACATCCTTTTTCCTTGTTTCAGTTCAAGTTTTATGTATACTTTCTGCCTTGCACCTGATTATTCCAACATCTGATGGTTGGCCTAGGGAATCTAATTCTGGTATTGATTGTTTTTGCTGCTTGTCTCCCCTTGTAGCTGATTTCTTCATTATTGTGTAAATTTAGATCATGAGCTCATGTTTAGCTAAACAGCTGACCTTGTAAGAGGCTTAGGTGTGAACGCTCGTAAGCTTCAGCAGAAAGTCCGCAAAGATTTTTTTGTGTTCCTCCAATGAGTTACCCGCGCGGACCCCTTTTTCTACAAGTGTTGGTCCACGACTCCCTCTAGAGGCTGGGAGTCAGACAGGACTGCTTTGCTGCCCCCGATCTGGGATAGTGGCTTTGGGCGGCCTGTGGCCTGGGCAGGAGTCTCCCCACGTGTGTCCCACGACCCATCTGCCTGCGAACTTCGGTCACCTGGCAGGAAGCTATGATGCCCAGACCTATGGTTAGCTTTGCATCGAGGTGTACTGCGCGGACCGGTTCCACACACACTTCAAGTAAGAGGGCGGCCTGAGTGGAAAGGTGAGAGTTTGGGCAGCTGTGCAGACCAAGAAGGCGCATTTTGGCCTGGGCCTAAATGCTTGTGACACACGACTGGGCCTGCCGGGCTCTCAGGGCCCTGCCGTGGGCCCCCTTCTCCCCTGCCCTTTGTTCAGTCACAGCAGAGATGGCCCCACACACTCCCTCAGTGAAGGCAGTGTTCCAACCTCCCTCAGCCCCGCCCCCTCTCAGCAGGTTACCATGGACAACAGATGCTGCATTCTGAGGCCAGGGCGCTCCTTGAATGCCAAGGGCAGACATGATGACCTTAAATGATTTCCTCTTGTGTCAATTTTGGTAAAGTTTAGGAGCTAGGAAATGGTCCACTTTTCAGAAATGTTCAAATTTACTGGCATTTCAGATATTCTCTGCTATAACATTGTCCTGATTCTTTCTGTATATTCTTTACTTATGTTTTGGTTTTCCTTAATCAAAGTGTGTCTTTTAAATCTTGTCAAAGAATATTCTTTGGACTTACTACCTCAACTGAATTTTATACGTTTTCTGTGGTATTAAGTTCTGCTCATATCTTTATTTATCTTTTTTCTATGTTCTCAGGGTTTATTGTTTTGATCTTCTGATGTCAATTAAAACACTTGGTTATTCATTTTAATAAATCTTTTTACTTATAAAGATTTGAATTTTTAAAGATTCCAGCTTACTTGTAAATTTCTAAGGGTCAGGTCCTCTACATTGTGGCTGGCCCAAGGCCTAGTTCACAATATAGCAAAGTATATATTGACCTATTTTCCCCGCGACTTTCTGTGATTTCCTACATCTCACCTTTCTTTGCAGACAAGCCATTTGAAATAACCTTAACTTATTTCGCAGCCATTAAGTCTTTGAAATAATGTGCATTTTTCAGAGAAATCTTCTTATATATTTAGGCAGAAAATCTGACCTGCCATAGTTTTCAAAACAGCATAATTTCACCCTTCTCAATGATGAATCTGTTGTAATACACAACCTTTGAGGATTTAGCTTTATCAATGACATGTACTTTAAAAATGTTTTAGAGATCCTACCAGTCTTTGAAAACATCCTTGTTCCTTGTTTCAGTTCCAGTTTTATGTATATTTTCTGCCTTGCACCTGATTATTCCAACGTCTGATCGATGGCTAAGGGAATCTAATTCTGGTATTGATTGTTTTTGCTGCTTGTCTCCCCTTGTAGCTGATTTCTTCATTATTGTGTAAATTTAGATCATGAGCTCATGGTTAGCTAAACAGCTGACCTTGTAAGAGGCTTAGGTGTGAACGCTCGTAAGCTTCAGCAGAAAGTCGGCAAAGATTTTTTTGTGTCCTTCCAATGAGTTACCCACGCGGACACCTTTTTCTACAAGTGTTGGTCCACTACTCCCTCTAGAGGCTGGGACTCAGACAGGACTGCTTTGCTACCCCCGATCTGGGATAGTGGTTTTGGGCGGCCTGTGGCCTGGGCAGGAGGCACCGCACGTGTGTCCCACAACCCATCTGCCTGCGAACTTCGGTCACCTGGCAGGAAGCTATGATGCCCAGACCTATGGTTAGCTTTGCATCGAGGTACACTGCGCGGACCGGTTCCACACACACTTCAAGTAAGAGGGCGGCCTGAGTGGAAAGGTGAGAGTTTGGGCAGCTGTGCAGACAAAGAAGGCGCACTTTGGCCTGGGCCTAAATGCTTGTGACACACGACTGGGCCTGCCGGTCTCTGAGGGCCCTGCCCTTGGCCCCCTTCTCCCCTGCCCTTTGTTCAGTCACAGCAGAGATGGCCCCACACACTCCCTCAGTGAAGGAAGTGTTCCAACCTCCCTCAACCCCGCCCCCTCTCCGCAGATTACCATGGACTACAGATGCTGCATTCTGAGGCCAGGGCGTTCCGAGAATGCCAAGGGCAGACATGATGACCTTAAATGATTTCCTCTTGTGTCAATTTTGGTAAACTTTAGGAGCTAGGAAATGGTCCACTTTACAGAAATGTTCAAATTTACTGGCATTTCAGATATTCTCTGCTATAACATTGTCCTGATTCTTTCTGTATATTCTTTACTTATGTTTTGGTTTTCCTTAATCAAAGTGTGTCTTTTAAATCTTGTCAAAGAATATTCTTTGGACTTACTACCTCAACTGAATTTTATACGTTTTCTGTGGTATTAAGTTCTGCTCATATCTTTATTTATCTTTTTTCTATGTTCTCAGGGTTTATTGTTTTGATTTTCTGATGTCAATTAAAACACTTGGTTATTCATTTTAATAAATCTTTTTACTTATAAAGATTTGAATTTTTAAAGATTCCAGCTTACTTGTAAGTTTCTAAGGGTCAGGTCCTCTACATTGTGGCTGGCCAAAGGCTTAGTTCACAATATAGCAAAGTATATATTGACCTATTTTCCCCTCGACTTTCTGTGATTTCCTACATCTCACCTTTCTTTGCAGACAAGCCATTTGAAATAAACTTAACTTATTTCACAGCCAATAACTCTTTGAAATAATGTGCATTTTTCAGAGAAATCTTCGTATATATTTAGGCAGAAAATCTGACCTGCCATAATTTTCAAAACAGCATAATTTCACTCTTCTCAATGATGAATCTGTTGTATTACACAACCTTTGAGTATTTAGCTTTATCAATGACATGTACTTTAAAAATGTTTTAGAGATCCTACCAGTCTTTGAAAACATCCTTGTTCCTTGTTTCAGTTCCAGTTTTGTGTATCCTATCTGCCTTGCACCTGAATATTCCAACATCTGATGGTTGGCCTAGGGAATCTAATACTGGTATTGATTGTTTTTGCTGCTTGTCTCCCCTTGTAGCTGATTTCTTCATTATTGTGTAAATTTAGATCATCAGCTCATGTTTAGCTAAACAGCTGACTTTGTAAGAGGTTTAGGTGTGAACGCTCGTAAGCTTCAGCAGAAAGTCTGCAAAGATTTTTTTGTGTCCCTCCAATGAGTTACCCACGCGGACCCCTTTTTCTACAAGTGTTGGTCCACTACTCCTTCTAGAGGCTGGGACTCAGACAGGACTGCTTTGCTGCCCCCGATCTGGGATAGTGGCTTTGGGCGGCCTGTGGCCTGGGCAGGAGGCTCCCCACGTGTGTCCCACGACCCATCTGCCTGCGAACTTTAGTCACCTGGCAGGAAGCTATGATGCCCAGACCTATGGTTAGCTTTGCAGCGAGGTGTACTGCGCGGACCGGTCCCACACACACTTCAAGTAAGAGGTCGGCCTGAGTGGAAAGGTGAGAGTTTGGGCAGCTGTGCAGACAAAGAAGGCGCACTTTGGCCTGTGCCTAAATGCATCTGACACACGACTGGGCCTGCCGGGCTCTGAGGGCCCTGCCGTTGGCCCCCTTCTCCCCTGCCCTTTGTTCAGTCACAGCAGAGATGGCCCCACCCACTCCCTCAGTGAAGGCAGTGTTCCAACCTCCCTCAGCCCCGCCCCCTCTCCGCAGGTTACCATGGACTACAGATGCTGCATTCTGAGGCCAGGGCATTCCGAGAATGCCAAGGGCAGACATGATGACCTTAAATGATTTCCCCTTGTGTCAATTTTGGTAAACTTTAGGACCTAGGAAATGGTCCACTTTACACAAACGTTCAAATTTACTGCCATTTCATATACTCTCTGCTATAACATTGTCCTGATTCTTTCTGTATATTCTTTACTTATGTTTTGGTTTTCCTTAATCAAAGTGTGTCTTTTAATCTTGTCAAAGAATATTCTTTGGACTTACTAAATCACCTGAATTTTATACGTTTTCTATTGTATTAAGTTCAGCTCATATCTTTATTTATATTTTTTCTATGTTCTCAGGTTTATTGTTTTGATATTCTGATGTCAATAAAAACACTTGGTTATTCATTTTAAAAAATCTTTTTACTTATAAAGATTTGAACTTTTCTAGATTCCAGCTTACTTGTAAGTTTCTAAGGGTCAGGTCCTCTACATTGTGGCTGGCCTAAGTCTTAGTTCACCATAGAGCAATGTATATATTGACCTATTTTCCCCTCGACTTTCTGTGATTCCCTACATCTCACCTTTCTTTGCAGACAAGCCATTTGAAATAACCTTAACTTATTTCACGGCCAATAAGTCTTTGAAATAATGTGTATTTTTTAGAGAAATCTTCTTATATAATTAGGCAGAAAATCTGACCTGCCATAGTTTTCAAAACAGCATAATTTCACTCTTCTCAATGTTGAATCTGTTGTATTACACAACCATTGAGTATTTAGCTTTATCAATGACATGTACTTTAAAAATGTTTTAGAGATCCTACCAGTCTTTGAAAACATCCTTTTTCCTTGTTTCAGTTCAAGTTTTATGTATACTTTCTGCCTTGCACCTGATTATTCCAACATCTGATGGTTGGCCTAGGGAATCTAATTCTGGTATTGATTGTTTTTGCTGCTTGTCTCCCCTTGTAGCTGATTTCTTCATTATTGTGTAAATTTAGATCATGAGCTCATGTTTAGCTAAACAGCTGACCTTGTAAGAGGCTTAGGTGTGAACGCTCGTAAGCTTCAGCAGAAAGTCCGCAAAGATTTTTTTGTGTTCCTCCAATGAGTTACCCGCGCGGACCCCTTTTTCTACAAGTGTTGGTCCACTACTCCCTCTAGAGGCTGGGAGTCAGACAGGACTGCTTTGCTGCCCCCGATCTGGGATAGTGGCTTTGGGCGGCCTGTGGCCTGGGCAGGAGTCTCCCCACGTGTGTCCCACGACCCATCTGCCTGCGAACTTCGGTCACCTGGCAGGAAGCTATGATGCCCAGAACTATGGTTATCTTTGCATCGAGGTGTACTGCGCGGACCGGTTCCACACACACTTCAAGTAAGAGGGCGGCCTGAGTGGAAAGGTGAGAGTTTGGGCAGCTGTGCAGACCAAGAAGGCGCATTTTGGCCTGGGCCTAAATGCTTGTGACACACGACTGGGCCTGCCGGGCTCTGAGGGCCCTGCCGTGGGCCCCCTTCTCCCCTGCCCTTTGTTCAGTCACAGCAGAGATGGCCCCACACACTCCCTCAGTGAAGGCAGTGTTCCAACCTCCCTCAGCCCCGCCCCCTCTCCGCAGGTTACCATGGACAACAGATGCTGCATTCTGAGGCCAGGGCGTTCCGAGAATGCCAAGGGCAGACATGATGACCTTAAATGATTTCCTCTTGTGTCAATTTTGGTAAAGTTTAGGAGCTAGGAAATGGTCCACTTTACAGAAATGTTCAAATTTACTGGCATTTCAGATATTCTCTGCTATAACATTGTCCTGATTCTTTCTGTATATTCTTTACTTATGTTTTGGTTTTCCTTAATCAAAGTGTGTCTTTTAAATCTTGTCAAAGAATATTCTTTGGACTTACTACCTCAACTGAATTTTATACGTTTTCTGTGGTATTAAGTTCTGCTCATATCTTTATTTATCTTTTTTCTATGTTCTCAGGGTTTATTGTTTTGATCTTCTGATGTCAATTAAAACACTTGGTTATTCATTTTAATAAATCTTTTTACTTATAAAGATTTGAATTTTTAAAGATTCCAGCTTACTTGTAAATTTCTAAGGGTCAGGTCCTCTACATTGTGGCTGGCCCAAGGCCTAGTTCACAATATAGCAAAGTATATATTGACCTATTTTCCCCTCGACTTTCTGTGATTTCCTACATCTCACCTTTCTTTGCAGACAAGCCATTTGAAATAACCTTAACTTATTTCACAGCCATTAAGTCTTTGAAATAATGTGCATTTTTCAGAGAAATCTTCTTATATATTTAGGCAGAAAATCTGACCTGCCATAGTTTTCAAAACAGCATAATTTCACCCTTCTCAATGATGAATCTGTTGTAATACACAACCTTTGAGGATTTAGCTTTATCAATGACATGTACTTTAAAAATGTTTTAGAGATCCTACCAGTCTTTGAAAACATCCTTGTTCCTTGTTTCAGTTCCAGTTTTATGTATATTTTCTGCCTTGCACCTGATTATTCCAACGTCTGATCGATGGCTAAGGGAATCTAATTCTGGTATTGATTGTTTTTGCTGCTTGTCTCCCCTTGTAGCTGATTTCTTCATTATTGTGTAAATTTAGATCATGAGCTCATGTTTAGCTAAACAGCTGACCTTGTAAGAGGCTTAGGTGTGAACGCTCGTAAGCTTCAGCAGAAAGTCGGCAAAGATTTTTTTGTGTCCCTCCAATGAGTTACCCGCGCGGACACCTTTTTCTACAAGTGTTGGTCCACTACTCCCTCTAGAGGCTGGGACTCAGACAGGACTGCTTTGCTACCCCCGATCTGGGATAGTGGTTTTGGGCGGCCTGTGGCCTGGGCAGGAGGCACCGCACGTGTGTCCCACAACCCATCTGCCTGCGAACTTCGGTCACCTGGCAGGAAGCTATGATGCCCAGACCTATGGTTAGCTTTGCATCGAGGTGCAATGCGCGGACCGGTTCCACACACACTTCAAGTAAGAGGGCGGCCTGAGTGGAAAGGTGAGAGTTTGGGCAGCTGTGCAGACAAAGAAGGCGCACTTTGGCCTGGGCCTAAATGCTTGTGACACACGACTGGGCCTGCCGGGCTCTGAGGGCCCTGCCCTTGGCCCCCTTCTCCCCTGCCCTTTGTTCAGTCACAGCAGAGATGGCCCCACACACTCCCTCAGTGAAGGAAGTGTTCCAACCTCCCTCAGCCCCGCCCCCTCTCCGCAGGTTACCATGGACTACAGATGCTGCATTCTGAGGCCAGGGCGTTCCGAGAATGCCAAGGGCAGACATGATGACCTTAAATGATTTCCTCTTGTGTCAATTTTGGTAAACTTTAGGAGCTAGGAAATGGTCCACTTTACAGAAATGTTCAAATTTACTGGCATTTCAGATATTCTCTGCTATAACATTGTCCTGATTCTTTCTGTATATTCTTTACTTATGTTTTGGTTTTCCTTAATCAAAGTGTGTCTTTTAAATCTTGTCAAAGAATATTCTTTGGACTTACTACCTCAACTGAATTTTATACGTTTTCTGTGGTATTAAGTTCTGCTCATATCTTTATTTATCTTTTTTCTATGTTCTCAGGGTTTATTGTTTTGATTTTCTGATGTCAATTAAAACACTTGGTTATTCATTTTAATAAATCTTTTTACTTATAAAGATTTGAATTTTTAAAGATTCCAGCTTACTTGTAAGTTTCTAAGGGTCAGGTCCTCTACATTGTGGCTGGCCAAAGGCTTAGTTCACAATATAGCAAAGTATATATTGACCTATTTTCCCCTCGACTTTCTGTGATTTCCTACATCTCCCCTTTCTTTGCAGACAAGCCATTTGAAATAAACTTAACTTATTTCACAGCCAATAACTCTTTGAAATAATGTGCATTTTTCAGAGAAATCTTCGTATATATTTAGGCAGAAAATCTGACCTGCCATAATTTTCAAAACAGCATAATTTCACTCTTCTCAATGATGAATCTGTTGTATTACACAACCTTTGAGTATTTAGCTTTATCAATGACATGTACTTTAAAAATGTTTTAGAGATCCTACCAGTCTTTGAAAACATCCTTGTTCCTTGTTTCAGTTCCAGTTTTGTGTATCCTATCTGCCTTGCACCTGAATATTCCAACATCTGATGGTTGGCCTAGGGAATCTAATACTGGTATTGATTGTTTTTGCTGCTTGTCTCCCCTTGTAGCTGATTTCTTCATTATTGTGTAAATTTAGATCATCAGCTCATGTTTAGCTAAACAGCTGACCTTGTAAGAGGTTTAGGTGTGAACGCTCGTAAGCTTCAGCAGAAAGTCTGCAAAGATTTTTTTGTGTCCCTCCAATGAGTTACCCACGCGGACCCCTTTTTCTACAAGTGTTGGTCCACTACTCCTTCTAGAGGCTGGGACTCAGACAGGACTGCTTTGCTGACCCCGATCTGGGATAGTGGCTTTGGGCGGCCTGTGGCCTGGGCAGGAGGCTACCCACGTGTGTCCCACGACCCATCTGCCTGCGAACTTTAGTCACCTGGCAGGAAGCTATGATGCCCAGACCTATGGTTAGCTTTGCAGCGAGGTGTACTGCGCGGACCGGTCCCACACACACTTCAAGTAAGAGGTCGGCCTGAGTGGAAAGGTGAGAGTTTGGGCAGCTGTGCAGACAAAGAAGGCGCACTTTGGCCTGTGCCTAAATGCATCTGACACACGACTGGGCCTGCCGGGCTCTGAGGGCCCTGCCGTTGGCCCCCTTCTCCCCTGCCCTTTGTTCAGTCACAGCCGAGATGGCCCCACCCACTCCCTCAGTGAAGGCAGTGTTCCAACCTCCCTCAGCCCCGCCCCCTCTCCGCAGGTTACCATGGACTACAGATGCTGCATTCTGAGGCCAGGGCATTCCGAGAATGCCAAGGGCAGACATGATGACCTTAAATGATTTCCCCTTGTGTCAATTTTGGTAAACTTTAGGACCTAGGAAATGGTCCACTTTACACAAACGTTCAAATTTACTGCCATTTCATATACTCTCTGCTATAACATTGTCCTGATTCTTTCTGTATATTCTTTACTTATGTTTTGGTTTTCCTTAATCAAAGTGTGTCTTTTAATCTTGTCAAAGAATATTCTTTGGACTTACTAAATCACCTGAATTTTATACGTTTTCTATTGTATTAAGATCAGCTCATATCTTTATTTATATTTTTTCTATGTTCTCAGGTTTATTGTTTTGATATTCTGATGTCAATAAAAACACTTGGTTATTCATTTTAAAAAATCTTTTTACTTATAAAGATTTGAACTTTTCTAGATTCCAACTTACTTGTAAGTTTCTAAGGGTCAGGTCCTCTACATTGTGGCTGGCCTAAGTCTTAGTTCACCATAGAGCAATGTATATATTGACCTATTTTCCCCTCGACTTTCTGTGATTCCCTACATCTCACCTTTCTTTGCAGACAAGCCATTTGAAATAACCTTAACTTATTTCACGGCCAATAAGTCTTTGAAATAATGTGTATTTTTTAGAGAAATCTTCTTACATAATTAGGCAGAAAATCTGACCTGCCATAGTTTTCAAATCAGCATAATTTCACTCTTCTCAATGTTGAATCTGTTGTATTACACAACCATTGAGTATTTAGCTTTATCAATGACATGTACTTTAAAAATGTTTTAGAGATCCTACCAGTCTTTGAAAACTTCCTTTTTCCTTGTTTCAGTTCAAGTTTTATGTATACTTTCTGCCTTGCACCTGATTATTCCAACATCTGATGGTTGGCCTAGGGAATCTAATTCTGGTATTGATTGTTTTTGCTGCTTGTCTCCCCTTGTAGCTGATTTCTTCATTATTGTGTAAATTTAGATCATGAGCTCATGTTTAGTTAAACAGCTGCCCTTGTAAGAGGCTTAGGTGTGAACGCTCGTAAGCTTCAGCAGAAAGTCCGCAAAGATTTTTTTGTGTTCCTCCAATGAGTTACCCGCGCGGACCCCTTTTTCTACAAGTGTTGGTCCACTACTCCCTCTAGAGGCTGGGAGTCAGACAGGACTGCTTTGCTGCCCCCGATCTGGGATAGTGGCTTTGGGCGGCCTGTGGCCTGGGCAGGAGTCTCCCCACGTGTGTCCCACGACCCATCTGCCTGCGAACTTCGGTCACCTGGCAGGAAGCTATGATGCCCAGACCTATGGTTAGCTTTGCATCGAGGTGTACTGCGCGGACCGGTTCCACACACACTTCAAGTAAGAGGGCGGCCTGAGTGGAAAGGTGAGAGTTTGGGCAGCTGTGTAGACCAAGAAGGCGCATTTTGGCCTGGGCCTAAATGCTTGTGACACACGACTGGGCCTGCCGGGCTCTGAGGGCCCTGCCGTGGGCCCCCTTCTCCCCTGCCCTTTGTTCAGTCACAGCAGAGATGGCCCCACACACTCCCTCAGTGAAGGCAGTGTTCCAACCTCCCTCAGCCCCGCCCCCTCTCCGCAGGTTACCATGGACAACAGATGCTGCATTCTGAGGCCAGGGCGTTCCGAGAATGCCAAGGGCAGACATGATGACCTTAAATGATTTCCTCTTGTGTCAATTTTGGTAAAGTTTAGGAGCTAGGAAATGGTCCACTTTACAGAAATGTTCAAATTTACTGGCATTTCAGATATTCTCTGCTATAACATTGTCCTGATTCTTTCTGTATATTCTTTACTTATGTTTTGGTTTTCCTTAATCAAAGTGTGTCTTTTAAATCTTGTCAAAGAATATTCTTTGGACTTACTACCTCAACTGAATTTTATACGTTTTCTGTGGTATTAAGTTCTGCTCATATCTTTATTTATCTTTTTTCTATGTTCTCAGGGTTTATTGTTTTGATCTTCTGATGTCAATTAAAACACTTGGTTATTCATTTTAATAAATCTTTTTACTTATAAAGATTTGAATTTTTAAAGTTTCCAGCTTACTTGTAAATTTCTAAGGGTCAGGTCCTCTACATTGTGGCTGGCCCAAGGCCTAGTTCACAATATAGCAAAGTATATATTGACCTATTTTCCCCGCGACTTTCTGTGATTTCCTACATCTCACCTTTCTTTGCAGACAAGCCATTTGAAATAACCTTAACTTATTTCACAGCCATTAAGTCTTTGAAATAATGTGCATTTTTCAGAGAAATCTTCTTATATATTTAGGCAGAAAATCTGACCTGCCATAGTTTTCAAAACAGCATAATTTCACCCTTCTCAATGATGAATCTGTTGTAATACACAACCTTTGAGGATTTAGCTTTATCAATGACATGTACTTTAAAAATGTTTTAGAGATCCTACCAGTCTTTGAAAACATCCGTGTTCCTTGTTTCAGTTCCAGTTTTATGTATATTTTCTGCCTTGCACCTGATTATTCCAACGTCTGATCGATGGCTAAGGGAATCTAATCTGGTATTGATTGTTTTTGCCGCTTGTCTCCCCTTGTAGCTGATTTCTTCATTATTGTGTAAATTTAGATCATGAGCTCATGTTTAGCTAAACAGCTGACCTTGTAAGAGGCTTAGGTGTGAACGCTCGTAAGCTTCAGCAGAAAGTCGGCAAAGATTTTTTTGTGTCCCTCCAATGAGTTACCCGCGTGGACACCTTTTTCTACAAGTGTTGGTCCACTACTCCCTCTAGAGGCTGGGACTCAGACAGGACTGCTTTGCTACCCCCGATCTGGGATAGTGGTTTTGGGCGGCCTGTGGCCTGGGCAGGAGGCACCGCACGTGTGTCCCACAACCCATCTGCCTGCGAACTTCGGTCACCTGGCAGGAAGCTATGATGCCCAGACCTATGGTTAGCTTTGCATCGAGGTGCACTGCGCGGACTGGTTCCACACACACTTCAAGTAAGAGGGCGGCCTGAGTGGAAAGGTGAGAGTTTGGGCAGCTGTGCAGACAAAGAAGGCGCACTTTGGCCTGGGCCTAAATGGTTGTGACACACGACTGGGCCTGCCGGGCTCTGAGGGCCCTGCCCTTGGCCCCCTTCTCCCCTGCCCTTTATTCAGTCACAGCAGAGATGGCCCCACCCACTCCCTCAGTGAAGGAAGTGTTCCAACCTCCCTCAGCCCCGCCCCCTCTCCGCAGGTTACCATGGACTACAGATGCTGCATTCTGAGGCCAGGGCGTTCCGAGAATGCCAAGGGCAGACATGATGACCTTAAATGATTTCCTCTTGTGTCAATTTTGGTAAACTTTAGGAGCTAGGAAATGGTCCACTTTACAGAAATGTTCAAATTTACTGGCATTTCAGATATTCTCTGCTATAACATTGTCCTGATTCTTTCTGTATATTCTTTACTTATGTTTTGGTTTTCCTTAATCAAAGTGTGTCTTTTAAATCTTGTCAAAGAATATTCTTTGGACTTACTACCTCAACTGAATTTTATACGTTTTCTGTGGTATTAAGTTCTGCTCATATCTTTATTTATCTTTTTTCTATGTTCTCAGGGTTTATTGTTTTGATTTTCTGATGTCAATTAAAACACTTGGTTATTCATTTTAATAAATCTTTTTACTTATAAAGATTTGAATTTTTAAAGATTCCAGCTTACTTGTAAGTTTCTAAGGGTCAGGTCCTCTACATTGTGGCTGGCCAAAGGCTTAGTTCACAATATAGCAAAGTATGTATTGACCTATTTTCCCCTCGACTTTCTGTGATTTCCTACATCTCACCTTTCTTTGCAGACAAGCCATTTGAAATAAACTTAACTTATTTCACAGCCAATAACTCTTTGAAATAATGTGCATTTTTCAGAGAAATCTTCGTATATATTTAGGCAGAAAATCTGACCTGCCAAAATTTTCAAAACAGCATAATTTCACTCTTCTCAATGATGAATCTGTTGTATTACACAACCTTTGAGTATTTAGCTTTATCAATGACATGTACTTTAAAAATGTTTTAGAGATCCTACCAGTCTTTGAAAACATCCTTGTTCCTTGTTTCAGTTCCAGTTTTGTGTATCCTATCTGCCTTGCACCTGAATATTCCAACATCTGATGGTTGGCCTAGGGAATCTAATACTGGTATTGATTGTTTTTGCTGCTTGTCTCCCCTTGTAGCTGATTTCTTCATTATTGTGTAAATTTAGATCATCAGCTCATGTTTAGCTAAACAGCTGACCTTGTAAGAAGTTTAGGTGTGAACGCTCGTAAGCTTCAGCAGAAAGTCTGCAAAGATTTTTTTGTGTCCCTCCAATGAGTTACCCACGCGGACCCCTTTTTCTACAAGTGTTGGTCCACTACTCCTTCTAGAGGCTGGGACTCAGACAGGACTGCTTTGCTGCCCCCGATCTGGGATAGTGGCTTTGGGCGGCCTGTGGCCTGGGCAGGAGGCTCCCCACGTGTGTCCCACGACCCATCTGCCTGCGAACTTTAGTCACCTGGCAGGAAGCTATGATGCCCAGACCTATGGTTAGCTTTGCAGCGAGGTGTACTGCGCGGACCGGTTCCACACACACTTCAAGTAAGAGGTCGGCCTGAGTGGAAAGGTGAGAGTTTGGGCAGCTGTGCAGACAAAGAAGGCGCACTTTGGCCTGTGCCTAAATGCATCTGACACACGACTGGGCCTGCCGGGCTCTGAGGGCCCTGCCGTTGGCCCCCTTCTCCCCTGCCCTTTGTTCAGTCACAGCAGAGATGGCCCCACCCACTCCCTCAGTGAAGGCAGTGTTCCAACCTCCCTCAGCCCCGCCCCCTCTCCGCAGGTTACCATGGACTACAGATGCTGCATTCTGAGGCCAGGGCATTCCGAGAATGCCAAGGGCAGACATGATGACCTTAAATGATTTCCCCTTGTGTCAATTTTGGTAAACTTTAGGACCTAGGAAATGGTCCACTTTACACAAACGTTCAAATTTACTGCCATTTCATATACTCTCTGCTATAACATTGTCCTGATTCTTTCTGTATATTCTTTACTTATGTTTTGGTTTTCCTTAATCAAAGTGTGTCTTTTAATCTTGTCAAAGAATATTCTTTGGACTTACTAAATCACCTGAATTTTATACGTTTTCTATTGTATTAAGTTCAGCTCATATCTTTATTTATATTTTTTCTATGTTCTCAGGTTTATTGTTTTGATATTCTGATGTCAATAAAAACACTTGGTTATTCATTTTAAAAAATCTTTTTACTTATAAAGATTTGAACTTTTCTAGATTCCAGCTTACTTGTAAGTTTCTAAGGGTCAGGTCCTCTACATTGTGGCTGGCCTAAGTCTTAGTTCACCATAGAGCAATGTATATATTGACCTATTTTCCCCTCGACTTTCTGTGATTCCCTACATCTCACCTTTCTTTGCAGACAAGCCATTTGAAATAACCTTAACTTATTTCACGGCCAATAAGTCTTTGAAATAATGTGTATTTTTTAGAGAAATCTTCTTATATAATTAGGCAGAAAATCTGACCTGCCATTGTTTTCAAAACAGCATAATTTCACTCTTCTCAATGTTGAATCTGTTGTATTACACAACCTTTGAGTATTTAGCTTTATCAATGACATGTACTTTAAAAATGTTTTAGAGATCCTACCAGTCTTTGAAAACATCCTTTTTCCTTGTTTCAGTTCAAGTTTTATGTATACTTTCTGCCTTGCACCTGATTATTCCAACATCTGATGGTTGTCCTAGGGAATCTAATTCTGGTATTGATTGTTTTTGCTGCTTGTCTCCCCTTGTAGCTGATTTCTTCATTATTGTGTAAATTTAGATCATGAGCTCATGTTTAGCTAAACAGCTGACCTTGTAAGAGGCTTAGGTGTGAACGCTCGTAAGCTTCAGCAGAAAGTCCGCAAAGATTTTTTTGTGTTCCTCCAATGAGTTACCCGCGCGGACCCCTTTTTCTACAAGTGTTGGTCCACTACTCCCTCTAGAGGCTGGGAGTCAGACAGGACTGCTTTGCTGCCCCCGATCTGGGATAGTGGCTTTGGGCGGCCTGTGGCCTGGGCAGGAGTCTCCCCACGTGTGTCCCACGACCCATCTGCCTGCGAACTTCGGTCACCTGGCAGGAAGCTATGATGCCCAGACCTATGGTTAGCTTTGCATCGAGGTGTACTGCGCGGACCGGTTCCACACACACTTCAAGTAAGAGGGCGGCCTGAGTGGAAAGGTGAGAGTTTGGGCAGCTGTGCAGACCAAGAAGGTGCATTTTGGCCTGGGCCTAAATGCTTGTGACACACGACTGGGCCTGCCGGGCTCTGAGGGCCCTGCCGTGGGCCCCCTTCTCCCCTGCCCTTTGTTCAGTCACAGCAGAGATGGCCCCACACACTCCCTCAGTGAAGGCAGTGTTCCAACCTCCCTCAGCCCCGCCCCCTCTCCGCAGGTTACCATGGACAACAGATGCTGCATTCTGAGGCCAGGGCGTTCCGAGAATGCCAAGGGCAGACATGATGACCTTAAATGATTTCCTCTTGTGTCAATTTTGGTAAAGTTTAGGAGCTAGGAAATGGTCCACTTTACAGAAATGTTCAAATTTACTGGCATTTCAGATATTCTCTGCTATAACATTGTCCTGATTCTTTCTGTATATTCTTTACTTATGTTTTGGTTTTCCTTAATCAAAGTGTGTCTTTTAAATCTTGTCAAAGAATATTCTTTGGACTTACTACCTCAACTGAATTTTATACGTTTTCTGTGGTATTAAGTTCTGCTCATATCTTTATTTATCTTTTTTCTATGTTCTCAGGGTTTATTGTTTTGATCTTCTGATGTCAATTAAAACACTTGGTTATTCATTTTAATAAATCTTTTTACTTATAAAGATTTGAATTTTTAAAGATTCCAGCTTACTTGTAAATTTCTAAGGGTCAGGTCCTCTACATTGTGGCTGGCCCAAGGCCTAGTTCACAATATAGCAAAGTATATATTGACCTATTTTCCCCGCGACTTTCTGTGATTTCCTACATCTCACCTTTCTTTGCAGACAAGCCATTTGAAATAACCTTAACTTATTTCACAGCCATTAAGTCTTTGAAATAATGTGCATTTTTCAGAGAAATCTTCTTATATATTTAGGCAGAAAATCTGACCTGCCATAGTTTTCAAAACAGCATAATTTCACCCTTCTCAATGATGAATCTGTTGTAATACACAACCTTTGAGGATTTAGCTTTATCAATGACATGTACTTTAAAAATGTTTTAGAGATCCTACCAGTCTTTGAAAACATCCTTGTTCCTTGTTTCAGTTCCAGTTTTATGTATATTTTCTGCCTTGCACCTGATTATTCCAACGTCTGATCGATGGCTAAGGGAATCTAATTCTGGTATTGATTGTTTTTGCTGCTTGTCTCCCCTTGTAGCTGATTTCTTCATTATTGTGTAAATTTAGATCATGAGCTCATGTTTAGCTAAACAGCTGACCTTGTAAGAGGCTTAGGTGTGAACGCTCGTAAGCTTCAGCAGAAAGTCGGCAAAGATTTTTTTGTGTCCCTCCAATGAGTTACCCGCGCGGACACCTTTTTCTACAAGTGTTGGTCCACTACTCCCTCTAGAGGCTGGGACTCAGACAGGATTGCTTTGCTACCCCCGATCTGGGATAGTGGTTTTGGGCGGCCTGTGGCCTGGGCAGGAGGCACCGCACGTGTGTCCCACAACCCATCTGCCTGCGAACTTCGGTCACCTGGCAGGAAGCTATGATGCCCAGACCTATGGTTAGCTTTGCATCGAGGTGCACTGCGCGGACCGGTTCCACACACACTTCAAGTAAGAGGGCGGCCTGAGTGGAAAGGTGAGAGTTTGGGCAGCTGTGCAGACAAAGAAGGCGCACTTTGGCCTGGGCCTAAATGCTTGTGACACACGACTGGGCCTGCCGGGCTCTGAGGGCCCTGCCGTTGGCCCCCTTCTCCCCTGCCCTTTGTAGAGTCACAGCAGAGATGGCCCCACCCACTCCCTCAGTGAAGGCAGTGTTCCAACCTCCCTCAGCCCCGCCCCCTCTCCGCAGGTTACCATGGACTACAGATGCTGCATTCTGAGGCCAGGGCATTCCGAGAATGCCAAGGGCAGACATGATGACCTTAAATGATTTCCCCTTGTGTCAATTTTGGTAAACTTTAGGACCTAGGAAATGGTCCACTTTACACAAACGTTCAAATTTACTGCCATTTCATATACTCTCTGCTATAACATTGTCCTGATTCTTTCTGTATATTCTTTACTTATGTTTTGGTTTTCCTTAATCAAAGTGTGTCTTTTAATCTTGTCAAAGAATATTCTTTGGACTTACTAAATCACCTGAATTTTATACGTTTTCTATTGTATTAAGTTCAGCTCATATCTTTATTTATATTTTTTCTATGTTCTCAGGTTTATTGTTTTGATATTCTGATGTCAATAAAAACACTTGGTTATTCATTTTAAAAAATCTTTTTACTTATAAAGATTTGAACTTTTCTAGATTCCAGCTTACTTGTAAGTTTCTAAGGGTCAGGTCCTCTACATTGTGGCTGGCCTAAGTCTTAGTTCACCATAGAGCAATGTATATATTGACCTATTTTCCCCTCGACTTTCTGTGATTTCCTACATCTCACCTTTCTTTGCAGACAAGCCATTTGAAATAACCTTAACTTATTTCACGGCCAATAAGTCTTTGAAATAATGTGTATTTTTTAGAGAAATCTTCTTATATAATTAGGCAGAAAATCTGACCTGCCATAGTTTTCAAAACAGCATAATTTCACTCTTCTCAATGTTGAATCTGTTGTATTACACAACCATTGAGTATTTAGCTTTATCAATGACATGTACTTTAAAAATGTTTTAGAGATCCTACCAGTCTTTGAAAACATCCTTTTTCCTTGTTTCAGTTCAAGTTTTATGTATACTTTCTGCCTTGCACCTGATTATTCCAACATCTGATGGTTGGCCTAGGGAATCTAATTCTGGTATTGATTGTTTTTGCTGCTTGTCTCCCCTTGTAGCTGATTTCTTCATTATTGTGTAAATTTAGATCATGAGCTCATGTTTAGCTAAACAGCTGACCTTGTAAGAGGCTTAGGTGTGAACGCTCGTAAGCTTCAGCAGAAAGTCCGCAAAGATTTTTTTGTGTTCCTCCAATGAGTTACCCGCGCGGACCCCTTTTTCTACAAGTGTTGGTCCACTACTCCCTCTAGAGGCTGGGAGTCAGACAGGACTGCTTTGCTGCCCCCGATCTGGGATAGTGGCTTTGGGCGGCCTGTGGCCTGGGCAGGAGTCTCCCCACGTGTGTCCCACGACCCATCTGCCTGCGAACTTCGGTCACCTGGCAGGAAGCTATGATGCCCAGACCTATGGTTAGCTTTGCATCGAGGTGTACTGCGCGGACCGGTTCCACACACACTTCAAGTAAGAGGGCGGCCTGAGTGGAAAGGTGAGAGTTTGGGCAGCTGTGCAGACCAAGAAGGCGCATTTTGGCCTGGGCCTAAATGCTTGTGACACACGACTGGGCCTGCCGGGCTCTGAGGGCCCTGCCGTGGGCCCCCTTCTCCCCTGCCCTTTGTTCAGTCACAGCAGAGATGGCCCCACACACTCCCTCAGTGAAGGCAGTGTTCCAACCTCCCTCAGCCCCGCCCCCTCTCCGCAGGTTACCATGGACAACAGATGCTGCATTCTGAGGCCAGGGCGTTCCGAGAATGCCAAGGGCAGACATGATGACCTTAAATGATTTCCTCTTGTGTCAATTTTGGTAAAGTTTAGGAGCTAGGAAATGGTCCACTTTACAGAAATGTTCAAATTTACTGGCATTTCAGATATTCTCTGCTATAACATTGTCCTGATTCTTTCTGTATATTCTTTACTTATGTTTTGGTTTTCCTTAATCAAAGTGTGTCTTTTAAATCTTGTCAAAGAATATTCTTTGGACTTACTACCTCAACTGAATTTTATACGTTTTCTGTGGTATTAAGTTCTGCTCATATCTTTATTTATCTTTTTTCTATGTTCTCAGGGTTTATTGTTTTGATCTTCTGATGTCAATTAAAACACTTGGTTATTCATTTTAATAAATCTTTTTACTTATAAAGATTTGAATTTTTAAAGATTCCAGCTTACTTGTAAATTTCTAAGGGTCAGGTCCTCTACATTGTGGCTGGCCCAAGGCCTAGTTCACAATATAGCAAAGTATATATTGACCTATTTTCCCCGCGACTTTCTGTGATTTCCTACATCTCACCTTTCTTTGCAGACAAGCCATTTGAAATAACCTTAACTTATTTCACAGCCATTAAGTCTTTGAAATAATGTGCATTTTTCAGAGAAATCTTCTTATATATTTAGGCAGAAAATCTGACCTGCCATAGTTTTCAAAACAGCATAATTTCACCCTTCTCAATGATGAATCTGTTGTAATACACAACCTTTGAGGATTTAGCTTTATCAATGACATGTACTTTAAAAATGTTTTAGAGATCCTACCAGTCTTTGAAAACATCCTTGTTCCTTGTTTCAGTTCCAGTTTTATGTATATTTTCTGCCTTGCACCTGATTATTCCAACGTCTGATCGATGGCTAAGGGAATCTAATTCTGGTATTGATTGTTTTTGCCGCTTGTCTCCCCTTGTAGCTGATTTCTTCATTATTGTGTAAATTTAGATCATGAGCTCATGTTTAGCTAAACAGCTGACCTTGTAAGAGGCTTAGGTGTGAACGCTCGTAAGCTTCAGCAGAAATTCGGCAAAGATTTTTTTGTGTCCCTCCAATGAGTTACCCGCGCGGACACCTTTTTCTACAAGTGTTGGTCCACTACTCCCTCTAGAGGCTGGGACTCAGACAGGACTGCTTTGCTACCCCCGATCTGGGATAGTGGTTTTGGGCGGCCTGTGGCCTGGGCAGGAGGCACCGCACGTGTGTCCCACAACCCATCTGCCTGCGAACTTCGGTCACCTGGCAGGAAGCTATGATGCCCAGACCTATGGTTAGCTTTGCATCGAGGTGCACTGCGCGGACCGGTTCCACACACACTTCAAGTAAGAGGGCGGCCTGAGTGGAAAGGTGAGAGTTTGGGCAGCTGTGCAGACAAAGAAGGCGCACTTTGGCCTGGGCCTAAATGCTTGTGACACACGACTGGGCCTGCCGGGCTCTGAGGGCCCTGCCCTTGGCCCCCTTCTCCCCTGCCCTTTGTTCAGTCACAGCAGAGATGGCCCCACCCACTCCCTCAGTGAAGGAAGTGTTCCAACCTCCCTCAGCCCCGCCCCCTCTCCGCAGGTTACCATGGACTACAGATGATGCATTCTGAGGCCAGGGCGTTCCGAGAATGCCAAGGGCAGACATGATGACCTTAAATGATTTCCTCTTGTGTCAATTTTGGTAAACTTTAGGAGCTAGGAAATGGTCCACTTTACAGAAATGTTCAAATTTACTGGCATTTCAGATATTCTCTGCTATAACATTGTCCTGATTCTTTCTGTATATTCTTTACTTATGTTTTGGTTTTCCTTAATCAAAGTGTGTCTTTTAAATCTTGTCAAAGAATATTCTTTGGACTTACTACCTCAACTGAATTTTATACGTTTTCTGTGGTATTAAGTTCTGCTCATATCTTTATTTATCTTTTTTCTATGTTCTCAGGGTTTATTGTTTTGATTTTCTGATGTCAATTAAAACACTTGTTTATTCATTTTAATAAATCTTTTTACTTATAAAGATTTGAATTTTTAAAGATTCCAGCTTACTTGTAAGTTTCTAAGGGTCATGTCCTCTACATTGTGGCTGGCCAAAGGCTTAGTTCACAATATAGCAAAGTATATATTGACCTATTTTCCCCTCGACTTTCTGTGATTTCCTACATCTCACCTTTCTTTGCAGACAAGCCATTTGAAATAAACTTAACTTATTTCACAGCCAATAACTCTTTGAAATAATGTGCATTTTTCAGAGAAATCTTCTTATATATTTAGGCAGAAAATCTGACCTGCCATAATTTTCAAAACAGCATAATTTCACTCTTCTCAATGATGAATCTGTTGTATTACACAACCTTTGAGTATTTAGCTTTATCAATGACATGTACTTTAAAAATGTTTTAGAGATCCTACCAGTCTTTGAAAACATCCTTGTTCCTTGTTTCAGTTCCAGTTTTGTGTATCCTATCTGCCTTGCACCTGAATATTCCAACATCTGATGGTTGGCCTAGGGAATCTAATACTGGTATTGATTGTTTTTGCTGCTTGTCTCCCCTTGTAGCTGATTTCTTCATTATTGTGTAAATTTAGATCATCAGCTCATGTTTAGCTAAACAGCTGACCTTGTAAGAGGTTTAGGTGTGAACGCTCGTAAGCTTCAGCAGAAAGTCTGCAAAGATTTTTTTGTGTCCCTCCAATGAGTTACCCACGCGGACCCCTTTTTCTACAAGTGTTGGTCCACTACTCCTTCTAGAGGCTGGGACTCAGACAGGACTGCTTTGCTGCCCCCGATCTGGGATAGTGGCTTTGGGCGGCCTGTGGCCTGGGCAGGAGGCTCCCCACGTGTGTCCCACGACCCATCTGCCTGCGAACTTTAGTCACCTGGCAGGAAGCTATGATGCCCAGACCTATGGTTAGCTTTGCAGCGAGGTGTACTGCGCGGACCGGTTCCACACACACTTCAAGTAAGAGGTCGGCCTGAGTGGAAAGGTGAGAGTTTGGGCAGCTGTGCAGACAAAGAAGGCGCACTTTGGCCTGTGCCTAAATGCATCTGACACACGACTGGGCCTGCCGGGCTCTGAGGGCCCTGCCGTTGGCCCCCTTCTCCCCTGCCCTTTGTTCACTCACAGCAGAGATGGCCCCACCCACTCCCTCAGTGAAGGCAGTGTTCCAACCTCCCTCAGCCCCGCCCCCTCTCCGCAGGTTACCATGGACTACAGATGCTGCATTCTGAGGCCAGGGCATTCCGAGAATGCCAAGGGCAGACATGATGACCTTAAATGATTTCCCCTTGTGTCAATTTTGGTAAACTTTAGCACCTAGGAAATGGTCCACTTTACACAAACGTTCAAATTTACTGCCATTTCATATACTCTCTGCTATAACATTGTCCTGATTCTTTCTGTATATTCTTTACTTATGTTTTGGTTTTCCTTAATCAAAGTGTGTCTTTTAATCTTGTCAAAGAATATTCTTTGGACTTACTAAATCACCTGAATTTTATACGTTTTCTATTGTATTAAGTTCAGCTCATATCTTTATTTATATTTTTTCTATGTTCTCAGGTTTATTGTTTTGATATTCTGATGTCAATAAAAACACTTGGTTATTCATTTTAAAAAATCTTTTTACTTATAAAGATTTGAACTTTTCTAGATTCCAGCTTACTTGTAAGTTTCTAAGGGTCAGGTCCTCTACATTGTGGCTGGCCTAAGTCTTAGTTCACCATAGAGCAATGTATATATTGACCTATTTTCCCCTCGACTTTCTGTGATTCCCTACATCTCACCTTTCTTTGCAGACAAGCCATTTGAAATAACCTTAACTTATTTCACGGCCAATAAGTCTTTGAAATAATGTGTATTTTTTAGAGAAATCTTCTTATATAATTAGGCAGAAAATCTGACCTGCCATAGTTTTCAAAACAGCATAATTTCACTCTTCTCAATGTTGAATCTGTTGTATTACACAACCATTGAGTATTTAGCTTTATCAATGACATGTACTTTAAAAATGTTTTAGAGATCCTACCAGTCTTTGAAAACATCCTTTTTCCTTGTTTCAGTTCAAGTTTTATGTATACTTTCTGCCTTGCACCTGATTATTCCAACATCTGATGGTTGGCCTAGGGAATCTAATTCTGGTATTGATTGTTTTTGCTGCTTGTCTCCCCTTGTAGCTGATTTCTTCATTATTGTGTAAATTTAGATCATGAGCTCATGTTTAGCTAAACAGCTGACCTTGTAAGAGGCTTAGGTGTGAACGCTCGTAAGCTTCAGCAGAAAGTCCGCAAAGATTTTTTTGTGTTCCTCCAATGAGTTACCCGCGCGGACCCCTTTTTCTACAAGTGTTGGTCCACTACTCCCTCTAGAGGCTGGGAGTCAGACAGGACTGCTTTGCTGCCCCCGATCTGGGATAGTGGCTTTGGGCGGCCTGTGGCCTGGGCAGGAGTCTCCCCACGTGTGTCCCACGACCCATCTGCCTGCGAACTTCGGTCACCTGGCAGGAAGCTATGATGCCCAGACCTATGGTTAGCTTTGCATCGAGGTGTACTGCGCGGACCGGTTCCACACACACTTCAAGTAAGAGGGCGGCCTGAGTGGAAAGGTGAGAGTTTGGGCAGCTGTGCAGACCAAGAAGGCGCATTTTGGCCTGGGCCTAAATGCTTGTGACACACGACTGGGCCTGCCGGGCTCTGAGGGCCCTGCCGTGGGCCCCCTTCTCCCCTGCCCTTTGTTCAGTCACAGCAGAGATGGCCCCACACACTCCCTCAGTGAAGGCAGTGTTCCAACCTCCCTCAGCCCCGCCCCCTCTCCGCAGGTAACCATGGACAACAGATGCTGCATTCTGAGGCCAGGGCGTTCCGAGAATGCCAAGGGCAGACATGATGACCTTAAATGATTTCCTCTTGTGTCAATTTTGGTAAAGTTTAGGAGCTAGGAAATGGTCCACTTTACAGAAATGTTCAAATTTACTGGCATTTCAGATATTCTCTGCTATAACATTGTCCTGATTCTTTCTGTATATTCTTTACTTATGTTTTGGTTTTCCTTAATCAAAGTGTGTCTTTTAAATCTTGTCAAAGAATATTCTTTGGACTTACTACCTCAACTGAATTTTATACGTTTTCTGTGGTATTAAGTTCTGCTCATATCTTTATTTATCTTTTTTCTATGTTCTCAGGGTTTATTGTTTTGATCTTCTGATGTCAATTAAAACACTTGGTTATTCATTTTAATAAATCTTTTTACTTATAAAGATTTGAATTTTTAAAGATTCCAGCTTACTTGTAAATTTCTAAGGGTCAGGTCCTCTACATTGTGGCTGGCCCAAGGCCTAGTTCACAATATAGCAAAGTATATATTGACCTATTTTCCCCGCGACTTTCTGTGATTTCCTACATCTCACCTTTCTTTGCAGACAAGCCATTTGAAATAACCTTAACTTATTTCACAGCCATTAAGTCTTTGAAATAATGTGCATTTTTCAGAGAAATCTTCTTATATATTTAGGCAGAAAATCTGACCTGCCATAGTTTTCAAAACAGCATAATTTCACCCTTCTCAATGATGAATCTGTTGTAATACACAACCTTTGAGGATTTAGCTTTATCAATGACATGTACTTTAAAAATGTTTTAGAGATCCTACCAGTCTTTGAAAACATCCTTGTTCCTTGTTTCAGTTCCAGTTTTATGTATATTTTCTGCCTTGCACCTGATTATTCCAACGTCTGATCGATGGCTAAGGGAATCTAATTCTGGTATTGATTGTTTTTGCTGCTTGTCTCCCCTTGTAGCTGATTTCTTCATTATTGTGTAAATTTAGATCATGAGCTCATGTTTAGCTAAACAGCTGACCTTGTAAGAGGCTTAGGTGTGAACGCTCGTAAGCTTCAGCAGAAAGTCGGCAAAGATTTTTTTGTGTCCCTCCAATGAGTTACCCGCGCGGACACCTTTTTCTACAAGTGTTGGTCCACTACTCCCTCTAGAGGCTGGGACTCAGACAGGACTGCTTTGCTACCCCCGATCTGGGATAGTGGTTTTGGGCGGCCTGTGGCCTGGGCAGGAGGCACCGCACGTGTGTCCCACAACCCATCTGCCTGCGAACTTCGGTCACCTGGCAGGAAGCTATGATGCCCAGACCTATGGTTAGCTTTGCATCGAGGTGCACTGCGCGGACCGGTTCCACACACACTTCAAGTAAGAGGGCGGCCTGAGTGGAAAGGTGAGAGTTTGGGCAGCTGTGCAGACAAAGAAGGCGCACTTTGGCCTGGGCCTAAAAGCTTGTGACACACGACTGGGCCTGCCGGGCTCTGAGGGCCCTGCACTTGGCCCCCTTCTCCCCTGCCTTTTGTTCAGTCACAGCAGAGATGGCCCCACCCACTCCCTCAGAGAAGGAAGTGTTCCAACCTCCCTCAGCCCCGCCCCCTCTCCGCAGGTTACCATGGACTACAGATGCTGCATTCTGAGGCCAGGGCGTTCCGAGAATGCCAAGGGCAGACATGATGACCTTAAATGATTTCCTCTTGTGTCAATTTTGGTAAACTTTAGGAGCTAGGAAATGGTCCACTTTACAGAAATGTTCAAATTTACTGGCATTTCAGATATTCTCTGCTATAACATTGTCCTGATTCTTTCTGTATATTCTTTACTTATGTTTTGGTTTTCCTTAATCAAAGTGTGTCTTTTTAATCTTGTCAAAGAATATTCTTTGGACTTACTACCTCAACTGAATTTTATACGTTTTCTGTGGTATTAAGTTCTGCTCATATCTTTATTTATCTTTTTTCTATGTTCTCAGGGTTTATTGTTTTGATTTTCTGATGTCAATTAAAACACTTGGTTATTCATTTTAATAAATCTTTTTACTTATAAAGATTTGAATTTTTAAAGATTCCAGCTTACTTGTAAGTTTCTAAGGGTCAGGTCCTCTACATTGTGGCTGGCCAAAGGCTTAGTTCACAATATAGCAAAGTATATATTGACCTATTTTCCCCTCGACTTTCTGTGATTTCCTACATCTCACCTTTCTTTGCAGACAAGCCATTTGAAATAAACTTAACTTATTTCACAGCCAATAACTCTTTGAAATAATGTGCATTTTTCAGAGAAATCTTCGTATATATTTAGGCAGAAAATCTGACCTGCCATAATTTTCAAAACAGCATAATTTCACTCTTCTCAGTGATGAATCTGTTGTATTACACAACCTTTGAGTATTTAGCTTTATCAATGACATGTACTTTAAAAATGTTTTAGAGATCCTACCAGTCTTTGAAAACATCCTTGTTCCTTGTTTCAGTTCCAGTTTTGTGTATCCTATCTGCCTTGCACCTGAATATTCCAACATCTGATGGTTGGCCTAGGGAATCTAATACTGGTATTGATTGTTTTTGCTGCTTGTCTCCCCTTGTAGCTGATTTCTTCATTATTGTGTAAATTTAGATCATCAGCTCATGTTTAGCTAAACAGCTGACCTTGTAAGAGGTTTAGGTGTGAACGCTCGTAAGCTTCAGCAGAAAGTCTGCAAAGATTTTTTTGTGTCCCTCCAATGAGTTACCCACGCGGACCCCTTTTTCTACAAGTGTTGGTCCACTACTCCTTCTAGAGGCTGGGACTCAGACAGGACTGCTTTGCTGCCCCCGATCTGGGATAGTGGCTTTGGGCGGCCTGTGGCCTGGGCAGGAGGCTCCCCACGTGTGTCCCACGACCCATCTGCGTGCGAACTTTAGTCACCTGGCAGGAAGCTATGATGCCCAGACCTATGGTTAGCTTTGCAGCGAGGTGTACTGCGCGGACCGGTTCCACACACACTTCAAGTAAGAGGTCGGCCTGAGTGGAAAGGTGAGAGTTTGGGCAGCTGTGCAGACAAAGAAGGCGCACTTTGGCCTGTGCCTAAATGCATCTGACACACGACTGGGCCTGCCGGGCTCTGAGGGCCCTGCCGTTGGCCCCCTTCTCCCCTGCCCTTTGTTCACTCACAGCAGAGATGGCCCCACCCACTCCCTCAGTGAAGGCAGTGTTCCAACCTCCCTCAGCCCCGCCCCCTCTCCGCAGGTTACCATGGACTACAGATGCTGCATTCTGAGGCCAGGGCATTCCGAGAATGCCAAGGGCAGACATGATGACCTTAAATGATTTCCCCTTGTGTCAATTTTGGTAAACTTTAGCACCTAGGAAATGGTCCACTTTACACAAACGTTCAAATTTACTGCCATTTCATATACTCTCTGCTATAACATTGTCCTGATTCTTTCTGTATATTCTTTACTTATGTTTTGGTTTTCCTTAATCAAAGTGTGTCTTTTAATCTTGTCAAAGAATATTCTTTGGACTTACTAAATCACCTGAATTTTATACGTTTTCTATTGTATTAAGTTCAGCTCATATCTTTATTTATATTTTTTCTATGTTCTCAGGTTTATTGTTTTGATATTCTGATGTCAATAAAAACACTTGGTTATTCATTTTAAAAAATCTTTTTACTTATAAAGATTTGAACTTTTCTAGATTCCAGCTTACTTGTAAGTTTCTAAGGGTCAGGTCCTCTACATTGTGGCTGGCCTAAGTCTTAGTTCACCATAGAGCAATGTATATATTGACCTATTTTCCCCTCGACTTTCTGTGATTCCCTACATCTCACCTTTCTTTGCAGACAAGCCATTTGAAATAACCTTAACTTATTTCACGGCCAATAAGTCTTTGAAATAATGTGTATTTTTTAGAGAAATCTTCTTATATAATTAGGCAGAAAATCTGACCTGCCATAGTTTTCAAAACAGCATAATTTCAATCTTCTCAAGGTTGAATCTGTTGTATTACACAACCATTGAGTATTTAGCTTTATCAATGACATGTACTTTAAAAATGTTTTAGAGATCCTACCAGTCTTTGAAAACATCCTTTTTCCTTGTTTCAGTTCAAGTTTTATGTATACTTTCTGCCTTGCACCTGATTATTCCAACATCTGATGGTTGGCCTAGGGAATCTAATTCTGGTATTGATTGTTTTTGCTGCTTGTCTCCCCTTGTAGCTGATTTCTTCATTATTGTGTAAATTTAGATCATGAGCTCATGTATAGCTAAACAGCTGACCTTGTAAGAGGCTTAGGTGTGAACGCTCGTAAGCTTCAGCAGAAAGTCCGCAAAGATTTTTTTGTGTTCCTCCAATGAGTTACCCGCGCGGACCCCTTTTTCTACAAGTGTTGGTCCACTACTCCCTCTAGAGGCTGGGAGTCAGACAGGACTGCTTTGCTGCCCCCGATCTGGGATAGTGGCTTTGGGCGGCCTGTGGCCTGGGCAGGAGTCTCCCCACGTGTGTCCCACGACCCATCTGCCTGCGAACTTCGGTCACCTGGCAGGAAGCTATGATGCCCAGACCTATGGTTAGCTTTGCATCGAGGTGTACTGCGCGGACCGGTTCCACACACACTTCAAGTAAGAGGGCGGCCTGATTGGAAAGGTGAGAGTTTGGGCAGCTGTGCAGACAAAGAAGGCGCACTTTGGCCTGGGCCTAAATGCTTGTGACACACGACTGGGCCTGCCGGGCTCTGAGGGCCCTGCCGTGGGCCCCCTTCTCCCCTGCCGTTTGTTCAGTCACAGCAGAGATGGCCCCACACACTCCCTCAGTGAAGGCAGTGTTCCAACCTCCCTCAGCCCCGCCCCCTCTCCGCAGGTTACCATGGACAACAGATGCTGCATTCTGAGGCCAGGGCGTTCCGAGAATGCCAAGGGCAGACATGATGACCTTAAATGATTTCCTCTTGTGTCAATTTTGGTAAAGTTTAGGAGCTAGGAAATGGTCCACTTTACAGAAATGTTCAAATTTACTGGCATTTCAGATATTCTCTGCTATAACATTGTCCTGATTCTTTCTGTATATTCTTTACTTATGTTTTGGTTTTCCTTAATCAAAGTGTGTCTTTTAAATCTTGTCAAAGAATATTCTTTGGACTTACTACCTCAACTGAATTTTATACGTTTTCTGTGGTATTAAGTTCTGCTCATATCTTTATTTATCTTTTTTCTATGTTCTCAGGGTTTATTGTTTTGATCTTCTGATGTCAATTAAAACACTTGGTTATTCATTTTAATAAATCTTTTTACTTATAAAGATTTGAATTTTTAAAGATTCCAGCTTACTTGTAAATTTCTAAGGGTCAGGTCCTCTACATTGTGGCTGGCCCAAGGCCTAGTTCACAATATAGCAAAGTATATATTGACCTATTTTCCCCGCGACTTTCTGTGATTTCCTACATCTCACCTTTCTTTGCAGACAAGCCATTTGAAATAACCTTAACTTATTTCACAGCCATTAAGTCTTTGAAATAATGTGCATTTTTCAGAGAAATCTTCTTATATATTTAGGCAGAAAATCTGACCTGCCATAGTTTTCAAAACAGCATAATTTCACCCTTCTCAATGATGAATCTGTTGTAATACACAACCTTTGAGGATTTAGCTTTATCAATGACATGTACTTTAAAAATGTTTTAGAGATCCTACCAGTCTTTGAAAACATCCTTGTTCCTTGTTTCAGTTCCAGTTTTATGTATATTTTCTGCCTTGCACCTGATTATTCCAACGTCTGATCGATGGCTAAGGGAATCTAATTCTGGTATTGATTGTTTTTGCTGCTTGTCTCCCCTTGTAGCTGATTTCTTCATTATTGTGTAAATTTAGATCATGAGCTCATGTTTAGCTAAACAGCTGACCTTGTAAGAGGCTTAGGTGTGAACGCTCGTAAGCTTCAGCAGAAAGTCGGCAAAGATTTTTTTGTGTCCCTCCAATGAGTTACCCGCGCGGACACCTTTTTCTACAAGTGTTGGTCCACTACTCCCTCTAGAGGCTGGGACTCAGACAGGACTGCTTTGCTACCCCCGATCTGGGATAGTGGTTTTGGGCGGCCTGTGGCCTGGGCAGGAGGCACCGCACGTGTGTCCCACAACCCATCTGCCTGCGAACTTCGGTCACCTGGCAGGAAGCTATGATGCCCAGACCTATGGTTAGCTTTGCATCGAGGTGCACTGCGCGGACCGGTTCCACACACACTTCAAGTAAGAGGGCGGCCTGAGTGGAAAGGTGAGAGTTTGGGCAGCTGTGCAGACAAAGAAGGCGCACTTTGGCCTGGGCCTAAAAGCTTGTGACACACGACTGGGCCTGCCGGGCTCTGAGGGCCCTGCCCTTGGCCCCCTTCTCCCCTGCCCTTTGTTCAGTCACAGCAGAGATGGCCCCACCCACTCCCTCAGTGAAGGAAGTGTTCCAACCTCCCTCAGCCCCGCCCCCTCTCCGCAGGTTACCATGGACTACAGATGCTGCATTCTGAGGCCAGGGCGTTCCGAGAATGCCAAGGGCAGACATGATGACCTTAAATGATTTCCTCTTGTGTCAATTTTGGTAAACTTTAGGAGCTAGGAAATGGTCCACTTTACAGAAATGTTCAAATTTACTGGCATTTCAGATATTCTCTGCTATAACATTGTCCTGATTCTTTCTGTATATTCTTTACTTATGTTTTGGTTTTCCTTAATCAAAGTGTGTCTTTTAAATCTTGTCAAAGAATATTCTTTGGACTTACTACCTCAACTGAATTTTATACGTTTTCTGTGGTATTAAGTTCTGCTCATATCTTTATTTATCTTTTTTCTATGTTCTCAGGGTTTATTGTTTTGATTTTCTGATGTCAATTAAAACACTTGGTTATTCATTTTAATAAATCTTTTTACTTATAAAGATTTGAATTTTTAAAGATTCCAGCTTACTTGTAAGTTTCTAAGGGTCAGGTCCTCTACATTGTGGCTGGCCAAAGGCTTAGTTCACAATATAGCAAAGTATATATTGACCTATTTTCCCCTCGACTTTCTGTGATTTCCTACATCTCACCTTTCTTTGCAGACAAGCCATTTGAAATAAACTTAACTTATTTCACAGCCAATAACTCTTTGAAATAATGTGCATTTTTCAGAGAAATCTTCTTATATATTTAGGCAGAAAATCTGACCTGCCATAATTTTCAAAACAGCATAATTTCACTCTTCTCAATGATGAATCTGTTGTATTACACAACCTTTGAGTATTTAGCTTTATCAATGACATGTACTTTAAAAATGTTTTAGAGATCCTACCAGTCTTTGAAAACATCCTTGTTCCTTGTTTCAGTTCCAGTTTTGCGGATCCTATCTGCCTTGCACCTGAATATTCCAACATCTGATGGTTGGCCTAGGGAATCTAATACTGGTATTGATTGTTTTTGCTGCTTGTCTCCCCTTGTAGCTGATTTCTTCATTATTGTGTAAATTTAGATCATCAGCTCATGTTTAGCTAAACAGCTGACCTTGTAAGAGGTTTAGGTGTGAACGCTCGTAAGCTTCAGCAGAAAGTCTGCAAAGATTTTTTTGTGTCCCTCCAATGAGTTACCCACGCGGACCCCTTTTTCTACAAGTGTTGGTCCACTACTCCCTCTATAGGCTGGGACTCAGACAGGACTGCTTTGCTGCCCCCGATCTGGGATAGTGGCTTTGGGCGGCCTGTGGCCTGGGCAGGAGGCTCCCCACGTGTGTCCCACGACCCATCTGCCTGCGAACTTTAGTCACCTGGCAGGAAGCTATGATGCCCAGACCTATGGTTAGCTTTGCAGCGAGGTGTACTGCGCGGACCGGTTCCACACACACTTCAAGTAAGAGGTCGGCCTGAGTGGAAAGGTGAGAGTTTGGGCAGCTGTGCAGACAAAGAAGGCGCACTTTGGCCTGTGCCTAAATGCATCTGACACACGACTGGGCCTGCCGGGCTCTGAGGGCCCTGCCGTTGGCCCCCTTCTCCCCTGCCCTTTGTTCAGTCACAGCAGAGATGGCCCCACCCACTCCCTCAGTGAAGGCAGTGTTCCAACCTCCCTCAGCCCCGCCCCCTCTCCGCAGGTTACCATGGACTACAGATGCTGCATTCTGAGGCCAGGGCATTCCGAGAATGCCAAGGGCAGACATGATGACCTTAAATGATTTCCCCTTGTGTCAATTTTGGTAAACTTTAGCACCTAGGAAATGGTCCACTTTACACAAACGTTCAAATTTACTGCCATTTCATATACTCTCTGCTATAACATTGTCCTGATTCTTTCTGTATATTCTTTACTTATGTTTTGGTTTTCCTTAATCAAAGTGTGTCTTTTAATCTTGTCAAAGAATATTCTTTGGACTTACTAAATCACCTGAATTTTATACGTTTTCTATTGTATTAAGTTCAGCTCATATCTTTATTTATATTTTTTCTATGTTCTCAGGTTTATTGTTTTGATATTCTGATGTCAATAAAAACACTTGGTTATTCATTTTAAAAAATCTTTTTACTTATAAAGATTTGAACTTTTCTAGATTCCAGCTTACTTGTAAGTTTCTAAGGGTCAGGTCCTCTACATTGTGGCTGGCCTAAGTCTTAGTTCACCATAGAGCAATGTATATATTGACCTATTTTCCCCTCGACTTTCTGTGATTCCCTACATCTCACCTTTCTTTGCAGACAAGCCATTTGAAATAACCTTAACTTATTTCACGGCCAATAAGTCTTTGAAATAATGTGTATTTTTTAGAGAAATCTTCTTCTATAATTAGGCAGAAAATCTGACCTGCCATAGTTTTCAAAACAGCATAATTTCAATCTTCTCAAGGTTGAATCTGTTGTATTACACAACCATTGAGTATTTAGCTTTATAAATGACATGTACTTTAAAAATGTTTTAGAGATCCTACCAGTCTTTGAAAACATCCTTTTTCCTTGTTTCAGTTCAAGTTTTATGTATACTTTCTGCCTTGCACCTGATTATTCCAACATCTGATGGTTGGCCTAGGGAATCTAATTCTGGTATTGATTGTTTTTGCTGCTTGTCTCCCCTTGTAGCTGATTTCTTCATTATTGTGTAAATTTAGATCATGAGCTCATGTATAGCTAAACAGCTGACCTTGTAAGAGGCTTAGGTGTGAACGCTCGTAAGCTTCAGCAGAAAGTCCGCAATGATTTTTTTGTGTTCCTCCAATGAGTTACCCGCGCGGACCCCTTTTTCTACAAGTGTTGGTCCACTACTCCCTCTAGAGGCTGGGAGTCAGACAGGACTGCTTTGCTGCCCCCGATCTGGGATAGTGGCTTTGGGCGGCCTGTGGCCTGGGCAGGAGTCTCCCCACGTGTGTCCCACGACCCATCTGCCTGCGAACTTCGGTCACCTGGCAGGAAGCTATGATGCCCAGACCTATGGTTATCTTTGCATCGAGGTGTACTGCGCGGACCGGTTCCACACACACTTCAAGTAAGAGGGCGGCCTGAGTGGAAAGGTGAGAGTTTGGGCAGCTGTGCAGACAAAGAAGGCGCACTTTGGCCTGGGCCTAAATGCTTGTGACACACGACTGGGCCTGCCGGGCTCTGAGGGCCCTGCCGTGGGCCCCCTTCTCCCCTGCCCTTTGTTCAGTCACAGCAGAGATGGCCCCACACACTCCCTCAGTGAAGGCAGTGTTCCAACCTCCCTCAGCGCCGCCCCCTCTCCGCAGGTTACCATGGACAACAGATGCTGCATTCTGAGGCCAGGGCGTTCCGAGAATGCCAAGGGCAGACATGATGACCTTAAATGATTTCCTCTTGTGTCAATTTTGGTAAAGTTTAGGAGCTAGGAAATGGTCCACTTTACAGAAATGTTCAAATTTACTGGCATTTCAGATATTCTCTGCTATAACATTGTCCTGATTCTTTTTGTATATTCTTTACTTATGTTTTGGTTTTCCTTAATCAAAGTGTGTCTTTTAAATCTTGTCAAAGAATATTCTTTGGACTTACTACCTCAACTGAATTTTATACGTTTTCTGTGGTATTAAGTTCTGCTCATATCTTTATTTATCTTTTTTCTATGTTCTCAGGGTTTATTGTTTTGATCTTCTGATGTCAATTAAAACACTTGGTTATTCATTTTAATAAATCTTTTTACTTATAAAGATTTGAATTTTTAAAGATTCCAGCTTACTTGTAAATTTCTAAGGGTCAGGTCCTCTACATTGTGGCTGGCCCAAGGCCTAGTTCACAATATAGCAAAGTATATATTGACCTATTTTCCCCGCGACTTTCTGTGATTTCCTACATCTCACCTTTCTTTGCAGACAAGCCATTTGAAATAACCTTAACTTATTTCACAGCCATTAAGTCTTTGAAATAATGTGCATTTTTCAGAGAAATCTTCTTATATATTTAGGCAGAAAATCTGACCTGCCATAGTTTTCAAAACAGCATAATTTCACCCTTCTCAATGATGAATCTGTTGTAATACACAACCTTTGAGGATTTAGCTTTATCAATGACATGTACTTTAAAAATGTTTTAGAGATCCTACCAGTCTTTGAAAACATCCTTGTTCCTTGTTTCAGTTCCAGTTTTATGTATATTTTCTGCCTTGCACCTGATTATTCCAACGTCTGATCGATGGCTAAGGGAATCTAATTCTGGTATTGATTGTTTTTGCTGCTTGTCTCCCCTTGTAGCTGATTTCTTCATTATTGTGTAAATTTAGATCATGAGCTCATGTTTAGCTAAACAGCTGACCTTGTAAGAGGCTTAGGTGTGAACACTCGTAAGCTTCAGCAGAAAGTCGGCAAAGATTTTTTTGTGTCCCTCCAATGAGTTACCCGCGCGGACACCTTTTTCTACAAGTGTTGGTCCACTACTCCCTCTAGAGGCTGGGACTCAGAAAGGACTGCTTTGCTACCCCCGATCTGGGATAGTGGTTTTGGGCGGCCTGTGGCCTGGGCAGGAGGCACCGCACGTGTGTCCCACAACCCATCTGCCTGCGAACTTCGGTCACCTGGCAGGAAGCTATGATGCCCAGACCTATGGTTAGCTTTGCATCGAGGTGCACTGCGCGGACCGGTTCCACACACACTTCAAGTAAGAGGGCGGCCTGAGTGGAAAGGTGAGAGTTTGGGCAGCTGTGCAGACAAAGAAGGCGCACTTTGGCCTGGGCCTAAAAGCTTGTGACACACGACTGGGCCTGCCGGGCTCTGAGGGCCCTGCCCTTGGCCACCTTCTCCCCTGCCCTTTGTTCAGTCACAGCAGAGATGGCCCCACCCACTCCCTCAGTGAAGGAAGTGTTCCAACCTCCCTCAGCCCCGCCCCCTCTCCACAGGTTACCATGGACTACAGATGCTGCATTCTGAGGCCAGGGCGTTCCGAGAATGCCAAGGGCAGACATGATGACCTTAAATGATTTCCTCTTGTGTCAATTTTGGTAAACTTTAGGAGCTAGGAAATGGTCCACTTTACAGAAATGTTCAAATTTCCTGGCATTTCAGATATTCTCTGCTATAACATTGTCCTGATTCTTTCTGTATATTCTTTACTTATGTTTTGGTTTTCCTTAATCAAAGTGTGTCTTTTAAATCTTGTCAAAGAATATTCTTTGGACTTACTACCTCAACTGAATTTTATACGTTTTCTGTGGTATTAAGTTCTGCTCATATCTTTATTTATCTTTTTTCTATGTTCTCAGGGTTTATTGTTTTGATTTTCTGATGTCAATTAAAACACTTGGTTATTCATTTTAATAAATCTTTTTACTTATAAAGATTTGAATTTTTAAAGATTCCAGCTTACTTGTAAGTTTCTAAGGGTCAGGTCCTCTACATTGTGGCTGGCCAAAGGCTTAGTTCACAATATAGCAAAGTATATATTGACCTATTTTCCCCTCGACTTTCTGTGATTTCCTACATCTCCCCTTTCTTTGCAGACAAGCCATTTGAAATAAACTTAACTTATTTCACAGCCAATAACTCTTTGAAATAATGTGCATTTTTCAGAGAAATCTTCGTATATATTTAGGCAGAAAATCTGACCTGCCATAATTTTCAAAACAGCATAATTTCACTCTTCTCAATGATGAATCTGTTGTATTACACAACCTTTGAGTATTTAGCTTTATCAATGACATGTACTTTAAAAATGTTTTAGAGATCCTACCAGTCTTTGAAAACATCCTTGTTCCTTGTTTCAGTTCCAGTTTTGTGTATCCTATCTGCCTTGCACCTGAATATTCCAACATCTGATGGTTGGCCTAGGGAATCTAATACTGGTATTGATTGTTTTTGCTGCTTGTCTCCCCTTGTAGCTGATTTCTTCATTATTGTGTAAATTTAGATCATCAGCTCATGTTTAGCTAAACAGCTGACCTTGTAAGAGGTTTAGGTGTGAACGCTCGTAAGCTTCAGCAGAAAGTCTGCAAAGATTTTTTTGTGTCCCTCCAATGAGTTACCCACGCGGACCCCTTTTTCTACAAGTGTTGGTCCACTACTCCTTCTAGAGGCTGGGACTCAGACAGGACTGCTTTGCTGCCCCCGATCTGGGATAGTGGCTTTGGGCGGCCTGTGGCCTGGGCAGGAGGCTCCCCACGTGTGTCCCACGACCCATCTGCCTGCGAACTTTAGTCACCTGGCAGGAAGCTATGATGCCCAGACCTATGGTTAGCTTTGCAGCGAGGTGTACTGCGCGGACCGGTTCCACACACACTTCAAGTAAGAGGTCGGCCTGAGTGGAAAGGTGAGAGTTTGGGCAGCTGTGCAGACAAAGAAGGCGCACTTTGGCCTGTGCCTAAATGCATCTGACACACGACTGGGCCTGCCGGGCTCTGAGGGCCCTGCCGTTGGCCCCCTTCTCCCCTGCCCTTTGTTCAGTCACAGCAGAGATGGCCCCACCCACTCCCTCAGTGAAGGCAGTGTTCCAACCTCCCTCAGCCCCGCCCCCTCTCCGCAGGTTACCATGGACTACAGATGCTGCATTCTGAGGCCAGGGCATTCCGAGAATGCCAAGGGCAGACATGATGACCTTAAATGATTTCCCCTTGTGTCAATTTTGGTAAAGTTTAGGAGCTAGGAAATGGTCCACTTTACAGAAATGTTCAAATTTCCTGGCATTTCAGATATTCTCTGCTATAACATTGTCCTGATTCTTTCTGTATATTCTTTACTTATGTTTTGGTTTTCCTTAATCAAAGTGTGTCTTTTAATCTTGTCAAAGAATATTCTTTGGACTTACTACATCACCTGAATTTTATATGTTTTCTATTGTATTAAGTTCTGCTCATATCTTTATTTATATTTTTTCTATGTTCTCAGGTTTATTGTTTTGATATTCTGATGTCAATTAAAACACTTGGTTATTCATTTTAAAAAATCTTTTTACTTATAAAGATTTGAACTTTTCTAGATTCCAGCTTACTTGTAAGTTTCTAAGGGTCAGGTCCTCTACATTGTGGCTGGCCTAAGTCTAAGTTCACCATATAGCAATGTATATATTGACCTATTTTACCCTCGACTTTCTGTGATTCCCTACATCTCACCTTTCTTTGCAGACAAGCCATTTGAAATAACCTTAACTTATTTCACGGCCAATAAGTCTTTGAAATAATGTGTTATTTTTAGAGAAATCTTCTTATATAATTAAGCAGAAAAATGTGACCTGCCATAGTTTTCAAAACAGCATAATTTCACTCTTCTCAATGTTGAATCTGTTGTATTACACAACCATTGAGTATTTAGCTTTATCAATGACATGTACTTTAAAAATGTTTTAGAGATCCTACCAGTCTTTGAAAACATCCTTTTTCCTTGTTTCAGTTCAA
This sequence comes from Mesoplodon bidens, assembly GCF_964165515.1. Classification (NCBI taxonomy): domain Eukaryota; kingdom Metazoa; phylum Chordata; class Mammalia; order Artiodactyla; family Ziphiidae; genus Mesoplodon; species Mesoplodon bidens. The sequence goes on along the minus strand of NC_138180.1, from coordinate 24,512,838 downwards.
GTTTTATGTATACTTTCTGCCTTGCACCTGATTATTCCAACATCTGATGGTTGGCCTAGGGAATCTAATCCTTGTATTGATTGTTTTTGCTGCTTGTCTCCCCTTGTAGCTGATTTCTTCATTATTGTGTAAATTTAGATCATGAGCTCATGTTTAGCTAAACATCTGACTTTGTAAGAGGCTTAAGTGTGAACACTCATAAGCTTCATCAGAAAGTCCGCAAAGATTTATTTGTGTCCCTCCAATGAGTTGCCTGCGAGGACCCCGTTTCCTACAAGGGTTGGTCCACTACTCCCTCTAGAAGCACGGCCTCAGACAGGGCTGCTTTGCGCCCCACGATCTGGGGCAGTGGCATTGGGCGGCCTGTCGCCTGGGGAGGAGCCTCTCTGCGTGTGTCCCAGGGACCCATCTTCCTGCGAACTTCGGTCACCTGGCAGGAATCTACGATGCCCAGAACTATGCAGCGAGGTGTAATGCGTGGACAAGTTCCACACACACTTCAAGTAAGAGGGCGGCCTGAGTGGAAAGGTGAGAGTTTGTGCCGCTGTGCAGACAAAGAAGGCGCCCTTTGTCCTGGGCCTAAATGCTTGTGACACCCCACTGGGCCTGCCGGGCTCTGAGGGCCCTGCCCTGGGCCCCCTGCTCCCCTGCCCTTTGTTCAGTCACAGCAGAGATGGCCACACCCACTCCCTCTGTGAGGGCAGTGTTCCAAACTCCCTCAGCCCCGCCCTCTCTCGGCAGGTTACCATGGACTAAAGATGTTGTATTCTGAGTCCAGGGCATTCCGAGAATGCCAAGGGCAGACATGATGACCTTAAATGATTTCCTCTTGTGTCAGTTTTGGTAAATTTTAGGAGCTAGGAACTTGTCCACTTTACACAAACGTTCAAATTTACTGGCATTTCATATATTCTCTGCTACAACATTGTCCTGATTCTTTCTGTATATTCTTTACTTATGTTTTGGTTTTCCTTAATCAAAGTGTGTCTTTTAAATCTTGTCAAAGAATATTCTTTGGACTTACTACCTCAACTGAATTTTATACGTTTTCTGTGGTATTAAGTTCTGCTCATACCTTTATTTATCTTTTTTCTATGTTCTCAGGGTTTATTGCTTTGATCTTCTGATGTCAATTAAAACACATGGTTATTCATTTTAATAAATCTTTTTACTTATAAAGATTTGAGTTTTTAAAGATTCCTGCTTACTTGTAAGTTTCTAAGGGTCAGGTCCTCTACATTGTGGCTGGCCAAAGGCTTAGTTCACAATATAGCAAAGTATATATTGACCTATTTTCCCCGCGACTTTCTGTGATTTCCTACATCTCACCTTTCTTTGCAGACAAGCCATTTGAAATAAACTTAACTTATTTCACAGCCAATAACTCTTTGAAATAATGTGCATTTTTCAGAGAAATCTTCGTATATATTTAGGCAGAAAATGTGACCTGCCATAATTTTCAAAACAGCATAATTTCACTCTTCTCAATGATAAATCTGTGGTATTACACAACCTTTGAGTATTTAGCTTTATCAATGACATGTACGTTAAAAATGTTTTAGAGATCCTACCAGTCTTTGAAAACATCCTTGTTCCTTGTTTCAGTTCCAGTTTTGTGTATACTTTCTGCCTTGCACCTGATTATTCCAACATCTGATGGTTGGCCTAGGGAATCTACTTCTGGTATTGATTGTTTTTGCTGCTTGTCTCCCCTTGTAGCTGATGTCTTCATTATTGTGTAAATTTAGATCATGAGCTCATGTTTAGCTAAACAGCTGACCTTGTAAGAGGCTTAGGTGTGAACGCTCGTAAGCTTCACCAGAAAGTCCGCAAAGATTTTTTTGTGTCCCTCCAATGAGTTACCCACGCGGACCCCTTTTTCTACAAGTGTTGGTCCACTACTCCCTCTAGAGGCTGGGACTCAGACAGGACTGCTTTGCTACCCCCGATCTGGGATAGTGGTTTTGGGCGGCCTGTGGCCTGGGCAGGAGGCACCGCACGTGTGTCCCACAACCCATCTGCCTGCGAACTTCGGTCACCTGGCAGGAAGCTATGATGCCCAGACCTATGGTTAGCTTTGCATCGAGGTGCACTGCGCGGACCGGTTCCACACACACTTCAAGTAAGAGGGCGGCCTGAGTGGAAAGGTGAGAGTTTGGGCATCTGTGCAGACAAAAAAGGAGCACTTTGGCCTGGGCCTAAATGCTTGTGACACACGACTGGGCCTGCCGGGCTCTGAGGGCCCTGCCCCTGGCCCCCTTCTCCCCTGCCCTTTGTTCAGTCACAGCAGAGATGGCCCCACCCACTCCCTCAGTGAAGGCAGTGTTCCAACCTCCCTCAGCCCCGCCCCCTCTCCGCAGGTTACCATGGACTACAGATGCTGCATTCTGAGGCCAGGGCATTCCGAGAATGCCAAGGGCAGACATGATGACCTTAAATGATTTCCTCTTGTGTCAATTTTGGTAAACTTTAGGAGCTAGGAAATGGTCCACTTTACACAAACGTTCAAATTTACTGCCATTTCATATACTCTCTGCTATAACATTGTCCTCATTCTTTCTGTATATTCTTTACTTATGTTTTGGTTTTCCTTAATCAAAGTGTGTCTTTTAATCTTGTCAAAGAATATTCTTTGGACTTACTACATCACCTGAATTTTATATGTTTTCTATTGTATTAAGTTCTGCTCATATCTTTATTTATATTTTTTCTATGTTCTCAGGTTTATTGTTTTGATATTCTGATGTCAATTAAAACACTTGGTTATTCATTTTAAAAAATCTTTTTACTTATAAAGATTTGAACTTTTCTAGATTCCAGCTTACTTGTAAGTTTCTAAGGGTCAGGTCCTCTACATTGTGGCTGGCCTAAGTCTAAGTTCACCATATAGCAATGTATATATTGACCTATTTTCCCCTCGACTTTCTGTGATTCCCTACATCTCACCTTTCTTTGCAGACAAGCCATTTGAAATAACCTTAACTTATTTCACGGCCAATAAGTCTTTGAAATAATGTGTTATTTTTAGAGAAATCTTCTTATATAATTAGGCAGAAAAATCTGACCTGCCATAGTTTTCAAAACAGCATAATTTCACTCTTCTCAATGTTGAATCTGTTGTATTACACAACCATTGAGTATTTAGCTTTATCAATGACATGTACTTTAAAAATGTTTTAGAGATCCTACCAGTCTTTGAAAACATCCTTTTTCCTTGTTTCAGTTCAAGTTTTATGTATACTTTCTGCCTTGCACCTGATTATTCCAACATCTGATGGTTGGCCTAGGGAATCTAATCCTTGTATTGATTGTTTTTGCTGCTTGTCTTCCCTTGTAGCTGATTTCTTCATTATTGTGTAAATTTAGATCATGAGCTCATGTTTAGCTAAACATCTGACTTTGTAAGAGGCTTAAGTGTGAACACTCATAAGCTTCATCAGAAAGTCCACAAAGATTTATTTGTGTCCCTCCAATGAGTTGCCTGCGAGGACCCCGTTTCCTACAAGGGTTGGTCCACTACTCCCTCTAGAAGCACGGCCTCAGACAGGGCTGCTTTGCGCCCCACGATCTGGGGCAGTGGCATTGGGCGGCCTGTGGGCCGGGGAGGAGCCTCTCTGCGTGTGTCCCAGGGACCCATCTTCCTGCGAACTTCGGTCACCTGGCAGGAATCTACGATGCCCAGAACTATGCAGCGAGGTGTAATGCGTGGACAGGTTCCACACACACTTCAAGTAAGAGGGCGGCCTGAGTGGAAAGGTGAGAGTTTGTGCCGCTGTGCAGACAAAGAAGGCGCCCTTTGTCCTGGGCCTAAATGCTTGTGACACCCCACTGGGCATGCCGGGCTCTGAGGGCCCTGCCCTGGGCCCCCTGCTCCCCTGCCCTTTGTTCAGTCACAGCAGAGATGGCCACACCCACTCCCTCTGTGAGGGCAGTGTTCCAAACTCCCTCAGCCCCGCCCCCTCTCGGCAGGTTACCATGGACTAAAGATGTTGTATTCTGAGTCCAGGGCATTCCGAGAATGCCAAGGGCAGACATGATGACCTTAAATGATTTCCTCTTGTGTCAGTTTTGGTAAATTTTAGGAGCTAGGAACTTGTCCACTTTACACAAACGTTCAAATTTACTGGCATTTCATATATTCTCCGCTACAACATTGTCCTGATTCTTTCTGTATATTCTTTACTTATGTTTTGGTTTTCCTTAATCAAAGTGTGTCTTTTAAATCTTGTCAAAGAATATTCTTTGGACTTACTACCGCAACTAAATTTTATACGTTTTCTGTGGTATTAAGTTCTGCTCATACCTATATTTATCTTTTTTCTATGTTCTCAGGGTTTATTGCTTTGATCTTCTGATGTCAATTAAAACACTTGGTTATTCATTTTAATAAATCTTTTTACTTATAAAGATGTGAGTTTTTAAAGATTCCTGCTTACTTGTAAGTTTCTAAGGGTCAGGTCCTCTACATTGTGGCTGGCCAAAGGCTTAGTTCACAATATAGCAAAGTATATATTGACCTATTTTCCCCGCGACTTTCTGTGATTTCCTACATCTCACCTTTCTTTGCAGACAAGCCATTTGAAATAAACTTAACTTATTTCACAGCCAATAACTCTTTGAAATAATGTGCATTTTTCAGAGAAATCTTCTTATATATTTAGGCAGAAAATCTGACCTGCCATAATTTTCAAAACAGCATAATTTCACTCTTCTCAATGATAAATCTGTGATATTACACAACCTTTGAGTATTTAGCTTTATCAATGACATGTACGTTAAAAATGTTTTAGAGATCCTACCAGTCTTTGAAAACATCCTTGTTCCTTGTTTCAGTTCCAGTTTTGTGTATACTTTCTGCCTTGCACCTGATTATTCCAACATCTGATGGTTGGCCTAGGGAATCTACTTCTGGTATTGATTGTTTTTGCTGCTTGTCTCCCCTTGTAGCTGATGTCTTCATAATTGTGTAAATTTAGATCATGAGCTCATGTTTAGCTAAACAGCTGACCTTGTAAGAGGCTTAGGTGTGAACGCTCGTAAGCTTCACCAGAAAGTCCGCAAAGTTTTTTTTGTGTCCCTCCAATGAGTTACCCACGCGGACCCCTTTCTCTACAAGTGTTGGTCCACTATTCCCTCTAGAGGCTGGGACTCAGACAGGACTGCTTTGCTGCCCCCGATCTGGGATAGTAGCTTTGGGCGGCCTGTGGCCTGGGCAGGAGGCTCCCCACGTGTGTCCCACGACCCATCTGCCTGTGAACTTCGGTCACCTGGCAGGAAGCTATGATGCCCAGACATATGGTTAGCTTTGCAGCGAGGTGTACTGCGAGGACCGGTTCCACAGACACTTCAAGTAAGAGGGCGGCCTGAGTGGAAAGGTGAGAGTTTGGGCAGCTGTGCAGACAAAGAAGGCGCACTTTGGCCTGAGCCTAAATGCTTCTGACACACGACTGGGCCTGCCGGGCTCTGAGGGCCCTGCCGTTGACCACCTTCTCCCATGCCCTTTGTTCAGTCACATCAGAGATTGCCCCACCCACTCCCTCAGTGAAGGCAGTGATCCAAACTCCCTCAGCCCCACCCCCACTCCGCAGGTTACCATGGACTACAGATACTGCATTCTGAGGCCAGGGCATCCCGAGAATGCCAAGGGCAGACATGATGACCTTAAATGATTTCCTCTTGTGTCAATTTTGGTAAACTTTAGGAGCTAGGAAATGGTCCACTTTACAGAAATGTTCAAATTTACTGGCATTTCAGATATTCTCTGCTATAACATTGTCCTGATTCTTTCTGTATATTCTTTACTTATGTTATGGTTTTCCTTAATCAAAGTGTGTCTTTTAATCTTGTCAAAGAATATTCTTTGGACTTACTACCTCAACTGAATTTTATACGTTTTCTGTGGTATTAAGTTCTGCTCATATCTTTATTTACCTTTTTTCTATGTTCTCAGGGTTTATTGTTTTGATCTTCTGATGTCAATTAAAACACTTGGTTATTCATTTTAATCAAACTTTTTACTTATAAAGATTTGAATTTTTAGAGATTCCAGCTTACTTGTAAGTTTCTAAGGGTCAGGTCCTCTACATTGTGGCTGGCCAAAGGCTTAGTTCACAATATAGCAAAGTATATATTGACCTATTTTCCCCTCGACTTTCTGTGATTTCCTACATCTCACCTTTCTTTGCAGACAAGCCATTTGAAATAACCTTAACTTATTTCACAGCCAATAAGTCTTTGAAATAATGTGCATTTTTCAGAGAAATCTTCTTATATATTTAGGCAGAAAATCTGACCTGCCATAGTTTTCAAAACAGCATAATTTCACTCTTCTCAATGATGAATCTGTTGTATTACACAACCTTTGAGGATTTAGCTTTATCAATGACATGTACTTTAAAAATGTTTTAGAGATCCTACCAGTCTTTGAAAACATCCTTGTTCCTTGTTTCAGTTCCAGTTTTATGTATATTTTCTGCCTTGCACCTGATTATTCCAACGTCTGATCGATGGCTTAGGGAATCTAATTCTGGTATTGATTGTTTTTGCTGATTGTCTCCCCCTGTAGCTGATTTCTTCATTATTGTGTAAATTTACCTCATGAGCTCATGTTTAGCTAAACATCTGACTTTGTAAGAGGCTTAGGTGTGAACACTCGTAAGCTTCATCAGAAAGTCCGCAAAAATTTATTTGTGTCCCTCCAATGAGTTGCCCGCGAGGACCCCGTTTTCTACAAGGGTTGGTCCACTACTCCCTCTAGAGGCACGGCCTCAGACAGGGCTGCTTTGCGCCCCACGATCTGGGGCAGTGGCATTGGGCGGCCTGTGGCCCGGGGAGGAGCCTCTTTGCGTGTGTCCCAGGGACCCATCTGCCTGCGAACTTCGGTCACCTGGCAGGAATCTACGATGCCCAGACCTATGGTTAGCTCTGCAGCGAGGTGTACTGCGCAGACAGGTTCCACACACACTTCAAGTAAGAGGGCGGCCTGAGTGGAAAGGTGAGAGTTTGTGCCGCTGTGCAGACAAAGAAGGCGCCCTTTGTCCTGGGCCTAAATGCTTGTGACACCCCACTGGCCCTGCCGGGCTTTGATGGCCCTGCCCTGGGCCCCCTGCTCCCCTGCCCTTTGTTCAGTGACATCAGAGATGGCCACACACACTCCCTCTGTGAGGGCAGTGTTCCTACCTCCCTCAGCCCCGCCCCCTCTCCGCAGGTTACCATGGACTACAGATGCTGCATTCTGAGTCTAGGGCATTCCGAGAATGCCAAGGGCAGACATGATGACCTTAAATGATTTCCTCTTGTGTCAGGTTTGGTAAATTTTAGGAGATACAAACTGGTCCACTTTACACAAACGTTCAAATTTACTGGCATTTCATATACTCTCTGCTATAACATTCTCCTGATTCTTTCTGTATATTCTTTACTTATGTTTTGGTGTTCCTTAATCTAAGTGTGTCTTTTAATCTTGTCAAAGACTATTCTTTGGACTTACTACATCACCTGAATTTTATACGTTTTCTATTGTATTAAGTTCTGCTCATATCTTTATTTATATTTTTTCTATGTTCTCAGGTTTATTGTTTTGATCTTCTGATGTCAATAAAAACACTTGGTTATTCAATTTAATAAATCTTTTTACTTATAAAGATTTGAACTTTTCACGATTCCAGCTTACTTGTAAGTTTCTAAGGGTCAGGTCCTCTACATTGTGGCTGGCCTAAGTCTTAGTTCACCATATAGCAATGTGTATATTGATCTATTTTCCCCTCGACTTTCTGTGATTCCCTACATCTCACCTTTCTTTGCACTCAAGCCATTTGAAATACCCTTAACTTATTTCACAGCCAATAAGTCTTTGAAATAATGTGTATTTTTTAGAGAAATCTTCTTATATAATTAGGCAGAAAATCTGACCTGCCATAGTTTTCAAAACAGCATAATTTCACTCTTCTCAATGATGAATCTGTTGTATTACACAACCATTGAGTATTTAGCTTTATCAATGACATGTACTTTAAAAATGTTTTAGAGATCCTACCAGTCTTTGAAAACATCCTTGTTCCTTGTTTCAGTTCCAGTTTTGTGTATACTTTCTGCCTTGCACCTGATTATTCAACATCTAATGGTTGGCCTAAGGAATCTAATTCTGGTATTGATAGTTTTTGCTGCTTGTCTCCCCTTGTAGCTGATTTCTTCATTATTGTGTAAATTTAGATCATGAGCTCATGTTTAGCTAAACAGCTGACCTTGTAAGAGGCTTAGGTGTGAACGCTCGTAAGCTTCAGCAGAAAGTCGGCAAAGATTTTTTTGTGTCCCTCCAATGAGTTACCCACGCGGACACCTTTTTCTACAAGTGTTGGTCCACTACTCCCTCTAGAGGCTGGGACTCAGACAGGACTGCTTTGCTACCCCCGATCTGGGATAGTGGTTTTGGGCGGCCTGTGGCCTGGGCAGGAGGCACCGCACGTGTGTCCCACATCCCATCTGCCTGCGAACTTCGGTCACCTGGTAGGAAGCTATGATGCCCAGACCTATGGTTAGCTTTGCATCGAGGTGCACTGCGCGGACCGGTTCCACACACACTTCAAGTAAGAGGGCGGCCTGAGTGGAAAGGTGAGAGTTTGGGCAGCTGTGCAGACAAAGAAGGCGCACTTTGGCCTGGGCCTAAATGCTTGTGACACACGACTGGGCCTGCCGGGCTCTGAGGGCCCTGCCCTTGGCCCCCTTCTCCCCTGCCCTTTGTTCAGTCACAGCAGAGATGGCCCCACCCACTCCCTCAGTGAAGGCAGTGTTCCAACCTCCCTCAGCCCCGCCCCCTCTCCGCAGGTTACCATGGACTACAGATGCTGCATTCTGAGGCCAGGGCGTTCCGAGAATGCCAAGGGCAGACATGATGACCTTAAATGATTTCCTCTTGTGTCAATTTTGGTAAACTTTAGGAGCTAGGAAATGGTCCACTTTACAGAAATGTTCAAATTTCCTGGCATTTCAGATATTCTCTGCTATAACATTGTCCTGATTCTTTCTGTATATTCTTTACTTATGTTTTGGTTTTCCTTAATCAAAGTGTGTCTTTTAAATCTTGTCAAAGAATATTCTTTGGACTTACTACCTCAACTGAATTTTATACGTTTTCTGTGGTATTAAGTTCTGCTCATATCTTTATTTATCTTTTTTCTATGTTCTCAGGGTTTATTGTTTTGATTTTCTGATGTCAATTAAAACACTTGGTTATTCATTTTAATAAATCTTTTTACTTATAAAGATTTGAATTTTTAAAGATTCCAGCTTACTTGTAAGTTTCTAAGGGTCAGGTCCTCTACATTGTGGCTGGCCAAAGGCTTAGTTCACAATATAGCAAAGTATATATTGACCTATTTTCCCCTCGACTTTCTGTGATTTCCTACATCTCCCCTTTCTTTGCAGACAAGCCATTTGAAATAAACTTAACTTATTTCACAGCCAATAACTCTTTGAAATAATGTGCATTTTTCAGAGAAATCTTCGTATATATTTAGGCAGAAAATCTGACCTGCCATAATTTTCAAAACAGCATAATTTCACTCTTCTCAATGATGAATCTGTTGTATTACACAACCTTTGAGTATTTAGCTTTATCAATGACATGTACTTTAAAAATGTTTTAGAGATCCTACCAGTCTTTGAAAACATCCTTTTTCCTTGTTTCAGTTCAAGTTTTATGTATACTTTCTGCCTTGCACCTGATTATTCCAACATCTGATGGTTGGCCTAGGGAATCTAATTCTGGTATTGATTGTTTTTGCTGCTTGTCTCCCCTTGTAGCTGATTTCTTCATTATTGTGTAAATTTAGATCATCAGCTCATGTTTAGCTAAACAGCTGACCTTGTAAGAGGTTTAGGTGTGAACGCTCGTAAGCTTCAGCAGAAAGTCTGCAAAGATTTTTTTGTGTCCCTCCAATGAGTTACCCACGCGGACCCCTTTTTCTACAAGTGTTGGTCCACTACTCCTTCTAGAGGCTGGGACTCAGACAGGACTGCTTTGCTGCCCCCGATCTGGGATAGTGGCTTTGGGCGGCCTGTGGCCTGGGCAGGAGGCTCCCCACGTGTGTCCCACGACCCATCTGCCTGCGAACTTTAGTCACCTGGCAGGAAGCTATGATGCCCAGACCTATGGTTAGCTTTGCAGCGAGGTGTACTGCGCGGACCGGTTCCACACACACTTCAAGTAAGAGGTCGGCCTGAGTGGAAAGGTGAGAGTTTGGGCAGCTGTGCAGACAAAGAAGGCGCACTTTGGCCTGTGCCTAAATGCATCTGACACACGACTGGGCCTGCCGGGCTCTGAGGGCCCTGCCGTTGGCCCCCTTCTCCCCTGCCCTTTGTTCAGTCACAGCAGAGATGGCCCCACCCACTCCCTCAGTGAAGGCAGTGTTCCAACCTCCCTCAGCCCCGCCCCCTCTCCGCAGGTTACCATGGACAACAGATGCTGCATTCTGAGGCCAGGGCGTTCCGAGAATGCCAAGGGCAGACATGATGACCTTAAATGATTTCCTCTTGTGTCAATTTTGGTAAACTTTAGGAGCTAGGAAATGGTCCACTTTACAGAAATGTTCAAATTTACTGGCATTTCAGATATTCTCTGCTATAACATTGTCCTGATTCTTTCTGTATATTCTTTACTTATGTTTTGGTTTTCCTTAATCAAAGTGTGTCTTTTAAATCTTGTCAAAGAATATTCTTTGGACTTACTACCTCAACTGAATTTTATACGTTTTCTGTGGTATTAAGTTCTGCTCATATCTTTATTTATCTTTTTTCTATGTTCTCAGGGTTTATTGTTTTGATTTTCTGATGTCAATTAAAACACTTGGTTATTCATTTTAATAAATCTTTTTACTTATAAAGATTTGAATTTTTAAAGATTCCAGCTTACTTGTAAGTTTCTAAGGGTCAGGTCCTCTACATTGTGGCTGGCCAAAGGCTTAGTTCACAATATAGCAAAGTATATATTGACCTATTTTCCCCTCGACTTTCTGTGATTTCCTACATCTCCCCTTTCTTTGCAGACAAGCCATTTGAAATAAACTTAACTTATTTCACAGCCAATAACTCTTTGAAATAATGTGCATTTTTCAGAGAAATCTTCGTATATATTTAGGCAGAAAATCTGACCTGCCATAATTTTCAAAACAGCATAATTTCACTCTTCTCAATGATGAATCTGTTGTATTAAACAACCTTTGAGTATTTAGCTTTATCAATGACATGTACTTTAAAAATGTTTTAGAGATCCTACCAGTCTTTGAAAACATCCTTGTTCCTTGTTTCAGTTCCAGTTTTGTGTATCCTATCTGCCTTGCACCTGAATATTCCAACATCTGATGGTTGGCCTAGGGAATCTAATACTGGTATTGATTGTTTTTGCTGCTTGTCTCCCCTTGTAGCTGATTTCTTCATTATTGTGTAAATTTAGATCATCAGCTCATGTTTAGCTAAACAGCTGACCTTGTAAGAGGTTTAGGTGTGAACGCTCGTAAGCTTCAGCAGAAAGTCTGCAAAGATTTTTTTGTGTCCCTCCAATGAGTTACCCACGCGGACCCCTTTTTCTACAAGTGTTGGTCCACTACTCCTTCTAGAGGCTGGGACTCAGACAGGACTGCTTTGCTGCCCCCGATCTGGGATAGTGGCTTTGGGCGGCCTGTGGCCTGGGCAGGAGGCTCCCCACGTGTGTCCCACGACCCATCTGCCTGCGAACTTTAGTCACCTGGCAGGAAGCTATGATGCCCAGACCTATGGTTAGCTTTGCAGCGAGGTGTACTGCGCGGACCGGTTCCACACACACTTCAAGTAAGAGGTCGGCCTGAGTGGAAAGGTGAGAGTTTGGGCAGCTGTGCAGACAAAGAAGGCGCACTTTGGCCTGTGCCTAAATGCATCTGACACACGACTGGGCCTGCCGGGCTCTGAGGGCCCTGCCGTTGGCCCCCTTCTCCCCTGCCCTTTGTTCACTCACAGCAGAGATGGCCCCACCCACTCCCTCAGTGAAGGCAGTGTTCCAACCTCCCTCAGCCCCGCCCCCTCTCCGCAGGTTACCATGGACTACAGATGCTGCATTCTGAGGCCAGGGCATTCCGAGAATGCCAAGGGCAGACATGATGACCTTAAATGATTTCCCCTTGTGTCAATTTTGGTAAACTTTAGCACCTAGGAAATGGTCCACTTTACACAAACGTTCAAATTTACTGCCATTTCATATACTCTCTGCTATAACATTGTCCTGATTCTTTCTGTATATTCTTTACTTATGTTTTGGTTTTCCTTAATCAAAGTGTGTCTTTTAATCTTGTCAAAGAATATTCTTTGGACTTACTAAATCACCTGAATTTTATACGTTTTCTATTGTATTAAGTTCAGCTCATATCTTTATTTATATTTTTTCTATGTTCTCAGGTTTATTGTTTTGATATTCTGATGTCAATAAAAACACTTGGTTATTCATTTTAAAAAATCTTTTTACTTATAAAGATTTGAACTTTTCTAGATTCCAGCTTACTTGTAAGTTTCTAAGGGTCAGGTCCTCTACATTGTGGCTGGCCTAAGTCTTAGTTCACCATAGAGCAATGTATATATTGACCTATTTTACCTCGAGTTTCTGTGATTCCCTACATCTCACCTTTCTTTGCAGACAAGCCATTTGAAATAACCTTAACTTATTTCACGGCCAATAAGTCTTTGAAATAATGTGTATTTTTTAGAGAAATCTTCTTATATAATTAGGCAGAAAATCTGACCTGCCATAGTTTTCAAAACAGCATAATTTCACTCTTCTCAATGTTGAATCTGTTGTATTACACAACCATTGAGTATTTAGCTTTATCAATGACATGTACTTTAAAAATGTTTTAGAGATCCTACCAGTCTTTGAAAACATCCTTTTTCCTTGTTTCAGTTCAAGTTTTATGTATACTTTCTGCCTTGCACCTGATTATTCCAACATCTGATGGTTGGCCTAGGGAATCTAATTCTGGTATTGATTGTTTTTGCTGCTTGTCTCCCCTTGTAGCTGATTTCTTCATTATTGTGTAAATTTAGATCATGAGCTCATGTTTAGCTAAACAGCTGACCTTGTAAGAGGCTTAGGTGTGAACGCTCGTAAGCTTCAGCAGAAAGTCCGCAAAGATTTTTTTGTGTTCCTCCAATGAGTTACCCGCGCGGACCCCTTTTTCTACAAGTGTTGGTCCACTACTCCCTCTAGAGCCTGGGAGTCAGACAGGACGGTTTTGCTGCCCCCGATCTGGGATAGTGGCTTTGGGCGGCCTGTGGCCTGGGCAGGAGTCTCCCCACGTGTGTCCCACGACCCATCTGCCTGCGAACTTCGGTCACCTGGCAGGAAGCTATGATGCCCAGACCTATGGTTAGCTTTGCATCGAGGTGTACTGCGCGGACCGGTTCCACACACACTTCAAGTAAGAGGGCGGCCTGAGTGGAAAGGTGAGAGTTTGGGCAGCTGTGCAGACCAAGAAGGCGCATTTTGGCCTGGGCCTAAATGCTTGTGACACACGACTGGGCCTGCCGGGCTCTGAGGGCCCTGCCGTGGGCCCCCTTCTCCCCTGCCCTTTGTTCAGTCACAGCAGAGATGGCCCCACACACTCCCTCAGTGAAGGCAGTGTTCCAATCTCCCTCAGCCCCGCCCCCTCTCCGCAGGTTACCATGGACAACAGATGCTGCATTCTGAGGCCAGGGCGTTCCGAGAATGCCAAGGGCAGACATGATGACCTTAAATGATTTCCTCTTGTGTCAATTTTGGTAAACTTTAGGAGCTAGGAAATGGTCCACTTTACAGAAATGTTCAAATTTACTGGCATTTCAGATATTCTCTGCTATAACATTGTCCTGATTCTTTCTGTATATTCTTTACTTATGTTTTGGTTTTCCTTAATCAAAGTGTGTCTTTTAAATCTTGTCAAAGAATATTCTTTGGACTTACTACCTCAACTGAATTTTATACGTTTTCTGTGGTATTAAGTTCTGCTCATATCTTTATTTATCTTTTTTCTATGTTCTCAGGGTTTATTGTTTTGATCTTCTGATGTCAATTAAAACACTTGGTTATTCATTTTAATAAATCTTTTTACTTATAAAGATTTGAATTTTTAAAGATTCCAGCTTACTTGTAAATTTCTAAGGGTCAGGTCCTCTACATTGTGGCTGGCCCAAGGCCTAGTTCACAATATAGCAAAGTATATATTGACCTATTTTCCCCGCGACTTTCTGTGATTTCCTACATCTCACCTTTCTTTGCAGACAAGCCATTTGAAATAACCTTAACTTATTTCACAGCCATTAAGTCTTTGAAATAATGTGCATTTTTCAGAGAAATCTTCTTATATATTTAGGCAGAAAATCTGACCTGCCATAGTTTTCAAAACAGCATAATTTCACCCTTCTCAATGATGAATCTGTTGTAATACACAACCTTTGAGGATTTAGCTTTATCAATGACATGTACTTTAAAAATGTTTTAGAGATCCTACCAGTCTTTGAAAACATCCTTGTTCCTTGTTTCAGTTCCAGTTTTATGTATATTTTCTGCCTTGCACCTGATTATTCCAACGTCTGATCGATGGCTAAGGGAATCTAATTCTGGTATTGATTGTTTTTGCTGCTTGTCTCCCCTTGTAGCTGATTTCTTCATTATTGTGTAAATTTAGATCATGAGCTCATGTTTAGCTAAACATCTGACCTTGTAAGAGGCTTAGGTGTGAACGCTCGTAAGCTTCAGCAGAAAGTCGGCAAAGATTTTTTTGTGTCCCTCCAATGAGTTACCCGCGCGGACACCTTTTTCTACAAGTGTTGGTCCACTACTCCCTCTAGAGGCTGGGACTCAGACAGGACTGCTTTGCTACCCCCGATCTGGGATAGTGGTTTTGGGCGGCCTGTGGCCTGGGCAGGAGGCACCGCACGTGTGTCCCACAACCCATCTGCCTGCGAACTTCGGTCACCTGGCAGGAAGCTATGATGCCCAGAACTATGGTTAGATTTGCATCAAGGTGCACTGCGCGGACCGGTTCCACACACACTTCAAGTAAGAGGGCGGCCTGAGTGGAAAGGTGAGAGTTTGGGCAGCTGTGCAGACAAAGAAGGCGCACTTTGGCCTTGGCCTAAATGCTTGTGACACACGACTGGGCCTGCCGGGCTCTGAGGGCCCTGCCCTTGGCCCCCTTCTTCCCTGCCCTTTGTTCAGTCACAGCAGAGATGGCCCCACCCACTCCCTCAGTGAAGGAAGTGTTCCAACCTCCCTCAGCCCCGCCCCCTCTCCGCAGGTTACCATGGACTACAGATGCTGCATTCTGAGGCCAGGGCGTTCCGAGAATGCCAAGGGCAGACATGATGACCTTAAATGATTTCCTCTTGTGTCAATTTTGGTAAAGTTTAGGAGCTAGGAAATGGTCCACTTTACAGAAATGTTCAAATTTACTGGCATTTCAGATATTCTCTGCTATAACATTGTCCTGATTCTTTCTGTATATTCTTTACTTATGTTTTGGTTTTCCTTAATCAAAGTGTGTCTTTTAAATCTTGTCAAAGAATATTCTTTGGACTTACTACCTCAACTGAATTTTATACGTTTTCTGTGGTATTAAGTTCTGCTCATATCTTTATTTATCTTTTTTCTATGTTCTCAGGGTTTATTGTTTTGATTTTCTGATGTCAATTAAAACACTTGGTTATTCATTTTAATAAATCTTTTTACTTATAAAGATTTGAATTTTTAAAGATTCCAGCTTACTTGTAAGTTTCTAAGGGTCAGGTCCTCTACATTGTGGCTGGCCAAAGGCTTAGTTCACAATATAGCAAAGTATATATTGACCTATTTTCCCCTCGACTTTCTGTGATTTCCTACATCTCACCTTTCTTTGCAGACAAGCCATTTGAAATAAACTTAACTTATTTCACAGCCAATAACTCTTTGAAATAATGTGCATTTTTCAGAGAAATCTTCTTATATATTTAGGCAGAAAATCTGACCTGCCATAATTTTCAAAACAGCATAATTTCACTCTTCTCAATGATGAATCTGTTGTATTACACAACCTTTGAGTATTTAGCTTTATCAATGACATGTACTTTAAAAATGTTTTAGAGATCCTACCAGTCTTTGAAAACATCCTTGTTCCTTGTTTCAGTTCCAGTTTTGCGGATCCTATCTGCCTTGCACCTGAATATTCCAACATCTGATGGTTGGCCTAGGGAATCTAATACTGGTATTGATTGTTTTTGCTGCTTGTCTCCCCTTGTAGCTGATTTCTTCATTATTGTGTAAATTTAGATCATCAGCTCATGTTTAGCTAAACAGCTGACCTTGTAAGAGGTTTAGGTGTGAACGCTCGTAAGCTTCAGCAGAAAGTCTGCAAAGATTTTTTTGTGTCCCTCCAATGAGTTACCCACGCGGACCCCTTTTTCTACAAGTGTTGGTCCACTACTCCCTCTATAGGCTGGGACTAAGACAGGACTGCTTTGCTGCCCCCGATCTGGGATAGTGGCTTTGGGCGGCCTGTGGCCTGGGCAGGAGGCTCCCCACGTGTGTCCCACGACCCATCTGCCTGCGAACTTTAGTCACCTGGCGGGAAGCTATGATGCCCAGACCTATGGTTAGCTTTGCAGCGAGGTGTACTGCGCGGACCGGTTCCACACACACTTCAAGTAAGAGGTCGGCCTGAGTGGAAAGGTGAGAGTTTGGGCAGCTGTGCAGACAAAGAAGGCGCACTTTGGCCTGTGCCTAAATGCATCTGACACACGACTGGGCCTGCCGGGCTCTGAGGGCCCTGCCGTTGGCCCCCTTCTCCCCTGCCCTTTGTTCACTCACAGCAGAGATGGCCCCACCCACTCCCTCAGTGAAGGCAGTGTTCCAACCTCCCTCAGCCCCGCCCCCTCTCCGCAGGTTACCATGGACTACAGATGCTGCATTCTGAGGCCAGGGCATTCCGAGAATGCCAAGGGCAGACATGATGACCTTAAATGATTTCCCCTTGTGTCAATTTTGGTAAACTTTAGCACCTAGGAAATGGTCCACTTTACACAAACGTTCAAATTTACTGCCATTTCATATACTCTCTGCTATAACATTGTCCTGATTCTTTCTGTATATTCTTTACTTATGTTTTGGTTTTCCTTAATCAAAGTGTGTCTTTTAATCTTGTCAAATAATATTCTTTGGACTTACTAAATCACCTGAATTTTATACGTTTTCTATTGTATTAAGTTCAGCTCATATCTTTATTTATATTTTTTCTATGTTCTCAGGTTTATTGTTTTGATATTCTGATGTCAATAAAAACACTTGGTTATTCATTTTAAAAAATCTTTTTACTTATAAAGATTTGTACTTTTCTAGATTCCAGCTTACTTGTAAGTTTCTAAGCGTCAGGTCCTCTACATTTTGGCTGGCCTAAGTCTTAGTTCACCATAGAGCAATGTATATATTGACCTATTTTCCCCTCGACTTTCTGTGATTCCCTACATCTCACCTTTCTTTGCAGACAAGCCATTTGAAATAACCTTAACTTATTTCACGGCCAATAAGTCTTTGAAATAATGTGTATTTTTTAGAGAAATCTTCTTATATAATTAGGCAGAAAATCTGACCTGCCATAGTTTTCAAAACAGCATAATTTCAATCTTCTCAAGGTTGAATCTGTTGTATTACACAACCATTGAGTATTTAGCTTTATAAATGACATGTACTTTAAAAATGTTTTAGAGATCCTACCAGTCTTTGAAAACATCCTTTTTCCTTGTTTCAGTTCAAGTTTTATGTATACTTTCTGCCTTGCACCTGATTATTCCAACATCTGATGGTTGGCCTAGGGAATCTAATTCTGGTATTGATTGTTTTTGCTGCTTGTCTCCCCTTGTAGCTGATTTCTTCATTATTGTGTAAATTTAGATCATGAGCTCATGTATAGCTAAACAGCTGACCTTGTAAGAGGCTTAGGTGTGAACGCTCGTAAGCTTCAGCAGAAAGTCCGCAATGATTTTTTTGTGTTCCTCCAATGAGTTACCCGCGCGGACCCCTTTTTCTACAAGTGTTGGTCCACTACTCCCTCTAGAGGCTGGGAGTCAGACAGGACTGCTTTGCTGCCCCCGATCTGGGATAGTGGCTTTGGGCGGCCTGTGGCCTGGGCAGGAGTCTCCCCACGTGTGTCCCACGACCCATCTGCCTGCGAACTTCGATCACCTGGCAGGAAGCTATGATGCCCAGACCTATGGTTAGCTTTGCATCGAGGTGTACTGCGCGGACCGGTTCCACACACACTTCAAGTAAGAGGGCGGCCTGAGTGGAAAGGTGAGAGTTTGGGCAGCTGTGCAGACAAAGAAGGCGCACTTTGGCCTGGGCCTAAATGCTTGTGACACACGACTGGGCCTGCCGGGCTCTGAGGGCCCTGCCGTGGGCCCCCTTCTCCCCTGCCCTTTGTTCAGTCACAGCAGAGATGGCCCCACACACTCCCTCAGTGAAGGCAGTGTTCCAACCTCCCTCAGCCCCGCCCCCTCTGCGCAGGTTACCATGGACAACAGATGCTGCATTCTGAGGCCAGGGCGTTCCGAGAATGCCAAGGGCAGACATGATGACCTTAAATGATTTCCTCTTGTGTCAATTTTGGTAAAGTTTAGGAGCTAGGAAATGGTCCACTTTACAGAAATGTTCAAATTTACTGGCATTTCAGATATTCTCTGCTATAACATTGTCCTGATTCTTTCTGTATATTCTTTACTTATGTTTTGGTTTTCCTTAATCAAAGTGTGTCTTTTAAATCTTGTCAAAGAATATTCTTTGGACTTACTACCTCAACTGAATTTTATACGTTTTCTGTGGTATTAAGTTCTGCTCATATCTTTATTTATCTTTTTTCTATGTTCTCAGGGTTTATTGTTTTGATCTTCTGATGTCAATTAAAACACTTGGTTATTCATTTTAATAAATCTTTTTACTTATAAAGATTTGAATTTTTAAAGATTCCAGCTTACTTGTAAATTTCTAAGGGTCAGGTCCTCTACATTGTGGCTGGCCCAAGGCCTAGTTCACAATATAGCAAAGTATATATTGACCTATTTTCCCCGCGACTTTCTGTGATTTCCTACATCTCACCTTTCTTTGCAGACAAGCCATTTGAAATAACCTTAACTTATTTCACAGCCATTAAGTCTTTGAAATAATGTGCATTTTTCAGAGAAATCTTCTTATATATTTAGGCAGAAAATCTGACCTGCCATAGTTTTCAAAACAGCATAATTTCACCCTTCTCAATGATGAATCTGTTGTAATACACAACCTTTGAGGATTTAGCTTTATCAATGACATGTACTTTAAAAATGTTTTAGAGATCCTACCAGTCTTTGAAAACATCCTTGTTCCTTGTTTCAGTTCCAGTTTTATGTATATTTTCTGCCTTGCACCTGATTATTCCAACGTCTGATCGATGGCTAAGGGAATCTAATTCTGGTATTGATTGTTTTTGCTGCTTGTCTCCCCTTGTAGCTGATTTCTTCATTATTGTGTAAATTTAGATCATGAGCTCATGTTTAGCTAAACAGCTGACCTTGTAAGAGGCTTAGGTGTGAACGCTCGTAAGCTTCAGCAGAAAGTCGGCAAAGATTTTTTTGTGTCCCTCCAATGAGTTACCCGCGCGGACACCTTTTTCTACAAGTGTTGGTCCACTACTCCCTCTAGAGGCTGGGACTCAGAAAGGACTGCTTTGCTACCCCCGATCTGGGATAGTGGTTTTGGGCGGCCTGTGGCCTGGGCAGGAGGCACCGCACGTGTGTCCCACAACCCATCTGCCTGCGAACTTCGGTCACCTGGCAGGAAGCTATGATGCCCAGACCTATGGTTAGCTTTGCATCGAGGTGCACTGCGCGGACCGGTTCCACACACACTTCAAGTAAGAGGGCGGCCTGAGTGGAAAGGTGAGAGTTTGGGCAGCTGTGCAGACAAAGAAGGCGCACTTTGGCCTGGGCCTAAAAGCTTGTGACACACGACTGGGCCTGCCGGGCTCTGAGGGCCCTGCCCTTGGCCCCCTTCTCCCCTGCCCTTTGTTCAGTCACAGCAGAGATGGCCCCACACACTCCCTCAGTGAAGGAAGTGTTCCAACCTCCCTCAGCCCCGCCCCCTCTCCGCAGGTTACCATGGACTACAGATGCTGCATTCTGAGGCCAGGGCGTTCCGAGAATGCCAAGGGCAGACATGATGACCTTAAATGATTTCCTCTTGTGTCAATTTTGGTAAAGTTTAGGAGCTAGGAAATGGTCCACTTTACAGAAATGTTCAAATTTACTGGCATTTCAGATATTCTCTGCTATAACATTGTCCTGATTCTTTCTGTATATTCTTTACTTATGTTTTGGTTTTCCTTAATCAAAGTGTGTCTTTTAAATCTTGTCAAAGAATATTCTTTGGACTTACTACCTCAACTGAATTTTATACGTTTTCTGTGGTATTAAGTTCTGCTCATATCTTTATTTATCTTTTTTCTATGTTCTCAGGGTTTATTGTTTTGATTTTCTGATGTCAATTAAAACACTTGGTTATTCATTTTAATAAATCTTTTTACTTATAAAGATTTGAATTTTTAAAGATTCCAGCTTACTTGTAAGTTTCTAAGGGTCAGGTCCTCTACATTGTGGCTGGCCAAAGGCTTAGTTCACAATATAGCAAAGTATATATTGACCTATTTTCCCCTCGACTTTCTGTGATTTCCTACATCTCACCTTTCTTTGCAGACAAGCCATTTGAAATAAACTTAACTTATTTCACAGCCAATAACTCTTTGAAATAATGTGCATTTTTCAGAGAAATCTTCGTATATATTTAGGCAGAAAATCTGACCTGCCAAAATTTTCAAAACAGCATAATTTCACTCTTCTCAATGATGAATCTGTTGTATTACACCACCTTTGAGTATTTAGCTTTATCAATGACATGTACTTTAAAAATGTTTTAGAGATCCTACCAGTCTTTGAAAACATCCTTGTTCCTTGTTTCAGTTCCAGTTTTGTGGATCCTATCTGCCTTGCACCTGAATATTCCAACATCTGATGGTTGGCCTAGGGAATCTAATACTGGTATTGATTGTTTTTGCTGCTTGTCTCCCCTTGTAGCTGATTTCTTCATTATTGTGTAAATTTAGATCATCAGCTCATGTTTAGCTAAACAGCTGACCTTGTAAGAGGTTTAGGTGTGAACGCTCGTAAGCTTCAGCAGAAAGTCTGCAAAGATTTTTTTGTGTCCCTCCAATGAGTTACCCACGCGGACCCCTTTTTCTACAAGTGTTGGTCCACTACTCCTTCTAGAGGCTGGGACTCAGACAGGACTGCTTTGCTGCCCCCGATCTGGGATAGTGGCTTTGGGCGGCCTGTGGCCTGGGCAGGAGGCTCCCCACGTGTGTCCCACGACCCATCTGCCTGCGAACTTTAGTCACCTGGAAGGAAGCTATGATGCCCAGACCTATGGTTAGCTTTGCAGCGAGGTGTACTGCGCGGACCGGTTCCACACACACTTCAAGTAAGAGGTCGGCCTGAGTGGAAAGGTGAGAGTTTGGGCAGCTGTGCAGACAAAGAAGGCGCACTTTGGCCTGTGCCTAAATGCATCTGACACACGACTGGGCCTGCCGGGCTCTGAGGGCCCTGCCGTTGGCCCCCTTCTCCCCTGCCTTTGTTCAGTAACAGCAGAGATGGCCCCACCCACTCCCTCAGTGAAGGCAGTGTTCCAACCTCCCTCAGCCCCGCCACCTCTCCGCAGGTTACCATGGACTACAGATGCTGCATTCTGAGGCCAGGGCATTCCGAGAATGCCAAGGGCAGACATGATGACCTTAAATGATTTCCCCTTGTGTCAATTTTGGTAAAGTTTAGGAGCTAGGAAATGGTCCACTTTACAGAAATGTTCAAATTTACTGGCATTTCAGATATTCTCTGCTATAACATTGTCCTGATTCTTTCTGTATATTCTTTACTTATGTTTTGGTTTTCCTTAATCAAAGTGTGTCTTTTAATCTTGTCAAAGAATATTCTTTGGACTTACTACATCACCTGAATTTTATATGTTTTCTATTGTATTAAGTTCTGCTCATATCTTTATTTATATTTTTTCTATGTTCTCAGGTTTCTTGTTTTGATATTCTGATGTCAATTAAAACACTTGGTTATTCATTTTAAAAAATCTTTTTACTTATAAAGATTTGAACTTTTCTAGATTCCAGCTTACTTGTAAGTTTCTAAGGGTCAGGTCCTCTACATTGTGGCTGGCCTAAGTCTTAGTTCACCATATAGCAATGTATATATTGACCTATTTTCCCCTCGACTTTCTGTGATTCCCTACATCTCACCTTTCTTTGCAGACAAGCCATTTGAAATAACCTTAACTTATTTCACGGCCAATAAGTCTTTGAAATAATGTGTATTTTTTAGAGAAATCTTCTTATATAATTAGGCAGAAAATCTGACCTGCCATAGTTTTCAAAACAGCATAATTTCACTCTTCTCAATGTTGAATCTGTTGTATTACACAACCATTGAGTATTTAGCTTTATCAACGACATGTACTTTAAAAATGTTTTAGAGATCCTACCAGTCTTTGAAAACATCCTTTTTCCTTGTTTCAGTTCAAGTTTTATGTATACTTTCTGCCTTGCACCTGATTATTCCAACATCTGATGGTTGGCCTAGGGAATCTAATTCTGGTATTGATTGTTTTTGCTGCTTGTCTCCCCTTGTAGATGATTTCTTCATTATTGTGTAAATTTAGATCATGAGCTCATGTTTAGCTAAACAGCTGACCTTGTAAGAGGCTTAGGTGTGAACGCTCGTAAGCTTCAGCAGAAAGTCCGCAAAGATTTTTTTGTGTTCCTCCAATGAGTTACCCGCGCGGACCCCTTTTTCTACAAGTGTTGGTCCACTACTCCCTCTAGAGGCTGGGAGTCAGACAGGACTGCTTTGCTGCCCCCGATCTGGGATAGTGGCTTTGGGCGGCCTGTGGCCTGGGCAGGAGTCTCCCCACGTGTGTCCCACGACCCATCTGCCTGCGAACTTCGGTCACCTGGCAGGAAGCTATGATGCCCAGACCTATGGTTAGCTTTGCATCGAGGTGTACTGCGCGGACCGGTTCCACACACACTTCAAGTAAGAGGGCGGCCTGAGTGGAAAGGTGAGAGTTTGGGCAGCTGTGCAGACCAAGAAGGCGCATTTTGGCCTGGGCCTAAATGCTTGTGACACACGACTGGGCCTGCCGGGCTCTGAGGGCCCTGCCGTGGGCCCCCTTCTCCCCTGCCCTTTGTTCAGTCACAGCAGAGATGGCCCCACACACTCCCTCAGTGAAGGCAGTGTTCCAACCTCCCTCAGCCCCGCCCCCTCTCCGCAGGTTACCATGGACAACAGATGCTGCATTCTGAGGCCAGGGCGTTCCGAGAATGCCAAGGGCAGACATGATGACCTTAAATGATTTCCTCTTGTGTCAATTTTGGTAAAGTTTAGGAGCTAGGAAATGGTCCACTTTACAGAAATGTTCAAATTTACTGGCATTTCAGATATTCTCTGCTATAACATTGTCCTGATTCTTTCTGTATATTCTTTACTTATGTTTTGGTTTTCCTTAATCAAAGTGTGTCTTTTAAATCTTGTCAAAGAATATTCTTTGGACTTACTACCTCAACTGAATTTTATACGTTTTCTGTGGTATTAAGTTCTGCTCATATCTTTATTTATCTTTTTTCTATGTTCTCAGGGTTTATTGTTTTGATCTTCTGATGTCAATTAAAACACTTGGTTATTCATTTTAATAAATCTTTTTACTTATAAAGATTTGAATTTTTAAAGATTCCAGCTTACTTGTAAATTTCTAAGGGTCAGGTCCTCTACATTGTGGCTGGCCCAAGGCCTAGTTCACAATATAGCAAAGTATATATTGACCTATTTTCCCCGCGACTTTCTGTGATTTCCTACATCTCACCTTTCTTTGCAGACAAGCCATTTGAAATAACCTTAACTTATTTCACAGCCATTAAGTCTTTGAAATAATGTGCATTTTTCAGAGAAATCTTCTTATATATTTAGGCAGAAAATCTGACCTGCCATAGTTTTCAAAACAGCATAATTTCACCCTTCTCAATGATGAATCTGTTGTAATACACAACCTTTGAGGATTTAGCTTTATCAATGACATGTACTTTAAAAATGTTTTAGAGATCCTACCAGTCTTTGAAAACATCCTTGTTCCTTGTTTCAGTTCCAGTTTTATGTATATTTTCTGCCTTGCACCTGATTATTCCAACGTCTGATCGATGGCTAAGGGAATCTAATTCTGGTATTGATTGTTTTTGCTGCTTGTCTCCCCTTGTAGCTGATTTCTTCATTATTGTGTAAATTTAGATCATGAGCTCATGTTTAGCTAAACAGCTGACCTTGTAAGAGGCTTAGGTGTGAACGCTCGTAAGCTTCAGCAGAAAGTCGGCAAAGATTTTTTTGTGTCCCTCCAATGAGTTACCCGCGCGGACACCTTTTTCTACAAGTGTTGGTCCACTACTCCCTCTAGAGGCTGGGACTCAGACAGGACTGCTTTGCTACCCCCGATCTGGGATAGTGGTTTTGGGCGGCCTGTGGCCTGAGCAGGAGGCACCGCACGTGTGTCCCACAACCCATCTGCCTGCGAACTTCGGTCACCTGGCAGGAAGCTATGATGCCCAGACCTATGGTTAGCTTTGCATCGAGGTGCACTGCGCGGACCGGTTCCACACACACTTCAAGTAAGAGGGCGGCCTGAGTGGAAAGGTGAGAGTTTGGGCAGCTGTGCAGACAAAGAAGGCGCACTTTGGCCTGGGCCTAAATGCTTGTGACACACGACTGGGCCTGCCGGGCTCTGAGGGCCCTGCCGTGGGCCCCCTTCTCCCCTGCCCTTTGTTCAGTCACAGCAGAGATGGCCCCACACACTCCCTCAGTGAAGGCAGTGTTCCAACCTCCCTCAGCCCCGCCCCCTCTCCGCAGGTTACCATGGACAACAGATGCTGCATTCTGAGGCCAGGGCGTTCCGAGAATGCCAAGGGCAGACATGATGACCTTAAATGATTTCCTCTTGTGTCAATTTTGGTAAAGTTTAGGAGCTAGGAAATGGTCCACTTTACAGAAATGTTCAAATTTACTGGCATTTCAGATATTCTCTGCTATAACATTGTCCTGATTCTTTCTGTATATTCTTTACTTATGTTTTGGTTTTCCTTAATCAAAGTGTGTCTTTTAAATCTTGTCAAAGAATATTCTTTGGACTTACTACCTCAACTGAATTTTATACGTTTTCTGTGGTATTAAGTTCTGCTCATATCTTTATTTATCTTTTTTCTATGTTCTCAGGGTTTATTGTTTTGATCTTCTGATGTCAATTAAAACACTTGGTTATTCATTTTAATAAATCTTTTTACTTATAAAGATTTGAATTTTTAAAGATTCCAGCTTACTTGTAAATTTCTAAGGGTCAGGTCCTCTACATTGTGGCTGGCCCAAGGCCTAGTTCACAATATAGCAAAGTATATATTGACCTATTTTCCCCGCGACTTTCTGTGATTTCCTACATCTCACCTTTCTTTGCAGACAAGCCATTTGAAATAACCTTAACTTATTTCACAGCCATTAAGTCTTTGAAATAATGTGCATTTTTCAGAGAAATCTTCTTATATATTCAGGCAGAAAATCTGACCTGCCATAGTTTTCAAAACAGCATAATTTCACCCTTCTCAATGATGAATCTGTTGTAATACACAACCTTTGAGGATTTAGCTTTATCAATGACATGTACTTTAAAAATGTTTTAGAGATCCTACCAGTCTTTGAAAACATCCTTGTTCCTTGTTTCAGTTCCAGTTTTATGTATATTTTCTGCCTTGCACCTGATTATTCCAACGTCTGATCGATGGCTAAGGGAATCTAATTCTGGTATTGATTGTTTTTGCTGCTTGTCTCCCCTTGTAGCTGATTTCTTCATTATTGTGTAAATTTAGATCATGAGCTCATGTTTAGCTAAACAGCTGACCTTGTAAGAGGCTTAGGTGTGAACGCTCGTAAGCTTCAGCAGAAAGTCGGCAAAGATTTTTTTGTGTCCCTCCAATGAGTTACCCGCGCGGACACCTTTTTCTACAAGTGTTGGTCCACTACTCCCTCTAGAGGCTGGGACTCAGACAGGACTGCTTTGCTACCCCCGATCTGGGATAGTGGTTTTGGGCGGCCTGTGGCCTGGGCAGGAGGCACCGCACGTGTGTCCCACAACCCATCTGCCTGCGAACTTCGGTCACCTGGCAGGAAGCTATGATGCCCAGACCTATGGTTAGCTTTGCATCGAGGTGCACTGCGCGGACCGGTTCCACACACACTTCAAGTAAGAGGGCGGCCTGAGTGGAAAGGTGAGAGTTTGGGCAGCTGTGCAGACAAAGAAGGCGCACTTTGGCCTGGACCTAAATGCTTGTGACACACGACTGGGCCTGCCGGGCTCTGAGGGCCCTGCCCTTGGCCCCCTTCTCCCCTGCCCTTTGTTCAGTCACAGCAGAGATGGCCGCAGCCACTCCCTCAGTGAAGGAAGTGTTCCAACCTCCCTCAGCCCCGCCCCCTCTCCGCAGGTTACCATGGACTACAGATGCTGCATTCTGAGGCCAGGGCATTCCGAGAATGCCAAGGGCAGACATGATGACCTTAAATGATTTCCTCTTGTGTCAATTTTGGTAAACTTTAGGAGCTAGGAAATGGTCCACTTTACAGAAATGTTCAAATTTACTGGCATTTCAGATATTCTCTGCTATAACATTGTCCTGATTCTTTCTGTATATTCTTTACTTATGTTTTGGTTTTCCTTAATCAAAGTGTGTCTTTTAAATCTTGTCAAAGAATATTCTTTATTCTTACTACCTCAACAGAATTTTATACGTTTTCTGTGGTATTAAGTTCTGCTCATATCTTTATTTATATTTTTTCTATGTTCTCAGGTTTATTGTTTTGATATTCTGATGTCAATAAAAACACTTGGTTATTCATTTTAAAAAATCTTTTTACTTATAAAGATTTGAACTTTTCTAGATTCCAGCTTACTTGTAAGTTTCTAAGGGTCAGGTCCTCTACATTGTGGCTGGCCTAAGTCTTAGTTCACCATATAGCAATGTATATATTGACCTATTTTCCCCTCGACTTTCTGTGATTCCCTACATCTCACCTTTCTTTGCAGACAAGCCATTTGAAATAACCTTAACTTATTTCACGGCCAATAAGTCTTTGAAATAATGTGTATTTTTTAGAGAAATCTTCTTATATAATTAGGCAGAAAATCTGACCTGCCATAGTTTTCAAAACAGCATAATTTCACTCTTCTCAATGTTGAATCTGTTGTATTACACAACCATTGAGTATTTAGCTTTATCAATGACATGTACTTTAAAAATGTTTTAGAGATCCTACCAGTCTTTGAAAACATCCTTTTTCCTTGTTTCAGTTCATGTTTTATGTATACTTTCTGCCTTGCACCTGATTATTCCAACATCTGATGGTTGGCCTAGGGAATCTAATTCTGGTATTGATTGTTTTTGCTGCTTGTCTCCCCTTGTAGCTGATTTCTTCATTATTGTGTAAATTTAGATCATGAGCTCATGTTTAGCTAAACAGCTGACCTTGTAAGAGGCTTAGGTGTGAACGCTCGTAAGCTTCAGCAGAAAGTCCGCAAAGATTTTTTTGTTTTCCTCCAATGAGTTACCCGCGCGGACCCCTTTTTCTACAAGTGTTGGTCCACTACTCCCTCTAGAGGCTGGGAGTCAGACAGGACTGCTTTGCTGCCCCCGATCTGGGATAGTGGCTTTGGGCGGCCTGTGGCCTGGGCAGGAGTCTCCCCACGTGTGTCCCACGACCCATCTGCCTGCGAACATCGGTCACCTGGCAGGAAGCTATGATGCCCAGACCTATGGTTAGCTTTGCATCGAGGTGTACTGCGCGGACCGGTTCTACACACACTTCAAGTAAGAGGGCGGCCTGAGTGGAAAGGTGAGAGTTTGGGCAGCTGTGCAGACCAAGAAGGCGCATTTTGGCCTGGGCCTAAATGCTTGTGACACACGACTGGGCCTGCCGGGCTCTGAGGGCCCTGCCGTGGGCCCCCTTCTCCCCTGCCCTTTGTTCAGTCACAGCAGAGATGGCCCCACACACTCCCTCAGTGAAGGCAGTGTTCCAACCTCCCTCAGCCCCGCCCCCTCTCCGCAGGTTACCATGGACAACAGATGCTGCATTCTGAGGCCAGGGCGTTCCGAGAATGCCAAGGGCAGACATGATGACCTTAAATGATTTCCTCTTGTGTCAATTTTGGTAAAGTTTAGGAGCTAGGAAATGGTCCACTTTACAGAAATGTTCAAATTTACTGGCATTTCAGATATTCTCTGCTATAACATTGTCCTGATTCTTTCTGTATATTCTTTACTTATGTTTTGGTTTTCCTTAATCAAAGTGTGTCTTTTAAATGTTGTCAAAGAATATTCTTTGGACTTACTACCTCAACTGAATTTTATACGTTTTCTGTGGTATTAAGTTCTGCTCATATCTTTATTTATCTTTTTTCTATGTTCTCAGGGTTTATTGTTTTGATCTTCTGATGTCAATTAAAACACTTGGTTATTCATTTTAATAAATCTTTTTACTTATAAAGATTTGAACTTTTCTAGATTCCAGCTTACTTGTAAGTTTCTAAGGGTCAGGTCCTCTACATTGTGGCTGGGCTAAGTCTTAGTTCACCATAGAGCAATGTATATATTGACCTATTTTCCCCTCGACTTTCTGTGATTCCCTACATCTCACCTTTCTTTGCAGACAAGCCATTTGAAATAACCTTAACTTATTTCACGGCCAATAAGTCTTTGAAATAATATGTATTATTTAGAGAAATCTTCTTATATAATTAGGCAGAAAATCTGACCTGCCATAGTTTTCAAAACAGCATAATTTCACTCTTCTCAATGTTGAATCTGTTGTATTACACAACCATTGAGTATTTAGCTTTATCAATGACATGTACTTTAAAAATGTTTTAGAGATCCTACCAGTCTTTGAAAACATCCTTTTTCCTTGTTTCAGTTCAAGTTTTATGTATACTTTCTGCCTTGCACATGATTATTCCAACATCTGATGGTTGGCCTAGGGAATCTAATTCTGGTATTGATTGTTTTTGCTGCTTGTCTCCCCTTGTAGCTGATTTCTTCATTATTGTGTAAATTTAGATCATGAGCTCATGTTTAGCTAAACAGCTGACCTTGTAAGAGGCTTAGGTGTGAACGCTCGTAAGCTTCAGCAGAAAGTCCGCAAAGATTTTTTTGTGTTCCTCCAATGAGTTACCCGCGCGGACCCCTTTTTCTACAAGTGTTGGTCCACTACTCCCTCTAGAGGCTGGGAGTCAGACAGGACTGCTTTGCTGCCCCCGATCTGGGATAGTGGCTTTGGGCGGCCTGTGGCCTGGGCAGGAGTCTCCCCACGTGTGTCCCACGACCCATCTGCCTGCGAACTTCGGTCACCTGGCAGGAAGCTATGATGCCCAGACCTATGGTTAGCTTTGCATCGAGGTGTACTGCGCGGACCGGTTCCACACACACTTCAAGTAAGAGGGCGGCCTGAGTGGAAAGGTGAGAGTTTGGGCAGCTGTGCAGACCAAGAAGGCGCATTTTGGCCTGGGCCTAAATGCTTGTGACACACGACTGGGCCTGCCGGGCTCTCAGGGCCCTGCCGTGGGCCCCCTTCTCCCCTGCCCTTTGTTCAGTCACAGCAGAGATGGCCCCACACACTCCCTCAGTGAAGGCAGTGTTCCAACCTCCCTCAGCCCCGCCCCCTCTCCGCAGGTTACCATGGACAACAGATGCTGCATTCTGAGGCCAGGGCGTTCCGAGAATGCCAAGGGCAGACATGATGACCTTAAATGATTTCCTCTTGTGTCAATTTTGGTAAACTTTAGGAGCTAGGAAATGGTCCACTTTACAGAAATGTTCAAATTTACTGGCATTTCAGATATTCTCTGCTATAACATTGTCCTGATTCTTTCTGTATATTCTTTACTTATGTTTTGGTTTTCCTTAATCAAAGTGTGTCTTTTAAATCTTGTCAAAGAATATTCTTTGGACTTACTACCTCAACTGAATTTTATACGTTTTCTGTGGTATTAAGTTCTGCTCATATCTTTATTTATCTTTTTTCTATGTTCTCAGGGTTTATTGTTTTGATCTTCTGATGTCAATTAAAACACTTGGTTATTCATTTTAATAAATCTTTTTACTTATAAAGATTTGAATTTTTAAAGATTCCAGCTTACTTGTAAATTTCTAAGGGTCAGGTCCTCTACATTGTGGCTGGCCCAAGGCCTAGTTCACAATATAGCAAAGTATATATTGACCTATTTTCCCCGCGACTTTCTGTGATTTCCTACATCTCACCTTTCTTTGCAGACAAGCCATTTGAAATAACCTAAACTTATTTCACAGCCATTAAGTCTTTGAAATAATGTGCATTTTTCAGAGAAATCTTCTTATATATTTAGGCAGAAAATCTGACCTGCCATAGTTTTCAAAACAGCATAATTTCACCCTTCTCAATGATGAATCTGTTGTAATACACAACCTTTGAGGATTTAGCTTTATCAATGACATGTACTTTAAAAATGTTTTAGAGATCCTACCAGTCTTTGAAAACATCCTTGTTCCTTGTTTCAGTTCCAGTTTTATGTATATTTTCTGCCTTGCACCTGATTATTCCAACGTCTGATCGATGGCTAAGGGAATCTAATTCTGGTATTGATTGTTTTTGCTGCTTGTCTCCCCTTGTAGCTGATTTCTTCATTATTGTGTAAATTTAGATCATGAGCTCATGTTTAGCTAAACAGCTGACCTTGTAAGAGGCTTAGGTGTGAACGCTCGTAAGCTTCAGCAGAAAGTCGGCAAAGATTTTTTTGTGTCCCTCCAATGAGTTACCCGCGCGGACACCTTTTTCTACAAGTGTTGGTCCACTACTCCCTCTAGAGGCTGGGACTCAGACAGGACTGCTTTGCTACCCCCGATCTGGGATAGTGGTTTTGGGCGGCCTGTGGCCTGGGCAGGAGGCACCGCACGTGTGTCCCACAACCCATCTGCCTGCGAACTTCGGTCACCTGGCAGGAAGCTATGATGCCCAGACCTATGGTTAGCTTTGCATCGAGGTGCACTGCGCGGACCGGTTCCACACACACTTCAAGTAAGAGGGCGGCCTGAGTGGAAAGGTGAGAGTTTGGGCAGCTGTGCAGACAAAGAAGGCGCACTTTGGCCTGGGCCTAAATGCTTGTGACACACGACTGGGCCTGCCGGGCTCTGAGGGCCCTGCCCTTGGCCCCCTACTCCCCTGCCCTTTGTTCAGTCACAGCAGAGATGGCCCCACCCACTCCCTCAGTGAAGAAAGTGTTCCAACCTCCCTCAGCCCCGCCCCCTCTCCGCAGGTTACCATGGACTACAGATGCTGCATTCTGAGGCCAGGGCGTTCCGAGAATGCCAAGGGCAGACATGATGACCTTAAATGATTTCCTCTTGTGTCAATTTTGGTAAACTTTAGGAGCTAGGAAATGGTCCACTTTACAGAAATGTTCAAATTTACTGGCATTTCAGATATTCTCTGCTATAACATTGTCCTGATTCTTTCTGTATATTCTTTACTTATGTTTTGGTTTTCCTTAATCAAAGTGTGTCTTTTAAATCTTGTCAAAGAATATTCTTTGGACTTACTACCTCAACTGAATTTTATACGTTTTCTGTGGTATTAAGTTCTGCTCATATCTTTATTTATATTTTTTCTATGTTCTCAGGTTTATTGTTTTGATATTCTGATGTCAATAAAAACACTTGGTTATTCATTTTAAAAAATCTTTTTACTTATAAAGATTTGAACTTTTCTAGATTCCAGCTTACTTGTAAATTTCTAAGGGTCAGGTCCTCTACATTGTGGCTGGCCTAAGTCTTAGTTCACCATATAGCAATGTATATATTGACCTATTTTCCCCTCGACTTTCTGTGATTCCCTACATCTCACCTTTCTTTGCAGACAAGCCATTTGAAATAACCTTAACTTATTTCACGGCCAATAAGTCTTTGAAATAATGTGTATTTTTTAGAGAAATCTTCTTATATAATTAGGCAGAAAATCTGACCTGCCATAGTTTTCAAAACAGCATAATTTCACTCTTCTCAATGTTGAATCTGTTGTATTACACAACCATTGAGTATTTAGCTTTATCAATGACATGTACTTTAAAAATGTTTTAGAGATCCTACCAGTCTTTGAAAACATCCTTTTTCCTTGTTTCAGTTCAAGTTTTATGTATACTTTCTGCCTTGCACCTGATTATTCCAACATCTGATGGTTGGCCTAGGGAATCTAATTCTGGTATTGATTGTTTTTGCTGCTTGTCTCCCCTTGTAGCTGATTTCTTCATTATTGTGTAAATTTAGATCATGAGCTCATGTTTAGCTAAACAGCTGACCTTGTAAGAGGCTTAGGTGTGAACGCTCGTAAGCTTCAGCAGAAAGTCCGCAAAGATTTTTTTGTGTTCCTCCAATGAGTTACCCACGCGGACCCCTTTTTCTACAAGTGTTGGTCCACTACTCCCTCTAGAGGCTGGGAGTCAGACAGGACTGCTTTGCTGCCCCCGATCTGGGATAGTGGCTTTGAGCGGCCTGTGTCCTGGGCAGGAGTCTCCCCACGTGTGTCCCACGACCCATCTGCCTGCGAACTTCGGTCACCTGGCAGGAAGCTATGATGCCCAGACCTATGGTTAGCTTTGCATCGAGGTGTACTGCGCGGACCGGTTCCACACACACTTCAAGTAAGAGGGCGGCCTGAGTGGAAGGGTGAGAGTTTGGGCAGCTGTGCAGACCAAGAAGGCACATTTTGGCCTGGGCCTAAATGCTTGTGACACACGACTGGGCCTGCCGGGCTCTGAGGGCCCTGCCGTGGGCCCCCTTCTCCCCTTCCCTTTGTTCAGTCACAGCAGAGATGGCCCCACACACTCCCTCAGTGAAGGCAGTGTTCCAACCTCCCTCAGCCCCGCCCCCTCTCCGCAGGTTACCATGGACAACAGATGCTGCATTCTGAGGCCAGGGCGTTCCGAGAATGCCAAGGGCAGACATGATGACCTTAAATGATTTCCTCTTGTGTCAATTTTGGTAAACTTTAGGAGCTAGGAAATGGTCCACTTTACAGAAATGTTCAAATTTACTGGCATTTCAGATATTCTCTGCTATAACATTGTCCTGATTCTTTCTGTATATTCTTTACTTATGTTTTGGTTTTCCTTAATCAAAGTGTGTCTTTTAAATCTTGTCAAAGAATATTCTTTGGACTTACTACCTCAACTGAATTTTATACGTTTTCTGTGGTATTAAGTTCTGCTCATATCTTTATTTATCTTTTTTCTATGTTCTCAGGGTTTATTGTTTTGATCTTCTGATGTCAATTAAAACACTTGGTTATTCATTTTAATAAATCTTTTTACTTATAAAGATTTGAATTTTTAAAGATTCCAGCTTACTTGTAAATTTCTAAGGGTCAGGTCCTCTACATTGTGGCTGGCCCAAGGCCTAATTCACAATACAGCAAAGTATATATTGACCTATTTTCCCCGCGACTTTCTGTGATTTCCTACATCTCACCTTTCTTTGCAGACAAGCCATTTGAAATAACCTTAACTTATTTCACAGCCATTAAGTCTTTGAAATAATGTGCATTTTTCAGAGAAATCTTCTTATATATTTAGGCAGAAAATCTGACCTGCCATAGTTTTCAAAACAGCATAATTTCACCCTTCTCAATGATGAATCTGTTGTAATACACAACCTTTGAGGATTTAGCTTTATCAATGACATGTACTTTAAAAATGTTTTAGAGATCCTACCAGCCTTTGAAAACATCCTTGTTCCTTGTTTCAGTTCCAGTTTTATGTATATTTTCTGCCTTGCACCTGATTATTCCAACGTCTGATCGATGGCTAAGGGAATCTAATTCTGGTATTGATTGTTTTTGCTGCTTGTCTCCCCTTGTAGCTGATTTCTTCATTATTGTGTAAATTTAGATCATGAGCTCATGTTTAGCTAAACAGCTGACCTTGTAAGAGGCTTAGGTGTGAACGCTCGTAAGCTTCAGCAGAAAGTCGGCAAAGATTTTTTTGTGTCCCTCCAATGAGTTACCCGCGCGGACACCTTTTTCTACAAGTGTTGGTCCACTACTCACTCTAGAGGCTGGGACTCAGACAGGACTGCTTTGCTACCCCCGATCTGGGATAGTGGTTTTGGGCGGCCTGTGGCCTGGGCAGGAGGCACCGCACGTGTGTCCCACAACCCATCTGCCTGCGAACTTCGGTCACCTGGCAGGAAGCTATGATGCCCAGACCTATGGTTAGCTTTGCATCGAGGTGCACTGCGCGGACCGGTTCCACACACACTTCAAGTAAGAGGGCGGCCTGAGTGGAAAGGTGAGAGTTTGGGCAGCTGTGCAGACAAAGAAGGCGCACTTTGGCCTGGGCCTAAATGCTTGTGACACACGACTGGGCCTGCCGGGCTCTGAGGGCCCTGCCCTTGGCCCCCTACTCCCCTGCCCTTTGTTCAGTCACAGCAGAGATGGCCCCACCCACTCCCTCAGTGAAGAAAGTGTTCCAACCTCCCTCAGCCCCGCCCCCTCTCCGCAGGTTACCATGGACTACAGATGCTGCATTCTGAGGCCAGGGCGTTCCGAGAATGCCAAGGGCAGACATGATGACCTTAAATGATTTCCTCTTGTGTCAATTTTGGTAAACTTTAGGAGCTAGGAAATGGTCCACTTTACAGAAATGTTCAAATTTACTGGCATTTCAGATATTCTCTGCTATAACATTGTCCTGATTCTTTCTGTATATTCTTTACTTATGTTTTGGTTTTCCTTAATCAAAGTGTGTCTTTTAAATCTTGTCAAAGAATATTCTTTGGACTTACTACCTCAACTGAATTTTATACGTTTTCTGTGGTATTAAGTTCTGCTCATATCTTTATTTATATTTTTTCTATGTTCTCAGGTTTATTGTTTTGATATTCTGATGTCAATAAAAACACTTGGTTATTCATTTTAAAAAATCTTTTTACTTATAAAGATTTGAACTTTTCTAGATTCCAGCTTACTTGTAAGTTTCTAAGGGTCAGGTCCTCTACATTGTGGCTGGCCTAAGTCTTAGTTCACCATATAGCAATGTACATATTGACCTATTTTCCCCTCGACTTTCTGTGATTCCCTACATCTCACCTTTCTTTGCAGACAAGCCATTTGAAATAACCTTAACTTATTTCACGGCCAATAAGTCTTTGAAATAATGTGTATTTTTTAGAGAAATCTTCTTATATAATTAGGCAGAAAATCTGACCTGCCATAGTTTTCAAAGCAGCATAATTTCACTCTTCTCAATGTTGAATCTGTTGTATTACACAACCATTGAGTATTTAGCTTTATCAATGACATGTACTTTAAAAATGTTTTAGAGATCCTACCAGTCTTTGAAAACATCCTTTTTCCTTGTTTCAGTTCAAGTTTTATGTATACTTTCTGCCTTGCACCTGATTATTCCAACATCTGATGGTTGGCCTAGGGAATCTAATTCTGGTATTGATTGTTTTTGCTGCTTGTCTCCCCATGTAGCTGATTTCTTCATTATTGTGTAAATTTAGATCATGAGCTCATGTTTAGTTAAATAGCTGACCTTGTAAGAGGCTTAGGTGTGAACGCTCGTAAGCTTCAGCAGAAAGTCCGCAAAGATTTTTTTGTGTTCCTCCAATGAGTTACCCGCGCGGACCCCTTTTTCTACAAGTGTTGGTCCACTACTCCCTCTAGAGGCTGGGAGTCAGACAGGACTGCTTTGCTGCCCCCGATCTGGGATAGTGGCTTTGAGCGGCCTGTGGCCTGGGCAGGAGTCTCCCCACGTGTGTCCCACGACCCATCTGCCTGCGAACTTCGGTCACCTGGCAGGAAGCTATGATGCCCAGACCTATGGTTAGCTTTGCATCGAGGTGTACTGCGCGGACCGGTTCCACACACACTTCAAGTAAGAGGGCGGCCTGAGTGGAAGGGTGAGAGTTTGGGCAGCTGTGCAGACCAAGAAGGCGCATTTTGGCCTGGGCCTAAATGCTTGTGACACACGACTGGGCCTGCCGGGCTCTGAGGGCCCTGCCGTGGGCCCCCTTCTCCCCTGCCCTTTGTTCAGTCACAGCAGAGATGGCCCCACACACTCCCTCAGTGAAGGCAGTGTTCCAACCTCCCTCAGCCCCGCCCCCTCTCCGCAGGTTACCATGGACAACAGATGCTGCATTCTGAGGCCAGGGCGTTCCGAGAATGCCAAGGGCAGACATGATGACCTTAAATGATTTCCTCTTGTGTCAATTTTGGTAAAGTTTAGGAGCTAGGAAATGGTCCACTTTACAGAAATGTTCAAATTTACTGGCATTTCAGATATTCTCTGCTATAACATTGTCCTGATTCTTTCTGTATATTCTTTACTTATGTTTTGGTTTTCCTTAATCAAAGTGTGTCTTTTAAATCTTGTCAAAGAATATTCTTTGGACTTACTACCTCAACTGAATTTTATACGTTTTCTGTGGTATTAAGTTCTGCTCATATCTTTATTTATCTTTTTTCTATGTTCTCAGGCTTTATTGTTTTGATCTTCTGATGTCAATTAAAACACTTGGTTATTCATTTTAATAAATCTTTTTACTTATAAAGATTTGATTTTTTAAAGATTCCAGCTTACTTGTAAATTTCTAAGGGTCAGGTCCTCTACATTGTGGCTGGCCCAAGGCCTAGTTCACAATACAGCAAAGTATATATTGACCTATTTTCCCCGCGACTTTCTGTGATTTCCTACATCTCACCTTTCTTTGCAGACAAGCCATTTGAAATAACCTTAACTTATTTCACAGCCATTAAGTCTTTGAAATAATGTGCATTTTTCAGAGAAATCTTCTTATATATTTAGGCAGAAAATCTGACCTGCCATAGTTTTCAAAACAGCATAATTTCACCCTTCTCAATGATGAATCTGTTGTAATACACAACCTTTGAGGATTTAGCTTTATCAATGACATGTACATTAAAAATGTTTTAGAGATCCTACCAGTCTTTGAAAACATCCTTGTTCCTTGTTTCAGTTCCAGTTTTATGTATATTTTCTGCCTTGCACCTGATTATTCCAACGTCTGATCGATGGCTAAGGGAATCTAATCTGGTATTGATTGTTTTTGCCGCTTGTCTCCCCTTGTAGCTGATTTCTTCATTATTGTGTAAATTTAGATCATGAGCTCATGTTTAGCTAAACAGCTGACCTTGTAAGAGGCTTAGGTGTGAACGCTCGTAAGCTTCAGCAGAAAGTCGGCAAAGATTTTTTTGTGTCCCTCCAATGAGTTACCCGCGCGGACACCTTTTTCTACAAGTGTTGGTCCACTACTCCCTCTAGAGGCTGGGACTCAGACAGGACTGCTTTGCTACCCCCGATCTGGGATAGTGGTTTTGGGCGGCCTGTGGCCTGGGCAGGAGACACCGCACGTGTGTCCCACAACCCATCTGCCTGCGAACTTCGGTCACCTGGCAGGAAGCTATGATGCCCAGACCTATGGTTAGCTTTGCATCGAGGTGCACTGCGTGGACCGGTTCCACACACACTTCAAGTAAGAGGGCGGCCTGAGTGGAAAGGTGAGAGTTTGGGCAGCTGTGCAGACAAAGAAGGTGCACTTTGGCCTGGGCCTAAATGCTTGTGACACACGACTGGGCCTGCCAGGCTCTGAGGGCCCTGCCCTTGGCCCCCTTCTCCCCTGCCCTTTGTTCAGTCACAGCAGAGATGGCCCCACCAACTCCCTCAGTGAAGGAAGTGTTCCAACCTCCCTCAGCCCCGCCCCCTCTCCGCAGGTTACCATGGACTACAGATGCTGCATTCTGAGGCCAGGGCGTTCCGAGAATGCCAAGGGCAGACATGATGACCTTAAATGATTTCCTCTTGTGTCAATTTTGGTAAACTTTAGGAGCTAGGAAATGGTCCACTTTACACAAACCTTCAAATTTACTGGCATTTCAGATATTCTCTGCTATAACATTGTCCTGATTCTTTCTGTATATTCTTTACTTATGTTTTGGTTTTCCTTAAACAAAGTGTGTCTTTTAAATCTTGTCAAAGAATATTCTTTGGACTTACTACCTCAACTGAATTTTATACGTTTTCTGTGGTATTAAGTTCTGCTCATATCTTTATTTATCTTTTTTCTATGTTCTCAGGGTTTATTGTTTTGATCTTCTGATGTCAATTAAAACACTTGGTTATTCATTTTAATAAATCTTTTTACTTATAAAGATTTGAATTTTTAAAGATTCCAGCTTACTTGTAAATTTCTAAGGGTCAGGTCCTCTACATTGTGGCTGGCCAAAGGCTTAGTTCACAATATAGCAAAGTATATATTGACCTATTTTCCCCTCGACTTTCTGTGATTTCCTACATCTCACCTTTCTTTGCAGACAAGCCATTTGAAATAAACTTAACTTATTTCACAGCCAATAACTCTTTGAAATAATGTGCATTTTTCAGAGAAATCTTCGTATATATTTAGGCAGAAAATCTGACCTGCCATAATTTTCAAAACAGCATAATTTCACTCTTCTCAATGATGAATCTGTTGTATTACACAACCTTTGAGTATTTAGCTTTATCAATGACATGTACTTTAAAAATGTTTTAGAGATCCTACCAGTCTTTGAAAACATCCTTGTTCCTTGTTTCAGTTCCAGTTTTGTGGATCCTATCTGCCTTGCACATGAATATTCCAACATCTGATGGTTGGCCTAGGGAATCTAATACTGGTATTGATTGTTTTTGCTGCTTGTCTCCCCTTGTAGCTGATTTCTTCATTATTGTGTAAATTTAGATCATCAGCTCATGTTTAGCTAAACAGCTGACCTTGTAAGAGGTTTAGGTGTGAACGCTCGTAAGCTTCAGCAGAAAGTCTGCAAAGATTTTTTTGTGTCCCTCCAATGAGTTACCCACGTGGACCCCTTTTTCTACAAGTGTTGGTCCACTACTCCTTCTAGAGGCTGGGACTCAGACAGGACTGCTTTGCTGCCCCCGATCTGGGATAGTGGCTTTGGGCGGCCTGTGGCCTGGGCAGGAGGCTCCCCACGTGTGTCCCACGACCCATCTGCCTGCGAACTTTAGTCACCTGGCAGGAAGCTATGATGCCCAGACCTATGGTAAGCTTTGCAGCGAGGTGTACTGCGCGGACCGGTTCCACACACACTTCAAGTAAGAGGTCGGCCTGAGTGGAAAGGTGAGAGTTTGGGCAGCTGTGCAGACAAAGAAGGCGCACTTTGGCCTGTGCCTAAATGCATCTGACACACGACTGGGCCTGCCGGGCTCTGAGGGCCCTGCCGTTGGCCCCCTTCTCCCCTGCCCTTTGTTCACTCACAGCAGAGATGGCCCCACCCACTCCCTCAGTGAAGGCAGTGTTCCAACCTCCCTCAGCCCCGCCCCCTCTCCGCAGGTTACCATGGACTACAGATGCTGCATTCTGAGGCCAGGGCATTCCGAGAATGCCAAGGGCAGACATGATGACCTTAAATGATTTCCCCTTGTGTCAATTTTGGTAAACTTTAGGACCTAGGAAATGGTCCACTTTACACAAACGTTCAAATTTACTGCCATTTCATATACTCTCTGCTATAACATTGTCCTGATTCTTTCTGTATATTCTTTACTTATGTTTTGGTTCTCCTTAATCAAAGTGTGTCTTTTAATCTTGTCAAAGAATATTCTTTGGACTTACTAAATCACCTGAATTTTATACGTTTTCTATTGTATTAAGTTCAGCTCATATCTTTATTTATATTTTTTCTATGTTCTCAGGTTTATTGTTTTGATATTCTGATGTCAATAAAAACACTTGGTTATTCATTTTAAAAAATCTTTTTACTTATAAAGATTTGAACTTTTCTAGATTCCAGCTTACTTGTAAGTTTCTAAGGGTCAGGTCCTCTACATTGTGGCTGGCCTAAGTCTTAGTTCACCATAGAGCAATGTATATATTGACCTATTTTCCCCTCGACTTTCTGTGATTCCCTACATCTCATCTTTCTTTGCAGACAAGCCATTTGAAATAACCTTAACTTATTTCACGGCCAATAAGTCTTTGAAATAATGTGTATTTTTTAGAGAAATCTTCTTATATAATTAGGCAGAAAATCTGACCTGCCATAGTTTTCAAAACAGCATAATTTCACTCTTCTCAATGTTGAATCTGTTGTATTACACAACCATTGAGTATTTAGCTTTATCAATGACATGTACTTTAAAAATGTTTTAGAGATCCTACCAGTCTTTGAAAACATCCTTTTTCCTTGTTTCAGTTCAAGTTTTATGTATACTTTCTGCCTTGCACATGATTATTCCAACATCTGATGGTTGGCCTAGGGAATCTAATTCTGGTATTGATTGTTTTTGCTGCTTGTCTCCCCTGGTAGCTGATTTCTTCATTATTGTGTAAATTTAGATCATGAGCTCATGTTTAGCTAAACAGCTGACCTTGTAAGAGGCTTAGGTGTGAACGCTCGTAAGCTTCAGCAGAAAGTCCGCAAAGATTTTTTTGTGTTCCTCCAATGAGTTACCCGCGCGGACCCCTTTTTCTACAAGTGTTGGTCCACTACTCCCTCTAGAGGCTGGGAGTCAGACAGGACTGCTTTGCTGCCCCCGATCTGGGATAGTGGCTTTGGGCGGCCTGTGGCCTGGGCAGGAGTCTCCCCACGTGTGTCCCACGACCCATCTGCCTGCGAACTTCGGTCACCTGGCAGGAAGCTATGATGCCCAGACCTATGGTTAGCTTTGCATCGAGGTGTACTGCGCGGACCGGTTCCACACACACTTCAAGTAAGAGGGCGGCCTGAGTGGAAAGGTGAGAGTTTGGGCAGCTGTGCAGACCAAGAAGGCGCATTTTGGCCTGGGCCTAAATGCTTGTGACACACGACTGGGCCTGCCGGGCTCTGAGGGCCCTGCCGTGGGCCCCCTTCTCCCCTGCCCTTTGTTCAGTCACAGCAGAGATGGCCCCACACACTCCCTCAGTGAAGGCAGTGTTCCAACCTCCCTCAGCCCCGCCCCCTCTCCGCAGGTTACCATGGACAACAGATGCTGCATTCTGAGGCCAGGGCGTTCCGAGAATGCCAAGGGCAGACATGATGACCTTAAATGATTTCCTCTTGTGTCAATTTTGGTAAACTTTAGGAGCTAGGAAATGGTCCACTTTACAGAAATGTTCAAATTTACTGGCATTTCAGATATTCTCTGCTATAACATTGTCCTGATTCTTTCTGTATATTCTTTACTTATGTTTTGGTTTTCCTTAATCAAAGTGTGTCTTTTAAATCTTGTCAAAGAATATTCTTTGGAATTACTACCTCAACTGAATTTTATACGTTTTCTGTGGTATTAAGTTCTGCTCATATCTTTATTTATCTTTTTTCTATGTTCTCAGGGTTTATTGTTTTGATTTTCTGATGTCAATTAAAACACTTGGTTATTCATTTTAATAAATCTTTTTACTTATAAAGATTTGAATTTTTAAAGATTCCAGCTTACTTGTAAGTTTCTAAGGGTCAGGTCCTCTACATTGTGGCTGGCCAAAGGCTTAGTTCACAATATAGCAAAGTTTATATTGACCTATTTTCCCCTCGACTTTCTGTGATTTCCTACATCTCACCTTTCTCTGCAGACAAGCCATTTGAAATAACCTTAACTTATTTCACAGCCAATAAGTCTTTGAAATACTGTGAATTTTTCAGAGAAATCTTCTTATATATTTAGAGAGAAAAGCTGACGAGCCATAATTTTCAAAACAGCATAATTTCACTCTTCTCAATGATGAATCTGTTGTATTACACAACATTTGAGTATTTAGCTTTATCAATGATATGTACTTTAAAAATGTTTTAGAGATCCTACCAGTCTTTGAAAACATCCTTGTTCCTTGTTTCAGTTACAGTTTTGTGTATACTTTCTGCCTTGCACGTGATTATTCCAACATCTGATTGTTGGCCTAGGGAATCTAATTCTGGTATTGATTGTTTTTGCTGCTTGTCTCCCCTTGTAGCTGATTTCTTCATTATTGTGTAAATTTAGATCATGAGCTCATGTTTAGCTAAACAGCTGACCTTGTAAGAGGCTTAGGTGTGAACGCTCGTAAGCTTCAGCAGAAAGTCCGCAAAGATTTATTTGTGTCCAACCAATGAGTGACCCGCGCGGACCCCTTTTTCAATAAGTGTTTGTCCACTACTCCCTCTAGAGCCTGGGACTCAGACAGGACTGCTTTGCTGCCCCCGATCTGGGATAGTGGCTTTGGGCAGCCTGTGGCCTGGGCAGGAGGCTCCCCACGTGTGTCCCACGACCCATCTGCCTGCGAACTTCGGTCACCTGGCAGGAAGCTACGATGCCCAGACCTATGGTTAGCTTTGCATCGAGGTGTACTGCGCGGACCGGTTCCACACACACTTCAAGAAAGAGGGCGGCCTGAGTGGAAAGGTGAGAGTTTGGGCAGCTGTGTAGACAAAGAAGGCGCACTTTGGCCTGTGCCTAAATGCTTGTGACACACGACTGGGCCTGCCGGGCTCCGAGGGCCCTGCCCTGGAACCCCTGCTCCCCTGCCCTTTGTTCAGTCACAGCAGAGATGGCCACACCCACTCCCTCTGTGAGGGCAGTGTTCCAAACTCCCTCATCCCCGCCCCCTCTCCACAGGTTACCATGGACTACAGATGCTGCATTCTGAGGCCAGGGCATTCCGAGAATGCCAAGGGCAGATATGATGACCTTAAATGATTTCCTCTTGTGTCAATTTTGGTAAACTTTAGGAGCTAGGAAATGGTCCACTATACACAAATGTTCAAATTTACTGGCATTTCAGATATTCTCTGCTATAACATTGTCCTGATTCTTTCTGTATATTCTTTACTTATGTTTTGGTTTTCCTTAATCAAAGTGTGTCTTTTAAATCTTGTCAAAGAATATTCATTGGACTTACTACCTCAACTGAATTTTATACGTTTTCTGTGGTATTAAGTTCTGCTCATATCTTTATTTATCTTTTTTCTATGTTTTCAGGGTTTATTGTTTTGATCTTCTGATGTCAATTAAAACACTTGCTTATTCATTTAATAAATCTTTTTACTCATAAAGATTTGAATTTTTAAAGATTCCAGCTTACTTGTAAGTTTCTAAGGGTCAGGTCCTCTACATTGTGGCTGACCAAAGGCTTAGTTCACAATATAGCAAAGTATATATTGACCTATTTTCCCCTCGACTTTCTGTGATTTCCTACATCTCACCTTTCTTTGCAGACAAGCCATTTGAAATAACCGTAACTTATTTCACAGCCAATAAGTCTTTGAAATAATGTGCATTTTTCAGAGAAATCTTCTTATATATTTAGGAAGAAAATCTGACCTGCCATCGTTTTCAAAACAGCATAATTTCACCCTTCTCAATGATGAATCTGTTGTATTACACAACCTTTGAGTATTTAGCTTTATCCATGACATGTACTTTAAAAATGTTTTAGAGATCCTACCAGTCTTTGAAAACATCCTTGTTCCTTGTTTCAGTTCCAGTTTTGTGTATTCTTTCTGCCTTGCACCTGATTATTCCAACGTCTGATCGATGGCTTAGGGAATCTAATTCTGGTATTGATTGTTTTTGCTGATTGTCTCCCCCTGTAGCTGATTTCTTCATTATTGTGTAAAATTAGATCATGAGCTCATGTTTAGCTAAACATCTGAGTTTGTAAGAGGCTTAGGTGTGAACACTCATAAGCTTCATCGGAAAGTCCGCAAAGATTTATTTGTGTCCCTCCAATGAGTTGCCCGCAAGGACCCCGTTTTCTACAAGGGTTGGTCCACTACTCCCTCTGGAGGCACGGCCTCAGACAGGGCTGCTTTGCGCCATACGATCTGGGACAGTGGCATTGGGCGGCCTGCATTTCGGGGAGGAGCCTCTCTGCGTGTGTCCCAGGGACCCATCTGCCTGCGAACTTCGGACACCTGGCAGGAATCTACGATGCCCAGACCTATGGTTAGCTGTGCAGCGAGGTGTACTGTGCGGACAGGTTCCACACACACTTCAAGTAAGAGGGCGGCCTGAGTGGAAAGGTGAGAGTTTGTGCCGCTGTGCAGACAAAGAAGCCGCCCTTTGCCCTGGGCCTAAATGCTTGTGACACCCCACTGGGCCTGCCGGGCTCTGAGGGCCCTGCCCTGGGACCCCTGCTCCCCTGCCCTTTGTTCAGTCACAGCAGAGATGGCCACACCCACTCCCTCTGTGAGGGCAGTGTTCCAAACTCCCTCAGCCCCGCCCCCTCTCCGCA
The DNA here is from genome assembly GCF_964165515.1 of Mesoplodon bidens. Taxonomy (NCBI): domain Eukaryota; kingdom Metazoa; phylum Chordata; class Mammalia; order Artiodactyla; family Ziphiidae; genus Mesoplodon; species Mesoplodon bidens. Next base: position 24,468,412 of record NC_138180.1, on the reverse strand, counting down.
GGTTACCATGGACTAAAGATGCTGCATTCTGAGTCCAGGGCATTCCGAGAATGCCAAGGGCTGACATGATGACCTTAAATGATTTCCTCTTGTGTCAGTTTTGGTAAATTTTAGGAGCTAGGAACTGGTCCACTTTACACAAACCTTCAAATTTACTGGCATTTCATATACTCTCTGCTATAACATTCTCCTGATTCTTTCTGTATATTCTTTACTTATGTTTTGGTTTTCCTTAATCAAAGTGTGTCTTTTAATCTTGTCAAAGTATATTCTTTGGACTTACTACATCACCTGAATTTTATACGTTTTCTATTGTATTAAGTTCTGCTCATATCTTTATTTATATTTTTCTATGTTCTCAGGTTTATTGTTTTGATATTCTGATGTCAATTAAAACACTTGGTTATTCATTTTAATAAATCTTTTTACTTATAAAGATTTGAACTTTTCAAGATTCCAGCTTACTTGTAAGTTTCTAAGGGTCAGGTCCTCTACATTGTGGCTGGCCTAAGTCTTAGTTCACCATATAGCAATGTATATATTGACCTATTTTCCCCTCGACTTTCTGTGATTCCCTACATCTCACCTTTCTTTGCACACAAGCCATTTGAAATACCCTTAACTTACTTGACAGCAAATAAGTCTTTGAAATAATGTCTATTTTTTAGAGAAATCTTCTTATATAATTATTCAGAAAATCTGACCTGCCTTAGTTTTCAAAACAGCATAATTTCACTCTTCTCAATGATGAATCTGTTGTATTACACAACCATTGAGTATTTAGCTTTATCAATGACATGTACTTTAAAAATGTTTCAGAGATCCTACCAGTCTTTGAAAACATCCTTGTTCCTTGTTTCAGTTCCAGTTTTGTGTATACTTTCTGCCTTGCACCTGATTATTCCAACATCTGATGGTTGGCCTTGGGAATCTAATTCTGGTATTGATTGTTTTTGCTGCTTGTCTCCCCTTGTAGCTGATTTCTTCATTATTGTGTAAATTTCGATCATGAACTCAAGTTTAGCTAAACAGCTGACCTTGTAAGAGGCTTAGGTGTGAACGCTCGTAAGCTTCAGCAGAAAGTCCGCAAAGATATGTTTGTGTCCCTCCAATGAGTTACCCGCGCGGACCCCTTTTTCTTCAAGTGTTGGTCCACTACTCCCTCTAGAGGCTGGGACTCAGACAGGACTGCTTTGCTGCCCCCGATCTGGGATAGTGGCTTTGGGCGGCCTGTGGCCTGGAAAGGAGGCTCCCCACGTTTGTCCCACGACCCATCTGCCTGCGAACTTCGGTCAACTGGCAGGAAGCTATGATGCCCACACCTATGGTTAGCTTTGCAGCGAGGTGTACTGCGCGGAACGGTTCGACACACACTTCATGTAAGAGGGCGGCCTGAGTGGAAAGGTGAGAGTTTGGGCAGCTGTGCAGACAAAGAAGGCGCCCTTTGTCCTGGGCCTAAATGCTTGTGACACCCCACTTGGCCTGCCGGGCTCTGAGGGCCCTGCCCTGGGCCCCCTGCTCCCCTGCCCTTTGTTCAGTCACAGCAGAGATGTCCACACCCACTCCCTCTGTGAGGGCAGTGTTCCAAACTCCCTCAGCCCCGCCCCCTCTCCGCAGGTTACCATGGACTAAAGATGCTGCATTCTGAGTCCAGAGCATTCTGAGAATGCCAAGGGCTGACATGATGACCTTAAATGATTTCCTCTTGTGTCAGTTTTGGTAAATTTTAGGAGCTAGGAACTGGTCCACTTTACACAAACCTTCAAATTTACTGGCATTTCATATACTCTCTGCTATAACATTCTCCTGATTCTTTCTGTATATTCTTTACTTATGTTTTGGTTTTCCTTAATCAAAGTGTGTCTTTTAATCTTGTCAAAGAATATTCTTTGGACTTACTACATCACCTGAATTTTATACGTTTTCTATTGTATTAAGTTCTGCTCATATCTTTATTTATATTTTTTCTATGTTCTCAGGTTTATTGTTTTGATCTTCTGATGTCAATTAAAACACTTGGTTATTCATTTTAATAAATCTTTTTACTTATAAAGATTTGAACTTTTCAAGATTCCAGCTTACTTGTAAGTTTCTAAGGGTCAGGTCCTCTACATTGTGGCTGGCCTAAGTCTTAGTTCACCATATAGCAATGTATATATTGACCTATTTTCCCCTCGACTTTCTGTGATTCCCTACATCTCACCTTTCTTTGCACACAAGCCATTTGAAATACCCTTAACTTATTTCACAGCCAATAAGTCTTTGAAATAATGTGTATTTTTTAGAGAAATCTTCTTATATAATTAGGCAGAAAATCTGACCTGCCTTAGTTTTCAAAACAGCATAATTTCACTCTTCTCAATGATGAATCTGTTGTATAACACAACCATTGAGTATTTAGCTTTATCAATGACATGTACTTTAAAAATGTTTTAGAGATCCTACCAGTCTTTGAAAACATCCTTGTTCCTTGTTTCATTTCCAGTTTTGTGTATACTTTCTGCCTTGCACCTGATTATTCCAACATCTGATGGTTGGCCTAGGGAATCTAATTCTGGTATTGATTGTTTTTGCTGCTTGTCTCCCCTGGTAGCTGATTTCTTCATTATTGTGTAAATTTAGATCATGAGCTCATGTTTAGCTGAACAGCTGACCTTGTAAGAGGCTTAGGTGTGAACGCTCGTAAGCTTCAGCAGAAAGTCCGCAAAGATTTGTTTGTGTCCCTCCAATGAGTTACCCGCGCGGACCCCTTTTCTACAAGTGTTGGTCCACTACTCCCTCTAGAGGCTGGGACTCAGACAGGACTGCTTTGCTGCCCCCGATCTGGGATAGTTGCTTTGGGCGGCCTCTGGCCTGGGCAGGAGGCTCCCCACGTGTGTCCCACGACCCATCTGACTGCGAACTTCGGTCACCTGGCAGGAAGGTATGATGCCCAGACCTATGGTTAGCTTTGCATCGAGGTGTACTGCGCAGACCGGTTCCACACACACTTCAAGTAAGAGGGCGGCCTGAGTTGAAAGGTGAGAGTTTGGGCAGCTGTGCAGACAAAGAAGGCGCACTTTGGCCTGGGCCTAAATGCTTGTGACACACGACTGTGCCTGCCGGGCTCTGAGGGCCCTGCCGTGGGCCCCCTGCTCCCCTGCCCTTTCTTCAGTCACAGCAGAGATGGCCCCACACACTCCCTCAGTGAAGGCAGTGTTCCAACCTCCCTCATCCCCGCCCCCTCTCCGCAGGTTACCATGGACTACAGATGCTGCATTCTGAGGCCAGGGCGTTCCGAGAATGCCAAGGGCAGACATGATGACCTTGAATGATTTCCTCTTGTGTCAATTTTGGTAAACTTTAGGAGTTAGGAAATGGTCCACTTTACACAAATGTTCAAATTTACTGGCATTTCAGATATTCTCTGCTATAACATTGTCCTGATTCTTTCTGTATATTCTTTACTTATGTTTTGGTTTTCCTTAATCAAAGTGTGTCTTTTAAATCTTGTCAAAGAATATTCTTTATTCTTACTACCTCAACTGAATTTTATACGTTTTCTGTGGTATTAAGTTCTGCTCATATCTTTATTTATATTTTTTCTATGTTCTCAGGTTTATTGTTTTGATATTCTGATGTCAATTAAAACACTTGGTTATTCATTTTAATAAATCTTTTTCTTATAAGGATTTGAATTTTTAAAGATTCCAGCTTACTTGTAAGTTTCTAAGTGTCAGGTCCTCTACATTGTGGCTGGCCATAGGCTTAGTTCACAATATAGCAAAGTATATATTGACCTATTTTCCCCTCGACTTTCTGTGATTTCCTACATCTCACCTTTCTTTGCAGACAAGCCATTTGAAATAACGTTAAATTATTTCACAGCCAATAAGTCTTTGAAATAATGTATATGTTTCAGAGAAATATTCTTATATATTTAGGCAGAAAATCTGACCTGCCATAGTTTTCAAAACAGCATAATTTCACTCTTCTCAATGATGAATCTGTTGTATTACACAACCTTTGAGTATGTAGCTTTATCAATGACATGTACTTTAAAAATGTTTTAGAGATCCTACCAGTCTTTGAAAACATCCTTGTTCCTTGTTTCCGTTCCAGTTTTATGTATATTTTCTGCCTTGCACCTGATTATTCCAACGTCTGATCGATGGTCTAGGGAATCTAATTCTGGTATTGATTGTTTTTGCTGATTGTCTCCCCCTGTAGCTGATTTCTTCATTATTGTGTAAATTTAGATCATGAGCTCATGTTTAGCTAAACATCTGACTTTGTAAGAGGCTTAGGTGTGAACACTCGTAAGTTTCATCAGAAAGTCCGCAAAGATTTATTTGTGTCCCTCCAATGAGTTGCCCGCGAGGACCCCGTTTTCTACAAGGGTTCGTCCACTACTCCCTCTAGAGGCACGGCCTCAGACAGGGCTGCATTGCGCCACACGATCTGGGGCAGTGGCATTGGGCGGCCTGTGGCCTGGGGAGGAGCCTCTCTGCGTGTGTCCCAGGGACCCATCTGCCTGCGAACTTCGGTCACCTGGCAGGAATCTACGATGCCCAGACCTATGGTTAGCTGTGCAGCGAGGTGTACTGCGCGGACAGGTTCCACACACACTTCAAGTAAGAGGGTGGCCTGAGTGGAAAGGTGAGAGTTTGGGCAGCTGTGCAGAAAAAGAAGCCGCCCTTTGTCCTGGGCCTAAATGCTTGTGACACTCCACTGGGCCTGCCGGGCTCTGAGGGCCCTGCCCTGGGCCCCCTGCTCCCCTGCCCTTTGTTCAGTCACAGCAGAGATGGCCCCACCCACTCCCTCTGTGAGGGCAGTGTTCCAAACTCCCTCAGCCCCGCCCACTCTCCGCAGGTTACCATGGACTAAAGATGCTGCATTCTGAGTCCAGGGCATTCTGAGAATGCCAAGGGCTGACATGATGACCTTAAATGATTTCCTCTTGTGTCAGTTTTGGTAAATTTTAGGAGCTAGGAACTGGTCCACTTTACACAAACCTTCAAATTTACTGGCATTTCATATACTCTCTGCTATAACATTGTCCTGATTCTTTCTGTATATTCTTTACTTATGTTTTGGTTTTCCTTAATCAAAGTGTGTCTTTTAATCTTGTCAAAGAATATTCTTTGGACTTACTACATCACCTGAATTTTATACGTTTTCTATTGTATTAAGTTCTGCTCATATCTTTATTTATATTTTTTCTATGTTCTCAGGTTTATTGTTTTGATATTCTGATGTCAATTAAAACACTTGGTTATTCATTTTAATAAATCTTTTTACTTATAAAGATTTGAACTTTTCAAGATTCCAGCTTACTTGTAAGTTTCTAAGGGTCAGGTCCTCTACATTGTGGCTGGCCTAAGTCTTAGTTCACCATATAGCAATGTATATATTGACCTATTTTCCCCTCGACTTTCTGTGATTCCCTACATCTCACCTTTCTTTGCAAACAAGCCATTTGAAATACCCTTAACTTATTTCACAGCCAATAAGTCTTTGAAATAATGTGTATTTTTTAGAGAAATCTTCTTATATAATTAGGCAGAAAATCTGACCTGCCATAGTTTTCAAAACAGCATAATTTCACGCTTCTCAATGATTAATCTGTTGTATTACACAACCATTGAGTATTTAGCTTTATCAATGACATGTACTTTAAAAATGTTTTAGAGATCCTACCAGTCTTTGAAAACATCCTTGTTCCTTGTTTCAGTTCCAGTTTTGTGTATACTTTCTGCCTTGCACCTGATTATTCCAACATCTGATGGTTGGCCTAGGGAATCTAATTTTGGTATTGATTGTTTTTGCTGCTTGTCTCCCCTTGTAGATGATTTCTTCATTATTGTGTAAATTTAGATCATGAGCTAATGTTTAGCTAAACAGCTGACCTTGTAAGAGGCTTAGGTGTGAACGCTCGTAAGCTTCAGCAGAAAGTCCGCAAAGTTTTTTTTGTGTCCCTCCAATGAGTTACCCGCGCGGACCCCTTTTTCTACAAGTGTTGATCCACTACTCCCTCTAGAGGCTGGGACTCAGACAGGACTGCTTTGCTGCTCCCGATCTGGGATAGTGGCTTTGGGCGGCCTGTGGCCTGGGCAGGAGGCTCCCCACGTGTGTCCCACGACCCATCTGCTGCGAACTTCGGTCACCTGGCAGGAAGCTATGATGCCCAGACCTATGGTTAGCTTTGCATCGAGGTGTACTGCGCGGACCGGTTCCACACACACTTCAAGTAAGAGGACGGCCTGAGTGGAAAGGTGAGAGTTTGGGCAGCTGTGCAGACAAAGAAGGCGCACTTTGGCCTGGGCCTAAATGCTTGTGACACACGACTGGGCCTGCCGGGCTCTGAGGGCCCTGCCGTGGGCCCCCTTCTCCCCTGCCCTTTGTTCAGTCACAGCAGAGATGGCCCCACCCACTCCCTCAGTGAAGGCACTGTTCCAACCTCCCTCAGCCCCGCCCCCTCTCCGCAGGTTACCATGGACTGCAGATGCTGCATTCTGAGGCCAGGGGGTTCCGAGTATGCCAAGGGCAGACATGATGACCTTAAATGATTTCCTCTTGTGTCAATTTTGGTAAACTTTAGGAGCTAGGAAATGGTCCACTTTACACAAATGTTCAAATTTACTGGCATTTCAGATATTCTCTGCTATAACATTGTCCTGATTCTTTCTGTATATTCTTTACTTATGTTTTGGTTTTCCTTAATCAAAGTGTGTCTTTTAAATCTTGTCAAAGAATATTCTTTGGACTTACTACCTCAACTGAATTTTTTACGTTTTCTATGGTATTAAGATCTGCTCATATCTTTATTTATCTTTTTTCTATGTTCTCAGGGTTTATTGTTTTGATCTTCTGATGTCAATTAAAACACTTGGTTATTCATTTTAATAAATCTTTTTACTTATAAAGATTTGAATTTTTAAAGATTCCAGCTTACTTGTAAGTTTCTAAGGGTCAGGTCCTCTACATTGTGGCTGGGTAAAGGCTTTGTTCACAATATAGCAAAGTATATATTGACCTATTTTCCCCTCGACTTTCTGTGATTTCCTACATCTCACCTTTCTTTGCAGACAAGCCATTTGAAATAAACTTAACTTATTTCACAGCCAATAAGTCTTTGAAATAATGGGCATTTTTCAGAGAAATCTTCTTATATATTTAGGGAGAAAAGCTGACCTGCCATAATTTTCAAAACAGCATAATTTCACTCTTCTCAATGATGAATCTGTTGTATTACACAACCTTTGAGTATTTAGCTTTATCAATGACATGTACTTTAAAAATGTTTTAGTGATCCTACCAGTCTTTGAAAACATCCTTGTTCCTTGTTTCAGTTCCAGTTTTATGTATATTTTCTGCCTTGCACCTGATTATTACAACATCTGATCGATGGCCTAGGGAATCTAATTCTGGTATTGATTGTTTTTGCTGATTGTCTCCCCCTGTAGCTGATTTCTTCATTATTGTGTAAATTTAGATCATGAGCTCATGTTTAGCTAAACATCTGACTTTGTAAGAGGCTTAGGTGTGAACACTCGAAAATTTCAATCGAAAGTCCGCAAAGATTTATTTGTGTCCCTCCAATGAGTTGTCCGCGAGGACCCCGTTGACTACAAGTGTTGGTCCACTACTCCCTCTAGAGGCACGGACACAGACAGGGCTGCTTTGTGCCCCACGATCTGTGGCAGTGGCAGTGGGTGGCCAGTGGCCGGGGCAGGAGCCTCTCTGCGTGTGTCCCAGGGACCCATCTGCCTGCGAACTTCGGTCACCTGGCAGGAATCTACGATGCCCAGACCTATCTTTAGCTGTGCAGCGGGGTGTACTGCGCGGACAGGTTCCACACACACTTCAATAAGTGGGCGGCCTGAGTGGAAAGGTGAGAGTTTGGGCAGCTGTGCAGACAAAGAAGGCGCTCTTTGTCCTGGGCCTAAAAGCTTGTGCCCCCCCCCTGGGCCTGCCGGGCTCTGAGGGCCCTTCCCTGGGCCCCCTGCTCCCCTGCCCTTTGTTCAGTCACAGCAGAGATGGCCACACCCACTCCCTCTGTGAGGGCAGTGTTCCAAACTCCCTCAGCCCCGCCCCCTCTCCGCAGGTTACCATGGACTACAGATGCTTCATTCTGAGTCCAGGGCATTCCGAGAATGCCAAGGGCAGACATGATGACCTTAAATGATTTCCTCTTGTGTCAGTTTTGGTAAATTTTAGGAGCTAGGAACTGGTCCACTTTACACAAACGTTCAAATTTACTGGCATTTCATATACTCTCTGCTATAACATTGTCCTGATTCTTTCTGTATATTCTTTACTTATGTTTTGGTTTTCCTTAATCAAAGTGTGTCTTTTAATCTTGTCAAAGAATATTCTTTGGACTTACTACATCACCTGAATTTTATACGTTTTCTATTGTATTAAGTTCAGCTCATATCTTTATTTATATTTTTTCTATGTTCTCAGGTTTATTGTTCTGATATTCTGATGTCAATTAAAACACTTGGTTATTCATTTTAATAAATCTTTTTACTTATTAAGATTTGAACTTTTCAAGAATCCAGCTTACTTGTAAGTTTCTAAGGGTCAGGTCCTCTACATTGTGGCTGGCCTAAGTCTTAGTTCACCATATAACAATGTATATATTGACCTATTTTCCCCTCGACTTTCTGTGATTCCCTACATCTCATCTTTCTTTGCAGAGAAGCCATTTGAAATAACCTTAACTTATTTCACAGCCAATAAGTCTTTGATATAATGTGTATTTTTTAGAGAAATCTTCTTATATAATTAGGCAGAAAATCTGACCTGCCCTAGTTTTCAAAACAGCATAATTTCACTCTTCTCAATGATGAATCTGTTGTATTACACAACCATTGAGTATTTAGCTTTATCAATGACATGTACTTTAAAAATGTTTTAGAGATCCTACCAGTCTTTGAAAACATCATTGTTCCTTGTTTCAGTTCCAGTTTTGTGTATACTTTCTGCCTTGCACCTGATTATTCCAACATCTGATGGTTGTCCTAGGGAATCTAATTCTGGTATTGATTGTTTTTGCTGCTTGTCTCCCCTTGTAGCTGATTTCTTCATTATTGTGTAAATTTAGATCATGAGCTCATGTTTATCTAAACAGCTGACCTTGTAAGAGTCTTAGGTGTGAACGCTCGTAAGCTTCAGCAGAAAGTCCGCAAAGATTTTTTTGTGTCCCTCCAATGAGTTACCCGCGCGGACCCCTTTTTCTACAAGTGTTGGTCCACTACTCCCTCTAGAGGCAGGGACTCAGACAGGACTGCTTTGCTGTCCCCGATCTGGGATAGTTGCTTTGGGCGGCCTGTGGCCTGGGCAGGAGGCTCCCCACGTGTGTCCCACGACCCATCTGCCTGTGAAATTTGGTCACCTGGCAGCAAGCTATGATGCCCAGACCTATGGTTAGCTTTGCATCGAGGTGTAGTGCGCGGACCGGTTCCACACACACTCCAAGTAAGAGGGCGGCCTGAGTGGAAAGGTGAGAGTTTGGGCAGCTGTGCAGACAAAGAAGGCGCACTTTGGCCTGTGCCTAAATGCTTGTGACACACGACTGGGCCTGCCGATCTCTGAGGGCCCTTCCGTGGGCCCCCTTCTCCCCTGCCCTTTGTTCAGTCACAGCAGAGATGGCCCCACACACTCACTCAGTGAAGGCAGTGTTCCAACCTCCCTCAGCCCCGCCCCCTCTCCGCAGGTTACCATGGACAACAGATGCTGCATTCTGAGGCCAGGGCGTTCCGAGAATGCCAAGGGCAGACATGATGACCTTAAATGATTTCCTCTTGTGTCAATTTTGTTAACCTTTGGAGCTAGGAAATGGTCCACTTTACACAAATGTTCAAATTTACAGGCATTTCAGATATTCTCTGCTATAACATTGTCCTGATTCTTTCTGTATATTCTTTACTTATGTTTTGGTTTTCCTTAATCAAAGTGTGTCTTTTAAATCTTGTCAAAGAATATTCTTTGGTCTTACTACCTCAACTGAATTTTATACGTTTTCTGTGGTATTAAGTTCTGCTCATATCTTTATTTATCTTTTTTCTATGTTCTCAGGGTTTATTGATTTGATCTTTTGATGTCAATTAAAACACTTGGTTATTCATTTTAATAAATCTTTTTACTTATAAAGATTTGAATTTTTAAAGATTCCAGCTTACTTGGAAGTTTCTAAGGGTCAGGTCCTCTACATTGTGGCTGGCCAAAGACTTAGTTCACAATATAGCAAAGTATATATTGACCTGTTTTCCCCTCGACTTTCTGTGATTTCCTACATCTCACCTTTCTTTGCAGACAAGCCATTTGAAATAACCTTAACTAGTTTCACAGCCAATAAGTCTTTGAAATAATGTGTAGTTTACAGAGAAATCTTCTTATATATTTAGGCAGAAAATCTGACCTGCCATAGTTTTCAAAACAGCATAATTTCACTCTTCTCAGTGATGAATCTGTTGTATTACACAACCTTTGAGTATTTACCTTTATCAATGACATGTACTTTAAAAATGTTTTAGAGATCCTACCAGTCTTTGAAAACATCCTTGTTCCTTGTTTCAGTTCCAGTTTTATGTATATTTTCTGCCTTGCACCTGATTATTCCAACGTCTGATCGATGGCCTAGGGAATCTAATTCTGGTATTGATTGTTTTTGCTAATTGTCTCCCCCTGTAGCTGATTTCTTCATTATTGTGTAATTTTAGATCATGAGCTCATGTTTAGCTAAACATCTGACTTTGTAAGAGGCTTAGGTGTGAACACTCGTAAGTTTCCTTAGAAAGTCCGCAAAGATTTATTTGTGTCCCTCCAATGAGTTGTCCGCGAGGACCCGGTTGACTTCAAGTGTTGTTCCACTACTCCCTCTAGAGGCACGGCCTCAGACAGGGCAGTTTGTGCCCCACGATCTGTGGCAGTGGCAGTGGGTGGCCTGTGGCCGGGGTAGGATCCTCTCTGCGTGTGTCCCAGGGACCCATCTGCCTGCGAACTTCGGTCACCTGGCAGGAATCTACGATGCCCAGACCTATGGTTAGCTGTGCAGCGAGGTGTACTGCGTGGACAGGTTCCACACACACTTCAAGTAAGAGGGCGGCCTGAGTGGGAAGGTGAGAGTTTGGGCAGCTGTGCAGACAAAGAAGGCGCCCTTTGTCCTGGGCCTAAATGCTTGTGACACCCCACTGTGCCTGCCGGGCTCTGAGGGCCCTGCCCTGGGCGCCCTGCTCCCCTGCCCTTTGTTCAGTCACAGCAGAGATGGCCACACCCACTCCCTCTGTGAGGGCAGTGTTCCAAACTCCCTCAGCCCCGCCCCCTCTCCGCAGGTTACCATGGACTACAGATGCTGCATTCTTAGTCCAGGGCATTCCGAGAATGCCAAGGGCTGACATGATGACCTTAAATGATTTCCTCTTGTGTCTGTTTTGGTAAATTTTAGGAGCTAGGAACTGGTCCACTTTACACAAACCTTCAAATTTACTGGCATTTCATATACTCTCTGCTATAACATTGTCCTGATTCTTTCTGTATATTCTTTACTTATGTTTTGGTTTTCCTTAATCAAAGTGTGTCTTTTAATCTTGTCAAAGAATATTCTTTGGACTTACTACGTCACCTGAATTTTATACGTTTTCTATTGTATTAAGTTCTGCTCATATCTTTATTTATATTTTTTCTATGTTCTCAGGTTTATTGTTTTGATATTCTGATGTCAATTAAAACACTTGGTTATACATTTTAATAAATCTTTTTCCTTATAAGGAATTGAACTTTTCAAGATTCCAGTATCTTGTAAGTTTCTAAGGGTCAGGTCCTCTACATTGTGGCTGGCCTAAGTCTTAGTTCACCATATAGCAATGTATATATTGACGTATTTTCCCCTCGACTTTCTGTGATTCCCTACATCTCACCTTTCTTTGCACACAAGCCATTTGAAATACCCTTAACTTACTTGACAGCCAATAAGTCTTTGAAATAATGTGTATTTTTTAGAGAAATCTTCTTATATAATTATTCAGAAAATCTGACCTGCCTTAGTTTTCAAAACAGCATAATTTCACTCTTCTCAATGATGAAACTGTTGTATTACACAACCATTGAGTATTTAGCTTTATCAATGACATGTACTTTAAAAATGTTTTAGAGATCCTACCAGTCTTTGAAAACATCCTTGTTCCTTGTTTCATTTCCAGTTTTGTGTATACTTTCTGCCTTGCACCTGATTATTCCAACATCTGATAGTTGGCCTAGGGAATCTTATTCTGGTATTGATTGTTTTTGCTGCTTGTCTCCCCTGGTAGCTCATTTTTTCATTATTGTGTAAATATAGATCATGAGCTCATGTTTAGCTAAACAGCTGACCTTGTAAGAGGCTTAGGTGTGAACGCTCGTAATCTTCAGCAGAAAGTCCGCAAAGTTTTTTTGTGTCCCTCCAATGAGTTACCTGCGCGGACCCCTTTTTCTACAAGTGTTGGTCCACTACTCCCTCTAGAGGCTGGGACTCAGACAGGACTGCTTTGCTGCCCCCGATCTGGGATACTTGCTTTGTGCGGCCTGTGGCCTGGGCAGGAGGCTCCCCACGTGTGTCCCACGACCCATCTGCCTGCGAACTTCGGTCACCTGGCAGGAAGCTATGATGCCCAGACCTATGGTTAGCTTTGCATCGAGGTGTACTGCGCAGACCGGTTCCACACACACTTCAAGTAAGAGGGCGGCCTGAGTTGAAAGGTGAGAGTTTGGGCAGCTGTGCAGACAAAGAAGGCGCACTTTGGCCTGGGCCTAAATGCTTGTGACACACGACTGGGCCTGCCGGGCTCTGAGGGCCCTGCCGTGGGCCCCCTTCTCCCCTGCCCTTTGTTCAGTCACAGCAGAGATGGCCCCACCCACTCCCTCAGTGAAGGCAGTGTTCCAACCTCCCTCAGCCCCGCCCCCTCTCCGCAGGTTACCATGGACTACAGATGCTGCATTCTGAGGCCAGGGCATTCCGAGAATGCCAAGGGCAGACATGATGACCTTGAATGATTTCCTCTTGTGTCAATTTTGGTAAACTTTAGGAGCTAGGAAATGGTCCACTTTACACAAATATTCAAATTTACTGGCATTTCAGATATTCTCTGCTATAACATTGTCCTGATTCTTTCTGTATATTCTTTACTTATGTTTTGGTTTTCCTTAATCAAAGTGTGTCTTTTAAATCTTGTCAAAGAATATTCTTTGGACTTACTACCTCAACTGAATTTTATACGTTTTCTGTGGTATTAAGTTCTGCTCATATCTTTATTTATCTTTTTTCTATGTTCTCAGGTTTATTGTTTTGATATTCTGATGTCAATTAAAACTCTTGGTTATTCATTTTAATAAATCTTTTTACTTATAAGGATTTGAACTTTTCAAGATTTCAGCTTACTTGTAAGTTTCTAAGGGTCAGGTCCTCTACATTGCGGCTGGCCTAAGTCTTAGTTCACAATATAGCAATGTATATATTGACCTATTTTCCCCTCGACTTTCTGTGATTCCCTACATCTCACCTTTCTTTGCACACAAGCCACTTGAAATACCCTTAACTTACTTGACAGCCAATAAGTCTTTGAAATAATGTGTATTTTTTAGAGAAATCTTCTTATATAATTATTCAGAAAATCTGACCTGCCTTAGTTTTCAAAACAGCATAATTTCACTCTTCTCAATGATGAATCTGTTGTATTACACAACCATTGAGTATTTAGCTTTATCAATGACATGTACTTTAAAAATGTTTCAGAGATCCTACCAGTCTTTGAAAACATCCTTGTTCCTTGTTTCAGTTCCAGTTTTGTGTATACTTTCTCCCTTGCACCTGATTATTCCAACATCTGATGGTTGGCCTAGGGAATCTAATTCTGGTATTGATTGTTTTTGCTGCTTGTCTCCCCTTGTAGCTTATTTATTCATTATTGTGTCAATTTGGATCATGTACTCAAGTTTAGCTAAACAGCTGACCTTGTAAGAGGCTTAGGTGTGAACGCTCGTAAGCTTCAGCAGAAAGTCCGCAAAGATTTGTTTTTGTCCCTCCAATGAGTTACCCGCGCGGACCCCTTTTTCTACAAGTGTTGGTCCACTATTCCCTCTATAGGCTGGGATTCAGACAGGACTGCTTTGCTGCCCCCGATCTGGGATAGTGGCTTTGGGCGGCCTGTGTCCTGGAAAGGAGGCTCCCCACGTGTGTCCCACGACCCATCTGCCTGCGAACTTCGGTCACCTGGCAGGAAGCTATGATGCTCACACCTATGGTTAGCTTTGTAGCGAGGTGTACTGCGCGGACCGGTTCCACACACACTTCAAATAAGAGGGCGGCCTGAGTGGAAAGGTGAGAGTTTGTGTAGCTGTGCAGACAAAGAAGGCGCACTTTGGCCTGGGCCTAAATGCTTGTGACACACGACTGGACCTGCCGGGCTCTGAGGGCCCTGCCCTGGGGCCCCTTCTCCCCTGACCTTTGTTCAGTCACAGCAGAGATGGCCCCACCCACTCCCTCAGTGAAGGCAGTGTTCCAACCTCCCTCAGCCCCGCCCCCTCTCCGCAGGTTACCATGGACTACAGATGCTGCATTCTGAGGCGAGGGCGTTCCGAGAATGCCAAGGGCAGACATGATGACCTTGAATGATTTCCTCTTGTGTCAATTTTGGTAAACTTTAGGAGCTAGGAAATGGTCCACTTTACACAAATGTTCAAATTTACTGGCATTTCAGATATTCTCTGCTATAATATTGTCCTGATTCTTTCTGTATATTCTTTACTTATTTTTTGGTTTTCCTTAATCAAAGTGTGTCTTTTAAATCTTGTCAAAGAATATTCTTTGGACTTACTACCTCAACTTAATTTTATACGTTTTCTGTGGTATTAAGTTCTGCTCATATCTTTATTTATCTCTTTTCTATGTTCTCAGGGTTTATTGTTTTGATCTTCTGATGTCAATTAAAACACTTGGTCATTCATTTTAATAAATGTTTTTACTTATAAAGATTTGAATTTTTAAAGATTCCAGCTTACTTGTAAGTTTCTAAGTGTCAGGTCCTCTACATTGTGGCTGGCCATAGGCTTAGTTCACAATATAGCAAAGTATATATTGACCTATTTTCCCCTCGACTTTCTGAGAATTCCTACATCTCACCTTTCTTTGCAGACAAGCCATTTGAAATAAACTTAACTTATTTCACAGCCAATAAGTCTTTGAAATAATGTATATTTTTCAGAGAAATATTCTTATATACTTAGGCAGAAAATCTGACCTGCCATAGTTTTCAAAACAGCATAATTTCACTCTTCTCAATGATGAATCTGTTGTATTACACAACCTTTGAGTATTTAGCTTTATCAATGACATGTACTTTAAAAATGTTTTAGAGATCCTACCAGTCTTTGAAAACATCCTTGTTCCTTGTTTCAGTTCCAGTTTTATGTATATTTTCTGCCTTGCACCTGAATATTCCAACGTCTGATCAATGGCCTAGGGAATCTAATTCTGGTATTGATTGTTTTTGCTGAGTGTCTCCCCCTGTAGCTGATTTCTTCATTATTGTGTAAATTTAGATCATGAGCTCATGTTTAGCTAAACATCTGACTTTGTAAGAGGCTTAGGTGTGAACACTCGTAAGTTTCATCAGAAAGTCCGCAAAGATTTATTTGTGTCCCTCCAATGAGTTGCCCGCGAGGACCCCGTTTTCTACAACGGTTGGTCCACTACTCCCTCTAGAGGCACGGCCTCAGACAGGGCTGCATTGCGCCACACGATCTGGGGCAGTGGCATTGGGCGGCCAGTGGCCCGGGGCGGAGCCTCTCTGCGTGTGTCCCAGGGACCCATCTGCCTGCGAACTTCGGTCACCTGGCAGGAATCTACGATGCCCAGACCTATGGTTAGCTGTGCAGCGAGGTGTACTGTGCGGACAGGTTCCACACACACTTCAAGTAAGAGGGCGGCCTGAGTGGAAAGGTGAGAGTTTGGGCAGCTGTGCAGACAAAGAAGCCGCCCTTTTTCCTGGGCCTAAATGCTTGTGACACCCCACTGGTCCTGCCGGGCTCTGAGGGCCCTGCCCTGGGCCCCCTACTCCCCTGCCTTTTGTTCAGTCAGAGGACAGATGGCCACACCCACACCCTCTTGAGGGCAGTGTTCCAAACTCCCTCAGCCCCGCCCCCTCTCCGCAGGTTACCATGGACTAAAGATGCTGCATTCTGAGTCCAGGGCATTCTGAGAATGCCAAGGGCTGACATGATGACCTTAAATGATTTCCTCTTGTGTCAGTTTTGGTAAATTTTAGGAGCTAGGAACTGGTCCACTTTACACAAACCTTCAAATTTACTGGCATTTCATATACTCTCTGCTATAACATTCTCCTGATTCTTTCTGTATATTCTTTACTTATGTTTTGGTTTTCCTTAATCAAAGTGTGTCTTTTAATCTTGTCAAAGAATATTCTTTGGACTTACTACATCACCTGAATTTTATACGTTTTCTATTGTATTAAGTTCTGCTCATATCTTTATTTATATTTTTTCTATATTCTCAGGTTTATTGTTTTGATCTTCTGATGTCAATTAAAACACTTGGTTATTCATTTTAAGAAATCTTTTTACTTATAAAGATTTGAACTTTTCAAGATTCCAGCTTACTTGTAAGTTTCTAAGGGTCAGGTCCTCTACATTGTGGCTGGCCTAAGTCTTAGTTCACCATATAGCAATGTATATATTGACCTATTTTCCCCTCGACTTTCTGTGATTCCCTACATCTCACCTTTCTTTGCACACAAGCCATTTGAAATACCCTTAACTTATTTCACAGCCAATAAGTCTTTGAAATAATGTGTATTTTTTAGAGAAATCTTCTTATATAATTAGGCAGAAAATCTGACCTGCCATAGTTTTCAAAACAGCATAATTTCACTCTTCTCAATGATGAATCTGTTGTATTACACAACCATTGAGTATTTAGCTTTATCAATGACATGTACTTTAAAAATGTTTTAGAGATCCTACCAGTCTTTGAAAACATCCTTGTTCCTTGTTTCAGTTCCAGTTTTGTGTATACTTTCTGCCTTGCACCTGATTATTCCAACATCTGATGGTTGGCCTAGGGAATCTAATTCTGGTATTGATTGATTTTGCTGCTTGTCTCCCCTGGTAGCTGATTTCTTCTTTATTGTGTAAATTTAGATCATGAGCTCATGTTTAGCTAAACAGCTGACCTTGTAAGAGGCTTAGGTGTGAACGCTCGTAAGCTTCAGCAGAAAGTCCGCAAAGATTTTTTGTGTCCCACCAATGAGTTACCTGCGCGGACCCCTTTTTCTACAAGTGTTGGTCCACTACTCCCTCTAGAGGCTGGGACTCAGACAGGACTGCTTTGCTGCCCCCGATCTGGGATAGTTGCTTTGGGCGGCCTGTGGCCTGGGCAGGAAGCTCCCCACGTGTGTCCCACGACCCATCTGCCTGCGAACTTCGGTCACCTGGCAGGAAGGTATAATGCCCAGACCTATGGTTAGCTTTGCATCGAGGTGTACTGCGCAGACCGGTTCCACACACACTTCAAGTAAGAGGGCGGCCTGAGTTGAAAGGTGAGAGTTTGGGCAGCTGTGCAGACAAAGAAGGAGCACTTTGGCCTGGGCCTAAATGCTTGTAACACACGACTGGGCCTGCCGGGCTCTGAGGGCCCTGCCGTGGGCCCCCTTCTCCCCTGCCCTTTGTTCAGTCACAGCAGAGATGGCCCCACCCACTCCCACAGTGAAGGCAGTGTTCCAACCGCCCTCAGCCCCGCCCCCTCTCCGCAGGTTACCATGGACTACAGAGGCTGCATTCTGAGGCCAGGGCGTTCAGAGAATGCCAAGGGCAGACATGATGACCTTGAATGATTTCCTCTTGTGTCAATTTTGGTAAAATTTAGGAGCTAGGAAATGGTCCACTTTACACAAATATTCAAATTTACTGGCATTTCAGATATTCTCTGCTATAACATTGTCCTGATTCTTTCTGTATATTGTTTACTTATGTTTTGGTTTTCCTTAATCAAAGTGTGTCTTTTAAATCTTGTCAAAGAATATTCTTTGGACTTACTACCTCAACTGAATTTTATACGTTTTCTGTGGTATTAAGTTCTGCTCATATCTTTATTTATCTTTTTTCTATGTTATCAGGTTTATTGTTTTGATATTCTGATGTCAATTAAAACTCTTGGTTATTCATTTTAATAAATCTTTTTACTTATAAGGATTTGAACTTTTCAAGATTTCAGCTTACTTGTAAGTTTCTAAGGGTCAGGTCCTCTACATTGTGGCTGGCCTAAGTCTTAGTTCACCATATAGCAATGTATATATTGACCTATTTTCCCCTCGACTTTCTGTGATTCCCTACATCTCACCTTTCTTTGCACACAAGCCACTTGAAATACCCTTAACTTACTTGACAGCCAATAAGTCTTTGAAATAATGTGTATTTTTTAGAGAAATCTTCTTATATAATTATTCAGAAAATCTGACCTGCCTTAGTTTTCAAAACAGCATAATTTCACCCTTCTCAATGATGAATCTGTTGTATTACACAACCATTGAGTATTTAGCTTTATCAATGACATGTACTTTAAAAATGTTTCAGAGATCCTACCAGTCTTTGAAAACATCCTTGTTCCTTGTTTCAGTTCCAGTTTTGTGTATACTTTCTGCCTTGCACCTGATTATTCCAACATCTGATGGTTGGCCTAGGGAATCTAATTCTGGTATTGATTGTTTTTGCTGCTTGTCTCCCCTTGTAGCTTATTTCTTCATTATGTGTAAATTTCGAACATGAACTCAAGTTTAGCTAAACAGCTGACCTTGTAAGAGGCTTAGGTGTGAACGCTCGTAAGCTTCAGCAGAAAGTCCGCAAAGATTTGTTTGTGTCCCTCCAATGAGTTACCCGCGCGGACCCCTTTTTCTACAAGTGTTGGTCCACTATTCCCTCTATAGGCTGGGATTCAGACAGGACTGCTTTGCTGCCCCCGATCTGGGATAGTGGCTTTGGGCGGCCTGTGGCCTGGAAAGGAGGCTCCCCACGTGTGTCCCACGACCCATCTGCCTGCGAACTTCGGTCACCTGGCAGGAAGCTATGATGCTCACACCTATGGTTAGCTTTGTAGCGAGGTGTACTGCGCGGACCGGTTCCACACACACTTCAAATAAGAGGGCGGCCTGAGTGGAAAGGTGAGAGTTTGTGTAGCTGTGCAGACAAAGAAGGCGCACTTTGGCCTGGGCCTAAATGCTTGTGACACACGACTGGACCTGCCGGGCTCTGAGGGCCCTGCCCTGGGGCCCCTTCTCCCCTGACCTTTGTTCAGTCACAGCAGAGATGGCCCCACCCACTCCCTCAGTGAAGGCAGTGTTCCAACCTCCCTCAGCCCCGCCCCCTCTCCGCAGGTTACCATGGACTACAGATGCTGCATTCTGAGGCGAGGGCGTTCCGAGAATGCCAAGGGCAGACATGATGACCTTAAATGATTTCCTCTTGTGTCAATTTTGGTAAACTTTAGGAGCTAGGAAATGGTCCACTTTACACAAACCTTCAAATTTACTGGCATTTCAGATATTCTCTGCTATAACATTGTCCTGATTCTTTCTGTATATTCTTTACTTATTTTTTGGTTTTCCTTAATCAAAGTGTGTCTTTTAAATCTTGTCAAAGAATATTCTTTGGACTTACTACCTCAACTGAATTTTATACTTTTTCTGTGGTATTAAGTTCTGCTCATATCTTTATTTATCTCTTTTCTATGTTCTCAGCGTTTATTGTTTTGATCTTCTGATGTCAATTAAAACACTTGGTCATTCATTTTAATAAATGTTTTTACTTATAAAGATTTGAATTTTTAAAGATTCCAGCTTACTTGTAAGTTTCCAAGTGTCAGGTCCTCTACATTGTGGCTGGCCATAGGCTTAGTTCACAATATAGCAAAGTATATATTGACCTATTTTCCCCTCGACTTTCTGTGAATTCCTACATCTCACCTTTCTTTGCAGACAAGCCATTTGAAATAATGTTAAATTATTTCACAGCCAATAAGTCTTTGAAATAATGTATATTTTTCAGAGAAATATTCTTATATACTTAGGCAGAAAATCTGACCTGCCATAGTTTTCAAAACAGCATAATTTCACTCTTCTCAATGATGAATCTGTTGTATTACACAACCTTTGAGTATTTAGCTTTATCAATGACATGTACATTAAAAATGTTTTAGAGATCCTACCAGTCTTTGAAAACATCCTTGTTCCTTGTTTCAGTTCCAGTTTTATGTATATTTTCTGCCTTGCACCTGATTATTCCAACGTCTGATCGATGGCCTAGGGAATCTAATTCTGGTATTGATTGTTTTTGCTGAGTGTCTCACCCTGTAGCTGATTTCTTCATTATTGTGTAAATTTAGATCATGAGCTCGTGTTTAGCTAAACATCTGACTTTGTAAGAGGCTTAGGTGTGAACACTCGTAAGTTTCATCAGAAAGTCCGCAAAGATTTATTTGTGTCCCTCCAATGAGTTGCCCGCGAGGACCCCGTTTTCTACAACGGTTGGTCCACTACTCCCTCTAGAGGCACGGCCTCAGACAGGGCTGCATTGCGCCACACGATCTGGGGCAGTGGCATTGGGCGGCCTGTGGCCCGGGGCGGAGCCTCTCTGCGTGTGTCCCAGGGACCCATCTGCCTGCGAACTTCGGTCACCTGGCAGGAATCTACGATGCCCAGAACTATGGTTAGCTGTGCAGCGAGGTGTACTGTGCGGACAGGTTCCACACACACTTCAAGTAAGAGGGCGGCCTGAGTGGAAAGGTGAGAGTTTGGGCAGCTGTGCAGACAAAGAAGGCGCCCTTTGTCCTGGGCCTAAATGCTTGTGACACCCCACTGGTCCTGCCGGGCTCTGAGGGCCCTGCCCTGGGCCTCCTACTCCCCTGCCCTTTGTTCAGTCACAGGAGAGATGGCCACACCCACACCCTCTTGAGGGCAGTGTTCCAAACTCCCTCAGCCCCGCCCCCTCTCCGCAGGTTACCATGGACTAAAGATGCTGCATTCTGAGTCCAGGGCATTCTGAGAATGCCAAGGGCTGACATGATGACCTTAAATGATTTCCTCTTGTGTCAGTTTTGGTAAATTTTAGGAGCTAGGAACTGGTCCACTTTACACAAACCTTCAAATTTACTGGCATTTCATATACTCTCTGCTATAACATTCTCCTGATTCTTTCTGTATATTCTTTACTTATGTTTCGGTTTTCCTTAATCAAAGTGTGTCTTTTAATCTTGTCAAAGAATATTCTTTGGACTTACTACATCACCTGAATTTTATACGTTTTCTATTGTATTAAGTTCTGCTCATATCTTTATTTATATTTTTTCTATGTTCTCAGGTTTATTGTTTTGATCTTCTGATGTCAATTAAAACACTTGGTTATTCATTTTAAGAAATCTTTTTACTTATAAAGATTTGAACTTTTCAAGATTCCAGCTTACTTGTAAGTTTCTAAGGGTCAGGTCCTCTACATTGTGGCTGGCCTAAGTCTTAGTTCACCATATAGCAATGTATATATTGACCTATTTTCCCCTCGACTTTCTGTGATTCCCTACATCTCACCTTTCTTTGCAGACAAGCCATTTGAAATACCCTTAACTTATTTCACAGCCAATAAGTCTTTGAAATAATGTGTATTTTTTAGAGAAATCTTCTTATATAATTAGGCAGAAAATCTGACCTGCCATAGTTTTCAAAACAGCATAATTTCACTCTTCTCAATGATGAATCTGTTGTATTACACAACCATTGAGTATTTAGCTTTATCAATGACATGTACTTTAAAAATGTTTTAGAGATCCTACCAGTCTTTGAAACCATCCTTGTTCCTTGTTTCAGTTCCAGTTTTGTGTATACTTTCTGCCTTGCACCTGGTTATTCCAACATCTGATGGTTGGCCTAGGGAATCTAATTCTGGTATTGATTGTTTTTGCTGCTTGTCTCCCCTTGTAGCTTATTTCTTCATTATTGTGTAAATTTAGATCATGAGCTCATGTTTAGCTAAACAGCTGACCTTGTAAGAGGCTTAGGTGTGAACGCTCGTAAGCTTCACCAGAAAGTCCGCAAAGATTTTTTTGTGTCCCTCCAATGAGTTACCCGCGCGGACCCCTTTTTCTACAAGTGTTGGTCCACTACGCCCTCTAGAGGCTGTGACTCAGACAGGACTGCTTTGCTGCCCCCGATCTGGGATAGTGGATTTGGGCGGCCTGTGGCCTGGGCAGGAGTCTCCCCACGTGTGTCCCACGAGCCATCTGCCTGCGAACATCGGTCACCTGGCAGGAAGCTATGATGCCCAGACCTATGGTTAGCTTTGCATCGAGGTGTCCTGCACGGACCGGTTCCACACACACTTCAAGTAAGAGGGCGGCCTGAGTGGAAAGGTGAGAGTTTGGGCAGCTGTGCAGACAAAGAAGGCGCCCTTTGGCCTGGGCCTAAATGCTTGTGACACCCCACTGGGCCTGCCAGGCTCTGAGGGCCCTGCCCTGGGCCCCCTGCTCCCCTGCCCTTTGTTCAGTCACAGCAGAGATGGCCTCACCCTCTCCCTCAGTGAGGGCAGTGTTCCAGCCTCCAGCAGCCCCGCCCACTCTCCGCAGGTTACCATGGACTACAGATGCTGCATTCTGAGGCCAGGGCATTCCGAGAATGCCAAGGGCTGACATGATGACCTTAAATGATTTCCTCTTGTGTCTATTTTGGTAAAGTTTAGGAGCTAGGAAATGGTCCACTTTACACAAATGTTCAAATTTACTGCCATTTCAGATATTCTCTGCTATAACATTGTCCTGATTCTTTCTGTTTATTCTTGACTTATGTTTTGGTTTTCCTTAATCAAAGTATGTCTTTTAAATCTTGTCAAAGAATATTCTTTGGACTTACTACCTCAACTGAATTTTATACGTTTTCTGTGGTATTAAGATCTGCTCATATCTTAATTTATCTTTTTTCTATGTTCTCAGGATTTATTGTTTTGATCTTCTGATGTCAATTAAAACACTTGGTTATTCATTTTAATAAATCTTTTTACTTATAAAGATTTGAATTTTTAAAGATTCCAGCTTACTTGTAAGTTTCTAAGGGTCAGGTCCTCTACATTGTGGCTGGCCAAAGGCTTAGTTCAAAATATAGCAAAGTATATATTGACCTATTTTCCCATCGACTTTCTGTGATTTCCTACATCTCACCTTTCTTTGCAGACAAGCCATTTGAAATAACCTTAACTTATTTCACAGCCAATAAGTCTTTGAAATAATGTGTAGTTTTCAGAGAAATCTTCTTATATATTTAGGCAGAAAATCTGACCTGCCATAGTTTTCAAAACAGCATAATTTCACTCTTCTCAATGATGAATCTTTTGTATTACACAACCTTTGAGTATTTAGCTTTATCAATGACATGTACATTAAAAATGTTTTAGAGATCCTACCAGTATTTGAAAACATCCTTGTTCCTTGTTTCAGTTCCAGTTTTATGTATATTTTCTGCCTTGCACCTGATTATTCCAACGTCTGATCGATGGTCTAGGGAATCTAATCCTGGTATTGATTGTTTTTGCTGATTGTCTCCCCCTGTAGCTGATTTCTTCATTATTGTGTAAAATTAGATCATGAGCTCATGTTTAGCTAAACATCTGACTTTGTAAGAGGCTTAGGTGTGAACACTCGTAAGTTTCATCAGAAAGGCCGCAAAGATTTATTTGTGTCCCTCCAATGAGTTACCCGCGAGGACCCCGTTGACTACAAGTGTTGGTCCACTACTCCCTCTAGAGGCACGGCCTCAGACAGGGCTGTTTTGTGCCCCACGATCTGTGGCAGTGGCAGTGGGTGGCCTGTGGCCGGGGCAGGAGCCTCTCTGCGTGTGTCCCAGGGACCCATCTGCCTGCGAACTTCGGTCACCGGGCTGGAAGCTACGATGCTCAGACCTATGGTTAGCTGTGCAGCGAGGTGTACTGCGCAGACAGGTTCCACACACACTTCAAGTAAGAGGGCGGCCTGAGTGGAAAGGTGAGAGTTTGTGCCGCTGTGCAGACAAAGAAGGCGCCCTTTGTCCTTGGCCAAATGCTTGTGACACCTCACTGGGCCTGCCGGGCTCTGAGGGCCCTGCCCTGGGACCCCTGCTCCCCTGCCCTTTGTTCAGTCACAGCAGAGATGGCCACACCCACTCCCTCTGTGAGGGCAGTGTTCCAAACTCCCTCAGCCCCGCCCCCTCTCCGCAGGTTACCATGGACTAAAGATGCTGCATTCTGAGTCCAGGGCATTCCGAGAATGCCAAGGGCTGACATGATGACCTTAAATGATTTCCTCTTGTGTCAGTTTTGGTAAATTTTAGGAGCTAGGAACTGGTCCACTTTACACAAACTTTCAAATTTACTGGCATTTCATATACTCTCTGCTATAACATTGTCCTGATTCTTTCTGTATATTCTTTACATATGTTTTGGTTTTCCTTAATCAAAGTGTGTCTTTTAATCTTGTCAAAGAATATTCTTTGGACTTACTACATCACCTGAATTTTATACGTTTTCTATTGTATTAAGTTCTGCTCATATCTTTATTTATATTGTTTCTATGTTCTCAGGTTTATTGTTTTGATCTTCTGATGTCAATTAAAACACTTGGTTATTCATTTTAAAAAATCTTTTTACTTATAAAGATTTGAACTTTTGAAGATTCCAGCTTACTTGTAAGTTTCTAAGGGTCAGGTCCTCTACATTGTGGCTGGCCTAAGTCTTTGTTCACCGTATAGCAATGTATATATTGACCTATTTTCCCCTCGACTTTCTGTGATTCCCTACATCTCACCTTTCTTTGCACACAAGCCATTTGAAATAACCTTAACTTATTTCACAGCCAATAAGTCTTTGAAATAATGTGTATTTTTTAGAGAAATCTTCTTATATAATTAGGCAGAAAATCTGACCTGCCATACTTTTCAAATCAGCATAATTTCACTCTTCTCAATGTTGAATCTGTTGTATTACAAAACCATTGAATATTTAGCTTTATCAATGACATGTACTTTAAAAATGTTTTAGAGATCCTACCAGTCTTTGAAAACATCCTTGTTCCTTGTTTCAGTTCAAGTTTTATGTATACTTTCTGCCTTGCACCTGATTATTCCAACATCTGATGGTTGGCCTAGAGAATCTAATTCTAGTATTGATTGTTTTTGCTGCTTGTCTCCCCTTGTAGCTGATTTCTTCATTATTGTGTAAATTTAGATCATGAGCTCATGTTTATCTAAACAGCTGACCTTGTAAGAGTCTTAGGTGTGAACGCTCGTAAGCTTCAGCAGAAAGTCCGCAAAGATTTTTTTGTGTCCCTCCAATGAGTTACCCGCGCGGACCCCTTTTTCTACAAGTGTTGGTCCACTACTCCCTTTAGAGGCTGGGACACAGACAGGAATGCTTTGCTGCCCCCAATCTGGGATAGTGGCTTTGAGCGAGCTGTGGCCTGGGCAGGAGTCTCCCCACGTGTGTCCCACGACCCATCTGCCTGCGAACTTCGGTCACCTGGCAGGAAGCTATGATGGCCAGACCTATGGTTAGCTTTGCATCGAGGTGTACTGCGCGGACCGGTTCCCCACACACTTCAAATAAGAGGGCGGCCTGAGTGGAAAGGTGAGAGTTTGTGCCGCTGTGCAGACAAAGAAGGCGCACTTTGGCCTGGGCCTAAATGCTTTTGACACCCCACTGGGCCTGCCGGGCTCTGAGGGCCCTGCACTGGGCCCCCTGCTCCCCTGCCCTTTGTTCAGTCACAGCAGAGATGGCCACACCCACTCCCTCTGTGAGGGCAGTGTTCCAAACTCCCTCAGCCCCGCCCCCTCTCCGCAGGTTACCATGGACTAAAGATGCTGCATTCTGAGTCCAGGGCATTCCGAGAATGCCAAGGGCTGACATGATGACCTTAAATGATTTCCTCTTGTGTCAGTGTTGGTAAATTTTAGGAGCTAGGAACTGGTCCACTTTACACAAACGTTCAAATTTACTGGCATTTCATATACTCTCTGCTATAACATTGTCCTGATTCTTTCTGTATATTCTTTACTTATGTTTTGGTTTTCCTTAATCAAAGTGTGTCTTTTAAATCTTGTCAAAGAATATTCTTTGGACTTACTACCTCAACTGAATTTTATACGTTTTCTATTGTATTAAGTTCTGCTCATATCTTTATTTATCTTTTTTCTATGTTCTCAGGGTTTATTGTTTTGATCTTCTGATGTCAATTAAAACACTTGGTTATTCATTTTAATAAATCTTTTTACTTATAAAGATTTGAGTTTTTAAAGATTCCGGCTTACTTGTAAGTTTCTAAGGGTCAGGTCCTCTACATTGTGGCTGGCCAAAGGCTTAGTTCACAATATAGCAAAGTATATATTGACCTATTTTCCCCTCGACTTTCTGTGATTTCCTACATCTCACCTTTCTTTGCAGACAAGCCATTTGAAATAAACTTAACTTATTTCACAGCCAATAAGTCTTTGAAATAATGTGCATTTTTCAGAGAAATCTTCTTATATATTTAGGCAGAAAATCTGACCTGCCATAGTTTTCAAAACAGCATAATTTCACTCTTCTCTGTGATGAAACTGTTGTATTACACAACCTATGAGTATTTAGATTTATCAGTGACATGTACTTTAAAAATGTTTTAGAGATCCTACCAGTCTTTGAAAACATCCTTGTTCCTTGTTTCAGTTTCAGTTTTATATATATTTTCTGCCTTGCACCTGATTATTCCAACGTCTGATCGATGGCACAGGGAATCTAATTCTGATATTGCTTGTTTTTGCTGATTGTCTCACCCTTTAGCTGATTTCTTCATTATTGTGTAAAATTAGATCATGAGCTCATGTTTAGCTAAACATTTGACTTTGTAAGCGGCTTAGGTGTGATCACTCGTAAATTTCATCAGAAAGTCCGCAAAGATTTATTTGTGTCCCTCCCATGAGATGCCCGCGAGGACCCCGTTTACTACAAGTGTTGGTCCACTACTCCCTCTAGAGGCACGGACTCAGACAGGGCTGCTTTGTGCCCTGCGATCTGTGGCAGTGGCAGTGCGTGGCCTGTGGCCGGGGCATGAGCCTCTCTGCGTGTGTCCCATGGACCCATCTCCCAGCGAACTTCGGTCACATGTCAGGAAGCTACGATGCCAAGACCTATGGTTAGCTGTGCAGGGAGGTGAACTGCGCGGAGAGGTTCCACACACACTTCAAGTAAGAGGGCTGCCTGAGTGGAAAGGTGAGGGTTTGGGCAGCTGTGCAGACAAAGATGGTGCCCTTTGTCCTGGGCCTAAATGCTTGTGACACCCCACTGGGCCTGCCGGGCTCTGAGGGCCCTGCCCTGGGCCCCCTGCTCCCCTGCCCTTTGTTCAGTCACAGCAGAGATGGCCACACCCACTCCCTCTGTGTGGGCAGTGTTCCACACTCCCTCAGCCCCGCCCCTTCTCCGCAGGTTACCATGGAATAATGATGCTGCATTCTGAGTCCAGGGCATTCAGAGAATGCCAAGGGCTGACATGATGACCTTAAATGATTTCCTCTTGTGTCAGTCTTGGTAAATTTTAGAAGCTAGGAACTGGTCCACTTTACACAATCTTTCAAATTTACTGGCATTTCATATACTCTCTGCTATAACATTGTCCTTATTCTTTCTGTATATTCTTTACTTATGTTTTGGTTTTCCTTATTCAAAGTGTGTCTTTTAATCTTGTCAAAGAATATTCTTTGGACTTACTACATCACCTGAATTTTATACGTTTTCCATTGTATTAAGTTCTGCTCATATCTTTATTTATATTTTTTCTATGTTCTCAGGTTTATTGTTTTGATATTCTGATGTCAATTAAAACACTTGGTTATTCATTTTAATAAATCTTTTAACTTATAAAGATTTGAACTATTCAAGATTCAAGCTTACTTGTAAGATTCTAAGGGTCAGGTCCTCTACATTGTGGCTGGCCTAAGTCTTAGTTCACCATATAGCAATGTATATATTGACCTATTTTCCCCTCGACTTTCTGTGATTTCCTACATCTCACCTTTCTTTGCAGACAAGCCATTTGAAATAACCTTAACTTATTTCACAGCCAATAAGTCTTTGAAATAAGGTGCATTTTTCAGAGAAATCTTCTTATATATTTAGGCAGAAAATCTGACCTTCCATAGTTTTCAAAACAGCATAATTTCACTCTTCTCAATGATGAATCTGTTGTATTACACAACCTTTGAGTATTTAGCTTTATCAATGACATGTACTTTAAAAATGTTTTAGAGATCCTACCAGTCTTTGAAAACATCCTTGTTCCTTGTTTCAGTTGCAGTTTTATGTATATTTTCTGCCTTGCACCTGATTATTCCAACTTCTGATCGATGGTCTAGGGAATCTAATTCTGGTATTGATTGTTTTTGCTGATTGTCTCCCCCTGTAGCTGATTTCTTCATTATTGTGTAAAATTAGATCATGAGCTCATGTTTAGCTAAACATCTGACTTTGTAAGATGCTTAGGTGTGAACACTCGTAAGTTTCATCAGAAAGTCCGCAAAGATTTATTTGTGTCCCTCCAATGAGTTGCCCGCGAGGACCCCGTTGACTACAAGTGTTGGTCCACTACTCCCTCTAGAGGCACGGCCTCAGACAGGGCTGCTTTGTTCCCCACGATCTGGGGCAGTGGCAGTGGGTGGCCTGTGGCTGGGGCAGGAGCCTCTCTGCGTGTGTCCCAGGGACCCATCTGCCTGCGAACTTCGGTCACCGGGCAGGAAGCTACGATGCTCAGACCTATGGTTAGCTGTGCAGCGAGGTGTACTGCGCGGACAGGTTCCACACACTTCAAGTAAGAGGGCGGCCTGAGTGGAAAGGTGAGAGTTTGTGCCGCTATGCAGACAAAGAAGGCGCCCTTTGTCCTGGGCCTAAATGCTTGTGACACCCCACTGGGCCTGCCGGGCTCTGAGGGCCCTGCCCTGGGACCCCTGCTCCCCTGCCCTTTCTTCAGACACAGCAGAGATGGCCACACCCACTCCCTCTGTGAGGGCAGTGTTCCAAACTCCCTCAGCCCCGCCCCCTCTCCGCAGGTTACCATGGACTAAAGATGCTGCATTCTGAGTCCAGGGCATTCCGAGAATGCCAAGGGCTGACATGATGACCTTAAATGATTTCCTCTTGTGTCAGTTTTGGTAAATTTTAGGAGCTAGGAACTGGTCCACTTTACACAAACCTTCAAATTTACTGGCATTTCATATACTCTCTGCTATAACATTCTCCTGATTCTTTCTGTATATTCTTTACTTATGTTTTGGTTTTCCTTAATCAAAGTGTGTCTTTTAATCTTGTCAAAGAATATTCTTTGGACTGACAACATCACCTGAATTTTATACGTTTTCTATTGTATTAAGTTCTGCTCATATCTTTATTTATATTTTTTCTATGTTCTCAGGTATTATAGTTTTGATCTTCTGATGTCAATTAAAACACTTGGTTATTCATTTTAAAAAATATTTTTACTTATAAGGATTTCAACTTTTCAAGATTCCAGCTTACTTGTAAGTTTCTAAGGGTCAGGTCCTCTACATTGTGCCTGGCCTATGTCTTAGTTCAACATATAGCAATGTATATATTGACCTATTTTCCCCTCGACTTTCTGTGATTCCCTACATCTCACCTTTCTTTGCAGACAAGCCATTTGAAATAACCTTAACTTATTTCACAGCCAATAAGTCTTTGAAGTAATGTGTATTTTTTAGAGAAATCTTCTTATATAATGAGGCAGAAAATCTGACCTGCCATAGTTTTCAAAACAGCATAATTTCACTCTTCTCAATGTTGAATCTGTTGTATTACACAACCTTTGAGTATTTAGCTTTATCAATGACATGTACTTTAAAAATGTTTTAGAGATCCTACCAGTCTTTGAAAACATCCTTGTTCCTTGTTTCAGTTCAAGTTTTGTGTATACTTTCTGCCTTGCACCTGATTATTCCAACATCTGATGGTTGGCCTAGGGAATCTAATTCTGGTATTGATTGTTTTTGCTGCTTTTCTCCCCATGTAGCTGATTTCTTCATTATTGTGTAAATTTAGATCATGAGCTCATGTTTAACTAAACAGCTGACCTTGTAAGAGGCTTAGGTGTGAACGCTCGTAAGCTTCAGCAGAAAGTCCGCAAAGATTTTTTTGTGGCCCTCCAATGAGTTACCCGCGCGGACCCCTTTTACTACAAGTGTTGGTCCACTACTCCCTCTAGAGGCTGGGACTCAGACAGGACTGCTTTGCCGCCCCCGATCTGGGATAGTGGCTTTGGGCGGCCTGTGGCCTGGGCAGGAGGCTCCCCACGTGTGTCCCACGACCCATCTGCCTGCGAACTTCGGTCACCTGGCAGGAAGCTATGATGCCCAGACCTATGGTTAGCTTTGCATCGAGGTGTACTGCGCGGACCGGTTCCACACACACTTCAAGTAAGAGGGCGGCCTGAGTGGAAAGGTGAGAGTTTGGGCAGCTGTGCAGAAAAAGAAGGCGCACTTTGGCCTGTGCCTAAATGCTTCTGACACACGACTGGGCCTGCCGGGCTCTGAGGGCCCTGCCGTTGGCCCCCTTCTCCCATGCCCTTTGTTCAGTCACAGCAGAGATGGCCCCACCCACTCCCTCAGTGAAGGCAGTGATCCAACCTCCCTCAGCCCCGCCCCCTCTCCGCTGGTTACCATGGACTACAGATGCTGCATTCTGAGGCCAGGGCATTCCGAGAATGCCAAGGGCAGACATGATGACCTTAAATGATTTCCTCTTGTGTCAATTTTGGTAAACTTTAGGAGCTAGGAAATGGTCCACTTTACACAAATGTTCAAATTTACTGGCATTTCAGATATTCTCTGCTATAACATTGTCCTGATTCTTTCTGTATATTCTTTACTTATGTTTTGGTTTTCCTTAATCAAAGTGTGTCTTTTAAATCTTGTCAAAGAATATTCTTTGGACTTACTACCTCAACTGAATTTTATACGTTTTCTGTGGTATTAAGTTCTGCTCATATCTTTATTTATCTTTTTTCTATGTTCTCTGGGTTTATTGTTTTGATCTTCTGATGTCAATTAAAACAATTGGTTATTGATTTTAATAAATCTTTTTACTTATAAAGATTTGAATTATTAAAGATTCCAGCTTACTTGTAAGTTTCTAAGGGTCAGGTCCTCTACATTGTGGCTGGCCTAAGTCTTAGTTCACCATATAGCAATGTATATATTGACCTATTTTCCCCTCGGCTTTCTGTGATTCCCTACATCTCACCTTTCTTTGCACACAAGCCATTTGAAATACCCTTAACTTATTTCACAGCCAATAAGTCTTTGAAATAATGTGTATTTTTTAGAGAAATCTTCTTATATAATTAGGCAGAAAATCTGACCTGCCATAGTTTTCAAAACAGCATAATTTCACTCTTCTCAATGATGAATCTGTTGTATTACACAACCATTGAGTTTTTAGCTTTATCAATGACATGTACTTTAAAAATGTTTTAGAGATCCTACCAGTCTTTGAAAACATCCTTGT
The DNA here is from genome assembly GCF_964165515.1 of Mesoplodon bidens. Classification (NCBI taxonomy): domain Eukaryota; kingdom Metazoa; phylum Chordata; class Mammalia; order Artiodactyla; family Ziphiidae; genus Mesoplodon; species Mesoplodon bidens. Next base: position 24,436,828 of record NC_138180.1, on the reverse strand, counting down.
TCCTTGTTTCAGTTCCAGTTTTGTGTATACTTTCTGCCTTGCACCTGATTATTCCAACATCTGATGGTTGGCCTAGGGAATCTAATTCTGGTATTGATTGTTTTTGCTGCTTGTCTCCCCTTGTAGCTGATTTCTTCATTATTGTGTAAATTTAGATCATGAGCTCATGTTTATCTGAACAGCTGACCTTGTAAGAGGCTTAGGTTTGAACGCTCGTAATCTTCAGCAGAAAGTCCGCAAAGATTTATTTGTGTCCCTCCAATGAGTTGCCCGCGAGGACGCCGTTTACTACAAGTGTTGGTCCACTACTCCCTCTAGAGGCACAGCCTCAGACAGGGCTGCTTTGTGCCCCACGATCTGTGGCAGTGGCAGTGGGTGGCCTGTGGCCGGGGCAGGAGTCTCTCTGCGTGTGTCCCAGGGACCCATCTGCCTGCGAACTTCGGTCACCTGGCAGGAAGCTACGATGCCCCGACCTATGGTTAGCTGTGCAGCGAGGTGTACTGCACGGACAGGTTCCACACACACTTCAAGTAAGAGGGCGGCCTGAGTGGAAAGGTGAGAGTTTGCGCCGCTGTGCAGACAAAGAAGGCGCCCTTTGTCCTGGGCCTAAATGCTTGTGACACCCCACTGGGCCTGCCGGGCTCTGAGGGCCCTGCCCTGGGCCCCCTGCTCCCCTGCCCTTTGTTCAGTCACAGCAGAGATGGCCGCACCCACTCCCTCAGTGAGGGCAGGGTTCCAGCCTCCCTCAGCCCCGCCCACTCTCCGCAGGTTACCATGGACTACAGATGCTGCATTCTGAGGCCAGGGCATGCCGAGAATGCCAAGGGCTGACATGATGACCTTAAATGATTTCCTCTTGTGTCAATTTTGGTAAAGTTTAGGAGCTAGGAAATGGTCCACTTTACACAAATGTTCAAATTTACTGGCATTTCATATATTCTCTGCTATAACATTGTCCTGATTCTTTCTGTTTATTCTTGACTTATGTTTTGGTTTTCCTTAATCAAAGTGTGTCTTTTAAATCTTGTCAAAGAATATTCTTTGGACTTACTACCTCAACTGAATTTTATACGTTTTCTGTGGTATTAAGTTCTGCTCATATCTTAATTTATCTTTTTTCTATGTTCTCAGGGTTTATTGTTTTGATCTTCTGATGTCAATTAAAACACTTGGTTATTCATTTTAATAAATCTTTTTACTTATAAAGATTTGAATTTTTAAAGATTCCAGCTTACTTGTAAGTTTCTAAGGGTCAGGTCCTCTACATTGTGGCTGGCCAAAGGCTTAGTTCAAAATATAGCAAAGTATATATTGACCTATTTTCCCATCGACTTTCTGTGATTTCCTACATCTCACCTTTCTTTGCAGACAAGCCATTTGAAATAACCTTAACTTATTTCACAGCCAATAAGTCTTTGAAATAATGTGTAGTTTTCAGAGAAATCTTCTTATATATTTAGGCAGAAAATCTGACCTGCCATAGTTTTCAAAACAGCATAATTTCACTCTTCTCAATGATGAATCTGTTGTATTACACAACCTTTGAGTATTTAGCTTTATCAATGACATGTACATTAAAAATGTTTTAGAGATCCTACCAGTCTTTGAAAACATCCTTGTTCCTTGTTTCAGTTCCAGTTTTATGTATATTTTCTGCCTTGCACCTGATTATTCCAACGTCTGATCGATGGTCTAGGGAATCTAATTCTGGTATTGATTGTTTTTGCTGATTGTCTCCCCCTGTAGCTGATTTCTTCATTATTGTGTAAAATTAGATCATGAGCTCATGTTTAGCTAAACATCTGACTTTGTAAGAGGCTTAGGTGTGAACACTCGTAAGTTTCATCAGAAACTCCGCAAAGATTTATTTGTGTCCCTCCAATGAGTTGCCCGCGAGGACGCCGTTTACTACAAGTGTTGGTCCACTACTCCCTCTAGAGGCACAGCCTCAGACAGGGCTGCTTTGTGCCCCACGATCTGTGGCAGTGGCAGTGGGTGGCCTGTGGCCGGGGCAGGAGTCTCTCTGCGTGTGTCCCAGGGACCCATCTGCCTGCGAACTTCGGTCACCTGGCAGGAAGCTACGATGCCCCGACCTATGGTTAGCTGTGCAGCGAGGTGTACTGCACGGACAGGTTCCACACACACTTCAAGTAAGAGGGCGGCCTGAGTGGAAAGGTGAGAGTTTGCGCCGCTGTGCAGACAAAGAAGGCGCCCTTTGTCCTGGGCCTAAATGCTTGTGACACCCCACTGGGCCTGCCGGGCTCTGAGGGCCCTGCCCTGGGACCCCTGCTCCCCTGCCCTTTGTTCAGTCACAGCAGAGATGGCCACACCCACTCCCTCTGTGAGGGCAGTGTTCCAAACTCCCTCAGCCCCGCCCCCTCTCCGCAGGTTACCATGGACTAAAGATGCTGCATTCTGAGTCCAGGGCATTCCGAGAATGCCAAGGGCTGACATGATGACCTTAAATGATTTCCTCTTGTGTCAGTTTTGGTAAATTTTAGGAGCTAGGAACTGGTCCACTTTACACAAACCTTCAAATTTACTGGCATTTCATATACTCTCTGCTATAACATTGTCCTGATTCTTACTGTATATTCTTTACTTATGTTTTGGTTTTCCTTAATCAAAGTGTGTCTTTTAATCTTGTCAAAGAATATTCTTTGGACTTACTACATCACCTGAATTTTATACGTTTTCTATTGTATTAAGTTCTGCTCATATCTTTATTTATATGTTTTCTATGTTCTCAGGTTTATTGTTTTGATATTCTGATGTCAATTAAAACACTTGGTTATTCATTTTAATAAATCTTTTTACTTATAAAGATTTGAACTTTTCAAGATTCCAGCTTACTTGTAAGTTTCTAAGGGTCAGGTCCTCTACATTGTGGCTGGCCTAAGTCTTAGTTCACCATATGGCAATGTATATATTGACCTATTTTCCCCTCGACTTTCTGTGATTCCCTACATCTCACCTTTCTTTGCAAACAAGCCATTTGAAATACCCTTAACTTATTTCACAGCCAATAAGTCTTTGAAATAATGTGTATTTTTTAGAGAAATCTTCTTATATAATTAGGCAGAAAATCTGACCTGCCATAGTTTTCAAAACAGCATAATTTCACTCTTCTCAATGTTGAATCTGTTGTATTACACAACCTTTGAGTATTTAGCTTTATCAATGACATGTACTTTAAAAATGTTTTAGAGATCCTACCAGTCTTTGAAAACATCCTTGTTCCTTGTTTCAGTTCAAGTTTTGTGTATACTTTCTGCCTTGCACCTGATTATTCCAACATCTGATGGTTGGCCTAGGGAATCTAATTCTGGTATTGATTGTTTTTGCTGCTTTTCTCCCCATGTAGCTGATTTCTTCATTATTGTGTAAATTTAGATCATGAGCTCATGTTTAACTAAACAGCTGACCTTGTAAGAGGCTTAGGTGTGAACGCTCGTAAGCTTCAGCAGAAAGTCCGCAAAGATTTTTTTGTGGCCCTCCAATGAGTTACCCTCGCGGACCCCTTTTACTACAAGTGTTGGTCCACTACTCCCTCTAGAGGCTGGGACTCAGACAGGACTGCTTTGCCGCCCCCGATCTGGGATAGTGGCTTTGGGCGGCCTGTGGCCTGGGCAGGAGGCTCCCCACGTGTGTCCCACGACCCATCTGCCTGCGAACTTCGGTCACCTGGCAGGAAGCTATGATGCCCAGACCTATGGTTAGCTTTGCATCGAGGTGTACTGCGCGGACCGGTTCCACACACACTTCAAGTAAGAGGGCGGACTGAGTGGAAAGGTGAGAGTTTGGGCAGCTGTGCAGAAAAAGAAGGCGCACTTTGGCCTGTGCCTAAATGCTTCTGACACACGACTGGGCCTGCCGGGCTCTGAGGGCCCTGCCGTTGGCCCCCTTCTCCCATGCCCTTTGTTCAGTCACAGCAGAGATGGCCCCACCCACTCCCTCAGTGAAGGCAGTGATCCAACCTCCCTCAGCCCCGCCCCCTCTCCGCTGGTTACCATGGACTACAGATGCTGCATTCTGAGGCCAGGGCATTCCGAGAATGCCAAGGGCAGACATGATGACATTAAATGATTTCCTCTTGTGTCAATTTTGGTAAACTTTAGGAGCTAGGAAATGGTCCACTTTACACAAATGTTCAAATTTACTGGCATTTCAGATATTCTCTGCTATAACATTGTCCTGATTCTTTCTGTATATTCTTTACTTATGTTTTGGTTTTTCTTAATCAAAGTGTGTCTTTTAAATCTTGTCAAAGAATATTCTTTGGACTTACTACCTCAACTGAATTTTATACGTTTTCTGTGGTATTAAGTTCTGCTCATATCTTAATTTATCTTTTTTCTATGTTCTCAGGGTTTATTGTTTTGATCTTCTGATGTCAATTAAAACACTTGGTTATTCATTTTAATAAATCTTTTTACTTATAAAGATTTGAATTTTTAAAGATTCCAGCTTACTTGTAAGTTTCTAAGGGTCAGGTCCTCTACATTGTGGCTGGCCAAATGCTTAGTTCAAAATATAGCAAAGTATATATTGACCTATTTTCCCATCGACTTTCTGTGATTTCCTACATCTCACCTTTCTTTGCAGACAAGCCATTTGAAATAACCTTAACTTATTTCACAGCCAATAAGTCTTTGAAATAATGTGTAGTTTTCAGAGAAATCTTCTTATATATTTAGGCAGAAAATCTGACCTGCCATAGTTTTCAAAACAGCATAATTTCACTCTTCTCAATGATGAATCTGTTGTATTACACAACCTTTGAGTATTTAGCTTTATCAATGACATGTACATTAAAAATGTTTTAGAGATCCTACCAGTCTTTGAAAACATCCTTGTTCCTTGTTTCAGTTCCAGTTTTATGTATATTTTCTGCCTTGCACCTGATTATTCCATCGTCTGATCGATGGTCTAGGGAATCTAATTCTGGTATTGATTGTTTTTGCTGATTGTCTCCCCCTGTAGCTGATTTCTTCATTATTGTGTAAAATTAGATCATGAGCTCATGTTTAGCTAAACATCTGACTTTGTAAGAGGCTTAGGTGTGAACACTCGTAAGTTTCATCAGAAACTCCGCAAAGATTTATTTGTGTCCCTCCAATGAGTTGCCCGCGAGGACGCCGTTTACTACAAGTGTTGGTCCACTACTCCCTCTAGAGGCACAGCCTCAGACAGGGCTGCTTTGTGCCCCACGATCTGTGGCAGTGGCAGTGGGTGGCCTGTGGCCGGGGCAGGAGTCTCTCTGCGTGTGTCCCAGGGACCCATCTGCCTGCGAACTTCGGTCACCTGGCAGGAAGCTACGATGCCCAGACCTATGGTTAGCTGTGCAGCGAGGTGTACTGCACGGACAGGTTCCACACACACTTCAAGTAAGAGGGCGGCCTGAGTGGAAAGGTGAGAGTTTGCGCCGCTGTGCAGACAAAGAAGGCGCCCTTTGTCCTGGGCCTAAATGCTTGTGACACACGACTGGGCCTGCCGGGCTCTGAGGGCCCTGCCCTGGGACGCCTGCTCCCCTGCCCTTTGTTCAGTCACAGCAGTGATGGCCACACCCACTCCCTCTGTGAGGGCAGTGTTCCAAACTCCCTCAGCCCCGCCCCCTCTCCGCAGGTTACCATGGACTAAAGATGCTGCATTCTGAGTCCAGGGCATTCCGAGAATGCCAAGGGCTGACATGATGACCTTAAATGATTTCCTCTTGTGTCAGTTTTGGTAAATTTTAGGAGCTAGGAACTGGTCCACTTTACACAAACCTTCAAATTTACTGGCATTTCATATACTCTCTGCTATAACATTGTCCTGATTCTTACTGTATATTCTTTACTTATGTTTTGGTTTTCCTTAATCAAAGTGTGTCTTTTAATCTTGTCAAAGAATATTCTTTGGACTTACTACATCACCTGAATTTTATACGTTTTCTATTGTATTAAGTTCTGCTCATATCTTTATTTATATGTTTTCTATGTTCTCAGGTTAATTGTTTTGATATTCTGATGTCAATTAAAACACTTGGTTATTCATTTTAATAAATCTTTTTACTTATAAATATTTGAACTTTTCAAGATTCCAGCTTACTTGTAAGTTTCTAAGGGTCAGGTGCTCTACATTGTGGCTGGCCTAAGTCTTAGTTCACCATATGGCAATGTATATATTGACCTATTTTCCCCTCGACTTTCTGTGATTCCCTACATCTCACCTTTCTTTGCAAACAAGCCATTTGAAATACCCTTAACTTATTTCACAGCCAATAAGTCTTTGAAATAATGTGTATTTTTTAGAGAAATCTTCTTATATAATTAGGCAGAAAATCTGACCTGCCATAGTTTTCAAAACAGCATAATTTCACTCTTCTCAATGTTGAATCTGTTGTATTACACAACCTTTGAGTATTTAGCTTTATCAATGACATGTACTTTAAAAATGTTTTAGAGATCCTACCAGTCTTTGAAAACATCCTTGTTCCTTGTTTCAGTTCAAGTTTTGTGTATACTTTCTGCCTTGCACCTGATTATTCCAACATCTGATGGTTGGCCTAGGGAATCTAATTCTGGTATTGATTGTTTTTGCTGCTTTTCTCCCCATGTAGCTGATTTCTTCATTATTGTGTAAATTTAGATCATGAGCTCATGTTTAACTAAACAGCTGACCTTGTAAGAGGCTTAGGTGTGAACGCTCGTAAGCTTCAGCAGAAAGTCCGCAAAGATTTTTTGTGGCCCTCCAATGAGTTACCCGCGCGGACCCCTTTTACTACAAGTGTTGGTCCACTACTCCCTCTAGAGGCTGGGACTCAGACAGGACTGCTTTGCCGCCCCCGATCTGGGATAGTGGCTTTGGGCGGCCTGTGGCCTGGGCAGGAGGCTCCCCACGTGTGTCCCACGACCCATCTGCCTGCGAACTTCGGTCACCTGGCAGGAAGCTATGATGCCCAGACCTATGGTTAGCTTTGCATCGAGGTGTACTGCGCGGACCGGTTCCACACACACTTCAAGTAAGAGGGCGGCCTGAGTGGAAAGGTGAGAGTTTGGGCAGCTGTGCAGAAAAAGAAGGCGCCCTTTGGCCTGGGCCTAAATGCTTCTGACACACGACTGGGCCTGCCGTGCTCTGACGGCCCTGCCGTTGGCCCCCTTCTCCCATGCCATTTGTTCAGTCACAGCAGAGATGGCCCCACCCACTCCCTCAGTGAAGGCAGTGATCCAACCTCCCTCAGCCCTGCCCCCTCTCCGCTGGTTACCATGGACTACAGATGCTGCATTCTGAGGCCAGGGCATTCCGAGAATGCCAAGGGCAGACATGATGACCTTAAATGATTTCCTCTTGTGTCAATTTTGGTAAACTTTAGGAGCTAGGAAATGGTCCACTTTACACAAATGTTCAAATTTACTGGCATTTCAGATATTCTCTGCTATAACATTGTCCTGATTCTTTCTGTATATTCTTTACTTATGTTTTGGTTTTTCTTAATCAAAGTGTGTCTTTTAAATCTTGTCAAAGAATATTCTTTGGACTTACTACCTCAACTGAATTTTATACGTTTTCTGTGGTATTAAGTTCTGCTCATATCTTTATTTATCTTTTTTCTATGTTCTCAGGGTTTATTGTTTTGATCTTCTGATGTCAATTAAAACAATTGGTTATTGATTTTAATAAATCTTTTTACTTATAAAGATTTGAATTATTAAAGATTCCAGCTTACTTGTAAGTTTCTAAGGGTCAGGTCCTCTACATTGTGGCTGGCCTAAGTCTTAGTTCACCATATAGCAATGTATATATTGACCTATTTTCCCCTCGGCTTTCTGTGATTCCCTACATCTCACCTTTCTTTGCACACAAGCCATTTGAAATACCCTTAACTTATTTCACAGCCAATAAGTCTTTGAAATAATGTGTATTTTTTAGAGAAATCTTCTTATATAATTAGGCAGAAAATCTTACCTGCCATAGTTTTCAAAACAGCATAATTTCACTCTTCTCAATGATGAATCTGTTGTATTACACAACCATTGAGTTTTTAGCTTTATCAATGACATGTACTTTAAAAATGTTTTAGAGATCCTACCAGTCTTTGAAAACATCCTTGTTCCTTGTTTCAGTTCCAGTTTTGTGTATACTTTCTGCCTTGCACCTGATTATTCCAACATCTGATGGTTGGCCTAGGGAATCTAATTCTGGTATTGATTGTTTTTGCTGCTTGTCTCCCCTTGTAGCTGATTTCTTCATTATTGTGTAAATTTAGATCATGAGCTCATGTTTATCTGAACAGCTGACCTTGTAAGAGGCTTAGGTGTGAACGCTCGTAAGCTTCAGCAGAAAGTCCGCAAAGATTTTTTGTGGCCCTCCAATGAGTTACCCGCGCGGACCCCTTTAACTACAAGTGTTGGTCCACTACGCCCTCTAGAGGCTGGGACTCAGACAGGACTGCTTTGCTGCCCCCGATCTGGGATAGTGGATTTGGGCGGCCTGTGGCCTGGGCAGGAGTCTCCCCACGTGTGTCCCACGACCCATCTGCCTGTGAACAACGGTCACCTGGCAGGAAGCTATGATGCCCAGACCTATGGTTAGCTTTGCATCGAGGTGTACTGCACGGACCGGTTCCACACACACTTCAAGTAAGAGGGCGTCCTGAGTGGAAAGGTGAGAGTTTGGGCAGCTGTGCAGACAAAGAAGGCGCCCTTTGGCCTGGGCCTAAATGCTTGTGACACCCCACTGGGCCTGCCAGGCTCTGAGGGCCCTGCCCTGGGCCCCCTGCTCCCCTGCCCTTTGTTCAGTCACAGCAGAGATGGCCGCACCCACTCCCTCAGTGAGGGCAGGGTTCCAGCCTCCCTCAGCCCCGCCCACTCTCCGCAGGTTACCATGGACTACAGATGCTGCATTCTGAGGCCAGGGCATGCCGAGAATGCCAAGGGCTGACATGATGACCTTAAATGATTTCCTCTTGTGTCAATTTTGGTAAAGTTTAGGAGCTAGGAAATGGTCCACTTTACACAAATGTTCAAATTTACTGGCATTTCATAAATTCTCTGCTATAACATTGTCCTGATTCTTTCTGTTTATTCTTGACTTATGTTTTGGTTTTCCTTAATCAAAGTGTGTGTTTTAAATCTTGTCAAAGAATATTCTTTGGACTTACTACCTCAACTGAATTTTATACGTTTTCTGTGGTATTAAGTTCTGCTCATATCTTAATTTATCTTTTTTCTATGTTCTCAGGGTTTATTGTTTTGATCTTCTGATGTCAATTAAAACACTTGGTTATTCATTTTAATAAATCTTTTTACTTATAAATATTTGAATTTTTAAAGATTCCAGCTTACTTGTAAGTTTCTAAGGGTCAGGTCCTCTACATTGTGGCTGGCCAAAGGCTTAGTTCAAAATATAGCAAAGTATATATTGACCTATTTTCACATCGACTTTCTGTGATTTCCAACATCTCACCTTTCTTTGCAGACAAGCCATTTGAAATAACCTTAACTTATTTCACAGCCAATAAGTCTTTGAAATAATGTGTAGTTTTCAGAGAAATCTTCTTATATAATTAGGCAGAAAATCTGACCTGCCATAGTTTTCAAAACATCATAATTTCACTCTGATCAATGATGAATCTGTTGTATTACACAACCATTGAGTATTTAGCTTTATCAATGACATGTACTTTAAAAATGTTTTAGAGATCCTACCAGTCTTTGAAAACATCCTTGTTCCTTGTTTCAGTTCCAGTTTTGTGTATACTTTCTGCCTTGCACCTGATTATTCCAACATCTGATGGTTGGCCTAGGGAATCTAATTCTGGTATTGATTGTTTTTGCTGCTTGTCTCCCCTTGTAGCTGATTTCTTCATTATTGTGTAAATTTAGATCATGAGCTCATGTTTATCTGAACAGCTGACCTTGTAAGAGGCTTAGGTTTGAACGCTCGTAAGCTTCAGCAGAAAGTCCGCAAAGATTTTTTTGTGGCCCTCCAATGAGTTACCCGCGCGGACCCCTTTTTCTACTAGTGTTGGTCCACTACGCCCTCTAGAGGCTGGGACTCAGACAGGACTGCTTTGCTGCCCCCGATCTGGGATAGTGGATTTGGGCGGCCTGTGGCCTGGGCAGGAGTCTCCCCACGTGTGTCCCACGACCCATCTGCCTGTGAACATCGGTCACCTGGCAGGAAGCTATGATGCCCAGACCTATGGTTAGCTTTGCATCGAGGTGTACTGCACGGACCGGTTCCACACACACTTCAAGTAAGAGGGCGGCCTGAGTGGAAAGGTGAGAGTTTGGGCAGCTGTGCAGACAAAGAAGGCGCCCTTTGGCCTGGGCCTAAATGCTTGTGACACCCCACTGGGCCTGCCAGGCTCTGAGGTCCCTGCCATGGGCCCCCTGCTCCCCTGCCCTTTGTTCAGTCACAGCAGAGATGGCCGCACCCACTCCCTCAGTGAGGGCAGTGTTCCAGCCTCCCTCAGCCCCGCCCACTCTCCGCAGGTTACCATGGACTACAGATGCTGCATTCTGAGGCCAGGGCATTCCGAGAATGCCAAGGGCTGACATGATGACCTTAAATGATTTCCTCTTGTGTCAATTTTGGTAAAGTTTAGGAGCTAGGAAATGGTCCACTTTACACAAATGTTCAAATTTACTGGCATTTCATATATTCTCTGCTATAACATTGTCCTGATTCTTTCTGTTTATTCTTGACTTATGTTTTGGTTTTTCTTAATCAAAGTGTGTCTTTTAAATCTTGTCAAAGAATATTCTTTGGACTTACTACCTCAACTGAATTTTATACGTTTTCTGTGGTATTAAGTTCTGCTCATATCTTAATTTATCTTTTTTCTATGTTCTCAGGGTTTATTGTTTTGATCTTCTGATGTCAATTAAAACACTTGGTTATTCATTTTAATAAATCTTTTTACTTATAAAGATTTGAATTTTTAAAGATTCCAGCTTACTTGTAAGTTTCTAAGGGTCAGGTCCTCTACATTGTGGCTGGCCAAAGGCTTAGTTCAAAATATAGCAAAGTATATATTGACCTATTTTCCCATCGACTTTCTGTGATTTCCTACATCTCACCTTTCTTTGCAGACAAGCCATTTGAAATAACCTTAACTTATTTCACAGCCAATAAGTCTTTGAAATAATGTGTAGTTTTCAGAGAAATCTTCTTATATATTTAGGCAGAAAATCTGACCTGCCATAGTTTTCAAAACAGCATAATTTCACTCTTCTCAATGATGAATCTGTTGTATTACACAACCTTTGAGTATTTAGCTTTATCAATGACATGTACATTAAAAATGTTTTAGAGATCCTACCAGTCTTTGAAAACATCCTTGTTCCTTGTTTCAGTTCCAGTTTTATGTATATTTTCTGCCTTGCACCTGATTATTCCAACGTCTGATCGATGGTCTAGGGAATCTAATTCTGGTATTGATTGTTTTTGCTGATTGTCTCCCCCTGTAGCTGATTTCTTCATTATTGTGTAAAATTAGATCATGAGCTCATGTTTAGCTAAACATCTGACTTTGTAAGAGGCTTAGGTGTGAACACTCGTAAGTTTCATCAGAAACTCCGCAAAGATTTATTTGTGTCCCTCCAATGAGTTGCCCGCGAGGACACCGTTTACTACAAGTGTTGGTCCACTACTCCCTCTAGAGGCACAGCCTCAGACAGGGCTGCTTTGTGCCCCACGATCTGTGGCAGTGGCAGTGGGTGGCCTGTGGCCGGGGCAGGAGTCTCTCTGCGTGTGTCCCAGGGACCCATCTGCCTGCGAACTTCGGTCACCTGGCAGGAAGCTACGATGCCCCGACCTATGGTTAGCTGTGCAGCGAGGTGTACTGCACGGACAGGTTCCACACACACTTCAAGTAAGAGGGCGGCCTGAGTGGAAAGGTGAGAGTTTGCGCCGCTGTGCAGACAAAGAAGGCGCCCTTTGTCCTGGGCCTAAATGCTTGTGACACCCCACTGGGCCTGCCGGGCTCTGAGGGCCCTGCCCTGGGACCCCTGCTCCCCTGCCCTTTGTTCAGTCACAGCAGAGATGGCCACACCCACTCCCTCTGTGTGGGCAGTGTTCCAAACTCCCTCAGCCCCGCCCCCTCTCCGCAGGTTACCATGGACTAAAGATGCTGCATTCTGAGTCCAGGGCATTCCGAGAATGCCAAGGGCTGACATGATGACCTTAAATGATTTCCTCTTGTGTCAGTTTTGGTAAATTTTAGGAGCTAGGAACTGGTCCACTTTACACAAACCTTCAAATTTACTGGCATTTCATATACTCTCTGCTATAACATTGTCCTGATTCTTACTGTATATTCTTTACTTATGTTTTGGTTTTCCTTAATCAAAGTGTGTCTTTTAATCTTGTCAAAGAATATTCTTTGGACTTACTACATCACCTGAATTTTATACGTTTTCTATTGTATTAAGTTCTGCTCATATCTTTATTTATATGTTTTCTATGTTCTCAGGTTTATTGTTTTGATATTCTGATGTCAATTAAAACACTTGGTTATTCATTTTAATAAATCTTTTTACTTATAAATATTTGAACTTTTCAAGATTCCAGCTTACTTGTAAGTTTCTAAGGGTCAGGTCCTCTACATTGTGGCTGGCCTAAGTCTTAGTTCACCATATGGCAATGTATATATTGACCTATTTTCCCCTCGACTTTCTGTGATTCCCTACATCTCACCTTTCTTTGCAAACAAGCCATTTGAAATACCCTTAACTTATTTCACAGCCAATAAGTCTTTGAAATAATGTGTATTTTTTAGAGAAATCTTCTTATATAATTAGGCAGAAAATCTGACCTGCCATAGTTTTCAAAACAGCATAATTTCACTCTTCTCAATGTTGAATCTGTTGTATTACACAACCTTTGAGTATTTAGCTTTATCAATGACATGTACTTTAAAAATGTTTTAGAGATCCTACCAGTCTTTGAAAACATCCTTGTTCCTTGTTTCAGTTCAAGTTTTGTGTATACTTTCTGCCTTGCACCTGATTATTCCAACATCTGATGGTTGGCCTAGGGAATCTAATTCTGGTATTGATTGTTTTTGCTGCTTGTCTCCACTTGTAGCTGATTTCTTCATTATTGTGTAAATTTAGATCATGAGCTCATGTTTATCTGAACAGCTGACCTTGTAAGAGGCTTAGGTTTGAACGCTCGTAAGCTTCAGCAGAAAGTCCGCAAAGATTTTTTTGTGGCCCTCCAATGAGTTACCCGCGCGGACCCCTTTTTCTACTAGTGTTGGTCCACTACGCCCTCTAGAGGCTGGGACTCAGACAGGACTGCTTTGCTGCCCCCGATCTGGGATAGTGGATTTGGGCGGCCTGTGGCCTGGGCAGGAGTCTCCCCACGTGTGTCCCACGACCCATCTGCCTGTGAACATCGATCACCTGGCAGGAAGCTATGATGCCCAGACCTATGGTTAGCTTTGCATCGAGGTGTACTGCACGGACCGGTTCCACACACACTTCAAGTAAGAGGGCGGCCTGAGTGGAAAGGTGAGAGTTTGGGCAGCTGTGCAGACAAAGAAGGCGCCCTTTGGCCTGGGCCTAAATGCTTGTGACACCCCACTGGGCCTGCCAGGCTCTGAGGGCCCTGCCCTAGGCCCCCTGCTCCCCTGCCCTTTGTTCAGTCACAGCAGAGATGGCCGCACCCACTCCCTCAGTGAGGGCAGTGTTCCAGCCTCCCTCAGCCCCGCCCACTCTCCGCAGGTTACCATGGACTACAGATGCTGCATTCTGAGGCCAGGGCATTCCGAGAATGCCAAGGGCTGACATGATGACCTTAAATGATTTCCTCTTGTGTCAATTTTGGTAAAGTTTAGGAGCTAGGAAATGGTCCACTTTACACAAATGTTCAAATTTACTGGCATTTCATATATTCTCTGCTATAACATTGTCCTGATTCTTTCTGTTTATTCTTGACTTATGTTTTGGTTTTCCTTAATCAAAGTGTGTCTTTTAAATCTTGTCAAAGAATATTCTTTGGACTTACTACCTCAACTGAGTTTTATACGTTTTCTGTGGTATTAAGTTCTGCTCATATCTTAATTTATCTTTTTTCTATGTTCTCAGGGTTTATTGTTTTGATCTTCTGATGTCAATTAAAACACTTGGTTATTCATTTTAATAAATCTTTTTACTTATAAAGATTTGAATTTTTAAAGATTCCAGCTTACTTGTAAGTTTCTAAGGGTCAGGTCCTCTACATTGTGGCTGGCCAAAGGCTTAGTTCAAAATATAGCAAAGTATATATTGACCTATTTTCCCATCGACTTTCTGTGATTTCCTACATCTCACCTTTCTTTGCAGACAAGCCATTTGAAATAACCTTAACTTATTTCACAGCCAATAAGTCTTTGAAATAATGTGTAGTTTTCAGAGAAATCTTCTTATATATTTAGGCAGAAAATCTGACCTGCCATAGTTTTCAAAACAGCATAATTTCACTCTTCTCAATGATGAATCTGTTGTATTACACAACCTTTGAGTATTTAGCTTTATCAATGACATGTACATTAAAAATGTTTTAGAGATCCTACCAGTCTTTGAAAACATCCTTGTTCCTTGTTTCAGTTCCAGTTTTATGTATATTTTCTGCCTTGCACCTGATTATTCCAACGTCTGATCGATGGTCTAGGGAATCTAATTCTGGTATTGATTGTTTTTGCTGATTTTCTCCCCCTGTAGCTGATTTCTTCATTATTGTGTAAAATTAGATCATGAGCTCATGTTTAGCTAAACATCTGACTTTGTAAGAGGCTTAGGTGTGAACACTCGTAAGTTTCATCAGAAACTCCGCAAAGATTTATTTGTGTCCCTCCAATGAGTTGCCCGCGAGGACGCCGTTTACTACAAGTGTTGGTCCACTACTCCCTCTAGAGGCACAGCCTCAGACAGGGCTGCTTTGTGCCCCACGATCTGTGGCAGTGGCAGTGGGTGGCCTGTGGCCGGGGCAGGAGTCTCTCTGCGTGTGTCCCAGGGACCCATCTGCCTGCGAACTTCGGTCACCTGGCAGGAAGCTACGATGCCCCGACCTATGGTTAGCTGTGCAGCGAGGTGTACTGCACGGACAGGTTCCACACACACTTCAAGTAAGAGGGCGGCCTGAGTGAAAGGTGAGAGTTTGCGCCGCTGTGCAGACAAAGAAGGCGCCCTTTGTCCTGGGCCTAAATGCTTGTGACACCCCACTGGGCCTGCCGGGCTCTGAGGGCCCTGCCCTGGGACCCCTGCTCCCCTTCCCTTTGTTCAGTCACAGCAGAGATGGCCACACCCACTCCCTCTGTGAGGGCAGTGTTCCAAACTCCCTCAGCCCCGCCCCCTCTCCGCAGGTTACCATGGACTAAAGATGCTGCATTCTGAGTCCAGGGCATTCCGAGAATGCCAAGGGCTGACATGATGACCTTAAATGATTTCCTCTTGTGTCAGTTTTGGTAAATTTTAGAAGCTAGGAACTGGTCCACTTTACACAAACGTTCAAATTTACTGGCATTTCATATACTCTCTGCTATAACATTGTCCTGATTCTTTCTGTATATTCTTTACTTATATTTTGGTTTTCCTTAATCAAAGTGTGTCTTTTAATCTTGTCAAAGAATATTCTTTGGACTTACTACCTCAACTGAATTTTATACGTTTTCTATGGTATTAAGTTCTGCTCATATCTTTATTTATCTTTTTTCTATGTTCTCAGGGTTTATTGTTTTGATCTTCTGATGTCAATTAAAACACTTGCTTATTCATTTTAATAAATCTTTTTACTTATAAAGATTTGAGTTTTTAAAGATTCCAGCTTACTTGTAAGTTTCTAAGGGTCAGGTCCTCTACATTGTGGCTGGCCAAAGGCTTAGTTCACAATATAGCAAAGTATATATTGACCTATTTTCCCCTCGACTTTCTGTGATTTCCTACATCTCACCTTTCTTTGCAGACAAGCCATTTGAAATAAACTTAACTTATTTCACAGCCAATAAATCTTTGAAATAATGTGCATTTTTCAGAGAAATGTTCTTATATATTTAGGCAGAAAATCTGACCTGCCATAATTTTCAAAACAGCATAATTTCACTCTTCTCAGTGATGAAACTGTTGTATTACACAACCTATGAGTATTTAGATTTATCAGTGACATGTACTTTAAAAATGTTTTAGAGATCCTACCAGTCTTTGAAAACATCCTTGTTCCTTGTTTCAGTTTCAGTTTTATATATATTTTCTGCCTTGCACCTCATTATTCCAACGTCTGATCGATGGCATAGGGAATCTAATTCTGATATTGTTTGTTTTTGCTGATTGTCTCACCCTTTAGCTGATTTCTTCATTATTGTGTAAAATTAGATCATGAGCTCATGTTTAGCTAAACATCTGACTTTGTAAGAGGCTTAGCTGTGATCACTCGTAAGTTTCATCAGAAAGTCCGCAAAGATTTATTTGTGTCCCTCCCATGAGTTGCCCGCGAGGACCCCGTTTACTACAAGTGTTGGTCCACTACTCCCTCTAGAGGCACGGCCTCAGACAGGGCTGCTTTGTGCCCTGCGATCTGTGGCAGTGGCAGTGGGTGGCCTGTCGCCGGGGCATGAGCCTCTCTGCGTGTGTCCCAGGGACCCATCTCCCAGCGAACTTCGGTCACATGTCAGGAAGCTACGATGCCAAGACCTATGGTTAGCTGTGCAGGGAGGTGAACTGCGCGGAGAGGTTCAACACACACTTCAAGTAAGAGGGCTGCCTGAGTGGAAAGGTGAGGGTTTGGGCAGCTGTGCAGACAAAGATGGTGCCCTTTGTCCTGGGCCTAAATGCTTGTGACACCCCACTGGGCCTGCCGGGCTCTGAGGGCCGTGCCCTAGGCCCCCTGCTCCCCTGCCCTTTGTTCAGTCACAGCAGAGATGGCCACACCCACTCCCTCTGTGTGGGCAGTGTTCCACACTCCCTCAGCCCCGCCCCTTCTCCGCAGGTTACCATGGACTAATGATGCTGCATTCTGAGTCCAGGGCATTCCGAGAATGCCAAGGGCTGACATGATGACCTTAAATGATTTCCTCTTGTGTCAGTCTTGGTAAATTTTAGAAGCTAGGAACTGGTCCACTTTACACAATCTTTCAAATTTATTGGCATTTCATATACTCTCTGCTATAACATTGTCCTTATTCTTTCTGTATATTCTTTACTTATGTTTTGGTTTTCCTTATTCAAAGTGTGTCTTTTAATCTTGTCAAAGAATATTCTTTGGACTTACTACATCACCTGAATTTTATACGTTTTCCATTGTATTAAGTTCTGCTCATATCTTTATTTATATTTTTTCTATGTTCTCAGGTTTATTGTTTTGATCTTCTGATGTCAATTAAAACACTTGGTTATTCATTTTAATAAATCTATTAACTTATAAAGATTTGAACTATTCAAGATTCAAGCTTACTTGTAAGATTCTAAGGGTCAGGTCCTCTACATTGTGGCTGGCCTAAGTCTTAGTTCACCATATAGCAATGTATATATTGACTTATTTTCCCCTCGACTTTCTGTGATTCCCTACATCTCACCTTTCTTTGCAGACAAGCCATTTGAAATAATCTTAACTTATTTCACAGCCAATAAGTCTTTGAAATAATGTTTATTTTTTAGAGAAATCTTTTTATATAATTAGACAGAAAATCTGACCTGCCATAGTTTTCAAAACAGCATAATTCCACTCTTCTCAATGTTGAATCTGTTGTATTACACAACCATTGAGTATTTAGCTTTATCAATGACATGTACTTTAAAAATGTTTTAGAGATCCTACCAGTCTTTGAAAACATCCATATTTCTTGTTTCTGTTCCAGTTTTATGTGGACTTTGTGCCTTGACCTGATTATTCCAACATCTGATGGTTGGCCTAGGGAATCTAATTCTAGTATTGATTGTTTTTGCTGCTTGTCTCCCCTTGTATCTGATTTCTTCATTATTGTGTAAATTTAGATCATGAGCTCATGTTTAGCTAAACAGCTGACCTTGTAAGAGTCTTAGGTGTGAATGCTCGTAAGCTTCAGCAGAAAGTCCGCAAAGATTTTTTTGTGTCCCTCCAATGAGTTACCCGCGCGGACCGCTTTTTCTACAAGTGTTGGTCCACTACTCCCTCTAGAAGCTGGGACTCAGACAGGACTGCTTGGCTGCCCCCGATCTGGGATAGTGGCTTTGGGCGGCCTGTGGCCTGGGCTGGAGGCTCACCACGTGTGTCCCACGACCCATCTGCCTGCGAACTTCGGTCACCTGGCAGGAAGCTATGATGCCCAGACCTATGGTTAGCTTTGCAGCGAGGTGTACTGCGCGGACCGGTTCCACACACACTTCAAGTAAGAGGGCGGCCTGAGTGGAAAGGTGAGAGTTTGGGCAGCTGTGCAGACAAAGAAGGTGCACTTTGACCTGTGCATAAATGCTTGTGACACACGACTGTGCCTGCCGGGATCTGAGGGCCCTGCCATTGGTCCCCTTCTCCCCTGCCCTTTATTCAGGCACAGCAGAGATGGCCCCACTCACTCCCTCAGTGAAGGCAGTGTTCCAACCTCCCTCAGCCCCGCCACCACTCCCCAGGTTACCATGGACTACAGATGCTGCATTCTGAGGCCAGGGCTTTCCGAAAATGCCACGGGCAGACATGATGACCTTAAATGATTTCCTCTTGTGTCAATTTTGGTAAACTTTAGGAGCTAGGATATGGTCCACTTTACAGAAATGTTCAAATTTACTGGCATTTCAGATATTCTCTGCTATAACATTGTCCTGATTCTTTCTGTATATTCTTTACTTATGTTTTGGTTTTCCTTAATCAAAGTGTGTCTTTTAAATCTTGTCAAAGAATATTCTTTGGACTTACTACCTCAACTGAATTTTATACGTTTTCTGTGGTATTAAGTTCTGCTCATATCTTTATTTATCTTTTTTCTATGTTCACAGAGTTTATTGTTTTGATCTTCTGATGTCAATTAAAACACTTGGTTATTCATTTTAATAAATCTTTTTACTTATAAAGATTTGAATTTTTAAAGATTCCAGCTTACTTGTAAGTTTCTAAGGGTCAGGTCCTCTACATTGTGGCTGGCCAAATGCTTAGTTCAAAATATAGCAAAGTATATATTGACCTATTTTCCCCTCGACTTTCAGTGATTTGGACATCTCACCTTTCTTTGCAGACAAGCCATTTGAAATAACCTTAACTTATTTCACAGCCAATAAGTCTTTGAAATAATGTGCATTTTTCTGAGAAATCTTATTATATATTTAGGCAGAAAATCTGACCTGCCATAGTTTTCAAAACAGCATAATTTCACTCTTCTCAATGATGAAGCTGTTGTATTACACAACCTTTGAGTATTTAGCTTTATCAGTGACATGTACTTTAAAAATGTTTTAGAGATCCTACCAGTCTTTGAAAACATCCTTGTTCCTTGTTTCAGTTCCAGTTTTATGTATATTTTCTGCCTTGCACCTGATTATTCCAACGTCTGATCGATGGCCTAGGGAATCTAATTCTGGTATTGATTGTTTTTGCTGATTGTCTCCCCCTGTAGCTGATTTCTTCATTATTGTGTAAATTTAGATCATGAGCTCATGTTTAGCTAAACATCTGACTTTGTAAGAGGCTTAGGTGTGAACACTCGTAAGTTTCATCAGAAAGTCCGCAAAGATTTATTTGTGTCCCTCCAATGAGTTGTCCGCGAGGACCCCGTTGACTACAAGTGTTGGTCCACTACTCCCTCTAGAGGCACGGCCTCAGACAGGGCTGCTTTGTGCCCCACGATCTGGGGCAGTGGCAGTGGGTGGCCTGAGGCCGGGGCAGGAGACTCTCTGCGTGAGTCCCAGGGACCCATCTGCATGCGAACTTCGGACACCTGACAGGAAGCTACGATGCCAAGACCTATGGTTAGCTGTGCAGCGAGGTGTACTGCGTGGACAGGTTCCACACACCCTTCAAGTAAGAGGGCGGCCTGAGTGGAAAGGTGAGAGTTTGGGCAGCTGTGCAGACAAAGAAGGCTTCCTTTGTCCTGGGCATAAATGCTTGTGACACACCACTGGGCCTGCCGGGCTCTGAGGGCCCTGCCCTGGGCCCCCTGCTCCCCTGCCCTTTGTTCAGTCACAGCAGAGATGGCCACACCCACTCCCTCTGTGAGGGCAGTGTTCCAAACTCCCTCAGCCCCACCCCTTCTCCGCAGGTTCCCATGGAGCAAGGATGCTGCATTCTGAGTCCAGGGCATTCCGAGAATGCCAAGGGCTGACATGATGACCTTAAATGATTTCCTCTTGTGTCAGTTTTGGTAAATTTTAGGAGCTAGGAACTGGTCCACTTTACACAAACGTTCAAATTTACTCGCATTTCATATACTCTCTGCTATAACATTGTCCTGATTCTTTCTGTATATTCTTTACTTATGTTTTGGTTTTCCTTAATCAAAGTGTGTCTTTTAATCTTGTCAAAGAATATTCTTTGGACTTACTACATCACCTGAATTTTATACGTTTTCTATTGTATTAAGTTCTGCTCATATCTTTATTTATATGTTTTCTATGTTCTCAGGTTTATTGTTTTGATATTCTGATGTCAATTAAAACACTTGGTTATTCATTTTAAGAAATCTTTTTACTTATAAAGATTTGAACTTTTCAAGATTCCAGCTTACTTGTATGTTTCTAAGGGTCAGGTCCTCTACATTGTGGCTGGCCTAAGTCTTAGTTCACCATATGGCAATGTATATATTGACCTATTTTCCCCTCGACTTTCTGTGATTCCCTACATCTCACCTTTCTTTGCAAACAAGCCATTTGAAATACACTTAACTTATTTCACAGCCAATATGTCTTTGAAATAATGTGTATTTTTTAGAGAAATCTTCTTATATAATTAGGCAGAAAATCTGACCTGCCATTGTTTTCAAAACAGCATAATTTCACTCTGCTCAATGATGAATCTTTTGTATTACACAACCATTGAGTATTTAGCTTTATCAATGACATGTACTTTAAAAATGTTTTAGAGATCCTACCAGTCTTTGAAAACATCCTTGTTCCTTGTTTCAGTTCAAGTTTTATGTATACTTTCTTCCTTGCACCTGATTATTCCAACATCTGATGGTTGGCCTAGGGAATCTAATTCTGGTATTGATTGTTTTTGCTGATTGTCTCCCCCTTTAGCTGATTTCTTCATTATTGTGTAAAATTAGATCATGGCTCATGTTTACCTAAACATCTGACTTTGTAAGAGGCTTAGGTGTGAACACTCGTAAGTTTCATCAGAAACTCCGCAAAGATTTATTTGTGTCCCTCCAATGAGTTGCCCGCGAGGACGCCGTTTACTACAAGTGTTTGGTCCACTACTCCCTCTAGAGGCACAGCCTCAGACAGGGCTGCTTTGTGCCCCACGATCTGTGGCAGTGGCAGTGGATGGCCTGTGGCCGGGGCAGGAGTCTCTCTGCGTGTGTCCCAGGGACCCATCTGCCTGCGAACTTCGGTCACCTGGCAGGAAGCTACGATGCCCAGACCTATGGTTAGCTGTGCAGCGAGGTGTACTGCACGGACAGGTTCCACACACACTTCAAGTAAGAGGGCGGCCTGAGTGGAAAGGTGAGAGTTTGCGCCGCTGTGCAGACAAAGAAGGCGCCCTTTGTCCTGGGCCTAAATGCTTGTGACACCCCACTGGGCCTGCCGGGCTCTGAGGGCCCTGCCCTGGGACCCCTGCTCCCCTGCCCTTTGTTCAGTCACAGCAGAGATGGCCACACCCACTCCCTCTGTGAGGGCAGTGTTCCAAACTCCCTCAGCCCCGCCCCCTCTCCGCAGGTTACCATGGACTAAAGATGCTGCATTCTGAGTCCAGGGCATTCCGAGAATGCCAAGGGCTGACATGATGACCTTAAATGATTTCCTCTTGTGTCAGTTTTGGTAAATTTTAGGAGCTAGGAACTGGTCCACTTTACACAAACCTTCAAATTTACTGGCATTTCATATACTCTCTGCTATAACATTGTCCTGATTCTTACTGTATATTCTTTACTTATGTTTTGGTTTTCCTTAATCAAAGTGTGTCTTTTAATCTTGTCAAAGAATATTCTTTGGACTTACTACATCACCTGAATTTTATACGTTTTCTATTGTATTAAGTTCTGCTCATATCTTTATTTATATGTTTTCTATGTTCTCAGGTTTATTGTTTTGATATTCTGATGTCAATTAAAACACTTGGTTATTCATTTTAAGAAATCTTTTTACTTATAAAGATTTGAACTTTTCAAGATTCCAGCTTACTTGTAAGTTTCTAAGGGTCAGGTCCTCTACATTGTGGCTGGCCTAAGTCTTAGTTCACCATATGGCAATGTATATATTGACCTATTTTCCCCTCGACTTTCTGTGATTCCCTACATCTCACCTTTTTTGCAAACAAGCCATTTGAAATACCTTTAACTTATTTCACAGCCAATAAGTCTTTGAGATAATGTGTATTTTTTAGAGAAATCTTCTTATATAATTAGGCAGAAAATCTGACCTGCCATAGTTTTCAAAACAGCATAAATTCACTCTGCTCATTGATGAATCTGTTGTATTACACAACCATTGAGTATTTAGCTTTATCAATGACATGTACTTTAAAAATGTTTTAGAGATCCTACCAGTCTTTGAAAACATCCTTGTTCCTTGTTTCAGTTTCAGATTTATATATATTTTCTGCCTTGCACCTGATTATTCCGACGTCTGATCGATGGCATAGGGAATCTAATTCTGATATTGTTTGTTTTTGCTGATTGTCTCACCCTGTAGCTGATTTCTTCATTATTGTGTAAAATTAGATCATGAGCTCATGTTTAGCTAAACATCTGACTTTGTAAGAGGCTTAGGTGTGATCACTCATAAGTTTCATCAGAAAGTCCGCAAAGATTTATTTGTGTCCCTCCCATGAGTTGCCCGCGAGGACCCCGTTTACTACAAGTGTTGGTCCACTACTCCCTCTAGAGGCATGGCCTCAGACAGGGCTGCTTTGTGCCCCGCGATCTGTGGCAGTGGCAGTGGGTGGCCTGTGGCCGGGGCATGAGCCTCTCTGCGTGTGTCCCAGGGACCCATCTCCCAGCGAACTTCGGTCACATGTCAGGAAGCTACGATGCCAAGACCTATGGTTAGCTGTGCAGGGAGGTGAACTGCGCGGAGAGGTTCCACACACACTTCAAGTAAGAGGGCGGCCTGAGTGGAAAGGTGAGAGTTTGGGCAGCTGTGCAGACAAAGAAGGCATCCTTTGTCCTGGGCATAAATGCTTGTGACACACCACTGGGCCTGCCGGGCTCTGAGGGCCCTGCCCTGGGCCCCCTGCTCCCCTGCCCTTTGTTCAGTCACAGCAGAGATGGCCACACCCACTCCCTCTGTGAGGGCAGTGTTCCAAACTCCCTCAGCCCCACCCCTTCTCCGCAGGTTCCCATGGACTAAGGATGCTGCATTCTGAGTCCAGGGCATTCCGAGAATGCCAAGGGCTGACATGATGACCTTAAATGATTTCCTCTTGTGTCAGTTTTGGTAAATTTTAGGAGCTAGGAACTGGTCCACTTTACACAAACCTTCAAATTTACTGGCATTTCATATACTCTCTGCTATAACATTGTCCTGATTCTTTCTGAATATTCTTTACTTATGTTTTGGTTTTCCTTAATCAAAGTGTGTCTTTTAATCTTGTCAAAGAATATTCTTTGGACTTACTACATCACCTGAATTTTATACGTTTTCTATTGTATTAAGTTCTGCTCATATCTTTATTTATATGTTTTCTATGTTCTCAGGGTTTATTGTTTTGATCTTCTGATGTCAATTAAAACACTTGTTTATTCATTTTAATAAATATTTTACTTATAAAGATTTGAATTATTAAAGATTCCAGCTTACTTGTAAGTTTCTAAGTGTCAGGTCCTCTACATTGTGGCTGGCCTAAGTCTTAGTTCACCATATAGCAATGTATATATTGACCTATTTTCCCCTCGGCTTTCTGTGATTCCCTACATCTCACCTTTCTTTGCACACAAGCCATTTGAAATACCCTTAACTTATTTCACAGCCAATAAGTCTTTGAAATAATGTGTATTTTTTAGAGAAATCTTCTTATATAATTAGGCAGAAAATCTGACCTGCCATAGTTTTCAAAACAGCATAGTTTCACTCTTCTCAATGATGAATCTGTTGTATTACACAACCATTGAGTATTTAGCTTTATCAATGACATGTACTTTAAAAATGTTTTAGAGATCCTACCAGTCTTTGAAAACATTCTTGTTCCTTGTTTAAGTTCCAGTTTTGTGTATACTTTCTGCCTTGCACCTGATTATTCCAACATCTGATGGTTGGCCTAGGGAATCTAATTCTGGTATTGATTGTTTTTGCTGCTTGTCTCCCCTTGTAGCTGATTTCCTCATTATTGTGTAAATTTAGATCATGAGCTCATGTTTATCTGAACAGCTGACCTTGTAAGAGGCTTAGGTGTGAACGATCGTAAGCTTCAGCAGAAACTCCGAAAAGATTTTTTTGTGTCCCTCCAATGAGTTACCCGCGCGGACCCATTTTTCTACAAGTGTTGGTCCACTACGCCCTCTAGAGGCAGCGACTCAGACAGGACTGCTTTGCTGCCCCCGATCTGGGATAGTGGATTTGGGCGGCCTGTGGCCTGGGCCGGAGTGTCCCCACGTGTGTCCCACGAGCCATCTGCCTGCGAACATCGGTCACCTGGCAGGAAGCTATGATGCCCAGACCTATGGTTAGCTTTGCATCGAGGTGTACTGCACGGACCTGTTCCACACACACTTCAAGTAAGAGGGCGGCCTGAGTGGAAAGGTGAGAGTTTGGGCAGCTGTGCAGACAAAGAAGGCCCCCTTTGGCCTGGGCCTAAATGCTTGTGACACCTCACTGGGCCTGCCGGGCTCTGAAGGCCCTGCCCAGGGTCCTATGCTCCCCTGCCCTTTGTTCAGTCACAGCAGAGATGGCCGCACCCACTCCCTCAGTGAGGGCAGTGTTGCAGCCTCCCTCAGCCCCGCCCACTCTCCGCAGGTTACCATGGACTACAGATGCTGCATTCTGAGGCGGGGGCGTTCCGAGAATGCCAAGGGCTGACATGATGACCTTAAATGATTTCCTCTTGTGTCAATTTTGGTAAAGTTTAGGAGCTAGGAAATGGTCCACTTTACACAAATGTTCAAATTTACTGGCATTTCGTATATTCTCTGCTATAACATTGTCCTGATTCTTTCTGTTTATTCTTGACTTATGTTTTGGTTTTCCTAAATCAAAGTGTGTCTTTTAAATCTTGTCAAAGAATATTCTATGGACTTACTACCTCAACTGAATTTTATACGTTTTCTGTGTTATTAAGTTCTGCTCATATCTTTATTTATCTTTTTTCTATGTTCTCAGGGTTTATTGTTTTGATCTTCTGATGTCAATTAAAACACTTGGTTATTCATTTTAATAAATCTTTTTACTTATAAAGATTTGAATTTTTAAAGATTCCAGCTTACTTTTAAGTTTCTAAGGGTTAGGTCCTCTACATTGTGGCTGGCCAAAAGCTTAGTTCAAAATATAGCAAAGTATATATTGACCTATTTTCCCATCGACTTTCTGTGATTTCCTACATCTCACCTTTCTTTGCAGACAAGCCATTTGAAATAACCTTAACTTATTTCACAGCCAATAAGTCTTTGAAATAATGTGTAGTTTTCAGAGAAATCTTCTTATATATTTAGGCAGAAAATCTGACCTGCCATAGTTTTCAAAACAGCATAATTTCACTCTTCTCAATGATGAATCTGTTGTATTACACCACCTTTGAGTATTTAGCTTTATCAATGACATGTACTTTAAAAATGTTTTAGAGATCCTACCAGTCTTTGAAAACATCCTTGTTCCTTGTTTCAGTTCCAGTTTTATGTATATTTTCTGCCTTGCACCTGATTATTCCAACGTCTGATCGATGGTCTAGGGAATCTAATTCTGGTATTGATTGTTTTTGCTGATTGTCTCCCCCTGTAGCTGATTTCTTCATTATTGTGTAAAATTAGATCATGAGCTCATGTTTAGCTAAACATCTGACTTTGTAAGAGGCTTAGGTGTGAACACTCGTAAGTTTCATCAGAAAGTCCGCAAAGATTTATTTGTGTCCCTCCAATGAGTTACCAACGAGGACCCCGTTGACTACAAGTGTTGGTCCACTACTCCCTCTAGAGGCACGGCCTCAGAGAGGGCTGTTTTGTGCCCCACGATCTGGGGCAGTGGCAGTGGGTGGCCTGTGGCCGGCGCAGGAGCCTCTCTGCGTGTGTCCCAGGGACCCATCTGCCTGCGAACTTCGGTCACCTGGCAGGAAGCTACGATGCTCAGACCTATGGTTAGCTGTGCAGCGAGGTGTACTGCGCGGACAGGTTCCACACACACTTCAAGTAAGAGGGCGGCCTGAGTGGAAAGGTGAGAGGTTGTGCCGCTGTGCAGACAAAGAAGGCGCCCTTTGTCCTTGGCCAAATGCTTGTGACACCCCACTGGGCCTGCCGGGCTCTGAGGGCCCTGCCCTGGGACCCCTGCTCCCCTGCCCTTTGTTCAGTCACAGCAGAGATGGCCACACCCACTCCCTCTGTGAGGGCAGTGTTCCAAACTCCCTCAGCCCCGCCCCCTCTCCGCAGGTTACCATGGACTAAAGATGCTGCATTCTGAGTCCAGGGCATTCCGAGAATGCCAAGGGCTGACATAATGACCTTAAATGATTTCCTCTTGTGTCAGTTTTGGTAAATTTTAGGAGCTAGGAACTGGTCCACTTTACACAAACGTTCAAATTTACTGGCATTTCATATACTCTCTGCTATAACATTGTCCTGATTCTTTCTGTATATTCTTTGCTTATGTTTTGGTTTTCCTTAATCAAAGTGTGTCTTTTAAATCTTGTCAAAGAATATTCTTTGGACTTACTACCTCAACTGAATTTTATACGTTTTCTGTGGTATTAAGTTCTGCTCATATCTTTATTTATCTTTTTTCTATGTTCTCAGGGTTTATTGTTTTGATCTTCTGATGTCAATTAAAACACTTGGTTATTCATTTTAATAAATCTTTTTACTTATAAAGATTTGAATTTTTAAAGATTCCAGCATACTTGTAAGTTTCTAAGGGTTAGGTCCTCTACATTGTGGCTGGCCAAAAGCTTAGTTCAAAATATAGCAAAGTATATATTGACCTATTTTCCCATCGACATTCTGTGATTTCCTACATCTCACCTTTCTTTGCAGACAAGCCATTTGAAATAACCTTAACTTATTTCACAGCCAATAAGTCTTTGAAATAATGTGTAGTTTTCAGACAAATCTTCTTATATATTTAGGCAGAAAATCTGACCTGCCATAGTTTTCAAAACCGCATAATTTCACTCTTCTCAATGATGAATCTGTTGTATTACACCACCTTTGAGTATTTAGCTTTATCAATGACATGTACTTTAAAAATGTTTTAGAGATCCTACCAGTCTTTGAAAACATCCTTGTTCCTTGTTTCAGTTCCAGTTTTATGTATATTTTCTGCCTTGCACCTGATTATTCCAACGTCAGATCGATGGCCTAGGGAATCTAATCCTGGTATTGATTGTTTTTGCTGATTGTCTCCCCCTGTAGCTGATTTCTTCATTATTGTGTAAAATTAGATCATGAGCTCATGTTTAGCTAAACATCTGACTTTGTAAGAGGCTTAGGTGTGAACACTCGTAAGTTTCATCAGAAAGTCCGCAAAGATTTATTTGTGTCCCTCCAATGAGTTACCCGCGAGGACCCCGTTGACTACAAGTGTTGGTCCACTACTCCCTCTAGAGGCACGGCCTCAGACAGGGCTGTTTTGTGCCCCACGATCTGTGGCAGTGGCAGTGGGTGGCCTGTGGCCGGGGCAGGAGCCTCTCTGCGTGTGTCCCAGAGACCCATCTGCCTGCGAAATTCGGTCACCTGGCAGGAAGCTACGATGCTCAGACCTATGGTTAGCTGTGCAGCGAGGTGTACTGCGCGGACAGGTTCCACACACACTTCAAGTAACAGGGTGGCCTGAGTGGAAAGGTGAGAGTTTGTGCCGCTGTGCAGACAAAGAAGGCGCCCTTTGTCCTGGGCCAAATGCTTGTGACACCCCACAGAGCCTGCCGGGCGCTGAGGGCCCTGCCCTGGGCACCCTGCTCCCCTGCCCTTTGTTCAGTCACAGCAGAGATGGCCACACCCACTCCCTCTGTGAGGGCAGTGTTCCAAACTCCCTCAGCCCCGCCCCCTCTCCGCAGGTTACCATGGACTAAAGATGCTGCATTATGAGTCCAGGGCATTCCGAGAATGCCAAGGGCTGACATGATGACCTTAAATGATTTCCTCTTGTGTCAGTTTTGGTAAATTTTAGGAGCTAGGAACTGGTCCACTTTACACAAACTTTCAAATTTACTGGCATTTCATATACTCTCTGCTATAACATTGTCCTGATTCTTTCTGTATATTCTTTACATATGTTTTGGTTTTCCTTAATCAAAGTGTGTCTTTTAATCTTGTCAAAGAATATTATTTGGACTTACTACATCAGCTGAATTTTATACGTTTTCTATTGGATTATGTTCTACTCATATCTTTATTTATATTGTTTCTATGTTCTCAGGTTTATTGTTTTGATCTTCTGATGTCAATTAAAACACTTGGTTATTCATTTTAAAAAATCTTTTTACTTATAAAGATTTGAACTTTTCAAGATTCCAGCTTACTTGTAAGTTTCTAAGGGTCAGGTCCTCTACATTGTGGCTGGCCTAAGTCTTAGTTCACCATATAGCAATGTATATATTGACCTACTTTCCCCTCGACTTTCTGTGATTCCCTACATCTCACCTTCATTTGCACACAAGCCATTTAAAATAACCTTAACTTATTTCACAGCCAATAAGTCTTTGAAATAATGTGTATTTTTTAGAGAAATCTTCTTATATAATTAGGCAGAAAATCTGACCTGCCATAGTTTTCAAAACAGCATAATTTCACTCTTCTCAATGTTGAATCTGTTGTATTACACAACCATTGAGTATTTAGCTTTATCAATGACATGTACTTTAAAAATGTTTTAGAGATCCTACCAGTCTTTGAAAACATCCTTGTTCCTTGTTTCATTTCAAGTTTTATGTATACTTTCTGCCTTGCTCCTGATTATTCCAACATCTGATGGTTGGCCTAGGGAATCTAATTCTTGTATTGATTGTTTTTGCTGCTTGTCTCCCCTTGTAGCTGATTTCTTCATTATTGTGTAAATTTAGATCATGAGCTCATGTTTATCTAAACAGCTGACCTTGTAAGAGGCTTAGGTGTGAACGCTCGTAAGCTTCAGCAGAAAGTCCGCAAAGATTTTTTTGTGTCCCTCCAATGAATTACCCGCGCGGACCCCTTTTTCTACAAGTGTTGGTCCACTACACCCTCTAGAGGCTGGGACTCAGACAGGACTGCTTTGCTGCCCCCGATCTGGGATAGTGGCTTTGGGCGGCCTGTGGCCTGGGCAGGAGTCTCCCCACGTGTGTCCCACGACCCATCTGCCTGTGAACTTCGGTCACCTGGCAGGAAGCTATGATGGCCAGACCTATGGTTAGCTTTGCATCGAGGTGTACTGCGCGGACCGGTTCCACACACACTTCAAGTAAGAGGGCGGCCTGAGTGGAAAGGTGAGAGTTTGTGCCGCTGTGCAGACAAAGAAGGCGCACTTTGGCCTGGGCCTAAATGCTTTTGACACCCCACTGGGCCTGCCGGGCTCTGAGGGCCCTGCCCTTGGCCCCCTGCTCCCCAGCCCTTTGTTCAGTCACAGCAGAGATGGCCACACCCACTCCCTCTGTGAGGGCAGTGTTCCAAACTCCCTCAGCCCCGCCCCCTCTCCGCAGTTTACCATGGACTAAAGATGCTGCATTCTGAGTCCAGGGCATCCCGACAATGCCAAGGGCTGACATGATGACCTTAAATGATTTCCTCTTGTGTCAGTTTTGGTAAATTTTAGGAGCTAGGAACTGGTCCACTTTACACAAACGTTCAAATTTACTGGCATTTCATATACTCTCTGCTATAACATTGTCCTGATTCTTTCTGTATATTCTTTACTTATGTTTTGGTTTTCCTTAATCAAAGTGTGTCTTTTAAATCTTGTCAAAGAATATTCTTTGGACTTACTACCTCAACTGAATTTTATACGTTTTCTATGGTATTAAGTTCTGCTCATATCTTTATTTATCTTTTTTCTATGTTCTCAGTGTTTATTGTTTTGATCTTCTGATGTCAATTAAAACACTTGGTTATTCATTTTAATAAATCTTTTTACTTATAAAGATTTGAGTTTTTAAAGATTCCAGCTTACTTGTAAGTTTCTAAGGGTCAGGTCCTCTACATTGTGGCTGGCCAAAGGCTTAGTTCACAATATAGCAAAGTATATATTGACCTATTTTCCCCTCGACTTTCTGTGATTTCCTACATCTCACCTTTCTTTGCAGACAAGCCATTTGAAATAAACTTAACTTATTTCACAGCCAATAAGTCTTTGAAATAATGTGCATTTTTCTGAGAAATCTTCTTATATATTTAGGCAGAAAATCTGACCTGCCATAGTTTTCAAAACCGCATAATTTCACTCTTCTCAATGATGAATCTGTTGTATTACACAACCTTTGAGTATTTAGCTTTATCAATGACATGTACTTTAAAAATGTTTTAGAGATCCTACCAGTCTTTGAAAACATCCTTGTTCCTTGTTTCAGTTTCAGTTTTATATATATTTTCTGCCTTGCACCTGATTATTCCAACGTCTGATCGATGGCATAGGGAATCTAATTCTGATATAGTTTGTTTTTGCTGATTGTCTCACCCTGTAGCTGATTTCTTCTTTATTGTGTAAAATTAGATCATGAGCTCATGTTTAGCTAAACATCTGACTTTGTAAGAGGCTTAGGTGTGATCACTCGTAAGTTTCATCAGAAAGTCCGCAAAGATTTATTTGTGTCCCTCCCATGAGTTGCCCGCGAGGACCCCGTTTACTACAAGTGTTGGTCCACTACTCCCTCTAGAGGCACGGCCTCAGACAGGGCTGCTTTGTGCCCCGCGATCTGTGGCAGTGGCAGTGGGTGGCCTGTGGCCGGGGCATGAGCCTCTCTGCGTGTGTCCCAGGGACCCATCTCCCAGCGAACTTCGGTCACATGTCAGGAAGCTACGATGCCCAGACCTATGGTTAGCTGTGCAGGGAGGTGAACTGCGCGGAGAGGTTCCACACACACTTCAAGTAAGAGAGCTGCCTGAGTGGAAAGGTGAGGGTTTGGGCAGCTGTGCAGACAAAGATGGTGCCCTTTGTCCTGGGCCTAAATGCTTGTGACACCCCACTGGGCCTGCTGGGCTCTGAGGGCCCTGCCCTGGGCCCCCTGCTCCCCTGCCCTTTGTTCAGTCACAGCAGAGATGGCCACACCCACTCCCTCTGTGTGGGCAGTGTTCCACACTCCCTCAGCCCTGCCCCTTCTCGCAGGTTACCATGGACTAATGATGCTGCATTCTGAGTCCAGGGCATTCCGAGAATGCCAAGGGCTGACATGATGACCTTAAATGATTTCCTCTTGTGTCAGTTTTGGTAAATTTTAGGAGCTAGGAACTGGTCCACTTTACACAAACTTTCAAATTTACTGGCATTTCATATACTCTCTGCTATAACATTGTCCTGATTCTTTCTGTATATTCTTTACATATGTTTTGGTTTTCCTTAATCAAAGTGTGTCTTTTAATCTTGTCAAAGAATATTATTTGGACTTACTACATCAGCTGAATTTTATACGTTTTCTATTGGATTATGTTCTACTCATATCTTTATTTATATTGTTTCTATGTTCTCAGGTTTATTGTTTTGATCTTCTGATGTCAATTAAAACACTTGGTTATTCATTTTAAAAAATCTTTTTACTTATAAAGATTTGAACTTTTCAAGATTCCAGCTTACTTGTAAGTTTCTAAGGGTCAGGTCCTCTACATTGTGGCTGGCCTAAGTCTTAGTTCACCATATAGCAATGTATATATTGACCTACTTTCCCCTCGACTTTCTGTGATTCCCTACATCTCACCTTCATTTGCACACAAGCCATTTAAAATAACCTTAACTTATTTCACAGCCAATAAGTCTTTGAAATAATGTGTATTTTTTAGAGAAATCTTCTTATATAATTAGGCAGAAAATCTGACCTGCCATAGTTTTCAAAACAGCATAATTTCACTCTTCTCAATGTTGAATCTGTTGTATTACACAACCATTGAGTATTTAGCTTTATCAATGACATGTACTTTAAAAATGTTTTAGAGATCCTACCAGTCTTTGAAAACATCCTTGTTCCTTGTTTCATTTCAAGTTTTATGTATACTTTCTGCCTTGCTCCTGATTATTCCAACATCTGATGGTTGGCCTAGGGAATCTAATTCTTGTATTGATTGTTTTTGCTGCTTGTCTCCCCTTGTAGCTGATTTCTTCATTATTGTGTAAATTTAGATCATGAGCTCATGTTTATCTAAACAGCTGACCTTGTAAGAGGCTTAGGTGTGAACGCTCGTAAGCTTCAGCAGAAAGTCCGCAAAGATTTTTTTGTGTCCCTCCAATGAATTACCCGCGCGGACCCCTTTTTCTACAAGTGTTGGTCCACTACACCCTCTAGAGGCTGGGACTCAGACAGGACTGCTTTGCTGCCCCCGATCTGGGATAGTGGCTTTGGGCGGCCTGTGGCCTGGGCAGGAGTCTCCCCACGTGTGTCCCACGACCCATCTGCCTGTGAACTTCGGTCACCTGGCAGGAAGCTATGATGGCCAGACCTATGGTTAGCTTTGCATCGAGGTGTACTGCGCGGACCGGTTCCACACACACTTCAAGTAAGAGGGCGGCCTGAGTGGAAAGGTGAGAGTTTGTGCCGCTGTGCAGACAAAGAAGGCGCACTTTGGCCTGGGCCTAAATGCTTTTGACACCCCACTGGGCCTGCCGGGCTCTGAGGGCCCTGCCCTTGGCCCCCTGCTCCCCAGCCCTTTGTTCAGTCACAGCAGAGATGGCCACACCCACTCCCTCTGTGAGGGCAGTGTTCCAAACTCCCTCAGCCCCGCCCCCTCTCCGCAGTTTACCATGGACTAAAGATGCTGCATTCTGAGTCCAGGGCATCCCGACAATGCCAAGGGCTGACATGATGACCTTAAATGATTTCCTCTTGTGTCAGTTTTGGTAAATTTTAGGAGCTAGGAACTGGTCCACTTTACACAAACGTTCAAATTTACTGGCATTTCATATACTCTCTGCTATAACATTGTCCTGATTCTTTCTGTATATTCTTTACTTATGTTTTGGTTTTCCTTAATCAAAGTGTGTCTTTTAAATCTTGTCAAAGAATATTCTTTGGACTTACTACCTCAACTGAATTTTATACGTTTTCTGTGGTATTAAGTTCTGCTCATATCTTTATTTATCTTTTTTCTATGTTCTCAGGGTTTATTGTTTTGATCTTCTGATGTCAATTAAAACACTTGGTTATTCATTTTAATAAATCTTTTTACTTATAAAGATTTGAATTTTTAAAGATTCCAGCATACTTGTAAGTTTCTAAGGGTTAGGTCCTCTACATTGTGGCTGGCCAAAAGCTTAGTTCAAAATATAGCAAAGTATATATTGACCTATTTTCCCATCGACATTCTGTGATTTCCTACATCTCACCTTTCTTTGCAGACAAGCCATTTGAAATAACCTTAACTTATTTCACAGCCAATAAGTCTTTGAAATAATGTGTAGTTTTCAGACAAATCTTCTTATATATTTAGGCAGAAAATCTGACCTGCCATAGTTTTCAAAACAGCATAATTTCACTCTTCTCAATGATGAATCTGTTGTATTACACCACCTTTGAGTATTTAGCTTTATCAATGACATGTACTTTAAAAATGTTTTAGAGATCCTACCAGTCTTTGAAAACATCCTTGTTCCTTGTTTCAGTTCCAGTTTTATGTATATTTTCTGCCTTGCACCTGATTATTCCAACGTCAGATCGATGGCCTAGGGAATCTAATCCTGGTATTGATTGTTTTTGCTGATTGTCTCCCCCTGTAGCTGATTTCTTCATTATTGTGTAAAATTAGATCATGAGCTCATGTTTAGCTAAACATCTGACTTTGTAAGAGGCTTAGGTGTGAACACTCGTAAGTTTCATCAGAAAGTCCGCAAAGATTTATTTGTGTCCCTCCAATGAGTTACCCGCGAGGACCCCGTTGACTACAAGTGTTGGTCCACTACTCCCTCTAGAGGCACGGCCTCAGACAGGGCTGTTTTGTGCCCCACGATCTGTGGCAGTGGCAGTGGGTGGCCTGTGGCCGGGGCAGGAGCCTCTCTGCGTGTGTCCCAGAGACCCATCTGCCTGCGAAATTCGGTCACCTGGCAGGAAGCTACGATGCTCAGACCTATGGTTAGCTGTGCAGCGAGGTGTACAGCGCGGACAGGTTCCACACACACTTCAAGTAACAGGGTGGCCTGAGTGGAAAGGTGAGAGTTTGTGCCGCTGTGCAGACAAAGAAGGCGCCCTTTGTCCTGGGCCAAATGCTTGTGACACCCCACAGAGCCTGCCGGGCGCTGAGGGCCCTGCCCTGGGCACCCTGCTCCCCTGCCCTTTGTTCAGTCACAGCAGAGATGGCCACACCCACTCCCTCTGTGAGGGCAGTGTTCCAAACTCCCTCAGCCCCGCCCCCTCTCCGCAGGTTACCATGGACTAAAGATGCTGCATTATGAGTCCAGGGCATTCCGAGAATGCCAAGGGCTGACATGATGACCTTAAATGATTTCCTCTTGTGTCAGTTTTGGTAAATTTTAGGAGCTAGGAACTGGTCCACTTTACACAAACTTTCAAATTTACTGGCATTTCATATACTCTCTGCTATAACATTGTCCTGATTCTTTCTGTATATTCTTTACATATGTTTTGGTTTTCCTTAATCAAAGTGTGTCTTTTAATCTTGTCAAAGAATATTATTTGGACTTACTACATCAGCTGAATTTTATACGTTTTCTATTGGATTATGTTCTACTCATATCTTTATTTATATTGTTTCTATGTTCTCAGGTTTATTGTTTTGATCTTCTGATGTCAATTAAAACACTTGGTTATTCATTTTAAAAAATCTTTTTACTTATAAAGATTTGAACTTTTCAAGATTCCAGCTTACTTGTAAGTTTCTAAGGGTCAGGTCCTCTACATTGTGGCTGGCCTAAGTCTTAGTTCACCATATAGCAATGTATATATTGACCTACTTTCCCCTCGACTTTCTGTGATTCCCTACATCTCACCTTCATTTGCACACAAGCCATTTAAAATAACCTTAACTTATTTCACAGCCAATAAGTCTTTGAAATAATGTGTATTTTTTAGAGAAATCTTCTTATATAATTAGGCAGAAAATCTGACCTGCCATAGTTTTCAAAACAGCATAATTTCACTCTTCTCAATGTTGAATCTGTTGTATTACACAACCATTGAGTATTTAGCTTTATCAATGACATGTACTTTAAAAATGTTTTAGAGATCCTACCAGTCTTTGAAAACATCCTTGTTCCTTGTTTCATTTCAAGTTTTATGTATACTTTCTGCCTTGCTCCTGATTATTCCAACATCTGATGGTTGGCCTAGGGAATCTAATTCTTGTATTGATTGTTTTTGCTGCTTGTCTCCCCTTGTAGCTGATTTCTTCATTATTGTGTAAATTTAGATCATGAGCTCATGTTTATCTAAACAGCTGACCTTGTAAGAGGCTTAGGTGTGAACGCTCGTAAGCTTCAGCAGAAAGTCCGCAAAGATTTTTTTGTGTCCCTCCAATGAATTACCCGCGCGGACCCCTTTTTCTACAAGTGTTGGTCCACTACACCCTCTAGAGGCTGGGACTCAGACAGGACTGCTTTGCTGCCCCCGATCTGGGATAGTGGCTTTGGGCGGCCTGTGGCCTGGGCAGGAGTCTCCCCACGTGTGTCCCACGACCCATCTGCCTGTGAACTTCGGTCACCTGGCAGGAAGCTATGATGGCCAGACCTATGGTTAGCTTTGCATCGAGGTGTACTGCGCGGACCGGTTCCACACACACTTCAAGTAAGAGGGCGGCCTGAGTGGAAAGGTGAGAGTTTGTGCCGCTGTGCAGACAAAGAAGGCGCACTTTGGCCTGGGCCTAAATGCTTTTGACACCCCACTGGGCCTGCCGGGCTCTGAGGGCCCTGCCCTTGGCCCCCTGCTCCCCAGCCCTTTGTTCAGTCACAGCAGAGATGGCCACACCCACTCCCTCTGTGAGGGCAGTGTTCCAAACTCCCTCAGCCCCGCCCCCTCTCCGCAGTTTACCATGGACTAAAGATGCTGCATTCTGAGTCCAGGGCATCCCGACAATGCCAAGGGCTGACATGATGACCTTAAATGATTTCCTCTTGTGTCAGTTTTGGTAAATTTTAGGAGCTAGGAACTGGTCCACTTTACACAAACGTTCAAATTTACTGGCATTTCATATACTCTCTGCTATAACATTGTCCTGATTCTTTCTGTATATTCTTTACTTATGTTTTGGTTTTCCTTAATCAAAGTGTGTCTTTTAAATCTTGTCAAAGAATATTCTTTGGACTTACTACCTCAACTGAATTTTATACGTTTTCTATGGTATTAAGTTCTGCTCATATCTTTATTTATCTTTTTTCTATGTTCTCAGTGTTTATTGTTTTGATCTTCTGATGTCAATTAAAACACTTGGTTATTCATTTTAATAAATCTTTTTACTTATAAAGATTTGAGTTTTTAAAGATTCCAGCTTACTTGTAAGTTTCTAAGGGTCAGGTCCTCTACATTGTGGCTGGCCAAAGGCTTAGTTCACAATATAGCAAAGTATATATTGACCTATTTTCCCCTCGACTTTCTGTGATTTCCTACATCTCACCTTTCTTTGCAGACAAGCCATTTGAAATAAACTTAACTTATTTCACAGCCAATAAGTCTTTGAAATAATGTGCATTTTTCTGAGAAATCTTCTTATATATTTAGGCAGAAAATCTGACCTGCCATAGTTTTCAAAACCGCATAATTTCACTCTTCTCAATGATGAATCTGTTGTATTACACAACCTTTGAGTATTTAGCTTTATCAATGACATGTACTTTAAAAATGTTTTAGAGATCCTACCAGTCTTTGAAAACATCCTTGTTCCTTGTTTCAGTTTCAGTTTTATATATATTTTCTGCCTTGCACCTGATTATTCCAACGTCTGATCGATGGCATAGGGAATCTAATTCTGATATAGTTTGTTTTTGCTGATTGTCTCACCCTGTAGCTGATTTCTTCTTTATTGTGTAAAATTAGATCATGAGCTCATGTTTAGCTAAACATCTGACTTTGTAAGAGGCTTAGGTGTGATCACTCGTAAGTTTCATCAGAAAGTCCGCAAAGATTTATTTGTGTCCCTCCCATGAGTTGCCCGCGAGGACCCCGTTTACTACAAGTGTTGGTCCACTACTCCCTCTAGAGGCACGGCCTCAGACAGGGCTGCTTTGTGCCCCGCGATCTGTGGCAGTGGCAGTGGGTGGCCTGTGGCCGGGGCATGAGCCTCTCTGCGTGTGTCCCAGGGACCCATCTCCCAGCGAACTTCGGTCACATGTCAGGAAGCTACGATGCCCAGACCTATGGTTAGCTGTGCAGGGAGGTGAACTGCGCGGAGAGGTTCCACACACACTTCAAGTAAGAGAGCTGCCTGAGTGGAAAGGTGAGGGTTTGGGCAGCTGTGCAGACAAAGATGGTGCCCTTTGTCCTGGGCCTAAATGCTTGTGACACCCCACTGGGCCTGCTGGGCTCTGAGGGCCCTGCCCTGGGCCCCCTGCTCCCCTGCCCTTTGTTCAGTCACAGCAGAGATGGCCACACCCACTCCCTCTGTGTGGGCAGTGTTCCACACTCCCTCAGCCCTGCCCCTTCTCGCAGGTTACCATGGACTAATGATGCTGCATTCTGAGTCCAGGGCATTCCGAGAATGCCAAGGGCTGACATGATGACCTTAAATGATTTCCTCTTGTGTCAGTTTTGGTAAATTTTAGGAGCTAGGAACTGGTCCACTTTACACAAACTTTCAAATTTACTGGCATTTCATATACTCTCTGCTATAACATTGTCCTGATTCTTTCTGTATATTCTTTACATATGTTTTGGTTTTCCTTAATCAAAGTGTGTCTTTTAATCTTGTCAAAGAATATTATTTGGACTTACTACATCAGCTGAATTTTATACGTTTTCTATTGGATTATGTTCTACTCATATCTTTATTTATATTGTTTCTATGTTCTCAGGTTTATTGTTTTGATCTTCTGATGTCAATTAAAACACTTGGTTATTCATTTTAAAAAATCTTTTTACTTATAAAGATTTGAACTTTTCAAGATTCCAGCTTACTTGTAAGTTTCTAAGGGTCAGGTCCTCTACATTGTGGCTGGCCTAAGTCTTAGTTCACCATATAGCAATGTATATATTGACCTACTTTCCCCTCGACTTTCTGTGATTCCCTACATCTCACCTTCATTTGCACACAAGCCATTTAAAATAACCTTAACTTATTTCACAGCCAATAAGTCTTTGAAATAATGTGTATTTTTTAGAGAAATCTTCTTATATAATTAGGCAGAAAATCTGACCTGCCATAGTTTTCAAAACAGCATAATTTCACTCTTCTCAATGTTGAATCTGTTGTATTACACAACCATTGAGTATTTAGCTTTATCAATGACATGTACTTTAAAAATGTTTTAGAGATCCTACCAGTCTTTGAAAACATCCTTGTTCCTTGTTTCATTTCAAGTTTTATGTATACTTTCTGCCTTGCTCCTGATTATTCCAACATCTGATGGTTGGCCTAGGGAATCTAATTCTTGTATTGATTGTTTTTGCTGCTTGTCTCCCCTTGTAGCTGATTTCTTCATTATTGTGTAAATTTAGATCATGAGCTCATGTTTATCTAAACAGCTGACCTTGTAAGAGGCTTAGGTGTGAACGCTCGTAAGCTTCAGCAGAAAGTCCGCAAAGATTTTTTTGTGTCCCTCCAATGAATTACCCGCGCGGACCCCTTTTTCTACAAGTGTTGGTCCACTACACCCTCTAGAGGCTGGGACTCAGACAGGACTGCTTTGCTGCCCCCGATCTGGGATAGTGGCTTTGGGCGGCCTGTGGCCTGGGCAGGAGTCTCCCCACGTGTGTCCCACGACCCATCTGCCTGTGAACTTCGGTCACCTGGCAGGAAGCTATGATGGCCAGACCTATGGTTAGCTTTGCATCGAGGTGTACTGCGCGGACCGGTTCCACACACACTTCAAGTAAGAGGGCGGCCTGAGTGGAAAGGTGAGAGTTTGTGCCGCTGTGCAGACAAAGAAGGCGCACTTTGGCCTGGGCCTAAATGCTTTTGACACCCCACTGGGCCTGCCGGGCTCTGAGGGCCCTGCCCTTGGCCCCCTGCACCCCAGCCCTTTGTTCAGTCACAGCAGAGATGGCCACACCCACTCCCTCTGTGAGGGCAGTGTTCCAAACTCCCTCAGCCCCGCCCCCTCTCCGCAGTTTACCATGGACTAAAGATGCTGCATTCTGAGTCCAGGGCATCCCGACAATGCCAAGGGCTGACATGATGACCTTAAATGATTTCCTCTTGTGTCAGTTTTGGTAAATTTTAGGAGCTAGGAACTGGTCCACTTTACACAAACGTTCAAATTTACTGGCATTTCATATACTCTCTGCTATAACATTGTCCTGATTCTTTCTGTATATTCTTTACTTATGTTTTGGTTTTCCTTAATCAAAGTGTGTCTTTTAAATCTTGTCAAAGAATATTCTTTGGACTTACTACCTCAACTGAATTTTATACGTTTTCTATGGTATTAAGTTCTGCTCATATCTTTATTTATCTTTTTTCTATGTTCTCAGTGTTTATTGTTTTGATCTTCTGATGTCAATTAAAACACTTGGTTATTCATTTTAATAAATCTTTTTACTTATAAAGATTTGAGTTTTTAAAGATTCCAGCTTACTTGTAAGTTTCTAAGGGTCAGGTCCTCTACATTGTGGCTGGCCAAAGGCTTAGTTCACAATATAGCAAAGTATATATTGACCTATTTTCCCCTCGACTTTCTGTGATTTCCTACATCTCACCTTTCTTTGCAGACAAGCCATTTGAAATAAACTTAACTTATTTCACAGCCAATAAGTCTTTGAAATAATGTGCATTTTTCTGAGAAATCTTCTTATATATTTAGGCAGAAAATCTGACCTGCCATAGTTTTCAAAACAGCATAATTTCACTCTTCTCAATGATGAATCTGTTGTATTACACAACCTTTGAGTATTTAGCTTTATCAATGACATGTACTTTAAAAATGTTTTAGAGATCCTACCAGTCTTTGAAAACATCCTTGTTCCTTGTTTCAGTTTCAGTTTTATATATATTTTCTGCCTTGCACCTGATTATTCCAACGTCTGATCGATGGCATAGGGAATCTAATTCTGATATAGTTTGTTTTTGCTGATTGTCTCACCCTGTAGCTGATTTCTTCTTTATTGTGTAAAATTAGATCATGAGCTCATGTTTAGCTAAACATCTGACTTTGTAAGAGGCTTAGGTGTGATCACTCGTAAGTTTCATCAGAAAGTCCGCAAAGATTTATTTGTGTCCCTCCCATGAGTTGCCCGCGAGGACCCCGTTTACTACAAGTGTTGGTCCACTACTCCCTCTAGAGGCACGGCCTCAGACAGGGCTGCTTTGTGCCCCGCGATCTGTGGCAGTGGCAGTGGGTGGCCTGTGGCCGGGGCATGAGCCTCTCTGCGTGTGTCCCAGGGACCCATCTCCCAGCGAACTTCGGTCACATGTCAGGAAGCTACGATGCCCAGACCTATGGTTAGCTGTGCAGGGAGGTGAACTGCGCGGAGAGGTTCCACACACACTTCAAGTAAGAGAGCTGCCTGAGTGGAAAGGTGAGGGTTTGGGCAGCTGTGCAGACAAAGATGGTGCCCTTTGTCCTGGGCCTAAATGCTTGTGACACCCCACTGGGCCTGCTGGGCTCTGAGGGCCCTGCCCTGGGCCCCCTGCTCCCCTGCCCTTTGTTCAGTCACAGCAGAGATGGCCACACCCACTCCCTCTGTGTGGGCAGTGTTCCACACTCCCTCAGCCCTGCCCCTTCTCGCAGGTTACCATGGACTAATGATGCTGCATTCTGAGTCCAGGGCATTCCGAGAATGCCAAGGGCTGACATGATGACCTTAAATGATTTCCTCTTGTGTCAGTTTTGGTAAATTTTAGGAGCTAGGAACTGGTCAACTTTACACAATCTTTCAAATTTACTGGCATTTCATATACTCTCTGCTATAACATTGTCCTTATTCTTTCTGTATATTCTTTACTTATGTTTTGGTTTTCCTTATTCAAAGTGTGTCTTTTAATCTTGTCAAAGAATATTCTTTGGACTTACTACATCACCTGAATTTTATACGTTTTCCATTGTATTAAGTTCTGCTCATATCTTTATTTATATATTTTCTATGTTCCCAGGTTTATTGTTTTGATCTTCTGATGTCAATTAAAACACTTGGTTATTCATTTTAATAAATCTTTTAACTTATAAAGATTTGAACTATTCAAGATTCAAGCTTCCTTGTAAGTTTCTAAGGGTCAGGTCCTCTACATTGTGGCTGGCCTAAGTCTTAGTTCACCATATAGCAATGTATATATTGACCTATTTTCCCCTCGACTTTCTGTGATTCCCTACATCTCACCTTTCTTTGCAGACAAGCCATTTGAAATAATCTTAACTTATTTCACAGCCAATAAGTCTTTGAAATAATGTGTATTTTTTAGAGGAATCTTCTTATATAATTAGGCAGAAAATCTGACCTGCCATAGTTTTCAAAACAGCATAATTTCACTCTACTCAATGATGAATCTGTTGTATTACACAACCATTGAGTATTTAGCTTTATCAATGACATGTACTTTAAAAATGTTTTAGAGATCCTACCAGTCTTTGAAAACATCCTTGTTCCTTGTTTCAGTTCTAGTTTTGTGTATACTTTCTGCCTTTCACCTCATGATTCCAACATCTGATGGTTGGCCTAGGGAATCTAATTCTGTTATTGATTGTTTTTGCTGCTTGTCTCCCCTTGTAGCTGATTTCTTCATTATTGTGTAAATTTAGATCATGAGCTCATGTTTATCTAAACAGCTGACCTTGTAAGAGGCTTAGGTGTGAACGCTCGTAAGCTTCAGCAGAAAGTCCGCAAAGATTTTTTTGTGTCCCTCCAATGAGTTACCCGCGCGGACCCCTTTTTCTACAAGTGTTGGTCCACTACCCCCTCTAGAGGCTGGGACTCAGACAGGACTGCTTTGCTGCACCCGATCTGGGATAGTGGCTTTGGGCGGCCTGTGGCCTGGGCAGGAGTCTCCCCACGTGTGTCCCACGACCCATCTGACTGCGAACTTCGGTCACCTGGCAGGAAGCTATGATGCCCAGACCTATGGTTAGCTTTGCATCGAGGTGTACTGCGTGGACCGGTTCCACACACACTTCAATAAGAGGGCGGCCTGAGTGGAAAGGTGACAGTTTGGGCAGCTGTGCAGACAAAGATGGCGCACTTTGGCCTGCGCCTAAATCCTTGTGACACACGACTGGGCCTGCCGGGCTCTGAGGGCCCTGCCGTGGGCCCCCTTCTCCCCTGCCCTTTGTTCAGTCACAGCAGAGATGGCCCCACCCACTCCCTCAGTGAAGGCAGTGTTCCAACCTCCCTCAGCCCCACCCCCTCTCCGCAG
The DNA here is from genome assembly GCF_964165515.1 of Mesoplodon bidens. Classification (NCBI taxonomy): domain Eukaryota; kingdom Metazoa; phylum Chordata; class Mammalia; order Artiodactyla; family Ziphiidae; genus Mesoplodon; species Mesoplodon bidens. The sequence goes on along the minus strand of NC_138180.1, from coordinate 24,393,990 downwards.
GTTACCATGGACTACAGATGCTGCATTCTGAGGCCAGGGCGTTCCGAGAATGCCAAGGGCAGACATGATGACCTTAAATGATTTCCTCTTGTGTCAATTTTGGTAAAGTTTAGGAGATAGGAAATGGTCCACTTTACACAAATGTTCAAATTTACTGGCATTTCCGATATTCTCTGCTATAACATTGTCCTGATTCTTTCTGTATATTCTTTACTTATGTTTTGGTTTTCCTTAATCAAAGTGTGTCTTTTAAATCTGGTCAAAGAATATTCTTTGGACTTACTACCTCAACTGAATTTTATACGTTTTCTGTGGTATTAAGTTCTGCTCATATCTTTATTTATCTTTTTTCTATGTTCTCAGGTTTTATTGTTTTGATCTTCTGATGTCAATTAAAACACTTGGTTATTCATTTTAATAAATCTTTTTACTTATAAAGATTTGAGTTTTTAAAGATTCCAGCTTACTTGTAATTTTCTAAGTGTCAGGTCCTCTACATTGTGGCTGGTCAAAGGCTTAGTTCACAATATAGCAAAGTATATATTGACCTATTTTCCCCTCGACTTTCTGTGATTTCAGACATCTCACCTTTCTTTGCAGACAAGCCATTTGAAATAACCTTAACTTATTTCGCAGCCAATAAGTCTTTGAAATAATGTGTAGTTATCAGAGAAATCTTCTTATATATTTAGGCAGAAAATCTGACCTGCCATAGTTTTCAAAACAGCATAATTTCACTCTTCTCAATGATGAATCTGTTGTATTACACAACCTTTGAGTATTTAGCTTTATCAATGACATGTACATTAAAAATGTTTTAGAGATCCTACCAGTCTTTGAAAACATCCTTGTTCCTTGTTTCAGTTCCAGGTTTATGTATATTTTCTGCCTTGCACCTGATTATTCATACGTCTGATCGATGGTCTAGGGAATCTATTCCTGGTATTGATTGTTTTTGCTGATTGTCTCCCCCTGTAGCTGATTTCTTCATTATTGTGTAAAATTAGATCATGAGCTCATGTTTAGCTAAACATCTGACTTTGTAAGAGGCTTAGGTGTGAACACTCGTAAGTTTCATCAGAAAGTCCGCAAAGATTTATTTGTGTCCCTCCAATGAGTTACCCGCGAGGACCCCGTTGACTACAAGTGTTGGTCCACTACTCCCTCTAGAGGCACGGCCTCAGACAGGGCTGTTTTGTGCCCCACGATCTGTGGCAGTGGCAGTGGGTGGCCTGTGGCTGGGGCAGGAGCCTCTCTGCGTGTGTCCCAGGGACCCATCTGCCTGCGAACTTCGGTCACCTGGCGGGAAGCTACGATGCTCAGACCTATGGTTTGCTGTGCAGCGAGGTGTACTGCGCGGACAGGTTCCACACACACTTCAAGTAAGAGGGCGGCCTGAGTGGAAAGGTGAGAGTTTGTGCCGCTGTGCAGACAAAGAAGGCGCCCTTTGTCCTTGGCCAAATGCTTGTGACACCCCACTGGGCCTGCCGGGCTCTGAGGGCCCTGCCCTGGGCCCCCTGCTCCCCTGCCCTTTGTTCAGTCACAGCAGAGATGGCCACACCCAATCCCTCTGTGAGGGCAGTGTTCCAATCTCCCTCAGCCCCGCCCTCTCTCCGCAGGTTACCATGGACTAAAGATGCTGCATTCTGAGGCCAGGGCATCCCGAGAATGCCAAGGGCTGACATGATGACCTTAAATGATTTCCTCTTGTGTCAGTTTTGGTAAATTTTAGGAGGTAGGAACTGGTCCACTTTACACAAACGTTCAAATTTACTGGCATTTCATATACTCTCTGCTATAACATTGTCCTGATTCTTTCTGTATATTCTTTACTTATGTTTTGGTTTTCCTTAATCAAAGTGTGTCTTTTAAATCTTGTCAAAGAATATTCTTTGGACTTACTACCTCAACTGAATTTTATACGTTTTCTATGGTATTAAGTTCTGCTCATATCTTTATTTATCTTTTTTCTATGTTCTCAGGGTTTATTGTTTTGATCTCCTGATGTCAATTAAAACACTTGGTTATTCATTTTAATAAATCTTTTTACTTATAAAGATTCGAGTTTTTAAAGATTCCAGGTTACTTGTAAGTTTCTAAGGGTCTGGTCCTCTACATTGTGGCTGCTCAAAGGCTTAGTTCACAATATAGCAAAGTATATATTGACCTATTTTCCCCTCGACATTCTGTGATTTCCTACATCTCACCTATCTTTGCAGACAAGCCATTTGAAATAAACTTAACTTATTTCACAGCCAATAAGTCTTTCAAATAATGTGCATTTTTCAGAGAAATCTTCTTATATATTTAGGCAGAAAATCTGACCTGCCATAATTTTCAAAACAGCATAATTTCACTCTTCTCAATAATGAATCTGTTGTATTACACAACTTTTGAGTATTTAGCTTTATCAATGGCAAGTACTTTAAAAATGTTTTATTGATCCTACCAGTCTTTGAAAACATCCTTGTTCCTTGTTTCAGTTTCAGTTTTGTGTATACTTTCTGCCTTGCACCTGATTATTCCAACATCTGATGGTTGGCCTAGGGAATCTAATTCTGGTATTGATTGTTTTTGCTGCTTGTCTCCCATTGTAGCTGATTTCTTCATTATTGTGTGAATTTAGATCATGAGCTCATTTTTAGCTAAACAGCTGTCCTTGTAAGAGTCTTAGGTGTGAACGCTCGTAAGCTTCAGCAGAAAGTCCGCAAAGATTTTTTTGTGTGCCTCCAATGAGTTACCCGCGCGGACCCCTTTTTCTACAAGTGTTGGTCCACTACTCCCTCTAGAGCCTGGGACTCAGACAGGACTGCTTTGCTGCACCCGATCTGGGATAGTGGCTTTGGGCGGCCTGTGGCCTGGGCAGGATTCTCCCCACGTGTGTCCCACGACCCATCTGACTGCGAACTTTGGTCTCCTGGCAGGAAGCTATGATGGCCAGACCTATGGTTAGCTTTGCATCGAAGTGTACTGCGCGGACCGGTTCCACACACACTTCAAGTAAGAGGGCGGCCTGAGTGGAAAGGTGAGAGTTTGTGCCGCTGTGCAGACAAAGAAGGCGCACTTTGGCCTGGGCCTAAATGCTTTTGACACCCACTGGGCCTGCCGGGCTCTGAGGGCCCTGCCCTGGGCCCCCTGCTCCCCTGCCCTTTGTTCAGTCACAGCAGAGATGGCCACACCCACTCCCTCTGTGAGGGCAGTGTTCCAAACTCCCTCAGCCCCGCCCCCTCTCCGCAGGTTACCATGGACTAAAGATGCTGCATTCTGAGTCCAGGGCATCCCGAGAATGCCAAGGGCTGACATGATGACCTTAAATGATTTCCTCTTGTGTCAGTTTTGGTAAATTTTAGGAGCTAGGAACTGGTCCACTTTACACAAACGTTCAAATTTACTGGCATTTCATATACTCTCTGCTATAACATTGTCCTGACTCTTTCTGTATATTCTTTACTTATGTTTTGGTTTTCCTTAATCAAAGTGTGTCTTTTAAATCTTGTCAAAGAATATTCTTTGGACTTACTACCTCAACTGAATTTTATACGTTTTCTATGGTATTAAGTTCTGCTCATATCTTTATTTATCTTTTTTCTATGTTCTCAGGGTTTATTGTTTTGATCTTCTGATGTCAATTAAAACACTTGGTTATTCATTTTAATAAATCTTTTTACTTATGAAGATTTGAGTTTTTAAAGATTCCAGCTTACTTGTAAGTTTCTAAGGGTCAGGTCCTCTACATTGTGGCTGGCCAAAGGCTTAGTTCACAATATAGCAAAGTATATATTGACCTATTTTCCCCTCGACTTTCTGTGATTTCCTACATCTCACCTTTCTTTGCAGACAAGCCATTTGAAATAAACTTAACTTATTTCACAGCCAATAAGTCTTTGAAATAATGTGCATTTTTCAGAGAAATCTTCTTATATATTTAGGCAGAAAATCTGACCTGCCATAATTTTCAAAACAGCATAATTTCACTCTTCTCAATGATGAATCTGTTGTATTACACCACCTTTGAGTATTTAGCTTTATCAATGACATGTACTTTAAAAATATTTTAGAGATCCTACCAGTCTTTGAAAACATCCTTGTTCCTTGTTTCAGTTCCAGTTTTGTGTATACTTTCTGCCTTGCACCTGATTATTCCAACATCTGATGGTTGGCCTAGGGAATCTAATTCTGGTATTGATTGTTTTTGCTGCTTCTCTCCCCTTGTAGCTGATTTCTTCATTATTGTGTAAATTTAGATCATGAGCTCATTTTTAGCTAAACAGCTGACCTTGTAAGAGTCTTAGGTGTGAATGCTCGTAAGCTTCAGCTGAAAGTCCGCAAAGATTTTTTTGTGTCCCTCCAATGAGTTACCCGCGCGGACCCCTTTTTCTACATATGTTGGTCCACTACGCCCTCTAGAGGCTGGGACTCAGACAGGACTGCTTTGCCGCCCCCGATCTGGGATAGTGGCTTTGGGCGGCCTGTGGCCTGGGCAGGAGGCTCCCCACGTGTGTCCCACGACCCATCTGCCTGCGAACTTCGGTCACCTGGCAGGAAGCTATGATGCCCAGACCTATGGTTAGCTTTGCAGCGAGGTGTACTGCACGGACCGGTTCCACACACACTTCAAGTAAGAGGGCGGCCTGAGTGGAAAGGTGAGAGTTTGGGCAGCTGTGCAGACAAAGAAGGCGCACTTTGACTTATGCCTAAATGCTTGTGACACACGACTGGGCCTGCCGGGCTCTGAGGGCCCGGCGTTGGACCACTTATCCCCTGCCCTTTGTTCAGTCACAGCAGAGATGGCCCCACCCACTCCCTCAGTGAAGGCATTGTTCCAACCTCCCTCAGCCCCGCCCCCTCTCCGCAGGTTACCATGGACTACAGACGCTGCATTCTGAGCCGAGGGCGTTCCGAGAATGCCAAGGGCAGACATGATGACTTTAAATGATTTCCTCTTGTGTCAATTTTGGTAAATTTTAGGAGCTAGGAAATGCTCCACTTTATACAAATGTTCAAATTTACTGGCATTTCAGATATTCTCTGCTATAACATTGTCCTGATTCTTTCTGTATATTCTTTACTTATGTTTTGGTTTTCCTTAATCAAAGTGTGTCTTTTAAATCTTGTCAAAGAATATTCTTTGGACTTACTACCTCAACTGAATTTTATACGTTTTCTGTGGTATTAAGTTCTGCTCATATCTTTATTTATCTTTTTTCTATGTTCTCAGGGTTTATTGTTTTGATCTTCTGATGTCAATTAAAACACTTGGTTATTCATTTTAATAAAACTTTTTACTTATAAAGATTTGAATTTTTCATGATTCCAGCTTACTTGTAAGTTTCTAAGTGTCAGGTCCTCTACATTGTGGCTGGCCAAAAGCTTAGTTCACAATATAGCAAAGTATATATTGACCTATTTTCCCCTCTACTTTCTGTGATTTCCTACATCTCACCTTTCTTTGCCGACAAGCCATTTGAAATAACCTTAACTTATTTCACAGCCAATAAGTCTTTGAAATAATGTGTAGTTTTCAGAGAAATCTTCTTATATATTTAGGCAGAAAATGTGACCTGCCATAGTTTTCAAAACAGCATAATTTCACTCTTCTCAATGATGAATCTGTTGTATTACACAACCTTTGAGTATTTAGCTTTATCAATGACATGTACTTTAAAAATGTTTTAGAGATCCTACAAGTCTTTGAAAATATCCTTGTTCCTTGTTTCAGTTCCAGTTTTTGTATATTTTCTGCCTTGCACCTGATTATTCCAACGTCTGATCGATGGCCTAGGGAATCTAATTCTGGTATTGATTGTTTTTGCTGATTGTCTCCCCCTGTAGCTGATTTCTTCATTATTGTGTAAAATTAGATCATGGCTCATGTTTACCTAAACATCTGACTTTGTAGGAGGCTTAGGTGTGAACACTCGTAAGTTTCATCAGAAACTCCGCAAAGATCTTTTGTGTCCCTCCAATGAGTTGCCCGCGTGGACGCCGTTTACTACAAGTGTTGGTCCACTACTCCCTCTAGAGGCACAGCCTCAAACAGGGCTGCTTTGTGCCCCACGATCTGTGGCAGTGTCAGTGGGTGGCCTGTGGCCGGGGCAGGAGCCTCTCTGCGTGTGTCCCAGGGACCCATCTGCCTGCGAACTTCGGTCACCTGGCAGGAAGCTACGATGCCCAGACCTATGGTTAGCTGTGCAGCGAGGTGTACTGCACGGACAGGTTCCACACACACTTCAAGTAAGAGGGCGGCCTGAGTGGAAAGGTGAGAGTTTGCACCGCTGTGCAGACCAAGAAGGCGCCCTTTGTCCTGGGCCTTAATGCTTGTGACACCCCACTGGGCCTGCCGGGCTCTGAGGGCCCTGCCATGGGACCCCTGCTCCCCTGCCCTTTGTTCAGTCACAGCAGAGATGGCCACACCCACTCCCTCTGTGAGGGCAGTGTTCCAAACTCCCTCAGCCCCGCCCCCTCTCCGCAGGTTACCATGGACTAAAGATGCTGCATTCTGAGTCCAGGGCATTCCGAGAATGCCAAGGGCTGACATGATGACCTTAAATGATTTCCTCTTGTGTCAGTTTTGGTAAATTTTAGGAGCTAGGAACTGGTCCACTTTACACAAACTTTCAAATTTACTGGCATTTCATATACTCTCTGCTATAACGTTGTCCTGATTCTTTCTGTATATTCTTTACTTATGTTTTGGTTTTCCTTAATCAAAGTGTGTCTTTTAATCTTGTCAAAGAATATTCTTTGGACTTACTACATCACCTGAATTTTATACGTTTTCTATTGTATTAAGTTCTGCTCATATATTTATTTATATTTTTTCTATGTTCTCAGGTTTATTGTTTTGATCTTCTGATGTCAATTAAAACACTTGGTTATTCATTTTAATAAATCTTTTTACTTATAAAGATTTGAACGTTCCAAGATTCCAGCTTACTTGTAAGTTTCTAAGGGTCAGGTCCTCTACATTGTGGCTGGCCTAAGACTTAGTTCACCATATAGCAATGTATATATTGACCTATTTTCCCCTCGGCTTTCTGTGATTCCCTACATCTCACCTTTCTTTGCACACAAGCCATTTGAAATACCCTTAACTTATTTCACAGCCAATAAGTCTTTGAAATAATGTGTATTTTTTAGAGAAATCTTCTTATATAATTAGGCAGAAAATCTGACCTGCCATAGTTTTCAAAACAGCATAATTTCACTCTTCTCAATGATGAATCTGTTGTATTACACAACCATTGAGTATTTAGCTTTATCAATGACATGTACTTTAAAAATGTTTTAAAGATCCTACCAGTCTTTGAAAACATCCTTGTTCCTTGTTTCAGTTCCAGTTTTGTGTATACTTTCTGCCTTGCACCTGATTATTCAAACATCTGATGGTTGGCCTAGGGAATCTAATTCTGGTATTGATTGTTTTTGCTGCTTCTCTCCCCTTGTAGCTGATTTCTTCATTATTGTGTAAATTTAGATCATGAGCTCATGTTTATCTAAACAGCTGACCTTGTAAGAGGCTTAGGTGTGAACGCTCGTAAGCTTCAGCAGAAAGTCCGCAAAGATTTTTTTGTGGCCCTCCAATGAGTTACCCGCGCGGACCCCTTTTTCTACAAGTGTTGGTCCACTACGCCCTCTAGAGGCTGGGACTCAGACAGGACTGCTTTGCTGCCCCCGATCTGGGATAGTGGATTTGGGCGGCCTGTGGCCTGGGCAGGAGTCTCCCCACGTGTGTCCCACGAGCTATTTGCCTGCGAACATCGGTCACCTGGCAGGAAGCTATGATGCCCAGACCTATGGTTAGCTTTGCATCGAGGTGTACTGCACGGACCGGTTCCACACACACTTCAAGTAAGAGGGCGGCCTGAGTGGAAAGGTGAGAGTTTGGGCAGCTGTGCAGACAAAGAAGGCGCCCTTTGGCCTGGGCCTAAATGCTTGTGACACCCCACTGGGCCTGCCAGGCTCTGAGAGCCCTGCCCTCGGCCCCCTGCTCCCCTGCCCTTTCTTCAGTCACAGCAGAGATGGCCACACCCACTCCCTCTGTGAGGGCAGTGTTCCAACCTCCCTCAGCCCCGCCCCCTCTCCGCAGGTTACCATGGACTACAGATGCTGCATTCTGAGGCCAGGGCATTCCGAGAATGCCAAGGGCTGACATGATGACTTTCAATGATTTCCTCTTGTGTCAATTTTGGTAAAGTTTAGGAGCTAGGAAATGGTCCACTTTACACAAATGTTCAAATTTACTGGCATTTCATATATTCTCTGCTATAACATTGTCCTGATTCTTTCTGTTTATTCTTTACTTATGTTTTGGTTTTCCTTAATCAAAGTGTGTCTTTTAAATCTTGTCAAAGAATATTCTTTGGACTTACTACCTCAACTGAATTTTATACGTTTTCTGTGGTATTAAGTTCTGCTCATATCTTTATTTATCTTTTTTCTATGTTCTCAGGGTTTATTGTTTTGATCTTCTGATGTCAATTAAAACACTTGGTTATTCATTTTAATAAATTTTTTACTTATAAAGATTTGAATTTTTAAAGATTCCAGCTTACTTGTAAGTTTCTAAGGGTCAGGTTCTCTACATTGTGGCTGGCCAAAAGCTTAGTTCACAATATAGCAAAGTATATATTGACCTATTTTCCCCTCGACTTTCTGTGATTTCCTACATCTCACCTTTCTTTGCAGACAAGCCATTTGAAATAACCTTAACTTATTTCACAGCCAATAAGTCTTTGAAATAATGTGTAGTTTTCAGACAAATCTTCTTATATATTTAGGCAGAAAATCTGACCTGCCATAGTTTTCAAAACAGCATAATTTCACTCTTCTCAATGATGAATCTGTTGTATTACACAACCTTTGAGTATTTAGCTTTATCAATGACATGTACTTTAAAAATGTTTTAGAGATCCTACCAGTCTTTGAAAACATCCTTGTTCCTTGTTTCAGTTCCAGTTTTATGTATATTTTCTGCCTTGCACCTGATTATTCCAACGTCTGATCGATGGTCTAGGGAATCTTATCCTGGTATTGATTGTTTTTGCTGATTGTCTCCCCCTGTAGCTGATTTCTTCATTATTGTGTAAAATTAGATCATGAGCTCAAGTTTAGCTAAACATCTGACTTTGTAAGAGGCTTAGGTGTGAACACTCGTAAGTTTCATCAGAAAGTCCGCAAAGATTTATTTGTGTCCCTCCAATGAGTTACCCGCGAAGACCCCGTTGACTACAAGTGTTGGTCCACTACTCCCTCTAGAGGCACGGCCTCAGACAGGGCTGTTTTGTGCCCCACGATCTGTGGCAGTGGCAGTGGGTGGCCTGTGGCCGGGGCAGAAGCCTCTCTGCGTGTGTCCCAGGGACCCATCTGCCTGCGAAATTCGGTCACCTGGCAGGAAGCTACGATGCTCAGACCTATGGTTAGCTGTGCAGCGAGGTGTACTGCGCGGACAGGTTCCACACACACTTCAAGTAAGAGGGCGGCCTGAGTGGAAAGGTGAGAGTTTGTGCCGCTGTGCAGACAAAGAAGGCGCCCTTTGTCCTGGGCCAAATGCTTGTGACACCCCACTCGGCCTGCCGGGCTCCGAGGGCCCTGCCCTGGGCACCCTGCTCCCCTGCCCTTTGTTCAGTCACAGCAGAGATGGCCACACCCACTCCCTGTGTGAGGGCAGTGTTCCAAACTCCCTCAGCCCCGCCCCCTCTCCGCAGGTTACCATGGACTAAAGATGCTGCATTCTGAGTCCAGGGCATTCCGTGAATGCCAAGGGCTGACATGATGACCTTAAATGATTTCCTCTTGTGTCAGTTTTGGTAAATTTTAGGAGCTAGGAACTGGTCCACTTTACACAAACTTTCAAATTTACTGGCATTTCATATACTCTCTGCTATAACATTGTCCTGATTCTTTCTGTATATTCTTTACATATGTTTTGGTTTTCCTTAATCAAAGTGTGTCTTTTAATCTTGTCAAAGAATATTCTTTGACTTACTACATCAGCTGAATTTTATACGTTTTCTATTGTATTAAGTTCTGCTCATATCTTTATTTATATTGTTTCTATGTTCTCAGGTTTATTGTTTTGATCTTCTGGTGTCAATTAAAACACTTGGTTATTCATCTTAAAAAATCTTTTTACTTATAAGGATTTGAATTTTTCAAGATTCCAGCTTACTTGTAAGTTTCTAAGGGTCAGGTCCTCTACATTGTGGCTGGCCAAAAGCTTAGTTCACAATATAGCAAAGTATATATTGACCTATTTTCCCCTCGACTTTCTGTGATTTCCTACATCTCACCTTTCTTTGCACACAAGCCATTTGAAATAACCTTAACTTATTTCACAGCCAATAAGTCTTTGAAATAATGTGTAGTTTTCAGACAAATCTTCTTATATATATAGGCAGAAAATCTGACCTGCCATAGTTTTCAAAACAGCATAATTTCACTCTTCTCAATGATGAATCTGTTGTATTACACAACCTTTGAGTATTTAGCTTTATCAATGACATGTACTTTAAAAATGTTTTAAAGATCCTACCAGTCTTTGAAAACATCCTTGTTCCTTGTTTCAGTTCCAGTTTTATGTATATTTTCTGCCTTGCACCTGATTATTCCAACGTCTGATCGATGGTCTAGGGAATCTTATCCTGGTATTGATTGTTTTTGCTGCTTGTCTCCCCTTGTAGCTGATTTCTTCATTATTGTGTAAATTTAGATCATGAGCTCATGTTTATCTAAACAGCTGACCTTGTAAGAGGCTTAGGTGTGAACGCTCGTAAGCTTCAGCAGAAAGTCCGCAAAGATTTATTTGTGTCCCTCCAATGAGTTAACCGCGCGGACCCCTTTTTCTACAAGTGTTGGTCCACTACTCCCTCTAGAGGCTGGGACTCAGACAGGACTGCTTTGCTGCCCCCGATCTGGGATAGTGGCTTTGGGCGGCCTGTGGCCTGGGCAGGATTCTCCCCACGTGTGTCCCACGACCCATCTGCCTGCGAACTTTGGTCACCTGGCAGGAAGCTATGATGGCCAGACCTATGGTTAGCTTTGCATCGAAGTGTACTGCGCGGACCGGTTCCACACACACTTCAAGTAAGAGGGCGGCCTTAGTGGAAAGGTGAGAGTTTGTGCCGCTGTGCAGACAAAGAACGCGCACTTTGGCCTGGGCCTAAATGCTTTTGACACCCCACTGGGCCTGCCGGGCTCTGAGGGCCCTGCCCTGGGCCCCCTGCTCCCCTGCCCTTTTTTCAGTCACAGCAGAGTTGGCCACACCCACTCCCTCTGTGAGGGCAGTGTTCCAAACTCCCTCAGCCCCGCCCCCTCTCCGCAGGTTACCATGGACTAAAGATGCTGCATTCTGAGTCCAGGGCATCCCGAGAATGCCAAGGGCTGACATGATGACCTTAAATGATTTCCTCTTGTGTCAGTTTTGGTAAATTTTAGGAGCTAGGAACTGGTCCACTTTACACAAACGTTCAAATTTACTGGCATTTCATATACTCTCTGCTATAACATTGTCCTGACTCTTTCTGTATATTCTTTACTTATGTTTTGGTTTTCCTTAATCAAAGTGTGTCTTTTAAATCTTGTCAAAGAATATTCTTTGGACTTACTACCTCAACTGAATTTTATACGTTTTCTATGGTATTAAGTTCTGCTCATATCTTTATTTATCTTTTTTCTATGTTCTCAGGGTTTATTGTTTTGATCTTCTGATGTCAATTAAAACACTTGGTTATTCATTTTAATAAATCTTTTTACTTATGAAGATTTGAGTTTTTAAAGATTCCAGCTTACTTGTAAGTTTCTAAGGGTCAGGTCCTCTACATTGTGGCTGGCCTAAGTCTTAGTTCACCATATGGCAATGTATATATTGACCTATTTTCCCCTCGACTTTCTGTGATTCCCTACATCTCACCTTTTTTTGCAAACAAGCCATTTGAAATACCCTTAACTTATTTCACAGCCAATAAGTCTTTGAAATAATGTGCATTTTAGAGAAATCTTCTTATATATTTAGGCAGAAAATCTGACCTGCCATAGTTTTCAAAACAGCATAATTTCACTCTTCTCAATGATGAATCTGTTGTATTACACAACCTTTGAGTATTTAGCTTTATCAATGACATGTACTTTAAAAATGTTTTAGAGATCCTACCAGTCTTTGAAAACATCCTTGTTCCTTGTTTCAGTTCCAGTTTTATGTATATTTTCTGCCTTGCACCTGATTATTCCAACGTCTGATCGATGGTCTAGGGAATCTTATCCTGGTATTGATTGTTTTTGCTGATTGTCTCCCCCTGTAGCTGATTTCTTCATTATTGTGTAAAATTAGATCATGAGCTCATGTTTAGCTAAACATCTGACTTTGTAAGAGGCTTAGGTGTGAACACTCGTAAGTTTCATCAGAAAGTCCGCAAAGATTTATTTGTGTCCCTCCAATGAGTTACCCGCGAAGACCCCGTTGACTACAAGTGTTGGTCCACTACTCCCTCTAGAGGCACGGCCTCAGACAGGGCTGTTTTGTGCCCCACGATCTGTGGCAGTGGCAGTGGGTGGCCTGTGGCCGGGGCAGGAGCCTCTCTGCGTGTGTCCCAGGGACCCATCTGCCTGCGAAATTCGGTCACCTGGCAGGAAGCTACGATGCTCAGACCTATGGTTAGCTGTGCAGCTTGGTGTACTGCGCGGACAGGTTCCACACACACTTCAAGTAAGAGGGCGGCCTGAGTGGAAAGGTGAGAGTTTGTGCCGCTGTGCAGACAAAGAAGGCGCCCTTTGTCCTGGGCCAAATGCTTGTGACACCCCACTGGGCCTGCCGGGCTCCGAGGGCCCTGCCCTGGGCACCCTGCTCCCCTGCCCTTTGTTCAGTCACAGCAGAGATGGCCACACCCACTCCCTGTGTGAGGGCAGTGTTCCAAACTCCCTCAGCCCCGCCCCCTCTCCGCAGGTTACCATGGACTAAAGATGCTGCATTCTGAGTCCAGGGCATTCCGTGAATGCCAAGGGCTGACATGATGACTTTAAATGATTTCCTCTTGTGTCAGTTTTGGTAAATTTTAGGAGCTAGGAACTGGTCCACTTTACACAAACTTTCAAATTTACTGGCATTTCATATACTCTCTGCTATAACATTGTCCTGATTCTTTCTGTATATTCTTTACATATGTTTTGGTTTTCCTTAATCAAAGTGTGTCTTTTAATCTTGTCAAAGAATATTCTTTGACTTACTACATCAGCTGAATTTTATACGTTTTCTATTGTATTAAGTTCTGCTCATATCTTTATTTATATTGTTTCTATGTTCTCAGGTTTATTGTTTTGATCTTCTGATGTCAATTAAAACACTAGGTTATTCATCTTAAAAAATCTTTTTACTTATAAGGATTTGAATTTTTCAAGATTCCAGCTTACTTGTAAGTTTCTAAGGGTCTGGTCCTCTACATTGTGGCTGGCCTAAGTCTTAGTTCACCATATAGCAATGTATATATTGACCTATTTTCCCCTCGACTTTCTGTGATTCCCTACATCTCACCTTTCTTTGCACACAAGCCATTTGAAATAACCTTAACTTATTTCACAGCCAATAAGTCTTTGAAATAATGTGTATTTTTTAGAGAAATCTTCTTATATAATTAGGCAGAAAATCTGACCTGCCATAGTTTTCAAAACAGCATAATTTCACTCTTCTCAATGTTGAATCTGTTGTATTACACAACCATTGAGTATTTAGCTTTATCAATGACATGTACTTTAAAAATGTTTTAGAGATCCTACCAGTCTTTTAAAACATCCTTATTCCTTGTTTCAGTTCAAGTTTTATGTATACTTTCTGCCTTGCACCTGATTATTCCAACATCTGATGGTTGGCCTAGGGAATCTAATTCTGGTATTGATTGTTTTTGCTGCTTGTCTCCCCTTGTAGCTGATTTCTTCATTATTGTGTAAATTTAGATCATGAGCTCATGTTTATCTAAACAGCTGACCTTGTAAGAGGCTTAGGTGTGAACGCTCGTAAGCTTCAGCAGAAAGTCCGCAAAGATTTTTTTGTGTCCCTCCAATGAGTTACCCGCGCGGACCCCTTTTCTACAAGTGTTGGTCCACTACTCCCTCTAGAGGCTGGGACTCAGACAGGACTGCTTTGTTGCCCCCGATCTGGGATAGTGGCTTTGGGCGGCCTGTGGCCTGGGCAGGATTCTCCCCACGTGTGTCCCACGACCCATCTGCCTGCGAACTTCGGTCACCTGGCAGGAAGCTATGATGGCCAGACCTATGGTTAGCTTTGCATCGAAGTGTACTGCGCGGACCGGTTCCACACACACTTCAAGTAAGAGGGCGGCCTTAGTGGAAAGGTGAGAGTTTGTGCCGCTGTGCAGACAAAGAAGGCGCACTTTGGCCTGGGCCTAAATGCTTTTGACACCCCACTGGGCCTGCCGGGCTCTGAGGGCTCTGCCCTGGGCCCCCTGCTCCCCTGTCCTTTGTTCAGTCACAGCAGAGATGGCCACACCCACTCCCTCTGTGAGGGCAGTGTTCCAAACTCCCTCAGCCCCGCCCCCTCTCCGCAGGTTACCATGGACTAAAGATGCTGCATTCTGAGTCCAGGGCATCCCGAGAATGCCAAGGGCTGACATGATGACCTTAAATGATTTCCTCTTGTGTCAGTTTTGGTAAATTTTAGGAGCTAGGAACTGGTCCACTTTACACAAACGTTCAAATTTACTGGCATTTCATATACTCTCTGCTATAACATTGTCCTGACTCTTTCTGTATATTCTTTACTTATGTTTTGGTTTTCCTTAATCAAAGTGTGTCTTTTAAATCTTGTCAAAGAATATTCTTTGGACTTACTACCTCAACTGAATTTTATACGTTTTCTATGGTATTAAGTTCTGCTCATATCTTTATTTATCTTTTTTCTATGTTCTCAGGGTTTATTGTTTTGATCTTCTGATGTCAATTAAAACACTTGGTTATTCATTTTAATAAATCTTTTTACTTATGAAGATTTGAGTTTTTAAAGATTCCAGCTTACTTGTAAGTTTCTAAGGGTCAGGTCCTCTACATTGTGGCTGGCCAAAGGCTTAGTTCACAATATAGCAAAGTATATATTGACCTATTTTCCCCTCGACTTTCTGTGATTTCCTACATCTCACCTTTCTTTGCAGACAAGCCATTTGAAATAAACTTAACTTATTTCACAGCCAATAAGTCTTTGAAATAATGTGCATTTTTCAGAGAAATCTTCTTATATATTTAGGCAGAAAACCTGACCTGCCATAATTTTCAAAACAGCATAATTTCACTCTTCTCAATGATGAATCTGTTGTATTACACAACCTTTGAGTATTTAGCTTTATCAATGACATGTACTTTAAAAATATTTTAGAGATCCTACCAGTCTTTGAAAACATCCTTGTTCCTTGTTTCAGTTCCAGTTTTGTGTATACTTTCTGCCTTGCACCTGATTATTCCAACATCTGATGGTTGGCCTAGGGAATCTAATTCTGGTATTGATTGTTTTTGCTGCTTCTCTCCCCTTGTAGCTGATTTCTTCATTATTGTGTAAATTTAGATCATGAGCTCATTTTTAGCTAAACAGCTGACCTTGTAAGAGTCTTAGGTGTGAACGCTCGTAAGCTTCAGCAGAAAGTCCGCAAAGATTTTTTTGTGTCCCTCCAATGAGTTACCCGCGCGGACCCCTTTTTCTACATGTGTTGGTCCACTACTTCCTCTAGAGGCTGGGACTCAGACAGGACTGCTTTGCCGCCCCCGATCTGGGATAGTGGCTTTGGGCGGCCTGTGGCCTGGGCAGGAGGCTCCCCACGTGTGTCCCACGACCCATCTGCCTGCGAACTTCGGTCACCTGGCAGGAAGCTATGATGCCCAGACCTATGGTTAGCTTTGCAGCGAGGTGTACTGCACGGACCGGTTCCACACACACTTCAAGTAAGAGGGCGGCCTGAGTGGAAAGGTGAGAGTTTGGGCAGCTGTGCAGACAAAGAAGGCGCACTTTGACCTATGCCTAAATGCTTGTGACACACGACTGGGCCTGCCGGGCTCTGAGGGCCCGGCGTTGGCCCCCTTATCCCCTGCCCTTTGTTCAGGCACAGCAGAGATGGCCCCACCCACTCCCTCAGTGAAGGCATTGTTCCAACCTCCCTCAGCCCCGCCCCCTCTCCGCAGGTTACCATGGACTACAGATGCTGCATTCTGAGCCGAGGGCGTTCCGAGAATGCCAAGGGCAGACATGATGACCTTAAATGATTTCCTCTTGTGTCAATTTTGGTAAATTTTAGGAGCTAGGAAATGCTCCACTTTATACAAATGTTCAAATTTACTGGCATTTCAGATATTCTCTGCTATAACATTGTCCTGATTCTTTCTGTATATTCTTTACTTATGTTTTGGTTTTCCTTAATCAAAGTGTGTCTTTTAAATCTTGTCAAAGAATATTCTTTGGACTTACTACCTCAACTGAATTTTATACGTTTTCTGTGGTATTAAGTTCTGCTCATATCTTTATTTATCTTTTTTCTATGTTCTCAGGGTTTATTGTTTTGATCTTCTGATGTCAATTAAAACACTTGGTTATTCATTTTAATAAATTTTTTACTTATAAAGATTTGAATTTTTAAAGATTCCAGCTTACTTGGAAGTTTCTAAGGGTCAGGTCCTCTACATTGTGGCTGGCCAAAAGCTTAGTTCACAATATAGCAAAGTATATATTGACCTATTTTCCCCTCGACTTTCTGTGATTTCCTACATCTCACCTTTCTTTGCAGACAAGCCATTTGAAATAACCTTAACTTATTTCACAGCCAATAAGTCTTTGAAATAATGTGTAGTTTTCAGACAAATCTTCTTATATATTTAGGCAGAAAATCTGACCTGCCATAGTTTTCAAAACAGCATAATTTCACTCTTCTCAATGATGAATCTGTTGTATTACACAACCTTTGAGTATTTAGCTTTATCAATGACATGTACTTTAAAAATGTTTTAGAGATCCTACCAGTCTTTGAAAACATCCTTGTTCCTTGTTTCAGTTCCAGTTTTATGTATATTTTCTGCCTTGCACCTGATTATTCCAACGTCTGATCGATGGTCTAGGGAATCTTATCCTGGTATTGATTGTTTTTGCTGATTGTCTCCCCCTGTAGCTGATTTCTTCATTATTGTGTAAAATTAGATCATGAGCTCAAGTTTAGCTAAACATCTGACTTTGTAAGAGGCTTAGGTGTGAACACTCGTAAGTTTCATCAGAAAGTCCGCAAAGATTTATTTGTGTCCCTCCAATGAGTTACCCGCGAAGACCCCGTTGACTACAAGTGTTGGTCCACTACTCCCTCTAGAGGCACGGCCTCAGACAGGGCTGTTTTGTGCCCCACGATCTGTGGCAGTGGCAGTGGGTGGCCTGTGGCCGGGGCAGAAGCCTCTCTGCGTGTGTCCCAGGGACCCATATGCCTGCGAAATTCGGTCACCTGGCAGGAAGCTACGATGCTCAGACCTATGGTTAGCTGTGCAGCGAGGTGTACTGCGCGGACAGGTTCCACACACACTTCAAGTAAGAGGGCGGCCTGAGTGGAAAGGTGAGAGTTTGTGCCGCTGTGCAGACAAAGAAGGCGCACTTTGGCCTGGGCCAAATGCTTGTGACACCCCACTCGGCCTGCCGGGCTCCGAGGGCCCTGCCCTGGGCACCCTGCTCCCCTGCCCTTTGTTCAGTCACAGCAGAGATGGCCACACCCACTCCCTGTGTGAGGGCAGTGTTCCAAACTCCCTCAGCCCCGCCCCCTCTCCGCAGGTTACCATGGACTAAAGATGCTGCATTCTGAGTCCAGGGCATTCCGTGAATGCCAAGGGCTGACATGATGACCTTAAATGATTTCCTCTTGTGTCAGTTTTGGTAAATTTTAGGAGCTAGGAACTGGTCCACTTTACACAAACTTTCAAATTTACTGGCATTTCATATACTCTCTGCTATAACATTGTCCTGATTCTTTCTGTATATTCTTTACATATGTTTTGGTTTTCCTTAATCAAAGTGTGTCTTTTAATCTTGTCAAAGAATATTCTTTGACTTACTACATCAGCTGAATTTTATACGTTTTCTATTGTATTAAGTTCTGCTCATATCTTTATTTATATTGTTTCTATGTTCTCAGGTTTATTGTTTTGATCTTCTGGTGTCAATTAAAACACTTGGTTATTCATCTTAAAAAATCTTTTTACTTATAAGGATTTGAATTTTTCAAGATTCCAGCTTACTTGTAAGTTTCTAAGGGTCAGGTCCTCTACATTGTGGCTGGCCAAAAGCTTAGTTCACAATATAGCAAAGTATATATTGACCTATTTTCCCCTCGACTTTCTGTGATTTCCTACATCTCACCTTTCTTTGCACACAAGCCATTTGAAATAACCTTAACTTATTTCACAGCCAATAAGTCTTTGAAATAATGTGTAGTTTTCAGACAAATCTTCTTATATATATAGGCAGAAAATCTGACCTGCCATAGTTTTCAAAACAGCATAATTTCACTCTTCTCAATGATGAATCTGTTGTATTACACAACCTTTGAGTATTTAGCTTTATCAATGACATGTACTTTAAAAATGTTTTAGAGATCCTACCAGTCTTTGAAAACATCCTTGTTCCTTGTTTCAGTTCCAGTTTTATGTATATTTTCTGCCTTGCACCTGATTATTCCAACGTCTGATCGATGGTCTAGGGAATCTTATCCTGGTATTGATTGTTTTTGCTGCTTGTCTCCCCTTGTAGCTGATTTCTTCATTATTGTGTAAATTTAGATCATGAGCTCATGTTTATCTAAACAGCTGACCTTGTAAGAGGCTTAGGTGTGAACGCTCGTAAGCTTCAGCAGAAAGTCCGCAAAGATTTATTTGTGTCCCTCCAATGAGTTAACCGCGCGGACCCCTTTTTCTACAAGTGTTGGTCCACTACTCCCTCTAGAGGCTGGGACTCAGACAGGACTGCTTTGCTGCCCCCGATCTGGGATAGTGGCTTTGGGCGGCCTGTGGCCTGGGCAGGATTCTCCCCACGTGTGTCCCACGACCCATCTGCCTGCGAACTTTGGTCACCTGGCAGGAAGCTATGATGGCCAGACCTATGGTTAGCTTTGCATCGAAGTGTACTGCGCGGACCGGTTCCACACACACTTCAAGTAAGAGGGCGGCCTTAGTGGAAAGGTGAGAGTTTGTGCCGCTGTGCAGACAAAGAACGCGCACTTTGGCCTGGGCCTAAATGCTTTTGACACCCCACTGGGCCTGCCGGGCTCTGAGGGCCCTGCCCTGGGCCCCCTGCTCCCCTGCCCTTTTTTCAGTCACAGCAGAGTTGGCCACACCCACTCCCTCTGTGAGGGCAGTGTTCCAAACTCCCTCAGCCCCGCCCCCTCTCCGCAGGTTACCATGGACTAAAGATGCTGCATTCTGAGTCCAGGGCATCCCGAGAATGCCAAGGGCTGACATGATGACCTTAAATGATTTCCTCTTGTGTCAGTTTTGGTAAATTTTAGGAGCTAGGAACTGGTCCACTTTACACAAACGTTCAAATTTACTGGCATTTCATATACTCTCTGCTATAACATTGTCCTGACTCTTTCTGTATATTCTTTACTTATGTTTTGGTTTTCCTTAATCAAAGTGTGTCTTTTAAATCTTGTCAAAGAATATTCTTTGGACTTACTACCTCAACTGAATTTTATACGTTTTCTATGGTATTAAGTTCTGCTCATATCTTTATTTATCTTTTTTCTATGTTCTCAGGGTTTATTGTTTTGATCTTCTGATGTCAATTAAAACACTTGGTTATTCATTTTAATAAATCTTTTTACTTATGAAGATTTGAGTTTTTAAAGATTCCAGCTTACTTGTAAGTTTCTAAGGGTCAGGTCCTCTACATTGTGGCTGGCCTAAGTCTTAGTTCACCATATGGCAATGTATATATTGACCTATTTTCCCCTCGACTTTCTGTGATTCCCTACATCTCACCTTTTTTTGCAAACAAGCCATTTGAAATACCCTTAACTTATTTCACAGCCAATAAGTCTTTGAAATAATGTGCATTTTAGAGAAATCTTCTTATATATTTAGGCAGAAAATCTGACCTGCCATAGTTTTCAAAACAGCATAATTTCACTCTTCTCAATGATGAATCTGTTGTATTACACAACCTTTGAGTATTTAGCTTTATCAATGACATGTACTTTAAAAATGTTTTAGAGATCCTACCAGTCTTTGAAAACATCCTTGTTCCTTGTTTCAGTTCCAGTTTTATGTATATTTTCTGCCTTGCACCTGATTATTCCAACGTCTGATCGATGGTCTAGGGAATCTTATCCTGGTATTGATTGTTTTTGCTGATTGTCTCCCCCTGTAGCTGATTTCTTCATTATTGTGTAAAATTAGATCATGAGCTCATGTTTAGCTAAACATCTGACTTTGTAAGAGGCTTAGGTGTGAACACTCGTAAGTTTCATCAGAAAGTCCGCAAAGATTTATTTGTGTCCCTCCAATGAGTTACCCGCGAAGACCCCGTTGACTACAAGTGTTGGTCCACTACTCCCTCTAGAGGCACGGCCTCAGACAGGGCTGTTTTGTGCCCCACGATCTGTGGCAGTGGCAGTGGGTGGCCTGTGGCCGGGGCAGGAGCCTCTCTGCGTGTGTCCCAGGGACCCATCTGCCTGCGAAATTCGGTCACCTGGCAGGAAGCTACGATGCTCAGACCTATGGTTAGCTGTGCAGCTTGGTGTACTGCGCGGACAGGTTCCACACACACTTCAAGTAAGAGGGCGGCCTGAGTGGAAAGGTGAGAGTTTGTGCCGCTGTGCAGACAAAGAAGGCGCCCTTTGTCCTGGGCCAAATGCTTGTGACACCCCACTGGGCCTGCCGGGCTCCGAGGGCCCTGCCCTGGGCACCCTGCTCCCCTGCCCTTTGTTCAGTCACAGCAGAGATGGCCACACCCACTCCCTGTGTGAGGGCAGTGTTCCAAACTCCCTCAGCCCCGCCCCCTCTCCGCAGGTTACCATGGACTAAAGATGCTGCATTCTGAGTCCAGGGCATTCCGTGAATGCCAAGGGCTGACATGATGACTTTAAATGATTTCCTCTTGTGTCAGTTTTGGTAAATTTTAGGAGCTAGGAACTGGTCCACTTTACACAAACTTTCAAATTTACTGGCATTTCATATACTCTCTGCTATAACATTGTCCTGATTCTTTCTGTATATTCTTTACATATGTTTTGGTTTTCCTTAATCAAAGTGTGTCTTTTAATCTTGTCAAAGAATATTCTTTGACTTACTACATCAGCTGAATTTTATACGTTTTCTATTGTATTAAGTTCTGCTCATATCTTTATTTATATTGTTTCTATGTTCTCAGGTTTATTGTTTTGATCTTCTGATGTCAATTAAAACACTAGGTTATTCATCTTAAAAAATCTTTTTACTTATAAGGATTTGAATTTTTCAAGATTCCAGCTTACTTGTAAGTTTCTAAGGGTCTGGTCCTCTACATTGTGGCTGGCCTAAGTCTTAGTTCACCATATAGCAATGTATATATTGACCTATTTTCCCCTCGACTTTCTGTGATTCCCTACATCTCACCTTTCTTTGCACACAAGCCATTTGAAATAACCTTAACTTATTTCACAGCCAATAAGTCTTTGAAATAATGTGTATTTTTTAGAGAAATCTTCTTATATAATTAGGCAGAAAATCTGACCTGCCATAGTTTTCAAAACAGCATAATTTCACTCTTCTCAATGTTGAATCTGTTGTATTACACAACCATTGAGTATTTAGCTTTATCAATGACATGTACTTTAAAAATGTTTTAGAGATCCTACCAGTCTTTTAAAACATCCTTATTCCTTGTTTCAGTTCAAGTTTTATGTATACTTTCTGCCTTGCACCTGATTATTCCAACATCTGATGGTTGGCCTAGGGAATCTAATTCTGGTATTGATTGTTTTTGCTGCTTGTCTCCCCTTGTAGCTGATTTCTTCATTATTGTGTAAATTTAGATCATGAGCTCATGTTTATCTAAACAGCTGACCTTGTAAGAGGCTTAGGTGTGAACGCTCGTAAGCTTCAGCAGAAAGTCCGCAAAGATTTTTTTGTGTCCCTCCAATGAGTTACCCGCGCGGACCCCTTTTCTACAAGTGTTGGTCCACTACTCCCTCTAGAGGCTGGGACTCAGACAGGACTGCTTTGTTGCCCCCGATCTGGGATAGTGGCTTTGGGCGGCCTGTGGCCTGGGCAGGATTCTCCCCACGTGTGTCCCACGACCCATCTGCCTGCGAACTTCGGTCACCTGGCAGGAAGCTATGATGGCCAGACCTATGGTTAGCTTTGCATCGAAGTGTACTGCGCGGACCGGTTCCACACACACTTCAAGTAAGAGGGCGGCCTTAGTGGAAAGGTGAGAGTTTGTGCCGCTGTGCAGACAAAGAAGGCGCACTTTGGCCTGGGCCTAAATGCTTTTGACACCCCACTGGGCCTGCCGGGCTCTGAGGGCTCTGCCCTGGGCCCCCTGCTCCCCTGCCCTTTGTTCAGTCACAGCAGAGATGGCCACACCCACTCCCTCTGTGAGGGCAGTGTTCCAAACTCCCTCAGCCCCGCCCCCTCTCCGCAGGTTACCATGGACTAAAGATGCTGCATTCTGAGTCCAGGGCATCCCGAGAATGCCAAGGGCTGACATGATGACCTTAAATGATTTCCTCTTGTGTCAGTTTTGGTAAATTTTAGGAGCTAGGAACTGGTCCACTTTACACAAACGTTCAAATTTACTGGCATTTCATATACTCTCTGCTATAACATTGTCCTGACTCTTTCTGTATATTCTTTACTTATGTTTTGGTTTTCCTTAATCAAAGTGTGTCTTTTAAATCTTGTCAAAGAATATTCTTTGGACTTACTACCTCAACTGAATTTTATACGTTTTCTATGGTATTAAGTTCTGCTCATATCTTTATTTATCTTTTTTCTATGTTCTCAGGGTTTATTGTTTTGATCTTCTGATGTCAATTAAAACACTTGGTTATTCATTTTAATAAATCTTTTTACTTATGAAGATTTGAGTTTTTAAAGATTCCAGCTTACTTGTAAGTTTCTAAGGGTCAGGTCCTCTACATTGTGGCTGGCCAAAGGCTTAGTTCACAATATAGCAAAGTATATATTGACCTATTTTCCCCTCGACTTTCTGTGATTTCCTACATCTCACCTTTCTTTGCAGACAAGCCATTTGAAATAAACTTAACTTATTTCACAGCTAATAAGTCTTTGAAATAATGTGCATTTTTCAGAGAAATCTTCTTATATATTTAGGCAGAAAACCTGACCTGCCATAATTTTCAAAACAGCATAATTTCACTCTTCTCAATGATGAATCTGTTGTATTACACAACCTTTGAGTATTTAGCTTTATCAATGACATGTACTTTAAAAATATTTTAGAGATCCTACCAGTCTTTGAAAACATCCTTGTTCCTTGTTTCAGTTCCAGTTTTGTGTATACTTTCTGCCTTGCACCTGATTATTCCAACATCTGATGGTTGGCCTAGGGAATCTAATTCTGGTATTGATTGTTTTTGCTGCTTCTCTCCCCTTGTAGCTGATTTCTTCATTATTGTGTAAATTTAGATCATGAGCTCATTTTTAGCTAAACAGCTGACCTTGTAAGAGTCTTAGGTGTGAACGCTCGTAAGCTTCAGCAGAAAGTCCGCAAAGATTTTTTTGTGTCCCTCCAATGAGTTACCCGCGCGGACCCCTTTTTCTACATGTGTTGGTCCACTACTTCCTCTAGAGGCTGGGACTCAGACAGGACTGCTTTGCCGCCCCCGATCTGGGATAGTGGCTTTGGGCGGCCTGTGGCCTGGGCAGGAGGCTCCCCACGTGTGTCCCACGACCCATCTGCCTGCGAACTTCGGTCACCTGGCAGGAAGCTATGATGCCCAGACCTATGGTTAGCTTTGCAGCGAGGTGTACTGCACGGACCGGTTCCACACACACTTCAAGTAAGAGGGCGGCCTGAGTGGAAAGGTGAGAGTTTGGGCAGCTGTGCAGACAAAGAAGGCGCACTTTGACCTATGCCTAAATGCTTGTGACACACGACTGGGCCTGCCGGGCTCTGAGGGCCCGGCGTTGGCCCCCTTATCCCCTGCCCTTTGTTCAGGCACAGCAGAGATGGCCCCACCCACTCCCTCAGTGAAGGCATTGTTCCAACCTCCCTCAGCCCCGCCCCCTCTCCGCAGGTTACCATGGACTACAGATGCTGCATTCTGAGCCGAGGGCGTTCCGAGAATGCCAAGGGCAGACATGATGACCTTAAATGATTTCCTCTTGTGTCAATTTTGGTAAATTTTAGGAGCTAGGAAATGCTCCACTTTATACAAATGTTCAAATTTACTGGCATTTCAGATATTCTCTGCTATAACATTGTCCTGATTCTTTCTGTATATTCTTTACTTATGTTTTGGTTTTCCTTAATCAAAGTGTGTCTTTTAAATCTTGTCAAAGAATATTCTTTGGACTTACTACCTCAACTGAATTTTATACGTTTTCTGTGGTATTAAGTTCTGCTCATATCTTTATTTATCTTTTTTCTATGTTCTCAGGGTTTATTGTTTTGATCTTCTGATGTCAATTAAAACACTTGGTTATTCATTTTAATAAATTTTTTACTTATAAAGATTTGAATTTTTAAAGATTCCAGCTTACTTGGAAGTTTCTAAGGGTCAGGTCCTCTACATTGTGGCTGGCCAAAAGCTTAGTTCACAATATAGCAAAGTATATATTTACCTATTTTCCCCTCGACTTTCTGTGATTTCCTACATCTCACCTTTCTTTGCAGACAAGCCATTTGAAATAACCTTAACTTATTTCACAGCCAATAAGTCTTTGAAATAATGTTTAGTTTTCAGACAAATCTTCTTATATATTTAGGCAGAAAATCTGACCTGCCATAGTTTTCAAAACAGCATAATTTCACTCTTCTCAATGATGAATCTGTTGTATTACACAACCTTTGAGTATTTAGCTTTATCAATGACATGTACTTTAAAAATGTTTTAGAGATCCTACCAGTCTTTGAAAACATCCTTGTTCCTTGTTTCAGTTCCAGTTTTATGTATATTTTCTGCCTTGCACCTGATTATTCCAACGTCTGATCGATGGTCTAGGGAATCTTATCCTGGTATTGATTGTTTTTGCTGATTGTCTCCCCCTGTAGCTGATTTCTTCATTATTGTGTAAAATTAGATCATGAGCTCATGTTTAGCTAAACATCTGACTTTGTAAGAGGCTTAGGTGTGAACACTCGTAAGTTTCATCAGAAAGTCCGCAAAGATTTATTTGTGTCCCTCCAATGAGTTACCCGCGAAGACCCCGTTGACTACAAGTGTTGGTCCACTACTCCCTCTAGAGGCACGGCCTCAGACAGGGCTGTTTTGTGCCCCACGATCTGTGGCAGTGGCAGTGGGTGGCCTGTGGCCGGGGCAGGAGCCTCTCTGCGTGTGTCCCAGGGACCCATCTGCCTGCGAAATTCGGTCACCTGGCAGGAAGCTACGATGCTCAGACCTATGGTTAGCTGTGCAGCGAGGTGTACTGCGCGGACAGGTTCCACACACACTTCAAGTAAGAGGGCGGCCTGAGTGGAAAGGTGAGAGTTTGTGCCGCTGTGCAGACAAAGAAGGCGCCCTTTGTCCTGGGCCAAATGCTTGTGACACCCCACTGGGCCTGCCGGGCTCCGAGGGCCCTGCCCTGGGCACCCTGCTCCCCTGCCCTTTGTTCAGTCACAGCAGAGATGGCCACACCCACTCCCTGTGTGAGGGCAGTGTTCCAAACTCCCTCAGCCCCGCCCCCTCTCCGCAGGTTACCATGGACTAAAGATGCTGCATTCTGAGTCCAGGGCATTCCGTGAATGCCAAGGGCTGACATGATGACCTTAAATGATTTCCTCTTGTGTCAGTTTTGGTAAATTTTAGGAGCTAGGAACTGGTCCACTTTACACAAACTTTCAAATTTACTGGCATTTCATATACTCTCTGCTATAACATTGTCCTGATTCTTTCTGTATATTCTTTACATATGTTTTGGTTTTCCTTAATCAAAGTGTGTCTTTTAATCTTGTCAAAGAATATTCTTTGACTTACTACATCAGCTGAATTTTATACGTTTTCTATTGTATTAAGTTCTGCTCATATCTTTATTTATATTGTTTCTATGTTCTCAGGTTTATTGTTTTGATCTTCTGATGTCAATTAAAACACTTGGTTATTCATCTTAAAAAATCTTTTTACTTATAAGGATTTGAATTTTTCAAGATTCCAGCTTACTTGTAAGTTTCTAAGGGTCAGGTCCTCTACATTGTGGCTGGCCAAAAGCTTAGTTCACAATATAGCAAAGTATATATTGACCTATTTTCCCCTCGACTTTCTGTGATTTCCTACATCTCACCTTTCTTTGCAGACAAGCCATTTGAAATAACCTTAACTTATTTCACAGCCAATAAGTCTTTGAAATAATGTGTAGTTTTCAGACAAATCTTCTTATATATTTAGGCAGAAAATCTGACCTGCCATAGTTTTCAAAACAGCATAATTTCACTCTTCTCAATGATGAATCTGTTGTATTACACAACCTTTGAGTATTTAGCTTTATCAATGACATGTATTTTAAAAATGTTTTAGAGATCCTACCAGTCTTTGAAAACATCCTTGTTCCTTGTTTCAGTTCCAGTTTTATGTATATTTTCTGCCTTGCACCTGATTATTCCAACGTCTGATCGATGGTCTAGGGAATCTTATCCTGGTATTGATTGTTTTTGCTGATTGTCTCCCCCTGTAGCTGATTTCTTCATTATTGTGTAAAATTAGATCATGAGCTCATGTTTAGCTAAACATCTGACTTTGTAAGAGGCTTAGGTGTGAACACTCGTAAGTTTCATCAGAAAGTCCGCAAAGATTTATTTGTGTCCCTCCAATGAGTTACCCGCGAAGACCCCGTTGACTACAAGTGTTGGTCCACTACTCCCTCTAGAGGCACGGCCTCAGACAGGGCTGTTTTGTGCCCCACGATCTGTGGCAGTGGCAGTGGGTGGCCTGTGGCCGGGGCAGGAGCCTCTCTGCGTGTGTCCCAGGGACCCATCTGCCTGCGAAATTCGGTCACCTGGCAGGAAGCTACGATGCTCAGACCTATGGTTAGCTGTGCAGCTTGGTGTACTGCGCGGACAGGTTCCACACACACTTCAAGTAAGAGGGCGGCCTGAGTGGAAAGGTGAGAGTTTGTGCCGCTGTGCAGACAAAGAAGGCGCCCTTTGTCCTGGGCCAAATGCTTGTGACACCCCACTGGGCCTGCCGGGCTCCGAGGGCCCTGCCCTGGGCACCCTGCTCCCCTGCCCTTTGTTCAGTCACAGCAGAGATGGCCACACCCACTCCCTGTGTGAGGGCAGTGTTCCAAACTCCCTCAGCCCCGCCCCCTCTCCGCAGGTTACCATGGACTAAAGATGCTGCATTCTGAGTCCAGGGCATTCCGTGAATGCCAAGGGCTGACATGATGACTTTAAATGATTTCCTCTTGTGTCAGTTTTGGTAAATTTTAGGAGCTAGGAACTGGTCCACTTTACACAAACTTTCAAATTTACTGGCATTTCATATACTCTCTGCTATAACATTGTCCTGATTCTTTCTGTATATTCTTTACATATGTTTTGGTTTTCCTTAATCAAAGTGTGTCTTTTAATCTTGTCAAAGAATATTCTTTGACTTACTACATCAGCTGAATTTTATACGTTTTCTATTGTATTAAGTTCTGCTCATATCTTTATTTATATTGTTTCTATGTTCTCAGGTTTATTGTTTTGATCTTCTGATGTCAATTAAAACACTAGGTTATTCATCTTAAAAAATGTTTTTACTTATAAGGATTTGAATTTTTCAAGATTCCAGCTTACTTGTAAGTTTCTAAGGGTCAGGTCCTCTACATTGTGGCTGGCCTAAGTCTTAGTTCACCATATAGCAATGTATATATTGACCTATTTTCCCCTCGACTTTCTGTGATTCCCTACATCTCACCTTTCTTTGCACACAAGCCATTTGAAATAACCTTAACTTATTTCACAGCCAATAAGTCTTTGAAATAATGTGTATTTTTTAGAGAAATCTTCTTATATAATTAGGCAGAAAATCTGACCCGCCATAGTTTTCAAAACAGCATAATTTCACTCTTCTCAATGTTGAATCTGTTGTATTACACAACCATTGAGTATTTAGCTTTATCAATGACATGTACTTTAAAAATGTTTTAGAGATCCTACCAGTCTTTGAAAACATCCTTATTCCTTGTTTCAGTTCAAGTTTTATGTATACTTTCTGCCTTGCACCTGATTATTCCAACATCTGATGGTTGGCCTAGGGAATCTAATTCTGGTATTGATTGTTTTTGCTGCTTGTCTCCCCTTGTAGCTGATTTCTTCATTATTGTGTAAATTTAGATCATGAGCTCATGTTTATCTAAACAGCTGACCTTGTAAGAGGCTTAGGTGTGAACGCTCGTAAGCTTCAGCAGAAAGTCCGCAAAGATTTTTTTGTGTCCCTCCAATGAGTTACCCGCGCGGACCCCTTTTCTACAAGTGTTGGTCCACTACTCCCTCTAGAGGCTGGGACTCAGACAGGACTGCTTTGTTGCCCCCGATCTGGGATAGTGGCTTTGGGCGGCCTGTGGCCTGGGCAGGATTCTCCCCACGTGTGTCCCACGACCCATCTGCCTGTGAACTTCGGTCACCTGGCAGGAAGCTATGATGGCCAGACCTATGGTTAGCTTTGCATCGAAGTGTACTGCGCGGACCGGTTCCACACACACTTCAAGTAAGAGGGCGGTCTTAGTGGAAAGGTGAGAGTTTGTGCCGCTGTGCAGACAAAGAAGGCGCACTTTGGCCTGGGCCTAAATGCTTTTGACACCCCACTGGGCCTGCCGGGCTCTGAGGGCTCTGCCCTGGGCCCCCTGCTCCCCTGCCCTTTGTTCAGTCACAGCAGAGATGGCCACACCCACTCCCTCTGTGAGGGCAGTGTTCCAAACTCCCTCAGCCCCGCCCCCTCTCCGCAGGTTACCATGGACTAAAGATGCTGCATTCTGAGTCCAGGGCATCCCGAGAATGCCAAGGGCTGACATGATGACCTTAAATGATTTCCTCTTGTGTCAGTTTTGGTAAATTTTAGGAGCTAGGAACTGGTCCACTTTACACAAACGTTCAAATTTACTGGCATTTCATATACTCTCTGCTATAACATTGTCCTGACTCTTTCTGTATATTCTTTACTTATGTTTTGGTTTTCCTTAATCAAAGTGTGTCTTTTAAATCTTGTCAAAGAATATTCTTTGGACTTACTACCTCAACTGAATTTTATACGTTTTCTATGGTATTAAGTTCTGCTCATATCTTTATTTATCTTTTTTCTATGTTCTCAGGGTTTATTGTTTTGATCTTCTGATGTCAATTAAAACACTTGGTTATTCATTTTAATAAATCTTTTTACTTATGAAGATTTGAGTTTTTAAAGATTCCAGCTTACTTGTAAGTTTCTAAGGGTCAGGTCCTCTACATTGTGGCTGGCCAAAGGCTTAGTTCACAATATAGCAAAGTATATATTGACCTATTTTCCCCTCGACTTTCTGTGATTTCCTACATCTCACCTTTCTTTGCAGACAAGCCATTTGAAATAAACTTAACTTATTTCACAGCCAATAAGTCTTTGAAATAATGTGCATTTTTCAGAGAAATCTTCTTATATATTTAGGCAGAAAATCTGACCTGCCATAATTTTCAAAACAGCATAATTTCACTCTTCTCAATGATGAATCTGTTGTATTACACAACCTTTGAGTATTTAGCTTTATCAATGACATGTACTTTAAAAATATTTTAGAGATCCTACCAGTCTTTGAAAACATCCTTGTTCCTTGTTTCAGTTCCAGTTTTGTGTATACTTTCTGCCTTGCACCTGATTATTCCAACATCTGATGGTTGGCCTAGGGAATCTAATTCTGGTATTGATTGTTTTTGCTGCTTCTCTCCCCTTGTAGCTGATTTCTTCATTATTGTGTAAATTTAGATCATGAGCTAATTTTTAGCTAAACAGCTGACCTTGTAAGAGTCTTAGGTGTGAACGCTCGTAAGCTTCAGCAGAAAGTCCGCAAAGATTTTTTTGTGTCCCTCCAATGAGTTACCCGCGCGGACCCCTTTTTCTACATGTGTTGGTCCACTACTCCCTCTAGAGGCTGGGACTCAGACAGGACTGCTTTGCCGCCCCCGATCTGGGATAGTGGCTTTGGGCGGCCTGTGGCCTGGGCAGGAGGCTCCCCACGTGTGTCCCACGACCCATCTGCCTGCGAACTTCGGTCACCTGGCAGGAAGCTATGATGCCCAGACCTATGGTTAGCTTTGCAGCGAGGTGTACTGCACGGACCGGTTCCACACACACTTCAAGTAAGAGGGCGGCCTGAGTGGAAAGGTGAGAGTTTGGGCAGCTGTGCAGACAAAGAAGGCGCACTTTGACCTATGCCTAAATGCTTGTGACACACGACTGGGCCTGCCGGGCTCTGAGGGCCCGGCGTTGGCCCCCTTATCCCCTGCCCTTTGTTCAGGCACAGCAGAGATGGCCCCACCCACTCCCTCAGTGAAGGCATTGTTCCAACCTCCCTCAGCCCCGCCCCCTCTCCGCAGGTTACCATGGACTACAGATGCTGCATTCTGAGCCGAGGGCGTTCCGAGAATGCCAAGGGCAGACATGATGACCTTAAATGATTTCCTCTTGTGTCAATTTTGGTAAATTTTAGGAGCTAGGAAATGCTCCACTTTATACAAATGTTCAAATTTACTGGCATTTCAGATATTCTCTGCTATAACATTGTCCTGATTCTTTCTGTATATTCTTTACTTATGTTTTGGTTTTCCTTAATCAAAGTGTGTCTTTTAAATCTTGTCAAAGAATATTCTTTGGACTTACTACCTCAACTGAATTTTATACGTTTTCTGTGGTATTAAGTTCTGCTCATATCTTTATTTATCTTTTTTCTATGTTCTCAGGGTTTATTGTTTTGATCTTCTGATGTCAATTAAAACACTTGGTTATTCATTTTAATAAATTTTTTACTTATAAAGATTTGAATTTTTAAAGATTCCAGCTTACTTGGAAGTTTCTAAGGGTCAGGTCCTCTACATTGTGGCTGGCCAAAAGCTTAGTTCACAATATAGCAAAGTATATATTGACCTATTTTCCCCTCGACTTTCTGTGATTTCCTACATCTCACCTTTCTTTGCAGACAAGCCATTTGAAATAACCTTAACTTATTTCACAGCCAATAAGTCTTTGAAATAATGTTTAGTTTTCAGACAAATCTTCTTATATATTTAGGCAGAAAATCTGACCTGCCATAGTTTTCAAAACAGCATAATTTCACTCTTCTCAATGATGAATCTGTTGTATTACACAACCTTTGAGTATTTAGCTTTATCAATGACATGTACTTTAAAAATGTTTTAGAGATCCTACCAGTCTTTGAAAACATCCTTGTTCCTTGTTTCAGTTCCAGTTTTATGTATATTTTCTGCCTTGCACCTGATTATTCCAACGTCTGATCGATGGTCTAGGGAATCTTATCCTGGTATTGATTGTTTTTGCTGATTGTCTCCCCCTGTAGCTGATTTCTTCATTATTGTGTAAAATTAGATCATGAGCTCATGTTTAGCTAAACATCTGACTTTGTAAGAGGCTTAGGTGTGAACACTCGTAAGTTTCATCAGAAAGTCCGCAAAGATTTATTTGTGTCCCTCCAATGAGTTACCCGCGAAGACCCCGTTGACTACAAGTGTTGGTCCACTACTCCCTCTAGAGGCACGGCCTCAGACAGGGCTGTTTTGTGCCCCACGATCTGTGGCAGTGGCAGTGGGTGGCCTGTGGCCGGGGCAGGAGCCTCTCTGCGTGTGTCCCAGGGACCCATCTGCCTGCGAAATTCGGTCACCTGGCAGGAAGCTACGATGCTCAGACCTATGGTTAGCTGTGCAGCGAGGTGTACTGCGCGGACAGGTTCCACACACACTTCAAGTAAGAGGGCGGCCTGAGTGGAAAGGTGAGAGTTTGTGCCGCTGTGCAGACAAAGAAGGCGCCCTTTGTCCTGGGCCAAATGCTTGTGACACCCCACTGGGCCTGCCGGGCTCCGAGGGCCCTGCCCTGGGCACCCTGCTCCCCTGCCCTTTGTTCAGTCACAGCAGAGATGGCCACACCCACTCCCTGTGTGAGGGCAGTGTTCCAAACTCCCTCAGCCCCGCCCCCTCTCCGCAGGTTACCATGGACTAAAGATGCTGCATTCTGAGTCCAGGGCATTCCGTGAATGCCAAGGGCTGACATGATGACCTTAAATGATTTCCTCTTGTGTCAGTTTTGGTAAATTTTAGGAGCTAGGAACTGGTCCACTTTACACAAACTTTCAAATTTACTGGCATTTCATATACTCTCTGCTATAACATTGTCCTGATTCTTTCTGTATATTCTTTACATATGTTTTGGTTTTCCTTAATCAAAGTGTGTCTTTTAATCTTGTCAAAGAATATTCTTTGACTTACTACATCAGCTGAATTTTATACGTTTTCTATTGTATTAAGTTCTGCTCATATCTTTATTTATATTGTTTCTATGTTCTCAGGTTTATTGTTTTGATCTTCTGATGTCAATTAAAACACTTGGTTATTCATCTTAAAAAATCTTTTTACTTATAAGGATTTGAATTTTTCAAGATTCCAGCTTACTTGTAAGTTTCTAAGGGTCAGGTCCTCTACATTGTGGCTGGCCAAAAGCTTAGTTCACAATATAGCAAAGTATATATTGACCTATTTTCCCCTCGACTTTCTGTGATTTCCTACATCTCACCTTTCTTTGCAGACAAGCCATTTGAAATAACCTTAACTTATTTCACAGCCAATAAGTCTTTGAAATAATGTGTAGTTTTCAGACAAATCTTCTTATATATTTAGGCAGAAAATCTGACCTGCCATAGTTTTCAAAACAGCATAATTTCACTCTTCTCAATGATGAATCTGTTGTATTACACAACCTTTGAGTATTTAGCTTTATCAATGACATGTACTTTAAAAATGTTTTAGAGATCCTACCAGTCTTTGAAAACATCCTTGTTCCTTGTTTCAGTTCCAGTTTTATGTATATTTTCTGCCTTGCACCTGATTATTCCAACGTCTGATCGATGGTCTAGGGAATCTTATCCTGGTATTGATTGTTTTTGCTGATTGTCTCCCCCTGTAGCTGATTTCTTCATTATTGTGTAAAATTAGATCATGAGCTCATGTTTAGCTAAACATCTGACTTTGTAAGAGGCTTAGGTGTGAACACTCGTAAGTTTCATCAGAAAGTCCGCAAAGATTTATTTGTGTCCCTCCAATGAGTTACCCGCGAAGACCCCGTTGACTACAAGTGTTGGTCCACTACTCCCTCTAGAGGCACGGCCTCAGACAGGGCTGTTTTGTGCCCCACGATCTGTGGCAGTGGCAGTGGGTGGCCTGTGGCTGGGGCAGGAGCCTCTCTGCGTGTGTCCCAGGGACCCATCTGCCTGCGAAATTCGGTCACCTGGCAGGAAGCTACGATGCTCAGACCTATGGTTAGCTGTGCAGCTTGGTGTACTGCGCGGACAGGTTCCACACACACTTCAAGTAAGAGGGCGGCCTGAGTGGAAAGGTGAGAGTTTGTGCCGCTGTGCAGACAAAGAAGGCGCCCTTTGTCCTGGGCCAAATGCTTGTGACACCCCACTGGGCCTGCCGGGCTCCGAGGGCCCTGCCCTGGGCACCCTGCTCCCCTGCCCTTTGTTCAGTCACAGCAGAGATGGCCACAACCACTCCCTGTGTGAGGGCAGTGTTCCAAACTCCCTCAGCCCCGCCCCCTCTCCGCAGGTTACCATGGACTAAAGATGCTGCATTCTGAGTCCAGGGCATTCCGTGAATGCCAAGGGCTGACATGATGACTTTAAATGATTTCCTCTTGTGTCAGTTTTGGTAAATTTTAGGAGCTAGGAACTGGTCCACTTTACACAAACTTTCAAATTTACTGGCATTTCATATACTCTCTGCTATAACATTGTCCTGATTCTTTCTGTATATTCTTTACATATGTTTTGGTTTTCCTTAATCAAAGTGTGTCTTTTAATCTTGTCAAAGAATATTCTTTGACTTACTACATCAGCTGAATTTTATACGTTTTCTATTGTATTAAGTTCTGCTCATATCTTTATTTATATTGTTTCTATGTTCTCAGGTTTATTGTTTTGATCTTCTGATGTCAATTAAAACACTTGGTTATTCATCTTAAAAAATCTTTTTACTTATAAGGATTTGAATTTTTCAAGATTCCAGCTTACTTGTAAGTTTCTGAGGGTCAGGTCCTCTACATTGTGGCTGGCCTAAGTCTTAGTTCACCATATAGCAATGTATATATTGACCTATTTTCCCCTCGACTTTCTGTGATTCCCTACATCTCACCTTTCTTTGCACACAAGCCATTTGAAATAACCTTAACTTATTTCACAGCCAATAAGTCTTTGAAATAATGTGTATTTTTTAGAGAAATCTTCTTATATAATTAGGCAGAAAATCTGACCCGCCATAGTTTTCAAAACAGCATAATTTCACTCTTCTCAATGTTGAATCTGTTGTATTACACAACCATTGAGTATTTAGCTTTATCAATGACATGTACTTTAAAAATGTTTTAGAGATCCTACCAGTCTTTGAAAACATCCTTATTCCTTGTTTCAGTTCAAGTTTTATGTATACTTTCTGCCTTGCACCTGATTATTCCAACATCTGATGGTTGGCCTAGGTAATCTAATTCTGGTATTGATTGTTTTTGCTGCTTGTCTCCCCTTGTAGCTGATTTCTTCATTATTGTGTAAATTTAGATCATGAGCTCATGTTTATCTAAACAGCTGACCTTGTAAGAGGCTTAGGTGTGAACGCTCGTAAGCTTCAGCAGAAAGTCCGCAAAGATTTTTTTGTGTCCCTCCAATGAGTTACCCGCGTGGACCCCTTTTTCTACAAGTGTTGGTCCACTACTCCCTCTAGAGGCTGGGACTCAGACAGGACTGCTTTGCTGCCCCCGATCTGGGATATTGGCTTTGGGCGGCCTGTGGCCTGGGCAGGATTCTCCCCACGTGTGTCCCACGACCCATCTGCCTGCGAACTTCGGTCACCTGGCAGGAAGCTATGATGCCCAGACCTATGGTTAGCTTTGCATCGAAGTGTACTGCGCGGACCGGTTCCACACACACTTCAAGTAAGAGGGCGGCCTTAGTGGAAAGGTGAGAGTTTGTGCCGCTGTGCAGACAAAGAAGGCGCACTTTGGCCTGGGCCTAAATGCTTTTGACACCCCACTGGGCCTGCCGGGCTCTGAGGGCCCTGCCCTGGGCCCCCTGCTCCCCTGCCCTTTGTTCAGTCACAGCAGAGATGGCCACACACACTCCCACTGTGAGGGCAGTGTTCCAAACTCCCTCAGCCCCGCCCCCTCTCCGCAGGTTACCATGGACTAAAGATGCTGCATTCTGAGTCCAGGGCATCCCGAGAATGCCAAGGGCTGACATGATGACCTTAAATGATTTCCTCTTGTGTCAGTTTTGGTAAATTTTAGGAGCTAGGATCTGGTCCACTTTACACAAACGTTCAAATTTACTGGCATTTCATATACTCTCTGCTTTAACAATGTCCTGACTCTTTCTGTATATTCTTTACTTATGTTTTGGTTTTCCTTAATCAAAGTGTGTCTTTTAAATCTTGTCAAAGAATATTCTTTGGACTTACTACCTCAACTGAATTTTATACGTTTTCTATGGTATTAAGTTCTGCTCATATCTTTATTTATCTTTTTTCTATGTTCTCAGGGTTTATTGTTTTGGTCTTCTGATGTCAATTAAAACACTTGGTTATTCATTTTAATAAATCTTTTTACTTATGAAGATTTGAGTTTTTAAAGATTCCAGCTTACTTGTAAGTTTCTAAGGGTCAGGTCCTCTACATTGTGGCTGGCCAAAGGCTTAGTTCACAATATAGCAAAGTATATATTGACCTATTTTCCCCTCGACTTTCTGTGATTTCCTACATCTCACCTTTCTTTGCAGACAAGCCATTTGAAATAAACTTAACTTATTTCACAGCCAATAAGTCTTTGAAATAATGTGCATTTTTCAGAGAAATCTTCTTATATATTTAGGCAGAAAATCTGACCTGCCATAATTTTCAAAACAGCATAATTTCACTCTTCTCAATGATGAATCTGTTGTATTACACCACCTTTGAGTATTTAGCTTTATCAATGACATGTACTTTAAAAATATTTTAGAGATCCTACCAGTCTTTGAAAACATCCTTGTTCCTTGTTTCAGTTCCAGTTTTGTGTATACTTTCTGCCTTGCACCTGATTATTCCAACATCTGATGGTTGGCCTAGGGAATCTAATTCTGGTATTGATTGTTTTTGCTGCTTCTCTCCCCTTGTAGCTGATTTCTTCATTATTGTGTAAATTTAGAACATGAGCTCATTTTTAGCTAAACAGCTGACGTTGTAAGAGTCTTAGGTGTGAACGATCGTAAGCTTCAGCAGAAAGTCCGCAAAGATTTTTTTGTGTCCCTCCAATGAGTAACCCGCGCGGACCCCTTTTTCTACATGTGGTGGTCCACTACTCCCTCTAGAGGCTGGGACTCAGACAGGACTGCTTTGCCGCCCCCGATCTGGGATAGTGGCTTTGGGCGGCCTGTGGCCTGGGCAGGAGGCTCCCCACGTGTGTCCCACGACCCATCTGCCTGCGAACTTCGGTCACCTGGCAGGAAGCTATGATGCCCAGACCTATGGTTAGCTTTGCAGCGAGGTGTACTGCAGGGACCGGTTCCACACACACTTCAAGTAAGAGGGCGGCCTGAGTGGAAAGGTGAGAGTTTGGGCAGCTGTGCAGACAAAGAAGGCGCACTTTGACCTATGCCTAAATGCTTGTGACACACGACTGGGCCTGCCGGGCTCTGAGGGCCCGGTGTTGGCCCCCTTATCCCCTGCCCTTTGTTCAGGCACAGCAGAGATGGCCCCACCCACTCCCTCAGTGAAGGCATTGTTCCAACCTCCCTCAGCCCCGCCCCCTCTCCGCAGGTTACCATGGACTACAGATGCTGCATTCTGAGCCGAGGGCGTTCCGAGAATGCCAAGGGCAGACATGATGACCTTAAATGATTTCCTCTTGTGTCAATTTTGGTAAATTTTAGGAGCTAGGAAATGCTCCACTTTATACAAATGTTCAAATTTACTGGCATTTCAGATATTCTCTGCTATAACATTGTCCTGATTCTTTCTGTATATTCTTTACTTATGTTTTGGTTTTCCTTAATCAAAGTGTGTCTTTTAAATCTTGTCAAAGAATATTCTTTGGACTTACTACCTCAACTGAATTTTATACGTTTTCTGTGGTATTAAGTTCTGCTCATATCTTTATTTATCTTTTTTCTATGTTCTCAGGGTTTATTGTTTTGATCTTCTGATGTCAATTAAAACACTTGGTTATTCATTTTAATAAAACTTTTTACTTATAAAGATTTGAATTTTTCAAGATTCCAGCTTACTTGTAAGTTTCTAAGTGTCAGGTCCTCTACATTGTGGCTGGCCAAAAGCTTAGTTCAAAATATAGCAAAGTATATATTGACCTATTTTCCCCTCGACTTTCTGTGAATTCCTACATCTCACCTTTCTTTGCAGACTAGCCATTTGAAATAACCTTAACTTATTTCACAGCTAATAAGTCTTTGAAATAATGTGTAGTTTTCAGAGAAATCTTCTTATATATTTAGGCAGAAAATCTGACCTGCCATAGTTTTCAAAACAGCATAATTTCACTCTTCTCAATGATGAATCTGTTGTATTACACAACCTTTGAGTATTTAGCTTTATCAATGACATGTACTTTAAAAATGTTTTAGAGATCCTACCAGTCTTTGAAAACATCCTTGTTCCTTGTTTCAGTTCCAGTTTTATGTATATTTTATGCCTTGCACCTGATTATTCCAACGTCTGATCGATGGTCTAGGGAATCTAATCCTGGTATTGATTGTTTTTGCTGATTGTCTCCCCCTGTAGCTGATTTCTTCATTATTGTGTAAAATTAGATCATGAGCTCATGTTTAGCTAAACATCTGTCTTTGTAAGAGGCTTAGGTGTGAACACTCGTAAGTTTCATCAGAAAGTCCGCAAAGATTTATTTGTGTCCCTCCAATGAGTTACCCGCGAAGACCCCGTTGACTACAAGTGTTGGTCCACTACTCCCTCTAGAGGCACGGCCTCAGTCAGGGCTGTTTTGTGCCCCACGATCTGTGGCAGTGGCAGTGGGTGGCCTGTGGCCGGGGCAGGAGCCTCTCTGCGTGTGTCCCAGGGACCCATCTGCCTGCGAATTTCGGTCACCTGGCAGGAAGCTACGATGCTCAGACCTATGGTTAGCTGTGCAGCGAGGTGTACTGCGCGGACAGGTTCCACACACACTTCAAGTAAGAGGGCGGCCTGAGTGGAAAGGTGAGAGTTTGTGCCGCTGTGCAGACAAAGAAGGCGCCCTTTGTCCTGGGCCAAATGCTTGTGACACCCCACTGGGCCTGCCGGGCTCCGAGGGCCCTGCCCTGGGCACCCTGCTCCCCTGCCCTTTCTTCAGTCACAGCAGAGATGGCCACACCCACTCCCTCTGTGAGGGCAGTGTTCCAAACTCCCTCAGCCCCGCCCCCTCTCCGCAGGTTACCATGGACTACAGATGCTGCATTCTGAGTCCAGGGCATCCCGAGAATGCCAAGGGCTGACATGATGACCTTAAATGATTTCCTCTTGTGTCAGTTTTGGTAAATTTTAGGAGCTAGGAACTGGTCCACTTTACACAAACGTTCAAATTTACTGGCATTTCATATACTCTCTGCTATAACATTGTCCTGACTCTTTCTGTATATTCTTTACTTATGTTTTGGTTTTCCTTAATCAAAGTGTGTCTTTTAAATCTTGTCAAAGAATATTCTTTGGACTTACTACCTCAACTGAATTTTATACGTTTTCTATGGTATTAAGTTCTGCTCATATCTTTATTTATCTTTTTTCTATGTTCTCAGGGTTTATTGTTTTGATCTTCTGATGTCAATTAAAACACTTGGTTATTCATTTTAATAAATCTTTTTACTTATGAAGATTTGAGTTTTTAAAGATTCCAGCTTACTTGTAAGTTTCTAAGGGTCAGGTCCTCTACATTGTGGCTGGCCTAAGTCTTAGTTCACCATATGGCAATGTATATATTGACCTATTTTCCCCTCGACTTTCTGTGATTCCCTACATCTCACCTTTTTTTGCAAACAAGCCATTTGAAATACCCTTAACTTATTTCACAGCCAATAAGTCTTTGAAATAATGTGTATTTTTTAGAGAAATCTTCTTATATAATTAGGCAGAAAATCTGACCTGCCATAGTTTTCAAAACTGCATAATTTCACTCTGCTCAATGATGAATCTGTTGTATTACACAACCATTGAGTATTTAGCTTTATCAATGACATGTACTTTAAAAATGTTTTAGAGATCCTACCAGTCTTTGAAAACATCCTTGTTCCTTGTTTCAGTTCAAGTTTTATGTATACTTTCTGCCTTGCACCTGATTATTCCAACATCTGATTGTTGGCCTAGGGAATCTAATTCTTGTATTGATTGTTTTTGCTTCTTGTCTCCCCTTGTAGCTTATTTCTTCATTATTGTGTAAATTTAGAACATGAGCTCATGTTTAGCTAAACAGCTGACCTTGTAAGAGGCTTAGGTGTGAACGCTCGTAAGCTTCAGCAGAAAGTCCGCAAAGATTTTTTTGTGTCCCTCCAATGAGTTACCCGCGCAGACCCCTTTTTCTACAAGTGTTGGTCCACTACTCCCTCTAGAGGCTGGGACTCAGACAGGACTGCTTTGCCGCACCCGATCTGGGATAGTGGCTTTGGGCGGCCTGTGGCCTGGGCAGGAGGCTCCACACGTGTGTCCCACGACCCATCTGCCTGCGAACTTCGGTCACCTTGCAGGAAGCTATGATGACCAGACCTATGGTTAGCTTTGCATCGAGGTGTACTGCGCGGACCAGTTCCACACACACTTCAAGTAAGAGGGCGGCCTGAGTGGAAAGGTGACAGTTTGGGCAGCTGTGCAGACAAAGAAGG
Source organism: Mesoplodon bidens (assembly GCF_964165515.1). NCBI lineage: Eukaryota > Metazoa > Chordata > Mammalia > Artiodactyla > Ziphiidae > Mesoplodon > Mesoplodon bidens. Next base: position 24,353,739 of record NC_138180.1, on the reverse strand, counting down.
CGCACTTGGCCTGGGCCTATATGCTTGTGACACACGACTGGGCCTGCCGGGCTCTGAGGGCCCTGCCGTGGGCCCCCTTCTCCCCTGCCCTTTGTTCAGTCACAGCAGAGATGGCCCCACCCACTCCCTCAGTGAAGACAGTGTTCCAACCACCCTCAGCCCCGCCCCCTCTCCGCAGGTTACCATGGACTAAAGATGCTGCATTCTGAATCCAGGGCATTCCGAGAATGCCAAGGGCTGACATGATGACCTTAAATGATTTCCTCTTGTGTCAGTTTTGGTAAATTTTAGGAGCTAGGAACTGGTCCACTTTACACAAACCTTCAAATTTACTGGCATTTCATATACTCTCTGCTATAACATTCTCCTGATTCTTTCTGTATATTCTTTACTTATGTTTTGGTTTTCCTTAATCAAAGTGTGTCTTTTAATCTTGTCAAAGAATATTCTTTGACTTACTACATCACCTGAATTTTATACGTTTTCTATTGTATTAATTTCTGCTCATATCTTTATTTATCTTTTTTCTATGTTCTCAGGTATTATTGTTTTGATCTTCTGATGTCAATTAAAACACTTGGTTATTCATTTTAAAAAATATTTTTACTTATAAAGATTTGAACTTTTCAAGATTCCAGCTTACTTGTAAGTTTCTAAGGGTCAGGTCCTCTACATTGTGGCTGGCCTAAGTCTTAGTTCACCATATAGCAATGTATATATTGACCTATTTTCCCCTCGGCTTTCTGTGATTCCCTACATCTCACCTTTCTTTGCACACAAGCCATTTGAAATACCCTTAACTTATTTCACAGCCAATAAGTCTTTGAAATAATGTGTAATTTTTAGAGAAATCGTCTTATATAATTAGGCAAAAAATCTGACCTGCCATAGTTTTCAAAACAGCATAATTTCACTCTGCTCAATGATGAATCTGTTGTATTACACAACCATTGAGTATTTAGCTTTATCAATGACATGTACTTTAAAAATGTTTTAGAGATCCTACCAGTCTTTTAAAACATCCTTGTTCCTTGTTTCAGTTCCAGTTTTGTGTATACTTTCTGCCTTGCACCTGATTATTCCAACATCTGATGGTTGGCCTAGGGAATCTAATTCTGGTAATGATTGTTTTTGCTGCTTGTCTCCCCTTGTAGCTGATTTCTTCATTATTGTGTAAATTTAGATCATGAGCTCATGTTTATGTAAGCAGCTGACCTTGTAAGAGGCTTAGGTGTGAACGCTCGTAAGCTTCAGCAGAAAGTCCGCAAAGATTTTTTTGTGGCCCTCCAATGAGTTACCCGCGCGGACCCCTTTTTCTACAAGTGTTGGTCCACTACGCCCTCTAGAGGCTGGGACTCAGACAGGACTGCTTTGCTGCCCCCGATCTGGGATAGTCGATTTGGGCGGCCTGTGGCCTGGGCAGGAGTCTCCCCACGTGTGTCCCACGAGCTATTTGCCTGCCAACATCGGTCACCTGGCAGGAAGCTATGATGCCCAGACCTATGGTTAGCTTTGCATCGAGGTGTACTGCACGGACCGGTTCCACACACACTTCAAGTAAGAGGGCGGCCTGAGTGGAAAGGTGAGAGTATGGGCAGCTGTGCAGACAAAGAAGGCGCCCTTTGGCCTGGGCCTAAATGCTTGTGACACCCCACTGGGCCTGCCGGGCTCTGAGGGCCCTGCCCTGGGCCCCCTGCTCCCCTGCCCTTTGTTCAGTCACAGCAGAGATGGCCACACCCACTCCCTCTGTGAGGGCAGTGTTCCAAACTCCCTCAGCCCCGCCCGCTCTACGCAGGTTACCATGGACTACAGATGCTGCATTCTGAGGCCAGGGCATTCCGAGAATGCCAAGGGCTGACATGATGACTTTCAATGATTTCCTCTTGTGTCAATTTTGGTAAAGTTTAGGAGCTAGGAAATGGTCCACTTTACACAAATGTTCAAATTTACTGGCATTTCATATATTCTCTGCTATAACATTGTCCTGATTCTTTCTGTTTATTCTTTACTTATGTTTTGGTTTTCCTTAATCAATGTGTGTCTTTTAAATCTTGTCAAAGAATATTCTTTGGACTTACTACCTCAACTGAATTTTATACGTTTTCTGTGGTATTAAGTTCTGCTCATATCTTTATTTATCTTTTTTCTATGTTCTCAGGGTTTATTGTTTTGATCTTCTGATGTCAATTAAAACACTTGGTTATTCATTTTAATAAATTTTTTACTTATAAAGATTTGAATTTTTAAAGATTCCAGCTTACTTGGAAGTTTCTAAGGGTCAGGTCCTCTACATTGTGGCTGGCCAAAAGCTTAGTTCACAATATAGCAAAGTATATATTGACCTATTTTCCCCTCGACTTTCTGTGAATTCCTACATCTCACCTTTCTTTGCAGACTAGCCATTTGAAATAACCTTAACTTATTTCACAGCCAATAAGTCTTTGAAATAATGTGTAGTTTTCAGAGAAATCTTCTTATATATTTAGGCAGAAAATCTGACCTGCCATAGTTTTCAAAACAGCATAATTTCACTCTTCTCAATGATGAATCTGTTGTATTACACAACCTTTGAGTATTTAGCTTTATCAATGACATGTACTTTAAAAATGTTTTAGAGATCCTACCAGTCTTTGAAAACATCCTTGTTCCTTGTTTCAGTTCCAGTTTTATGTATATTTTATGCCTTGCACCTGATTATTCCAACGTCTGATCGATGGTCTAGGGAATCTAATCCTGGTATTGATTGTTTTTGCTGATTGTCTCCCCCTGTAGCTGATTTCTTCATTATTGTGTAAAATTAGATCATGAGCTCATGTTTAGCTAAACATCTGTCTTTGTAAGAGGCTTAGGTGTGAACACTCGTAAGTTTCATCAGAAAGTCCGCAAAGATTTATTTGTGTCCCTCCAATGAGTTACCCGCGAAGACCCCGTTGACTACAAGTGTTGGTCCACTACTCCCTCTAGAGGCACGGCCTCAGTCAGGGCTGTTTTGTGCCCCACGATCTGTGGCAGTGGCAGTGGGTGGCCTGTGGCCGGGGCAGGAGCCTCTCTGCGTGTGTCCCAGGGACCCATCTGCCTGCGAATTTCGGTCACCTGGCAGGAAGCTACGATGCTCAGACCTATGGTTAGCTGTGCAGCGAGGTGTACTGCGCGGACAGGTTCCACACACACTTCAAGTAAGAGGGCGGCCTGAGTGGAAAGGTGAGAGTTTGTGCCGCTGTGCAGACAAAGAAGGCGCCCTTGGTCCTGGGCCAAATGCTTGTGACACCCCACTGGGCCTGCCGGGCTCCGAGGGCCCTGCCCTGGGCACCCTGCTCCCCTGCCCTTTCTTCAGTCACAGCAGAGATGGCCACACCCACTCCCTCTGTGAGGGCAGTGTTCCAAACTCCCTCAGCCCCGCCCCCTCTCCGCAGGTTACCATGGACTAAAGATGCTGCATTCTGAGTCCAGGGCATCCCGAGAATGCCAAGGGCTGACATGATGACCTTAAATGATTTCCTCTTGTGTCAGTTTTGGTAAATTTTAGGAGCTAGGAACTGGTCCACTTTACACAAACGTTCAAATTTACTGGCATTTCATATACTCTCTGCTATAACATTGTCCTGACTCTTTCTGTATATTCTTTACTTATGTTTTGGTTTTCCTTAATCAAAGTGTGTCTTTTAAACCTTGTCAAAGTATATTCTTTGGACTTACTACCTCAACTGAATTTTATACGTTTTCTATGGTATTAAGTTCTGCTCATATCTTTATTTATCTTTTTTCTATGTTCTCAGGGTTTATTGTTTTGATCTTCTGATGTCATTTAAAACACTTGGTTATTCATTTTAATAAATCTTTTTACTTATGAAGATTTGAGTTTTTAAAGATTCCAGCTTACTTGTAAGTTTCTAAGGGTCAGGTCCTCTACATTGTGGCTGGCCTAAGTCTTAGTTCACCATATGGCAATGTATATATTGACCTATTTTCCCCTCGACTTTCTGTGATTCCCTACATCTCACCTTTTTTTGCAAACAAGCCATTTGAAATACCCTTAACTTATTTCACAGCCAATAAGTCTTTGAAATAATGTGTATTTTTCAGAGAAATCTTCTTATATATTTAGGCAGAAAATCTGACCTGCCATAGTTTTCAAAACCGCATAATTTCACTCTTCTCAATGATGAATCTGTTGTATTACACAACCTTTGAGTATTTAGCTTTATCAATGACATGTACTTTAAAAATGTTTTAGAGATCCTACCAGTCTTTGAAAACATCCTTGTTCCTTGTTTCAGTTGCAGTTTTATGTATATTTTCTGCCTTGCACCTGATTATTCCAACGTCGGATCGATGGTCTAGGGAATCTAATTCTGGTATTGATTGTTTTTGCTGATTGTCTCCCCCTGTAGCTGATTTCTTCATTATTGTGTAAAATTAGATCATGAGCTCATGTTTAGCTAAACATCTGACTTTGTAAGAGGCTTAGTTGTGAACACTCGTAAGTTTCATCAGAAAGTCCGCAAAGATTTATTTGTGTCCCTCCAATGAGTTGCCCGCGAGGACCCCGTTGACTACAAGTGTTGGTCCACTACTCCCTCTAGAGGCACGGCCTCAGACAGGGATGCTTTGTTCCCCACGATCTGGGGCAGTGGCAGTGGGTGGCCTGTGGCCGTGGCAGGAGCCTCTCTGCGTTTGTCCCAGGGACCCATCTGCCTGCGAACTTCGGTCACCGGGCAGGAAGCTACAATGCTCAGACCTATGGTTAGCTGTGCAGCGAGGTATACTGCGCGGACAGGTTCCACACACACTTCAAGTAAGAGGGCGGCCTGAGTGGAAAGGTGAGAGTTTGTGCCGCTGTGCAGACAAAGAAGGCGCCCTTTGTCCTGGGCCTAAATGCTTGTGACACCCCACTGGGCCTGCCGGGCACTGAGGGCCCTGCCCTGGGCCCCCTGCTCCCCTGCCCTTTCTTCAGTCACAGCAGAGATGGCCACACCCACTCCCTCTGTGAGGGCAGTGTTCCAAACTCCCTCAGCCCCGCCCCCTCTCCGCAGGTTACCATGGACTAAAGATGCTGCATTCTGAGTCCAGGGCATTCCGAGAATGCCAAGGGCTGACATGATGACCTAAATGATTTCCTCTTGTGTCAGTTTTGGTAAATTTTAGGAGCTAGGAACTGGTCCACTTTACACAAACCTTCAAATTTACTGGCATTTCATATACTCTCTGCTATAACATTCTCCTGATTCTTTCTGTATATTCTTTACTTATGTTTTGGTTTTCCTTAATCAAAGTGTGTCTTTTAATCTTGTCAAAGAATATTCTTTGGACTTACTACATCACCTGAATTTTATACGTTTTCTATTGTATTAAGTTCTGCTCATATCTTTATTTATCTTTTTTCTATGTTCTCAGGTATTATTGTTTTGATCTACTGATGTCAATTAAAACACTTGGTTATTCATTTTAAAAAATATTTTTACTTATATAGATTTGAACTTTTCAAGATTCCAGCTTACTTGTAAGTTTCTAAGGGTCAGGTCCTCTACATTGTGGCTGGCCTAAGTCTTAGTTCACCATATAGCAATGTATATATTGACCTATTTTCCCCTCGGCTTTCTGTGATTCCCTATATCTCACCTTTCTTTGCACACAAGCCATTTGAAATACCCTTAACTTATTTCACAGCCAATAAGTCTTTGAAATAATGTGTATTTTTTAGAGAAATCTTCTTATATAATTAGGCAGAAAATCTGACCTGCCATAGTTTTCAAAACAGCATAATTTCACTCTGCTCAATGATGAATCTGTTGTATTACACAACTTTTGAGTATTTAGCTTTATCAATGACATGTACTTTAAAAATGTTTTAGAGATCCTACCAGTCTTTGAAAACATCCTTTTTCCTTGTTTCAGTTCCAGTTTTGTGTATACTTTCTGCCTTGCACCTGATTATTCCAACATCTGATGGTTGGCCTAGGGAATCTAATTCTGGTATTGATTGTTTTTGCTGCTTGTCTCCCCTTGTAGCTGATTTCTTCATTATTGTGTAAATTTAGATCATGAGCTCATGTTTATCTAAACAGCTGACCTTGTAAGAGGCTTAGGTGTGAACGCTCGTAAGCTTCAGCAGAAAGTCCACAAAGATTTTTTTGTGGCCCTCCAATGAGTTACCCGCGCGGACCCCTTTTTCTACAAGTGTTGGTCCACTACGCCCTCTAGAGGCTGGGACTCAGACAGGACTGCTTTGCTGCCCCCGATCTGGGATAGTGGATTTGGGCGGCCTGTGGCCTGGGCAGGAGTCTCCCCACGTGTGTCCCACGAGCTATTTGCCTGCGAACATCGGTCACCTGGCAGGAAGCTATGATGCCCAGACCTATGGTTAGCTTTGCATCGAGGTGTACTGCACGGACCGGTTCCACACACACTTCAAGTAAGAGGGCGGCCTGAGTGGAAAGGTGAGAGTTTGGGCAGCTGTGCAGACAAAGAAGGCGCCCTTTGGCCTGGGCCTAAATGCTTGTGACACCCCACTGGGCCTGCCGGGCTCTGAGGGCCCTGCCCTGGGCCCCCTGCTCCCCTGCCCTTTGTTCAGTCACAGCAGAGATGGCCACACCCACTCCCTCTGTGAGGGCAGTGTTCCAAACTCCCTCAGCCCCGCCCCCTCTACGCAGGTTACCATGGACTACAGATGCTGCATTCTGAGGCCAGGGCATTCCGAGAATGCCAAGGACTGACATGATGACTTTCAATGATTTCCTCTTGTGTCAATTTTGGTAAAGTTTAGGAGCTAGGAAATGGTCCACTTTACACAAATGTTCAAATTTACTGGCATTTCATATATTCTCTGCTATAACATTGTCCTGATTCTTTCTGTTTATTCTTTACTTATGTTTTGGTTTTCCTTAATCAATGTGTGTCTTTTAAATCTTGTCAAAGAATATTCTTTGGACTTACTACCTCAACTGAATTTTATACGTTTTCTGTGGTATTAAGTTCTGCTCATATCTTTATTTATCTTTTTTCTATGTTCTCAGGGTTTATTGTTTTGATCTTCTGATGTCAATTAAAACACTTGGTTATTCATTTTAATAAATTTTTTACTTATAAAGATTTGAATTTTTAAAGATTCCAGCTTACTTGGAAGTTTCTAAGGGTCAGGTCCTCTACATTGTGGCTGGCCAAAAGCTTAGTTCACAATATAGCAAAGTATATATTGACCTATTTTCCCCTCGACTTTCTGTGAATTCCTACATCTCACCTTTCTTTGCAGACTAGCCATTTGAAATAACCTTAACTTATTTCACAGCCAATAAGTCTTTGAAATAATGTGTAGTTTTCAGAGAAATCTTCTTATATATTTAGGCAGAAAATCTGACCTGCCATAGTTTTCAAAACAGCATAATTTCACTCTTCTCAATGATGAATCTGTTGTATTACACAACCTTTGAGTATTTAGCTTTATCAATGACATGTACTTTAAAAATGTTTTAGAGATCCTACCAGTCTTTGAAAACATCCTTGTTCCTTGTTTCAGTTCCAGTTTTATGTATATTTTATGCCTTGCACCTGATTATTCCAACGTCTGATCGATGGTCTAGGGAATCTAATCCTGGTATTGATTGTTTTTGCTGATTGTCTCCCCCTGTAGCTGATTTCTTCATTATTGTGTAAAATTAGATCATGAGCTCATGTTTAGCTAAACATCTGTCTTTGTAAGAGGCTTAGGTGTGAACACTCGTAAGTTTCATCAGAAAGTCCGCAAAGATTTATTTGTGTCCCTCCAATGAGTTACCCGCGAAGACCCCGTTGACTACAAGTGTTGGTCCACTACTCCCTCTAGAGGCACGGCCTCAGTCAGGGCTGTTTTGTGCCCCACGATCTGTGGCAGTGGCAGTGGGTGGCCTGTGGCCGGGGCAGGAGCCTCTCTGCGTGTGTCCCAGGGACCCATCTGCCTGCGAATTTCGGTCACCTGGCAGGAAGCTACGATGCTCAGACCTATGGTTAGCTGTGCAGCGAGGTGTACTGCGCGGACAGGTTCCACACACACTTCAAGTAAGAGGGCGGCCTGAGTGGAAAGGTGAGAGTTTGTGCCGCTGTGCAGACAAAGAAGGCGCCCTTGGTCCTGGGCCAAATGCTTGTGACACCCCACTGGGCCTGCCGGGCTCCGAGGGCCCTGCCCTGGGCACCCTGCTCCCCTGCCCTTTCTTCAGTCACAGCAGAGATGGCCACACCCACTCCCTGTGTGAGGGCAGTGTTCCAAACTCCCTCAGCCCCGCCCCCTCTCCGCAGGTTACCATGGACTAAAGATGCTGCATTCTGAGTCCAGGGCATCCCGAGAATGCCAAGGGCTGACATGATGACCTTAAATGATTTCCTCTTGTGTCAGTTTTGGTAAATTTTAGGAGCTAGGAACTGGTCCACTTTACACAAACGTTCAAATTTACTGGCATTTCATATACTCTCTGCTATAACATTGTCCTGACTCTTTCTGTATATTCTTTACTTATGTTTTGGTTTTCCTTAATCAAAGTGTGTCTTTTAAATCTTGTCAAAGAATATTCTTTGGACTTACTACCTCAACTGAATTTTATACGTTTTCTATGGTATTAAGTTCTGCTCATATCTTTATTTATCTTTTTTCTATGTTCTCAGGGTTTATTGTTTTGATCTTCTGATGTCAATTAAAACACTTGGTTATTCATTTTAATAAATCTTTTTACTTATGAAGATTTGAGTTTTTAAAGATTCCAGCTTACTTGTAAGTTTCTAAGGGTCAGGTCCTCTACATTGTGGCTGGCCTAAGTCTTAGTTCACCATATGGCAATGTATATATTGACCTATTTTCCCCTCGACTTTCTGTGATTCCCTACATCTCACCTTTTTTTGCAAACAAGCCATTTGAAATACCCTTAACTTATTTCACAGCCAATAAGTCTTTGAAATAATGTGTATTTTTTAGAGAAATCTTCTTATATAATTAGGCAGAAAATCTGACCTGCCATAGTTTTCAAAACTGCATAATTTCACTCTGCTCAATGATGAATCTGTTGTATTACACAACCATTGAGTATTTAGCTTTATCAATGACATGTACTTTAAAAATGTTTTAGAGATCCTACCAGTCTTTGAAAACATCCTTGTTCCTTGTTTCAGTTCAAGTTTTATGTATACTTTCTGCCTTGCACCTGATTATTCCAACATCTGATGGTTGGCCTACGGAATCTAATTCTGGTATTGATTGTTTTTGCTTCTTGTCTCCCCTTGTACCTGATTTCTTCATTATTGTGTAAATTTAGATCATGAGCTCATGTTTAGCTAAACAGCTGACCTTGTAAGAGGCTTAGGTGTGAACGCTCGTAAGCTTCAGCAGAAAGTCCGCAAAGATTTTTTTGTGTCCCTCCAATGAGTTACCCGCGCAGACCCCTTTTTCTACAAGTGTTGGTCCACTACTCCCTCTAGAGGCTGGGACTCAGACAGGACTGCTTTGCCGCACCCGATCTGGGATAGTGGCTTTGGGCGGCCTGTGGCCTGGGCAGGAGGCTCCCCACGTGTGTCCCACGACCCATCTGCCTACGAACTTCGGTCACCTGGCAGGAAGCTATGATGGCCAGACCTATGGTTAGCTTTCCATCGAGGTGTACTGCGCGGACCAGTTCCACACACACTTCAAGTAAGAGGGCGGCCTGAGTGGAAAGGTGACAGTTTGGGCAGCTGTGCAGACAAAGAAGGCGCACTTGGCCTGGGCCTATATGCTTGTGACACACGACTGGGCCTGCCGGGCTCTGAGGGCCCTGCCGTGGGCCCCCTTCTCCCCTGCCCTTTGTTCAGTCACAGCAGAGATGGCCCCACCCACTCCCTCAGTGAAGACAGTGTTCCAACCACCCTCAGCCCCGCCCCCTCTCCGCAGGTTACCATGGACTAAAGATGCTGCATTCTGAATCCAGGGCATTCCGAGAATGCCAAGGGCTGACATGATGACCTTAAATGATTTCCTCTTGTGTCAGTTTTGGTAAATTTTAGGAGCTAGGAACTGGTCCACTTTACACAAACCTTCAAATTTACTGGCATTTCATATACTCTCTGCTATAACATTCTCCTGATTCTTTCTGTATATTCTTTACTTATGTTTTGGTTTTCCTTAATCAAAGTGTGTCTTTTAATCTTGTCAAAGAATATTCTTTGACTTACTACATCACCTGAATTTTATACGTTTTCTATTGTATTAAGTTCTGCTCATATCTTTATTTATCTTTTTTCTATGTTCTCAGGTATTATTGTTTTGATCTTCTGATGTCAATTAAAACACTTGGTTATTCATTTTAAAAAATATTTTTACTTATAAAGATTTGAACTTTTCAAGATTCCAGCTTACTTGTAAGTTTCTAAGGGTCAGGTCCTCTACATTGTGGCTGGCCTAAGTCTTAGTTCACCATATAGCAATGTATATATTGACCTATTTTCCCCTCGGCTTTCTGTGATTCCCTACATCTCACCTTTCTTTGCACACAAGCCATTTGAAATACCCTTAACTTATTTCACAGCCAATAAGTCTTTGAAATAATGTGTAATTTTTAGAGAAATCGTCTTATATAATTAGGCAAAAAATCTGACCTGCCATAGTTTTCAAAACAGCATAATTTCACTCTGCTCAATGATGAATCTGTTGTATTACACAACCATTGAGTATTTAGCTTTATCAATGACATGTACTTTAAAAATGTTTTAGAGATCCTACCAGTCTTTTAAAACATCCTTGTTCCTTGTTTCAGTTCCAGTTTTGTGTATACTTTCTGCCTTGCACCTGATTATTCCAACATCTGATGGTTGGCCTAGGGAATCTAATTCTGGTAATGATTGTTTTTGCTGCTTGTCTCCCCTTGTAGCTGATTTCTTCATTATTGTGTAAATTTAGATCATGAGCTCATGTTTATGTAAGCAGCTGACCTTGTAAGAGGCTTAGGTGTGAACGCTCGTAAGCTTCAGCAGAAAGTCCGCAAAGATTTTTTTGTGGCCCTCCAATGAGTTACCCGCGCGGACCCCTTTTTCTACAAGTGTTGGTCCACTACGCCCTCTAGAGGCTGGGACTCAGACAGGACTGCTTTGCTGCCCCCGATCTGGGATAGTCGATTTGGGCGGCCTGTGGCCTGGGTAGGAGTCTCCCCACGTGTGTCCCACGAGCTATTTGCCTGCCAACATCGGTCACCTGGCAGGAAGCTATGATGCCCAGACCTATGGTTAGCTTTGCATCGAGGTGTACTGCACGGACCGGTTCCACACACACTTCAAGTAAGAGGGCGGCCTGAGTGGAAAGGTGAGAGTTTGGGCAGCTGTGCAGACAAAGAAGGCGCCCTTTGGCCTGGGCCTAAATGCTTGTGACACCCCACTGGGCCTGCCGGGCTCTGAGGGCCCTGCCCTGGGCCCCCTGCTCCCCTGCCCTTTGTTCAGTCACAGCAGAGATGGCCACACCCACTCCCTCTGTGAGGGCAGTGTTCCAAACTCCCTCAGCCCCGCCCCCTCTACGCAGGTTACCATGGACTACAGATGCTGCATTCTGAGGCCAGGGCATTCCGAGAATGCCAAGGGCTGACATGATGACTTTCAATGATTTCCTCTTGTGTCAATTTTGGTAAAGTTTAGGAGCTAGGAAATGGTCCACTTTACACAAATGTTCAAATTTACTGGCATTTCATATATTCTCTGCTATAACATTGTCCTGATTCTTTCTGTTTATTCTTTACTTATGTTTTGGTTTTCCTTAATCAATGTGTGTCTTTTAAATCTTGTCAAAGAATATTCTTTGGACTTACTACCTCAACTGAATTTTATACGTTTTCTGTGGTATTAAGTTCTGCTCATATCTTTATTTATCTTTTTTCTATGTTCTCAGGGTTTATTGTTTTGATCTTCTGATGTCAATTAAAACACTTGGTTATTCATTTTAATAATTTTTTTACTTATAAAGATTTGAATTTTTAAAGATTCCAGCTTACTTGGAAGTTTCTAAGGGTCAGGTCCTCTACATTGTGGCTGGCCAAAAGCTTAGTTCACAATATAGCAAAGTATATATTGACCTATTTTCCCCTCGACTTTCTGTGAATTCCTACATCTCACCTTTCTTTGCAGACTAGCCATTTGAAATAACCTTAACTTATTTCACAGCCAATAAGTCTTTGAAATAATGTGTAGTTTTCAGAGAAATCTTCTTATATATTTAGGCAGAAAATCTGACCTGCCATAGTTTTCAAAACAGCATAATTTCACTCTTCTCAATGATGAATCTGTTGTATTACACAACCTTTGAGTATTTAGCTTTATCAATGACATGTACTTTAAAAATGTTTTAGAGATCCTACCAGTCTTTGAAAACATCCTTGTTCCTTGTTTCAGTTCCAGTTTTATGTATATTTTATGCCTTGCACCTGATTATTCCAACGTCTGATCGATGGTCTAGGGAATCTAATCCTGGTATTGATTGTTTTTGCTGATTGTCTCCCCCTGTAGCTGATTTCTTCATTATTGTGTAAAATTAGATCATGAGCTCATGTTTAGCTAAACATCTGTCTTTGTAAGAGGCTTAGGTGTGAACACTCGTAAGTTTCATCAGAAAGTCCGCAAAGATTTATTTGTGTCCCTCCAATGAGTTACCCGCGAAGACCCCGTTGACTACAAGTGTTGGTCCACTACTCCCTCTAGAGGCACGGCCTCAGTCAGGGCTGTTTTGTGCCCCACGATCTGTGGCAGTGGCAGTGGGTGGCCTGTGGCCGGGGCAGGAGCCTCTCTGCGTGTGTCCCAGGGACCCATCTGCCTGCGAATTTCGGTCACCTGGCAGGAAGCTACGATGCTCAGACCTATGGTTAGCTGTGCAGCGAGGTGTACTGCGCGGACAGGTTCCACACACACTTCAAGTAAGAGGGCGGCCTGAGTGGAAAGGTGAGAGTTTGTGCGGCTGTGCAGACAAAGAAGGCGCCCTTTGTCCTGGGCCAAATGCTTGTGACACCCACTGGGCCTGCCGGGCTCCGAGGGCCCTGCCCTGGGCACCCTGCTCCCCTGCCCTTTCTTCAGTCACAGCAGAGATGGCCACACCCACTCCCTCTGTGAGGGCAGTGTTCCAAACTCCCTCAGCCCCGCCCCCTTTCCGCAGGTTACCATGGACTACAGATGCTGCATTCTGAGTCCAGGGCATCCCGAGAATGCCAAGGGCTGACATGATGACCTTAAATGATTTCCTCTTGTGTCAGTTTTGGTAAATTTTAGGAGCTAGGAACTGGTCCACTTTACACAAACGTTCAAATTTCCTGGCATTTCATATACTCTCTGCTATAACATTGTCCTGACTCTTTCTGTATATTCTTTACTTATGTTTTGGTTTTCCTTAATCAAAGTGTGTCTTTTAAATCTTGTCAAAGAATATTCTTTGGACTTACTACCTCAACTGAATTTTATACGTTTTCTATGGTATTAAGTTCTGCTCATATCTTTATTTATCTTTTTTCTATGTTCTCAGGGTTTATTGTTTTGATCTTCTGATGTCAATTAAAACACTTGGTTATTCATTTTAATAAATCTTTTTACTTATGAAGATTTGAGTTTTTAAAGATTCCAGCTTACTTGTAAGTTTCTAAGGGTCAGGTCCTCTACATTGTGGCTGGCCTAAGTCTTAGTTCACCATATGGCAATGTATATATTGACCTATTTTCCCCTCGACTTTCTGTGATTCCCTACATCTCACCTTTTTTTGCAAACAAGCCATTTGAAATACCCTTAACTTATTTCACAGCCAATAAGTCTTTGAAATAATGTGTATTTTTTAGAGAAATCTTCTTATATAATTAGGCAGAAAATCTGACCTGCCATAGTTTTCAAAACTGCATAATTTCACTCTGCTCAATGATGAATCTGTTGTATTACACAACCATTGAGTATTTAGCTTTATCAATGACATGTACTTTAAAAATGTTTTAGAGATCCTACCAGTCTTTGAAAACATCCTTGTTCCTTGTTTCAGTTCAAGTTTTATGTATACTTTCTGCCTTGCACCTGATTATTCCAACATCTGATGGTTGGCCTACGGAATCTAATTCTGGTATTGATTGTTTTTGCTTCTTGTCTCCCCTTGTACCTGATTTCTTCATTATTGTGTAAATTTAGATCATGAGCTCATGTTTAGCTAAACAGCTGACCTTGTAAGAGGCTTAGGTGTGAACGCTCGTAAGCTTCAGCAGAAAGTCCGCAAAGATTTTTTTGTGTCCCTCCAATGAGTTACCCGCGCAGACCCCTTTTTCTACAAGTGTTGGTCCACTACTCCCTCTAGAGGCTGGGACTCAGACAGGACTGCTTTGCCGCACCCGATCTGGGATAGTGGCTTTGGGCGGCCTGTGGCCTGGGCAGGAGGCTCCCCACGTGTGTCCCACGACCCATCTGCCTACGAACTTCGGTCACCTGGCAGGAAGCTATGATGGCCAGACCTATGGTTAGCTTTCCATCGAGGTGTACTGCGCGGACCAGTTCCACACACACTTCAAGTAAGAGGGCGGCCTGAGTGGAAAGGTGAGAGTTTGGGCAGCTGTGCAGACAAAGAAGGCGCCCTTTGGCCTGGGCCTAAATGCTTGTGACACCCCACTGGGCCTGCCGGGCTCTGAGGGCCCTGCCCTGGGCCCCCTTCTCCCCTGCCCTTTATTCAGGCACAGCAGAGATGGCCCCACTCACTCCCTCAGTGAAGGCAGTGTTCCAACCTCCCTCAGCCCCGCCACCACTCCCCAGGTTACCATGGACAACAGATGCTGCATTCTGAGGCCAGGGCGTTCCGAGAATGCCAAGGGCAGACATGATGACCTTAAATGATTTCCTCTTGTGTCAATTTTGGTAAAGTTTAGGAGCTAGTATATGGTCCACTTTACAGAAATGTTCATATTTACTGGCATTTCAGATATTCTCTGCTATAACATTGTCCTGATTCTTTCTGTATATTCTTTACTTATGTTTTGGTTTTCCTTAATCAAAGTGTGTCTTTTAAATCTTGTCAAAGAATATTCTTTGGACTTACTACCTCAACTGAATTTTATACGTTTTCTGTGGTATTAAGTTCTGCTCATATCTTTATTTATCTTTTTTCTATGTTCACAGAGTTTATTGTTTTGATCTTCTGATGTCAATTAAAACACTTGGTTATTCATTTTAATAAATCTTTTTACTTATAAAGATTTGAATTTTTAAAGATTCCAGCTTACTTGTAAGTTTCTAAGGGTCAGGTCCTCTACATTGTGGCTGGCCAAAGGCTTAATTCACAATATAGCAAAGTATATATTGACCTATTTTCCCCTCGACTTTCTGTGATTTCCTACATCTCACCTTTCTTTGCAGACAAGCCATTTGAAATAACCTTAACTTATTTCACAGCCAATAAGTCTTTGAAATAATGTGCATTTTTCAGAGAAATCTTCTTATATATTTAGGCAGAAAATCTGACCTGCCATAGTTTTCAAAACCGCATAATTTCACTCTTCTCAATGATGAATCTGTTGTATTACACAACCTTTGAGTATTTAGCTTTATCAATGACATGTACTTTAAAAATGTTTTAGAGATCCTACCAGTCTTTGAAAACATCCTTGTTCCTTGTTTCAGTTGCAGTTTTATGTATATTTTCTGCCTTGCACCTGATTATTCCAACGTCGGATCGATGGTCTAGGGAATCTAATTCTGGTATTGATTGTTTTTGCTGATTGTCTCCCCCTGTAGCTGATTTCTTCATTATTGTGTAAAATTAGATCATGAGCTCATGTTTAGCTAAACATCTGACTTTGTAAGAGGCTTAGTTGTGAACACTCGTAAGTTTCATCAGAAAGTCCGCAAAGATTTATTTGTGTCCCTCCAATGAGTTGCCCGCGAGGACCCCGTTGACTACAAGTGTTGGTCCACTACTCCCTCTAGAGGCACGGCCTCAGACAGGGATGCTTTGTTCCCCACGATCTGGGGCAGTGGCAGTGGGTGGCCTGTGGCCGTGGCAGGAGCGTCTCTTCGTGTGTCCCAGGGACCCATCTGCCTGCGAACTTCGGTCACCGGGCAGGAAGCTACAATGCTCAGACCTATGGTTAGCTGTGCAGCGAGGTATACTGCGCGGACAGGTTCCACACACACTTCAAGTAAGAGGGCGGCCTGAGTGGAAAGGTGAGAGTTTGTGCCGCTGTGCAGACAAAGAAGGCGCCCTTTGTCCTGGGCCTAAATGCTTGTGACACCCCACTGGGCCTGCCGGGCTCTGAGGGCCCTGCCCTGGGCCCCCTGCTCCCCTGCCCTTTCTTCAGTCACAGCAGAGATGGCCACACCCACTCCCTCTGTGAGGGCAGTGTTCCAAACTCCCTCAGCCCCGCCCCCTCTCCGCAGGTTACCATGGACTAAAGATGCTGCATTCTGAGTCCAGGGCATTCCGAGAATGCCAAGGGCTGACATGATGACCTAAATGATTTCCTCTTGTGTCAGTTTTGGTAAATTTTAGGAGCTAGGAACTGGTCCACTTTACACAAACCTTCAAATTTACTGGCATTTCATATACTCTCTGCTATAACATTCTCCTGATTCTTTCTGTATATTCTTTACTTATGTTTTGGTTTTCCTTAATCAAAGTGTGTCTTTTAATCTTGTCAAAGAATATTCTTTGGACTTACTACATCACCTGAATTTTATACGTTTTCTATTGTATTAAGTTCTGCTCATATCTTTATTTATCTTTTTTCTATGTTCTCAGGTATTATTGTTTTGATCTACTGATGTCAATTAAAACACTTGGTTATTCATTTTAAAAAATATTTTTACTTATATAGATTTGAACTTTTCAAGATTCCAGCTTACTTGTAAGTTTCTAAGGGTCAGGTCCTCTACATTGTGGCTGGCCTAAGTCTTAGTTCACCATATAGCAATGTATATATTGACCTATTTTCCCCTCGGCTTTCTGTGATTCCCTATATCTCACCTTTCTTTGCACACAAGCCATTTGAAATACCCTTAACTTATTTCACAGCCAATAAGTCTTTGAAATAATGTGTATTTTTTAGAGAAATCTTCTTATATAATTAGGCAGAAAATCTGACCTGCCATAGTTTTCAAAACAGCATAATTTCACTCTGCTCAATGATGAATCTGTTGTATTACACAACTTTTGAGTATTTAGCTTTATCAATGACATGTACTTTAAAAATGTTTTAGAGATCCTACCAGTCTTTGAAAACATCCTTTTTCCTTGTTTCAGTTCCAGTTTTGTGTATACTTTCTGCCTTGCACCTGATTATTCCAACATCTGATGGTTGGCCTAGGGAATCTAATTCTGGTATTGATTGTTTTTGCTGCTTGTCTCCCCTTGTAGCTGATTTCTTCATTATTGTGTAAATTTAGATCATGAGCTCATGTTTATCTAAACAGCTGACCTTGTAAGAGGCTTAGGTGTGAACGCTCGTAAGCTTCAGCAGAAAGTCCGCAAAGATTTTTTTGTGGCCCTCCAATGAGTTACCCGCGCGGACCCCTTTTTCTACAAGTGTTGGTCCACTACGCCCTCTAGAGGCTGGGACTCAGACAGGACTGCTTTGCTGCCCCCGATCTGGGATAGTGGATTTGGGCGGCCTGTGGCCTGGGCAGGAGTCTCCCCACGTGTGTCCCACGAGCTATTTACCTGCGAACATCGGTCACCTGGCAGGAAGCTATGATGCCCAGACCTATGGTTAGCTTTGCATCGAGGTGTACTGCACGGACCGGTTCCACACACACTTCAAGTAAGAGGGCGGCCTGAGTGGAAAGGTGAGAGTTTGGGCAGCTGTGCAGACAAAGAAGGCGCCCTTTGGCCTGGGCCTAAATGCTTGTGACACCCCACTGGGCCTGCCGGGCTCTGAGGGCCCTGCCCTGGGCCCCCTGCTCCCCTGCCCTTTGTTCAGTCACAGCAGAGATGGCCACACCCACTCCCTCTGTGAGGGCAGTGTTCCAAACTCCCTCAGCCCCGCCCCCTCTACGCAGGTTACCATGGACTACAGATGCTGCATTCTGAGGCCAGGGCATTCCGAGAATGCCAAGGGCTGACATGATGACTTTCAATGATTTCCTCTTGTGTCAATTTTGGTAAAGTTTAGGAGCTAGGAAATGGTCCACTTTACACAAATGTTCAAATTTACTGGCATTTCATATATTCTCTGCTATAACATTGTCCTGATTCTTTCTGTTTATTCTTTACTTATGTTTTGGTTTTCCTTAATCAATGTGTGTCTTTTAAATCTTGTCAAAGAATATTCTTTGGACTTACTACCTCAACTGAATTTTATACGTTTTCTGTGGTATTAAGTTCTGCTCATATCTTTATTTATCTTTTTTCTATGTTCTCAGGGTTTATTGTTTTGATCTTCTGATGTCAATTAAAACACTTGGTTATTCATTTTAATAAATTTTTTACTTATAAAGATTTGAATTTTTAAAGATTCCAGCTTACTTGGAAGTTTCTAAGGGTCAGGTCCTCTACATTGTGGCTGGCCAAAAGCTTAGTTCACAATATAGCAAAGTATATATTGACCTATTTTCCCCTCGACTTTCTGTGAATTCCTACATCTCACCTTTCTTTGCAGACTAGCCATTTGAAATAACCTTAACTTATTTCACAGCCAATAAGTCTTTGAAATAATGTGTAGTTTTCAGAGAAATCTTCTTATATATTTAGGCAGAAAATCTGACCTGCCATAGTTTTCAAAACAGCATAATTTCACTCTTCTCAATGATGAATCTGTTGTATTACACAACCTTTGAGTATTTAGCTTTATCAATGACATGTACTTTAAAAATGTTTTAGAGATCCTACCAGTCTTTGAAAACATCCTTGTTCCTTGTTTCAGTTCCAGTTTTATGTATATTTTATGCCTTGCACCTGATTATTCCAACGTCTGATCGATGGTCTAGGGAATCTAATCCTGGTATTGATTGTTTTTGCTGATTGTCTCCCCCTGTAGCTGATTTCTTCATTATTGTGTAAAATTAGATCATGAGCTCATGTTTAGCTAAACATCTGACTTTGTAAGAGGCTTAGGTGTGAACACTCGTAAGTTTCATCAGAAAGTCCGCAAAGATTTATTTGTGTCCCTCCAATGAGTTACCCGCGAAGACCCCGTTGACTACAAGTGTTGGTCCACTACTCCCTCTAGAGGCACGGCCTCTGTCAGGGCTGTTTTGTGCCCCACGATCTGTGGCAGTGGCAGTGGGTGGCCTGTGGCCGGGGCAGGAGCCTCTCTGCGTGTGTCCCAGGGACCCATCTGCCTGCGAATTTCGGTCACCTGGCAGGAAGCTACGATGCTCAGACCTATGGTTAGCTGTGCAGCGAGGTGTACTGCGCGGACAGGTTCCACACACACTTCAAGTAAGAGGGCGGCCTGAGTGGAAAGGTGAGAGTTTGTGCCGCTGTGCAGACAAAGAAGGCGCCCTTTGTCCTGGGCCAAATGCTTGTGACACCCCACTCGGCCTGCCGGGCTCCGAGGGCCCTGCCCTGGGCACCCTGCTCCCCTGCCCTTTCTTCAGTCACAGCAGAGATGGCCACACCCACTCCCTCTGTGAGGGCAGTGTTCCAAACTCCCTCAGCCCCGCCCCCTCTCCGCAGGTTACCATGGACTAAAGATGCTGCATTCTGAGTCCAGGGCATCCCGAGAATGCCAAGGGCTGACATGATGACCTTAAATGATTTCCTCTTGTGTCAGTTTTGGTAAATTTTAGGAGCTAGGAACTGGTCCACTTTACACAAACGTTCAAATTTCCTGGCATTTCATATACTCTCTGCTATAACATTGTCCTGACTCTTTCTGTATATTCTTTACTTATGTTTTGGTTTTCCTTAATCAAAGTGTGTCTTTTAAATCTTGTCAAAGAATATTCTTTGGACTTACTACCTCAACTGAATTTTATACGTTTTCTATGGTATTAAGTTCTGCTCATATCTTTATTTATCTTTTTTCTATGTTCTCAGGGTTTATTGTTTTGATCTTCTGATGTCAATTAAAACACTTGGTTATTCATTTTAATAAATCTTTTTACTTATGAAGATTTGAGTTTTTAAAGATTCCAGCTTACTTGTAAGTTTCTAAGGGTCAGGTCCTCTACATTGTGGCTGGCCTAAGTCTTAGTTCACCATATGGCAATGTATATATTGACCTATTTTCCCCTCGACTTTCTGTGATTCCCTACATCTCACCTTTTTTTGCAAACAAGCCATTTGAAATACCCTTAACTTATTTCACAGCCAATAAGTCTTTGAAATAATGTGTATTTTTTAGAGAAATCTTCTTATATAATTAGGCAGAAAATCTGACCTGCCATAGTTTTCAAAACTGCATAATTTCACTCTGCTCAATGATGAATCTGTTGTATTACACAACCATTGAGTATTTAGCTTTATCAATGACATGTACTTTAAAAATGTTTTAGAGATCCTACCAGTCTTTGAAAACATCCTTGTTCCTTGTTTCAGTTCAAGTTTTATGTATACTTTCTGCCTTGCACCTGATTATTCCAACATCTGATGGTTGGCCTACGGAATCTAATTCTGGTATTGATTGTTTTTGCTTCTTGTCTCCCCTTGTACCTGATTTCTTCATTATTGTGTAAATTTAGATCATGAGCTCATGTTTAGCTAAACAGCTGACCTTGTAAGAGGCTTAGGTGTGAACGCTCGTAAGCTTCAGCAGAAAGTCCGCAAAGATTTTTTTGTGTCCCTCCAATGAGTTACCCGCGCAGACCCCTTTTTCTACAAGTGTTGGTCCACTACTCCCTCTAGAGGCTGGGACTCAGACAGGACTGCTTTGCCGCACCCGATCTGGGATAGTGGCTTTGGGCGGCCTGTGGCCTGGGCAGGAGGCTCCCCACGTGTGTCCCACGACCCATCTGCCTACGAACTTCGGTCACCTGGCAGGAAGCTATGATGGCCAGACCTATGGTTAGCTTTCCATCGAGGTGTACTGCGCGGACCAGTTCCACACACACTTCAAGTAAGAGGGCGGCCTGAGTGGAAAGGTGAGAGTTTGGGCAGCTGTGCAGACAAAGAAGGCGCCCTTTGGCCTGGGCCTAAATGCTTGTGACACCCCACTGGGCCTGCCGGGCTCTGAGGGCCCTGCCCTGGGCCCCCTTCTCCCCTGCCCTTTATTCAGGCACAGCAGAGATGGCCCCACTCACTCCCTCAGTGAAGGCAGTGTTCCAACCTCCCTCAGCCACGCCACCACTCCCCAGGTTACCATGGACAACAGATGCTGCATTCTGAGGCCAGGGCGTTCCGAGAATGCCAAGGGCAGACATGATGACCTTAAATGATTTCCTCTTGTGTCAATTTTGGTAAACTTTAGGAGCTAGTATATGGTCCACTTTACAGAAATGTTCATATTTACTGGCATTTCAGATATTCTCTGCTATAACATTGTCCTGATTCTTTCTGTATATTCTTTACTTATGTTTTGGTTTTCCTTAATCAAAGTGTGTCTTTTAAATCTTGTCAAAGAATATTCTTTGGACTTACTACCTCAACTGAATTTTATACGTTTTCTGTGGTATTAAGTTCTGCTCATATCTTTATTTATCTTTTTTCTATGTTCACAGAGTTTATTGTTTTGATCTTCTGATGTCAATTAAAACACTTGGTTATTCATTTTAATAAATCTTTTTACTTATAAAGATTTGAATTTTTAAAGATTCCAGCTTACTTGTAAGTTTCTAAGGGTCAGGTCCTCTACATTGTGGCTGGCCAAAGGCTTAATTCACAATATAGCAAAGTATATATTGACCTATTTTCCCCTCGACTTTCTGTGATTTCCTACATCTCACCTTTCTTTGCAGACAAGCCATTTGAAATAACCTTAACTTATTTCACAGCCAATAAGTCTTTGAAATAATGTGCATTTTTCAGAGAAATCTTCTTATATATTTAGGCAGAAAATCTGACCTGCCATAGTTTTCAAAACCACATAATTTCACTCTTCTCAATGATGAATCTGTTGTATTACACAACCTTTGAGTATTTAGCTTTATCAATGACATGTACTTTAAAAATGTTTTAGAGATCCTACCAGTCTTTGAAAACTTCCTTGTTCCTTGTTTCAGTTGCAGTTTTATGTATATTTTCTGCCTTGCACCTGATTATTCCAACGTCGGATCGGTGGTCTAGGGAATCTAATTCTGGTATTGATTGTTTTTGCTGATTGTCTCCCCCTGTAGCTGATTTCTTCATTATTGTGTAAAATTAGATCATGAGCTCATGTTTAGCTAAACATCTGACTTTGTAAGAGGCTTAGTTGTGAACACTCGTAAGTTTCATCAGAAAGTCCGCAAAGATTTATTTGTGTCCCTCCAATGAGTTGCCCGCGAGGACCCCGTTGACTACAAGTGTTGGTCCACTACTCCCTCTAGAGGCACGGCCTCAGACAGGGATGCTTTGTTCCCCACGATCTGGGGCAGTGGCAGTGGGTGGCCTGTGGCCGTGGCAGGAGCCTCTCTGCGTGTGTCCCAGGGACCCATCTGCCTGCGAACTTCGGTCACCGGGCAGGAAGCTACAATGCTCAGACCTATGGTTAGCTGTGCAGCGAGGTATACTGCGCGGACAGGTTCCACACACACTTCAAGTAAGAGGGCGGCCTGAGTGGAAAGGTGAGAGTTTGTGCCGCTGTGCAGACAAAGAAGGCGCCCTTTGTCCTGGGCCTAAATGCTTGTGACACCCCACTGGGCCTGCCGGGCTCTGAGGGCCCTGCCCTGGGCCCCCTGCTCCCCTGCCCTTTCTTCAGTCACAGCAGAGATGGCCACACCCACTCCCTCTGTGAGGGCAGTGTTCCAAACTCCCTCAGCCCCGCCCCCTCTCCGCAGGTTACCATGGACTAAAGATGCTGCATTCTGAGTCCAGGGCATTCCGAGAATGCCAAGGGCTGACATGATGACCTAAATGATTTCCTCTTGTGTCAGTTTTGGTAAATTTTAGGAGCTAGGAACTGGTCCACTTTACACAAACCTTCAAATTTACTGGCATTTCATATACTCTCTGCTATAACATTCTCCTGATTCTTTCTGTATATTCTTTACTTATGTTTTGGTTTTCCTTAATCAAAGTGTGTCTTTTAATCTTGTCAAAGAATATTCTTTGGACTTACTACATCACCTGAATTTTATACGTTTTCTATTGTATTAAGTTCTGCTCATATCTTTATTTATCTTTTTTCTATGTTCTCAGGTATTATTGTTTTGATCTACTGATGTCAATTAAAACACTTGGTTATTCATTTTAAAAAATATTTTTACTTATATAGATTTGAACTTTTCAAGATTCCAGCTTACTTGTAAGTTTCTAAGGGTCAGGTCCTCTACATTGTGGCTGGCCTAAGTCTTAGTTCACCATATAGCAATGTATATATTGACCTATTTTCCCCTCGGCTTTCTGTGATTCCCTATATCTCACCTTTCTTTGCACACAAGCCATTTGAAATACCCTTAACTTATTTCACAGCCAATAAGTCTTTTAAATAATGTGTATTTTTTAGAGAAATCTTCTTATATAATTAGGCAGAAAATCTGACCTGCCATAGTTTTCAAAACAGCATAATTTCACTCTGCTCAATGATGAATCTGTTGTATTACACAACTTTTGAGTATTTAGCTTTATCAATGACATGTACTTTAAAAATGTTTTAGAGATCCTACCAGTCTTTGAAAACATCCTTTTTCCTTGTTTCAGTTCCAGTTTTGTGTATACTTTCTGCCTTGCACCTGATTATTCCAACATCTGATGGTTGGCCTAGGGAATCTAATTCTGGTATTGATTGTTTTTGCTGCTTGTCTCCCCTTGTAGCTGATTTCTTCATTATTGTGTAAATTTAGATCATGAGCTCATGTTTATCTAAACAGCTGACCTTGTAAGAGGCTTAGGTGTGAACGCTCGTAAGCTTCAGCAGAAAGTCCGCAAAGATTTTTTTGTGGCCCTCCAATGAGTTACCCGCGCGGACCCCTTTTTCTACAAGTGTTGGTCCACTACGCCCTCTAGAGGCTGGGACTCAGACAGGACTGCTTTGCTGCCCCCGATCTGGGATAGTGGATTTGGGCGGCCTGTGGCCTGGGCAGGAGTCTCCCCACGTGTGTCCCACGAGCTATTTGCCTGCGAACATCGGTCACCTGGCAGGAAGCTATGATGCCCAGACCTATGGTTAGCTTTGCATCGAGGTGTACTGCACGGACCGGTTCCACACACACTTCAAGTAAGAGGGCGGCCTGAGTGGAAAGGTGAGAGTTTGGGCAGCTGTGCAGACAAAGAAGGCGCCCTTTGGCCTGGGCCTAAATGCTTGTGACACCCCACTGGGCCTGCCGGGCTCTGAGGGCCCTGCCCTGGGCCCCCTGCTCCCCTGCCCTTTGTTCAGTCACAGCAGAGATGGCCACACCCACTCCCTCTGTGAGGGCAGTGTTCCAAACTCCCTCAGCCCCGCCCCCTCTACGCAGGTTACCATGGACTACAGATGCTGCATTCTGAGGCCAGGGCATTCCGAGAATGCCAAGGGCTGACATGATGACTTTCAATGATTTCCTCTTGTGTCAATTTTGGTAAAGTTTAGGAGCTAGGAAATGGTCCACTTTACACAAATGTTCAAATTTACTGGCATTTCATATATTCTCTGCTATAACATTGTCCTGATTCTTTCTGTTTATTCTTTACTTATGTTTTGGTTTTCCTTAATCAATGTGTGTCTTTTAAATCTTGTCAAAGAATATTCTTTGGACTTACTACCTCAACTGAATTTTATACGTTTTCTGTGGTATTAAGTTCTGCTCATATCTTTATTTATCTTTTTTCTATGTTCTCAGGGTTTATTGTTTTGATCTTCTGATGTCAATTAAAACACTTGGTTATTCATTTTAATAAATTTTTTACTTATAAAGATTTGAATTTTTAAAGATTCCAGCTTACTTGGAAGTTTCTAAGGGTCATGTCCTCTACATTGTGGCTGGCCAAAAGCTTAGTTCACAATATAGCAAAGTATATATTGACCTATTTTCCCCTCGACTTTCTGTGAATTCCTACATCTCACCTTTCTTTGCAGACTAGCCATTTGAAATAACCTTAACTTATTTCACAGCCAATAAGTCTTTGAAATAATGTGTAGTTTTCAGAGAAATCTTCTTATATATTTAGGCAGAAAATCTGACCTGCCATAGTTTTCAAAACAGCATAATTTCACTCTTCTCAATGATGAATCTGTTGTATTACACAACCTTTGAGTATTTAGCTTTATCAATGACATGTACTTTAAAAATGTTTTAGAGATCCTACCAGTCTTTGAAAACATCCTTGTTCCTTGTTTCAGTTCCAGTTTTATGTATATTTTATGCCTTGCACCTGATTATTCCAACGTCTGATCGATGGTCTAGGGAATCTAATCCTGGTATTGATTGTTTTTGCTGATTGTCTCCCCCTGTAGCTGATTTCTTCATTATTGTGTAAAATTAGATCATGAGCTCATGTTTAGCTAAACATCTGACTTTGTAAGAGGCTTAGGTGTGAACACTCGTAAGTTTCATCAGAAAGTCCGCAAAGATTTATTTGTGTCCCTCCAATGAGTTACCCACGAAGACCCCGTTGACTACAAGTGTTGGTCCACTACTCCCTCTAGAGGCACGGCCTCAGTCAGGGCTGTTTTGTGCCCCACGATCTGTGGCAGTGGCAGTGGGTGGCCTGTGGCCGGGGCAGGAGCCTCTCTGCGTGTGTCCCAGGGACCCATCTGCCTGCGAATTTCGGTCACCTGGCAGGAAGCTACGATGCTCAGACCTATGGTTAGCTGTGCAGCGAGGTGTACTGCGTGGACAGGTTCCACACACACTTCAAGTAAGAGGGCGGCCTGAGTGGAAAGGTGAGAGTTTGTGCCGCTGTGCAGACAAAGAAGGCGCCCTTGGTCCTGGGCCAAATGCTTGTGACACCCCACTGGGCCTGCCGGGCTCCGAGGGCCCTGCCCTGGGCACCCTGCTCCCCTGCCCTTTCTTCAGTCACAGCAGAGATGGCCACACCCACTCCCTCTGTGAGGGCAGTGTTCCAAACTCCCTCAGCCCCGCCCCCTCTCCGCAGGTTACCATGGACTAAAGATGCTGCATTCTGAGTCCAGGGCATCCCGAGAATGCCAAGGGCTGACATGATGACCTTAAATGATTTCCTCTTGTGTCAGTTTTGGTAAATTTTAGGAGCTAGGAACTGGTCCACTTTACACAAACGTTCAAATTTCCTGGCATTTCATATACTCTCTGCTATAACATTGTCCTGACTCTTTCTGTATATTCTTTACTTATGTTTTGGTTTTCCTTAATCAAAGTGTGTCTTTTAAATCTTGTCAAAGAATATTCTTTGGACTTACTACCTCAACTGAATTTTATACGTTTTCTATGGTATTAAGTTCTGCTCATATCTTTATTTATCTTTTTTCTATGTTCTCAGGGTTTATTGTTTTGATCTTCTGATGTCAATTAAAACACTTGGTTATTCATTTTAATAAATCTTTTTACTTATGAAGATTTGAGTTTTTAAAGATTCCAGCTTACTTGTAAGTTTCTAAGGGTCAGGTCCTCTACATTGTGGCTGGCCTAAGTCTTAGTTCACCATATGGCAATGTATATATTGACCTATTTTCCCCTCGACTTTCTGTGATTCCCTACATCTCACCTTTTTTTGCAAACAAGCCATTTGAAATACCCTTAACTTATTTCACAGCCAATAAGTCTTTGAAATAATGTGTATTTTTTAGAGAAATCTTCTTATATAATTAGGCAGAAAATCTGACCTGCCATAGTTTTCAAAACTGCATAATTTCACTCTGCTCAATGATGAATCTGTTGTATTACACAACCATTGAGTATTTAGCTTTATCAATGACATGTACTTTAAAAATATTTTAGAGATCCTACCAGTCTTTGAAAACATCCTTGTTCCTTGTTTCAGTTCAAGTTTTATGTATACTTTCTGCCTTGCACCTGATTATTCCAACATCTGATGGTTGGCCTACGGAATCTAATTCTGGTATTGATTGTTTTTGCTTCTTGTCTCCCCTTGTACCTGATTTCTTCATTATTGTGTAAATTTAGATCATGAGCTCATGTTTAGCTAAACAGCTGACCTTGTAAGAGGCTTAGGTGTGAACGCTCGTAAGCTTCAGCAGAAAGTCCGCAAAGATTTTTTTGTGTCCCTCCAATGAGTTACCCGCGCAGACCCCTTTTTCTACAAGTGTCGGTCCACTACTCCCTCTAGAGGCTGGGACTCAGACAGGACTGCTTTGCCGCACCCGATCTGGGATAGTGGCTTTGGGCGGCCTGTGGCCTGGGCAGGAGGCTCCCCACGTGTGTCCCACGACCCATCTGCCTACGAACTTCGGTCACCTGGCAGGAAGCTATGATGGCCAGACCTATGGTTAGCTTTCCATCGAGGTGTACTGCGCGGACCAGTTCCACACACACTTCAAGTAAGAGGGCGGCCTGAGTGGAAAGGTGAGAGTTTGGGCAGCTGTGCAGACAAAGAAGGCGCCCTTTGGCCTGGGCCTAAATGCTTGTGACACCCCACTGGGCCTGCCGGGCTCTGAGGGCCCTGCCCTGGGCCCCCTTCTCCCCTGCCCTTTATTCAGGCACAGCAGAGATGGCCCCACTCACTCCCTCAGTGAAGGCAGTGTTCCAACCTCCCTCAGCCCCGCCACCACTCCCCAGGTTACCATGGACAACAGATGCTGCATTCTGAGGCCAGGGCGTTCCGAGAATGCCAAGGGCAGACATGATGACCTTAAATGATTTCCTCTTGTGTCAATTTTGGTAAACTTTAGGAGCTAGTATATGGTCCACTTTACAGAAATGTTCATATTTACTGGCATTTCAGATATTCTCTGCTATAACATTGTCCTGATTCTTTCTGTATATTCTTTACTTATGTTTTGGTTTTCCTTAATCAAAGTGTGTCTTTTAAATCTTGTCAAAGAATATTCTTTGGACTTACTACCTCAACTGAATTTTATACGTTTTCTGTGGTATTAAGTTCTGCTCATATCTTTATTTATCTTTTTTCTATGTTCACAGAGTTTATTGTTTTGATCTTCTGATGTCAATTAAAACACTTGGTTATTCATTTTAATAAATCTTTTTACTTATAAAGATTTGAATTTTTAAAGATTCCAGCTTACTTGTAAGTTTCTAAGGGTCAGGTCCTCTACATTGTGGCTGGCCAAAGGCTTAATTCACAATATAGCAAAGTATATATTGACCTATTTTCCCCTCGACTTTCTGTGATTTCCTACATCTCACCTTTCTTTGCAGACAAGCCATTTGAAATAACCTTAACTTATTTCACAGCCAATAAGTCTTTGAAATAATGTGCATTTTTCAGAGAAATCTTCTTATATATTTAGGCAGAAAATCTGACCTGCCATAGTTTTCAAAACCGCATAATTTCACTCTTCTCAATGATGAATCTGTTGTATTACACAACCTTTGAGTATTTAGCTTTATCAATGACATGTACTTTAAAAATGTTTTAGAGATCCTACCAGTCTTTGAAAACATCCTTGTTCCTTGTTTCAGTTGCAGTTTTATGTATATTTTCTGCCTTGCACCTGATTATTCCAACGTCGGATCGATGGTCTAGGGAATCTAATTCTGGTATTGATTGTTTTTGCTGATTGTCTCCCCCTGTAGCTGATTTCTTCATTATTGTGTAAAATTAGATCATGAGCTCATGTTTAGCTAAACATCTGACTTTGTGAGAGGCTTAGTTGTGAACACTCGTAAGTTTCATCAGAAAGTCCGCAAAGATTTATTTGTGTCCCTCCAATGAGTTGCCCGCGAGGACCCCGTTGACTACAAGTGTTGGTCCACTACTCCCTCTAGAGGCACGGCCTCAGACAGGGATGCTTTGTTCCCCACGATCTGGGGCAGTGGCAGTGGGTGGCCTGTGGCCGTGGCAGGAGCCTCTCTGCGTGTGTCCCAGGGACCCATCTGCCTGCGAACTTCGGTCACCGGGCAGGAAGCTACAATGCTCAGACCTATGGTTAGCTGTGCAGCGAGGTATACTGCGCGGACAGGTTCCACACACACTTCAAGTAAGAGGGCGGCCTGAGTGGAAAGGTGAGAGTTTGTGCCGCTGTGCAGACAAAGAAGGCGCCCTTTGTCCTGGGCCTAAATGCTTGTGACACCCCACTGGGCCTGCCGGGCTCTGAGGGCCCTGCCCTGGGCCCCCTGCTCCCCTGCCCTTTCTTCAGTCACAGCAGAGATGGCCACAGCCACTCCCTCTGTGAGGGCAGTGTTCCAAACCCCCTCAGCCCCGCCCCCTCTCCGCAGGTTACCATGGACTAAAGATGCTGCATTCTGAGTCCAGGGCATTCCGAGAATGCCAAGGGCTGACATGATGACCTAAATGATTTCCTCTTGTGTCAGTTTTGGTAAATTTTAGGAGCTAGGAACTGGTCCACTTTACACAAACCTTCAAATTTACTGGCATTTCATATACTCTCTGCTATAACATTCTCCTGATTCTTTCTGTATATTCTTTACTTATGTTTTGGTTTTCCTTAATCAAAGTGTGTCTTTTAATCTTGTCAAAGAATATTCTTTGGACTTACTACATCACCTGAATTTTATACGTTTTCTATTGTATTAAGTTCTGCTCATATCTTTATTTATCTTTTTTCTATGTTCTCAGGTATTATTGTTTTGATCTACTGATGTCAATTAAAACACTTGGTTATTCATTTTAAAAAATATTTTTACTTATATAGATTTGAACTTTTCAAGATTCCAGCTTACTTGTAAGTTTCTAAGGGTCAGGTCCTCTACATTGTGGCTGGCCTAAGTCTTAGTTCACCATATAGCAATGTATATATTGACCTATTTTCCCCTCGGCTTTCTGTGATTCCCTATATCTCACCTTTCTTTGCACACAAGCCATTTGAAATACCCTTAACTTATTTCACAGCGAATAAGTCTTTGAAATAATGTGTATTTTTTAGAGATATCTTCTTATATAATTAGGCAGAAAATCTGACCTGCCATAGTTTTCAAAACAGCATAATTTCACTCTGCTCAATGATGAATCTGTTGTATTACACAACCTTTGAGTATTTAGCTTTATCAATGACATGTACTTTAAAAATGTTTTAGAGATCCTACCAGTCTTTGAAAACATCCTTTTTCCTTGTTTCAGTTCCAGTTTTGTGTATACTTTCTGCCTTGCACCTGATTATTCCAACATCTGATGGTTGGCCTAGGGAATCTAATTCTGGTATTGATTGTTTTTGCTGCTTCTCTCCCCTTGTAGCTGATTTCTTCATTATTGTGTAAATTTAGATCATGAGCTCATGTTTATCTAAACAGCTGACCTTGTAAGAGGCTTAGGTGTGAACGCTCGTAAGCTTCAGCAGAAAGTCCGCAAAGATTTTTTTGTGGCCCTCCAATGAGTTACCCGCGCGGACCCCTTTTTCTACAAGTGTTGGTCCACTACGCCCTCTAGAGGCTGGGACTCAGACAGGACTGCTTTGCTGCCCCCGATCTGGGATAGTGGATTTGGGCGGCCTGTGGCCTGGGCAGGAGTCTCCCCACGTGTGTCCCACGAGCTATTTGCCTGCGAACATCGGTCACCTGGCAGGAAGCTATGATGCCCAGACCTATGGTTAGCTTTGCATCGAGGTGTACTGCACGGACCGGTTCCACACACACTTCAAGTAAGAGGGCGGCCTGAGTGGAAAGGTGAGAGTTTGGGCAGCTGTGCAGACAAAGAAGGCGCCCTTTGGCCTTGGCCTAAATGCTTGTGACATCCCACTGGGCCTGCCGGGCTCTGAGGGCCCTGTCTGGGCCCCCTGCTCGCCTGCCCTTTGTTCAGTCACAGCAGAGATGGCCACACCCACTCCCTCTGTGAGGGCAGTGTTCCAAACTCCCTCAGCCCCGCCCCCTCTCCGCAGGTTACCATGGACTACAGATGCTGCATTCTGAGGCCAGGGCATTCCGAGAATGCCAAGGGCTGACATGATGACTTTCAATGATTTCCTCTTGTGTCAATTTTGGTAAAGTTTAGGAGCTAGGAAATGGTTCACTTTACACAAATGTTCAAATTTACTGGCATTTCATATATTCTCTGCTATAACATTGTCCTGATTCTTTCTGATTATTCTTTACTTATGTTTTGGTTTTCCTTAAACAATGTGTGTCTTTTAAATCTTGTCAAAGAATATTGTTTGCACTTACTACCTCAACTGAATTTTATACGTTTTCTGTGGTATTAAGTTCTGCTCATATCTTTATTTATCTTTTTTCTATGTTCTCAGGGTTTATTGTTTGGATGTTCTGATGTCAATTAAAACACTTGGTTATTCATTTTAATAAATTTTTTACTTATAAAGATTTGAATTTTTAAAGATTCCAGCTTACTTGGAAGTTTCTAAGGGTCAGGTCCTCTACATTGTGGCTGGCCAAAAGCTTAGTTCACAATATAGCAAAGTATATATTGACCTATTTTCCCCTCGACTTTCTGTGATTTCCTACATCTCACCTTTCTTTGCAGACAAGCCATTTGAAATAACCTTAACTTATTTCACAGCCAATAAGTCTTTGAAATAATGTGTAGTTTTCAGAGAAATCTTCTTATATATTTAGGCAGAAAATCTGGCCTGCCATAGTTTTCAAAACAGCATAATTTCACTCTTCTCAAAGATGAATCTGTTGTATTACACAACCTTTGAGTATTTAGCTTTATCAATGACATGTACTTTAAAAATGTTTTAGAGATCCTACCAGTCTTTGAAAACATCCTTGTTCCTTGTTTCAGTTCCAGTTTTATGTATATTTTCTGCCTTGCACCTGATTATTCCAACGTCTGATCGATGGTCTAGGGAATCTAATTCTGGCATTGATTGTTTTTGCTGATTGTCTCCCCCTGTAGCTGATTTCTTCATTATTGTGTAAAATTAGATCATGAGCTCATGTTTAGCTAAACATCTGACTTTGTAAGAGGCTTAGGTGTGAACACTCGTAAGTTTCATCAGAAACTCCGCAAAGATTTATTTGTGTCGCTCCAATGAGTTGCCCGCGAGGACCCCGTTGACTACAAATGTTGGTCCACTACTCCCTCTAGAGGCACGGCCTCAGACAGGCCTGCTTTGTTCCCCACGATCTGGGGCTGTGG
The DNA here is from genome assembly GCF_964165515.1 of Mesoplodon bidens. Classification (NCBI taxonomy): domain Eukaryota; kingdom Metazoa; phylum Chordata; class Mammalia; order Artiodactyla; family Ziphiidae; genus Mesoplodon; species Mesoplodon bidens. The sequence goes on along the minus strand of NC_138180.1, from coordinate 24,321,596 downwards.
CAGTGGGTGGCCTGTGGCCGGGGCAGGAGCCTCTCTGCGTGTGTCCCAGGGACCCATCCGCCTGCGAACTTCGGTCACCGGGCAGGAAGCTACGATGCCCAGACCTATGGTTAGCTCTGCATCGAGGTGTACTGCGCGGACAGGTTCCACACACACTTCAAGTAAGAGGGCGGCCTGAGTGGAAAGGTGAGAGTTTGTGCCGCTGTGCAGACAAAGAAGGCACACTTTGTCCTGGGCCTAAATGCTTGTGACACCCCACTGGGCCTGCCGGGCTCTGAGGGCCCTGCCCTGGGCCCCCTGCTCCCCTGCCCTTTCTTCAGTTACAGCAGAGATGGCCACACCCACTCCCTCTGTGAGGGCAGTGTTCCAAACTCCCTCAGCCCCGCCCCCTCTCCGCAGGTTACCATGGACTAAAGATGCTGCATTCTGAATCCAGGGCATTCCGAGAATGCCAAGGGCTGACATGATGACCTTAAATGATTTCCTCTTGTGTCAGTTTTGGTAAATTTTAGGAGCTAGGATCTGGTCCACTTTACACAAACCTTCAAATTTACTGGCATTTCATATACTCTCTGCTATAACATTCTCCTGATTCTTTCTGTATATTTTTACTTATGTTTTGGTTTTCCTTAATCAAAGTGTGTCTTTTAATCTTGTCAAAGAATATTCTTTGGACTTACTACATCACCTGAATTTTATACGTTTTCTATTGTATTAAGTTCTGCTCATATCTTTATTTATATTTTTTCTATGGTCTCAGGTATTATTGTTTTGATCTTCTGATGTCAATTAAAACACTTGGTTATTCATTTTAAAAAATATTTTTACTTATAAAGATTTGAACTTTTCAAGATTCCAGCTTACTTGTAAGTTTCTAAGGGTCAGGTCCTCTACATTGTGGCTGGCCTAAGTCTTAGTTCACCATATAGCAATGTATATATTGACCTATTTTCCCCTCGGCTTTCTGTGATTCCCTACATCTCACCTTTCTTTGCACACAAGCCATTTGAAATACCCTTAACTTATTTCACAGCAAATAAGTCTTTGAAATAATGTGTAATTTTTAGAGAAATCTTCTTATATAATTAGGCAAAAAATCTGACCTGCCATAGTTTTCAAAACAGCATAATTTCACTCTGCTCAATGATGAATCTGTTGTATTACACAACCATTGAGTATTTAGCTTTATCAATGACATGTACTTTAAAAATGTTTTAGAGATCCTACCAGTCTTTGAAAACATCCTTGTTCCTTGTTTCAGTTCCAGTTTTATGTATATTTTATGCCTTGCACCTGATTATTCCAACGTCTGATCGAAGGTCTAGGGAATCTAATCCTGGTATTGATTGTTTTTGCTGATTGTCTCCCCCTGTAGCTGATTTCTTCATTATTGTGTAAATTTAGATCATGAGCTCATGTTTATGTAAGCAGCTGACCTTGTAAGAGGCTTAGGTGTGAACGCTCGTAAGCTTCAGCAGAAAGTCCGCAAAGATTTTTTTGTGGCCCTCCAATGAGTTACCCGCGCGGTCCCCTTTTTCTACAAGTGTTGGTCCACTACTCCCTCTAGAGGCTGGGACTCAGACAGGACTGCTTTGCTGCCACCGATCTGGGATAGTGGATTTGGGCGGCCTGTGGCCTGGGTAGGAGTCTCCCCACGTGTGTCCCACGAGCTATTTGCCTGCGAACATCGGTCACCTGGCAGGAAGCTATGATGCCCAGACCTATGGTTAGCTTTGCATCGAGGTGTACTGCACGGACCGGTTCCACACACACTTCAAGTAAGAGGGCGGCCTGAGTGGAAAGGTGAGAGTTTGGGCAGCTGTGCAGACAAAGAAGGCGCCCTTTGGCCTGGGCCTAAATGCTTGTGACACCCCACTGGGCCTGCCGGGCTCTGAGGGCCCTGCCCTGGGCCCCCTGCTCCCCTGCCCTTTGTTCAGTCACAGCAGAGATGGCCACACCCACTCCCTCTGTGAGGGCAGTGTTCCAAACTCCCTCAGCCCCGCCCCCTCTACGCAGGTTACCATGGACTACAGATGCTGCATTCTGAGGCCAGGGCATTCCGAGAATGCCAAGGGCTGACATGATGACTTTCAATGATTTCCTCTTGTGTCAATTTTGGTAAAGTTTAGGAGCTAGGAAATGGTCCACTTTACACAAATGTTCAAATTTACTGGCATTTCATATATTCTCTGCTATAACATTGTCCTGATTCTTTCTGTTTATTCTTTACTTATGTTTTGGTTTTCCTTAATCAATGTGTGTCTTTTAAATCTTGTCAAAGAATATTCTTTGGACTTACTACCTCAACTGAATTTTATACGTTTTCTGTGGTATTAAGTTCTGCTCATATCTTTATTTATCTTTTTTCTATGTTCTCAGGGTTTATTGTTTTGATCTTCTGATGTCAATTAAAACACTTGGTTATTCATTTTAATTAATTTTTTACTTATAAAGATTTGAATTTTTAAAGATTCCAGCTTACTTGGAAGTTTCTAAGGGTCAGGTCCTCTACATTGTGGCTGGCCAAAAGCTTAGTTCACAATATAGCAAAGTATATATTGACCTATTTTCCCCTCGACTTTCTGTGATTTCCTACATCTCACCTTTCTTTGCAGACTAGCCATTTGAAATACCCTTAACTTATTTCACAGCCAATAAGTCTTTGAAATAATGTGTATTTTTTAGAGAAATCTTCTTATATAATTAGGCAGAAAATCTGACCTGCCATAGTTTTCAAAACAGCATAATTTCACTCTTCTCAATGATGAATCTGTTGTATTACACAACCATTGAGTATTTAGCTTTATCAATGACATGTACTTTAAAAATGTTTTAGAGATCCTACCAGTCTTTGAAAACATCCTTGTTCCTTGTTTCAGTTCCAGTTTTGTGTATACTTTCTGCCTTGCACCTGATTATTCCAACATCTGATGGTTGGCCTAGGGAATCTAATTCTGGTATTGATTGTTTTTGCTTCTTGTCTCCCCTTGTAGCTGATTTCTTCATTATTGTGTAAATTTAGATCATGAGCTCATGTTTAGCTAAACAGCTGACCTTGTAAGTGGCTTAGGTGTGAACGCTCGTAAGCTTCAGCAGAAAGTCCGCAAAGATTTTTTTGTGTCCCTCCAATGAGTTACCCGCGCAGACCCCTTTTTCTACAAGTGTTGGTCCACTACACCCTCTAGAGGCTGGGACTCAGACAGGACTGCTTTGCTGCACTCGATCTGGGATAGTGGCTTTGGGCGGCCTGTGGCCTGGGCAGGAGGCTCCCCACGTGTGTCCCACGACCCATCTGCCTGCGAACTTCGGTCACCTGGCAGGAAGCTATGATGCCCAGACCTATGGTTAGCTTTTCATCGAGGTGTACTGCGCGGACCAGTTCCACACACACTTCAAGTAAGAGGGCGGCCTGAGTGGAAAGGTGACAGTTTGGGCAGCTGTGCAGACAAAGAAGGCGCCCTTTGGCCTGGGCCTAAATGCTTGTGACACCCCACTTGGCCTGCCGGGCTCTGAGGGCCCTGCCCTGGGCCCCCTTCTCCCCTGCCATTTATTCAGGCACAGCAGAGATGGCCCCACTCACTCCCTCAGTGAAGGCAGTGTTCCAACCTCCCTCAGCCCCGCCACCACTTACCAGGTTACCATGGACAACAGATGGTGCATTCTGAGGCCAGGGCGTTCCGAGAATGCCAAGGGCAGACATGATGACCTTAAATGATTTCCTCTTGTGTCAATTTTGGTAAACTTTAGGAGCTAGGATATGGTCCACTTTACAGAAATGTTCATATTTACTGGCATTTCAGATATTCTCTGCTATAACATTGTCCTGATTCTTTCTGTATATTCTTTACTTATGTTTTGGTTTTCCTTAATCAAAGTGTGTCTTTTAAATCTTGTCAAAGAATATTCTTTGGACTTACTACCTCAACTGAATTTTATACGTTTTCTGTGGTATTAAGTTCTGCTCATATCTTTATTTATCTTTTTTCTATGTTCACAGAGTTTATTGTTTTGATCTTCTGATGTCAATTAAAACACTTGGTTATTCATTTTAATAAATCTTTTTACTTATAAAGATTTGAATTTTTAAAGATTCCAGCTTACTTGTAAGTTTCTAAGGGTCAGGTCCTCTACATTGTGGCTGGCCAAAGGCTTAGTTCACATTATAGCAAAGTATATATTGACCTATTTTCCCCTCGACTTTCTGTGATTTCCTACATCTCACCTTTCTTTGCAGACAAGCCATTTGAAATAACCTTAGCTTATTTCACAGCCAATAAGTCTTTGAAATAATGTGCATCTTTCAGAGAAATCTTCTTATATATTTAGGCAGAAAATCTGACCTGCCATAGTTTTCAAAACAGCATAATTTCACTCTGCTCAATGATGAATCTGTTGTATTACACAACCTTTGACTATTTAGCTTTATCAATGACATGTACTTTAAAAATGTTTTAGAGATCCTACCAGTCTTTGGATACATCCTTGTTCCTTGTTTCAGTTGCAGTTTTATGTATATTTTCTGCCTTGCACCTGATTATTCCAACGTCTGATCGATGGTCTAGGGAATCTAATTCTGGTATTGATTGTTTTTGCTGATTGTCTCCCCCTGTAGCTGATTTCTTCATTATTGTGTAAAATTAGATCATGAGCTCATGTTTAGCTAAACATCTGACTTTGTAAGAGGCTTAGGTGTGAACACTCGTAAGTTTCATCAGAAAGTCCGCAAAGATTTATTTGTGTCCCTCCAATGAGTTGCCCGCTTGGACCCCGTTGACTACTAGTGTTGGTCCACTACTCCCTCTAGAGGCACGGCCTCAGACAGGGCTGCTTTGTTCCCCACGATCTGGGGCAGTGGCAGTGGGTGGCCTGTGCCCGGGGCAGGAGCCTCTCTGCGTGTGTCCCAGGGACACATCTGCCTGCGAACTTCGGTCACCGGGCAGGAAGCTACGATGCTCAGACCTATGGTTAGCTGTGCAGCGAGGTGTACTGCGCGGACAGGTTCCACACACACTTCAAGTAAGAGGGCGGCCTGAGTGGAAAGGTGAGAGTTTGTGCCGCTGTGCAGACAAAGAAGGCGCCCTTTGTCCTGGGCCTAAATGCTTGTGACACCCCACTGGGCCTGCCGGGCTCTGAGGGCCCTGCCCTGGGCCCCCTGCTCCCCTGCCCTTTCTTCAGTCACAGCAGAGATGGCCACACCCACTCCCTCTGTGAGGGCAGTGTTCCAAACTCCCTCAGCCCCGCCCCCTCTCCGCAGGTTACCATGGACTAAAGATGCTGCATTCTGAGTCCAGGGCATTCCGAGAATGCCAAGGGCTGACATGATGACCTTAAATGATTTCCTCTTGTGTCAGTTTTGGTAAATTTTAGGAGCTAGGAACTGGTCCACTTTACACAAACCTTCAAATTTACTGGCATTTCATATACTCTCTGCTGTAACATTCTCCTGATTCTTTCTGTATATTCTTTACTTATGTTTTGGTTTTCCTTAATCAAAGTGTGTCTTTTAATCTTGTCAAAGAATATTCTTTGGACTTACTACATCACCTGAATTTTATACGTTTTCTATTGTATTAAGTTCTGCTCATATCTTTATTTATCTTTTTTCTATGTTCTCAGGTATTATTGTTTTGATCTTCTGATGTCAATTAAAACACTTGGTTATTCATTTTAAAAAATATTTTTACTTATAAAGATTTGAACTTTTCAAGATTCCAGCTTACTTGTAAGTTTCTAAGGGTCAGGTCCTCTACATTGTGGCTGGCCTAAGTCTTAGTTCACCATATAGCAATGTATATATTGACCTATTTTCCCCTCGGCTTTCTGTGATTCCCTACATCTCACCTTTCTTTGCACACAAGCCATTTGAAATACCCTTAACTTATTTCACAGCCAATAAGTCTTTGAAATAATGTGTATTTTTTAGAGAAATCTTCTTATATAATTAGGCAGAAAATCTGACCTGCCATAGTTTTCAAAACAGCATAATTTCACTCTGCTCAATGATGAATCTGTTGTATTACACAACCATTGAGTATTTAGCTTTATCAATGACATGTACTTTAAAAATGTTTTAGAGATCCTACCAGTCTTTGAAAACATCCTTGTTCCTTGTTTCAGTTCCAGTTTTGTGTATACTTTCTGCCTTGCACCTGATTATTCCAACATCTGATGGTTGGCCTAGGGAATCTAATTCTGGTATTGATTGTTTTTGCTGCTTGTCTCCGCTTGTAGCTGATTTCTTCATTATTGTGTAAATTTAGATCATGAGCTCATGTTTATCTAAACAGTTGACCTTGTAAGAGGCTTAGGTGTGAACGCTCGTAAGCTTCCTCAGAAAGTCCGCAAAGATTTTTTTGTGGCCCTCCAATGAGTTACCCGCGCGGACGCCTTTTTCTACAAGTGTTGGTCCACTACGCCCTCTAGAGGCTGGGACTCAGACAGGACTGCTTTGCTGCCCCCGATCTGGGATAGTGGATTTGGGCGTCCTGTGGCCTGGGCAGGAGTCTCCCCACGTGTGTCCCACGAGCTATTTGCCTGCGAACATCGGTCACCTGGCAGGAAGCTATGATGCCCAGACCTATGGTTAGCTTTGCATCGAGGTGTACTGCACGGACAGGTTCCACACACACTTCAAGTAAGAGGGCGGCCTGAGTGGAAAGGTGAGAGTTTGCGCAGCTGTGCAGACAAAGAAGGCGCCCTTTGGCCTGGGCCTAAATGCTTGTGACACCCCACTGAGCCTGCCGGGCTCTGAGGGCCCTGCCCTGGGCCCCCTGCTCCCCTGCCCTTTCTTCAGTCACAGCAGAGATGGCCACACCCACACCCTCTGTGAGGGCAGTGTTCCAAACTCCCTCAGCCCCTCCCCCTCTCCGCGGGTTACCATGGACTACAGATGCTGCATTCTGAGGCCAGGGCATTCCGAGAATGCCAAGGGCTGACATGATGACTTTCAATGATTTCCTCTTGTGTCAATTTTGGTAAAGTTTAGGAGCTAGGAAATGGTCCACTTTACACAAATGTTCAAATTTACTGGCATTTCATATATTCCCTGCTATAACATTGTCCTGATTCTTTCTGTTTATTCTTTACTTATGTTTTGGTTTTCCTTAATCAATGTGTGTCTTTTAAATCTTGTCAAAGAATATTCTTTGGACTTACTACCTCAACTGAATTTTATACGTTTTCCGTGGTATTAAGTTCTGCTCATATCTTTATTTATCTTTTTTCTATGTTCTCAGGGTTTATTGTTTTGATCTTCTGATGTCAATTAAAACACTTGGTTATTCATTTTAAAAAATATTTTTACTTATAAAGATTTGAACTTTTCAAGATTCCAGCTTACTTGTAAGTTTCTAAGGGTCAGGTCCTCTACATTGTGGCTGGCCTAAGTCTTAGTTCACCATATAGCAATGTATATATTGACCTATTTTCCCCTCGGCTTTCTGTGATTCCCTACATCTCACCTTTCTTTGCACACAAGCCATTTGAAATACCCTTAACTTATTTCACAGCCAATAAGTCTTTGAAATAATGTGTATTTTTTTGAGAAATCTTCTTATATAATTAGGCAGAAAATCTGACCTGCCATAGTTTTCAAAACAGCATAATTTCACTCTGCTCAATGATGAATCTGTTGTATTACACAACCATTGAGTATTTAGCTTTATCAATGACATGTACTTTAAAAATGTTTTAGAGATCCTCCCAGTCTTTGAAAATATCCTTGTTCCTTGTTTCAGTTCCAGTTTTGTGTATACTTTCTGCCTTGCACCTGATTATTCCAACATCTGATGGTTGGCCTAGGGAATCTAATTCTGGTATTGATTGTTTTTGCTGCTTGTCTCCCCTTGTAGCTGATTTCTTCATTATTGTGTAAATTTAGATCATGAGCTCATGTTTATCTAAACAGTTGACCTTGTAAGAGGCTTAGGTGTGAACGCTCGTAAGCTTCCTCAGAAAGTCCGCAAAGATTTTTTTGTGGCCCTCCAATGAGTTACCCGCGCGGACGCCTTTTTCTACAAGTGTTGGTCCACTACGCCCTCTAGAGGCTGGGACTCAGACAGGACTGCTTTGCTGCCCCCGATCTGGGATAGTGGATTTGGGCGGCCTGTGGCCTGGGCAGGAGTCTCCCCACGTGTGTCCCACGAGCTATTTGCCTGCGAACATCGGTCACCTGGCAGGAAGCTATGATGCCCAGACCTATGGTTAGCTTTGCATCGAGGTATACTGCACGGACCGGTTCCACACACACTTCAAGTAAGAGGGCGGCCTGAGTGGAAAGGTGAGAGTTTGGGCAGCTGTGCAGACAAAGAAGGCGCCCTTTGACCTGGGCCTAAATGCTTGTGACACCCCACTGGGCCTGCCGGGCTCTGAGGGCCCTGCCCTGGGCCCCCTGCTCCCCTGCCCTTTGTTCAGTCACAGCAGAGATGGCCACACCCACTCCCTCTGTGAGGGCAGTGTTCCAAACTCCCTCAGCCCCGCCCCCTCTCCGCGGGTTACCATGGACTACAGATGCTGCATTCTGAGGCCAGGGCATTCCGAGAATGCCAAGGGCTGACATGATGACTTTCAATGATTTCCTCTTGTGTCAATTTTGGTAAAGTTTAGGAGCTAGGAAATGGTCCACTTTACACAAATGTTCAAATTTACTGGCATTTCATATATTCCCTGCTATAACATTGTCCTGATTCTTTCTGTTTATTCTTTACATATGTTTTGGTTTTCCTTAATCAATGTGAGTCTTTTAAATCTTGTCAAAGAATATTCTTTGGACTTACTACCTCAACTGAATTTTATACGTTTTCTGTGGTATTAAGTTCTGCTCATATCTTTATTTATCTTTTTTCTATGTTCTCAGGGTTTATTGTTTTGATCTTCTGATGTCAATTAAAACACTTGGTTATTCATTGTAATAATTTTTTTACTTATAAAGATTTGAATTTTTAAAGATTCCAGCTTACTTGGAAGTTTCTAAGGGTCAGGTCCTCTACATTGTGGTTGGCCTAAGTCTTAGTTCACCATATAGCAATGTATATATTGACCTATTTTCCCCTCGACTTTCTGTGATTCCCTACATCTCACCTTTCTTTGCACACAAGCGATTTGAAATAACCTTAACTTATTTCACAGCCAATAAGTCTTTGAAATAATGTGTATTTTTTAGAGAAATCTTCTTATATAATTAGGCAGAAAATCTGACCTGCCATAGTTTTCAAAACAGCATAATTTCACTCTGCTCAATGTTGAATCTGTTGTATTACACAACCATTGAGTATTTAGCTTTATCAATGACATGTACTTTAAAAATGTTTTAGAGATCCTACCAGTCTTTGAAAACATCCTTATTCCTTTTTTCAGTTCAAGTTTTATGTATACTTTCTGCCTTGCACCTGATTATTCCAACATCTGATGGTTGGCCTAGGGAATCTAATTCTGGTATTGATTGTTTTTGCTGCTTGTCTCCCCTTGTAGCTGATTTCTTCATTATTGTGTAAATTTAGATCATGAGCTCATGTTTATCTAAACAGCTGACCTTGTAAGAGGCTTAGGTGTGAACGCTCGTAAGCTTCAGCAGAAAGTCCGCAAAGATTTTTTTGTGTCCCTCCAATGAGTTGCCCGCGAGGACCCCTTTTTCTACAAGTGTTGGTCCACTACTCCCTCTAGAGGCTGGGAGTCAGACAGGACTGCTTTGCTGCCCCCGATCTGGGATAGTGGCTTTGGGCGGCCTGTGGCCTGGGCAGGAGTCTCCCCACGTGTGTCCCACGACCCATCTGCCTGCGAACTTCGGTCACCTGGCAGGAAGCTATGATGGCCAGACCTATGGTTAGCTTTGCATCGAGGTGTACTGCGCGGACCGGTTCCACACACACTTCAAGTAAGAGGGCGGCCTGAGTGGAAAGGTGAGAGTTTGTGCCGGTGTGCAGACAAAGAAGGCGCACTTTGACCTGGGCCTAAAAGCTTTTGACACCCCACTGAGCCTGCCGGGCTCTGAGGGCCCTGCCCTGAGCCCCCTGCTCCCCTGCCCTTTCTTCAGTCACAGCAGAGATGGCCACACCCACTCCCTCTGTGAGGGCAGTGTTCCAAACTCCCTCAGCCCCGCCCCCTCTCCGCAGGTTACCATGGACTAAAGATGCTGCATTCTGAGTCCAGGGCATCCCGAGAATGCCAAGGGCTGACATGATGACCTTAAATGATTTCCTCTTGTGTCAGTTTTGGTAAATTTTAGGAGCTAGGAACTGGTCCACTTTACACAAACGTTCAAATTTACTGGCATTTCATATACTCTCTGCTATAACATTGTCCTGACTCTTTCTGTATATTCTTTACTTATGTTTTGGTTTTCCTTAATCAAAGTGTGTCTTTTAAATCTTATCAAAGAATATTCTTTGGACTTACTACCTCAACTGAATTTTATACATTTTCTATGGTATTAAGTTCTGCTCATATCTTTATTTATCTTTTTTCTATGTTCTCAGGGTTTATTGTTTTGATCTTCTGATGTCAATTAAAACACTTGGTTATTCATTTTAATAAATCTTTTTACTTATGAAGATTTGAGTTTTTAAAGATTCCAGCTTACTTGGAAGTTTCTAAGGGTCAGGTCCTCTACATTGTTGCTGGCCAAAGGCTTAGTTCACAATATAGCAAAGTATATATTGACCTATTTTCCCCTCGACTTTCTGTGATTTCCTACATCTCACCTTTCTTTGCAGACAAGCCATTTGAAATAAACTTAACTTATTTCACAGCCAATAAGTCTTTGAAATAATGTGCATTTTTCAGAGAAATCTTCTTATATATTTAGGCAGAAAATCTGACCTGCCATAATTTTCAAAACAGCATAATTTCACTCTTCTCAATGATGAATCTGTTGTATTACACCACCTTTGAGTATTTAGCTTTATCAATGACATGTACTTTAAAAATGTTTTAGAGATCCTACCAGTCTTTGAAAACATCCTTGTTCCTTGTTTCAGTTCCAGTTTCGTGTATACTTTCTGGCTTGCACCTGATTATTCCAACATCTGATGGTTGGCCTAGGGAATCTAATTCTGGTATTGATTGTTTTTGCTGCTTCTCTCCCCTTGTAGCTGATTGCTTCAGTATTGTGTAAATTTAGATCATGAGCTCATTTTTAGCTAAACAGCTGACCTTGTAAGAGTCTTAGGTGTGAACGCTCGTAAGCTTCAGCAGAAAGTCCGCAAAGATTTTTTTGTGTCCCTCCAATGAGTTACCCGTGCGGACCCCTTTTTCTACATGTGTTGGTCCACTACTCCCTCTAGAGGCTGGGACTCAGACAGGACTGCTTTGCCGCCCCCGATCTGGGATAGTGGCTTTGGGCGGCCTGTGGCCTGGGCAGGAGGCTCCCCACGTGTGTCCCACGACCCATCTGCCTGCGAACTTCGGTCACCTGGCAGGAAGCTATGATGCCCAGACCTATGATTAGCTTTGCAGCGAGGTGTACTGCACGGACCGGTTCCACACACACTTCAAGTAAGAGGGCGGCCTGTGTGGAAAGGTGAGAGTTTGGGCAGCTGTTCAGACAAAGAAGGCGCACTTTGACCTGTGCCTATATGCTTGTGACACACGACTGGGCCTGCCGGGCTCTGAGGGCCCGGCGTTGGCCCCCTTATCCCCTGCCCTTTGTTCAGGCACAGCAGAGATGGCCCCACCCACTCCCTCAGTGAAGGCATTGTTCCAACCTCCCTCAGCCCCGCCCCCTCTCCGCAGGTTACCATGGACTACAGATGCTGCATTCTGAGCCGAGGGCGTTCCGAGAATGCCAAGGGCAGACATGATGACCTTAAATGATTTCCTCTTGTGTCAATTTTGGTAAATTTTAGGAGCTAGGAAATGCTCCACTTTATACAAATGTTCAAATTTACTGGCATTTCAGATATTCTCTGCTATAACATTGTCCTGATTCTTTCTGTATATTCTTTACTTATGTTTTGGTTTTCCTTAATCAAAGTGTGTCTTTTAAATCTTCTCAAAGAATATTCTTTGGACTTACTACCTCAACTGAATTTTATACGTTTTCTGTGGTATTAAGTTCTGCTCATATCTTTATTTATCTTTTTTCTACGTTCTCAGGGTTTATTGTTTTGATCTTCTGATGTAAATTAAAACACTTGGTTATTCATTTTAATAAATCTTTTTACTTATAAAGATTTGAATTTTTCAAGATTCCAGCTTACTTGTAAGTTTCTAAGGGTCAGGTCCTCTACATTGTGGCTGGCCAAAAGCTTAGTTCACAATATAGCAAAGTATATATTGACCTATTTTCCCCTCGACTTTCTGTGATTTCCTACATCTCACCTTTCTTTGCAGACAAGCCATTTGAAATAACCTTAACTTATTTCACAGCCAATAAGTCTTTGAAATAATGTGTAGTTTTCAGACAAATCTTCTTATATATTTAGGCAGAAAATCTGACCTGCCATAGTTTTCAAAACAGCATAATTTCACTCTTCTCAATGATGAATCTGTTGTATTACACAACCTTTGAGTATTTAGCTTTATCAATGACATGTACTTTAAAAATGTTTTAGAGATCCTACCAGTCTTTGAAAATATCCTTGTTCCTTGTTTCAGTTCCAGTTTTTGTATATTTTCTGCCTTGCACCTGATTATTCCAACGTCTGATCGATGGCCTAGGGAATCTAATTCTGGTATTGATTGTTTTTGCTGATTGTCTCCCCCTGTAGCTGATTTCTTCATTATTGTGTAAAATTAGATCATGGCTCATGTTTACCTAAACATCTGACTTTGTAAGAGGCTTAGGTGTGAACACTCGTAAGTTTCATCAGAAACTCCGCAAAGATTTATTTGTGTCCCTCCAATGAGTTGCCCGCGAGGACCCCGTTTACTACAAGTGTTGGTCCACTACTCCCTCTAGAGGCACAGCCTCAGACAGGGCTGCTTTGTGCCCCACGATCTGTGGCAGTGGCAGTGGGTGGCCTGTGGCCGGGGCAGGAGCCTCTCTGCGTGTGTCCCAGGTACCCATCTGCCTGCGAAATTCGGTCACCTGGCAGGAAGCTACGATGCCCAGACCTATGGTTAGCTGTGCAGCGAGGTGTACTGCACGGACAGGTTCCACACACACTTCAAGTAAGAGGGCGGCCTGAGTGGAAAGGTGAGAGTTTGTGCCGCTGTGCAGACAAAGAAGGCTTCCTTTGTCCTGGGCATAAATGCTTGTGACACACCACTGGGCCTGCCGGGCTCTGAGGGCCCTGCCCTGGGCCCCCTGCTCCCCTGCCCTTTGTTCAGTCACAGCAGAGAAGGCCACACCCACTCCCTCTGTGAGGGCAGTGTTCCAAACTCCCTCAGCCTCACCCCTTCTCCGCAGGTTCCCATGGACTAAGGATGCTGCATTCTGAGTCCAGGGCATTCCGAGAATGCCAAGGGCTGACATGATGACCTTAAATGATTTCCTCTTGTGTCAGTTTTGGTAAATTTTAGGAGCTAGGAACTGGTCCACTTTACACAAACCTTCAAATTTACTGGCATTTCATATACTCTCTGCTATAACATTGTCCTGATTCTTTCTGTATATTCTTTACTTATGTTTTGGTTTTCCTTAATCAAAGTGTGTCTTTTAATCTTGTCAAAGAATATTCTTTGGACTTACTACATCACCTGAATTTTATACGTTTTCTATTGTATTAAGTTCTGCTCATATCTTTATTTATATTTTTTCTATGTTCTCAGGTTTATTGTTTTGATATTCTGATGTCAATTAAAACACTTGGTTATTCATTTTAATAAATCTTTTTACTTATAAAGATTTGAACTTTTCAAGATTCCAGCTTACTTATAAGTTTCTAAGGGTCAGGTCCTCTACATTGTGGCTGGCCTAAGTCTTAGTTCACCATATGGCAATGTATATATTGACCTATTTTCCCCTCGACTTTCTGTGATTCCCTACATCTCACCTTTTTTTGCAAACAAGCCATTTGAAATACCCTTAACTTATTTCACAGCCAATAAGTCTTTGAAATAATGTGTATTTTTTAGAGAAATCTTCTTATATAATGAGGCAGAAAATCTGACCTGCCATAGTTTTCAAAACAGCATAATTTCACTCTGCTCAATGATGAATCTGTTGTATTACACAACCATTGAGTATTTAGCTTTATCAATGACATGTACTTTAAAAATGTTTTAGAGATCCTACCAGTCTTTGAAAACATCCTTGTTCCTTGTTTCAGTTCAAGTTTTATGTATACTTTCTGCCTTGCACCTGATTATTCCAACATCTGATGGTTGGCCTAGGGAATCTAATTCTGGTATTGATTGTTTTTGCTTCTTGTCTCCCCTTGTAGCTGATTTCTTCATTATTGTGTAAATTTAGATCATGAGCTCATGTTTAGCTAAACAGCTGACCTTGTAAGAGGCTTAGGTGTGAACGCTCGTAAGCTTCAGCAGAAAGTCCGCAAAGATTTTTTTGTGTCCCTCCAATGAGTTACCCGCGCAGACCCCTTTTTCTACAAGTGTTGGTCCACTACTCCCTCTAGAGGCTGGGACTCAGACAGGACTGCTTTGCTGCACCCGATCTGGGATAGTGGCTTTGGGCGGCCTGTGGCCTGGGCAGGAGGCTCCCCACGTGTGTCCCACGACCCATCTGCCTGCGAATTTCGGTCACCTGGCAGGAAGCTATGATGCCCAGACCTATGGTTAGCTTTGCATCGAGGTGTACTGCGCGGACCAGTTCCACACACACTTCAAGTAAGAGGGCGGCCTGAGTGGGAAGGTGACAGTTTGTGCCGCTGTGCAGACAAAGAAGTCGCCCTTTGGCCTGGGCCTAAATGCTTGTGACACCCCACTGGGCCTGCCGGGCTCTGAGGGCCCTGCCCTGGGCCCCCTTCTCCCCTGCCCTTTATTCAGGCACAGCAGAGATGGCCCCACTCACTCCCTCAGTGAAGGCAGTGTTCCAACCTCCCTCAGCCCCGCCACCACTCCCCAGGTTACCATGGACAACAGATGGTGCATTCTGAGGCCAGGGCGTTCCGAGAATGCCAAGGGCAGACATGATGACCTTAACTGATTTCCTCTTGTGTCAATTTTGGTAAACTTTAGGAGCTAGGATATGGTCCACTTTACAGAAATGTTCATATTTACTGGCATTTCAGATATTCTCTGCTATAACATTGTCCTGATTCTTTCTTTATATTCTTTACTTATGTTTTGGTTTTCCTTAATCAAAGTGTGTCTTTTAAATCTTGTCAAAGAATATTCTTTGGACATAC
Source organism: Mesoplodon bidens (assembly GCF_964165515.1). NCBI lineage: Eukaryota > Metazoa > Chordata > Mammalia > Artiodactyla > Ziphiidae > Mesoplodon > Mesoplodon bidens. The sequence continues at coordinate 24,306,351 of NC_138180.1, read as the reverse complement.
TACCTCAACTGAATTTTATACGTTTTCTGTGGTATTAAGTTCTGCTCATATCTTTATTTATCTTTTTTCTATGTTCACAGAGTTTATTGTTTTGATCTTCTGATGTCAATTAAAACACTTGGTTATTCATTTTAATAAATCTTTTTACTTATAAAGATTTGAATTTTTAAAGATTCCAGCTTACTAGTAAGTTTCTAAGGGTCAGGTCCTCTACATTGTGGCTGGCCAAAGGCTTAGTTCACAATATAGCAAAGTATATATTGACCTATTTTCCCCTCGACTTTCTGTGATTTCCTACATCTCACCTTTCTTTGCAGACAAGCCATTTGAAATAACCTTAACTTATTTCACAGCCAATAAGTCTTTGAAATAATGTGCATCTTTCAGAGAAATCTTCTTATATATTTAGGCAGAAAATCTGACCTGCCATAGTATTCAAAACAGCATAATTTCACTCTTCTCAATGATGAATCTGTTGTATTACACAACCTTTGAGTATTTAGCTTTATCAATGACATGTACTTTAAAAATGTTTTAGAGATCCTACCAGTCTTTGAAAACATCCTTGTTCCTTGTTTCAGTTGCAGTTTTATGTATGTTTTCTGCCTTGCACCTGATTATTCCAACGTCTGATCTATGGTCTAGGGAATATAATTCTGGTATTGATTGTTTTTGCTGATTGTCTCCCCCTGTAGCTGATTTCTTCATTATTGTGTAAAATTAGATCATGAGCTCATGTTTAGCTAAACATCTGACTTTGTAAGAGGCTTAGGTGTGAACACTCGTAAGTTTCATCAGAAAGTCCGCAAAGATTTATTTGTGTCCCTCCAATGAGTTGCCCGCGAGGACCCCGTTGACTACAAGTGTTGGTCCACTACTCCCTCAGGAGGCACGGCCTCAGGCAGGGCTGCTCTGTTCCCCACGATCTGGGGCAGTGGCAGTGGGTGGCCTGTGGCCGGGGCAGGAGCCTCTCTGCGTGTGTCCCAGGGACCCATCTGCCTGCGAACTTCGGTCACCGGGCAGGAAGCTACGATGCTCAGGGCTATGGTTAGCTGTGCAGCGAGGTGTACTGCGTGGACAGGTTCCACACACACTTCAAGTAAGAGGGCGGCCTGAGTGGAAAGGTGAGAGTTTGTGCCGCTGTGCAGACAAAGAAGGCACCCTTTGTCCTGGGCCTAAATGCTTGTGACACCCCACTGGGCCTGCCGGGCTCTGAGGGACCTGCCCTGGGCCCCCTGCTCCCCTGCCCTTTCTTCAGTCACAGCAGAGATGGCCACACCCACTCCCTCTGTGAGGGCAGTGTTCCAAACTCCCTCAGCCCCGCCCCCTCTCCGCAGGTTACCATGCACTAAAGATGCTGCATTCTGAGTCCAGGGCATTCCGAGAATGCCAAGGGCTGACATGATGACCTTAAATGATTTCCTCTTGTGTCAGTTTTGGTAAATTTTAGGAGCTAGGAACTGGTCCACTTTACACAAACCTTCAAATTTACTGGCATTTCATATACTCTCTGCTATAACATTCTCCTGATTCTTTCTGTATATTCTTTACTTATGTTTTGGTTTTCCTTAATCAAAGTGTGTCTTTTAATCTTGTCAAAGAATATTCTTTGGACTTACTACATCACCTGAATTTTATACGTTTTCTATTGTATTAAGTTCTGCTCATATCTTTATTTATCTTTTTTCTATGTTCTCAGGTATTATTGTTTTGATCTTCTGATGTCAATTAAAACACTTGGTTATTCATTTTAAAAAATATTTTTACTTATAAAGATTTGAACTTTTCAAGATTCCAGCTTACTTGTAAGTTTCTAAGGGTCAGGTCCTCTACATTGTGGCTGACCTAAGTCTTAGTTCTCCATATAGCAATGTATATATTGACCTATTTTCCCCTCGGCTTTCTGTGATTCCCTACATCTCACCTTTCTTTGCACACAAACCATTTGAAATACCCTTAACTTATTTCACAGCCAATAAGTCTTTGAAATAATGTGTATTTTTTAGAGAAATCTTCTTATATAATTAGGCAGAAAATCTGACCTGCCATAGTTTTCAAAACAGCATAATTTCACTCTGCTCAATGATGAATCTGTTGTATTACACAACCATTGAGTATTTAGCTTTATCAATGACATGTACTTTAAAAATGTTTTAGAGATCCTACCAGTCTTTGAAAACATCCTTGTTCCTTGTTTCAGTTCCAGTTTTGTGTATACTTTCTGCCTTGCACCTGATTATTCCAACATCTGATGGTTGCCCTAGGGAATCTAATTCTGGTATTGATTGTTTTTGCTGCTTGTCTCCCCTTGTAGCTGATTTCTTCATTATTGTGTAAATTTAGATCATGAGCTCATGTTTATCTAAACAGCTGACCTTGTAAGAGGCTTAGGTGTGAACGCTCGTAAGCTTCAGCAGAAAGTCCGCAAAGATTTTTTTGTGGCCCTCCAATGAGTTACCCGCGCGGACGCCTTTTTCTACAAGTGTTGGTCCACTACGCCCTCTAGAGGCTGGGACTCAGACAGGACTGCTTTGCTGCCCCCGATCTGGGATAGTGGATTTGGGCGGCCTGTGGCCTGGGCAGGAGTCTCCCCACGTGTGTCCCACGAGCTATTTGCCTGCGAACATCGGTCACCTGGCAGGAAGCTATGATGCCCAGACCTATGGTTAGCTTTGCATCGAGGTGTACTGCACGGACCGGTTCCACACACACTTCAAGTAAGAGGGCGGCCTGAGTGGAAAGGTGAGAGTTTGGGCAGCTGTGCAGACAAAGAAGGCGCCCTTTGGCCTGGGCCTAAATGCTTGTGACACCCCACTGGGCCTGCCGGGCTCTGAGGGACCTGCCCTGGGCCCCCTGCTCCCCTGCCCTTTCTTCAGTCACAGCAGAGATGGCCACACCCACTCCCTCTGTGAGACCAGTGTTCCAAACTCCCTCAGCCCCGCCCCCTCTCCGCAGGTTACCATGGACTACAGATGCTGCATTCTGAGGCCAGGGCATTCCGAGAATGCCAAGGGCTGACATGATGACTTTCAATGATTTCCTCTTGTGTCAATTTTGGTAAAGTTTAGGAGCTAGGAAATGATCCACTTTACACAAATGTTCAAATTTACTGGCATTTCATATATTCTCTGCTATAACATTGTCCTGATTCTTTCTGTTTATTCTTTACTTATGTTTTGGTTTTCCTTAATCAATGTGTGTCTTTTAAATCTTGTCAAAGAATATTCTTTGGACTTACTACCTCAACTGAATTTTATACGTTTTCTGTGGTATTAAGTTCTGCTCATATCTTTATTTATCTTTTTTCTATGTTCTCAGGGTTTATTGTTTTGATCTTCTGATGTCAATTAAAACACTTGGTTATTCATTGTAATAAATTTTTTACTTATAAAGATTTGAATTTTTAAAGATTCCAGCTTACTTGGAAGTTTCTAAGGGTCAGGTCCTCTACATTGTGGCTGGCCAAAAGCTTAGTTCACAATATAGCAAAGTATATATTGACCTAGTTTCCCCTCGACTTTCTGTGATTTCCTACATCTCACCTTTCTTTGCAGACAAGCCATTTGAAATAACCTTAACTTATTTCACAGCCAATAAGTCTTTGAAATAATGTGTAGTTTTCAGAGAAATCTTCTTATATATTTAGGCAGAAAATCTGACCTGCCATAGTTTTCAAAACAGCATAATTTCACTCTTCTCAATGATGAATCTGTTGTATTACACAACCTTTGAGTATTTAGCTTTATCAATGACATGTACTTTAAAAATGTTTTAGAGATCCTACCAGTCTTTGAAAACATCCTTGTTCCTTGTTCCAGTTCCAGTTTTATGTATATTTTCTGCCTTGCACCTGATTATTCCAACGTCTGATCGATGGTCTAGGGAATCTTATCCTGGTATTGATTGTTTTTGCTGATTGTCTCCCCCTGTAGCTGATTTCTTCATTATTGTGTAAAATTAGATCATGAGCTCAAGTTTAGCTAAACATCTGACTTTGTAAGAGGCTTAGGTGTGAACACTCGTAAGTTTCATCAGAAAGTCCGCAGAGATTTATTTGTGTCCCTCCAATGAGTTACCCGCGAAGACCCCGTTGACTACAAGTGTTGGTCCACTACTCCCTCTAGAGGCACGGCCTCAGACAGGGCTGTTTTGTGCCCCACGATCTGTGGCAGTGGCAGTGGGTGGCCTGTGGCCGGGGCAGGAGCCTCTCTGCGTGTGTCCCAGGGACCCATCTGCCTGCGAAATTCGGTCACCTGGCAGGAAGCTACGATGCTCAGACCTATGGTTAGCTGTGCAGCGAGGTGTACTGCGCGGACAGGTTCCACACACACTTCAAGTAAGAGGGCGGCCTGAGTGGAAAGGTGAGAGTTTGTGCCGCTGTGCAGACAAAGAAGGCGCCCTTTGTCCTGGGCCAAATGCTTGTGACACCCCACTCGGCCTGCCGGGCTCCGAGGGCCCTGCCCTGGGCACCCTGCTCCCCTGCCCTTTGTTCAGTCACAGCAGAGATGGCCACACCCACTCCCTGTGTGAGGGCAGTGTTCCAAACTCCCTCAGCCCCGCCCCCTCTCCGCAGGTTACCATGGACTAAAGATGCTGCATTCTGAGTCCAGGGCATTCCGTGAATGCCAAGGGCTGACATGATGACCTTAAATGATTTCCTCTTGTGTCAGTTTTGGTAAATTTTAGGAGCTAGGAACTGGTCCACTTTACACAAACTTTCAAATTTACTGGCATTTCATATACTCTCTGCTATAACATTGTCCTGATTCTTTCTGTATATTCTTTACATATGTTTTGGATTTCCTTAATCAAAGTGTGTCTTTTAATCTTGTCAAAGAATATTCTTTGACTTACTACATCAGCTGAATTTTATACGTTTTCTATTGTATTAAGTTCTGCTCATATCTTTATTTATATTGTTTCTATGTTCTCAGGTTTATTGTTTTGATCTTCTGGTGTCAATTAAAACACTTGGTTATTCATCTTAAAAAATCTTTTTACTTATAAGGATTTGAATTTTTCAAGATTCCAGCTTACTTGTAAGTTTCTAAGGGTCAGGTCCTCTACATTGTGGTTGGCCTAAGTCTTAGTTCACCATATAGCAATGTATATATTGACCTATTTTCCCCTCGACTTTCTGTGATTCCCTACATCTCACCTTTCTTTGCACACAAGCCATTTGAAATACCCTTAACTTATTTCACAGCCAATAAGTCTTTGAAATAATGTGTATTTTTTAGAGAAATCTTCTTATATAATTAGGCAGAAAATCTGACCTGCCATAGTTTTCAAAACAGCATAATTTCAATCTTCTCAATGTTGAATCTGTTGTATTACACAACCATTGAGTATTTAGCTTTATCAATGACATGTACTTTAAAAATGTTTTAGAGATCCTACCAGTCTTTGAAAACATCCTTATTCCTTTTTTCTGTTCAAGTTTTATGTATACTTTCTGCCTTGCACCTGATTATTCCAACATCTGATGGTTGGCCTAGGGAATCTAATTCTGGTATTGATTGTTTTTGCTGCTTGTCTCCCCTTGTAGCTGATTTCTTCATTATTGTGTAAATTTGATCATGAGCTCATGTTTATCCAAACAGCTGACCTAGTAAGAGGCTTAGGTGTGAACGCTCGTAAGCTTCAGCAGAAAGTCCGCAAAGATTTTTTTGTGTCCCTCCAATGAGTTGCCCGCGAGGACCCCTTTTTCTACAAGTGTTGGTCCACTACTCCCTCTAGAGGCTGGGACTCAGACAGGAATGCTTTGCTGCCCCCGATCTGGGATAGTGGCTTTGGGCGGCCTGTGGCCTGGGCAGGAGTCTCCCCACGTGTGTCCCACGACCCATCTGCCTGCGAACTTCGGTCACCTGACAGGAAGCTATGATGGCCAGACCTATGGTTAGCTTTGCATCGAGGTGTACTGCGCAGACCGGTTCCACACACACTTTAAGTATGAGGGCGGGCTGAGTGGAAAGGTTAGTGTTTGGGCAGCTGTGGAGACAAAGAAGGCGCACTTTGGCCAGGGCCTAAATGCTTGTGATACCCCATTGGCCCTGCCGGGCTCTGAGGGCCCTGCCCTGGGACCCCTGCTCCCTTGGCTTTGTTCAGTCACAGCAGAGATGGCCACACCCACTCCCTCAGTGAGGGCAGTGTTCCAACCTCCCTCAGCCCCGCCCCCTGCCCGCAGGTTACCATGGACTACAGATGCTGCATTCTGAGGCCAGGGCATTCCGAGAATGCCAAGGGCAGACATGATGACCTTAAATGATTTCCTCTTGTGTCAGTTTTGGTAAACTTTAGGAGCTAGGAATTGGTCCACTTTACAGAAATGTTCTAATTTACTGGCATTTCCTATATTCTCTGCTATAACTTTGTCCTGATTCCTTCTGTATATTGTTTACTTATGTTTTTGTTTTCCTTAATCAAAGTGTGTCTTTTAAATCTTTTCAAAGAATATTCTTTGGACTTACTAAATCACCTCAATTTTATACGTTTTCTATTGTATTAAATTCTGCTCATATCTTTATTTATCTTTTTTCTATGTTCTCAGGGTTTATTGTTTGGATGTTCTGATGTCAATTAAAACACTTGGTTATTCATTTTAATAAATCTTTTTACTTATAAAGATTTGAACTTTTGAAGATTCCAGCTTACTTGTAAGTTTCTAAGGGTCAGGTCCTCTATATTGTTGCTGGCCTAAGGCTTAGTTCACCCTATAGCAATGTATATATTGACCTATTTTCCCCTCGACTTTCTGTGATTCCCTACATCTCACCTTTCTTTGCAGACAAGCCATTTGAAATACCCTTATTTCACAGCCCATAAGTCTTTGAAATAATGTGTATTTTTTAGAGAAATCTTCTTATATAATTAGGCGGAAAATCTGACTTGCCATAGTTTTCAAAACAGCATAATTTCACTCTGCTCAATGATGAATCTGTTGTATTACACAATCTTTGAGTATTTACCTTTGTCAATGACATGTTCTTTAAAAATGTTTTAGAGATCCTACCAGTCTTTGAAAACATCCTTGTTCCTTGTTTCAGTTCCAGTTTTATGTATATTTTCTGCCTTGCACCTGATTATTCCAACATCTGATGGATGGCCTAGGGAATCTCATTCTGGTATTGATTGTTTTTGCTGATGGTCTCCCCCTGTAGCTGATTTCTTCATTATTCTGTAAATTTAGATCATGAGCTCATGTTTAGCTAAACAGCTGACCTTGTAAGAGGATTAGGTGTGAACGCTCGTAAGCTTCATCAGAAAGTCGGCAAAGATTTATTTGTGTCCCTCCAATGAGTTGCCCACGAGGACCCCGTTTTCTACAAGTGTTGGTTCAATACTTCCTCTAGAGGCAGGGACTCAGACAGGGCTGCTTTGCGTCCCCAGATCTGGGGCAGTGGCAGTGGGCGGCCTTTGGCCCGGGCAGAAGTCTCTCCGCGTGTGTCCCAGGGACCCATCTGCCTGCGAACTTCGGTCACCTGGCAGGAAGCTACGATGCCCAGGCCTATGGTTAGCTGTGCAGCGAGGTGTATTGCGCGGACAGGTTTCACACACACTTCAAGTAAGAGGGCGGCCTGAGTGGATAGGTGAGAGTTTGGGCAGCTGTGCAGACAAAGAAGGCGCTCTTCGGCCTGTGCCTAAATGCTTGTGACACCCCAATGGGACTGCCGGGCTCTGAGGGCCCTGCCATGGGCCACTGCTCCCCTGCCCTTTGTTCAGTCACAGCAGAGATGGCCACTCCCACTCCCACAGTGAGGGCTGTGTTCCAACCTCCCTCACCCCACCCCTCTCCGCAGGTTACCATGGACTAAAGATGCTGCATTATGAGGCCAGGGCGTTCCGAGAAGGACAACGGCAGACAAGATGACCTTAAATGATTTCCTCTTGTGTCAGTTTTGGTAAACTTTAGGAGCTAGGAAATGGTCCACTTTACAGAAATGTTCTATTTTACTGGCATTTCCTATATTCTCTGCTGTAACATTGTCCTGATTCTTTCTGTATATTCTTTACTTATGTTTGTGTTTTCCTAAATCAAAGTGTGTCTTTTAAATCTTTTCAAAGAATATTCTTTGGACTTACTACATCACCTGAATTTTATACGTTTTTTGTTGTATTAAGTTCTGCTCATATCTTTATTTATCTTTCTTCTATGTTCTCAGGGATTATTGTTTTGATCTTCTGATGTCAATTAAAACACTTGGTTACTCATTTTCTTAAATCTATTTACTTATAAAGATTTGAACTTTTGAAGATTCCTGCTTACTTGTAAGTTTCTAAGGGTCAGTTCCTCTACATTGTTGCGGGCCTAAGGCTTAGTTCACCATATAGCAATGTATATATTGACCTATTTTCCCCTCGACTTTCTGTGATTCCCTACATCTCACCTTTCTTTGCAGACAAACCATTTGAAATACCGTTAACTTCTTTCACAGCCCATAAGTCTTTGAATTAATGTGTATTTTTTAGCGAAATATTCTTATATAATTAGGCAGAAAATCTGACCTGCCAGAGTTTTCAAAACAGCATAATTTCACTCTTCTCTATGATGAATCTGTTGTATTACACAACCTTTTAATATTTAGCTTTGTCAATGACATGTACTTTAAAAATGTTGTAGAGATACTTCCAGACTTTGAAAACATCCTTGTTCCTTGTTTCAGTTCCAGTTTTATGTATATTATCTGCCTTGCACCTGATTATTCCAACATGTGATGGATGGCCTAGGGAATCTAATTCTGCTATTGATTGTTTTTGCTAATTGTCTCCCCCTTGTAGCTGGTTTCTTCATTATTGTGTACATTTAGATCATGAGCTCATGTTTAGCTAAACAGCTGACCTTGTAATAGGATTAGGTGTGAACGCTCGTAAGCTTCATCAGAAAGTCGCAAGGATTTATTTGTGTCCCTCCAATGAGTTGCCCGCTAGGACCCCGTTTTCTACAAGTGTTGGTCCTATACTTCCTCTAGAGGCAGGGACTCAGAGAGGGCTGCTTTGCGGCCCCCGATCTGGGGCCGGGGCAGTGAGCGGCCTATGGCCCTGTCAGGAAGCTCTCCGCGTGTGTCCAAGGGACCCATCTGCCTGCGAACTTCGGTCCCCTGGCAGGAAGCTACGATGCCCAGACCTATGGTTAGCTGTGCAGCGAGGGGTACTGCGTGGACAGGTTTCACACACACTTCAAGTATGAGGGCGGGCTGAGTGGAAAGGTTAGTGTTTGGGCAGCTGTGCAGACAAAGAAGGCGCCCTTTGGCCTGGGCCTACATGTTTGTGACACACCATTGGGCCTGCCGGGCTCTGAGGGCCCTGCGTGGGACCCCTGCTCCCTTGCCTTTGTTCAGTCACAGCAGAGATGGCCACACCCACTCCCTCAGTGAGGGCAGTGTTCCAACCTCCCTCAGCCCCGCCCCCTGCCCGCAGGTTACCATGGACTACAGATGCTGCATTCTGAAGCCAGGGCGTTCCGAGAATGACAAGGGCAGACATGATGATCTTAAATGATTTCCTCTTGTGTCAGTTTTGGTAAACTTTAGGAGCTAGGAAATGGTCCACTTTACAGGAATATTCAAATTTACTGGCATTTCCTATATTCTCTGCTATAACTTTGTCCTGATTCTTTCTGTATATTGTTTACTAATGTTTTTGTTCTCCTTAATCAAAGTGTGTCTTTTAAATCTTTTCAAAGAATATTCTTTGGACTTACTAAATCACCTCAATTTTATACATTTTCTGTTGTATTAAATTCTGCTCATATCTTTATTTATCTTTTTTCTATTCTCTCAGGGTTTATTGTTTTGATCTTCTGATGTCAATTAAAACACTTGGTTATTCATTTTTATAAATCTTTTTACCAATAAAGATTTGAACTTTTGAAGATTCCAGCTTACTTGTAAGTTTCTAAGGGTCAGATCGTCTACATTATTGCTCGCCTAAGGCTTAGTTCAACATATAGCAATGTATATATTGACCTATTTTCCCCTCGACTTTCTGTGTTTCCCTACATCTCACCTTTCTTTGCAGACAAGCCACTTGAAATACCTTTAACTTATTTCACAGCCAATAAGTCTTTGAAATAATGTGTATGTTTTAGCGAAATCTTCTTATATAATTAGGCAGAAAACCTGACATGCCATAGTTTTCAAAACAGCATAATTTCACTCTTCTCTATGATGAATCTGTTGTATTACACAAACTTTGAATATTTAGCTTTGTCAATGGCATGTACTTTAAAAATGTTTTAGAGATCCTACCAGTCTTTGAAAACATCCTTGTTCCTTGTTTCAGTTCCAGTTTTATGTATATTTTCTGCCTTGCACCTGAGTATTCCAACATGTGATTGATGGCCTAGGGAATCTAATTCTGGTATTGATTGTTTTTGCTGATTGTCTCCCCCTTGTAGCTGATTTCTTCATTATTGTGTAAATTTAGATCATGAGCTCATGTTTAGCTAAACAGCTGACCATGTAAGAGGCTTAGGTGTGAACGCTCGTAAGCTTCTTCAGAAAGTCGGCAAAGATTTATTTGTGTCCCTCCAATGAGTTGCCCGCGAGGACCCCGTTTTCTACAAGTGTTGTTCCAATACTTCCTCTAGACGCAGGGACTCAGACAGGGCTGCTTTGCGGCCCCCGATCTGGGGCAGTGGCAGTGGGCGGCCTGTGGCCCGGGCAGGAGACTCTCCGCGTGTGTACCAAGGACCCATCAGCCTGCGAACTTCGGTCACCTGGCAGGAAGATACGATGCCCAGATCTATGGTTAGCTGTGCAGCGAGGTGTATTGCGTGGACAGGTTTCACACACACTTCAAGTAAGAGGGCGGCCTGAGTGGATAGGTGAGAGTTTGGGTATCTGTGCCGACAAAGAAGGCGCTCTTCGGCATGGGCCTAAATGCTTGTGACACACCACTGGGACTGCCGGGCTCTGAGGGCCCTGCCCCGGGCCCCTGCTCCCCTGCCCTTTGTTCAGTCACAGCAGAGATGGCCACTCCCACTCCCTCAGTGAGGGCAGTGTTCCAACCTCCCTCACCCGCCCCCCTCTCCACAGGTTACCATGGACTACAGATGCTGCATTCTGAGGCCAGGGCGTTCCGAGAATGCCAAGGGCAGACATGATGACCTTAAATGACTTCCTCTTGTGTCAGTTTTGGTAAACTTTAGGAGCTAGGAAATGGTCCACTTTACAGAAATGTTCTAATTTACTGGCATTTCCTATATTCTCTGCTGTAACATTGTCCTGATTCTTTCTGTATATTCTTTACTTATGTTTGTGTTTTCCTAAATCAAAGTGTGTCTTTAAATCTTTTCAAAGAATATTCTTTGGACTTACTACATCACCTGAATTTTATACGTTTTCTGTTGTATTAAGTTCTGCTCATATTTTTACTTATCTTTTTTCTATGTTCTCAGGGTTTATTGTTTTGATCTTCTGATGTCAATTAAAACACTTGGTTATTCATTTTCATAAATCTATTTACTTATAAAGATTTGAACTTTTGAAGATTCCAGCTTACTTGTAAGTTTCTAAGGGTCAGGTCCTCTACATTGTTGTAGGCCTAAGGCTTAGTTCACCATATAGCAATGTATATATTGACCTATTTTCCCCTCGACTTTCTGTGATTCCCTACATCTCACCTTTCTTTGCAGACAAGCCATTTGAAATACACAACTTATTTCACAGCCAATAAGTCTTTGAAATAATGTGTATTTTTTAGCGAAATCTTCTTATATAATTAGGCAGAAAATCTGACATGCCATAGTTTTCAAAACAGCATAATTTCACGCTTTTCTATGATGAATCTGTTGTATTACACAACCTTTTAATATTTAGCTTTGTCAATGATATGTACTTTAAATATGCTTTAGAGATCCTTCCAGACTTTGAAAACATCCTTGTTCCTTGTTTCAGTTCCAGTTTTATGTATATTATCTGCCTTGCACCTGATTATTCCAACATGTGATGAATGGCCTAGGGAATCTAATTCTGGTATTGATTGTTTTTGCTAATTGTCTCCCCCTTGTAGCTGATTTCTTCATTATTGTGTACATTTAGATCATGAGCTCATGTTTAGCTAAACAGTTGACATTGTAAGGGGCTTAGGTGTGAACGCTCGTAAGCTACATCAGAAATTCGCAAAGAGTTATTTGTGTCCTTCCAAAGAGTTGCCCGCTAGGACCCCGATTGCTACAAGTGTTGGTCCTATACTTCCTCTAGAGGCAGGGACTCAGACAGGGCTGCTTTGTGGCCCCCGATCTGGGGCCGGGGCCGTGAGCGGCCTGTGGCACGGTCAGGAAGCTCTCCGCGTGTGTCCCAGGGACCCATCTGCCTGCGAACTTCGGTCCCCTGGCAGGAAGCTACGATGCCCAGACGTATGGTTAGCTGTGCAGCGAGGGGTACTGCGTGGACAGGTTCCACACACACTTTAAGTATGAGGGCGGGCTGAGTGGAAAGGTTAGTGTTTGGGCAGCTGTGGAGACAAAGAAGGCACACTTTGGCCAGGGCCTAAATGCTTGTGACACCCCATTGGGCCTGCCGGGCTCTGAGGCCCTGCCCTGGGACCCCTGCTCCCTTGGCTTTGTTCAGTCACAGCAGAGATGGCCACACCCACTCCCTCAGTGAGGGCAGTGTTCCAACCTCCCTCAGCCCCGCCCCCTCTCCGCAGGTTACCATGGACTACAGATGCTGCATTCTGAGGCCAGGGCATTCCGAGAATGCCAAGGGCAGACATGATGACCTTAAATGATTTCCTCTTGTGTCAGTTTTGGTAAACTTTAGGAGCTAGGAATTGGTCCACTTTACAGAAATGTTCTAATTTACTGGCATTTCCTATATTCTCTGCTATAACTTTGTCCTGATTCTTTCTGTATATTCTTTACTTATGTTTTGGTTTTCCTTAATCAAAGTGTGTCTTTTAAATCTTGTCAAAGAATATTCTTTGGACTTACTACCTCAACTGAATTTTATACGTTTTCTGTGGTATTAAGTTCTGCTCATATCTTTATTTATCTTTTTTCTATGTTCTCAGGGTTTATTGTTTTGATTTTCTGATGTCAATTAAAACACTTGGTTATTCATTTTAATAAATCTTTTTACTTATAAAGATTTGAATTTTTAAAGATTCCAGCTTACTTGTAAGTTTCTAAGGGTCAGGTCCTCTACATTGTGGCTGGCCAAAGGCTTAGTTCACAATATAGCAAAGTATATATTGACCTATTTTCCCCTCGACTTTCTGTGATTTCCTACATCTCCCCTTTCTTTGCAGACAAGCCATTTGAAATAAACTTAACTTATTTCACAGCCAATAACTCTTTGAAATAATGTGCATTTTTCAGAGAAATCTTCGTATATATTTAGGCAGAAAATCTGACCTGCCATAATTTTCAAAACAGCATAATTTCACTCTTCTCAGTGATGAATCTGTTGTATTACACAACCTTTGAGTATTTAGCTTTATCAATGACATGTACTTTAAAAATGTTTTAGAGATCCTACCAGTCTTTGAAAACATCCTTGTTCCTTCTTTCAGTTCCAGTTTTGTGTATCCTATCTGCCTTGCACCTGAATATTCCAACATCTGATGGTTGGCCTAGGGAATCTAATACTGGTATTGATTGTTTTTGCTGCTTGTCTCCCCTTGTAGCTGATTTCTTCATTATTGTGTAAATTTAGATCATCAGCTCATGTTTAGCTAAACAGCTGACCTTGTAAGAGGTTTAGGTGTGAACGCTCGTAAGCTTCAGCAGAAAGTCTGCAAAGATTTTTTTGTGTCCCTCCAATGAGTTACCCACGCGGACCCCTTTTTCTACAAGTGTTGGTCCACTACTCCTTCTAGAGGCTGGGACTCAGACAGGACTGCTTTGCTGCCCCCGATCTGGGATAGTGGCTTTGGGCGGCCTGTGGCCTGGGCAGGAGGCTCCCCACGTGTGTCCCACGACCCATCTGCCTGCGAACTTTAGTCACCTGGCAGGAAGCTATGATGCCCAGACCTATGGTTAGCTTTGCAGCGAGGTGTACTGCGCGGACCGGTTCCACACACACTTCAAGTAAGAGGTCGGCCTGAGTGGAAAGGTGAGAGTTTGGGCAGCTGTGCAGACAAAGAAGGCGCACTTTGGCCTGTGCCTAAATGCATCTGACACACGACTTGGCCTGCCGGGCTCTGAGGGCCCTGCCGTTGGCCCCCTTCTCCCCTGCCCTTTGTTCAGTCACAGCAGAGATGGCCCCACCCACTCCCTCAGTGAAGGCAGTGTTCCAACCTCCCTCAGCCCCGCCCCCTCTCCGCAGGTTACCATGGACTACAGATGCTGCATTCTGAGGCCAGGGCATTCCGAGAATGCCAAGGGCAGACATGATGACCTTAAATGATTTCCCCTTGTGTCAATTTTGGTAAACTTTAGGACCTAGGAAATGGTCCACTTTACACAAACGTTCAAATTTACTGCCATTTCATATACTCTCTGCTATAACATTGTCCTGATTCTTTCTGTATATTCTTTACTTATGTTTTGGTTTTCCTTAATCAAAGTGTGTCTTTTAATCTTGTCAAAGAATATTCTTTGGACTTACTAAATCACCTGAATTTTATACGTTTTCTATTGTATTAAGTTCAGCTCATATCTTTATTTATATTTTTTCTATGTTCTCAGGTTTATTGTTTTGATATTCTGATGTCAATAAAAACACTTGGTTATTCATTTTAAAAAATCTTTTTACTTATAAAGGTTGGAACTTTTCTAGATTCCAGCTTACTTGTAAGTTTCTAAGGGTCAGGTCCTCTACATTGTGGCTGGCCTAAGTCTTAGTTCACCATAGAGCAATGTATATATTGACCTATTTTCCCCTCGACTTTCTGTGATTCCCTACATCTCACCTTTCTTTGCAGACAAGCCATTTGAAATAACCTTAACTTATTTCACGGCCAATAAGTCTTTGAAATAATGTGTATTTTTTAGAGAAATCTTCTTATATAATTAGGCAGAAAATCTGACCTGCCATAGTTTTCAAAACAGCATAATTTCACTCTTCTCAATGTTGAATCTGTTGTATTACACAACCATTGAGTATTTAGCTTTATCAATGACATGTACTTTAAAAATGTTTTAGAGATCCTACCAGTCTTTGAAAACATCCTTTTTCCTTGTTTCAGTTCAAGTTTTATGTATACTTTCTTCCTTGCACCTGATTATTCCAAAATCTGATGGTTGGCCTAGGGAATCTAATTCTGGTATTGATTGTTTTTGCTGCTTGTCTCCCCTTGTAGCTGATTTCTTCATTATTGTGTAAATTTAGATCATGAGCTCATGTTTAGCTAAACAGCTGACCTTGTAAGAGGCTTAGGTGTGAACGCTCGTAAGCTTCAGCAGAAAGTCCGCAAAGATTTTTTTGTGTTCCTCCAATGAGTTACCCGCGCGGACCCCTTTTTCTACAAGTGTTGGTCCACTACTCCCTCTAGAGGCTGGGAGTCAGACAGGACTGCTTTGCTGCCCCCGATCTGGGATAGTGGCTTTGGGCGGCCTGTGGCCTGGGCAGGAGGCTCCCCACGTGTGTCCCACGACCCATCTGCCTGCGAACTTTAGTCACCTGGCAGGAAGCTATGATGCCCAGACCTATGGTTAGCTTTGCAGCGAGGTGTACTGCGCGGACCGGTTCCACACACACTTCAAGTAAGAGATCGGCCTGAGTGGAAAGGTGAGAGTTTGGGCAGCTGTGCAGACAAAGAAGGCGCACTTTGGCCTGTGCCTAAATGCATCTGACACACGACTGGGCCTGCCGGGCTCTGAGGGCCCTGCCGTTGGCCCCCTTCTCCCCTGCCCTTTGTTCAGTCACAGCAGAGATGGCCCCACCCACTCCCTCAGTGAAGGCAGTGTTCCAACCTCCCTCAGCCCCGCCCCCTCTCCGCAGGTTACCATGGACTACAGATGCTGCATTCTGAGGCCAGGGCATTCCGAGAATGCCAAGGGCAGACATGATGACCTTAAATGATTTCCCCTTGTGTCAATTTTGGTAAAGTTTTGGAGCTAGGAAATGGTCCACTTTACAGAAATGTTCAAATTTACTGGCATTTCAGATATTCTCTGCTATAACATTGTCCTGATTCTTTCTGTATATTCTTTACTTATGTTTTGGTTTTCCTTAATCAAAGTGTGTCTTTTAATCTTGTCAAAGAATATTCTTTGGACTTACTACATCACCTGAATTTTATATGTTTTCTATTGTATTAAGTTCTGCTCATATCTTTATTTATATTTTTTCTATGTTCTCAGGTTTATTGTTTTGATATTCTGATGTCAATTAAAACACTTGGTTATTCTTTTTAAAAAATCTTTTTACTTATAAAGATTTGAACTTTTCTAGATTCCAGCTTACTTGTAAGTTTCTAAGGGTCAGGTCCTCTACATTGTGGCTGGCCTAAGTCTAAGTTCACCATATAGCAATGTATATATTGACCTATTTTCCCCTCGACTTTCTGTGATTCCCTACATCTCACCTTTCTTTGCAGACAAGCCATTTGAAATAACCTTAACTTATTTCACGGCCAATAAGTCTTTGAAATAATGTGTTATTTTTAGAGAAATCTTCTTATATAATTAGGCAGAAAAATCTGACCTGCCATAGTTTTCAAAACAGCATAATTTCACTCTTCTCAATGTTGAATCTGTTGTATTACACAACCATTGAGTATTTAGCTTTATCAATGACATGTACTTTAAAAATGTTTTAGAGATCCTACCAGTCTTTGAAAACATCCTTTTTCCTTCTTTCAGTTCAAGTTTTATGTATACTTTCTGCCTTGCACCTGATTATTCCAACATCTGATGGTTGGCCTAGGGAATCTAATCCTTGTATTGATTGTTTTTGCTGCTTGTCTCCCCTTGTAGATCATTTCTTCATTATTGTGTAAATTTAGATCATGAGCTCATGTTTAGCTAAACATCTGACTTTGTAAGAGGCTTAAGTGTGAACACTCATAAGCTTCATCAGAAAGTCCGCAAAGATTTATTTGTGTCCCTCCAATGAGTTGCCTGCGAGGACCCCGTTTCCTACAAGGGTTGGTCCACTACTCCCTCTAGAAGCACGGCCTCAGACAGGGCTGCTTTGCGCCCCACGATCTGGGGCAGTGGCATTGGGCGGCCTGTGGCCTGGGGAGGAGCCTCTCTGCGTGTGTCCCAGGGACCCATCTTCCTGCGAACTTCGGTCACATGGCAGGAATCTACGATGCCCAGAACTATGCAGCGAGGTGTAATGCGTGGACAAGTTCCACACACACTTCAAGTAAGAGGGCGGCCTGAGTGGAAAGGTGAGAGTTTGTGCCGCTGTGCAGACAAAGAAGGCGCCCTTTGTCCTGGGCCTAAATGCTTGTGACACCCCACTGGGCCTGCCGGGCTCTGAGGGCCCTGCCCTGGGCCCCCTGCTCCCCTGCCCTTTGTTCAGTCACAGCAGAGACGGCCACACCCACTCCCTCTGTGAGGGCAGTGTTCCAAACTCCCTCAGCCCTGCCCTCTCTCGGAAGGTTACCATGGACTAAAGATGTTGTATTCTGAGTCCAGGGCATTCCGAGAATGCCAAGGGCAGACATGATGACCTTAAATGATTTCCTCTTGTGTCAGTTTTGGTAAATTTTAGGAGCTAGGCACTTGTCCACTTTACACAAACGTTCAAATTTACTGGCATTTCATATATTCTCCGCTACAACATTGTCCTGATTCTTTCTGTATATTCTTTACTTATGTTTTGGTTTTCCTTAATCAAAGTGTGTCTTTTAAATCTTGTCAAAGAATATTCTTTGGACTTACTACCTCAACTGAATTTTATACGTTTTCTGTGGTATTAAGTTCTGCTCATACCTTTATTTATCTTTTTTCTATGTTCTCAGGGTTTATTGCTTTGATCTTCTGATGTCAATTAAAACACATGGTTATTCATTTTAATAAATCTTTTTACTTATAAAGATTTGAGTTTTTAAAGATTCCTGCTTACTTGTAAGTTTCTAAGGGTCAGGTCCTCTACATTGTGGCTGGCCAAAGGCTTAGTTCACAATATAGCAAAGTATATATTGACCTATTTTCCCCGCGACTTTCTGTGATTTCCTACATCTCACCTTTCTTTGCAGACAAGCCATTTGAAATAAACTTAACTTATTTCACAGCCAATAACTCTTTGAAATAATGTGCATTTTTCAGAGAAATCTTCTTATATATTTAGGCAGAAAATCTGACCTGCCATAATTTTCAAAACAGTATAATTTCATTCTTCTCAATGATAAATCTGTGGTATTACACAACCTTTGAGTATTTAGCTTTATCAATGACATGTACGTTAAAAATGTTTTAGAGATCCTACCAGTCTTTGAAAACATCCTTGTTCCTTGTTTCAGTTCCAGTTTTGTGTATACTTTCTGCCTTGCACCTGATTATTCCAACATCTGATGGGTGGCCTAGGGAATCTACTTCTGGTATTGATTGTTTTTGCTGCTTGTCTCCCCTTGTAGCTGATGTCTTCATTATTGTGTAAATTTAGATCATGAGCTCATGTTTAGCTAAACAGCTGACCTTGTAAGAGGCTTAGGTGTAAACGCTCGTAAGCTTCACCAGAAAGTCCGCAAAGTTTTTTTTGTGTCCCTCCAATGAGTTACCCACGCGGACCCCTTTTTCTACAAGTGTTGGTCCACTACTCCCTCTAGAGGCTGGGACTCAGACAGGACTGCTTTGCTACCCCCGATCTGGGATAGTGGTTTTGGGCGGCCTGTGGCCTGGGCAGGAGGCACCGCACGTGTGTCCCACAACCCATCTGCCTGCGAACTTCGGTCACCTGGCAGGAAGCTATGATGCCCAGACCTATGGTTAGCTTTGCATCGAGGTGCACTGCGCGGACCGGTTCCACACACACTTCAAGTAAGAGGGCGGCCTGAGTGGAAAGGTGAGAGTTTGGGCAGCTGTGCAGACAAAGAAGGCGCACTTTGGCCTGGGCCTAAATGCTTGTGACACACGACTGGGCCTGCCGGGCTCTGAAGGCCCTGCCCTTGGCCCCCTTCTCCCCTGCCCTTTGTTCAGTCACAGCAGAGATGGCCCCACCCACTCCCTCAGTGAAGGCAGTGTTCCAACCTCCCTCAGCCCCGCCCCCTCTCCGCAGGTTACCATGGACTACAGATGCTGCATTCTGAGGCCAGGGCATTCCGAGAATGCCAAGGGCAGACATGATGACCTTAAATGATTTCGTCTTGTGTCAATTTTAGTAAACTTTAGGAGCTAGGAAATGGTCCACTTTACACAAACGTTCAAATTTACTGCCATTTCATATACTCTCTGCTATAACATTGTCCTCATTCTTTCTGTATATTCTTTACTTATGTTTTGGTTTTCCTTAATCAAAGTGTGTCTTTTAATCTTGTCAAAGAATATTCTTTGGACTTACTACATCACCTGAATTTTATATGTTTTCTATTGTATTAAGTTCTGCTCATATCTTTATTTATATTTTTTCTATGTTCTCAGGTTTATTGTTTTGATATTCTGATGTCAATTAAAACACTTGGTTATTCATTTTAAAAAATCTTTTTACTTATAAAGATTTGAACTTTTCTAGATTCCAGCTTACTTGTAAGTTTCTAAGGGTCAGGTCCTCTACATTGTGGCTGACCTAAGTCTTAGTTCTCCATATAGCAATGTATATATTGACCTATTTTCCCCTCGGCTTTCTGTGATTCCCTACATCTCACCTTTCTTTGCACACAAGCCATTTGAAATACCCTTAACTTATTTCACAGCCAATAAGTCTTTGAAATAATGTGTATTTTTTAGAGAAATCTTCTTATATAATTAGGCAGAAAATCTGACCTGCCATAGTTTTCAAAACAGCATAATTTCACTCTGCTCAATGATGAATCTGTTGTATTACACAACCATTGAGTATTTAGCTTTATCAATGACATGTACTTTAAAAATGTTTTAGAGATCCTACCAGTCTTTGAAAACATCCTTGTTCCTTGTTTCAGTTCCAGTTTTGTGTATACTTTCTGCCTTGCACCTGATTATTCCAACATCTGATGGTTGCCCTAGGGAATCTAATTCTGGTATTGATTGTTTTTGCTGCTTGTCTCCCCTTGTAGCTGATTTCTTCATTATTGTGTAAATTTAGATCATGAGCTCATGTTTATCTAAACAGCTGACCTTGTAAGAGGCTTAGGTGTGAACGCTCGTAAGCTTCAGCAGAAAGTCCGCAAAGATTTTTTTGTGGCCCTCCAATGAGTTACCCGCGCGGACGCCTTTTTCTACAAGTGTTGGTCCACTACGCCCTCTAGAGGCTGGGACTCAGACAGGACTGCTTTGCTGCCCCCGATCTGGGATAGTGGATTTGGGCGGCCTGTGGCCTGGGCAGGAGTCTCCCCACGTGTGTCCCACGAGCTATTTGCCTGCGAACATCGGTCACCTGGCAGGAAGCTATGATGCCCAGACCTATGGTTAGCTTTGCATCGAGGTGTACTGCACGGACCGGTTCCACACACACTTCAAGTAAGAGGGCGGCCTGAGTGGAAAGGTGAGAGTTTGGGCAGCTGTGCAGACAAAGAAGGCGCCCTTTGGCCTGGGCCTAAATGCTTGTGACACCCCACTGGGCCTGCCGGGCTCTGAGGGACCTGCCCTGGGCCCCCTGCTCCCCTGCCCTTTCTTCAGTCACAGCAGAGATGGCCACACCCACTCCCTCTGTGAGACCAGTGTTCCAAACTCCCTCAGCCCCGCCCCCTCTCCGCAGGTTACCATGGACTACAGATGCTGCATTCTGAGGCCAGGGCATTCCGAGAATGCCAAGGGCTGACATGATGACTTTCAATGATTTCCTCTTGTGTCAATTTTGGTAAAGTTTAGGAGCTAGGAAATGATCCACTTTACACAAATGTTCAAATTTACTGGCATTTCATATATTCTCTGCTATAACATTGTCCTGATTCTTTCTGTTTATTCTTTACTTATGTTTTGGTTTTCCTTAATCAATGTGTGTCTTTTAAATCTTGTCAAAGAATATTCTTTGGACTTACTACCTCAACTGAATTTTATACGTTTTCTGTGGTATTAAGTTCTGCTCATATCTTTATTTATCTTTTTTCTATGTTCTCAGGGTTTATTGTTTTGATCTTCTGATGTCAATTAAAACACTTGGTTATTCATTGTAATAAATTTTTTACTTATAAAGATTTGAATTTTTAAAGATTCCAGCTTACTTGGAAGTGTCTAAGGGTCAGGTCCTCTACATTGTGGCTGGCCAAAAGCTTAGTTCACAATATAGCAAAGTATATATTGACCTAGTTTCCCCTCGACTTTCTGTGATTTCCTACATCTCACCTTTCTTTGCAGACAAGCCATTTGAAATAACCTTAACTTATTTCACAGCCAATAAGTCTTTGAAATAATGTGTAGTTTTCAGAGAAATCTTCTTATATATTTAGGCAGAAAATCTGACCTGCCATAGTTTTCAAAACAGCATAATTTCACTCTTCTCAATGATGAATCTGTTGTATTACACAACCTTTGAGTATTTAGCTTTATCAATGACATGTACTTTAAAAATGTTTTAGAGATCCTACCAGTCTTTGAAAACATCCTTGTTCCTTGTTCCAGTTCCAGTTTTATGTATATTTTCTGCCTTGCACCTGATTATTCCAACGTCTGATCGATGGTCTAGGGAATCTAATCCTGGTATTGATTGTTTTTGCTGATTGTCTCCCCCTGTAGCTGATTTCTTCATTATTGTGTAAAATTAGATCATGAGCTCATGTTTAGCTAAACATCTGACTTTGTAAGAGGCTTAGGTGTGAACACTCGTAAGTTTCATCAGAAAGTCCGCAGAGATATATTTGTGTCCCTCCAATGAGTTACCCGCGAAGACCCCATTGACTACAAGTGTTGGTCCACTACTCCCTCTACAGGCACGGCCTCAGACAGGGCTGTTTTGTGCCCCACGATCCGTGGCAGTGGCAGTGGGTGGCCTGTGGCCGGGGCAGGAGCCTCTCTGCGTGGGTCCCAGGGACCCATCTTCCTGCGAAATTCGGTCACCTGGCAGGAAGCTACGATGCTCAGACCTATGGTTAGCTGTGCAGCGAGGTGTACTGCGCGGACAGGTTCCACACACACTTCAAGTAAGAGGGCGGCCTGAGTGGAAAGGTGAGAGTTTGTGCCGCTGTGCAGACAAAGAAGGCGCCCTTTGTCCTGGGCCAAATACTTGTGACACCCCACTGGGCCTGCCGGGCTCTGAGGGCCCTGCCCTGGGCACCCTGCTCCCCTGCCCTTTGTTCAGTCACAGCAGAGATGGCCACACCCACTCCCTCTGTGAGGGCAGTGTTCCAAACTCCCTCAGCCCCGCCCCTTCTCCGCAGGTTACCATGGACTAAAGATGCTGCATTATGAGTCCAGGGCATTCCGAGAATGCCAAGGGCTGACATGATGACCTTAAATGATTTCCTCTTGTGTCAGTTTTGGTAAATTTTAGGAGCTAGGAACTGGTCCACTTTACACAAACTTTCAAATTTACTGGCATTTCATATACTCTCTGCTATAACATTGTCCTGATTCTTTCTGTATATTCTTTACATATGTTTTGGTTTTCCTTAATCAAAGTGTGTCTTTTAATCTTGTCAAAGCATATTATTTGGACTTACTACATCAGCTGAATTTTATACGTTTTCTATTGTATTAAGTTCTGCTCATATCTTTATTTATATTGTTTCTATGTTCTCAGGTTTATTGTTTTGATCTTCTGATGTCAATTAAAACACTTGGTTATTCATTTTAAAAAATCTTTTTACTTATAAGGATTTGAATTTTTCAAGATTCCAGCTTACTTGTAAGTTTCTAAGGGTCAGGTCCTCTACATTGTGGTTGGCCTAAGTCTTAGTTCACCATATAGCAATGTATATATTGACCTATTTTCCCCTCGACTTTCTGTGATTCCCTACATCTCACCTTTCTTTGCACACAAGCCACTTGAAATACCCTTAACTTATTTCACAGCCAATAAGTCTTTGAAATAATGTGTATTTTTTAGAGAAATCTTCTTATATAATTAGGCAGAAAATCTGACCTGCCATAGTTTTCAAAACAGCATAATTTCAATCTTCTCAATGTTGAATCTGTTGTATTACACAACCATTGAGTATTTAGCTTTATCAATGACATGTACTTTAAAAATGTTTTAGAGATCCTACCAGTCTTTGAAAACATCCTTATTCCTTTTTTCTGTTCAAGTTTTATGTATACTTTCTGCCTTGCACCTGATTATTCCAACATCTGATGGTTGGCCTAGGGAATCTAATTCTGGTATTGATTGTTTTTGCTGCTTGTCTCCCCTTGTAGCTGATTTCTTCATTATTGTGTAAATTTAGATCATGAGCTCATGTTTATCCAAACAGCTGACCTAGTAAGAGGCTTAGGTGTGAACGCTCGTAAGCTTCAGCAGAAAGTCCGCAAAGATTTTTTTGTGTCCCTCCAATGAGTTGCCCGCGAGGACCCCTTTTTCTACAAGTGTTGGTCCACTACTCTCTCTAGAGGCTGGGACTCAGACAGGAATGCTTTGCTGCCCCCGATCTGGGATAGTGGCTTTGGGCGGCCTGTGGCCTGGGCAGGAGTCTCCCCACGTGTGTCCCACGACCCATCTGCCTGTGAACTTCGGTCACCTGACAGGAAGCTATGATGGCCAGACCTATGGTTAGCTTTGCATCGAGGTGTACTGCGCAGACCGGTTCCACACACACTTTAAGTATGAGGGCGGGCTGAGTGGAAAGGTTAGTGTTTGGGCAGCTGTGGAGACAAAGAAGGCGCACTTTGGCCAGGGCCTAAATGCTTGTGATACCCCATTGGCCCTGCCGGGCTCTGAGGGCCCTGCCCTGGGACCCCTGCTCCCTTGGCTTTGTTCAGTCACAGCAGAGATGGCCACACCCACTCCCTCAGTGAGGGCAGTGTTCCAACCTCCCTCAGCCCCGCCCCCTGCCCGCAGGTTACCATGGACTACAGATGCTGCATTCTGAGGCCAGGGCATTCCGAGAATGCCAAGGGCAGACATGATGACCTTAAATGATTTCCTCTTGTGTCAGTTTTGGTAAACTTTAGGAGCTAGGAATTGGTCCACTTTACAGAAATGTTCTAATTTACTGGCATTTCCTATATTCTCTGCTATAACTTTGTCCTGATTCTTTCTGTATATTGTTTACTTATGTTTTTGTTTTCCTTAATCAAAGTGTGTCTTTTAAATCTTTTCAAAGAATATTCTTTGGACTTACTAAATCACCTCAATTTTATACGTTTTCTATTGTATTAAATTCTGCTCATATCTTTATTTATCTTTTTTCTATGTTCTCAGGGTTTATTGTTTGGATGTTCTGATGTCAATTAAAACACTTGGTTATTCATTTTAATAAATCTTTTTACTTATAAAGATTTGAACTTTTGAAGATTCCAGCTTACTTGTAAGTTTCTAAGGGTCAGGTCCTCTATATTGTTGCTGGCCTAAGGCTTAGTTCACCCTATAGCAATGTATATATTGACCTATTTTCCCCTCGACTTTCTGTGATTCCCTACATCTCACCTTTCTTTGCAGACAAGCCATTTGAAATACCCTTATTTCACAGCCCATAAGTCTTTGAAATAATGTGTATTTTTTAGAGAAATCTTCTTATATAATTAGGCGGAAAATCTGACTTGCCATAGTTTTCAAAACAGCTTAATTTCACTCTGCTCAATGATGAATCTGTTGTATTACACAATCTTTGAGTATTTACCTTTGTCAATGACATGTTCTTTAAAAATGTTTTAGAGATCCTACCAGTCTTTGAAAACATCCTTGTTCCTTGTTTCAGTTCCAGTTTTATGTATATTTTCTGCCTTGCACCTGATTATTCCAACATCTGATGGATGGCCTAGGGAATCTCATTCTGGTATTGATTGTTTTTGCTGATGGTCTCCCCCTGTAGCTGATTTCTTCATTATTCTGTAAATTTAGATCATGAGCTCATGTTTAGCTAAACAGCTGACCTTGTAAGAGGATTAGGTGTGAACGCTCGTAAGCTTCATCAGAAAGTCGGCAAAGATTTATTTGTGTCCCTCCAATGAGTTGCCCACGAGGACCCCGTTTTCTACAAGTGTTGGTTCAATACTTCCTCTAGAGGCAGGGACTCAGACAGGGCTGCTTTGCGTCCCCAGATCTGGGGCAGTGGCAGTGGGCGGCCTTTGGCCCGGGCAGAAGTCTCTCCGCGTGTGTCCCAGGGACCCATCTGCCTGCGAACTTCGGTCACCTGGCAGGAAGCTACGATGCCCAGACCTATGGTTAGCTGTGCAGCGAGGTGTATTGCGCGGACAGGTTTCACACACACTTCAAGTAAGAGGGCGGCCTGAGTGGATAGGTGAGAGTTTGGGCAGCTGTGCAGACAAAGAAGGCGCTCTTCGGCCTGTGCCTAAATGCTTGTGACACCCCAATGGGACTGCCGGGCTCTGAGGGCCCTGCCATGGGCCACTGCTCCCCTGCCCTTTGTTCAGTCACAGCAGAGATGGCCACTCCCACTCCCACAGTGAGGGCTGTGTTCCAACCTCCCTCACCCCACCCCTCTCCGCAGGTTACCATGGACTAAAGATGCTGCATTATGAGGCCAGGGCGTTCCGAGAAGGACAACGGCAGACAAGATGACCTTAAATGATTTCCTCTTGTGTCAGTTTTGGTAAACTTTAGGAGCTAGGAAATGGTCCACTTTACAGAAATGTTCTATTTTACTGGCATTTCCTATATTCTCTGCTGTAACATTGTCCTGATTCTTTCTGTATATTCTTTACTTATGTTTGTGTTTTCCTAAATCAAAGTGTGTCTTTTAAATCTTTTCAAAGAATATTCTTTGGACTTACTACATCACCTGAATTTTATACGTTTTTTGTTGTATTAAGTTCTGCTCATATCTTTATTTATCTTTCTTCTATGTTCTCAGGGATTATTGTTTTGATCTTCTGATGTCAATTAAAACACTTGGTTACTCATTTTCTTAAATCTATTTACTTATAAAGATTTGAACTTTTGAAGATTCCTGCTTACTTGTAAGTTTCTAAGGGTCAGTTCCTCTACATTGTTGCGGGCCTAAGGCTTAGTTCACCATATAGCAATGTATATATTGACCTATTTTCCCCTCGACTTTCTGTGATTCCCTACATCTCACCTTTCTTTGCAGACAAACCATTTGAAATACCGTTAACTTCTTTCACAGCCCATAAGTCTTTGAATTAATGTGTATTTTTTAGCGAAATATTCTTATATAATTAGGCAGAAAATCTGACCTGCCAGAGTTTTCAAAACAGCATAATTTCACTCTTCTCTATGATGAATCTGTTGTATTACACAACCTTTTAATATTTAGCTTTGTCAATGACATGTACTTTAAAAATGTTGTAGAGATACTTCCAGACTTTGAAAACATCCTTGTTCCTTGTTTCAGTTCCAGTTTTATGTATATTATCTGCCTTGCACCTGATTATTCCAACATGTGATGGATGGCCTAGGGAATCTAATTCTGCTATTGATTGTTTTTGCTAATTGTCTCCCCCTTGTAGCTGGTTTCTTCATTATTGTGTACATTTAGATCATGAGCTCATGTTTAGCTAAACAGCTGACCTTGTAATAGGATTAGGTGTGAACGCTCGTAAGCTTCATCAGAAAGTCGCAAGGATTTATTTGTGTCCCTCCAATGAGTTGCCCGCTAGGACCCCGTTTTCTACAAGTGTTGGTCCTATACTTCCTCTAGAGGCAGGGACTCAGAGAGGGCTGCTTTGCGGCCCCCGATCTGGGGCCGGGGCAGTGAGCGGCCTATGGCCCTGTCAGGAAGCTCTCCGCGTGTGTCCCAGGGACCCATCTGCCTGCGAACTTCGGTCCCCTGGCAGGAAGCTACGATGCCCAGACCTATGGTTAGCTGTGCAGCGAGGGGTACTGCGTGGACAGGTTTCACACACACTTCAAGTATGAGGGCGGGCTGAGTGGAAAGGTTAGTGTTTGGGCAGCTGTGCAGACAAAGAAGGCGCCCTTTGGCCTGGGCCTACATGTTTGTGACACACCATTGGGCCTGCCGGGCTCTGAGGGCCCTGCGTGGGACCCCTGCTCCCTTGCCTTTGTTCAGTCACAGCAGAGATGGCCACACCCACTCCCTCAGTGAGGGCAGTGTTCCAACCTCCCTCAGCCCCGCCCCCTGCCCGCAGGTTACCATGGACTACAGATGCTGCATTCTGAGGCCAGGGCGTTCCGAGAATGACAAGGGCAGACATGATGATCTTAAATGATTTCCTCTTGTGTCAGTTTTGGTAAACTTTAGGAGCTAGGAAATGGTCCACTTTACAGGAATATTCAAA
This sequence comes from Mesoplodon bidens, assembly GCF_964165515.1. Classification (NCBI taxonomy): domain Eukaryota; kingdom Metazoa; phylum Chordata; class Mammalia; order Artiodactyla; family Ziphiidae; genus Mesoplodon; species Mesoplodon bidens. The sequence continues at coordinate 24,279,005 of NC_138180.1, read as the reverse complement.
TTTACTGGCATTTCCTATATTCTCTGCTATAACTTTGTCCTGATTCTTTCTGTATATTGTTTACTAATGTTTTTGTTCTCCTTAATCAAAGTGTGTCTTTTAAATCTTTTCAAAGAATATTCTTTGGACTTACTAAATCACCTCAATTTTATACATTTTCTGTTGTATTAAATTCTGCTCATATCTTTATTTATCTTTTTTCTATTCTCTCAGGGTTTATTGTTTTGATCTTCTGATGTCAATTAAAACACTTGGTTATTCATTTTTATAAATCTTTTTACCAATAAAGATTTGAACTTTTGAAGATTCCAGCTTACTTGTAAGTTTCTAAGGGTCAGATCGTCTACATTATTGCTCGCCTAAGGCTTAGTTCAACATATAGCAATGTATATATTGACCTATTTTCCCCTCGACTTTCTGTGTTTCCCTACATCTCACCTTTCTTTGCAGACAAGCCACTTGAAATACCTTTAACTTATTTCACAGCCAATAAGTCTTTGAAATAATGTGTATGTTTTAGCGAAATCTTCTTATATAATTAGGCAGAAAACCTGACATGCCATAGTTTTCAAAACAGCATAATTTCACTCTTCTCTATGATGAATCTGTTGTATTACACAAACTTTGAATATTTAGCTTTGTCAATGGCATGTACTTTAAAAATGTTTTAGAGATCCTACCAGTCTTTGAAAACATCCTTGTTCCTTGTTTCAGTTCCAGTTTTATGTATATTTTCTGCCTTGCACCTGAGTATTCCAACATGTGATTGATGGCCTAGGGAATCTAATTCTGGTATTGATTGTTTTTGCTGATTGTCTCCCCCTTGTAGCTGATTTCTTCATTATTGTGTAAATTTAGATCATGAGCTCATGTTTAGCTAAACAGCTGACCATGTAAGAGGCTTAGGTGTGAACGCTCGTAAGCTTCTTCAGAAAGTCGGCAAAGATTTATTTGTGTCCCTCCAATGAGTTGCCCGCGAGGACCCGGTTTTCTACAAGTGTTGTTCCAATACTTCCTCTAGACGCAGGGACTCAGACAGGGCTGCTTTGCGGCCCCCGATCTGGGGCAGTGGCAGTGGGCGGCCTGTGGCCCGGGCAGGAGACTCTCCGCGTGTGTACCAAGGACCCATCAGCCTGCGAACTTCGGTCACCTGGCAGGAAGATACGATGCCCAGATCTATGGTTAGCTGTGCAGCGAGGTGTATTGCGTGGACAGGTTTCACACACACTTCAAGTAAGAGGGCGGCCTGAGTGGATAGGTGAGAGTTTGGGTATCTGTGCCGACAAAGAAGGCGCTCTTCGGCATGGGCCTAAATGCTTGTGACACACCACTGGGACTGCCGGGCTCTGAGGGCCCTGCCCCGGGCCCCTGCTCCCCTGCCCTTTGTTCAGTCACAGCAGAGATGGCCACTCCCACTCCCTCAGTGAGGGCAGTGTTCCAACCTCCCTCACCCGCCCCCCTCTCCACAGGTTACCATGGACTACAGATGCTGCATTCTGAGGCCAGGGCGTTCCGAGAATGCCAAGGGCAGACATGATGACCTTAAATGACTTCCTCTTGTGTCAGTTTTGGTAAACTTTAGGAGCTAGGAAATGGTCCACTTTACAGAAATGTTCTAATTTACTGGCATTTCCTATATTCTCTGCTGTAACATTGTCCTGATTCTTTCTGTATATTCTTTACTTATGTTTGTGTTTTCCTAAATCAAAGTGTGTCTTTAAATCTTTTCAAAGAATATTCTTTGGACTTACTACATCACCTGAATTTTATACGTTTTCTGTTGTATTAAGTTCTGCTCATATTTTTACTTATCTTTTTTCTATGTTCTCAGGGTTTATTGTTTTGATCTTCTGATGTCAATTAAAACACTTGGTTATTCATTTTCATAAATCTATTTACTTATAAAGATTTGAACTTTTGAAGATTCCAGCTTACTTGTAAGTTTCTAAGGGTCAGGTCCTCTACATTGTTGTAGGCCTAAGGCTTAGTTCACCATATAGCAATGTATATATTGACCTATTTTCCCCTCGACTTTCTGTGATTCCCTACATCTCACCTTTCTTTGCAGACAAGCCATTTGAAATACACAACTTATTTCACAGCCAATAAGTCTTTGAAATAATGTGTATTTTTTAGCGAAATCTTCTTATATAATTAGGCAGAAAATCTGACATGCCATAGTTTTCAAAACAGCATAATTTCACGCTTTTCTATGATGAATCTGTTGTATTACACAACCTTTTAATATTTAGCTTTGTCAATGATATGTACTTTAAATATGCTTTAGAGATCCTTCCAGACTTTGAAAACATCCTTGTTCCTTGTTTCAGTTCCAGTTTTATGTATATTATCTGCCTTGCACCTGATTATTCCAACATGTGATGAATGGCCTAGGGAATCTAATTCTGGTATTGATTGTTTTTGCTAATTGTCTCCCCCTTGTAGCTGATTTCTTCATTATTGTGTACATTTAGATCATGAGCTCATGTTTAGCTAAACAGTTGACATTGTAAGGGGCTTAGGTGTGAACGCTCGTAAGCTACATCAGAAATTCGCAAAGAGTTATTTGTGTCCTTCCAAAGAGTTGCCCGCTAGGACCCCGATTGCTACAAGTGTTGGTCCTATACTTCCTCTAGAGGCAGGGACTCAGACAGGGCTGCTTTGTGGCCCCCGATCTGGGGCCGGGGCCGTGAGCGGCCTGTGGCACGGTCAGGAAGCTCTCCGCGTGTGTCCCAGGGACCCATCTGCCTGCGAACTTCGGTCCCCTGGCAGGAAGCTACGATGCCCAGACGTATGGTTAGCTGTGCAGCGAGGGGTACTGCGTGGACAGGTTCCACACACACTTTAAGTATGAGGGCGGGCTGAGTGGAAAGGTTAGTGTTTGGGCAGCTGTGGAGACAAAGAAGGCACACTTTGGCCAGGGCCTAAATGCTTGTGACACCCCATTGGGCCTGCCGGGCTCTGAGGCCCTGCCCTGGGACCCCTGCTCCCTTGGCTTTGTTCAGTCACAGCAGAGATGGCCACACCCACTCCCTCAGTGAGGGCAGTGTTCCAACCTCCCTCAGCCCCGCCCCCTCTCCGCAGGTTACCATGGACTACAGATGCTGCATTCTGAGGCCAGGGCATTCCGAGAATGCCAAGGGCAGACATGATGACCTTAAATGATTTCCTCTTGTGTCAGTTTTGGTAAACTTTAGGAGCTAGGAATTGGTCCACTTTACAGAAATGTTCTAATTTACTGGCATTTCCTATATTCTCTGCTATAACTTTGTCCTGATTCTTTCTGTATATTCTTTACTTATGTTTTGGTTTTCCTTAATCAAAGTGTGTCTTTTAAATCTTGTCAAAGAATATTCTTTGGACTTACTACCTCAACTGAATTTTATACGTTTTCTGTGGTATTAAGTTCTGCTCATATCTTTATTTATCTTTTTTCTATGTTCTCAGGGTTTATTGTTTTGATTTTCTGATGTCAATTAAAACACTTGGTTATTCATTTTAATAAATCTTTTTACTTATAAAGATTTGAATTTTTAAAGATTCCAGCTTACTTGTAAGTTTCTAAGGGTCAGGTCCTCTACATTGTGGCTGGCCAAAGGCTTAGTTCACAATATAGCAAAGTATATATTGACCTAATTTCCCCTCGACTTTCTGTGATTTCCTACATCTCCCCTTTCTTTGCAGACAAGCCATTTGAAATAAACTTAACTTATTTCACAGCCAATAACTCTTTGAAATAATGTGCATTTTTCAGAGAAATCTTCGTATATATTTAGGCAGAAAATCTGACCTGCCATAATTTTCAAAACAGCATAATTTCACTCTTCTCAGTGATGAATCTGTTGTATTACACAACCTTTGAGTATTTAGCTTTATCAATGACATGTACTTTAAAAATGTTTTAGAGATCCTACCAGTCTTTGAAAACATCCTTGTTCCTTCTTTCAGTTCCAGTTTTGTGTATCCTATCTGCCTTGCACCTGAATATTCCAACATCTGATGGTTGGCCTAGGGAATCTAATACTGGTATTGATTGTTTTTGCTGCTTGTCTCCCCTTGTAGCTGATTTCTTCATTATTGTGTAAATTTAGATCATCAGCTCATGTTTAGCTAAACAGCTGACCTTGTAAGAGGTTTAGGTGTGAACGCTCGTAAGCTTCAGCAGAAAGTCTGCAAAGATTTTTTTGTGTCCCTCCAATGAGTTACCCACGCGGACCCCTTTTTCTACAAGTGTTGGTCCACTACTCCTTCTAGAGGCTGGGACTCAGACAGGACTGCTTTGCTGCCCCCGATCTGGGATAGTGGCTTTGGGCGGCCTGTGGCCTGGGCAGGAGGCTCCCCACGTGTGTCCCACGACCCATCTGCCTGCGAACTTTAGTCACCTGGCAGGAAGCTATGATGCCCAGACCTATGGTTAGCTTTGCAGCGAGGTGTACTGCGCGGACCGGTTCCACACACACTTCAAGTAAGAGGTCGGCCTGAGTGGAAAGGTGAGAGTTTGGGCAGCTGTGCAGACAAAGAAGGCGCACTTTGGCCTGTGCCTAAATGCATCTGACACACGACTTGGCCTGCCGGGCTCTGAGGGCCCTGCCGTTGGCCCCCTTCTCCCCTGCCCTTTGTTCAGTCACAGCAGAGATGGCCCCACCCACTCCCTCAGTGAAGGCAGTGTTCCAACCTCCCTCAGCCCCGCCCCCTCTCCGCAGGTTACCATGGACTACAGATGCTGCATTCTGAGGCCAGGGCATTCCGAGAATGCCAAGGGCAGACATGATGACCTTAAATGATTTCCCCTTGTGTCAATTTTGGTAAACTTTAGGACCTAGGAAATGGTCCACTTTACACAAACGTTCAAATTTACTGCCATTTCATATACTCTCTGCTATAACATTGTCCTGATTCTTTCTGTATATTCTTTACTTATGTTTTGGTTTTCCTTAATCAAAGTGTGTCTTTTAATCTTGTCAAAGAATATTCTTTGGACTTACTAAATCACCTGAATTTTATACGTTTTCTATTGTATTAAGTTCAGCTCATATCTTTATTTATATTTTTTCTATGTTCTCAGGTTTATTGTTTTGATATTCTGATGTCAATAAAAACACTTGGTTATTCATTTTAAAAAATCTTTTTACTTATAAAGATTTGAACTTTTCTAGATTCCAGCTTACTTGTAAGTTTCTAAGGGTCAGGTCCTCTACATTGTGGCTGGCCTAAGTCTTAGTTCACCATAGAGCAATGTATATATTGACCTATTTTCCCCTCGACTTTCTGTGATTCCCTACATCTCACCTTTCTTTGCAGACAAGCCATTTGAAATAACCTTAACTTATTTCACGGCCAATAAGTCTTTGAAATAATGTGTATTTTTTAGAGAAATCTTCTTATATAATTAGGCAGAAAATCTGACCTGCCATAGTTTTCAAAACAGCATAATTTCACTCTTCTCAATGTTGAATCTGTTGTATTACACAACCATTGAGTATTTAGCTTTATCAATGACATGTACTTTAAAAATGTTTTAGAGATCCTACCAGTCTTTGAAAACATCCTTTTTCCTTGTTTCAGTTCAAGTTTTATGTATACTTTCTGCCTTGCACCTGATTATTCCAACATCTGATGGTTGGCCTAGGGAATCTAATTCTGGTATTGATTGTTTTTGCTGCTTGTCTCCCCTTGTAGCTGATTTCTTCATTATTGTGTAAATTTAGAACATGAGCTCATGTTTAGCTAAACAGCTGACCTTGTAAGAGGCTTAGGTGTGAACGTTCGTAAGCTTCAGCAGAAAGTCCGCAAAGATTTTTTTGTGTTCCTCCAATGAGTTACCCGCGCGGACCCCTTTTTCTACAAGTGTTGGTCCACTACTCCCTCTAGAGGCTGGGAGTCAGACAGGACTGCTTTGCTGCCCCCGATCTGGGATAGTGGCTTTGGGCGGCCTGTGGCCTGGGCAGGAGTCTCCCCACGTGTGTCCCACGACCCATCTGCCTGCGAACTTCGGTCACCTGGCAGGAAGCTATGATGCCCAGACCTATGGTTAGCTTTGCATCGAGGTGTACTGCGCGGACCGGTTCCACACACACTTCAAGTAAGAGGGCGGCCTGAGTGGAAAGGTGAGAGTTTGGGCAGCTGTGCAGACAAAGAAGGCGCACTTTGGCCTGGGCCTAAATGCTTGTGACACACGACTGGGCCTGCCGGGCTCTGAGGGCCCTGCCCTTGGCCCCCTTCTCCCCTGCCCTTTGTTCAGTCACAGCAGAGATGGCCCCACCCACTCCCTCAGTGAAGGCAGTGTTCCAACCTCCCTCAGCCCCGCCCCCTCTCCGCAGGTAACCATGGACAACAGATGCTGCATTCTGAGGCCAGGGCGTTCCGAGAATGCCAAGGGCAGACATGATGACCTTAAATGATTTCCTCTTGTGTCAATTTTGGTAAAGTTTAGGAGCTAGGAAATGGTCCACTTTACAGAAATGTTCAAATTTCCTGGCATTTCAGATATTCTCTGCTATAACATTGTCCTGATTCTTTCTGTATATTCTTTACTTATGTTTTGGTTTTCCTTAATCAAAGTGTGTCTTTTAAATCTTGTCAAAGAATATTCTTTGGACTTACTACCTCAACTGAATTTTATACGTTTTCTGTGGTATTAAGTTCTGCTCATATCTTTATTTATCTTTTTTCTATGTTCTCAGGGTTTATTGTTTTGATCTTCTGATGTCAATTAAAACACTTGGTTATTCATTTTAATAAATCTTTTTACTTATAAAGATTTGAATTTTTAAAGATTCCAGCTTACTTGTAAATTTCTAAGGGTCAGGTCCTCTACATTGTGGCTGGCCCAAGGCCTAGTTCACAATATAGCAAAGTATATATTGACCTATTTTCCCCGCGACTTTCTGTGATTTCCTACATCTCACCTTTCTTTGCAGACAAGCCATTTGAAATAACCTTAACTTATTTCACAGCCATTAAGTCTTTGAAATAATGTGCATTTTTCAGAGAAATCTTCTTATATATTTAGGCAGAAAATCTGACCTGCCATAGTTTTCAAAACAGCATAATTTCACCCTTCTCAATGATGAATCTGTTGTAATACACAACCTTTGAGGATTTAGCTTTATCAATGACATGTACTTTAAAAATGTTTTAGAGATCCTACCAGTCTTTGAAAACATCCTTGTTCCTTGTTTCAGTTCCAGTTTTATGTATATTTTCTGCCTTGCACCTGATTATTCCAACGTCTGATCGATGGCTAAGGGAATCTAATTCTGGTATTGATTGTTTTTGCTGCTTGTCTCCCCTTGTAGCTGATTTCTTCATTATTGTGTAAATTTAGATCATGAGCTCATGTTTAGCTAAACAGCTGACCTTGTAAGAGTCTTAGGTGTGAACGCTCGTAAGCTTCAGCAGAAAGTCGGCAAAGATTTTTTTGTGTCCCTCCAATGAGTTACCCGCGCGGACACCTTTTTCTACAAGTGTTGGTCCACTACTCCCTCTAGAGGCTGGGACTCAGACAGGACTGCTTTGCTACCCCCGATCTGGGATAGTGGTTTTGGGCGGCCTGTGGCCTGGGCAGGAGGCACCGCACGTGTGTCCCACAACCCATCTGCCTGCGAACTTTAGTCACCTGGCAGGAAGCTATGATGCCCAGACCTATGGTTAGCTTTGCATCGAGGTGCACTGCGCGGACCGGTTCCACACACACTTCAAGTAAGAGGGCGGCCTGAGTGGAAAGGTGAGAGTTTGGGCAGCTGTGCAGACAAAGAAGGCGCACTTTGGCCTGGGCCTAAAAGCTTGTGACACACGACTGGGCCTGCCGGGCTCTGAGGGCCCTGCCCTTGGCCCCCTTCTCCCCTGCCCTTTGTTCAGTCACAGCAGAGATGGCCCCACCCACTCCCTCAGTGAAGGAAGTGTTCCAACCTCCCTCAGCCCCGCCCCCTCTCCGCAGGTTACCATGGACTACAGATGCTGCATTCTGAGGCCAGGGCGTTCCGAGAATGCCAAGGGCAGACATGATGACCTTAAATGATTTCCTCTTGTGTCAATTTTGGTAAACTTTAGGAGCTAGGAAATGGTCCACTTTACAGAAATGTTCAAATTTACTGGCATTTCAGATATTCTCTGCTATAACATTGTCCTGATTCTTTCTGTATATTCTTTACTTATGTTTTGGTTTTCCTTAATCAAAGTGTGTCTTTTAAATCTTGTCAAAGAATATTCTTTGGACTTACTACCTCAACTGAATTTTATACGTTTTCTGTGGTATTAAGTTCTGCTCATATCTTTATTTATCTTTTTTCTATGTTCTCAGGGTTTATTGTTTTGATTTTCTGATGTCAATTAAAACACTTGGTTATTCATTTTAATAAATCTTTTTACTTATAAAGATTTGAACTTTTCTAGATTCCAGCTTACTTGTAAGTTTCTAAGGGTCAGGTCCTCTACATTTTGGCTGGCCTAAGTCTTAGTTCACCATAGAGCAATGTATATATTGACCTATTTTCCCCTCGACTTTCTGTGATTCCCTACATCTCACCTTTCTTTGCAGACAAGCCATTTGAAATAACCTTAACTTATTTCACGGCCAATAAGTCTTTGAAATAATGTGTATTTTTTAGAGAAATCTTCTTATATAATTAGGCAGAAAATCTGACCTGCCATAGTTTTCAAAACAGCATAATTTCACTCTTCTCAATGTTGAATCTGTTGTATTACACAACCATTGAGTATTTAGCTTTATCAATGACATGTACTTTAAAAATGTTTTAGAGATCCTACCAGTCTTTGAAAACATCCTTTTTCCTTGTTTCAGTTCAAGTTTTATGTATACTTTCTGCCTTGCACCTGATTATTCCAACATCTGATGGTTGGCCTAGGGAATCTAATTCTGGTATTGATTGTTTTTGCTGCTTGTCTCCCCTTGTAGCTGATTTCTTCATTATTGTGTAAATTTAGATCATGAGCTCATGTTTAGCTAAACAGCTGACCTTGTAAGAGGCTTAGGTGTGAACGCTCGTAAGCTTCAGCAGAAAGTCCACAAAGATTTTTTTGTGTTCCTCCAATGAGTTACCCGCGCGGACCCCTTTTTCTACAAGTGTTGGTCCACTACTCCCTCTAGAGGCTGGGAGTCAGACAGGACTGCTTTGCTGCCCCCGATCTGGGATAGTGGCTTTGGGCGGCCTGTGGCCTGGGCAGGAGTCTCCCCACGTGTGTCCCACGACCCATCTGCCTGCGAACTTCGGTCACCTGGCAGGAAGCTATGATGCCCAGACCTATGGTTAGCTTTGCATCGAGGTGTACTGCGCGGACCGGTTCCACACACACTTCAAGTAAGAGGGCGGCCTGAGTGGAAAGGTGAGAGTTTGGGCAGCTGTGCAGACCAAGAAGGCGCATTTTGGCCTGGGCCTAAATGCTTGTGACACACGACTGGGCCTGCCGGGCTCTCAGGGCCCTGCCGTGGGCCCCCTTCTCCCCTGCCCTTTGTTCAGTCACAGCAGAGATGGCCCCACACACTCCCTCAGTGAAGGCAGTGTTCCAACCTCCCTCAGCCCCGCCCCCTCTCCGCAGGTAACCATGGACAACAGATGCTGCATTCTGAGGCCAGGGCGTTCCGAGAATGCCAAGGGCAGACATGATGACCTTAAATGATTTCCTCTTGTGTCAATTTTGGTAAAGTTTAGGAGCTAGGAAATGGTCCACTTTACAGAAATGTTCAAATTTACTGGCATTTCAGATATTCTCTGCTATAACATTGTCCTGATTCTTTCTGTATATTCTTTACTTATGTTTTGGTTTTCCTTAATCAAAGTGTGTCTTTTAAATCTTGTCAAAGAATATTCTTTGGACTTACTACCTCAACTGAATTTTATACGTTTTCTGTGGTATTAAGTTCTGCTCATATCTTTATTTATCTTTTTTCTATGTTCTCAGGGTTTATTGTTTTGATCTTCTGATGTCAATTAAAACACTTGGTTATTCATTTTAATAAATCTTTTTACTTATAAAGATTTGAATTTTTAAAGATTCCAGCTTACTTGTAAATTTCTAAGGGTCAGGTCCTCTACATTGTGGCTGGCCCAAGGCCTAGTTCACAATATAGCAAAGTATATATTGACCTATTTTCCCCGCGACTTTCTGTGATTTCCTACATCTCACCTTTCTTTGCAGACAAGCCATTTGAAATAACCTTAACTTATTTCACAGCCATTAAGTCTTTGAAATAATGTGCATTTTTCAGAGAAATCTTCTTATATATTTAGGCAGAAAATCTGACCTGCCATAGTTTTCAAAACAGCATAATTTCACCCTTCTCAATGATGAATCTGTTGTAATACACAACCTTTGAGGATTTAGCTTTATCAATGACATGTACTTTAAAAATGTTTTAGAGATCCTACCAGTCTTTGAAAACATCCTTGTTCCTTGTTTCAGTTCCAGTTTTATGTATATTTTCTGCCTTGCACCTGATTATTCCAACGTCTGATCGATGGCTAAGGGAATCTAATTCTGGTATTGATTGTTTTTGCTGCTTGTCTCCCCTTGTAGCTGATTTCTTCATTATTGTGTAAATTTAGATCATGAGCTCATGTTTAGCTAAACAGCTGACCTTGTAAGAGGCTTAGGTGTGAACGCTCGTAAGCTTCAGCAGAAAGTCGGCAAAGATTTTTTTGTGTCCCTCCAATGAGTTACCCGCGCGGACACCTTTTTCTACAAGTGTTGGTCCACTACTCCCTCTAGAGGCTGGGACTCAGACAGGACTGCTTTGCTACCCCCGATCTGGGATAGTGGTTTTGGGCGGCCTGTGGCCTGGGCAGGAGGCACCGCACGTGTGTCCCACAACCCATCTGCCTGCGAACTTCGGTCACCTGGCAGGAAGCTATGATGCCCAGACCTATGGTTAGCTTTGCATCGAGGTGCACTGCGCGGACCGGTTCCACACACACTTCAAGTAAGAGGGAGGCCTGAGTGGAAAGGTGAGAGTTTGGGCAGCTGTGCAGACAAAGAAGGTGCACTTTGGCCTGGGCCTAAAAGCTTGTGACACACGACTGGGCCTGCCGGGCTCTGAGGGCCCTGCCCTTGGCCCCCTTCTCCCCTGCCCTTTGTTCAGTCACAGCAGAGATGGCCCCACCCACTCCCTCAGTGAAGGAAGTGTTCCAACCTCCCTCAGCCCCGCCCCCTCTCCGCAGGTTACCATGGACTACAGATGCTGCATTCTGAGGCCAGGGCGTTCCGAGAATGCCAAGGGCAGACATGATGACCTTAAATGATTTCCTCTTGTGTCAATTTTGGTAAACTTTAGGAGCTAGGAAATGGTCCACTTTACAGAAATGTTCAAATTTACTGGCATTTCAGATATTCTCTGCTATAACATTGTCCTGATTCTTTCTGTATATTCTTTACTTATGTTTTGGTTTTCCTTAATCAAAGTGTGTCTTTTAAATCTTGTCAAAGAATATTCTTTGGACTTACTACCTCAACTGAATTTTATACGTTTTCTGTGGTATTAAGTTCTGCTCATATCTTTATTTATCTTTTTTCTATGTTCTCAGGGTTTATTGTTTTGATTTTCTGATGTCAATTAAAACACTTGGTTATTCATTTTAATAAATCTTTTTACTTATAAAGATTTGAATTTTTAAAGATTCCAGCTTACTTGTAAGTTTCTAAGGGTCAGGTCCTCTACATTGTGGCTGGCCAAAGGCTTAGTTCACAATATAGCAAAGTATATATTGACCTATTTTCCCCTCGACTTTCTGTGATTTCCTACATCTCACCTTTCTTTGCAGACAAGCCATTTGAAATAAACTTAACTTATTTCACAGCCAATAACTATTTGAAATAATGTGCATTTTTCAGAGAAATCTTCGTATATATTTAGGCAGAAAATCTGACCTGCCATAATTTTCAAAACAGCATAATTTCACTCTTCTCAATGATGAATCTGTTGTATTATACAACCTTTGAGTATTTAGCTTTATCAATGACATGTACTTTAAAAATGTTTTAGAGATCCTACCAGTCTTTGAAAACATCCTTGTTCCTTGTTTCAGTTCCAGTTTTGTGTATCCTATCTGCCTTGCACCTGAATATTCCAACATCTGATGGTTGGCCTAGGGAATCTAATACTGGTATTGATTGTTTTTGCTGCTTGTCTCCCCTTGTAGCTGATTTCTTCATTATTGTGTAAATTTAGATCATCAGCTCATGTTTAGCTAAACAGCTGACCTTGTAAGAGGTTTAGGTGTGAACGCTCGTAAGCTTCAGCAGAAAGTCGGCAAAGATTTTTTTGTGTCCCTCCAATGAGTTACCCACGCGGACCCCTTTTTCTACAAGTGTTGGTCCACTACTCCTTCTAGAGGCTGGGACTCAGACAGGACTGCTTTGCTGCCCCCGATCTGGGATAGTGGCTTTGGGCGGCCTGTGGCCTGGGCAGGAGGCTCCCCACGTGTGTCCCACGACCCATCTGCCTGCGAACTTTAGTCACCTGGCAGGAAGCTATGATGCCCAGACCTATGGTTAGCTTTGCAGCGAGGTGTACTGCGCGGACCGGTTCCACACACACTTCAAGTAAGAGGTCGGCCTGAGTGGAAAGGTGAGAGTTTGGGCAGCTGTGCAGACAAAGAAGGCGCACTTTGGCCTGTGCCTAAATGCATCTGACACACGACTGTGCCTGCCGGGATCTGAGGGCCCTGCCGTTGGCCCCCTTCTCCCCTGCCCTTTGTTCAGTCACAGCAGAGATGGCCCCACCCACTCCCTCAGTGAAGGCAGTGTTCCAACCTCCCTCAGCCCCGCCCCCTCTCCGCAGGTTACCATGGACTACAGATGCTGCATTCTGAGGCCAGGGCATTCCGAGAATGCCAAGGGCAGACATGATGACCTTAAATGATTTCCCCTTGTGTCAATTTTGGTAAACTTTAGGACCTAGGAAATGGTCCACTTTACACAAACGTTCAAATTTACTACCATTTCATATACTCTCTGCTATAACATTGTCCTGATTCTTTCTGTATATTCTTTACTTATGTTTTGGTTTTCCTTAATCAAAGTGTGTCTTTTAATCTTGTCAAAGAATATTCTTTGGACTTACTAAATCACCTGAATTTTATACGTTTTCTATTGTATTAAGTTCAGCTCATATCTTTATTTATATTTTTTCTATGTTCTCAGGTTTATTGTTTTGATATTCTGATGTCAATAAAAACACTTGGTTATTCATTTTAAAAAATATTTTACTTATAAAGATTTGAACTTTTCTAGATTCCAGCTTACTTGTAAGTTTCTAAGGGTCAGGTCCTCTACATTGTGGCTGGCCTAAGTCTTAGTTCACCATAGAGCAATGTATATATTGACCTATTTTCCCCTCGACTTTCTGTGATTCCCTACATCTCACCTTTCTTTGCAGACAAGCCATTTGAAATAACCTTAACTTATTTCACGGCCAATAAGTCTTTGAAATAATGTGTATTTTTTAGAGAAATCTTCTTATATAATTAGGCAGAAAATCTGACCTGCCATAGTTTTCAAAACAGCATAATTTCACTCTTCTCAATGTTGAATCTGTTGTATTACACAACCATTGAGTATTTAGCTTTATCAATGACATGTACTTTAAAAATGTTTTAGAGATCCTACCAGTCTTTGAAAACATCCTTTTTCCTTGTTTCAGTTCAAGTTTTATGTATACTTTCTTCCTTGCACCTGATTATTCCAAAATCTGATGGTTGGCCTAGGGAATCTAATTCTGGTATTGATTGTTTTTGCTGCTTGTCTCCCCTTGTAGCTGATTTCTTCATTATTGTGTAAATTTAGATCATGAGCTCATGTTTAGCTAAACAGCTGACCTTGTAAGAGGCTTAGGTGTGAACGCTCGTAAGCTTCAGCAGAAAGTCCGCAAAGATTTTTTTGTGTTCCTCCAATGAGTTACCCGCGCGGACCCCTTTTTCTACAAGTGTTGGTCCACTACTCCCTCTAGAGGCTGGGAGTCAGACAGGACTGCTTTGCTGCCCCCGATCTGGGATAGTGGCTTTGGGCGGCCTGTGGCCTGGGCAGGAGGCTCCCCACGTGTGTCCCACGACCCATCTGCCTGCGAACTTTAGTCACCTGGCAGGAAGCTATGATGCCCAGACCTATGGTTAGCTTTGCAGCGAGGTGTACTGCGCGGACCGGTTCCACACACACTTCAAGTAAGAGATCGGCCTGAGTGGAAAGGTGAGAGTTTGGGCAGCTGTGCAGACAAAGAAGGCGCACTTTGGCCTGTGCCTAAATGCATCTGACACACGACTGGGCCTGCCGGGCTCTGAGGGCCCTGCCGTTGGCCCCCTTCTCCCCTGCCCTTTGTTCAGTCACAGCAGAGATGGCCCCACCCACTCCCTCAGTGAAGGCAGTGTTCCAACCTCCCTCAGCCCCGCCCCCTCTCCGCAGGTTACCATGGACTACAGATGCTGCATTCTGAGGCCAGGGCATTCCGAGAATGCCAAGGGCAGACATGATGACCTTAAATGATTTCCCCTTGTGTCAATTTTGGTAAAGTTTTGGAGCTAGGAAATGGTCCACTTTACAGAAATGTTCAAATTTACTGGCATTTCAGATATTCTCTGCTATAACATTGTCCTGATTCTTTCTGTATATTCTTTACTTATGTTTTGGTTTTCCTTAATCAAAGTGTGTCTTTTAATCTTGTCAAAGAATATTCTTTGGACTTACTACATCACCTGAATTTTATATGTTTTCTATTGTATTAAGTTCTGCTCATATCTTTATTTATATTTTTTCTATGTTCTCAGGTTTATTGTTTTGATATTCTGATGTCAATTAAAACACTTGGTTATTCTTTTTAAAAAATCTTTTTACTTATAAAGATTTGAACTTTTCTAGATTCCAGCTTACTTGTAAGTTTCTAAGGGTCAGGTCCTCTACATTGTGGCTGGCCTAAGTCTAAGTTCACCATATAGCAATGTATATATTGACCTATTTTCCCCTCGACTTTCTGTGATTCCCTACATCTCACCTTTCTTTGCAGACAAGCCATTTGAAATAACCTTAACTTATTTCACGGCCAATAAGTCTTTGAAATAATGTGTTATTTTTAGAGAAATCTTCTTATATAATTAGGCAGAAAAATCTGACCTGCCATAGTTTTCAAAACAGCATAATTTCACTCTTCTCAATGTTGAATCTGTTGTATTACACAACCATTGAGTATTTAGCTTTATCAATGACATGTACTTTAAAAATGTTTTAGAGATCCTACCAGTCTTTGAAAACATCCTTTTTCCTTCTTTCAGTTCAAGTTTTATGTATACTT
Organism: Mesoplodon bidens; assembly: GCF_964165515.1. Taxonomy (NCBI): domain Eukaryota; kingdom Metazoa; phylum Chordata; class Mammalia; order Artiodactyla; family Ziphiidae; genus Mesoplodon; species Mesoplodon bidens. The sequence goes on along the minus strand of NC_138180.1, from coordinate 24,263,710 downwards.
TCTGCCTTGCACCTGATTATTCCAACATCTGATGGTTGGCCTAGGGAATCTAATCCTTGTATTGATTGTTTTTGCTGCTTGTCTCCCCTTGTAGATCATTTCTTCATTATTGTGTAAATTTAGATCATGAGCTCATGTTTAGCTAAACATCTGACTTTGTAAGAGGCTTAAGTGTGAACACTCATAAGCTTCATCAGAAAGTCCGCAAAGATTTATTTGTGTCCCTCCAATGAGTTGCCTGCGAGGACCCCGTTTCCTACAAGGGTTGGTCCACTACTCCCTCTAGAAGCACGGCCTCAGACAGGGCTGCTTTGCGCCCCACGATCTGGGGCAGTGGCATTGGGCGGCCTGTGGCCTGGGGAGGAGCCACTCTGCGTGTGTCCCAGGGACCCATCTTCCTGCGAACTTCGGTCACATGGCAGGAATCTACGATGCCCAGAACTATGCAGCGAGGTGTAATGCGTGGACCAGTTCCACACACACTTCAAGTAAGAGGGCGGCCTGAGTGGAAAGGTGAGAGTTTGTGCCGCTGTGCAGACAAAGAAGGCGCCCTTTGTCCTGGGCCTAAATGCTTGTGACCCCCCACTGGGCCTGCCGGGCTCTGAGGGCCCTGCCCTGGGCCCCCTGCTCCCCTGCCCTTTGTTCAGTCACAGCAGAGACGGCCACACCCACTCCCTCTGTGAGGGCAGTGTTCCAAACTCCCTCAGCCCTGCCCTCTCTCGGAAGGTTACCATGGACTAAAGATGTTGTATTCTGAGTCCAGGGCATTCCGAGAATGCCAAGGGCAGACATGATGACCTTAAATGATTTCCTCTTGTGTCAGTTTTGGTAAATTTTAGGAGCTAGGCACTTGTCCACTTTACACAAACGTTCAAATTTACTGGCATTTCATATATTCTCCGCTACAACATTGTCCTGATTCTTTCTGTATATTCTTTACTTATGTTTTGGTTTTCCTTAATCAAAGTGTGTCTTTTAAATCTTGTCAAAGAATATTCTTTGGACTTACTACCTCAACTGAATTTTATACGTTTTCTGTGGTATTAAGTTCTGCTCATACCTTTATTTATCTTTTTTCTATGTTCTCAGTGTTTATTGCTTTGATCTTCTGATGTCAATTAAAACACATGGTTATTCATTTTAATAAATCTTTTTACTTATAAAGATTTGAGTTTTTAAAGATTCCTGCTTACTTGTAAGTTTCTAAGGGTCAGGTCCTCTACATTGTGGCTGGCCAAAGGCTTAGTTCACAATATAGCAAAGTATATATTGACCTATTTTCCCCGCGACTTTCTGTGATTTCCTACATCTCACCTTTCTTTGCAGACAAGCCATTTGAAATAAACTTAACTTATTTCACAGCCAATAACTCTTTGAAATAATGTGCATTTTTCAGAGAAATCTTCTTATATATTTAGGCAGAAAATCTGACCTGCCATAATTTTCAAAACAGTATAATTTCACTCTTCTCAATGATAAATCTGTGGTATTACACAACCTTTGAGTATTTAGCTTTATCAATGACATGTACGTTAAAAATGTTTTAGAGATCCTACCAGTCTTTGAAAACATCCTTGTTCCTTGTTTCAGTTCCAGTTTTGTGTATACTTTCTGCCTTGCACCTGATTATTCCAACATCTGATGGTTGGCCTAGGGAATCTACTTCTGGTATTGATTGTTTTTGCTGCTTGTCTCCCCTTGTAGCTGATGTCTTCATTATTGTGTAAATTTAGATCATGAGCTCATGTTTAGCTAAACAGCTGACCTTGTAAGAGGCTTAGGTGTGAACGCTCGTAAGCTTCACCAGAAAGTCCGCAAAGTTTTTTTTGTGTCCCTCCAATGAGTTACCCACGCGGACCCCTTTTTCTACAAGTGTTGGTCCACTACTCCCTCTAGAGGCTGGGACTCAGACAGGACTGCTTTGCTACCCCCGATCTGGGATAGTGGTTTTGGGCGGCCTGTGGCCTGTGCAGGAGGCACCGCACGTGTGTCCCACAACCCATCTGCCTGCGAACTTCGGTCACCTGGCAGGAAGCTATGATGCCCAGACCTATGGTTAGCTTTGCATCGAGGTGCACTGCGCGGACCGGTTCCACACACACTTCAAGTAAGAGGGCGGCCTGAGTGGAAAGGTGAGAGTTTGGGCAGCTGTGCAGACAAAGAAGGCGCACTTTGGCCTGGGCCTAAATGCTTGTGACACACGACTGGGCCTGCCGGGCTCTGAGGGCCCTGCCCTTGGCCCCCTTCTCCCCTGCCCTTTGTTCAGTCACAGCAGAGATGGCCCCACCCACTGCCTCAGTGAAGGCAGTGTTCCAACCTCCCTCAGCCCCGCCCCCTCTCCGCAGGTTACCATGGACTACAGATGCTGCATTCTGAGGCCAGGGCATTCCGAGAATGCCAAGGGCAGACATGATGACCTTAAATGATTTCCTCTTGTGTCAATTTTAGTAAACTTTGGGAGCTAGGAAATGGTCCACTTTACACAAACGTTCAAATTTACTGCCATTTCATATACTCTCTGCTATAACATTGTCCTCATTCTTTCTGTATATTCTTTACTTATGTTTTGGTTTTCCTTAATCAAAGTGTGTCTTTTAATCTTGTCAAAGAATATTCTTTGGACTTACTACATCACCTGAATTTTATATGTTTTCTATTGTATTAAGTTCTGCTCATATCTTTATTTATATTTTTTCTATGTTCTCAGGTTTATTGTTTTGATATTCTGATGTCAATTAAAACACTTGGTTATTCATTTTAAAAAAACTTTTTACTTATAAAGATTTGAACTTTTCTAGATTCCAGCTTACTTGTAAGTTTCTAAGGGTCAGGTCCTCTACATTGTGGCTGGCCTAAGTCTAAGTTCACCATATAGCAATGTAAATATATTGACCTATTTTCCCCTCGACTTTCTGTGATTCCCTACATCTCACCTTTCTTTGCAGACAAGCCATTTGAAATAACCTTAACTTATTTCACGGCCAATAAGTCTTTGAAATAATGTGTTATTTTTAGAGAAATCTTCTTATATAATTAGGCAGAAAAATCTGACCTGCCATAGTTTTCAAAACAGCATAATTTCACTCTTCTCAATGTTGAATCTGTTGTATTACACAACCATTGAGTATTTAGCTTTATCAATGACATGTACTTTAAAAATGTTTTAGAGATCCTACCAGTCTTTGAAAACATCCTTTTTCCTTGTTTCAGTTCAAGTTTTATGTATACTTTCTGCCTTGCACCTGATTATTCCAACATCTGATGGTTGGCCTAGGGAATCTAATCCTTGTATTGATTGTTTTTGCTGCTTGTCTTCCCTTGTAGCTGATTTCTTCATTATTGTGTAAATTTAGATCATGAGCTCATGTTTAGCTAAACATCTGACTTTGTAAGAGGCTTAAGTGTGAACACTCATAAGCTTCATCAGAAAGTCCGCAAAGATTTATTTGTGTCCCTCCAATGAGTTGCCTGCGAGGACCCCGTTTCCTACAAGGGTTGGTCCACTACTCCCTCTAGAAGCACGGCCTCAGACAGGGCTGCTTTGCGCCCCACGATCTGGGGCAGTGGCATTGGGCGGCCTGTGGCCCGGGGAGGAGCCACTCTGCGTGTGTCCCAGGGACCCATCTTCCTGCGAACTTCGGTCACCTGGCAGGAATCTACGATGCCCAGAACTATGCAGCGAGGTGTAATGCGTGGACAGGTTCCACACACACTTCAAGTAAGAGGGCGGCCTGAGTGGAAAGGTGAGAGTTTGTGCCGCTGTGCAGACAAAGAAGGCGCCCTTTGTCCTGGGCCTAAATGCTTGTGACACCCCACTGGGCCTGCCGGGCTCTGAGGGCCCTGCCCTGGGCCCCCTGCTCCCCTGCCCTTTGTTCAGTCACAGCAGAGATGGCCACACCCACTCCCTCAGTGAGGGCAGTGTTCCAAACTCCCTCAGCCCCGCCCCCTCTCGGCAGGTTTCCATGGACTAAAGATGTTGTATTCTGAGTCCAGGGCATTCCGAGAATGCCAAGGGCAGACATGATGACCTTAAATGATTTCCTCTTGTGTCAGTTTTGGTAAATTTTAGGAGCTAGGAACTTGTCCACTTTACACAAACGTTCAAATTTACTGGCATTTCATATATTCTCCGCTACAACATTGTCCTGATTCTTTCTGTATATTCTTTACTTATGTTTTGGTTTTCCTTAATCAAAGTGTGTCTTTTAAATCTTGTCAAAGAATATTCTTTGGACTTACTACCGCAACTGAATTTTATACGTTTTCTGTGGTATTAAGTTCTGCTCATACCTTTATTTATCTTTTTTCTATGTTCTCAGGGTTTATTGCTTTGATCTTCTGATGTCAATTAAAACACTTGTTTATTCATTTTAATAAATCTTTTTACTTATAAAGATTTGAGTTTTTAAAGATTCCTGCTTACTTGTAAGTTTCTAAGGGTCAGGTCCTCTACATTGTGGCTGGCCAAAGGCTTAGTTCACAATATAGAAAAGTATATATTGACCTATTTTCCCCGCGACTTTCTGTGATTTCCTACATCTCACCTTTCTTTGCAGACAAGCCATTTGAAATAAACTTAACTTATTTCACAGCCAATAACTCTTTGAAATAATGTGCATTTTTCAGAGAAATCTTCTTATATATTTAGGCAGAAAATCTGACCTGCCATAATTTTCAAAACAGCATAATTTCACTCTTCTCAATGATAAATCTGTGGTATTACACAACCTTTGAGTATTTAGCTTTATCAATGACATGTACGTTAAAAATGTTTTAGAGATCCTACCAGTCTTTGAAAACATCCTTGTTCCTTGTTTCAGTTCCAGTTTTGTGTATACTTTCTGCCTTGCACCTGATTTTTCCAACATCTGATGGTTGGCTTAGGGAATCTACTTCTGGTATTGATTGTTTTTGCTGCTTGTCTCCCCTTGTAGCTGATGTCTTCATAATTGTGTAAATTTAGATCATGAGCTCATGTTTAGCTAAACAGCTGACCTTGTAAGAGGCTTATGTGTGAACGCTCGTAAGCTTCACCAGAAAGTCCGCAAAGTTTTTTTTGTGTCCCTCCAATGAGTTACCCACGCGGACCCCTTTTTCTACAAGTGTTGGTCCACTACTCCCTCTAGAGCCTGGGACTCAGACAGGACTGCTTTGCTGCCCCCGATCTGGGATAGTAGCTTTGGGCGGCCTGTGGCCTGGGCAGGAGGCTCCCCACGTGTGTCCCACGACCCATCTGCCTGTGAACTTCGGTCACCTGGCAGGAAGCTATGATGCCCAGACCTATGGTTAGCTTTGCAGCGAGGTGTACTGCGCGGACCGGTTCCACAGACACTTCAAGTAAGAGGGCGGCCTGAGTGGAAAGGTGAGAGTTTGGGCAGCTGTGCAGACAAAGAAGGCTCACTTTGGCCTGAGCCTAAATGCTTCTGACACACGACTGGGCCTGCCGGGCTCTGAGGGCCCTGCCGTTGACCACCTTCTCCCATGCCCTTTGTTCAGTCACATCAGAGATGGCCCCACCCACTCCCTCAGTGAAGGCAGTGATCCAAACTCCCTCAGCCCCGCCCCCACTCCGCAGGTTACCATGGACTACAGATACTGCATTCTGAAGCCAGGGCATCCCGAGAATGCCAAGGGCAGACATGATGACCTTAAATGATTTCCTCTTGTGTCAATTTTGGTAAACTTTAGGAGCTAGGAAATGGTCCACTTTACAGAAATGTTCAAATTTACTGGCATTTCAGATATTCTCTGCTATAACATTTTCCTGATTCTTTCTGTATATTCTTTACTTATGTTATGGTTTTCCTTAATCAAAGTGTGTCTTTTAATCTTGTCAAAGAATATTCTTTGGACTTACTACCTCAACTGAATTTTATACGTTTTCTGTGGTATTCAGTTCTGCTCATATCTTTATTTACCTTTTTTCTATGTTCTCAGGGTTTATTGTTTTGATCTTCTGATGTCAATTAAAACACTTGGTTATTCATTTTAATCAAACTTTTTACTTATAAAGATTTGAATTTTTAGAGATTCCAGCTTACTTGTAAGTTTCTAAGGGTCAGGTCCTCTACATTGTGGCTGGCCAAAGGCTTAGTTCACAATATAGAAAAGTATATATTGACCTATTTTCCCCTCGACTTTCTGTGATTTCCTACATCTCACCTTTCTTTGCAGACAAGCCATTTGAAATAACCTTAACTTATTTCACAGCCAATAAGTCTTTGAAATAATGTGCATTTTTCAGAGAAATCTTCTTATATATTTAGGCAGAAAATCTGACCTGCCATAGTTTTCAAAACAGCATAATTTCACTCTTCTCAATGATGAATCTGTTGTATTACACAACCTTTGAGTATTTAGCTTTATCAATGACATGTACTTTAAAAATGTTTTAGAGATCCTACCAGTCTTTGAAAACATCCTTGTTCCTTGTTTCAGTTCCAGTTTTATGTATATTTTCTGCCTTGCACCTGATTATTCCAACGTCTGATCGATGGCTTAGGGAATCTAATTCTGGTATTGATTGTTTTTGCTGATTGTCTCCCCCTGTAGCTGATTTCTTCATTATTGTGTAAATTTACCTCATGAGCTCATGTTTAGCTAAACATCTGACTTTGTAAGAGGCTTAGGTGTGAACACTCGTAAGCTTCATCAGAAAGTCCGCAAAAATTTATTTGTGTCCCTCCAATGAGTTGCCCGCGAGGACCCCGTTTTCTACAAGGGTTGGTCCACTACTCCCTCTAGAGGCACGGCCTCAGACAGGTCTGCTTTGCGCCCCACGATCTGGGGCAGTGGCATTGGGCGGCCTGTGGCCCGGGGAGGAGCCTCTCTGCGTGTGTCCCAGGGACCCATCTGCCTGCGAACTTCGGTCACCTGGCAGGAATCTACGATGCCCAGACCTATGGTTAGCTCTGCAGCGAGGTGTACTGCGCAGACAGGTTCCACACACACTTCAAGTAAGAGGGCGGCCTGAGTGGAAAGGTGAGAGTTTGTGCCGCTGTGCAGACAAAGAAGGCGCCCTTTGTCCTGGGCCTAAATGCTTGTGACACCCCACTGGCCCTGCCGGGCTTTGATGGCCCTGCCCTGGGCCCCCTGCTCCCCTGCCCTTTGTTCAGTGACATCAGAGATGGCCACACACACTCCCTCTGTGAGGGCAGTGTTCCTACCTCCCTCAGCCCCGCCCCCTCTCCGCAGGTTACCATGGACTACAGATGCTGCATTCTGAGACTAGGGCATTCCGAGAATGCCAAGGGCAGACATGATGACCTTAAATGATTTCCTCTTGTGTCAGTTTTGGTAAATTTTAGGAGATACAAACTGGTCCACTTTACACAAACGTTCAAATTTACAGGCATTTCATATACTCTCTGCTATAACATTCTCCTGATTCTTTCTGTATATTCTTTACTTATGTTTTGGTGTTCCTTAATCTAAGTGTGTCTTTTAATCTTGTCAAAGAATATTCTTTGGACTTACTACATCACCTGAATTTTATACGTTTTCTATTGTATTAAGTTCTGCTCATATCTTTATTTATATTTTTTCTATGTTCTCAGGTTTATTGTTTTGAACTTCTGATGTCAATTGAAACACTTGGTTATTCAATTTAATAAATCTTTTTACTTATAAAGATTTGAACTTTTCACGATTCCAGCTTACTTGTAAGTTTCTAAGGGTCAGGTCCTCTACATTGTGGCTGGCCTAAGTCTTAGTTCACCATATAGCAATGTGTATATTGATCTATTTTCCCCTCGACTTTCTGTGATTCCCTACATCTCACCTTTCTTTGCACTCAAGCCATTTGAAATACCCTTAACTTATTTCACAGCCAATAAGTCTTTGAAATAATGTGTATTTTTTAGAGAAATCTTCTTATATAATTAGGCAGAAAATCTGACCTGCCATAGTTTTCAAAACAGCATAATTTCACTCTTCTCAATGATGAATCTGTTGTATTACACAACCATTGAGTATTTAGCTTTATCAATGACATGTACTTTAAAAATGTTTTAGAGATCCTACCAGTCTTTGAAAACATCCTTGTTCCTTGTTTCAGTTCCAGTTTTGTGTATACTTTGTGCCTTGCACCTGATTATTCAACATCTAATGGTTGGCCTAAGGAATCTAATTCTGGTATTGATTGTTTTTGCTGCTTGTCTCCCCTTGTAGCTGATTTCTTCATTATTGTGTAAATTTAGATCATGAGCTCATGTTTAGCTAAACAGCTGACCTTGTAAGAGGCTTAGGTGTGAACGCTCGTGAGCTTCAGCAGAAAGTCGGCAAAGATTTTTTTGTGTCCCTCCAATGAGTCACCCACGCGGACACCTTTTTCTACAAGTGTTGGTCCACTACTCCCTCTAGAGGCTGGGACTCAGACAGGACTGCTTTGCTACCCCCGATCTGGGATAGTGGTTTTGGGCGGCCTGTGGCCTGGGCAGGAGGCACCGCACGTGTGTCCCACAACCCATCTGCCTGCGAACTTCGGTCACCTGGCAGGAAGCTATGATGCCCAGACCTATGGTTAGCTTTGCATCGAGGTGCACTGCACGGACCGGTTCCACACACACTTCAAGTAAGAGGGCGGCCTGAGTGGAAAGGTGAGAGTTTGGGCAGCTGTGCAGACAAAGAAGGCGCACTTTGGCCTGGGCCTAAATGCTTGTGACACACGACTGGGCCTGCCGGGCTCTGAGGGCCCTGCCCTTGGCCCCCTTCTCCCCTGCCCTTTGTTCAGTCACAGCAGAGATGGCCCCACCCACTCCCTCAGTGAAGGAAGTGTTCCAACCTCCCTCAGCCCCGCCCCCTCTCCGCAGGTTACCATGGACTACAGATGCTGCATTCTGAGGCCAGGGCGTTCCGAGAATGCCAAGGGCAGACATGATGACCTTAAATGATTTCCTCTTGTGTCAATTTTGGTAAACTTTAGGAGCTAGGAAATGGTCCACTTTACAGAAATGTTCAAATTTACTGGCATTTCAGATATTCTCTGCTATAACATTGTCCTGATTCTTTCTGTATATTCTTTACTTATGTTTTGGTTTTCCTTAATCAAAGTGTGTCTTTTAAATCTTGTCAAAGAATATTCTTTGGACTTACTACCTCAACTGAATTTTATACGTTTTCTGTGGTATTAAGTTCTGCTCATATCTTTATTTATCTTTTTTCTATGTTCTCAGGGTTTATTGTTTTGATTTTCTGATGTCAATTAAAACACTTGGTTATTCATTTTAATAAATCTTTTTACTTATAAAGATTTGAATTTTTAAAGATTCCAGCTTACTTGTAAGTTTCTAAGGGTCAGGTCCTCTACATTGTGGCTGGCCAAAGGCTTAGTTCACAATATAGCAAAGTATATATTGACCTATTTTCCCCTCGACTTTCTGTGATTTCCTACATCTCCCCTTTCTTTGCAGACAAGCCATTTGAAATAAACTTAACTTATTTCACAGCCAATAACTCTTTGAAATAATGTGCATTTTTCAGAGAAATCTTCGTATATATTTAGGCAGAAAATCTGACCTGCCATAATTTTCAAAACAGCATAATTTCACTCTTCTCAATGATGAATCTGTTGTATTACACAACCTTTGAGTATTTAGCTTTATCAATGACATGTACTTTAAAAATGTTTTAGAGATCCTACCAGTCTTTGAAAACATCCTTGTTCCTTGTTTCAGTTCCAGTTTTGTGTATCCTATCTGCCTTGCACCTGAATATTCCAACATCTGATGGTTGGCCTAGGGAATCTAATACTGGTATTGATTGTTTTTGCTGCTTGTCTCCCCTTGTAGCTGATTTCTTCATTATTGTGTAAATTTAGATCATCAGCTCATGTTTAGCTAAACAGCTGACCTTGTAAGAGGTTTAGGTGTGAACACTCGTAAGCTTCAGCAGAAAGTCTGCAAATATTTTTTTGTGTCCCTCCAATGAGTTACCCACGCGGACCCCTTTTTCTACAAGTGTTGGTCCACTACTCCCTCTAGAGGCTGGGACTCAGACAGGACTGCTTTGCTGCCCCCGATCTGGGATAGTGGCTTTGCGCGGCCTGTGGCCTGGGCAGGAGGCTCCCCACGTGTGTCCCACGACCCATCTGCCTGCGAACTTTAGTCACCTGGCAGGAAGCTATGATGCCCAGACCTATGGTTAGCTTTGCAGCGAGGTGTACTGCGCGGACCGGTTCCACACACACTTCAAGTAAGAGGTCGGCCTGAGTGGAAAGGTGAGAGTTTGGGCAGCTGTGCAGACAAAGAAGGCGCACTTTGGCCTGTGCCTAAATGCATCTGACACACGACTGGGCCTGCCGGGCTCTGAGGGCCCTGCCGTTGGCCCCCTTCTCCCCTACCCTTTGTTCAGTCACAGCAGAGATGGCCCCAACCACTCCCTCAGTGAAGGCAGTGTTCCAACCTCCCTCAGCCCCGCCCCCTCTCCGCAGGTTACCATGGACTACAGATGCTGCATTCTGAGGCCAGGGCATTCCGAGAATGCCAAGGGCAGACATGATGACCTTAAATGATTTCCCCTTGTGTCAATTTTGGTAAAGTTTAGGAGCTAGGAAATGGTCCACTTTACAGAAATGTTCAAATTTACTGGCATTTCAGATACTCTCTGCTATAACATTGTCCTGATTCTTTCTGTATATTCTTTACTTATGTTTTGGTTTTCCTTAATCAAAGTGTGTCTTTTAATCTTGTCAAAGAATATTCTTTGGACTTACTACATCACCTGAATTTTATTTGTTTTCTATTGTATTAAGTTCTGCTCATATCTTTATTTATATTTTATCTATGTTCTCAGGTTTATTGTTTTGATATTCTGATGTCAATTAAAACACTTGGTTATTCATTTTAAAAAATCTTTTTACTTATAAAGATTTGAACTTTTCTAGATTCCAGCTTACTTGTAAGTTTCTAAGGGTCAGGTCCTCTACATTGTGGCTGGCCTAAGTCTAAGTTCACCATATAGCAATGTATATATTGACCTATTTTCCCCTCGACTTTCTGTGATTCCCTACATCTCACCTTTCTTTGCAGACAAGCCATTTGAAATAACCTTAACTTATTTCACGGCCAATAAGTCTTTGAAATAATGTGTTATTTTTAGAGAAATCTTCTTATATAATTAGGCAGAAAAATCTGACCTGCCATAGTTTTCAAAACAGCATAATTTCACTCTTCTCAATGTTGAATCTGTTGTATTACACAACCATTGAGTATTTAGCTTTATCAATGACATGTACTTTAAAAATGTTTTAGAGATCCTACCAGTCTTTGAAAACATCCTTTTTCCTTGTTTCAGTTCAAGTTTTATGTATACTTTCTGCCTTGCACCTGATTATTCCAACATCTGATGGTTGGCCTAGGGAATCTAATCCTTGTATTGATTGTTTTTGCTGCTTGTCTCCCCTTGTAGCTGATTTCTTCATTATTGTGTAAATTTAGATCATGAGCTCATGTTTAGCTAAACATCTGACTTTGTAAGAGGCTTAAGTGTGAACACTCATAAGCTTCATCAGAAAGTCCGCAAAGATTTATTTGTGTCCCTCCAATGAGTTGCCCGCGAGGACCCCGTTTCCTACAAGGGTTGGTCCACTACTCCCTCTAGAAGCACGGCCTCAGACAGGGCTGCTTTGCGCCCCACGATCTGGGGCAGTGGCATTGGGCGGCCTGTGGCCCGGGGAGGAGCCTCTCTGCGTGTGTCCCAGGGACCCATCTGCCTGCGAACTTCGGTCACCTGGCAGGAATCTACGATGCCCAGACCTATGGTTAGCTCTGCAGCGAGGTGTACTGCGCAGACAGGTTCCACACACACTTCAAGTAAGAGGGCGGCCTGAGTGGAAAGGTGAGAGTTTGTGCCGCTGTGCAGACAAAGAAGGCGCCCTTTGTCCTGGGCCTAAATGCTTGTGACACCCCACTGGCCCTGCCGGGCTTTGATGGCCCTGCCCTGGGCCCCCTGCTCCCCTGCCCTTTGTTCAGTGACATCAGAGATGGCCACACACACTCCCTCTGTGAGGGCAGTGTTCCTACCTCCCTCAGCCCCGCCCCCTCTCCGCAGGTTACCATGGACTACAGATGCTGCATTCTGAGTCTAGGGCATTCCGAGAATGCCAAGGGCAGACATGATGACCTTAAATGATTTCCTCTTGTGTCAGTTTTGGTAAATTTTAGGAGATACAAACTGGTCCACTTTACACAAACGTTCAAATTTACTGGCATTTCATATACTCTCTGCTATAACATTCTCCTGATTCTTTCTGTATATTCTTTACTTATGTTTTGGTGTTCCTTAATCTAAGTGTGTCTTTTAATCTTGTCAAAGAATATTCTTTGGACTTACTACATCACCTGAATTTTATACGTTTTCTATTGTATTAAGTTCTGCTCATATCTTTATTTATATTTTTTCTATGTTCTCAGGTTTATTGTTTTGATCTTCTGATGTCAATTAAAACACCTGGTTATTCAATTTAATAAATCTTTTTACTTATAAAGATTTGAACTTTTCACGATTCCAGCTTACTTGTAAGTTTCTAAGGGTCAGGTCCTCTACATTGTGGCTGGCCTAAGTCTTAGTTCACCATATAGCAATGTGTATATTGATCTATTTTCCCCTCGACTTTCTGTGATTCCCTACATCTCACCATTCTTTGCACTCAAGCCATTTGAAATACCCTTAACTTATTTCACAGCCAATAAGTCTTTGAAATAATGTGTATTTTTTAGAGAAATCTTCTTATATAATTAGGCAGAAAATCTGACCTGCCATAGTTTTCAAAACAGCATAATTTCACTCTTCTCAATGATGAATCTGTTGTATTACACAACCATTGAGTATTTAGCTTTATCAATGACATGTACTTTAAAAATGTTTTAGAGATCCTACCAGTCTTTGAAAACATCCTTGTTCCTTGTTTCAGTTCCAGTTTTGTGTATACTTTGTGCCTTGCACCTGATTATTCAACATCTAATGGTTGGCCTAAGGAATCTAATTCTGGTATTGATTGTTTTTGCTGCTTGTCTCCCCTTGTAGCTGATTTCTCATTATTGTGTAAATTTAGATCATGAGCTCATGTTTAGCTAAACAGCTGACCTTGTAAGAGGCTTAGGTGTGAACGCTCGTAAGCTTCAGCAGAAAGTCGGCAAAGATTTTTTTGTGTCCCTCCAATGAGTTACCCACGCGGACACCTTTTTCTACAAGTGTTGGTCCACTACTCCCTCTAGAGGCTGGGACTCAGACAGGACTGCTTTGCTACCCCCGATCTGGGATAGTGGTTTTGGGCGGCCTGTGGCCTGGGCAGGAGGCACCGCACGTGTGTCCCACAACCCATCTGCCTGCGAACTTCGGTCACCTGGCAGGAAGCTATGATGCCCAGACCTATGGTTAGCTTTGCATCGAGGTGCACTGCGCGGACCGGTTCCACACACACTTCAAGTAAGAGGGCGGCCTGAGTGGAAAGGTGAGAGTTTGGGCAGCTGTGCAGACAAAGAAGGCGCACTTTGGCCTGTGCCTAAATGCATCTGACACACGACTGGGCCTGCCGGGCACTGAGGGCCCTCCCGTTGGCCCCCTTCTCCCCTGCCCTTTGTTCAGTCACAGCAGAGATGGCCCCACACACTCCCTCAGTGAAGGCAGTGTTCCAACCTCCCTCAGCCCCGCCCCCTCTCAGCAGGTTACCATGGACAACAGATGCTGCATTCTGAGGCCAGGGCGCTCCGAGAATGCCAAGGGCAGACATGATGACCTTAAATGATTTCCTCTTGTGTCAATTTTGGTAAAGTTTAGGAGCTAGGAAATGGTCCACTTTTCAGAAATGTTCAAATTTACTGGCATTTCAGATATTCTCTGCTATAACATTGTCCTGATTCTTTCTGTATATTCTTTACTTATGTTTTGGTTTTCCTTAATCAAAGTGTGTCTTTTAAATCTTGTCAAAGAATATTCTTTGGACTTACTACCTCAACTGAATTTTATACGTTTTCTGTGGTATTATGTTCTGCTCATATCTTTATTTATCTTTTTTCTATGTTCTCAGGGTTTATTGTTTTGATCTTCTGATGTCAATTAAAACACTTGGTTATTCATTTTAATAAATCTTTTTACTTATAAAGATTTGAATTTTTAAAGATTCCAGCTTACTTGTAAATTTCTAAGGGTCAGGTCCTCTACATTGTGGCTGGCCCAAGGCCTAGTTCACAATATAGCAAAGTATATATTGACCTATTTTCCCCGCGACTTTCTGTGATTTCCTACATCTCACCTTTCTTTGCAGACAAGCCATTTGAAATAACCTTAACTTATTTCACAGCCATTAAGTCTTTGAAATAATGTGCATTTTTCAGAGAAATCTTCTTATATATTTAGGCAGAAAATCTGACCTGCCATAGTTTTCAAAACAGCATAATTTCACCCTTCTCAATGATGAATCTGTTGTAATACACAACCTTTGAGGATTTAGCTTTATCAATGACATGTACTTTAAAAATGTTTTAGAGATCCTACCAGTCTTTGAAAACATCCTTGTTCCTTGTTTCAGTTCCAGTTTTATGTATATTTTCTGCCTTGCACCTGATTATTCCAACGTCTGATCGATGGCTAAGGGAATCTAATTCTGGTATTGATTGTTTTTGCTGCTTGTCTCCCCTTGTAGCTGATTTCTTCATTATTGTGTAAATTTAGATCATGAGCTCATGTTTAGCTAAACAGCTGACCTTGTAAGAGGCTTAGGTGTGAACGCTCGTAAGCTTCAGCAGAAAGTCGGCAAAGATTTTTTTGTGTCCCTCCAATGAGTTACCCGCGCGGACCCCTTTTTCTACAAGTGTTGGTCCACTACTCCCTCTAGAGGCTGGGACTCAGACAGGACTGCTTTGCTACACCCGGTCTGGGATAGTGGTTTTGGGCGGCCTGTGGCCTGGGCAGGAGGCACAGCACGTGTGTCCCACAACCCATCTGCCTGCGAACTTCGGTCACCTGGCAGGAAGCTATGATGCCCAGACCTATGGTTAGCTTTGCATCGAGGTGCACTGGGCGGACCGGTTCCACACACACTTCAAGTAAGAGGGCGGCCTGAGTGGAAAGGTGAGAGTTTGGGCAGCTGTGCAGACAAAGAAGGCGCACTTTGGCCTGGGCCTAAATGCTTGTGACACACGACTGGGCCTGCCGGGCTCTGAGGGCCCTGCCCTTGGCCCCCTTCTCCCCTGCCCTTTGTTCAGTCACAGCAGAGATGGCCCCACCCACTCCCTCAGTGAAGGAAGTGTTCCAACCTCCCTCAGCCCCGCCCCCTCTCCGCAGATTACCATGGACTACAGATGCTGCATTCTGAAGCCAGGGCGTTCCGAGAATGCCAAGGGCAGACATGATGACCTTAAATGATTTCCTCTTGTGTCAATTTTGGTAAACTTTAGGAGCTAGGAAATGGTCCACTTTACAGAAATGTTCAAATTTACTGGCATTTCAGATATTCTATGCTATAACATTGTCCTGATTCTTTCTGTATATTCTTTACTTATGTTTTGGTTTTCCTTAATCAAAGTGTGTCTTTTAAATCTTGTCAAAGAATATTCTTTGGACTTACTACCTCAACTGAATTTTATACGTTTTCTGTGGTATTAAGTTCTGCTCATATCTTTATTTATCTTTTTTCTATGTTCTCAGGGTTTATTGTTTTGATTTTCTGATGTCAATTAAAACACTTGGTTATTCATTTTAATAAATCTTTTTACTTATAAAGATTTGAATTTTTAAAGATTCCAGCTTACTTGTAAGTTTCTAAGGGTCAGGTCCTCTACATTGTGGCTGGCCAAAGGCTTAGTTCACAATATAGCAAAGTATATATTGACCTATTTTCCCCTCGACTTTCTGTGATTTCCTACATCTCACCTTTCTTTGCAGACAAGCCATTTGAAATAAACTTAACTTATTTCACAGCCAATAACTCTCTGAAATAATGTGCATTTTTCAGAGAAATCTTCGTATATATTTAGGCAGAAAATCTGACCTGCCATAATTTTCAAAACAGCATAATTTCACTCTTCTCAATGATGAATCTGTTGTATTACACAACCTTTGAGTATTTAGCTTTATCAATGACATGTACTTTAAAAATGTTTTAGAGATCCTACCAGTCTTTGAAAACATCCTTGTTCCTTGTTTCAGTTCCAGTTTTGTGTATCCTATCTGCCTTGCACCTGAATATTCCAACATCTGATGGTTGGCCTAGGGAATCTAATACTGGTATTGATTGTTTTTGCTGCTTGTCTCCCCTTGTAGCTGATTTCTTCATTATTGTGTAAATTTAGATCATGAGCTCATGTTTAGCTAAACAGCTGACCTTGTAAGAGGTTTAGGTGTGAACGCTCGTAAGCTTCAGCAGAAAGTCTGCAAAGATTTATTTGTGTCCCTCCAATGAGTTACCCACGCGGACCCCTTTTTCTACAAGTGTTGGTCCACTACTCCTTCTAGAGGCTGGGACTCAGACAGGACTGCTTTGCTGCCCCCGATCTGGGATAGTGGCTTTGGGCGGCCTGTGGCCTGGGCAGGAGGCTCCCCACGTGTGTCCCACGACCCATCTGCCTGCGAACTTTAGTCACCTGGCAGGAAGCTATGATGCCCAGACCTATGGTTAGCTTTGCAGCGAGGTGTACTGCGCGGACCGGTTCCACACACACTTCAAGTAAGAGGTCGGCCTGAGTGGAAAGGTGAGAGTTTGGGCAGCTGTGCAGACAAAGAAGGCGCACTTTGGCCTGTGCCTAAATGCATCTGACACACGACTGGGCCTGCCGGGCTCTGAGGGCCCTCCCGTTGGCCCCCTTCTCCCCTGCCCTTTGTTCAGTCACAGCAGAGATGGCCCCACCCACTCCCTCAGTGAAGGCAGTGTTCCAACCTCCCTCAGCCCCGCCCCCTCTCCGCAGGTTACCATGGACTACAGATGCTGCATTCTGAGGCCAGGGCATTCCAGAATGCCAAGGGCAGACATGATGACCTTAAATGATTTCCCCTTGTGTCAATTTTGGTAAACTTTAGGACCTAGGAAATGGTCCACTTTACACAAACGTTCAAATTTACTGCCATTTCATATACTCTCTGCTATAACATTGTCCTGATTCTTTCTGTATATTCTTTACTTATGTTTTGGTTTTCCTTAATCAAAGTGTGTCTTTTAATCTTGTCAAAGAATATTCTTTGGACTTACTAAATCACCTTAATTTTATACGTTTTCTATTGTATTAAGTTCAGCTCATATCTTTATTTATATTTTTTCTATGTTCTCAGGTTTATTGTTTTGATATTCTGAGGTCAATAAAAACACTTGGTTATTCATTTTAAAAAATCTTTTTACTTATAAAGATTTGAACTTTTCTAGATTCCAGCTTACTTGTAAGTTTCTAAGGGTCAGGTCCTCTACATTGTGGCTGGCCTAAGTCTTAGTTCACCATAGAGCAATGTATATATTGACCTATTTTACCTCGACTTTCTGTGATTCCCTACATCTCACCTTTCTTTGCAGACAAGCCATTTGAAATAACCTTAACTTATTTCACGGCCAATAAGTCTTTGAAATAATGTGTATTTTTTAGAGAAATCTTCTTATATAATTAGGCAGAAAATCTGACCTGCCATAGTTTTCAAAACAGCATAATTTCACTCTTCTCAATGTTGAATCTGTTGTATTACACAACCATTGAGTATTTAGCTTTATCAATGACATGTACTTTAAAAATGTTTTAGAGATCCTACCAGTCTTTGAAAACATCCTTTTTCCTTGTTTCAGTTCAAGTTTTATGTATACTTTCTGCCTTGCACCTGATTATTCCAACATCTGATGGTTGTCCTAGGGAATCTAATTCTGGTATTGATTGTTTTTGCTGCTTGTCTCCCCTTGTAGCTGATTTCTTCATTATTGTGTAAATTTAGATCATGAGCTCATGTTTAGCTAAACAGCTGACCTTGTAAGAGGCTTAGGTGTGAACGCTCGTAAGCTTCAGCAGAAAGTCCGCAAAGATTTTTTTGTGTTCCTCCAATGAGTTACCCGCGCGGACCCCTTTTTCTACAAGTGTTGGTCCACTACTCCCTCTAGAGGCTGGGAGTCAGACAGGACTGCTTTGCTGCCCCCGATCTGGGATAGTGGCTTTGGGCGGCCTGTGGCCTGGGCAGGAGTCTCCCCACGTGTGTCCCACGACCCATCTGCCTGCGAACTTCGGTCACCTGGCAGGAAGCTATGATGCCCAGACCTATGGTTAGCTTTGCAGCGAGGTGTACTGCGCGGACCGGTTCCACACACACTTCAAGTAAGAGGTCGGCCTGAGTGGAAAGGTGAGAGTTTGGGCAGCTGTGCAGACCAAGAAGGCGCATTTTGGCCTGGGCCTAAATGCTTGTGACACACGACTGGGCCTGCCGGGCTCTGAGGGCCCTGCCGTGGGCCCCCTTCTCCCCTGCCCTTTGTTCAGTCACAGCAGAGATGGCCCCACACACTCCCTCAGTGAAGGCAGTGTTCCAACCTCCCTCAGCCCCGCCCCCTCTCAGCAGGTTACCATGGACAACAGATGCTGCATTCTGAGGCCAGGGCGTTCCGAGAATGCCAAGGGCAGACATGATGACCTTAAATGATTTCCTCTTGTGTCAATTTTGGTAAAGTTTAGGAGCTAGGAAATGGTCCACTTTTCAGAAATGTTCAAATTTACTGGCATTTCAGATATTCTCTGCTATAACATTGTCCTGATTCTTTCTGTATATTCTTTACTTATGTTTTGGTTTTCCTTAATCAAAGTGTGTCTTTTAAATCTTGTCAAAGAATATTCTTTGGACTTACTACCTCAACTGAATTTTATACGTTTTCTGTGGTATTAAGTTCTGCTCATATCTTTATTTATCTTTTTTCTATGTTCTCAGGGTTTATTGTTTTGATCTTCTGATGTCAATTAAAACACTTGGTTATTCATTTTAATAAATCTTTTTACTTATAAAGATTTGAATTTTTAAAGATTCCAGCTTACTTGTAAATTTCTAAGGGTCAGGTCCTCTACATTGTGGCTGGCCCAAGGCCTAGTTCACAATATAGCAAAGTATATATTGACCTATTTTCCCCGCGACTTTCTGTGATTTCCTACATCTCACCTTTCTTTGCAGACAAGCCATTTGAAATAACCTTAACTTATTTCACAGCCATTAAGTCTTTGAAATAATGTGCATTTTTCAGAGAAATCTTCTTATATATTTAGGCAGAAAATCTGACCTGCCATAGTTTTCAAAACAGCATAATTTCACCCTTCTCAATGATGAATCTGTTGTAATACACAACCTTTGAGGATTTAGCTTTATCAATGACATGTACTTTAAAAATGTTTTAGAGATCCTACCAGTCTTTGAAAACATCCTTGTTCCTTGTTTCAGTTCCAGTTTTATGTATATTTTCTGCCTTGCACCTGATTATTCCAACGTCTGATCGATGGCTAAGGGAATCTAATTCTGGTATTGATTGTTTTTGCTGCTTGTCTCCCCTTGTAGCTGATTTCTTCATTATTGTGTAAATTTAGATCATGAGCTCATGTTTAGCTAAACAGCTGACCTTGTAAGAGGCTTAGGTGTGAACGCTCGTAAGCTTCAGCAGAAAGTCGGCAAAGATTTTTTTGTGTCCCTCCAATGAGTTACCCACGCGGACACCTTTTTCTACAAGTGTTGGTCCACTACTCCCTCTAGAGGCTGGGACTCAGACAGGACTGCTTTGCTACCCCCGATCTGGGATAGTGGTTTTGGGCGGCCTGTGGCCTGGGCAGGAGGCACCGCACGTGTGTCCCACAACCCATCTGCCTGCGAACTTCGGTCACCTGGCAGGAAGCTATGATGCCCAGACCTATGGTTAGCTTTGCATCGAGGTGCACTGCGCGGACCGGTTCCACACACACTTCAAGTAAGAGGGCGGCCTGAGTGGAAAGGTGAGAGTTTGGGCAGCTGTGCAGACAAAGAAGGCGCACTTTGGCCTGGGCCTAAATGCATCTGACACACGACTGGGCCTGCCGGGCTCTGAGGGCCCTGCCGTTGGCCCCCTTCTCCCCTGCCCTTTGTTCAGTCACAGCAGAGATGGCCCCAACCACTCCCTCAGTGAAGGCAGTGTTCCAACCTCCCTCAGCCCCGCCCCCTCTCCGCAGGTTACCATGGACTACAGATGCTGCATTCTGAGGCCAGGGCGTTCCGAGAATGCCAAGGGCAGACATGATGACCTTAAATGATTTCCCCTTGTGTCAATTTTGGTAAAGTTTAGGAGCTAGGAAATGGTCCACTTTACAGAAATGTTCAAATTTACTGGCATTTCAGATACTCTCTGCTATAACATTGTCCTGATTCTTTCTGTATATTCTTTACTTATGTTTTGGTTTTCCTTAATCAAAGTGTGTCTTTTAATCTTGTCAAAGAATATTCTTTGGACTTACTACATCACCTGAATTTTATTTGTTTTCTATTGTATTAAGTTCTGCTCATATCTTTATTTATATTTTTTCTATGTTCTCAGGTTTATTGTTTTGATTTTCTGATGTCAATTAAAACACTTGGTTATTCATTTTAATAAATCTTTTTACTTATAAAGATTTGAATTTTTAAAGATTCCAGCTTACTTGTAAGTTTCTAATGGTCAGGTCCTCTACATTGTGGCTGGCCAAAGGCTTAGTTCACAATATAGCAAAGTATATATTGACCTATTTTCCCCTCGACTTTCTGTGATTTCCTACATCTCACCTTTCTTTGCAGACAAGCCATTTGAAATAAACTTAACTTATTTCACAGCCAATAACTCTTTGAAATAATGTGCATTTTTCAGAGAAATCTTCGTATATATTTAGGCAGAAAATCTGACCTGCCATAATTTTCAAAACAGCATAATTTCACTCTTCTCAATGATGAATCTGTTGTATTACACAACCTTTGAGTATTTAGCTTTATCAATGACATGTACTTTAAAAATGTTTTAGAGATCCTACCAGTCTTTGAAAACATCCTTGTTCCTTGTTTCAGTTCCAGTTTTGTGTATCCTATCTGCCTTGCACCTGAATATTCCAACATCTGATGGTTGGCCTAGGGAATCTAATACTGGTATTGATTGTTTTTGCTGCTTGTCTCCCCTTGTAGCTGATTTCTTCATTATTGTGTAAATTTAGATCATCAGCTCATGTTTAGCTAAACAGCTGACCTTGTAAGAGGTTTAGGTGTGAACGCTCGTAAGCTTCAGCAGAAAGTCTGCAAAGATTTTTTTGTGTCCCTCCAATGAGTTACCCACGCGGACCCCTTTTTCTACAAGTGTTGGTCCACTACTCCTTCTAGAGGCTGGGACTCAGACAGGACTGCTTTGCTGCCCCCGATCTGGGATAGTGGCTTTGGGCGGGCTGTGGCCTGGGCAGGAGGCTCCCCACGTGTGTCCCACGACCCATCTGCCTGCGAACTTTAGTCACCTGGCAGGAAGCTATGATGCCCAGACCTATGGTTAGCTTTGCAGCGAGGTGTACTGCGCGGACCGGTCCCACACACACTTCAAGTAAGAGGTCGGCCTGAGTGGAAAGGTGAGAGTTTGGGCGGCTGTGCAGACAAAGAAGGCGCACTTTGGCCTGTGCCTAAATGCATCTGACACACGACTGGGCCTGCCGGGCTCTGAGGGCCCTGCCGTTGGCCCCCTTCTCCCCTGCCCTTTGTTCAGTCACAGCAGAGATGGCCCCACCCACTCCCTCAGTGAAGGCAGTGTTCCAACCTCCCTCAGCCCCGCCCCCTCTCCGCAGGTTACCATGGACTACAGATGCTGCATTCTGAGGCCAGGGCATTCCGAGAATGCCAAGGGCAGACATGATGACCTTAAATGATTTCCCCTTGTGTCAATTTTGGTAAACTTTAGGACCTAGGAAATGGTCCACTTTACACAAACGTTCAAATTTACTGCCATTTCATATACTCTCTGCTATAACATTGTCCTGATTCTTTCTGTATATTCTTTACTTATGTTTTGGTTTTCCTTAATCAAAGTGTGTCTTTTAATCTTGTCAAAGAATATTCTTTGGACTTACTAAATCACCTGAATTTTATACGTTTTCTATTGTATTAAGTTCAGCTCATATCTTTATTTATATTTTTTCTATGTTCTCAGGTTTATTGTTTTGATATTCTGATGTCAATAAAAACACTTGGTTATTCATTTTAAAAAATCTTTTTACTTATAAAGATTTGAACTTTTCTAGATTCCAGATTACTTGTAAGTTTCTAAGGGTCAGGTCCTCTACATTGTGGCTGGCCTAAGTCTTAGTTCACCATAGAGCAATGTATATATTGACCTATTTTCCCCTCGACTTTCTGTGATTCCCTACATCTCACCTTTCTTTGCAGACAAGCCATTTGAAATAACCTTAACTTATTTCACGGCCAATAAGTCTTTGAAATAATGTGTATTTTTTAGAGAAATCTTCTTATATAATTAGGCAGAAAATCTGACCTTCCATAGTTTTCAAAACAGCATAATTTCACTCTTCTCAATGTTGAATCTGTTGTATTACACAACCATTGAGTATTTAGCTTTATCAATGACATGTATTTAAAAATGTTTTAGAGATCCTACCAGTCTTTGAAAACATCCTTTTTCCTTGTTTCAGTTCAAGTTTTATGTATACTTTCTGCCTTGCACCTGATTATTCCAACATCTGATGATTGTCCTAGGGAATCTAATTCTGGTATTGATTGTTTTTGCTGCTTGTCTCCCCTTGTAGCTGATTTCTTCATTATTGTGTAAATTTAGATCATGAGCTCATGTTTAGCTAAACAGCTGACCTTGTAAGAGGCTTAGGTGTGAACGCTCGTAAGCTTCAGCAGAAAGTCCGCAAAGATTTTTTTGTGTTCCTCCAATGAGTTACCCGCGCGGACCCCTTTTTCTACAAGTGTTGGTCCACTACTCCCTCTAGAGGCTGGGAGTCAGACAGGACTGCTTTGCTGCCCCCGATCTGGGATAGTGGCTTTGGGCGGCCTGTGGCCTGGGCAGGAGTCTCCCCACGTGTGTCCCACGACCCATCTGCCTGCGAACTTCGGTCACCTGGCAGGAAGCTATGATGCCCAGACCTATGGTTAGCTTTGCATCGAGGTGTACTGCGCGGACCGGTTCCACACACACTTCAAGTAAGAGGGCGGCCTGAGTGGAAAGGTGAGAGTTTGGGCAGCTGTGCAGACCAAGAAGGCGCATTTTGGCCTGGGCCTAAATGCTTGTGACACACGACTGGGCCTGCCGGGCTCTGAGGGCCCTGCCGTGGGCCCCCTTCTCCCCTGCCCTTTGTTCAGTCACAGCAGAGATGGCCCCACACACTCCCTCAGTGAAGGCAGTGTTCCAACCTCCCTCAGCCCCGCCCCCTCTCAGCAGGTTACCATGGACCACAGATGCTGCATTCTGAGGCCAGGGCGCTCCGAGAATGCCAAGGGCAGACATGATGACCTTAAATGATTTCCTCTTGTGTCAATTTTGGTAAAGTTTAGGAGCTAGGAAATGGTCCACTTTTCAGAAATGTTCAAATTTACTGGCATTTCAGATATTCTCTGCTATAACATTGTCCTGATTCTTTCTGTATATTCTTTACTTATGTTTTGGTTTTCCTTAATCAAAGTGTGTCTTTTAAATCTTGTCAAAGAATATTCTTTGGACTTACTACCTCAACTGAATTTTATACGTTTTCTGTGGTATTAAGTTCTGCTCATATCTTTATTTATCTTTTTTCTATGTTCTCAGGGTTTATTGTTTTGATCTTCTGATGTCAATTAAAACACTTGGTTATTCATTTTAATAAAACTTTTTACTTATAAAGATTTGAATTTTTAAAGATTCCAGCTTACTTGTAAATTTCTAAGGGTCAGGTCCTCTACATTGTGGCTGGCCCAAGGCCTAGTTCACAATATAGCAAAGTATATATTGACCTATTTTCCCCGCGACTTTCTGTGATTTCCTACATCTCACCTTTCTTTGCAGACAAGCCATTTGAAATAACCTTAACTTATTTCACAGCCATTAAGTCTTTGAAATAATGTGCATTTTTCAGAGAAATCTTCTTATATATTTAGGCAGAAAATCTGACCTGCCATAGTTTTCAAAACAGCATAATTTCACCCTTCTCAATGATGAATCTGTTGTAATACACAACCTTTGAGGATTTAGCTTTATCAATGACATGTACTTTAAAAATGTTTTAGAGATCCTACCAGTCTTTGAAAACATCCTTGTTCCTTGTTTCAGTTCCAGTTTTATGTATATTTTCTGCCTTGCACCTGATTATTCCAACGTCTGATCGATGGCTAAGGGAATCTAATTCTGGTATTGATTGTTTTTGCTGCTTGTCTCCCCTTGTAGCTGATTTCTTCATTATTGTGTAAATTTAGATC
The DNA here is from genome assembly GCF_964165515.1 of Mesoplodon bidens. Taxonomy (NCBI): domain Eukaryota; kingdom Metazoa; phylum Chordata; class Mammalia; order Artiodactyla; family Ziphiidae; genus Mesoplodon; species Mesoplodon bidens. The sequence goes on along the minus strand of NC_138180.1, from coordinate 24,239,332 downwards.
ATGAGCTCATGTTTAGCTAAACAGCTGACCTTGTAAGAGGCTTAGGTGTGAACGCTCGTAAGCTTCAGCAGAAAGTCGGCAAAGATTTTTTTGTGTCCCTCCAATGAGTTACCCGCGCGGACACCTTTTTCTACAAGTGTTGGTCCACTACTCCCTCTAGAGGCTGGGACTCAGACAGGACTGCTTTGCTACCCCCGATCTGGGATAGTGGTTTTGGGCGGCCTGTGGCCTGGGCAGGAGGCACAGCACGTGTGTCCCACAACCCATCTGCCTGCGAACTTCGGTCACCTGGCAGGAAGCTATGATGCCCAGACCTATGGTTAGCTTTGCATCGAGGTGCACTGCGCGGACCGGTTCCACACACACTTCAAGTAAGAGGGCGGCCTGAGTGGAAAGGTGAGAGTTTGGGCAGCTGTGCAGACAAAGAAGGCGCACTTTGGCCAGGGCCTAAATGCTTGTGACACACGACTGGGCCTGCCGGGCTCTGAGGGCCCTGCCCTTGGCCCCCTTCTCCCCTGCCCTTTGTTCAGTCACAGCAGAGATGGCCCCACCCACTCCCTCAGTGAAGGAAGTGTTCCAACCTCCCTCAGCCCCGCCCCCTCTCCGCAGGTTACCATGGACTACAGATGCTGCATTCTGAGGCCAGGGCGTTCCGAGAATGCCAAGGGCAGACATGATGACCTTAAATGATTTCCTCTTGTGTCAATTTTGGTAAACTTTAGGAGCTAGGAAATGGTCCACTTTACAGAAATGTTCAAATTTACTGGCATTTCAGATATTCTCTGCTATAACATTGTCCTGATTCTTTCTGTATATTCTTTACTTATGTTTTGGTTTTCCTTAATCAAAGTGTGTCTTTTAAATCTTGTCAAAGAATATTCTTTGGACTTACTACCTCAACTGAATTTTATACGTTTTCTGTGGTATTAAGTTCTGCTCATATCTTTATTTATCTTTTTTCTATGTTCTCAGGGTTTATTGTTTTGATTTTCTGATGTCAATTAAAACACTTGGTTATTCATTTTAATAAATCTTTTTACTTATAAAGATTTGAATTTTTAAAGATTCCAGCTTACTTGTAAGTTTCTAAGGGTCAGGTCCTCTACATTGTGGCTGGCCAAAGGCTTAGTTCACAATATAGCAAAGTATATATTGACCTATTTTCCCCTCGACTTTCTGTGATTTCCTACATCTCACCTTTCTTTGCAGACAAGCCATTTGAAATAAACTTAACTTATTTCACAGCCAATAACTCTTTGAAATAATGTGCATTTTTCAGAGAAATCTTCGTATATATTTAGGCAGAAAATCTGACCTGCCATAATTTTCAAAACAGCATAATTTCACTCTTCTCAATGATGAATCTGTTGTATTACACAACCTTTGAGTATTTAGCTTTATCAATGACATGTACTTTAAAAATGTTTTAGAGATCCTACCAGTCTTTGAAAACATCCTTGTTCCTTGTTTCAGTTCCAGTTTTGTGTATCCTATCTGCCTTGCACCTGAATATTCCAACATCTGATGGTTGGCCTAGGGAATCTAATACTGGTATTGATTGTTTTTGCTGCTTGTCTCCGCTTGTAGCTGATTTCTTCATTATTGTGTAAATTTAGATCATGAGCTCATGTTTAGCTAAACAGCTGACCTTGTAAGAGGTTTAGGTGTGAACGCTCATAAGCTTCAGCAGAAAGTCTGCAAAGATTTTTTTGTGTCCCTCCAATGAGTTACCCACGCGGACCCCTTTTTCTACAAGTGTTGGTCCACTACTCCTTCTAGAGGCTGGGACTCAGACAGGACTGCTTTGCTGCCCCCGATCTGGGATAGTGGCTTTGGGCGGCCTGTGGCCTGGGCAGGAGGCTCCCCACGTGTGTCCCACGACCCATCTGCCTGCGAACTTTAGTCACCTGGCAGGAAGCTATGATGCCCAGACCTATGGTTAGATTTGCAGCGAGGTGTACTGCGCGGACCGATTCCACACACACTTCAAGTAAGAGGTCGGCCTGAGTGGAAAGGTGAGACTTTGGGCAGCTGTGCAGACAAAGAAGGCGCACTTTGGCCTGTGCCTAAATGCATCTGACACACGACTGGGCCTGCCGGGCTCTGAGGGCCCTCCCGTTGGCCCCCTTCTCCCCTGCCCTTTGTTCAGTCACAGCAGAGATGGCCCCACCCACTCCCTCAGTGAAGGCAGTGTTCCAACCTCCCTCAGCCCCGCCCCCTCTCCGCAGGTTACCATGGACTACAGATGCTGCATTCTGAGGCCTGGGCATTCCGAGAATGCCAAGGGCAGACATGATGACCTTAAATGATTTCCCCTTGTGTCAATTTTGGTAAACTTTAGGACCTAGGAAATGGTCCACTTTACACAAACGTTCAAATTTACTGCCATTTCATATACTCTCTGCTATAACATTGTCCTGATTCTTTCTGTATATTCTTTACTTATGTTTTGGTTTTCCTTAATCAAAGTGTGTCTTTTAATCTTGTCAAAGAATATTCTTTGGACTTACTAAATCACCTGAATTTTATACGTTTTCTATTGTATTAAGTTCAGCTCATATCTTTATTTATATTTTTTCTATGTTCTCAGGTTTATTGTTTTGATCTTCTGATGTCAATTAAAACACTTGGTTATTCATTTTAAAAAATCTTTTTACTTATAAAGATTTGAACTTTTCTAGATTCCAGCTTACTTGTAAGTTTCTAAGGGTCAGGTCCTCTACATTGTGGCTGGCCTAAGTCTTAGTTCACCATAGAGCAATGTATATATTGACCTATTTTACCTCGACTTTCTGTGATTCCCTACATCTCACCTTTCTTTGCAGACAAGCCATTTGAAATAACCTTAACTTATTTCACGGCCAATAAGTCTTTGAAATAATGTGTATTTTTTAGAGAAATCTTCTTATATAATTAGGCAGAAAATCTGACCTGCCATAGTTTTCAAAACAGCATAATTTCACTCTTCTCAATGTTGAATCTGTTGTATTACACAACCATTGAGTATTTAGCTTTATCAATGACATGTACTTTAAAAATGTTTTAGAGATCCTACCAGTCTTTGAAAACATCCTTTTTCCTTGTTTCAGTTCAAGTTTTATGTATACTTTCTGCCTTGCACCTGATTATTCCAACATCTGATGGTTGTCCTAGGGAATCTAATTCTGGTATTGATTGTTTTTGCTGCTTGTCTCCCCTTGTAGCTGATTTCTTCATTATTGTGTAAATTTAGATCATGAGCTCATGTTTAGCTAAACAGCTGACCTTGTAAGAGGCTTAGGTGTGAACGCTCGTAAGCTTCAGCAGAAAGTCCGCAAAGATTTTTTTGTGTTCCTCCAATGAGTTACCCGCGCGGACCCCTTTTTCTACAAGTGTTGGTCCACTACTCCCTCTAGAGGCTGGGAGTCAGACAGGACTGCTTTGCTGCCCCCGATCTGGGATAGTGGCTTTGGGCGGCCTGTGGCCTGGGCAGGAGTCTCCCCACGTGTGTCCCACGACCCATCTGCCTGCGAACTTCGGTCACCTGGCAGGAAGCTATGATGCCCAGACCTATGGTTAGCTTTGCATCGAGGTGTACTGCGCGGACCGGTTCCACACACACTTCAAGTAAGAGGGCGGCCTGAGTGGAAAGGTGAGAGTTTGGGCAGCTGTGCAGACCAAGAAGGCGCATTTTGGCCTGGGCCTAAATGCTTGTGACACACGACTGGGCCTGCCGGGCTCTGAGGGCCCTGCCGTGGGCCCCCTTCTCCCCTGCCCTTTGTTCAGTCACAGCAGAGATGGCCCCACACACTCCCTCAGTGAAGGCAGTGTTCCAACCTCCCTCAGCCCCGCCCCCTCTCCGCAGGTTACCATGGACAACAGATGCTGCATTCTGAGGCCAGGGCGTTCCGAGAATGCCAAGGGCAGACATGATGACCTTAAATGATTTCCTCTTGTGTCAATTTTGGTAAAGTTTAGGAGCTAGGAAATGGTCCACTTTTCAGAAATGTTCAAATTTACTGGCATTTCAGATATTCTCTGCTATAACATTGTCCTGATTCTTTCTGTATATTCTTTACTTATGTTTTGGTTTTCCTTAATCAAAGTGTGTCTTTTAAATCTTGTCAAAGAATATTCTTTGGACTTACTACCTCAACTGAATTTTATACGTTTTCTGTGGTATTAAGTTCTGCTCATATCTTTATTTATCTTTTTTCTATGTTCTCAGGGTTTATTGTTTTGATCTTCTGATGTCAATTAAAACACTTGGTTATTCATTTTAATAAATCTTTTTACTTATAAAGATTTGAATTTTTAAAGATTCCAGCTTACTTGTAAATTTCTAAGGGTCAGGTCCTCTACATTGTGGCTGGCCCAAGGCCTAGTTCACAATATAGCAAAGTATATATTGACCTATTTTCCCCGCGACTTTCTGTGATTTCCTACATCTCACCTTTCTTTGCAGACAAGCCATTTGAAATAACCTTAACTTATTTCACAGCCATTAAGTCTTTGAAATAATGTGCATTTTTCAGAGAAATCTTCTTATATATTTAGGCAGAAAATCTGACCTGCCATAGTTTTCAAAACAGCATAATTTCACCCTTCTCAATGATGAATCTGTTGTAATACACAACCTTTGAGGATTTAGCTTTATCAATGACATGTACTTTAAAAATGTTTTAGAGATCCTACCAGTCTTTGAAAACATCCTTGTTCCTTGTTTCAGTTCCAGTTTTATGTATATTTTCTGCCTTGCACCTGATTATTCCAACGTCTGATCGATGGCTAAGGGAATCTAATTCTGGTATTGATTGTTTTTGCTGCTGGTCTCCCCTTGTAGCTGATTTCTTCATTATTGTGTAAATTTAGATCATGAGCTCATGTTTAGCTAAACAGCTGACCTTGTAAGAGGCTTAGGTGTGAACGCTCGTAAGCTTCAGCAGAAAGTCGGCAAAGATTTTTTTGTGTCCTTCCAATGAGTTACCCACGCGGACACCTTTTTCTACAAGTGTTGGTCCACTACTCCCTCTAGAGGCTGGGACTCAGACAGGACTGCTTTGCTACCCCCGATCTGGGATAGTGGTTTTGGGCGGCCTGTGGCCTGGGCAGGAGGCACCGCACGTGTGTCCCACAACCCATCTGCCTGCGAACTTCGGTCACCTGGCAGGAAGCTATGATGCCCAGACCTATGGTTAGCTTTGCATCGAGGTGCACTGCGCGGACCGGTTCCACACACACTTCAAGTAAGAGGGCGGCCTGAGTGGAAAGGTGAGAGTTTGGGCAGCTGTGCAGACAAAGAAGGCGCACTTTGGCCTGGGCCTAAATGCTTGTGACACACGACTGGGCCTGCCGGGCTCTGAGGGCCCTGCCCTTGGCCCCCTTCTCCCCTGCCCTTTGTTCAGTCACAGCAGAGATGGCCCCACCCACTCCCTCAGTGAAGGAAGTGTTCCAACCTCCCTCAGCCCCGCCCCCTCTCCGCAGGTTACCATGGACTACAGATGCTGCATTCTGAGGCCAGGGCGTTCCGAGAATGCCAAGGGCAGACATGATGACCTTAAATGATTTCCTCTTGTGTCAATTTTGGTAAACTTTAGGAGCTAGGAAATGGTCCACTTTACAGAAATGTTCAAATTTACTGGCATTTCAGATATTCTCTGCTATAAAATTGTCCTGATTCTTTCTGTATATTCTTTACTTATGTTTTGGTTTTCCTTAATCAAAGTGTGTCTTTTAAATCTTGTCAAAGAATATTCTTTGGACTTACTACCTCAACTGAATTTTATACGTTTTCTGTGGTATTAAGTTCTGCTCATATCTTTATTTATCTTTTTTCTATGTTCTCAGGGTTTATTGTTTTGATTTTCTGATGTCAATTAAAACACTTCGTTATTCATTTTAATAAATCTTTTTACTTATAAAGATTTGAATTTTTAAAGATTCCAGCTTACTTGTAAGTTTCTAAGGGTCAGGTCCTCTACATTGTGGCTGGCCAAAGGCTTAGTTCACAATATAGCAAAGTATATATTGACCTATTTTCCCCTCGACTTTCTGTGATTTCCTACATCTCAACTTTCTTTGCAGACAAGCCATTTGAAATAAACTTAACTTATTTCACAGCCAATAACTCTTTGAAATAATGTGCATTTTTCAGAGAAATCTTCGTATATATTTAGGCAGAAAATCTGACCTGCCATAATTTTCAAAACAGCATAATTTCACTCTTCTCAATGATGAATCTGTTGTATTACACAACCTTTGAGTATTTAGCTTTATCAATGACATGTACTTTAAAAATGTTTTAGAGATCCTACCAGTCTTTGAAAACATCCTTGTTCCTTGTTTCAGTTCCAGTTTTGTGTATCCTATCTGCCTTGCACCTGAATATTCCAACATCTGATGGTTGGCCTAGGGAATCTAATACTGGTATTGATTGTTTTTGCTGCTTGTCTCCCCTTGTAGCTGATTTCTTCATTATTGTGTAAATTTAGATCATGAGCTCATGTTTAGCTAAACAGCTGACCTTGTAAGAGGTTTAGGTGTGAACGCTCGTAAGCTTCAGCAGAAAGTCTGCAAAGATTTTTTTGTGTCCCTCCAATGAGTTACCCACGCGGACCCCTTTTTCTACAAGTGTTGGTCCACTACTCCTTCTAGAGGCTGGGACTCAGACAGGACTGCTTTGCTGCCCCCGATCTGGGATAGTGGCTTTGGGCGGCCTGTGGCCTGGGCAGGAGGCTCCCCACGTGTGTCCCACGACCCATCTGCCTGCGAACTTTAGTCACCTGGCAGGAAGCTATGATGCCCAGACCTATGGTTAGCTTTGCAGCGAGGTGTACTGCGCGGACCGGTTCCACACACACTTCAAGTAAGAGGTCGGCCTGAGTGGAAAGGTGAGAGTTTGGGCAGCTGTGCAGACAAAGAAGGCGCACTTTGGCCTGTGCCTAAATGCATCTGACACACGACTGGGCCTGCCGGGCTCTGAGGGCCCTGCCGTTGGCCCCCTTCTCCCCTGCCCTTTGTTCAGTCACAGCAGAGATGGCCCCACCCACTCCCTCAGTGAAGGCAGTGTTCCAACCTCCCTCAGCCCCGCCCCCTCTCCGCAGGTTACCATGGACTACAGATGCTGCATTCTGAGGCCAGGGCATTCCGAGAATGCCAAGGGCAGACATGATGAACTTAAATGATTTCCCCTTGTGTCAATTTTGGTAAACTTTAGGACCTAGGAAATGGTCCACTTTACACAAACGTTCAAATTTACTGCCATTTCATATACTCTCTGCTATAACATTGTCCTGATTCTTTCTGTATATTCTTTACTTATGTTTTGGTTTTCCTTAATCAATGTGTGTCTTTTAATCTTGTCAAAGAATATTCTTTGGACTTACTAAATCACCTGAATTTTATACGTTTTCTATTGTATTAAGTTCAGCTCATATCTTTATTTATATTTTTTCTATGTTCTCAGGTTTATTGTTTTGATATTCTGATGTCAATAAAAACACTTGGTTATTCATTTTAAAAAATCTTTTTACTTATAAAGACTTGAACTTTTCTAGATTCCAGCTTACTTGTAAGTTTCTAAGGGTCAGGTCCTCTACATTGTGGCTGGCCTAAGTCTTAGTTCACCATAGAGCAATGTATATATTGACCTATTTTCCCCTCGACTTTCTGTGATTCCCTACATCTCACCTTTCTTTGCAGACAAGCCATTTGAAATAACCTTAACTTATTTCACGGCCAATAAGTCTTTGAAATAGTGTGTATTTTTTAGAGAAATCTTCTTATATAATTAGGCAGAAAATCTGACCTGCCATAGTTTTCAAAACAGCATAATTTCACTCTTCTCAATGTTGAATCTGTTGTATTACACAACCATTGAGTATTTAGCTTTATCAATGACATGTACTTTAAAAATGTTTTAGAGATCCTACCAGTCTTTGAAAACATCCTTTTTCCTTGTTTCAGTTCAAGTTTTATGTATACTTTCTGCCTTGCACCTGATTATTCCAACATCTGATGGTTGGCCTAGGGAATCTAATTCTGGTATTGATTGTTTTTGCTGCTTGTCTCCCCTTGTAGCTGATTTCTTCATTATTGTGTAAATTTAGATCATGAGCTCATGTTTAGCTAAACAGCTGACCTTGTAAGAGGCTTAGGTGTGAACGCTCGTAAGCTTCAGCAGAAAGTCCGCAAAGATTTTTTTGTGTTCCTCCAATGAGTTACCCGCGCGGACCCCTTTTTCTACAAGTGTTGGTCCACTACTCCCTCTAGAGGCTGGGAGTCAGACAGGACTGCTTTGCTGCCCCCGATCTGGGATAGTGGCTTTGGGCGGCCTGTGGCCTGGGCAGGAGTCTCCCCACGTGTGTCCCACGACCCATCTGCCTGCGAACTTCGGTCACCTGGCAGGAAGCTATGATGCCCAGACCTATGGTTAGCTTTGCATCGAGGTGTACTGCGCGGACCGGTTCCACACACACTTCAAGTAAGAGGGCGGCCTGAGTGGAAAGGTGAGAGTTTGGGCAGCTGTGCAGACCAAGAAGGCGCATTTTGGCCTGGGCCTAAATGCTTGTGACACACGACTGGGCCTGCCGGGCTCTGAGGGCCCTGCCGTGGGCCCCCTTCTCCCCTGCCCTTTGTTCAGTCACAGCAGAGATGGCCCCACACACTCCCTCAGTGAAGGCAGTGTTCCAACCTCCCTCAGCCCCGCCCCCTCTCCGCAGGTTACCATGGACAACAGATGCTGCATTCTGAGGCCAGGGCGTTCCGAGAATGCCAAGGGCAGACATGATGACCTTAAATGATTTCCTCTTGTGTCAATTTTGGTAAAGTTTAGGAGCTAGGAAATGGTCCACTTTACAGAAATGTTCAAATTTACTGGCATTTCAGATATTCTCTGCTATAACATTGTCCTGATTCTTTCTGTATATTCTTTACTTATGTTTTGGTTTTCCTTAATCAAAGTGTGTCTTTTAAATCTTGTCAAAGAATATTCTTTGGACTTACTACCTCAACTGAATTTTATACGTTTTCTGTGGTATTAAGTTCTGCTCATATCTTTATTTATCTTTTTTCTATGTTCTCAGGGTTTATTGTTTTGATCTTCTGATGTCAATTAAAACACTTGGTTATTCATTTTAATAAATCTTTTTACTTATAAAGATTTGAATTTTTAAAGATTCCAGCTTACTTGTAAATTTCTAAGGGTCAGGTCCTCTACATTGTGGCTGGCCCAAGGCCTAGTTCACAATATAGCAAAGTATATATTGACCTATTTTCCCCGCGACTTTCTGTGATTTCCTACATCTCACCTTTCTTTGCAGACAAGCCATTTGAAATAACCTTAACTTATTTCACAGCCATTAAGTCTTTGAAATAATGTGCATTTTTCAGAGAAATCTTCTTATATATTTAGGCAGAAAATCTGACCTGCCATAGTTTTCAAAACAGCATAATTTCACCCTTCTCAATGATGAATCTGTTGTAATACACAACCTTTGAGGATTTAGCTTTATCAATGACATGTACTTTAAAAATGTTTTAGAGATCCTACCAGTCTTTGAAAACATCCTTGTTCCTTGTTTCAGTTCCAGTTTTATGTATATTTTCTGCCTTGCACCTGATTATTCCAACGTCTGATCGATGGCTAAGGGAATCTAATTCTGGTATTGATTGTTTTTGCTGCTTGTCTCCCCTTGTAGCTGATTTCTTCATTATTGTGTAAATTTAGATCATGAGCTCATGTTTAGCTAAACAGCTGACCTTGTAAGAGGCTTAGGTGTGAACGCTCGTAAGCTTCAGCAGAAAGTCGGCAAAGATTTTTTTGTGTCCCTCCAATGAGTTACCCGCGCGGACACCTTTTTCTACAAGTGTTGGTCCACTACTCCCTCTAGAGGCTGGGACTCAGACAGGACTGCTTTGCTACCACCGATCTGGGATAGTGGTTTTGGGCGGCCTGTGGCCTGGGCAGGAGGCACCGCACGTGTGTCCCACAACCCATCTGCCTGCGAACTTCGGTCACCTGGCAGGAAGCTATGATGCCCAGACCTATGGTTAGCTTTGCATCGAGGTGCACTGCGCGGACCGGTTCCACACACACTTCAAGTAAGAGGGCGGCCTGAGTGGAAAGGTGAGAGTTTGGGCAGCTGTGCAGACAAAGAAGGCGCACTTTGGCCTGGGCCTAAAAGCTTGTGACACACGACTGGGCCTGCCGGGCTCTGAGGGCCCTGCCCTTGGCCCCCTTCTCCCCTGCCCTTTGTTCAGTCACAGCAGAGATGGCCCCACCCACTCCCTCAGAGAAGGAAGTGTTCCAACCTCCCTCAGCCCCGCCCCCTCTCCGCAGGTTACCATGGACTACAGATGCTGCATTCTGAGGCCAGGGCGTTCCGAGAATGCCAAGGGCAGACATGATGACCTTAAATGATTTCCTCTTGTGTCAATTTTGGTAAACTTTAGGAGCTAGGAAATGGTCCACTTTACAGAAATGTTCAAATTTACTGGCATTTCAGATATTCTCTGCTATAACATTGTCCTGATTCTTTCTGTATATTCTTTACTTATGTTTTGGTTTTCCTTAATCAAAGTGTGTCTTTTAAATCTTGTCAAAGAATATTCTTTGGACTTACTACCTCAACTGAATTTTATACGTTTTCTGTGGTATTAAGTTCTGCTCATATCTTTATTTATCTTTTTTCTATGTTCTCAGGGTTTATTGTTTTGATCTTCTGATGTCAATTAAAACACTTGGTTATTCATTTTAAAAAATCTTTTTACTTATAAAGATTTGAACTTTTCTAGATTCCAGCTTACTTGTAAGTTTCTTAGGGTCAGGTCCTCTACATTGTGGCTGGCCTAAGTCTTAGTTCACCATAGAGCAATGTATATATTGACCTATTTTCCCCTCGACTTTCTGTGATTCCCTACATCTCACCTTTCTTTGCAGACAAGCCATTTGAAATAACCTTAACTTATTTCACGGCCATAAGTCTTTGAAATAATGTGTATTTTTTAGAGAAATCTTCTTATATAATTAGGCAGAAAATCTGACCTGCCATAGTTTTCAAAACAGCATAATTTCACTCTTCTCAATGTTGAATCTGTTGTATTACACAACCATTGAGTATTTAGCTTTATCAATGACATGTACTTTAAAAATGTTTTAGAGATCCTACCAGTCTTTGAAAACATCCTTTTTCTTTGTTTCAGTTCTAGTTTTATGTATACTTTCTGCCTTGCACCTGATTATTCCAACATCTGATGGTTGGCCTAGGGAATCTAATTCTGGTATTGATTGTTTTTGCTGCTTGTCTCCCCTTGTAGCTGATTTCTTCATTATTGTGTAAATTTAGATCATGAGCTCATGTTTAGCTAAACAGCTGACCTTGTAAGAGGCTTAGGTGTGAACGCTCGTAAGCTTCAGCAGAAAGTCCGCAAAGATTTTTTTGTGTTCCTCCAATGAGTTACCCGCGCGGACCCCTTTTTCTACAAGTGTTGGTCCACTACTCCCTCTAGAGGCTGGGAGTCAGACAGGACTGCTTTGCTGCCCCCAATCTGGGATAGTGGCTTTGGGCGGCCTGTGGCCTGGGCAGGAATCTCCCCTCGTGTGTCCCACGACCCATCTGCCTGCGAACTTCGGTCACCTGGCAGGAAGCTATGATGCCCAGACCTATGGTTAGCTTTGCATCGAGGTGTACTGCGCGGACCGGTTCCACACACACTTCAAGTAAGAGGGCGGCCTGAGTGGAAAGGTGAGAGTTTGGGCAGCTGTGCAGACCAAGAAGGCGCATTTTGGCCTGGGCCTAATTGCTTGTGACACACGACTGGGCCTGCCGGGCTCTGAGGGCCCTGCCGTGGGCCCCCTTCTCCCCTGCCCTTTGTTCAGTCACAGCAGAGATGGCCCCACACACTCCCTCAGTGAAGGCAGTGTTCCAACCTCCCTCAGCCCCGCCCCCTCTCCGCAGGTAACCATGGACAACAGATGCTGCATTCTGAGGCCAGGGCGTTCCGAGAATGCCAAGGGCAGACATGATGACCTTAAATGATTTCCTCTTGTGTCAGTTTTGGTAAACTTTAGGAGCTAGGAAATGGTCCACTTTACAGAAATGTTCAAATTTACTGGCATTTCAGATATTCTCTGCTATAACATTGTCCTGATTCTTTCTGTATATTCTTTACTTATGTTTTGGTTTTCCTTAATCAAAGTGTGTCTTTTAAATCTTGTCAAAGAATATTCTTTGGACTTACTACCTCAACTGAATTTTATACGTTTTCTGTGGTATTAAGTTCTGCTCATATCTTTATTTATCTTTTTTCTATGTTCTCAGGGTTTATTGTTTTGATCTTCTGATGTCAATTAAAACACTTGGTTATTCATTTTAATAAATCTTTTTACTTATAAAGATTTGAATTTTTAAAGATTCCAGCTTACTTGTAAATTTCTAAGGGTCAGGTCCTCTACATTGTGGCTGGCCCAAGGCCTAGTTCACAATATAGCAAAGTATATATTGACCTATTTTCCCCGCGACTTTCTGTGATTTCCTACATCTCACCTTTCTTTGCAGACAAGCCATTTGAAATAACCTTAACTTATTTCACAGCCATTAAGTCTTTGAAATAATGTGCATTTTTCAGAGAAATCTTCTTATATATTTAGGCAGAAAATCTGACCTGCCATAGTTTTCAAAACAGCATAATTTCACCCTTCTCAATGATGAATCTGTTGTAATACACAACCTTTGAGGATTTAGCTTTATCAATGACATGTACTTTAAAAATGTTTTAGAGATCCTACCAGTCTTTGAAAACATCCTTGTTCCTTGTTTCAGTTCCAGTTTTATGTATATTTTCTGCCTTGCACCTGATTATTCCAACGTCTGATCGATGGCTAAGGGAATCTAATTCTGGTATTGATTGTTTTTGCTGCTTGTCTCCCCTTGTAGCTGATTTCTTCATTATTGTGTAAATTTAGATCATGAGCTCATGTTTAGCTAAACAGCTGACCTTGTAAGAGGCTTAGGTGTGAACGCTCGTAAGCTTCAGCAGAAAGTCGGCAAAGATTTTTTTGTGTCCCTCCAATGAGTTACCCGCGCGGACACCTTTTTCTACAAGTGTTGGTCCACTACTCCCTCTAGAGGCTGGGACTCAGACAGGACTGCTTTGCTACCCCCGATCTGGGATAGTGGTTTTGGGCGGCCTGTGGCCTGGGCAGGAGGCACCGCACGTGTGTCCCACAACCCATCTGCCTGCGAACTTCGGTCACCTGGCAGGAAGCTATGATGCCCAGACCTATGGTTAGCTTTGCATCGAGGTGCACTGCGCGGACCGGTTCCACACACACTTCAAGTAAGAGGGCGGCCTGAGTGGAAAGGTGAGAGTTTGGGCAGCTGTGCAGACAAAGAAGGCGCACTTTGGCCTGGGCCTAAATGCTTGTGACACACGACTGGGCCTGCCGGGCTCTGAGGGCCCTGCCCTTGGCCCCCTTCTCCCCTGCCCTTTGTTCAGTCACAGCAGAGATGGCCCCACCCACTCCCTCAGTGAAGGAAGTGTTCCAACCTCCCTCAGCCCCGCCCCCTCTCCGCAGGTTACCATGGACTACAGATGCTGCATTCTGAGGCCAGGGCGTTCCGAGAATGCCAAGGGCAGACATGATGACCTTAAATGATTTCCTCTTGTGTCAATTTTGGTAAACTTTAGGAGCTAGGAAATGGTCCACTTTACAGAAATGTTCAAATTTACTGGCATTTCAGATATTCTCTGCTATAACATTGTCCTGATTCTTTCTGTATATTCTTTACTTATGTTTTGGTTTTCCTTAATCAAAGTGTGTCTTTTAAATCTTGTCAAAGAATATTCTTTGGACTTACTACCTCAACTGAATTTTATACGTTTTCTGTGGTATTAAGTTCTGCTCATATCTTTATTTATCTTTTTTCTATGTTCTCAGGGTTTATTGTTTTGATCTTCTGATGTCAATTAAAACACTTGGTTATTCATTTTAAAAAATCTTTTTACTTATAAAGATTTGAACTTTTCTAGATTCCAGCTTACTTGTAAGTTTCTAAGGGTCAGGTCCTCTACATTGTGGCTGGCCTAAGTCTTAGTTCACCATAGAGCAATGTATATATTGACCTATTTTCCCCTCGACTTTCTGTGATTCCCTACATCTCACCTTTCTTTGCAGACAAGCCATTTGAAATAACCTTAACTTATTTCACGGCCAATAAGTCTTTGAAATAATGTGTATTTTTTAGAGAAATCTTCTTATATAATTAGGCAGAAAATCTGACCTGCCATAGTTTTCAAAACAGCATAATTTCACTCTTCTCAATGTTGAATCTGTTGTATTACACAACCATTGAGTATTTAGCTTTATCAATGACATGTACTTTAAAAATGTTTTAGAGATCCTACCAGTCTTTGAAAACATCCTTTTTCCTTGTTTCAGTTCAAGTTTTATGTATACTTTCTGCCTTGCACCTGATTATTCCAACATCTGATGGTTGGCCTAGGGAATCTAATTCTGGTATTGATTGTTTTTGCTGCTTGTCTCCCCTTGTAGCTGATTTCTTCATTATTGTGTAAATTTAGATCATGAGCTCATGTTTAGCTAAACAGCTGACCTTGTAAGAGGCTTAGGTGTGAACGCTCGTAAGCTTCAGCAGAAAGTCCGCAAAGATTTTTTTGTGTTCCTCCAATGAGTTACCCGCGCGGACCCCTTTTTCTACAAGTGTTGGTCCACTACTCCCTCTAGAGGCTGGGAGTCAGACAGGACTGCTTTGCTGCCCCCGATCTGGGATAGTGGCTTTGGGCGGCCTGTGGCCTGGGCAGGAGTCTCCCCACGTGTGTCCCACGACCCATCTGCCTGCGAACTTCGGTCACCTGGCAGGAAGCTATGATGCCCAGACCTATGGTTAGCTTTGCATCGAGGTGTACTGCGCGGACCGGTTCCACACACACTTCAAGTAAGAGGGCGGCCTGAGTGGAAAGGTGAGAGTTTGGGCAGCTGTGCAGACCAAGAAGGCGCATTTTGGCCTGGGCCTAAATGCTTGTGACACACGACTGGGCCTGCCGGGCTCTGAGGGCCCTGCCGTGGGCCCCCTTCTCCCCTGCCCTTTGTTCAGTCACAGCAGAGATGGCCCCACACACTCCCTCAGTGAAGGCAGTGTTCCAACCTCCCTCAGCCCCGCCCCCTCTCCGCAGGTAACCATGGACAACAGATGCTGCATTCTGAGGCCAGGGCGTTCCGAGAATGCCAAGGGCAGACATGATGACCTTAAATGATTTCCTCTTGTGTCAATTTTGGTAAACTTTAGGAGCTAGGAAATGGTCCACTTTACAGAAATGTTCAAATTTACTGGCATTTCAGATATTCTCTGCTATAACATTGTCCTGATTCTTTCTGTATATTCTTTACTTATGTTTTGGTTTTCCTTAATCAAAGTGTGTCTTTTAAATCTTGTCAAAGAATATTCTTTGGACTTACTACCTCAACTGAATTTTATACGTTTTCTGTGGTATTAAGTTCTGCTCATATCTTTATTTATCTTTTTCCTATGTTCTCAGGGTTTATTGTTTTGATCTTCTGATGTCAATTAAAACACTTGGTTATTCATTTTAATAAATCTTTTTACTTATAAAGATTTGAATTTTTAAAGATTCCAGCTTACTTGTAAATTTCTAAGGGTCAGGTCCTCTACATTGTGGCTGGCCCAAGGCCTAGTTCACAATATAGCAAAGTATATATTGACCTATTTTCCCCGCGACTTTCTGTGATTTCCTACATCTCACCTTTCTTTGCAGACAAGCCATTTGAAATAACCTTAACTTATTTCACAGCCATTAAGTCTTTGAAATAATGTGCATTTTTCAGAGAAATCTTCTTATATATTTAGGCAGAAAATCTGACCTGCCATAGTTTTCAAAACAGCATAATTTCACCCTTCTCAATGATGAATCTGTTGTAATACACAACCTTTGAGGATTTAGCTTTATCAATGACATGTACTTTAAAAATGTTTTAGAGATCCTACCAGTCTTTGAAAACATCCTTGTTCCTTGTTTCAGTTCCAGTTTTATGTATATTTTCTGCCTTGCACCTGATTATTCCAACGTCTGATCGATGGCTAAGGGAATCTAATTCTGGTATTGATTGTTTTTGCTGCTTGTCTCCCCTTGTAGCTGATTTCTTCATTATTGTGTAAATTTAGATCATGAGCTCATGTTTAGCTAAACAGCTGACCTTGTAAGAGGCTTAGGTGTGAACGCTCGTAAGCTTCAGCAGAAAGTCGGCAAAGATTTTTTTGTGTCCCTCCAATGAGTTACCCGCGCGGACACCTTTTTCTACAAGTGTTGGTCCACTACTCCCTCTAGAGGCTGGGACTCAGACAGGACTGCTTTGCTACCCCCGATCTGGGATAGTGGTTTTGGGCGGCCTGTGGCCTGGGCAGGAGGCACCACACGTGTGTCCCACAACCCATCTGCCTGCGAACTTCGGTCACCTGGCAGGAAGCTATGATGCCCAGACCTATGGTTAGCTTTGCATCGAGGTGCACTGCGCGGACCGGTTCCACACACACTTCAAGTAAGAGGGCGGCCTGAGTGGAAAGGTGAGAGTTTGGGCAGCTGTGCAGACAAAGAAGGCGCACTTTGGCCTGGGCCTAAAAGCTTGTGACACACGACTGGGCCTGCCGGGCTCTGAGGGCCCTGCCCTTGGCCCCCTTCTCCCCTGCCCTTTGTTCAGTCACAGCAGAGATGGCCCCACCCACTCCCTCAGTGAAGGAAGTGTTCCAACCTCCCTCAGCCCCGCCCCCTCTCCGCAGGTTACCATGGACTACAGATGCTGCATTCTGAGGCCAGGGCGTTCCGAGAATGCCAAGGGCAGACATGATGACCTTAAATGATTTCCTCTTGTGTCAATTTTGGTAAACTTTAGGAGCTAGGAAATGGTCCACTTTACAGAAATGTTCAAATTTACTGGCATTTCAGATATTCTCTGCTATAACATTGTCCTGATTCTTTCTGTATATTCTTTACTTATGTTTTGGTTTTCCTTAATCAAAGTGTGTCTTTTAAATCTTGTCAAAGAATATTCTTTGGACTTACTACCTCAACTGAATTTTATACGTTTTCTGTGGTATTAAGTTCTGCTCATATCTTTATTTATCTTTTTTCTATGTTCTCAGGGTTTATTGTTTTGATCTTCTGATGTCAATTAAAACACTTGGTTATTCATTTTAATAAATCTTTTTACTTATAAAGATTTGAATTTTTAAAGATTCCAGCTTACTTGTAAGTTTCTAAGGGTCAGGTCCTCTACATTGTGGCTGGCCAAAGGCTTAGTTCACAATATAGCAAAGTATATATTGACCTATTTTCCCCTCGACTTTCTGTGATTTCCTACATCTCCCCTTTCTTTGCAGACAAGCCATTTGAAATAAACTTAACTTATTTCACAGCCAATAACTCTTTGAAATAATGTGCATTTTTCAGAGAAATCTTCGTATATATTTAGGCAGAA
Organism: Mesoplodon bidens; assembly: GCF_964165515.1. Taxonomy (NCBI): domain Eukaryota; kingdom Metazoa; phylum Chordata; class Mammalia; order Artiodactyla; family Ziphiidae; genus Mesoplodon; species Mesoplodon bidens. Next base: position 24,221,841 of record NC_138180.1, on the reverse strand, counting down.
AATCTGACCTGCCATAATTTTCAAAACAGCATAATTTCACTCTTCTCAGTGATGAATCTGTTGTATTACACAACCTTTGAGTATTTAGCTTTATCAATGACATGTACTTTAAAAATGTTTTAGAGATCCTACCAGTCTTTGAAAACATCCTTGTTCCTTGTTTCAGTTCCAGTTTTGTGTATCCTATCTGCCTTGCACCTGAATATTCCAACATCTGATGGTTGGCCTAGGGAATCTAATACTGGTATTGATTGTTTTTGCTGCTTGTCTCCCCATGTAGCTGATTTCTTCATTATTGTGTAAATTTAGATCATCAGCTCATGTTTAGCTAAACAGCTGACCTTGTAAGAGGTTTAGGTGTGAACGCTCGTAAGCTTCAGCAGAAAGTCTGCAAAGATTTTTTTGTGTCCCTCCAATGAGTTACCCACGCGGACCCCTTTTTCTACAAGTGTTGGTCCACTACTCCTTCTAGAGGCTGGGACTCAGACAGGACTGCTTTGCTGCCCCCGATCTGGGATAGTGGCTTTGGGCGGCCTGTGGCCTGGGCAGGAGGCTCCCCACGTGTGTCCCACGACCCATCTGTCTGCGAACTTTAGTCACCTGGCAGGAAGCTATGATGCCCAGACCTATGGTTAGCTTTGCAGCGAGGTGTACTGCGCGGACCGGTTCCACACACACTTCAAGTAAGAGGGCGGCCTGAGTGGAAAGGTGAGAGTTTGGGCAGCTGTGCAGACAAAGAAGGCGCACTTTGGCCTGGGCCTAAATGCTTGTGACACACGACTGGGCCTGCCGGGCTCTGAGGGCCCTGCCGTGGGCCCCCTTCTCCCCTGCCCTTTGTTCAGTCACAGCAGAGATGGCCCCACACACTCCCTCAGTGAAGGCAGTGTTCCAACCTCCCTCAGCCCCGCCCCCTCTCCGCAGGTTACCATGGACAACAGATGCTGCATTCTGAGGCCAGGGCGTTCCGAGAATGCCAAGGGCAGACATGATGACCTTAAATGATTTCCTCTTGTGTCAATTTTGGTAAACTTTAGGAGCTAGGAAATGGTCCACTTTACAGAAATGTTCAAATTTACTGGCATTTCAGATATTCTCTGCTATAACATTGTCCTGATTCTTTCTGTATATTCTTTACTTATGTTTTGGTTTTCCTTAATCAAAGTGTGTCTTTTAAATCTTGTCAAAGAATATTCTTTGGACTTACTACCTCAACTGAATTTTATACGTTTTCTGTGGTATTAAGTTCTGCTCATATCTTTATTTATCTTTTTTCTATGTTCTCAGGGTTTATTGTTTTGATCTTCTGATGTCAATTAAAACACTTGGTTATTCATTTTAATAAATCTTTTTACTTATAAAGATTTGAATTTTTAAAGATTCCAGCTTACTTGTAAATTTCTAAGGGTCAGGTCCTCTACATTGTGGCTGGCCCAAGGCCTAGTTCACAATATAGCAAAGTATATATTGACCTATTTTCCCCGCGACTTTCTGTGATTTCCTACATCTCACCTTTCTTTGCAGACAAGCCATTTGAAATAACCTTAACTTATTTCACAGCCATTAAGTCTTTGAAATAATGTGCATTTTTCAGAGAAATCTTCTTATATATTTAGGCAGAAAATCTGACCTGCCATAGTTTTCAAAACAGCATAATTTCACCCTTCTCAATGATGAATCTGTTGTAATACACAACCTTTGAGGATTTAGCTTTATCAATGACATGTACTTTAAAAATGTTTTAGAGATCCTACCAGTCTTTGAAAACATCCTTGTTCCTTGTTTCAGTTCCAGTTTTATGTATATTTTCTGCCTTGCACCTGATTATTCCAACGTCTGATCGATGGCTAAGGGAATCTAATTCTGGTATTGATTGTTTTTGCTGCTTGTCTCCCCTTGTAGCTGATTTCTTCATTATTGTGTAAATTTAGATCATGAGCTCATGTTTAGCTAAACAGCTGACCTTGTAAGAGGCTTAGGTGTGAACGCTCGTAAGCTTCAGCAGAAAGTCGGCAAAGATTTTTTTGTGTCCCTCCAAAGAGTTACCCGCGCGGACACCTTTTTCTACAAGTGTTGGTCCACTACTCCCTCTAGAGGCTGGGACTCAGACAGGACTGCTTTGCTACCCCCGATCTGGGATAGTGGTTTTGGGCGGCCTGTGGCCTGGGCAGGAGGCACCGCACGTGTGTCCCACAACCCATCTGCCTGCGAACTTCGGTCACCTGGCAGGAAGCTATGATGCCCAGACCTATGGTTAGCTTTGCATCGAGGTGCACTGCGCGGACCGGTTCCACACACACTTCAAGTAAGAGGGCGGCATGAGTGGAAAGGTGAGAGTTTGGGCAGCTGTGCAGACAAAGAAGGCGCACTTTGGCCTGGGCCTAAAAGCTTGTGACACACGACTGGGCCTGCCGGGCTCTGAGGGCCCTGCCCTTGGCCCCCTTCTCCCCTGCCCTTTGTTCAGTCACAGCAGAGATGGCCCCACCCACTCCCTCAGTGAAGGAAGTGTTCCAACCTCCCTCAGCCCCGCCCCCTCTCCGCAGGTTACCATGGACTACAGATGCTGCATTCTGAGGCCAGGGCGTTCCGAGAATGCCAAGGGCACACATGATGACCTTAAATGATTTCCTCTTGTGTCAATTTTGGTAAACTTTAGGAGCTAGGAAATGGTCCACTTTACAGAAATGTTCAAATTTACTGGCATTTCAGATATTCTCTGCTATAACATTGTCCTGATTCTTTCTGTATATTCTTTACTTATGTTTTGGTTTTCCTTAATCAAAGTGTGTCTTTTAAATCTTGTCAAAGAATATTCTTTGGACTTACTACCTCAACTGAATTTTATACGTTTTCTGTGGTATTAAGTTCTGCTCATATCTTTATTTATCTTTTTTCTATGTTCTCAGGGTTTATTGTTTTGATTTTCTGATGTCAATTAAAACACTTGGTTATTCATTTTAATAAATCTTTTTACTTATAAAGATTTGAATTTTTAAAGATTCCAGCTTACTTGTAAGTTTCTAAGGGTCAGGTCCTCTACATTGTGGCTGGCCAAAGGCTTAGTTCACAATATAGCAAAGTATATATTGACCTATTTTCCCCTCGACTTTCTGTGATTTCCTACATCTCCCCTTTCTTTGCAGACAAGCCATTTGAAATAAACTTAACTTATTTCACAGCCAATAACTCTTTGAAATAATGTGCATTTTTCAGAGAAATCTTCGTATATATTTAGGCAGAAAATCTGAACTGCCATAATTTTCAAAACAGCATAATTTCACTCTTCTCAGTGATGAATCTGTTGTATTACACAACCTTTGAGTATTTAGCTTTATCAATGACATGTACTTTAAAAATGTTTTAGAGATCCTACCAGTCTTTGAAAACATCCTTGTTCCTTGTTTCAGTTCCAGTTTTGTGTATCCTATCTGCCTTGCACCTGAATATTCCAACATCTGATGGTTGGCCTAGGGAATCTAATACTGGTATTGATTGTTTTTGCTGCTTGTATCCCCTTGTAGCTGATTTCTTCATTATTGTGTAAATTTAGATCATGAGCTCATGTTTAGCTAAACAGCTGACCTTGTAAGAGGTTTAGGTGTGAACGCTCGTAAGCTTCAGCAGAAAGTCCGCAAAGATTTTTTTGTGTCCCTCCAATGAGTTACCCACGCGGACCCCTTTTTCTACAAGTGTTGGTCCACTACTCCTTCTAGAGGCTGGGACTCAGACAGGACGGCTTTGCTGCCCCCGATCTGGGATAGTGGCTTTGGGCGGCCTGTGGCCTGGGCAGGAGGCTCCCCACGTGTGTCCCACGACCCATCTGCCTGCGAACTTTAGTCACCTGGAAGGAAGCTATGATGCCCAGACCTATGGTTAGCTTTGCAGCGAGGTGTACTGCGCGGACCGGTTCCACACACACTTCAAGTAAGAGGTCGGCCTGAGTGGAAAGGTGAGAGTTTGGGCAGCTGTGCAGACAAAGAAGGCGCACTTTGGCCTGTGCCTAAATGCATCTGACACACGACTGGGCCTGCCGGGCTCTGAGGGCCCTGCCGTTGGCCCCCTTCTCCCCTGCCCTTTGTTCAGTCACAGCAGAGATGGCCCCACCCACTCCCTCAGTGAAGGCAGTGTTCCAACCTCCCTCAGCCCCACCCCCTCTCCGCAGGTTACCATGGACTACAGATGCTGCATTCTGAGGCCAGGGCATTCCGAGAATGCCAAGGGCAGACATGATGACCTTAAATGATTTCCCCTTGTGTCAATTTTGGTAAACTTTAGGACCTAGGAAATGGTCCACTTTACACAAACGTTCAAATTTACTGCCATTTCATATACTCTCTGCTATAACATTGTCCTGATTCTTTCTGTATATTCTTTACTTATGTTTTGGTTTTCCTTAATCAAAGTGTGTCTTTTAATCTTGTCAAAGAATATTCTTTGGACTTACTAAATCACCTGAATTTTATACGTTTTCTATTGTATTAAGTTCAGCTCATATCTTTATTTATATTTTTTCTATGTTCTCAGGTTTATTGTTTTGATATTCTGATGTCAATAAAAACACTTGGTTATTCATTTTAAAAAATCTTTTTACTTATAAAGATTTGAAATTTTCTAGATTCCAGCTTACTTGTAAGTTTCTAAGGGTCAGGTCCTCTACATTGTGGCTGGCCTAAGTCTTAGTTCACCATAGAGCAATGTATATATTGACCTATTTTCCCCTCGACTTTCTGTGATTCCCTACATCTCACCTTTCTTTGCAGACAAGCCATTTGAAATAACCTTAACTTATTTCACGGCCAATAAGTCTTTGAAATAATGTGTATTTTTTAGAGAAATCTTCTTATATAATTAGGCAGAAAATCTGACCTGCCATAGTTTTCAAAACAGCATAATTTCAATCTTCTCAAGGTTGAATCTGTTGTATTACACAACCATTGAGTATTTAGCTTTATAAATGACATGTACTTTAAAAATGTTTTAGAGATCCTACCAGTCTTTGAAAACATCCTTTTTCCTTGTTTCAGTTCAAGTTTTATGTATACTTTCTGCCTTGCACCTGATTATTCCAACATCTGATGGTTGGCCTAGGGAATCTAATTCTGGTATTGATTGTTTTTGCTGCTTGTCTCCCCTTGTAGCTGATTTCTTCATTATTGTGTAAATTTAGATCATGAGCTCATGTATAGCTAAACAGCTGACCTTGTAAGAGGCTTAGGTGTGAACGCTCGTAAGCTTCAGCAGAAAGTCCGCAATGATTTTTTTGTGTTCCTCCAATGAGTTACCCGCGCGGACCCCTTTTTCTACAAGTGTTGGTACACTACTCCCTCTAGAGGCTGGGAGTCAGACAGGACTGCTTTGCTGCCCCCGATCTGGGATAGTGGCTTTGGGCGGCCTGTGGCATGGGCAGGAGTCTCCCCACGTGTGTCCCACGACCCATCTGCCTGCGAACTTCGGTCACCTGGCAGGAAGCTCTGATGCCCAGACCTATGGTTAGCTTTGCATCGAGGTGTACTGCGCGGACCGGTTCCACACACACTTCAAGTAAGAGGGCGGCCTGAGTGGAAAGGTGAGAGTTTGGGCAGCTGTGCAGACAAAGAAGGCGCACTTTGGCCTGGGCCTAAATGCTTGTGACACACGACTGGGCCTGCCGGGCTCTGAGGGCCCTGCCGTGGGCCCCCTTCTCCCCTGCCCTTTGTTCAGTCACAGCAGAGATGGCCCCACACACTCCCTCAGTGAAGGCAGTGTTCCAACCTCCCTCAGCCCCGCCCCCTCTCCGCAGGTTACCATGGACAACAGATGCTGCATTCTGAGGCCAGGGCGTTCCGAGAATGCCAAGGGCAGACATGATGACCTTAAATGATTTCCTCTTGTGTCAATTTTGGTAAAGTTTAGGAGCTAGGAAATGGTCCACTTTACAGAAATGTTCAAATTTACTGGCATTTCAGATATTCTCTGCTATAACATTGTCCTGATTCTTTCTGTATATTCTTTACTTATGTTTTGGTTTTCCTTAATCAAAGTGTGTCTTTTAAATCTTGTCAAAGAATATTCTTTGGACTTACTACCTCAACTGAATTTTATACGTTTTCTGTGGTATTAAGTTCTGCTCATATCTTTATTTATCTTTTTTCTATGTTCTCAGGGTTTATTGTTTTGATCTTCTGATGTCAATTAAAACACTTGGTTATTCATTTTAATAAATCTTTTTACTTATAAAGATTTGAATTTTTAAAGATTCCAGCTTACTTGTAAGTTTCTAAGGGTCAGGTCCTCTACATTGTGGCTGGCCCAAGGCCTAGTTCACAATATAGCAAAGTATATATTGACCTATTTTCCCCGCGACTTTCTGTGATTTCCTACATCTCACCTTTCTTTGCAGACAAGCCATTTGAAATAACCTTAACTTATTTCACAGCCATTAAGTCTTTGAAATAATGTGCATTTTTCAGAGAAATCTTCTTATATATTTAGGCAGAAAATCTGACCTGCCATAGTTTTCAAAACAGCATAATTTCACCCTTCTCAATGATGAATCTGTTGTAATACACAACCTTTGAGGATTTAGCTTTATCAATGACATGTACTTTAAAAATGTTTTAGAGATCCTACCAGTCTTTGAAAACATCCTTGTTCCTTGTTTCAGTTCCAGTTTTATGTATATTTTCTGCCTTGCACCTGATTATTCCAACGTCTGATCGATGGCTAAGGGAATCTAATTCTGGTATTGATTGTTTTTGCCGCTTGTCTCCCCTTGTAGCTGATTTCTTCATTATTGTGTAAATTTAGATCATGAGCTCATGTTTAGCTAAACAGCTGACCTTGTAAGAGGCTTAGGTGTGAACGCTCGTAAGCTTCAGCAGAAAGTCGGCAAAGATTTTTTTGTGTCCCTCCAATGAGTTACCCGCGCGGACACCTTTTTCTACAAGTGTTGGTCCACTACTCCCTCTAGAGGCTGGGACTCAGAAAGGACTGCTTTGCTACCCCCGATCTGGGATAGTGGTTTTGGGCGGCCTGTGGCCTGGGCAGGAGGCACCGCACGTGTGTCCCACAACCCATCTGCCTGCGAACTTCGGTCACCTGGCAGGAAGCTATGATGCCCAGACCTATGGTTAGCTTTGCATCGAGGTGCACTGCGCGGACCGGTTCCACACACACTTCAAGTAAGAGGGCGGCCTGAGTGGAAAGGTGAGAGTTTGGGCAGCTGTGCAGACAAAGAAGGCGCACTTTGGCCTGGGCCTAAATGCTTGTGACACACGACTGGGCCTGCCGGGCTCTGAGGGCCCTGCCCTTGGCCCCCTTCTCCCCTGCCCTTTGTTCAGTCACAGCAGAGATGGCCCCACCCACTCCCTCAGTGAAGGAAGTGTTCCAACCTCCCTCAGCCCCGCCCCCTCTCAGCAGGTTACCATGGACTACAGATGCTGCATTCTGAGGCCAGGGCATTCCGAGAATGCCAAGGGCAGACATGATGACCTTAAATGATTTCCTCTTGTGTCAATTTTGGTAAACTTTAGGAGCTAGGAAATGGTCCACTTTACAGAAATGTTCAAATTTCCTGGCATTTCAGATATTCTCTGCTATAACATTGTCCTGATTCTTTCTGTATATTCTTTACTTATGTTTTGGTTTTCCTTAATCAAAGTGTGTCTTTTAAATCTTGTCAAAGAATATTCTTTGGACTTACTACCTCAACTGAATTTTATACGTTTTCTGTGGTATTAAGTTCTGCTCATATCTTTATTTATCTTTTTTCTATGTTCTCATGGTTTATTGTTTTGATTTTCTGATGTCAATTAAAACACTTGGTTATTCATTTTAATAAATCTTTTTACTTATAAAGATTTGAATTTTTAAAGATTCCCGCTTACTTGTAAGTTTCTAAGGGTCAGGTCCTCTACATTGTGGCTGGCCAAAGGCTTAGTTCACAATATAGCAAAGTATATATTGACCTATTTTCCCCTCGACTTTCTGTGATTTCCTACATCTCACCTTTCTTTGCAGACAAGCCATTTGAAATAAACTTAACTTATTTCACAGCCAATAACTCTTTGAAATAATGTGCATTTTTCAGAGAAATCTTCGTATATATTTAGGCAGAAAATCTGACCTGCCATAATTTTCAAAACAGCATAATTTCACTCTTCTCAATGATGAATCTGTTGTATTACACAACCTTTGAGTATTTAGCTTTATCAATGACATGTACTTTAAAAATGTTTTAGAGATCCTACCAGTCTTTGAAAACATCCTTGTTCCTTGTTTCAGTTCCAGTTTTGTGGATCCTATCTGCCTTGCACCTGAATATTCCAACATCTGATGGTTGGCCTAGGGAATCTAATACTGGTATTGATTGTTTTTGCTGCTTGTCTCCCCTTGTAGCTGATTTCTTCATTATTGTGTAAATTTAGATCATCAGCTCATGTTTAGCTAAACAGCTGACCTTGTAAGAGGTTTAGGTGTGAACGCTCGTAAGCTTCAGCAGAAAGTCTGCAAAGATTTATTTGTGTCCCTCCAATGAGTTGCCTGCGAGGACCCCGTTTCCTACAAGGGTTGGTCCACTACTCCCTCTAGAAGCACGGCCTCAGACAGGGCTGCTTTGCGCCCCACGATCTGGGGCAGTGGCATTGGGCGGCCTGTGGCCCGGGGAGGAGCCTCTCTGCGTGTGTCCCAGGGACCCATCTTCCTGCGAACTTCGGTCACCTGGCAGGAATCTACGATGCCCAGAACTATGCAGCGAGGTGTAATGCGTGGACAGGTTCCACACACACTTCAAGTAAGAGGGCGGCCTGAGTGGAAAGGTGAGAGTTTGTGCCGCTGTGCAGACAAAGAAGGCGCCCTTTGTCCTGGGCCTAAATGCTTGTGACACCCCACTGGGCCTGCCGGGCTCTGAGGGCCCTGCCCTGGGCCCCCTGCTCCCCTGCCCTTTGTTCAGTCACAGCAGAGATGGCCACACCCACTCCCTCTGTGAGGGCAGTGTTCCAAACTCCCTCAGCCCCGCCCCCTCTCGGCAGGTTACCATGGACTAAAGATGTTGTATTCTGAGTCCAGGGCATTCCGAGAATGCCAAGGGCAGACATGATGACCTTAAATGATTTCCTCTTGTGTCAGTTTTGGTAAATTTTAGGAGCTAGGAACTTGTCCACTTTACACAAACGTTCAAATTTACTGGCATTTCATATATTCTCCGCTACAACATTGTCCTGATTCTTTCTGTATATTCTTTACTTATGTTTTGGTTTTCCTTAATCAAAGTGTGTCTTTTAAATCTTGTCAAAGAATATTCTTTGGACTTACTACCGCAACTAAATTTTATACGTTTTCTGTGGTATTAAGTTCTGCTCATACCTTTATTTATCTTTTTTCTATGTTCTCAGGGTTTATTGCTTTGATCTTCTGATGTCAATTAAAACACTTGGTTATTCATTTTAATAAATCTTTTTACTTATAAAGATTTGAGTTTTTAAAGATTCCTGCTTACTTGTAAGTTTCTAAGGGTCAGGTCCTCTACATTGTGGCTGGCCAAAGGCTTAGTTCACAATATAGCAAAGTATATATTGACCTATTTTCCCCGCGACTTTCTGTGATTTCCTACATCTCACCTTTCTTTGCAGACAAGCCATTTGAAATAAACTTAACTTATTTCACAGCCAATAACTCTTTGAAATAATGTGCATTTTTCAGAGAAATCTTCTTATATATTTAGGCAGAAAATCTGACCTGCCATAATTTTCAAAACAGCATAATTTCACTCTTCTCAATGATAAATCTGTGATATTACACAACCTTTGAGTATTTAGCTTTATCAATGACATGTACGTTAAAAATGTTTTAGAGATCCTACCAGTCTTTGAAAACATCCTTGTTCCTTGTTTCAGTTCCAGTTTTGTGTATACTTTCTGCCTTGCACTTGATTATTCCAACATCTGATGGTTGGCCTAGGGAATCTACTTCTGGTATTGATTGTTTTTGCTGCTTGTCTCCCCTTGTAGCTGATGTCTTCATAATTGTGTAAATTTAGATCATGAGCTCATGTTTAGCTAAACAGCTGACCTTGTAAGAGGCTTAGGTGTGAACGCTCGTAAGCTTCACCAGAAAGTCCGCAAAGTTTTTTTTGTGTCCCTCCAATGAGTTACCCACGCGGACCCCTTTTTCTACAAGTGTTGGTCCACTACTCCCTCTAGAGGCTGGGACTCAGACAGGACTGCTTTGCTGCCCCCGATCTGGGATAGTAGCTTTGGGCGGCCTGTGGCCTGGGCAGGAGGCTCCCCACGTGTGTCCCACGACCCATCTGCCTGTGAACTTCGGTCACCTGGCAGGAAGCTATGATGCCCAGACATATGGTTAGCTTTGCAGCGAGGTGTACTGCGAGGACCGGTTCCACAGACACTTCAAGTAAGAGGGCGGCCTGAGTGGAAAGGTGAGAGTTTGGGCAGCTGTGCAGACAAAGAAGGCGCACTTTGGCCTGAGCCTAAATGCTTCTGACACACGACTGGGCCTGCCGGGCTCTGAGGGCCCTGCCGTTGACCACCTTCTCCCATGCCCTTTGTTCAGTCACATCAGAGATTGCCCCACCCACTCCCTCAGTGAAGGCAGTGATCCAAACTCCCTCAGCCCCACCCCCACTCCGCAGGTTACCATGGACTACAGATACTGCATTCTGAGGCCAGGGCATCCCGAGAATGCCAAGGGCAGACATGATGACCTTAAATGATTTCCTCTTGTGTCAATTTTGGTAAACTTTAGGAGCTAGGAAATGGTCCACTTTACAGAAATGTTCAAATTTACTGGCATTTCAGATATTCTCTGCTATAACATTGTCCTGATTCTTTCTGTATATTCTTTACTTATGTTATGGTTTTCCTTAATCAAAGTGTGTCTTTTAATCTTGTCAAAGAATATTCTTTGGACTTACTACCTCAACTGAATTTTATACGTTTTCTGTGGTATTAAGTTCTGCTCATATCTTTATTTACCTTTTTTCTATGTTCTCAGGGTTTATTGTTTTGATCTTCTGATGTCAATTAAAACACTTGGTTATTCATTTTAATCAAACTTTTTACTTATAAGGATTTGAATTTTTAGAGATTCCAGCTTACTTGTAAGTTTCTAAGGGTCAGGTCCTCTACATTGTGGCTGGCCAAAGGCTTAGTTCACAATATAGCAAAGTATATATTGACCTATTTTCCCCTCGACTTTCTGTGATTTCCTACATCTCACCTTTCTTTGCAGACAAGCCATTTGAAATAACCTTAACTTATTTCACAGCCAATAAGTCTTTGAAATAATGTGCATTTTTCAGAGAAATCTTCTTATATATTTAGGCAGAAAATCTGACCTGCCATAGTTTTCAAAACAGCATAATTTCACTCTTCTCAATGATGAATCTGTTGTATTACAAAACCTTTGAGTATTTAGCTTTATCAATGACATGTACTTTAAAAATGTTTTAGAGATCCTACCAGTCTTTGAAAACATCCTTGTTCCTTGTTTCAGTTCCAGTTTTATGTATATTTTCTGCCTTGCATCTGATTATTCCAACGTCTGATCGATGGCTTACGGAATCTAATTCTGGTATTGATTGTTTTTGCTGATTGTCTCCCCCTGTAGCTGATTTCTTCATTATTGTGTAAATTTACCTCATGAGCTCATGTTTAGCTAAACATCTGACTTTGTAAGAGGCTTAGGTGTGAACACTCGTAAGCTTCATCAGAAAGTCCGCAAAAATTTATTTGTGTCCCTCCAATGAGTTGCCCGCGAGGACCCCGTTTTCTACAAGGGTTGGTCCACTACTCCCTCTAGAGGCACGGCCTCAGACAGGGCTGCTTTGCGCCCCACGATCTGGGGCAGTGGCATTGGGCGGCCTGTGGCCCGGGGAGGAGCCTCTCTGCGTGTGTCCCAGGGACCCATCTGCCTGCGAACTTCGGTCACCTGGCAGGAATCTACGATGCCCAGACCTATGGTTAGCTTTGCAGCGAGGTGTACTGCGCGGACCGGTTCCACACACACTTCAAGTAAGAGGTCGGCCTGAGTGGAAAGGTGAGAGTTTGGGCAGCTGTGCAGACAAAGAAGGCGCACTTTGGCCTGTGCCTAAATGCATCTGACACACGACTGGGCCTGCCGGGCTCTGAGGGCCCTGCCCTTGGCCCCCTTCTCCCCTGCCCTTTGTTCACTCACAGCAGAGATGGCCCCACCCACTCCCTCAGTGAAGGCAGTGTTCCAACCTCCCTCAGCCCCGCCCCCTCTCCGCAGGTTACCATGGACTACAGATGCTGCATTCTGAGGCCAGGGCATTCCGAGAATGCCAAGGGCAGACATGATGACCTTAAATGATTTCCCCTTGTGTCAATTTTGGTAAACTTTAGGACCTAGGAAATGGTCCACTTTACACAAACGTTCAAATTTACTGCCATTTCATATACTCTCTGCTATAACATTGTCCTGATTCTTTCTGTATATTCTTTACTTATGTTTTGGTTTTCCTTAATCAAAGTGTGTCTTTTAATCTTGTCAAAGAATATTCTTTGGACTTACTAAATCACCTGAATTTTATACGTTTTCTATTGTATTAAGTTCAGCTCATATCTTTATTTATATTTTTTCTATGTTCTCAGGTTTATTGTTTTGATATTCTGATGTCAATAAAAACACTTGGTTATTCATTTTAAAAAATCTTTTTACTTATAAAGATTTGAACTTTTCTAGATTCCAGCTTAGTTGTAAGTTTCTAAGGGTCAGGTCCTCTACATTGTGGCTGCCCTAAGTCTTAGTTCACCATAGAGCAATGTATATATTGACCTATTTTACCTCGACTTTCTGTGATTCCCTACATCTCACCTTTCTTTGCAGACAAGCCATTTGAAATAACCTTAACTTATTTCACGGCCAATAAGTCTTTGAAATAATGTGTATTTTTTAGAGAAATCTTCTTATATAATTAGGCAGAAAATCTGACCTGCCATAGTTTTCAAAACAGCATAATTTCACTCTTCTCAATGTTGAATCTGTTGTATTACACAACCATTGAGTATTTAGCTTTATCAATGACATGTACTTTAAAAATGTTTTAGAGATCCTACCAGTCTTTGAAAACATCCTTTTTCCTTGTTTCAGTTCAAGTTTTATGTATACTTTCTGCCTTGCACCTGATTATTCCAACATCTGATGGTTGTCCTAGGGAATCTAATTCTGGTATTGATTGTTTTTGCTGCTTGTCTCCCCTTGTAGCTGATTTCTTCATTATTGTGTAAATTTAGATCATGAGCTCATGTTTAGCTAAACAGCTGACCTTGTAAGAGGCTTAGGTGTGAACGCTCGTAAGCTTCAGCAGAAAGTCCGCAAAGATTTTTTTGTGTCCCTCCAATGAGTTACCCGCGCGGACCCCTTTTTCTACAAGTGTTGGTCCACTACTCCCTCTAGAGCCTGGGAGTCAGACAGGACGGCTTTGCTGCCCCCGATCTGGGATAGTGGCTTTGGGCGGCCTGTGGCCTGGGCAGGAGTCTCCCCACGTGTGTCCCACGACCCATCTGCCTGCGAACTTCGGTCACCTGGCAGGAAGCTATTATGCCCAGACCTATGGTTAGCTTTGCATCGAGGTGTACTGCGCGGACCGGTTCCACACACACTTCAAGTAAGAGGGCGGCCTGAGTGGAAAGGTGAGAGTTTGGGCAGCTGTGCAGACCAAGAAGGCGCATTTTGGCCTGGGCCTAAATGCTTGTGACACACGACTGGGCCTGCCGGGCTCTGAGGGCCCTGCCGTGGGCCCCCTTCTCCCCTGCCCTTTGTTCAGTCACAGCAGAGATGGCCCCACACACTCCCTCAGTGAAGGCAGTGTTCCAACCTCCCTCAGCCCCGCCCCCTCTCCGCAGGTTACCATGGACAACAGATGCTGCATTCTGAGGCCAGGGCGTTCCGAGAATGCCAAGGGCAGACATGATGACCTTAAATGATTTCCTCTTGTGTCAATTTTGGTAAACTTTAGGAGCTAGGAAATGGTCCACTTTACAGAAATGTTCAAATTTACTGGCATTTCAGATATTCTCTGCTATAACATTGTCCTGATTCTTTCTGTATATTCTTTACTTATGTTTTGGTTTTCCTTAATCAAAGTGTGTCTTTTAAATCTTGTCAAAGAATATTCTTTGGACTTACTACCTCAACTGAATTTTATACGTTTTCTGTGGTATTAAGTTCTGCTCATATCTTTATTTATCTTTTTTCTATGTTCTCAGGGTTTATTGTTTTGATCTTCTGATGTCAATTAAAACACTTGGTTATTCATTTTAATAAATCTTTTTACTTATAAAGATTTGAATTTTTAAAGATTCCAGCTTACTTGTAAATTTCTAAGGGTCAGGTCCTCTACATTGTGGCTGGCCCAAGGCCTAGTTCACAATATAGCAAAATATATATTGACCTATTTTCCCCGCGACTTTCTGTGATTTCCTACATCTCACCTTTCTTTGCAGACAAGCCATTTGAAATAACCTTAACTTATTTCACAGCCATTAAGTCTTTGAAATAATGTGCATTTTTCAGAGAAATCTTCTTATATATTTAGGCAGAAAATCTGACCTGCCATAGTTTTCAAAACAGCATAATTTCACCCTTCTCAATGATGAATCTGTTGTAATACACAACCTTTGAGGATTTAGCTTTATCAATGACATGTACTTTAAAAATGTTTTAGAGATCCTACCAGTCTTTGAAAACATCCTTGTTCCTTGTTTCAGTTCCAGTTTTATGTATATTTTCTGCCCTGCACCTGATTATTCCAACGTCTGATCGATGGCTAAGGGAATCTAATTCTGGTATTGATTGTTTTTGCTGCTTTTCTCCCCTTGTAGCTGATTTCTTCATTATTGTGTAAATTTAGATCATGAGCTCATGTTTAGCTAAACAGCTGACCTTGTAAGAGGCTTAGGTGTGAACGCTCGTAAGCTTCAGCAGAAAGTCGGCAAAGATTTTTTTGTGTCCCTCCAATGAGTTACCCACGCGGACACCTTTTTCTACAAGTGTTGGTCCACTACTCCCTCTAGAGGCTGGGACTCAGACAGGACTGCTTTGCTACCCCCGATCTGGGATAGTGGTTTTGGGCGGCCTGTGGCCTGGGCAGGAGGCACCGCACGTGTGTCCCACAACCCATCTGCCTGCGAACTTCGGTCACCTGGCAGGAAGCTATGATGCCCAGAACTATGGTTAGCTTTGCATCAAGGTGCACTGCGCGGACCGGTTCCACACACAATTCAAGTAAGAGGGCGGCCTGAGTGGAAAGGTGAGAGTTTGGGCAGCTGTGCAGACAAAGAAGGCGCACTTTGGCCTGGGCCTAAATGCTTGTGACACACGACTGGGCCTGCCGGGCTCTGAGGGCCCTGCCCTTGGCCCCCTTCTCCCCTGCCCTTTGTTCAGTCACAGCAGAGATGGCCCCACCCACTCCCTCAGTGAAGGAAGTGTTCCAACCTCCCTCAGCCCCGCCCCCTCTCCGCAGGTTACCATGGACTACAGATGCTGCATTCTGAGGCCAGGGCGTTCCGAGAATGCCAAGGGCAGACATGATGACCTTAAATGATTTCCTCTTGTGTCAATTTTGGTAAACTTTAGGAGCTAGGAAATGGTCCACTTTACAGAAATGTTCAAATTTACTGGCATTTCAGATATTCTCTGCTATAACATTGTCCTGATTCTTTCTGTATATTCTTTACTTATGTTTTGGTTTTCCTTAATCAAACTGTGTCTTTTAAATCTTGTCAAAGAATATTCTTTGGACTTACTACCTCAACTGAATTTTATACGTTTTCTGTGGTATTAAGTTCTGCTCATATCTTTATTTATCTTTTTTCTATGTTCTCAGGGTTTATTGTTTTGATTTTCTGATGTCAATTAAAACACTTGGTTATTCATTTTAATAAATCTTTTTACTTATAAAGATTTGAATTTTTAAAGATTCCAGCTTACTTGTAAGTTTCTAAGGGTCAGGTCCTCTACATTGTGGCTGGCCAAAGGCTTAGTTCACAATATAGCAAAGTATATATTGACCTATTTTCCCCTCGACTTTCTGTGATTTCCTACATCTCACCTTTCTTTGCAGACAAGCCATTTGAAATAAACATAACTTATTTCACAGCCAATAACTCTTTGAAATAATGTGCATTTTTCAGAGAAATCTTCGTATATATTTAGGCAGAAAATCTGACCTGCCATAATTTTCAAAACAGCATAATTTCACTCTTCTCAATGATGAATCTGTTGTATTACACAACCTTTGAGTATTTAGCTTTATCAATGACATGTACTTTAAAAATGTTTTAGAGATCCTACCAGTCTTTGAAAACATCCTTGTTCCTTGTTTCAGTTCCAGTTTTGTGGATCCTATCTGCCTTGCACCTGAATATTCCAACATCTGATGGTTGGCCTAGGGAATCTAATACTGGTATTGATTGTTTTTGCTGCTTGTCTCCCCTTGTAGCTGATTTCTTCATTATTGTGTAAATTTAGATCATCAGCTCATGTTTAGCTAAACAGCTGACCTTGTAAGAGGTTTAGGTGTGAACGCTCGTAAGCTTCAGCAGAAAGTCTGCAAAGATTTTTTTGTGTCCCTCCAATGAGTTACCCACGCGGACCCCTTTTTCTACAAGTGTTGGTCCACTACTCCCTCTAGAGGCTGGGACTCAGACAGGACTGCTTTGCTGCCCCCGATCTGGGATAGTGGCTTTGGGCGGCCTGTGGCCTGGGCAGGAGGCTCCCCACGTGTGTCCCACGACCCATCTGCCTGCGAACTTTAGTCACCTGGCGGGAAGCTATGATGCCCAGACCTATGGTTAGCTTTGCAGCGAGGTGTACTGCGCGGACCGGTTCCACACACACTTCAAGTAAGAGGTCGGCCTGAGTGGAAAGGTGAGAGTTTGGGCAGCTGTGCAGACAAAGAAGGCGCACTTTGGCCTGTGCCTAAATGCATCTGACACACGACTGGGCCTGCCGGGCTCTGAGGGCCCTGCCGTTGGCCCCCTTCTCCCCTGCCCTTTGTTCAGTCACAGCAGAGATGGCCCCACCCACTCCCTCAGTGAAGGCAGTGTTCCAACCTCCCTCAGCCCCGCCCCCTCTCCGCATGTTACCATGGACTACAGATGCTGCATTCTGAGGCCAGGGCATTCCGAGAATGCCAAGGGCAGACATGATGACCTTAAATGATTTCCCCTTGTGTCAATTTTGGTAAACTTTAGGACCTAGGAAATGGTCCACTTTACACAAACGTTCAAATTTACTGCCATTTCATATACTCTCTGCTATAACATTGTCCTGATTCTTTCTGTATATTCTTTACTTATGTTTTGGTTTTCCTTAATCAAACTGTGTCTTTTAAATCTTGTCAAAGAATATTCTTTGGACTTACTACGTCAACTGAATTTTATACGTTTTCTGTGGTATTAAGTTCTGCTCATATCTTAATTTATCTTTTTTCTATGTTCTCAGGGTTTATTGTTTTGATCTTCTGATGTCAATTAAAACACTTGGTTATTCATTTTAATAAATCTTTTTACTTATAAAGATTTGAATTTTTAAAGATTCCAGCTTACTTGTAAGTTTCTAAGGGTCAGGTCCTCTACATTGTGGCTGGCCAAAGGCTTAGTTCACAATATAGCAAAGTATATATTGACCTATTTTCCCCTCGACTTTCTGTGATTTCCTACATCTCACCTTTCTTTGCAGACAAGCCTTTTGAAATAAACTTAACTTATTTCACAGCCAATAACTCTTTGAAATAATGTGCATTTTTCAGAGAAATCTTCTTATATATTTAGGCAGAAAATCTGACCTGCCATAGTTTTCAAAACAGCATAATTTCACCCTTCTCAATGATGAATCTGTTGTAATACACAACCTTTGAGGATTTAGCTTTATCAAAGACATGTACTTTAAAAATGTTTTAGAGATCCTACCAGTCTTTGAAAACATCCTTGTTCCTTGTTTCAGTTCCAGTTTTATGTATATTTTCTGCCTTGCACCTGATTATTCCAACGTCTGATCGATGGCTAAGGGAATCTAATTCTGGTATTGATTGTTTTTGCTGCTTGTCTCCCCTTGTAGCTGATTTCTTCATTATTGTGTAAATTTAGATCATGAGCTCATGTTTAGCTAAACAGCTGACCTTGTAAGAGGCTTAGGTGTGAACGCTCGTAAGCTTCAGCAGAAAGTCGGCAAAGATTTTTTTGTGTCCCTCCAATGAGTTACCCGCGCGGACACCTTTTTCTACAAGTGTTGGTCCACTACTCCCTCTAGAGGCTGGGACTCAGACAGGACTGCTTTGCTACCCCCGATCTGGGATAGTGGTTTTGGGCGGCCTGTGGCCTGGGCAGGAGGCACCGCACGTGTGTCCCACAACCCATCTGCCTGCGAACTTCGGTCACCTGGCAGGAAGCTATGATGCCCAGACCTATGGTTAGCTTTGCATCGAGGTGCACTGCGCGGACCGGTTCCACACACACTTCAAGTAAGAGGGCGGCCTGAGTGGAAAGGTGAGAGTTTGGGCAGCTGTGCAGACAAAGAAGGCGCACTTTGGCCTGGGCCTAAAAGCTTGTGACACACGACTGGGCCTGCCGGGCTCTGAGGGCCCTGCCCTTGGCCCCCTTCTCCCCTGCCCTTTGTTCAGTCACAGCAGAGATGGCCCCACCCACTCCCTCAGTGAAGGAAGTGTTCCAACCTCCCTCAGCCCCGCCCCCTCTCCGCAGGTTACCATGGACTACAGATGCTGCATTCTGAGGCCAGGGCGTTCCGAGAATGCCAAGGGCAGACATGATGACCTTAAATGATTTCCTCTTGTGTCAATTTTGGTAAACTTTAGGAGCTAGGAAATGGTCCACTTTACAGAAATGTTCAAATTTACTGGCATTTCAGATATTCTCTGCTATAACATTGTCCTGATTCTTTCTGTATATTCTTTACTTATGTTTTGGTTTTCCTTAATCAAAGTGTGTCTTTTAAATCTTGTCAAAGAATATTCTTTGGACTTACTACCTCAACTGAATTTTATACGTTTTCTGTGGTATTAAGTTCTGCTCATATCTTTATTTATCTTTTTTCTATGTTCTCAGGGTTTATTGTTTTGATCTTCTGATGTCAATTAAAACACTTGGTTATTCATTTTAAAAAATCTTTTTACTTATAAAGATTTGAACTTTTCTAGATTCCAGCTTACTTGTAAGTTTCTAAGGGTCAGGTCCTCTACATTGTGGCTGGCCTAATTCTTAGTTCACCATAGAGCAATGTATATATTGACCTATTTTCCCCTCGACTTTCTGTGATTCCCTACATCTCACCTTTCTTTGCAGACAAGCCATTTGAAATAACCTTAACTTATTTCACGGCCAATAAGTCTTTGAAATAATGTGTATTTTTTAGAGAAATCTTCTTATATAATTAGGCAGAAAATCTGACCTGCCATAGTTTTCAAAACAGCATAATTTCACTCTTCTCAATGTTGAATCTGTTGTATTACACAACCATTGAGTATTTAGCTTTATCAATGACATGTACTTTAAAAATGTTTTAGAGATCCTACCAGTCTTTGAAAACATCCTTTTTCCTTGTTTCAGTTCAAGTTTTATGTATACTTTCTGCCTTGCACCTGATTATTCCAACATCTGATTGTTGTCCTAGGGAATCTAATTCTGGTATTGATTGTTTTTGCTGCTTGTCTCCCCTTGTAGCTGATTTCTTCATTATTGTGTAAATTTAGAACATGAGCTCATGTTTAGCTAAACAGCTGACCTTGTAAGAGGCTTAGGTGTGAACGCTCGTAAGCTTCAGCAGAAAGTCCGCAAAGATTTTTTTGTGTTCCTCCAATGAGTTACCCGCGCGGACCCCTTTTTCTACAAGTGTTGGTCCACTACTCCCTCTAGAGGCTGGGAGTCAGACAGGACGGCTTTGCTGCCCCCGATCTGGGATAGTGGCTTTGGGCGGCCTGTGGCCTGGGCAGGAGTCTCCCCACGTGTGTCCCACGACCCATCTGCCTGCGAACTTCGGTCACCTGGCAGGAAGCTATGATGCCCAGACCTATGGTTAGCTTTGCATCGAGGTGTACTGCGCGGACCGGTTCCACACACACTTCAAGTAAGAGGGCGGCCTGAGTGGAAAGGTGAGAGTTTGGGCAGCTGTGCAGACCAAGAAGGCGCATTTTGGCCTGGGCCTAAATGCTTGTGACACACGACTGGGCCTGCCGGGCTCTGAGGGCCCTGCCGTGGGCCCCCTTCTCCCCTGCCCTTTGTTCAGTCACAGCAGAGATGGCCCCACACACTCCCTCAGTGAAGGCAGTGTTCCAACCTCCCTCAGCCCCGCCCCCTCTCCGCAGGTTACCATGGACAACAGATGCTGCATTCTGAGGCCAGGGCGTTCCGAGAATGCCAAGGGCAGACATGATGACCTTAAATGATTTCCTCTTGTGTCAATTTTGGTAAACTTTAGGAGCTAGGAAATGGTCCACTTTACAGAAATGTTCAAATTTACTGGCATTTCAGATATTCTCTGCTATAACATTGTCCTGATTCTTTCTGTATATTCTTTACTTATGTTTTGGTTTTCCTTAATCAAAGTGTGTCTTTTAAATCTTGTCAAAGAATATTCTTTGGACTTACTACCTCAACTGAATTTTATACGTTTTCTGTGGTATTAAGTTCTGCTCATATCTTTATTTATCTTTTTTCTATGTTCTCAGGGTTTATTGTTTTGATCTTCTGATGTCAATTAAAACACTTGGTTATTCATTTTAATAAATCTTTTTACTTATAAAGATTTGAATTTTTAAAGATTCCAGCTTACTTGTAAATTTCTAAGGGTCAGGTCCTCTACATTGTGGCTGGCCAAAGGCTTAGTTCACAATATAGCAAAGTATATATTGACCTATTTTCCCCGCGACTTTCTGTGATTTCCTACATCTCCCCTTTCTTTGCAGACAAGCCATTTGAAATAAACTTAACTTATTTCACAGCCAATAACTCTTTGAAATAATGTGCATTTTTCAGAGAAATCTTCTTATATATTTAGGCAGAAAATCTGACCTGCCATAGTTTTCAAAACAGCATAATTTCACTCTTCTCAATGATGAATCTGTTGTATTACACAACCTTTGAGTATTTAGCTTTATCAATGACATGTACTTTAAAAATGTTTTAGAGATCCTACCAGTCTTTGAAAACATCCTTGTTCCTTGTTTCAGTTCCAGTTTTGTGTATCCTATCTGCCTTGCACCTGAATATTCCAACATCTGATGGTTGGCCTAGGGAATCTAATACTGGTATTGATTGTTTTTGCTGCTTGTCTCCCCTTGTAGCTGATTTCTTCATTATTGTGTAAATTTAGATCATGAGCTCATGTTTAGCTAAACAGCTGACCTTGTAAGAGGTTTAGGTGTGAACGCTCGTAAGCTTCAGCAGAAAGTCTGCAAAGATTTTTTTGTGTCCCTCCAATGAGTTACCCACGCGGACCCCTTTTTCTACAAGTGTTGGTCCACTACTCCTTCTAGAGGCTGGGACTCAGACAGGACTGCTTTGGTGCCCCCGATCTGGGATAGTGGCTTTGGGCGGCCTGTGGCCTGGGCAGGAGGCTCCCCACGTGTGTCCCACGACCCATCTGCCTGCGAACTTTAGTCACCTGGCAGGAAGCTATGATGCCCAGACCTATGGTTAGCTTTGCAGCGAGGTGTACTGCGCGGACCGGTTCCACACACACTTCAAGTAAGAGGTCGGCCTGAGTGGAAAGGTGAGAGTTTGGGCAGCTGTGCAGACAAAGAAGGCGCACTTTGGCCTGGGCCTAAATGCATCTGACACACGACTGGGCCTGCCGGGCTCTGAGGGCCCTGCCCTTGGCCCCCTTCTCCCCTGCCCTTTGTTCAGTCACAGCAGAGATGGCCCCACCCACTCCCTCAGTGAAGGCAGTGTTCCAACCTCCCTCAGCCCCGCCCCCTCTCCGCAGGTTACCATGGACTACAGATGCTGCATTCTGAGGCCAGGGCATTCCGAGAATGCCAAGGGCAGACATGATGACCTTAAATGATTTCCCCTTGTGTCAATTTTGGTAAACTTTAGGACCTAGGAAATGGTCCACTTTACACAAACGTTCAAATTTACTGCCATTTCATATACTCTCTGCTATAACATTGTCCTGATTCTTTCTGTATATTCTTTACTTATGTTTTGGTTTTCCTTAATCAAAGTGTGTCTTTTAATCTTGTCAAAGAATATTCTTTGGACTTACTAAATCACCTGAATTTTATACGTTTTCTATTGTATTAAGTTCAGCTCATATCTTTATTTATATTTTTTCTATATTCTCAGGTTTATTGTTTTGATATTCTGATGTCAATAAAAACACTTGGTTATTCATTTTAAAAAATCTTTTTACTTATAAAGATTTGAACTTTTCTAGATTCCAGCTTAGTTGTAAGTTTCTAAGGGTCAGGTCCTCTACATTGTGGCTGGCCTAATTCTTAGTTCACCATAGAGCAATGTATATATTGACCTATTTTCCCCTCGACTTTCTGTGATTCCCTACATCTCACCTTTCTTTGCAGACAAGCCATTTGAAATAACCTTAACTTATTTCACGGCCAATAAGTCTTTGAAATAATGTGTATTTTTTAGAGAAATCTTCTTATATAATTAGGCAGAAAATCTGACCTGCCATAGTTTTCAAAACAGCATAATTTCACTCTTCTCAATGTTGAATCTGTTGTATTACACAACCATTGAGTATTTAGCTTTATCAATGACATGTACTTTAAAAATGTTTTAGAGATCCTACCAGTCTTTGAAAACATCCTTTTTCCTTGTTTCAGTTCAAGTTTTATGTATACTTTCTGCCTTGCACCTGATTATTCCAACATCTGATTGTTGTCCTAGGGAATCTAATTCTGGTATTGATTGTTTTTGCTGCTTGTCTCCCCTTGTAGCTGATTTCTTCATTATTGTGTAAATTTAGAACATGAGCTCATGTTTAGCTAAACAGCTGACCTTGTAAGAGGCTTAGGTGTGAACGCTCGTAAGCTTCAGCAGAAAGTCCGCAAAGATTTTTTTGTGTCCCTCCAATGAGTTACCCGCGCGGACCCCTTTTTCTACAAGTGTTGGTCCACTACTCCCTCTAGAGCCTGGGAGTCAGACAGGACGGCTTTGCTGCCCCCGATCTGGGATAGTGGCTTTGGGCGGCCTGTGGCCTGGGCAGGAGTCTCCCCACGTGTGTCCCACGACCCATCTGCCTGCGAACTTCGGTCACCTGGCAGGAAGCTATGATGCCCAGACCTATGGTTAGCTTTGCATCGAGGTGTACTGCGCGGACCGGTTCCACACACACTTCAAGTAAGAGGGCGGCCTGAGTGGAAAGGTGAGAGTTTGGGCAGCTGTGCAGACCAAGAAGGCGCATTTTGGCCTGGGCCTAAATGCTTGTGACACACGACTGGGCCTGCCGGGCTCTGAGGGCCCTGCCGTGGGCCCCCTTCTCCCCTGCCCTTTGTTCAGTCACAGCAGAGATGGCCCCACACACTCCCTCAGTGAAGGCAGTGTTCCAACCTCCCTCAGCCCCGCCCCCTCTCCGCAGGTTACCATGGACAACAGATGCTGCATTCTGAGGCCAGGGCGTTCCGAGAATGCCAAGGGCAGACATGATGACCTTAAATGATTTCCTCTTGTGTCAATTTTGGTAAACTTTAGGAGCTAGGAAATGGTCCACTTTACAGAAATGTTCAAATTTACTGGCATTTCAGATATTCTCTGCTATAACATTGTCCTGATTCTTTCTGTATATTCTTTACTTATGTTTTGGTTTTCCTTAATCAAAGTGTGTCTTTTAAATCTTGTCAAAGAATATTCTTTGGACTTACTACCTCAACTGAATTTTATACGTTTTCTGTGGTATTAAGTTCTGCTCATATCTTTATTTATCTTTTTTCTATGTTCTCAGGGTTTATTGTTTTGATCTTCTGATGTCAATTAAAACACTTGGTTATTCATTTTAATAAATCTTTTTACTTATAAAGATTTGAATTTTTAAAGATTCCAGCTTACTTGTAAATTTCTAAGGGTCAGGTCCTCTACATTGTGGCTGGCCAAAGGCTTAGTTCACAATATAGCAAAGTATATATTGACCTATTTTCCCCGCGACTTTCTGTGATTTCCTACATCTCCCCTTTCTTTGCAGACAAGCCATTTGAAATAAACTTAACTTATTTCACAGCCAATAACTCTTTGAAATAATGTGCATTTTTCAGAGAAACCTTCTTATATATTTAGGCAGAAAATCTGACCTGCCATAGTTTTCAAAACAGCATAATTTCACTCTTCTCAATGATGAATCTGTTGTATTACACAACCTTTGAGTATTTAGCTTTATCAATGACATGTACTTTAAAAATGTTTTAGAGATCCTACCAGTCTTTGAAAACATCCTTGTTCCTTGTTTCAGTTCCAGTTTTGTGTATCCTATCTGCCTTGCACCTGAATATTCCAACATCTGATGGTTGGCCTAGGGAATCTAATACTGGTATTGATTGTTTTTGCTGCTTGTCTCCCCTTGTAGCTGATTTCTTCATTATTGTGTAAATTTAGATCATCAGCTCATGTTTAGCTAAACAGCTGACCTTGTAAGAGGTTTAGGTGTGAACGCTCGTAAGCTTCAGCAGAAAGTCTGCAAAGATTTTTTTGTGTCCCTCCAATGAGTTACCCACGCGGACCCCTTTTTCTACAAGTGTTGGTCCACTAC
Organism: Mesoplodon bidens; assembly: GCF_964165515.1. Classification (NCBI taxonomy): domain Eukaryota; kingdom Metazoa; phylum Chordata; class Mammalia; order Artiodactyla; family Ziphiidae; genus Mesoplodon; species Mesoplodon bidens. The sequence goes on along the minus strand of NC_138180.1, from coordinate 24,197,109 downwards.
TCCTTCTAGAGGCTGGGACTCAGACAGGACTGCTTTGGTGCCCCCGATCTGGGATAGTGGCTTTGGGCGGCCTGTGGCCTGGGCAGGAGGCTCCCCACGTGTGTCCCACGACCCATCTGCCTGCGAACTTTAGTCACCTGGCAGGAAGCTATGATGCCCAGACCTATGGTTAGCTTTGCAGCGAGGTGTACTGCGCGGACCGGTTCCACACACACTTCAAGTAAGAGGTCGGCCTGAGTGGAAAGGTGAGAGTTTGGGCAGCTGTGCAGACAAAGAAGGCGCACTTTGGCCTGGGCCTAAATGCATCTGACACACGACTGGGCCTGCCGGGCTCTGAGGGCCCTGCCGTTGGCCCCCTTCTCCCCTGCCCTTTGTTCACTCACAGCAGAGATGGCCCCACCCACTCCCTCAGTGAAGGCAGTGTTCCAACCTCCCTCAGCCCCGCCCCCTCTCCGCAGGTTACCATGGACTACAGATGCTGCATTCTGAGGCCAGGGCATTCCGAGAATGCCAAGGGCAGACATGATGACCTTAAATGATTTCCCCTTGTGTCAATTTTGGTAAACTTTAGGACCTAGGAAATGGTCCACTTTACACAAACGTTCAAATTTACTGCCATTTCATATACTCTCTGCTATAACATTGTCCTGATTCTTTCTGTATATTCTTTACTTATGTTTTGGTTTTCCTTAATCAAAGTGTGTCTTTTAATCTTGTCAAAGAATATTCTTTGGACTTACTAAATCACCTGAATTTTATACGTTTTCTATTGTATTAAGTTCAGCTCATATCTTTATTTATATTTTTTCTATGTTCTCAGGTTTATTGTTTTGATATTCTGATGTCAATAAAAACACTTGGTTATTCATTTTAAAAAATCTTTTTACTTATAAAGATTTGAACTTTTCTAGATTCCAGCTTAGTTGTAAGTTTCTAAGGGTCAGGTCCTCTACATTGTGGCTGCCCTAAGTCTTAGTTCACCATAGAGCAATGTATATATTGACCTATTTTACCTCGACTTTCTGTGATTCCCTACATCTCACCTTTCTTTGCAGACAAGCCATTTGAAATAACCTTAACTTATTTCACGGCCAATAAGTCTTTGAAATAATGTGTATTTTTTAGAGAAATCTTCTTATATAATTAGGCAGAAAATCTGACCTGCCATAGTTTTCAAAACAGCATAATTTCACTCTTCTCAATGTTGAATCTGTTGTATTACACAACCATTGAGTATTTAGCTTTATCAATGACATGTACTTTAAAAATGTTTTAGAGATCCTACCAGTCTTTGAAAACATCCTTTTTCCTTGTTTCAGTTCAAGTTTTATGTATACTTTCTGCCTTGCACCTGATTATTCCAACATCTGATGGTTGTCCTAGGGAATCTAATTCTGGTATTGATTGTTTTTGCTGCTTGTCTCCCCTTGTAGCTGATTTCTTCATTATTGTGTAAATTTAGATCATGAGCTCATGTTTAGCTAAACAGCTGACCTTGTAAGAGGCTTAGGTGTGAACGCTCGTAAGCTTCAGCAGAAAGTCCGCAAAGATTTTTTTGTGTTCCTCCAATGAGTTACCCGCGCGGACCCCTTTTTCTACAAGTGTTGGTCCACTACTCCCTCTAGAGCCTGGGAGTCAGACAGGACGGCTTTGCTGCCCCCGATCTGGGATAGTGGCTTTGGGCGGCCTGTGGCCTGGGCAGGAGTCTCCCCACGTGTGTCCCACGACCCATCTGCCTGCGAACTTCGGTCACCTGGCAGGAAGCTATGATGCCCAGACCTATGGTTAGCTTTGCATCGAGGTGTACTGCGCGGACCGGTTCCACACACACTTCAAGTAAGAGGGCGGCCTGAGTGGAAAGGTGAGAGTTTGGGCAGCTGTGCAGACCAAGAAGGCGCATTTTGGCCTGGGCCTAAATGCTTGTGACACACGACTGGGCCTGCCGGGCTCTGAGGGCCCTGCCGTGGGCCCCCTTCTCCCCTGCCCTTTGTTCAGTCACAGCAGAGATGGCCCCACACACTCCCTCAGTGAAGGCAGTGTTCCAACCTCCCTCAGCCCCGCCCCCTCTCAGCAGGTTACCATGGACAACAGATGCTGCATTCTGAGGCCAGGGCGTTCCGAGAATGCCAAGGGCAGACATGATGACCTTAAATGATTTCCTCTTGTGTCAATTTTGGTAAACTTTAGGAGCTAGGAAATGGTCCACTTTACAGAAATGTTCAAATTTACTGGCATTTCAGATATTCTCTGCTATAACATTGTCCTGATTCTTTCTGTATATTCTTTACTTATGTTTTGGTTTTCCTTAATCAAAGTGTGTCTTTTAAATCTTGTCAAAGAATATTCTTTGGACTTACTACCTCAACTGAATTTTATACGTTTTCTGTGGTATTAAGTTCTGCTCATATCTTTATTTATCTTTTTTCTATGTTCTCAGGGTTTATTGTTTTGATCTTCTGATGTCAATTAAAACACTTGGTTATTCATTTTAATAAATCTTTTTACTTATAAAGATTTGAATTTTTAAAGATTCCAGCTTACTTGTAAATTTCTAAGGGTCAGGTCCTCTACATTGTGGCTGGCCCAAGGCCTAGTTCACAATATAGCAAAGTATATATTGACCTATTTTCCCCGCGACTTTCTGTGATTTCCTACATCTCACCTTTCTTTGCAGACAAGCCATTTGAAATAACCTTAACTTATTTCACAGCCATTAAGTCTTTGAAATAATGTGCATTTTTCAGAGAAATCTTCTTATATATTTAGGCAGAAAATCTGACCTGCCATAGTTTTCAAAACAGCATAATTTCACCCTTCTCAATGATGAATCTGTTGTAATACACAACCTTTGAGGATTTAGCTTTATCAATGACATGTACTTTAAAAATGTTTTAGAGATCCTACCAGTCTTTGAAAACATCCTTGTTCCTTGTTTCAGTTCCAGTTTTATGTATATTTTCTGCCTTGCACCTGATTATTCCAACGTCTGATCGATGGCTAAGGGAATCTAATTCTGGTATTGATTGTTTTTGCTGCTTGTCTCCCCTTGTAGCTGATTTCTTCATTATTGTGTAAATTTAGATCATGAGCTCATGTTTAGCTAAACAGCTGACCTTGTAAGAGGCTTAGGTGTGAACGCTCGTAAGCTTCAGCAGAAAGTCGGCAAAGATTTTTTTGTGTCCCTCCAATGAGTTACCCGCGCGGACACCTTTTTCTACAAGTGTTGGTCCACTACTCCCTCTAGAGGCTGGGACTCAGACAGGACTGCTTTGCTACCCCCGATCTGGGATAGTGGTTTTGGGCGGCCTGTGGCCTGGGCAGGAGGCACCGCACGTGTGTCCCACAACCCATCTGCCTGCGAACTTCGGTCACCTGGCAGGAAGCTATGATGCCCAGAACTATGGTTAGCTTTGCATCAAGGTGCACTGCGCGGACCGGTTCCACACACACTTCAAGTAAGAGGGCGGCCTGAGTGGAAAGGTGAGAGTTTGGGCAGCTGTGCAGACAAAGAAGGCGCACTTTGGCCTGGGCCTAAATGCTTGTGACACACGACTGGGCCTGCCGGGCTCTGAGGGCCCTGCCCTTGGCCCCCTTCTCCCCTGCCCTTTGTTCAGTCACAGCAGAGATGGCCCCACCCACTCCCTCAGTGAAGGAAGTGTTCCAACCTCCCTCAGCCCCGCCCCCTCTCCGCAGGTTACCATGGACTACAGATGCTGCATTCTGAGGCCAGGGCGTTCCGAGAATGCCAAGGGCAGACATGATGACCTTAAATGATTTCCTCTTGTGTCAATTTTGGTAAACTTTAGGAGCTAGGAAATGGTCCACTTTACAGAAATGTTCAAATTTACTGGCATTTCAGATATTCTCTGCTATAACATTGTCCTGATTCTTTCTGTATATTCTTTACTTATGTTTTGGTTTTCCTTAATCAAACTGTGTCTTTTAAATCTTGTCAAAGAATATTCTTTGGACTTACTACCTCAACTGAATTTTATACGTTTTCTGTGGTATTAAGTTCTGCTCATATCTTTATTTATCTTTTTTCTATGTTCTCAGGGTTTATTGTTTTGATTTTCTGATGTCAATTAAAACACTTGGTTATTCATTTTAATAAATCTTTTTACTTATAAAGATTTGAATTTTTAAAGATTCCAGCTTACTTGTAAGTTTCTAAGGGTCAGGTCCTCTACATTGTGGCTGGCCAAAGGCTTAGTTCACAATATAGCAAAGTATATATTGACCTATTTTCCCCTCGACTTTCTGTGATTTCCTACATCTCACCTTTCTTTGCAGACAAGCCATTTGAAATAAACATAACTTATTTCACAGCCAATAACTCTTTGAAATAATGTGCATTTTTCAGAGAAATCTTCGTATATATTTAGGCAGAAAATCTGACCTGCCATAATTTTCAAAACAGCATAATTTCACTCTTCTCAATGATGAATCTGTTGTATTACACAACCTTTGAGTATTTAGCTTTATCAATGACATGTACTTTAAAAATGTTTTAGAGATCCTACCAGTCTTTGAAAACATCCTTGTTCCTTGTTTCAGTTCCAGTTTTGTGGATCCTATCTGCCTTGCACCTGAATATTCCAACATCTGATGGTTGGCCTAGGGAATCTAATACTGGTATTGATTGTTTTTGCTGCTTGTCTCCCCTTGTAGCTGATTTCTTCATTATTGTGTAAATTTAGATCATCAGCTCATGTTTAGCTAAACAGCTGACCTTGTAAGAGGTTTAGGTGTGAACGCTCGTAAGCTTCAGCAGAAAGTCTGCAAAGATTTTTTTGTGTCCCTCCAATGAGTTACCCACGCGGACCCCTTTTTCTACAAGTGTTGGTCCACTACTCCCTCTAGAGGCTGGGACTCAGACAGGACTGCTTTGCTGCCCCCGATCTGGGATAGTGGCTTTGGGCGGCCTGTGGCCTGGGCAGGAGGCTCCCCATGTGTGTCCCACGACCCATCTGCCTGCGAACTTTAGTCACCTGGCGGGAAGCTATGATGCCCAGACCTATGGTTAGCTTTGCAGCGAGGTGTACTGCGCGGACCGGTTCCACACACACTTCAAGTAAGAGGTCGGCCTGAGTGGAAAGGTGAGAGTTTGGGCAGCTGTGCAGACAAAGAAGGCGCACTTTGGCCTGTGCCTAAATGCATCTGACACACGACTGGGCCTGCCGGGCTCTGAGGGCCCTGCCGTTGGCCCCCTTCTCCCCTGCCCTTTGTTCAGTCACAGCAGAGATGGCCCCACCCACTCCCTCAGTGAAGGCAGTGTTCCAACCTCCCTCAGCCCCGCCCCCTCTCCGCAGGTTACCATGGACTACAGATGCTGCATTCTGAGGCCAGGGCATTCCGAGAATGCCAAGGGCAGACATGATGACCTTAAATGATTTCCCCTTGTGTCAATTTTGGTAAACTTTAGGACCTAGGAAATGGTCCACTTTACACAAACGTTCAAATTTACTGCCATTTCATATACTCTCTGCTATAACATTGTCCTGATTCTTTCTGTATATTCTTTACTTATGTTTTGGTTTTCCTTAATCAAACTGTGTCTTTTAAATCTTGTCAAAGAATATTCTTTGGACTTACTACGTCAACTGAATTTTATACGTTTTCTGTGGTATTAAGTTCTGCTCATATCTTAATTTATCTTTTTTCTATGTTCTCAGGGTTTACTGTTTTGATCTTCTGATGTCAATTAAAACACTTGGTTATTCATTTTAATAAATCTTTTTACTTATAAAGATTTGAATTTTTAAAGATTCCAGCTTACTTGTAAGTTTCTAAGGGTCAGGTCCTCTACATTGTGGCTGGCCAAAGGCTTAGTTCACAATATAGCAAAGTATATATTGACCTATTTTCCCCTCGACTTTCTGTGATTTCCTACATCTCACCTTTCTTTGCAGACAAGCCTTTTGAAATAAACTTAACTTATTTCACAGCCAATAACTCTTTGAAATAATGTGCATTTTTCAGAGAAATCTTCTTATATATTTAGGCAGAAAATCTGACCTGCCATAGTTTTCAAAACAGCATAATTTCACCCTTCTCAATGATGAATCTGTTGTAATACACAACCTTTGAGGATTTAGCTTTATCAATGACATGTACTTTAAAAATGTTTTAGAGATCCTACCAGTCTTTGAAAACATCGTTGTTCCTTGTTTCAGTTCCAGTTTTATGTATATTTTCTGCCTTGCACCTGATTATTCCAACGTCTGATCGATGGCTAAGGGAATCTAATTCTGGTATTGATTGTTTTTGCTGCTTGTCTCCCCTTGTAGCTGATTTCTTCATTATTGTGTAAATTTAGATCATGAGCTCATGTTTAGCTAAACAGCTGACCTTGTAAGAGGCTTAGGTGTGAACGCTCGTAAGCTTCAGCAGAAAGTCCGCAAAGATTTTTTTGTGTTCCTCCAATGAGTTACCCGCGCGGACCCCTTTTTCTACAAGTGTTGGTCCACTACTCCCTCTAGAGGCTGGGAGTCAGACAGGACTGCTTTGCTGCCCCCGATCTGGGATAGTGGCTTTGGGCGGCCTGTGGCCTGGGCAGGAGTCTCCCCACGTGTGTCCCACGACCCATCTGCCTGCGAACTTCGGTCACCTGGCAGGAAGCTATGATGCCCAGACCTATGGTTAGCTTTGCATCGAGGTGTACTGCGCGGACCGGTTCCACACACACTTCAAGTAAGAGGGCGGCCTGAGTGGAAAGGTGAGAGTTTGGGCAGCTGTGCAGACCAAGAAGGCGCATTTTGGCCTGGGCCTAAATGCTTGTGACACACGACTGGGCCTGCCGGGCTCTGAGGGCCCTGCCGTGGGCCCCCTTCTCCCCTGCCCTTTGTTCAGTCACAGCAGAGATGGCCCCACACACTCCCTCAGTGAAGGCAGTGTTCCAACCTCCCTCAGCCCCGCCCCCTCTCCGCAGGTAACCATGGACAACAGATGCTGCATTCTGAGGCCAGGGCGTTCCGAGAATGCCAAGGGCAGACATGATGACCTTAAATGATTTCCTCTTGTGTCAATTTTGGTAAAGTTTAGGAGCTAGGAAATGGTCCACTTTACAGAAATGTTCAAATTTACTGGCATTTCAGATATTCTCTGCTATAACATTGTCCTGATTCTTTCTGTATATTCTTTACTTATGTTTTGGTTTTCCTTAATCAAAGTGTGTCTTTTAAATCTTGTCAAAGAATATTCTTTGGACTTACTACCTCAACTGAATTTTATACGTTTTCTGTGGTATTAAGTTCTGCTCATATCTTTATTTATCTTTTTTCTATGTTCTCAGGGTTTATTGTTTTGATCTTCTGATGTCAATTAAAACACTTGGTTATTCATTTTAATAAATCTTTTTACTTATAAAGATTTGAATTTTTAAAGATTCCAGCTTACTTGTAAATTTCTAAGGGTCAGGTCCTCTACATTGTGGCTGGCCCAAGGCCTAGTTCACAATATAGCAAAGTATATATTGACCTATTTTCCCCGCGACTTTCTGTGATTTCCTACATCTCACCTTTCTTTGCAGACAAGCCATTTGAAATAACCTTAACTTATTTCACAGCCATTAAGTCTTTGAAATAATGTGCATTTTTCAGAGAAATCTTCTTATATATTTAGGCAGAAAATCTGACCTGCCATAGTTTTCAAAACAGCATAATTTCACCCTTCTCAATGATGAATCTGTTGTAATACACAACCTTTGAGGATTTAGCTTTATCAATGATATGTACTTTAAAAATGTTTTAGAGATCCTACCAGTCTTTGAAAACATCCTTGTTCCTTGTTTCAGTTCCAGTTTTATGTATATTTTCTGCCTTGCACCTGATTATTCCAACGTCTGATCGATGGCTAAGGGAATCTAATTCTGGTATTGATTGTTTTTGCTGCTTGTCTCCCCTTGTAGCTGATTTCTTCATTATTGTGTAAATTTAGATCATGAGCTCATGTTTAGCTAAACAGCTGACCTTGTAAGAGGCTTAGGTGTGAACGCTCGTAAGCTTCACCAGAAAGTCCGCAAAGTTTTCTTTGTGTCCCTCCAATGAGTTACCCGCGCGGACACCTTTTTCTACAAGTGTTGGTCCACTACTCCCTCTAGAGGCTGGGACTCAGACAGGACTGCTTTGCTACCCCCGATCTGGGATAGTGGTTTTGGGCGGCCTGTGGCCTGGGCAGGAGGCACCGCACGTGTGTCCCACAACCCATCTGCCTGCGAACTTCGGTCACCTGGCAGGAAGCTATGATGCCCAGACCTATGGTTAGCTTTGCATCGAGGTGCACTGCGCGGACCGGTTCCACACACACTTCAAGTAAGAGGGCGGCCTGAGTGGAAAGGTGAGAGTTTGGGCAGCTGTGCAGACAAAGAAGGCGCACTTTGGCCTGGGCCTAAATGCTTGTGACACACGACTGGGCCTGCCGGGCTCTGAGGGCCCTGCCCTTGGCCCCCTTCTCCCCTGCCCTTTGTTCAGTCACAGCAGAGATGGCCCCACCCACTCCCTCAGTGAAGGAAGTGTTCCAACCTCCCTCAGCCCCGCCCCCTCTCCGCAGGTTACCATGGACTACAGATGCTGCATTCTGAGGCCAGGGCGTTCCGAGAATGCCAAGGGCAGACATGATGACCTTAAATGATTTCCTCTTGTGTCAATTTTGGTAAACTTTAGGAGCTAGGAAATGGTCCACTTTACAGAAATGTTCAAATTTACTGGCATTTCAGATATTCTCTGCTATAACATTGTCCTGATTCTTTCTGTATATTCTTTACTTATGTTTTGGTTTTCCTTAATCAAAGTGTGTCTTTTAAATCTTGTCAAAGAATATTCTTTGGACTTACTACCTCAACTGAATTTTATACGTTTTCTGTGGTATTAAGTTCTGCTCATATCTTTATTTATCTTTTTTCTATGTTCTCAGGGTTTATTGTTTTGATTTTCTGATGTCAATTAAAACACTTGGTTATTCATTTTAATAAATCTTTTTACTTATAAAGATTTGAATTTTTAAAGATTCCAGCTTACTTGTAAGTTTCTAAGGGTCAGGTCCTCTACATTGTGGCTGGCCAAAGGCTTAGTTCACAATATAGCAAAGTATATATTGACCTATTTTCCCCTCGACTTTCTGTGATTTCCTACATCTCACCTTTCTTTGCAGACAAGCCATTTGAAATAAACTTAACTTATTTCACAGCCAATAACTCTCTGAAATAATGTGCATTTTTCAGAGAAATCTTCGTATATATTTAGGCAGAAAATCTGACCTGCCATAATTTTCAAAACAGCATAATTTCACTCTTCTCAATGATGAATCTGTTGTATTACACAACCTTTGAGTATTTAGCTTTATCAATGACATGTACTTTAAAAATGTTTTAGAGATCCTACCAGTCTTTGAAAACATCCTTGTTCCTTGTTTCAGTTCCAGTTTTGTGGATCCTATCTGCCTTGCACCTGAATATTCCAACATCTGATGGTTGGCCTAGGGAATCTAATACTGGTATTGATTGTTTTTGCTGCTTGTCTCCCCTTGTAGCTGATTTCTTCATTATTGTGTAAATTTAGATCATCAGCTCATGTTTAGCTAAACAGCTGACCTTGTAAGAGGTTTAGGTGTGAACGCTCGTAAGCTTCAGCAGAAAGTCTGCAAAGATTTTTTTGTGTCCCTCCAATGAGTTACCCACGCGGACCCCTTTTTCTACAAGTGTTGGTCCACTACTCCTTCTAGAGGCTGGGACTCAGACAGGACTGCTTTGCTGCCCCCGATCTGGGATAGTGGCTTTGGGCGGCCTGTGGCCTGGGCAGGAGGCTCCCCACGTGTGTCCCACGACCCATCTGCCTGCGAACTTTAGTCACCTGGCAGGAAGCTATGATGCCCAGACCTATGGTTAGCTTTGCAGCGAGGTGTACTGCGCGGACCGGTTCCACACACACTTCAAGTAAGAGGTCGGCCTGAGTGGAAAGGTGAGAGTTTGGGCAGCTGTGCAGACAAAGAAGGCGCACTTTGGCCTGTGCCTAAATGCATCTGACACACGACTGGGCCTGCCGGGCTCTGAGGGCCCTGCCGTTGGCCCCCTTCTCCCCTGCCCTTTGTTCAGTCACAGCAGAGATGGCCCCACCCACTCCCTCAGTGAAGGCAGTGTTCCAACCTCCCTCAGCCCCGCCCCCTCTCCGCAGGTTACCATGGACTAAAGATGTTGCATTCTGAGTCCAGGGCATTCCGAGAATGCCAAGGGCAGACATGATGACCTTAAATGATTTCCTCTTGTGTCAGTTTTGGTAAATTTTAGGAGCTAGGAAGTTGTCCACTTTACACAAACGTTCAAATTTACTGGCATTTCATATATTCTCTGCTACAACATTGTCCTGATTCTTTTTGTATATTCTTTACTTATGTTTTGGTTTTCCTTAATCAAAGTGTGTCTTTTAATCTTGTCAAAGAATATTCTTTGGACTTACTACCTCAACTGAATTTTATACGTTTTCTGTGGTATTAAGTTCTGCTCATATCTTTATTTATCTTTTTTCTATGTTCTCAGGGTTTATTGTTTTGATCTTCTGATGTCAATTAAAACACTTGGTTATTCATTTTAATAAATCTTTTTACATATAAAGATTTGAATTTTTAAAGATTCCAGCTTACTTGTAAGTTTCTAAGGGTCAGGTCCTCTACATTGTGGCTGGCCAAAGGCTTAGTTCTCAATATAGCAAAGTATATATTGACCTATTTTCCCCGCGACTTTCTGTGATTTCCTACATCTCACCTTTCTTTGCAGACAAGCCATTTGAAATAAACTTAACTTATTTCACAGCCAATAACTCTTTGAAATAATGTGCATTTTTCAGAGAAATCTTCTTATATATTTAGGCAGAAAATCTGACCTGCCATAATTTTCAAAACAGCATAATTTCACTCTTCTCAATGATAAATCTGTGGTATTACACAACCTTTGAGTATTTAGCTTTCTAAATGACATGTACGTTAAAAATGTTTTAGAGATCCTACCAGTCTTTGAAAACATCCTTGTTCCTTGTTTCAGTTCCAGTTTTGTGTATACTTTCTGCCTTGCACCTGATTATTCCAACATCTGATGGTTGGCCTAGGGAATCTACTTCTGGTATTGATTGTTTTTGCTGCTTGTCTCCCCTTGTAGCTGATGTCTTCATTATTGTGTAAATTTAGATCATGAGCTCATGTTTAGCTAAACAGCTGACCTTGTAAGAGGCTTAGGTGTGAACGCTCGTAAGCTTCACCAGAAAGTCCGCAAAGTTTTCTTTGTGTCCCTCCAATGAGTTACCCACGCGGACCCCTTTTTCTACAAGTGTTGGTCCACTACTCCCTCTAGAGGCTGGGACTCAGACAGGACTGCTTTGCTACCCCCGATCTGGGATAGTGGTTTTGGGCGGCCTGTGGCCTGGGCAGGAGGCACCGCACGTGTGTCCCACAACCCATCTGCCTGCGAACTTCGGTCACCTGGCAGGAAGCTATGATGCCCAGACCTATGGTTAGCTTTGCATCGAGGTGCACTGCGCGGACCGGTTCCACACACACTTCAAGTAAGAGGGCGGCCTGAGTGGAAAGGTGAGAGTTTGGGCAGCTGTGCAGACAAAGAAGGCGCACTTTGGCCTGGGCCTAAATGCTTGTGACACACGACTGGGCCTGCCGGGCTCTGAGGGCCCTGCCCTTGGCCCCCTTCTCCCCTGCCCTTTGTTCAGTCACAGCAGAGATGGCCCCACCCACTCCCTCAGTGAAGGCGGTGTTCCAACCTCCCTCAGCCCCGCCCCCTCTCCGCAGGTTACCATGGACTACAGATGCTGCATTCTGAGGCCAGGGCATTCCGAGAATGCCAAGGGCAGACATGATGACCTTAAATGATTTCCTCTTGTGTCAATTTTGGTAAACTTTAGGAGCTAGGAAATGGTCCACTTTACACAAACGTTCAAATTTACTGCCATTTCATATACTCTCTGCTATAACATTGTCCTCATTCTTTCTGTATATTCTTTACTTATGTTTTGGTTTTCCTTAATCAAAGTGTGTCTTTTAATCTTGTCAAAGAATATTCTTTGGACTTACTACATCACCTGAATTTTATTTGTTTTCTATTGTATTAAGTTCTGCTCATATCTTTATTTATATTTTTTCTATGTTCTCAGGTTTATTCTTTTGATATTCTGATGTCAATTAAAACACTTGGTTATTCATTTTAAAAAATCTTTTTACTTATAAAGATTTGAACTTTTCTAGATTCCAGCTTACTTGTAAGTTTCTAAGGGTCAGGTCCTCTACATTGTGGCTGGCCTAAGTCTAAGTTCACCATATAGCAATGTATATATTGACCTATTTTCCCCTCGACTTTCTGTGATTCCCTACATCTCACCTTTCTTTGCAGACAAGCCATTTGAAATAACCTTAACTTATTTCACGGCCAATAAGTCTTTGAAATAATGTGTTATTTTTAGAGAAATCTTCTTATATAATTAGGCAGAAAAATCTGACCTGCCATAGTTTTCAAAACAGCATAATTTCACTCTTCTCAATGTTGAATCTGTTGTATTACACAACCATTCAGTATTTAGCTTTATCAATGACATGTACTTTAAAAATGTTTTAGAGATCCTACCAGTCTTTGAAAACATCCTTTTTCCTTGTTTCAGTTCAAGTTTTATGTATACTTTCTGCCTTGCACCTGATTATTCCAACATCTGATGGTTGGCCTAGGGAATCTAATCCTTGTATTGATTGTTTTTGCTGCTTGTCTTCCCTTGTAGCTGATTTCTTCATTATTGTGTAAATTTAGATCATGAGCTCATGTTTAGCTAAACATCTGACTTTGTAAGAGGCTTAAGTGTGAACACTCATAAGCTTCATCAGAAAGTCCGCAAAGATTTATTTGTGTCCCTCCAATGAGTTGCCTGCGAGGACCCCGTTTCCTACAAGGGTTGGTCCACTACTCCCTCTAGAAGCACGGCCTCAGACAGGGCTGCTTTGCGCCCCACGATCTGGGGCAGTGGCATTGGGCGGCCTGTGGCCCTGGGAGGAGCCTCTCTGCGTGTGTCCCAGGGACCCATCTTCCTGCGAACTTCGGTCACCTGGCAGGAATCTACGATGCCCAGAACTATGCAGCGAGGTGTAATGCGTGGACAGGTTCCACACACACTTCAAGAAAGAGGGCGGCCTGAGTGGAAAGGTGAGAGTTTGTGCCGCTGTGCAGACAAAGAAGGCGCCCTTTGTCCTGGGCCTAAATGCTTGTGACACCCCACTGGGCCTGCTGGGCTCTGAGGGCCCTGCCCTGGGCCCCCTGCTCCCCTGCCCTTTGTTCAGTCACAGCAGAGATGGCCACACCCACTCCCTCTGTGAGGGCAGTGTTCCAAACTCCCTCAGCCCCGCCCCCTCTCGGCAGTTTACCATGGACTAAAGATGTTGTATTCTGAGTCCAGGGCATTCCGAGAATGCCAAGGGCAGACATGATGACCTTAAATGATTTCCTCTTGTGTCAGTTTTGGTAAATTTTAGGAGCTAGGAACTTGTCCACTTTACACAAACGTTCAAATTTACTGGCATTTCATATATTCTCCGCTACAACATTGTCCTGATTCTTTCTGTATATTCTTTACTTATGTTTTGGTTTTCCTTAATCAAAGTGTGTCTTTTAAATCTTGTCAAAGAATATTCTTTGGACTTACTACCGCAACTAAATTTTATACGTTTCCTGTGGTATTAAGTTCTGCTCATACCTTTATTTATCTTTTTTCTATGTTCTCAGGGTTTATTGCTTTGATCTTCTGATGTCAATTAAAACACTTGGTTATTCATTTTAATAAATCTTTTTACTTATAAAGATTTGAGTTTTTAAAGATTCCTGCTTACTTGTAAGTTTCTAAGGGTCAGGTCCTCTACATTGTGGCTGGCCAAAGGCTTAGTTCACAATATAGCAAAGTATATATTGACCTATTTTCCCCGCGACTTTCTGTGATTTCCTACATCTCACCTTTCTTTGCAGACAAGCCATTTGAAATAAACTTAACTTATTTCACAGCCAATAACTCTTTGAAATAATGTGCATTTTCAGAGAAAACTTCTTATATATTTAGGCAGAAAATATGACCTGCCATAATTTTCAAAACAGCATAATTTCACTCTTCTCAATGATAAATCTGTGGTATTACACAACCTTTGAGTATTTAGCTTTATCAATGACATGTACGTTAAAAATGTTTTAGAGATCCTACCAGTCTTTGAAAACATCCTTGTTCCTTGTTTCAGTTCCAGTTTTGTGTATACTTTCTGCCTTGCACCTGATTTTTCCAACATATGATGGTTGGCCTAGGGAATCTACTTCTGGTATTGATTGTTTTTGCTGCTTGTCTCCCCTTGTAGCTGATGTCTTCATAATTGTGTAAATTTAGATCATGAGCTCATGTTTAGCTAAACAGCTGACCTTGTAAGAGGCTTATGTGTGAACGATCGTAAGCTTCACCAGAAAGTCCGCAAAGTTTTTTTTTGTGTCCCTCCAATGAGTTACCCACGCGGACCCCTTTTTCTACAAGTGTTGGTCCACTACTCCCTCTAGAGCCTGGGACTCAGACAGGACTGCTATGCTGCCCCCGATCTGGGATAGTAGCTTTGGGCGGCCTGTGGCCTGGGAAGGAGGCTCCCCACGTGTGTCCCACGACCCATCTGCCTGTGAACTTCGGTCACCTGGCAGGAAGCTATGATGCCCAGACCTATGTTTAGCTTTGCAGCGAGGTGTACTGCGCGGACCGGTTCCACAGACACTTCAAGCAAGAGGGCGGCCTGAGTGGAAAGGTGAGAGTTTGGGCAGCTGTGCAGACAAAGAAGGCGCACTTTGGCCTGAGCCTAAATGCTTCTGACACACGACTGGGCCTGCCGGGCTCTGAGGGCCCTGCCGTTGACCACCTTCTCCCATGCCCTTTGTTCAGTCACATCAGAGATTGCCCCACCCACTCCCTCAGTGAAGGCAGTGATCCAAACTCCCTCAGCCCCGCCCCCACTCCGCAGGTTACCATGGACTACAGATACTGCATTCTGAGGCCAGGGCATCCCGAGAATGCCAAGGGCAGACATGATGACCTTAAATGATTTCCTCTTGTGTCAATTTTGGTAAACTTTAGGAGCTAGGAAATGGTCCACTTTACAGAAATGTTCAAATTTACTGGCATTTCAGATATTCTCTGCTATAACATTGTCCTGATTCTTTCTGTATATTCTTTACTTATGTTATGGTTTTCCTTAATCAAAGTGTGTCTTTTAATCTTGTCAAAGAATATTCTTTGGACTTACTACCTCAACTGAATTTTATACGTTTTCTGTGGTATTAAGTTCTGCTCATATCTTTATTTACCTTTTTTCTATGTTCTCAGGGTTTATTGTTTTGATCTTCTGATGTCAATTAAAACACTTGGTTATTCATTTTAATCAAACTTTTTACTTATAAAGATTTGAATTTTTAGAGATTCCAGCTTACTTGTAAGTTTCTAAGGGTCAGGTCCTCTACATTGTGGCTGGCCAAAGGCTTAGTTCACAATATAGCAAAGTATATATTGACCTATTTTCCCCTCGACTTTCTGTGATTTCCTACATCTCACCTTTCTTTGCAGACAAGCCATTTGAAATAACCTTAACTTATTTCACAGCCAATAAGTCTTTGAAATAATGTGCATTTTTCAGAGAAATCTTCTTATATATTTAGGCAGAAAATCTGACCTGCCATAATTTTCAAAACAGCATAATTTCACTCTTCTCAATGATGAATCTGTTGTATTACACAACCTTTGAGTATTTAGCTTTATCAATGACATGTACTTTAAAAATGTTTTAGAGATCCTACCAGTCTTTGAAAACATCCTTGTTCCTTGTTTCAGTTCCAGTTTTATGTATATTTTCTGCCTTGCACCTGATTATTCCAACGTCTGATCGATGGCTTAGGGAATCTAATTCTGGTATTGATTGTTTTTGCTGATTGTCTCCCCCTGTAGTTGATTTCTTCATTATTGTGTAAATTTACCTCATGAGCTCATGTTTAGCTAAACATCTGACTTTGTAAGAGGCTTAGGTGTGAACACTCGTAAGCTTCATCAGAAAGTCCGCAAAAATTTATTTGTCTCCCTCCAATGAGTTGCCCGCGAGGACCCCGTTTTCTACAAGGGTTGGTCCACTACTCCCTCTAGAGGCACGGCCTCAGACAGGGCTGCTTTGCGCCCCACGATCTGGGGCAGTGGCATTGGGCGGCCTGTGGCCCAGGGAGGCGCCTCTCTGCGTGTGTCCCAGGGACCCATCTGCCTGCGAACTTCGGTCACCTGGCAGGAATCTACGATGCCCAGACCTATGGTTAGCTCTGCAGCGAGGTGTACTGCGCAGACAGGTTCCACACACACTTCAAGTAAGAGGGCGGCCTGAGTGGAAAGGTGAGAGTTTGTGCCGCTGTGCAGACAAAGAAGGCGCCCTTTGTCCTGGGCCTAAATGCTTGTGACACCCCACTGGCCCTGCCGGGCTTTGATGGCCCTGCCCTGGGCCCCCTGCTCCCCTGCCCTTTGTTCAGTCACATCAGAGATGGCCACACACACTCCCTCTGTGAGGGCAGTGTTCCTACCTCCCTCAGCCCCGCCCCCTCTCCGCACGTTACCATGGACTACAGATGCTGCATTCTGAGGCCAGGGCATCCCGAGAATGCCAAGGGCAGACATGATGACCTTAAATGATTTCCTCTTGTGTCAATTTTGGTAAACTTTAGGAGCTAGGAAATGGTCCACTTTACAGAAATGTTCAAATTTCCTGGCATTTCAGATATTCTCTGCTATAACATTGTCCTGATTCTTTCTGTATATTCTTTACTTATGTTTTGGTTTTCCTTAATCAAAGTGTGTCTTTTAAATCTTGTCAAAGAATATTCTTTGGACTTACTACCTCAACTGAATTTTATACGTTTTCTGTGGTATTAAGTTCTGCTCATATCTTTATTTATCTTTTTTCTATGTTCTCAGGGTTTATTGTTTTGATTTTCTGATGTCAATTAAAACACTTGGTTATTCATTTTAATAAATCTTTTTACTTATAAAGATTTGAATTTTTAAAGATTCCAGCTTACTTGTAAGTTTCTAAGGGTCAGGTCCTCTACATTGTGGCTGGCCAAAGGCTTAGTTCACAATATAGCAAAGTATATATTGACCTATTTTCCCCTCGACTTTCTGTGATTTCCTACATCTCACCTTTCTTTGCAGACAAGCCATTTGAAATAACCTTAAATTATTTCACAGCCAATAAGTCTTTGAAATAATGTGTAGTTTTCAGAGAAATCTTCTTATATATTTAGGCAGAAAATCTGACCTGCCATAATTTTCAAAACAGCATAATTTCACTCTTCTCAATGATGAATCTGTTGTATTACACAACCTTTGAGTATTTAGCTTTATCAATGACATGTACTTTAAAAATGTTTTAGAGATCCTACCAGTCTTTGAAAACATCCTTGTTCCTTGTTTCAGTTCCAGTTTTGTGTATCCTATCTGCCTTGCACCTGAATATTCCAACATCTGATGGTTGGCCTAGGGAATCTAATACTGGTATTGATTGTTTTTGCTGCTTGTCTCCCCTTGTAGCTGATTTCTTCATTATTGTGTAAATTTAGATCATCAGCTCATGTTTAGCTAAACAGCTGACCTTGTAAGAGGTTTAGGTGTGAACGCTCGTAAGCTTCAGCAGAAAGTCTGCAAAGATTTTTTTGTGTCCCTCCAATGAGTTACCCACGCGGACCCCTTTTTCTACAAGTGTTGGTCCACTACTCCCTCTAGAGGCTGGGACTCAGACAGGACTGCTTTGCTGCCCCCGATCTGGGATAGTGGCTTTGGGCGGCCTGTGGCCTGGGCAGGAGGCTCCCCACGTGTGTCCCACGACCCATCTGCCTGCGAACTTTAGTCACCTGGCGGGAAGCTATGATGCCCAGACCTATGGTTAGCTTTGCAGCGAGGTGTACTGCGCGGACCGGTTCCACACACACTTCAAGTAAGAGGTCGGCCTGAGTGGAAAGGTGAGAGTTTGGGCAGCTGTGCAGACAAAGAAGGGGCACTTTGGCCTGTGCCTAAATGCATCTGACACACGACTGGGCCTGCCGGGCTCTGAGGGCCCTGCCGTTGGCCCCCTTCTCCCCTGCCCTTTGTTCAGTCACAGCAGAGATGGCCCCACCCACTCCCTCAGTGAAGGCAGTGTTCCAACCTCCCTCAGCCCCGCCCCCTCTCCGCAGGTTACCATGGACTACAGATGCTGCATTCTGAGGCCAGGGCATTCCGAGAATGCCAAGGGCAGACATGATGACCTTAAATGATTTCCCCTTGTGTCAATTTTGGTAAAGTTTAGGAGCTAGGAAATGGTCCACTTTACAGAAATGTTCAAATTTACTGGCATTTCAGATATTCTCTGCTATAACATTGTCCTGATTCTTTCTGTATATTCTTTACTTATGTTTTGGTTTTCCTTAATCAAAGTGTGTCTTTTAATCTTGTCAAAGAATATTCTTTGGACTTACTACATCACCTGAATTTTATTTGTTTTCTATTGTATTAAGTTCTGCTCATATCTTTATTTATATTTTTTCTATGTTCTCAGGTTTATTGTTTTGATATTCTGATGTCAATTAAAACACTTGGTTATTCATTTTAAAAAATCTTTTTACTTATAAAGATTTGAACTTTTCTAGATTCCAGCTTACTTGTAAGTTTCTAAGGGTCAGGTCCTCTACATTGTGGCTGGCCTAAGTCTAAGTTCACCATATAGCAATGTATATATTGACCTATTTTCCCCTCGACTTTCTGTGATTCCCTACATCTCACCTTTCTTTGCAGACAAGCCATTTGAAATAACCTTAACTTATTTCACGGCCAATAAGTCTTTGAAATAATGTGTTATTTTTAGAGAAATCTTCTTATATAATTAGGCAGAAAAATCTGACCTGCCATAGTTTTCAAAACAGCATAATTTCACTCTTCTCAATGTTGAATCTGTTGTATTACACAACCATTGAGTATTTAGCTTTATCAATGACATGTACTTTAAAAATGTTTCAGAGATCCTACCAGTCTTTGAAAACATCCTTTTTCCTTGTTTCAGTTCAAGTTTTATGTATACTTTCTGCCTTGCACCTGATTATTCCAACATCTGATGGTTGGCCTAGGGAATCTAATCCTTGTATTGATTGTTTTTGCTGCTTGTCTCCCCTTGTAGCTGATTTCTTCATTATTGTGTAAATTTAGATCATGAGCTCATGTTTAGCTAAACATCTGACTTTGTAAGAGGCTTAAGTGTGAACACTCATAAGCTTCATCAGAAAGTCCGCAAAGATTTATTTGTGTCCCTCCAATGAGTTGTCTGCGAGGACCCCGTTTCCTACAAGGGTTGGTCCACTACTCCCTCTAGAAGCACGGCCTCAGACAGGGCTGCTTTGTGCCCCACGATCTGGGGCAGTGGCATTGGGCGGCCTGTGGCCCGGGGAGGAGCCTCTCTGCGTGTGTCCCAGGGACCCATCTTCCTGCGAACTTCGATCACCTGGAAGGAATCTACGATGCCCAGAACTATGCAGCGAGGTGTAATGCGTGGACAGGTTCCACACACACTTCAAGTAAGAGGGCGGCCTGAGTAGAAAGGTGAGAGTTTGTGCCGCTGTGCAGACAAAGAAGGCGCCCTTTGTCCTGGGCCTAAATGCTTGTGACACCCCACTGGGCCTGCCGGGCTCTGAGGGCCCTGCCCTGGGCCCCCTGCTCCCCTGCCCTTTGTTCAGTCACAGCAGAGATGGCCACACCCACTCCCTCTGTGAGGGCAGTGTTCCAAACTCCCTCAGCCCCGCCCCCTCTCCGCAGGTTACCATGGACTAAAGATGTTGTATTCTGAGTCCAGGGCATTCCGAGAATGCCAAGAGCAGACATGATGACCTTAAATGATTTCCTCTTGTGTCAGTTTTGGTAAATTTTAGGAGCTAGGAACTTGTCCACTTTACACAAACGTTCAAATTTACTGGCATTTCATATATTCTCTGCTACAACATTGTCCTGATTCTTTCTGTATATTCTTTACTTATGTTTTGGTTTTCCTTAATCAAAGTGTGTCTTTTAAATCTTGTCAAAGAATATTCTTTGGACTTACTACCTCAACTGAATTTTATACGTTTTCTGTGGTATTAAGTTCTGCTCATACCTTTATTTATCTTTTTTCTATGTTCTCAGGGTTTATTGCTTTGATCTTCTGATGTCAATTAAAACACATGGTTATTCATTTTAATAAATCTTTTTACTTATAAAGATTTGAGTTTTTAAAGATTCCAGCTTACTTGTAAGTTTCTAAGGGTCAGGTCCTTTACATTGTGGCTGGCCAAAGGCTTAGTTCACAATATAGCAAAGTATATATTGACCTATTTTCCCCGCGACTTTCTGTGATTTCCTACATCTCACCTTTCTTTGCAGACAAGCCATTTGAAATAAACTTAACTTATTTCACAGCCAATAACTCTTTGAAATAATGTGCATTTTTCAGAGAAATCTTCTTATATATTTAGGCAGAAAATCTGACCTGCCATAATTTTCAAAACAGCATAATTTCACTCTTCTCAATGATAAATCTGTGGTATTACACAACCTTTGAGTATTTAGCTTTCTAAATGACATGTACGTTAAAAATGTTTTAGAGATCCTACCAGTCTTTGAAAACATCCTTGTTCCTTGTTTCAGTTCCAGTTTTGTGTATACTTTCTGCCTTGCACCTGATTATTCCAACATCTGATGGTTGGCCTAGGGAATCTACATCTGGTATTGATTGTTTTTGCTGCTTGTCTCCCCTTGTAGCTGATGTCTTCATTATTGTGTAAATTTAGATCATGAGCTCATGTTTAGCTAAACAGCTGACCTTGTAAGAGGCTTAGGTGTGAACGCTCGTAAGCTTCACCAGAAAGTCCGCAAAGTTTTCTTTGTGTCCCTCCAATGAGTTACCCACGCGGACCCCTTTTTCTACAAGTGTTGGTCCACTACTCCCTCTAGAGGCTCGGACTCAGACAGGACTGCTTTGCTACCCCCGATCTGGGATAGTGGTTTTGGGCGGCCTGTGGCCTGGGCAGGAGGCACCGCACGTGTGTCCCACAACCCATCTGCCTGCGAACTTCGGTCACCTGGCAGGAAGCTATGATGCCCAGACCTATGGTTAGCTTTGCATCGAGGTGCACTGCGCGGACCGGTTCCACACACACTTCAAGTAAGAGGGCGGCCTGAGTGGAAAGGTGAGAGTTTGGGCAGCTGTGCAGACAAAGAAGGCGCACTTTGGCCTGGGCCTAAATGCTTGTGACACACGACTGGGCCTGCCGGGCTCTGAGCTCCCTGCCCTTGGCCCCCTTCTACCCTGCCCTTTGTTCAGTCACAGCAGAGATGGCCCCACCCACTCCCTCAGTGAAGGCAGTGTTCCAACCTCCCTCAGCCCCGCCCCCTTTTTGCAGGTTACCATGGACTACAGATGCTGCATTCTGAGGCCAGGGCATTCCGAGAATGCCAAGGGCAGACATGATGACCTTAAATGATTTCCTCTTGTGTCAATTTTGGTAAACTTTAGGAGCTAGGAAATGGTCCACTTTACACAAACGTTCAAATTTACTGCCATTTCATATACTCTCTGCTATAACATTGTCCTCATTCTTTCTGTATATTCTTTACTTATGTTTTGGTTTTCCTTAATCAAAGTGTGTCTTTTAATCTTGTCAAAGAATATTCTTTGGACTTACTACATCACCTGAATTTTATATGTTTTCTATTGTATTAAGTTCTGCTCATATCTTTATTTATATTTTTTCTATGTTCTCAGGTTTATTGTTTTGATATTCTGATGTCAATTAAAACACTTGGTTATTCATTTTAAAAAATCTTTTTACTTATAAAGATTTGAACTTTTCTAGATTCCAGCTTACTTGTAAGTTTCTAAGGGTCAGGTCCTCTACATTGTGGCTGGCCTAAGTCTAAGTTCACCATATAGCAATGTATATATTGACCTATTTTCCCCTCGACTTTCTGTGATTCCCTACATCTCACCTTTCTTTGCAGACAAGCCATTTGAAATAACCTTAACTTATTTCACGGCCAATAAGTCTTTGAAATAATGTGTTATTTTTAGAGAAATCTTCTTATATAATTAGGCAGAAAAATCTGACCTGCCATAGTTTTCAAAACAGCATAATTTCACTCTTCTCAATGATGAATCTGTTGTATTACACAACCATTGAGTATTTAGCTTTATCAATGACATGTACTTTAAAAATGTTTTAGAGATCCTACCAGTCTTTGAAAACATCCTTTTTCCTTGTTTCAGTTCAAGTTTTATGTATACTTTCTGCCTTGCACCTGATTATTCCAACATCTGATGGTTGGCCTAGGGAATCTAATCCTTGTATTGATTGTTTTTGCTGCTTGTCTTCCCTTGTAGCTGATTTCTTCATTATTGTGTAAATTTAGATCATGAGCTCATGTTTAGCTAAACATCTGACTTTGTAAGAGGCTTAAGTGTGAACACTCATAAGCTTCATCAGAAAGTCCGCAAAGATTTATTTGTGTCCCTCCAATGAGTTGCCTGCGAGGACCCCGTTTCCTACAAGGGTTGGTCCACTACTCCCTCTAGAAGCACGGACTCAGACAGGGCTGCTTTGCGCCCCACGATCTGGGGCAGTGGCATTGGGCGGCCTGTGGCCCTGGGAGGAGCCTCTCTGCGTGTGTCCCAGGGACCCACCTTCCTGCGAACTTCGGTCACCTGGAAGGAATCTACGATGCCCAGAATTATGCAGCGAGGTGTAATGCGTGGAGAGGTTCCACACACACTTCAAGTAAGAGGGCGGCCTGAGTGGAAAGGTTAGAGTTTGTGCCACTGTACAGACAAAGAAGGCGCCCTTTGTCCTGGGCCTAAATGCTTGTGACACCCCACTGGGCCTGCCGGGCTCTGAGGGCCCTGCCCTGGGCCCCCTGCTCCCCTGCCCTTTGTTCAGTCACAGCAGAGATGGCCACACCCACTCCCTCTGTGAGGGCAGTGTTCCAAACTCCCTCAGCCCCGCCCCCTCTCGGCAGGTTACCATGGACTAAAGATGTTGTATTCTGAGTCCAGGGCATTCCGAGAATGCCAAGGGCAGACATGATGACCTTAAATGATTTCCTCTTGTGTCAGTTTTGGTAAATTTTAGGAGCTAGGAACTTGTCCACTTTACACAAACGTTCAAATTTACTGGCATTTCATATATTGTCTGCTACAACATTGTCCTGATTCTTTCTGTATATTCTTTACTTATGTTTTGGTTTTCCTTAATCAAAGTGTGTCTTTTAAATCTTGTCAAAGAATATTCTTTGGACTTACTACCTCAACTGAATTTTATACGTTTTCTGTGGTATTAAGTTCTGCTCATACCTTTATTTACCTTTTTTCTATGTTCTCAGGGTTTATTGCTTTGATCTTCTGATGTCAATTAAAACACTTGGTTATTCATTTTAATAAATCTTTTTACTTATAAAGATTTGAGTTTTTAAAGATTCCTGCTTACTTGTAAGTTTCTAAGGGTCAGGTCCTCTACATTGTGGCTGGCCAAAGGCTTAGTTCACAATATAGCAAAGTATATATTGACCTATTTTCCCCGCGACTTTCTGTGATTTCCTACATCTCACCTTTCTTTGCAGACAAGCCATTTGAAATAAACTTAACTTATTTCACAGCCAATAACTCTTTGAAATAATGTGCATTTTTCAGAGAAATCTTCTTATATATTTAGGCAGAAAATCTGACCTGCCATAATTTTCAAAACAGCATAATTTCACTCTTCTCAATGATAAATCTGTGGTATTACACAACCTTTGAGTATTTAGCTTTATCAATGACATGTACGTTAAAAATGTTTTAGAGATCCTACCAGTCTTTGAAAACATCCTTGTTCCTTGTTTCAGTTCCAGTTTTGTGTATACTTTCTGCCTTGCACCTGATTATTCCAACATCTGATGGTTGGCCTAGGGAATCTACTTCTGGTATTGATTGTTTTTGCTGCTTGTCTCCCCTTGTAGCTGATTTCTTCATTATTGTGTAAATTTAGATCATGTGCTCATGTTTAGCTAAACAGCTGACCTTGTAAGAGGCTTAGGTGTGAACGATCGTAAGCTTCACCAGAAAGTCCGCAAAGTTTTTTTTGTGTCCCTCCAATGAGTTACCCACGCGGACCCCTTTTTCTACAAGTGTTGGTCCACTACTCCCTCTAGAGCCTGGGACTCAGACAGGACTGCTTTGCTGCCCCCGATCTGGGATAGTAGCTTTGGGTGGCCTGTGGCCTGGGCAGGAGTCTCCCTACGTGTGTCCCACGACCCATCTGCCTGTGAACTTCGGTCACCTGGCAGGAAGCTATGATGCCCAGACATATGGTTAGCTTTGCAGCGAGGTGTACTGCGCGGACCGGTTCCACAGACACTTCAAGTAAGTGGGCGGCCTGAGTGGAAAGGTGAGAGTTTGGGCAGCTGTACAGACAAAGAAGGCTCACATTGGCCTGTGCCTAAATGCTTCTGACACACGACTGGGCCTGCCGGGCTCTGAGGGCCCTGCCGTTGACCCCCTTCTCCCATGCCCTTTGTTCAGTCACAGCAGAGATGGCCCCACCCACTCCCTCAGTGAAGGCAGTGATCCAAACTCCCTCAGCCCCGCCCCCACTCCGCAGGTTACCATGGACTACAGATACTGCATTCTGAGGCCAGGGCATCCCGAGAATGCCAAGGGCAGACATGATGACCTTAAATGATTTCCTCTTGTGTCAATTTTGGTAAACTTTAGGAGCTAGGAAATGGTCCACTTTACAGAAATGTTCAAATTTACTGGCATTTCAGATATTCTCTGCTATAACATTGTCCTGATTCTTTCTGTATATTCTTTACTTATGTTATGGTTTTCCTTAATCAAAGTGTGTCTTTTAATCTTGTCAAAGAATATTCTTTGGACTTACTACCTCAACTGAATTTTATACGTTTTCTGTGGTATTAAGTTCTGCTCATATCTTTATTTATCTTTTTTCTATGTTCTCAGGGTTTATTGTTTTGATCTTCTGATGTCAATTAAAACACTTGGTTATTCATTTTAATCAAACTTTTTACTTATAAAGATTTGAATTTTTAGAGATTCCAGCTTACTTGTAAGTTTCTAAGGGTCAGGTCCTCTACATTGTGGCTGGCCA
Source organism: Mesoplodon bidens (assembly GCF_964165515.1). Classification (NCBI taxonomy): domain Eukaryota; kingdom Metazoa; phylum Chordata; class Mammalia; order Artiodactyla; family Ziphiidae; genus Mesoplodon; species Mesoplodon bidens. The sequence continues at coordinate 24,171,890 of NC_138180.1, read as the reverse complement.
AAGGCTTAGTTCACAATATAGAAAAGTATATATTGACCTATTTTCCCCTCGACTTTCTGTGATTTCCTACATCTCACCTTTCTTTGCAGACAAGCCATTTGAAATAACCTTAACTTATTTCACAGCCAATAAGTCTTTGAAATAATGTGCATTTTTCAGAGAAATCTTCTTATATATTTAGGCAGAAAATCTGACCTGCCATAGTTTTCAAAACAGCATAATTTCACTCTTCTCAATGATGAATCTGTTGTATTACACAACCTTTGAGTATTTAGCTTTATCAATGACATGTACTTTAAAAATGTTTTAGAGATCCTACCAGTCTTTGAAAACATCCTTGTTCCTTGTTTCAGTTCCAGTTTTATGTATATTTTCTGCCTTGCACCTGATTATTCCAACGTCTGATCGATGGCTTAGGGAATCTAATTCTGGTATTGATTGTTTTTGCTGATTGTCTCCCCCTGTAGCTGATTTCTTCATTATTGTGTAAATTTACCTCATGAGCTCATGTTTAGCTAAACATCTGACTTTGTAAGAGGCTTAGGTGTGAACACTCGTAAGCTTCATCAGAAAGTCCGCAAAAATTTATTTGTGTCCCTCCAATGAGTTGCCCGCGAGGACCCCGTTTTCTACAAGGGTTGGTCCACTACTCCCTCTAGAGGCACGGCCTCAGACAGGGCTGCTTTGCGCCCCACGATCTGGGGCAGTGGCATTGGGCGGCCTGTGGCCCGGGGAGGAGCCTCTCTGCGTGTGTCCCAGGGACCCATCTGCCTGCGAACTTCGGTCACCTGGCAGGAATCTACGATGCCCAGACCTATGGTTAGCTCTGCAGCGAGGTGTACTGCGCAGACAGGTTCCACACACACTTCAAGTAAGAGGGCGGCCTGAGTGGAAAGGTGAGAGTTTGTGCCGCTGTGCAGACAAAGAAGGCGCCCTTTGTCCTGGGCCTAAATGCTTGTGACACCCCACTGGCCCTGCCGGGCTTTGATGGCCCTGCCCTGGGCCCCCTGCTCCCCTGCCCTTTGTTCAGTGACATCAGAGATGGCCACACACACTCCCTCTGTGAGGGCAGTGTTCCTACCTCCCTCAGCCCCGCCCCCTCTCCGCAGGTTACCATGGACTACAGATGCTGCATTCTGAGTCTAGGGCATTCCGAGAATGCCAAGGGCAGACATGATGACCTTAAATGATTTCCTCTTGTGTCAGTTTTGGTAAATTTTAGGAGATACAAACTGGTCCACTTCACACAAACGTTCAAATTTACTGGCATTTCATATACTCTCTGCTATAACATTCTCCTGATTCTTTCTGTATATTCTTTACTTATGTTTTGGTGTTCCTTAATCTAAGTGTGTCTTTTAATCTTGTCAAAGACTATTCTTTGGACTTACTACATCACCTGAATTTTATACGTTTTCTATTGTATTAAGTTCTGCTCATATCTTTATTTATATTTTTTCTATGTTCTCAGGTTTATTGTTTTGATCTTCTGATGTCAATTAAAACACTTGGTTATTCAATTTAATAAATCTTTTTACTTATAAAGATTTGAACTTTTCACGATTCCAGCTTACTTGTAAGTTTCTAAGGGTCAGGTCCTCTACATTGTGGCTGGCCTAAGTCTTAGTTCACCATATAGCAATGTGTATATTGATCTATTTTCCCCTCGACTTTCTGTGATTCCCTACATCTCACCTTTCTTTGCACTCAAGCCATTTGAAATACCCTTAACTTATTTCACAGCCAATAAGTCTTTGAAATAATGTGTATTTTTTAGAGAAATCTTCTTATATAATTAGGCAGAAAATCTGACCTGCCATAGTTTTCAAAACAGCATAATTTCACTCTTCTCAATGATGAATCTGTTGTATTACACAACCATTGAGTATTTAGCTTTATCAATGACATGTACTTTAAAAATGTTTTAGAGATCCTACCAGTCTTTGAAAACATCCTTGTTCCTTGTTTCAGTTCCAGTTTTGTGTATACTTTGTGCCTTGCCCCTGATTATTCAACATCTAATGGTTGGCCTAAGGAATCTAATTCTGGTATTGATTGTTTTTGCTGCTTGTCTCCCCTTGTAGCTGATTTCTTCATTATTGTGTAAATTTAGATCATGAGCTCATGTTTAGCTAAACAGCTGACCTTGTAAGAGGCTTAGGTGTGAACGCTCGTAAGCTTCAGCAGAAAGTCGGCAAAGATTTTTTTGTGTCCCTCCAATGAGTTACCCGCGCGGACACCTTTTTCTACAAGTGTTGGTCCACTACTCCCTCTAGAGGCTGGGACTCAGACAGGACTGCTTTGCTACCCCCGATCTGGGATAGTGGTTTTGGGCGGCCTGTGGCCTGGGCAGGAGGCACCGCACGTGTGTCCCACAACCCATCTGCCTGCGAACTTCGGTCACCTGGCAGGAAGCTATTATGCCCAGAACTATGGTTAGCTTTGCATCGAGGTGCACTGCGCGGACCGGTTCCACACACACTTCAAGTAAGAGGGCGGCCTGAGTGGAAAGGTGAGAGTTTGGGCAGCTGTGCAGACAAAGAAGGCGCACTTTGGCCTGGGCCTAAATGCTTGTGACACACGACTGGGCCTGCCGGGCTCTGAGGGCCCTGCCCTTGGCCCCCTTCTCCCCTGCCCTTTGTTCAGTCACAGCAGAGATGGCCCCACCCACTCCCTCAGTGAAGGAAGTGTTCCAACCTCCCTCAGCCCCGCCCCCTCTCCGCAGGTTACCATGGACTACAGATGCTGCATTCTGAGGCCAGGGCATTCCGAGAATGCCAAGGGCAGACATGATGACCTTAAATGATTTCCTCTTGTGTCAATTTTGGTAAACTTTAGGAGCTAGGAAATGGTCCACTTTACAGAAATGTTCAAATTTCCTGGCATTTCAGATATTCTCTGCTATAACATTGTCCTGATTCTTTCTGTATATTCTTTACTTATGTTTTGGTTTTCCTTAATCAAAGTGTGTCTTTTAAATCTTGTCAAAGAATATTCTTTGGACTTACTACCTCAACTGAATTTTATACGTTTTCTGTGGTATTAAGTTCTGCTCATATCTTTATTTATCTTTTTTCTATGTTCTCAGGGTTTATTGTTTTGATTTTCTGATGTCAATTAAAACACTTGGTTGTTCATTTTAATAAATCTTTTTACTTATAAAGATTTGAATTTTTAAAGATTCCAGCTTACTTGTAAGTTTCTAAGGGTCAGGTCCTCTACATTGTGGCTGGCCAAAGGCTTAGTTCACAATATAGCAAAGTATATATTGACCTATTTTCCCCTCGACTTTCTGTGATTTCCTACATCTCACCTTTCTTTGCAGACAAGCCATTTGAAATAAACTTAACTTATTTCACAGCCAATAACTCTTTGAAATAATGTGCATTTTTCAGAGAAATCTTCGTATATATTTAGGCAGAAAATCTGACCTGCCATAATTTTCAAAACAGCATAATTTCACTCTTCTCAATGATGAATCTGTTGTATTACACAACCTTTGAATATTTAGCTTTATCAATGACATGTACTTTAAAAATGTTTTAGAGATCCTACCAGTCTTTGAAAACATCCTTGTTCCTTGTTTCAGTTCCAGTTTTGTGGATCCTATCTGCCTTGCACCTGAATATTCCAACACCTGATGGTTGGCCTAGGGAATCTAATACTGGTATTGATTGTTTTTGCTGCTTGTCTCCCCTTGTAGCTGATTTCTTCATTATTGTGTAAATTTAGATCATCAGCTCATGTTTAGCTAAACAGCTGACCTTGTAAGAGGTTTAGGTGTGAACGCTCGTAAGCTTCAGCAGAAAGTCTGCAAAGATTTTTTTGTGTCCCTCCAATGAGTTACCCACGCGGACCCCTTTTTCTACAAGTGTTGGTCCACTACTCCTTCTAGAGGCTGGGACTCAGACAGGACTGCTTTGCTGCCCCCGATCTGGGATAGTGGCTTTGGGCGGCCTGTGGCCTGGGCAGGAGGCTCCCCACGTGTGTCCCACGACCCATCTGCCTGCGAACTTCGGTCACCTGGCAGGAAGCTATGATGCCCAGACCTATGGTTAGCTTTGCAGCGAGGTGTACTGCGCGGACCGGTTCCACACACACTTCAAGTAAGAGGTCGGCCTGAGTGGAAAGGTGAGAGTTTGGGCAGCTGTGCAGACAAAGAAGGCGCACTTTGGCCTGTGCCTAAATGCATCTGACACACGACTGGGCCTGCCGGGCTCTGAGGGCCCTGCCGTTGGCCCCCTTCTCCCCTGCCCTTTGTTCAGTCACAGCAGAGATGGCCCCACCCACTCCCTCAGTGAAGGCAGTGTTCCAACCTCCCTCAGCCCCGCCCCCTCTCCGCAGGTTACCATGGACTACAGATGGTGCATTCTGAGGCCAGTGCATTCCGAGAATGCCAAGGGCAGACATGATGACCTTAAATGATTTCCCCTTGTGTCAATTTTGGTAAACTTTAGGACCTAGGAAATGGTCCACTTTACACAAACGTTCAAATTTACTGCCATTTCATATACTCTCTGCTATAACATTGTCCTGATTCTTTCTGTATATTCTTTACTTATGTTTTGGTTTTCCTTAATCAAAGTGTGTCTTTTAATCTTGTCAAAGAATATTCTTTGGACTTACTAAATCACCTGAATTTTATACGTTTTCTATTGTATTAAGTTCAGCTCATATCTTTATTTATATTTTTTCTATGTTCTCAGGTTTATTGTTTTGATATTCTGATGTCAATAAAAACACTTGGTTATTCATTTTAAAAAATCTTTTTACTTATAAAGATTTGAACTTTTCTAGATTCCAGCTTACTTGTAAGTTTCTAAGGGTCAGGTCCTCTACATTGTGGCTGGCCTAAGTCTTAGTTCACCATAGAGCAATGTATATATTGACCTATTTTACCTCGACTTTCTGTGATTCCCTACATCTCACCTTTCTTTGCAGACAAGCCATTTGAAATAACCTTAACTTATTTCACAGCCAATAAGTCTTTGAAATAATGTGCATTTTTCAGAGAAATCTTCTTATATATTTAGGCAGAAAATCTGACCTGCCATAGTTTTCAAAACAGCATAATTTCACTCTTCTCAATGATGAATCTGTTGTATTACACAACCTTTGAGTATTTAGCTTTATCAATGACATGTACTTTAAAAATGTTTTAGAGATCCTACCAGTCTTTGAAAACATCCTTGTTCCTTGTTTCAGTTCCAGTTTTATGTATATTTTCTGCCTTGCACCTGATTATTCCAACGTCTGATCGATGGCTTAGGGAATCTAATTCTGGTATTGATTGTTTTTGCTGATTGTCTCCCCCTGTAGCTGATTTCTTCATTATTGTGTAAATTTACCTCATGAGCTCATGTTTAGCTAAACATCTGACTTTGTAAGAGGCTTAGGTGTGAACACTCGTAAGCTTCATCAGAAAGTCCGCAAAAATTTATTTGTGTCCCTCCAATGAGTTGCCCGCGAGGACCCCGTTTTCTACAAGGGTTGGTCCACTACTCCCTCTAGAGGCACGGCCTCAGACAGGGCTGCTTTGCGCCCCACGATCTGGGGCAGTGGCATTGGGCGGCCTGTGGCCCGGGGAGGAGCCTCTCTGCGTGTGTCCCAGGGACCCATCTGCCTGCGAACTTCGGTCACCTGGCAGGAATCTACGATGCCCAGACCTATGGTTAGCTCTGCAGCGAGGTGTACTGCGCAGACAGGTTCCACACACACTTCAAGTAAGAGGGCGGCCTGAGTGGAAAGGTGAGAGTTTGTGCCGCTGTGCAGACAAAGAAGGCGCCCTTTGTCCTGGGCCTAAATGCTTGTGACACCCCACTGGCCCTGCCGGGCTTTGATGGCCCTGCCCTGGGCCCCCTGCTCCCCTGCCCTTTGTTCAGTGACATCAGAGATGGCCACACACACTCCCTCTGTGAGGGCAGTGTTCCTACCTCCCTCAGCCCCGCCCCCTCTCCGCAGGTTACCATGGACTACAGATGCTGCATTCTGAGTCTAGGGCATTCCGAGAATGCCAAGGGCAGACATGATGACCTTAAATGATTTCCTCTTGTGTCAGTTTTGGTAAATTTTAGGAGATACAAACTGGTCCACTTCACACAAACGTTCAAATTTACTGGCATTTCATATACTCTCTGCTATAACATTCTCCTGATTCTTTCTGTATATTCTTTACTTATGTTTTGGTGTTCCTTAATCTAAGTGTGTCTTTTAATCTTGTCAAAGACTATTCTTTGGACTTACTACATCACCTGAATTTTATACGTTTTCTATTGTATTAAGTTCTGCTCATATCTTTATTTATATTTTTTCTATGTTCTCAGGTTTATTGTTTTGATCTTCTGATGTCAATTAAAACACTTGGTTATTCAATTTAATAAATCTTTTTACTTATAAAGATTTGAACTTTTCACGATTCCAGCTTACTTGTAAGTTTCTAAGGGTCAGGTCCTCTACATTGTGGCTGGCCTAAGTCTTAGTTCACCATATAGCAATGTGTATATTGATCTATTTTCCCCTCGACTTTCTGTGATTCCCTACATCTCACCTTTCTTTGCACTCAAGCCATTTGAAATACCCTTAACTTATTTCACAGCCAATAAGTCTTTGAAATAATGTGTATTTTTTAGAGAAATCTTCTTATATAATTAGGCAGAAAATCTGACCTGCCATAGTTTTCAAAACAGCATAATTTCACTCTTCTCAATGATGAATCTGTTGTATTACACAACCATTGAGTATTTAGCTTTATCAATGACATGTACTTTAAAAATGTTTTAGAGATCCTACCAGTCTTTGAAAACATCCTTGTTCCTTGTTTCAGTTCCAGTTTTGTGTATACTTTGTGCCTTGCCCCTGATTATTCAACATCTAATGGTTGGCCTAAGGAATCTAATTCTGGTATTGATTGTTTTTGCTGCTTGTCTCCCCTTGTAGCTGATTTCTTCATTATTGTGTAAATTTAGATCATGAGCTCATGTTTAGCTAAACAGCTGACCTTGTAAGAGGCTTAGGTGTGAACGCTCGTAAGCTTCAGCAGAAAGTCGGCAAAGATTTTTTTGTGTCCCTCCAATGAGTTACCCGCGCGGACACCTTTTTCTACAAGTGTTGGTCCACTACTCCCTCTAGAGGCTGGGACTCAGACAGGACTGCTTTGCTACCCCCGATCTGGGATAGTGGTTTTGGGCGGCCTGTGGCCTGGGCAGGAGGCACCGCACGTGTGTCCCACAACCCATCTGCCTGCGAACTTCGGTCACCTGGCAGGAAGCTATTATGCCCAGAACTATGGTTAGCTTTGCATCGAGGTGCACTGCGCGGACCGGTTCCACACACACTTCAAGTAAGAGGGCGGCCTGAGTGGAAAGGTGAGAGTTTGGGCAGCTGTGCAGACAAAGAAGGCGCACTTTGGCCTGGGCCTAAATGCTTGTGACACACGACTGGGCCTGCCGGGCTCTGAGGGCCCTGCCCTTGGCCCCCTTCTCCCCTGCCCTTTGTTCAGTCACAGCAGAGATGGCCCCACCCACTCCCTCAGTGAAGGAAGTGTTCCAACCTCCCTCAGCCCCGCCCCCTCTCCGCAGGTTACCATGGACTACAGATGCTGCATTCTGAGGCCAGGGCATTCCGAGAATGCCAAGGGCAGACATGATGACCTTAAATGATTTCCTCTTGTGTCAATTTTGGTAAACTTTAGGAGCTAGGAAATGGTCCACTTTACAGAAATGTTCAAATTTCCTGGCATTTCAGATATTCTCTGCTATAACATTGTCCTGATTCTTTCTGTATATTCTTTACTTATGTTTTGGTTTTCCTTAATCAAAGTGTGTCTTTTAAATCTTGTCAAAGAATATTCTTTGGACTTACTACCTCAACTGAATTTTATACGTTTTCTGTGGTATTAAGTTCTGCTCATATCTTTATTTATCTTTTTTCTATGTTCTCAGGGTTTATTGTTTTGATTTTCTGATGTCAATTAAAACACTTGGTTGTTCATTTTAATAAATCTTTTTACTTATAAAGATTTGAATTTTTAAAGATTCCAGCTTACTTGTAAGTTTCTAAGGGTCAGGTCCTCTACATTGTGGCTGGCCAAAGGCTTAGTTCACAATATAGCAAAGTATATATTGACCTATTTTCCCCTCGACTTTCTGTGATTTCCTACATCTCACCTTTCTTTGCAGACAAGCCATTTGAAATAAACTTAACTTATTTCACAGCCAATAACTCTTTGAAATAATGTGCATTTTTCAGAGAAATCTTCGTATATATTTAGGCAGAAAATCTGACCTGCCATAATTTTCAAAACAGCATAATTTCACTCTTCTCAATGATGAATCTGTTGTATTACACAACCTTTGAATATTTAGCTTTATCAATGACATGTACTTTAAAAATGTTTTAGAGATCCTACCAGTCTTTGAAAACATCCTTGTTCCTTGTTTCAGTTCCAGTTTTGTGGATCCTATCTGCCTTGCACCTGAATATTCCAACACCTGATGGTTGGCCTAGGGAATCTAATACTGGTATTGATTGTTTTTGCTGCTTGTCTCCCCTTGTAGCTGATTTCTTCATTATTGTGTAAATTTAGATCATCAGCTCATGTTTAGCTAAACAGCTGACCTTGTAAGAGGTTTAGGTGTGAACGCTCGTAAGCTTCAGCAGAAAGTCTGCAAAGATTTTTTTGTGTCCCTCCAATGAGTTACCCACGCGGACCCCTTTTTCTACAAGTGTTGGTCCACTACTCCTTCTAGAGGCTGGGACTCAGACAGGACTGCTTTGCTGCCCCCGATCTGGGATAGTGGCTTTGGGCGGCCTGTGGCCTGGGCAGGAGGCTCCCCACGTGTGTCCCACGACCCATCTGCCTGCGAACTTCGGTCACCTGGCAGGAAGCTATGATGCCCAGACCTATGGTTAGCTTTGCAGCGAGGTGTACTGCGCGGACCGGTTCCACACACACTTCAAGTAAGAGGTCGGCCTGAGTGGAAAGGTGAGAGTTTGGGCAGCTGTGCAGACAAAGAAGGCGCACTTTGGCCTGTGCCTAAATGCATCTGACACACGACTGGGCCTGCCGGGCTCTGAGGGCCCTGCCGTTGGCCCCCTTCTCCCCTGCCCTTTGTTCAGTCACAGCAGAGATGGCCCCACCCACTCCCTCAGTGAAGGCAGTGTTCCAACCTCCCTCAGCCCCGCCCCCTCTCCGCAGGTTACCATGGACTACAGATGGTGCATTCTGAGGCCAGTGCATTCCGAGAATGCCAAGGGCAGACATGATGACCTTAAATGATTTCCCCTTGTGTCAATTTTGGTAAACTTTAGGACCTAGGGAATGGTCCACTTTACACAAACGTTCAAATTTACTGCCATTTCATATACTCTCTGCTATAACATTGTCCTGATTCTTTCTGTATATTCTTTACTTATGTTTTGGTTTTCCTTAATCAAAGTGTGTCTTTTAATCTTGTCAAAGAATATTCTTTGGACTTACTAAATCACCTGAATTTTATACGTTTTCTATTGTATTAAGTTCAGCTCATATCTTTATTTATATTTTTTCTATGTTCTCAGGTTTATTGTTTTGATATTCTGATGTCAATAAAAACACTTGGTTATTCATTTTAAAAAATCTTTTTACTTATAAAGATTTGAACTTTTCTAGATTCCAGCTTACTTGTAAGTTTCTAAGGGTCAGGTCCTCTACATTGTGGCTGGCCTAAGTCTTAGTTCACCATAGAGCAATGTATATATTGACCTATTTTACCTCGACTTTCTGTGATTCCCTACATCTCACCTTTCTTTGCAGACAAGCCATTTGAAATAACCTTAACTTATTTCACGGCCAATAAGTCTTTGAAATAATGTGTATTTTTTAGAGAAATCTTCTTATATAATTAGGCAGAAAATCTGACCTGCCATAGTTTTCAAAACAGCATAATTTCACTCTTCTCAATGTTGAATCTGTTGTATTACACAACCATTGAGTATTTAGCTTTATCAATGACATGTACTTTAAAAATGTTTTAGAGATCCTACCAGTCTTTGAAAACATCCTTTTTCCTTGTTTCAGTTCAAGTTTTATGTATACTTTCTGCCTTGCACCTGATTATTCCAACATCTGATGGTTGTCCTAGGGAATCTAATTCTGGTATTGATTGTTTTTGCTGCTTGTCTCCCCTTGTAGCTGATTTCTTCATTATTGTGTAAATTTAGATCATGAGCTCATGTTTAGCTAAACAGCTGACCTTGTAAGAGGCTTAGGTGTGAACGCTCGTAAGCTTCAGCAGAAAGTCCGCAAAGATTTTTTTGTGTTCCTCCAATGAGTTACCCGCGTGGACCCCTTTTTCTACAAGTGTTGGTCCACTACTCCCTCTAGAGGCTGGGAGTCAGACAGGACTGCTTTGCTGCCCCCGATCTGGGATAGTGGCTTTGGGCGGCCTGTGGCCTGGGCAGGAGTCTCCCCACGTGTGTCCCACGACCCATCTGCCTGCGAACTTCGGTCACCTGGCAGGAAGCTATGATGCCCAGACCTATGGTTAGCTTTGCATCGAGGTGTACTGCGCGGACCGGTTCCACACACACTTCAAGTAAGAGGGCGGCCTGAGTGGAAAGGTGAGAGTTTGGGCAGCTGTGCAGACCAAAAAGGCGCATTTTGGCCTGGGCCTAAATGCTTGTGACACACGACTGGGCCTGCCGGGCTCTGAGGGCCCTGCCGTGGGCCCCCTTCTCCCCTGCCCTTTGTTCAGTCACAGCAGAGATGGCCCCACACACTCACTCAGTGAAGGCAGTGTTCCAACCTCCCTCAGCCCCGCCCCCTCTCAGCAGGTTACCATGGACAACAGATGCTGCATTCTGAGGCCAGGGCGTTCCGAGAATGCCAAGGGCAGACATGATGACCTTAAATGATTTCCTCTTGTGTCAATTTTGGTAAAGTTTAGGAGCTAGGAAATGGTCCACTTTACAGAAATGTTCAAATTTACTGGCATTTCAGATATTCTCTGCTATAACATTGTCCTGATTCTTTCTGTATATTCTTTACTTATGTTTTGGTTTTCCTTAATCAAAGTGTGTCTTTTAAATCTTGTCAAAGAATATTCTTTGGACTTACTACCTCAACTGAATTTTATACGTTTTCTGTGGTATTAAGTTCTGCTCATATCTTTATTTATCTTTTTTCTATGTTCTCAGGGATTATTGTTTTGATCTTCTGATGTCAATTAAAACACTTGGTTATTCATTTTAATAAATCTTTTTACTTATAAAGATTTGAATTTTTAAAGATTCCAGCTTACTTGTAAATTTCTAAGGGTCAGGTCCTCTACATTGTGGCTGGCCCAAGGCCTAGTTCACAATATAGCAAAGTATATATTGACCTATTTTCCCCGCGACTTTCTGTGATTTCCTACATCTCACCTTTCTTTGCAGACAAGCCATTTGAAATAACCTTAACTTATTTCACAGCCATTAAGTCTTTGAAATAATGTGCATTTTTCAGAGAAATCTTCTTATATATTTAGGCAGAAAATCTGACCTGCCATAGTTTTCAAAACAGCATAATTTCACCCTTCTCAATGATGAATCTGTTGTAATACACAACCTTTGAGGATTTAGCTTTATCAATGACATGTACTTTAAAAATGTTTTAGAGATCCTACCAGTCTTTGAAAACATCCTTGTTCCTTGTTTCCGTTCCAGTTTTATGTATATTTTCTGCCTTGCACCTGATTATTCCAACGTCTGATCGATGGCTAAGGGAATCTAATTCTGGTATTGATTGTTTTTGCTGCTTGTCTCCCCTTGTAGCTGATTTCTTCATTATTGTGTAAATTTAGATCATGAGCTCATGTTTAGCTAAACAGCTGACCTTGTAAGAGGCTTAGGTGTGAACGCTCGTAAGCTTCAGCAGAAAGTCGGCAAAGATTTTTTTGTGTCCCTCCAATGAGTTACCCGCGCGGACACCTTTTTCTACAAGTGTTGGTCCACTACTCCCTCTAGAGGCTGGGACTCAGACAGGACTGCTTTGCTACCCCCGATCTGGGATAGTGGTTTTGGGCGGCCTGTGGCCTGGGCAGGAGGCACCGCACGTGTGTCCCACAACCCATCTGCCTGCGAACTTCGGTCACCTGGCAGGAAGCTATGATGCCCAGACCTATGGTTAGCTTTGCATCGAGGTGCACTGCGCGGACCGGTTCCACACACACTTCAAGTAAGAGGGCGGCCTGAGTGGAAAGGTGAGAGTTTGGGCAGCTGTGCAGACAAAGAAGGCGCACTTTGGCCTGGGCCTAAATGCTTGTGACACACGACTGGGCCTGCCGGGCTCTGAGGGCCCTGCCCTTGGCCCCCTTCTCCCCTGCCCTTTGTTCAGTCACAGCAGAGATGGCCCCACACACTCCCTCAGTGAAGGAAGTGTTCCAACCTCCCTCAGCCCCGGCCCCTCTCCGCAGGTTACCATGGACTACAGATGCTGCATTCTGAGGCCAGGGCGTTCCGAGAATGCCAAGGGCAGACATGATGACCTTAAATGATTTCCTCTTGTGTCAATTTTGGTAAACTTTAGGAGCTAGGAAATGGTCCACTTTACAGAAATGTTCAAATTTACTGGCATTTCAGATATTCTCTGCTATAACATTGTCCTGATTCTTTCTGTATATTCTTTACTTATGTTTTGGTTTTCCTTAATCAAAGTGAGTCTTTTAAATCTTGTCAAAGAATATTCTTTGGACTTACTACCTCAACTGAATTTTATACGTTTTCTGTGGTATTAAGTTCTGCTCATATCTTTATTTATCTTTTTTCTATGTTCTCAGGGTTTATAGTTTTGATTTTCTGATGTCAATTAAAACACTTGGTTATTCATTTTAATAAACCTTTTTACTTATAAAGATTTGAATTTTTATAGATTCCAGCTTACTTGTAAGTTTCTAAGGGTCAGGTCCTCTACATTGTGGCTGGCCAAAGGCTTAGTTCACAATATAGCAAAGTATATATTGACCTATTTTCCCCTCGACTTTCTGTGATTTCCTACATCTCACCTTTCTTTGCAGACAAGCCATTTGAAATAAACTTAACTTATTTCACAGCCAATAACTCTTTGAAATAATGTGCATTTTTCAGAGAAATCTTCGTATATATTTAGGCAGAAAATCTGACCTGCCATAATTTTCAAAACAGCATAATTTCACTCTTCTCAATGATGAATCTGTTGTACTACACAACCTTTGAGTATTTAGCTTTATCAATGACATGTACTTTAAAAATGTTTTAGAGATCCTACCAGTCTTTGAAAACATCCTTGTTCCTTGTTTCAGTTCCAGTTTTGTGGATCCTATCTGCCTTGCACCTGAATATTCCAACATCTGATGGTTGGCCTAGGGAATCTAATACTGGTATTGATTGTTTTTGCTGCTTGTCTCCCCTTGTAGCTGATTTCTTCATTATTGTGTAAATTTAGATCATGAGCTCATGTTTAGCTAAACAGCTGACCTTGTAAGAGGTTTAGGTGTGAACGCTCGTAAGCTTCAGCAGAAAGTCTGCAAAGATTTTTTTGTGTCCCTCCAATGAGTTACCCACGCGGACCCCTTTTTCTACAAGTGTTGGTCCACTACTCCTTCTAGAGGCTGGGACTCAGACAGGACTGCTTTGCTGCCCCCGATCTGGGATAGTGGCTTTGGGCGGCCTGTGGCCTGGGCAGGAGGCTCCCCACGTGTGTCCCACGACCCATCTGCCTGCGAACTTTAGTCACCTGGCAGGAAGCTATGATGCCCAGACCTATGGTTAGCTTTGCAGCGAGGTGTACAGCGCGGACCGGTTCCACACACACTTCAAGTAAGAGGTCGGCCTGAGTGGAAAGGTGAGAGTTTGGGCAGCTGTGCAGACAAAGAAGGCGCACTTTGGCCTGTGCCTAAATGCATCTGACACACGACTGGGCCTGCCGGGCTCTGAGGGCCCTGCCGTTGGCCCCCTTCTCCCCTGCCCTTTGTTCAGTCACAGCAGAGATGGCCCCACCCACTGCCTCAGTGAAGGCAGTGTTCCAACCTCCCTCAGCCCCGCCCCCTCTCAGCAGGTTACCATGGACTACAGATGCTGCATTCTGAGGCCAGGGCATTCCGAGAATGCCAAAGGCAGACATGATGACCTTAAATGATTTCCCCTTGTGTCAATTTTGGTAAAGTTTAGGAGCTAGGAAATGGTCCAGTTTACAGAAATGTTCAAATTTACTGCCATTTCAGATATTCTCTGCTATAACATTGTCCTGATTCTTTCTGTATATTCTTTACTTATGTTTTGGTTTTCCTTAATCAAAGTGTGTCTTTTAATCTTGTCAAAGAATATTCTTTGGACTTACTACATCACCTGAATTTTATATGTTTTCTATTGTATTAAGTTCTGCTCATATCTTTATTTATATTTTTTCTATGTTCTCAGGTTTATTGTTTTGATATTCTGATGTCAATTAAAACACTTGGTTATTCATTTTAAAAAATCTTTTTACTTATAAAGATTTGAACTTTTCTAGATTCCAGCTTACTTGTAAGTTTCTAAGGGTCAGGTCCTCTACATTGTGGCTGGCCTAAGTCTAAGTTCACCATATAGCAATGTATATATTGACCTATTTTCCCCTCGACTTTCTGTGATTCCCTACATCTCACCTTTCTTTGCAGACAAGCCATTTGAAATAACCTTAACTTATTTCACGGCCAATAAGTCTTTGAAATAATGTGTTATTTTTAGAGAAATCTTCTTATATAATTAGGCAGAAAAATCTGACCTGCCATAGTTTTCAAAACAGCATAATTTCACTCTTCTCAATGTTGAATCTGTTGTATTACACAACCATTGAGTATTTAGCTTTATCAATGACATGTACTTTAAAAATGTTTTAGAGATCCTACCAGTCTTTGAAAACATCCTTTTTCCTTGTTTCAGTTCAAGTTTTATGTATACTTTCTGCCTTGCACCTGATTATTCCAACATCTGATGGTTGGCCTAGGGAATCTAATCCTTGTATTGATTGTTTTTGCTGCTTGTCTCCCCTTGTAGCTGATTTCTTCATTATTTTGTAAATTTAGATCATGAGCTCATGTTTAGCTAAACATCTGACTTTGTAAGAGGCTTAAGTGTGATCACTCATAAGCTTCATCAGAAAGTCCGCAAAGATTTATTTGTGTCCCTCCAATGAGTTGCCTGCGAGGACCCCGTTTCCTACAAGGATTGGTCCACTACTCCATCTAGAAGCACGGCCTCAGACAGGGCTGCTTTGCGCCCCACGATCTGGGGCAGTGGCATTGGGCGGCCTGTGGCCTGGGGAGGAGCCTCTCTGCGTGTGTCCCAGGGACCCATCTTCCTGCGAACTTCGGTCACCTGGCAGGAATCTACGATGCCCAGAACTATGCAGCGAGGTGTAATGCGTGGACCGGTTCCACACACACTTCAAGTAAGAGGGCGGCCTGAGTGGAAAGGTGAGAGTTTGGGCAGCTGTGCAGACAAAGAAGGCGCACTTTGGCCTGGGCTTAAATGCTTGTGACACACGACTGGGCCTGCCGGGCTCTGAGGGCCCTGCCCTTGGCCCCCTACTCCCCTGCCCTTTGTTCAGTCACAGCAGAGATGGCCCCACCCACTCCCTCAGTGAAGGCAGTGTTCCAACCTCCCTCAGCCCCGCCCCCTCTCCGCAGGTTACCATGGACTACAGATGCTGCATTCTGAGGCCAGGGCATTCAGAGAATGCCAAGGGCAGACATGATGACCTTAAATGATTTCCTCTTGTGTCAATTTTGGTAAACTTTAGGAGCTAGGAAATGGTCCACTTTACACAAACGTTCAAATTTACTGCCATTTCATATACTCTCTGCTATAACATTGTCCTCATTCTTTCTGTATATTCTTTACTTATGTTTTGGTTTTCCTTAATCAAAGTGTGTCTTTTAATCTTGTCAAAGAATATTCTTTGGACTTACTACATCACCTGAATTTTATATGTTTTCTATTGTATTAAGTTCTGCTCATATCTTTATTTATATTTTTTCTATGTTCTCAGGTTTATTGTTTTGATATTCTGATGTCAATTAAAACACTTGGTTATTCTTTTTAAAAAATCTTTTTACTTATAAAGATTTGAACTTTTCTAGATTCCAGCTTACTTGTAAGTTTCTAAGGGTCAGGTCCTCTACATTGTGGCTGGCCTAAGTCTAAGTTCACCATATAGCAATGTATATATTGACCTATTTTCCCCTCGACTTTCTGTGATTCCCTACATCTCACCTTTCTTTGCACACAAGCCATTTGAAATAACCTTAACTTATTTCACGGCCAATAAGTCTTTGAAATAATGTGTTATTTTTAGAGAAATCTTCTTATATAATTAGGCAGAAAAATCTGACCTGCCATAGTTTTCAAAACAGCATAATTTCACTCTTCTCAATGTTGAATCTGTTGTATTACACAACCATTGAGTATTTAGCTTTATCAATGACATGTACTTTAAAAATGTTTTAGAGATCCTACCAGTCTTTGAAAACATCCTTTTTCCTTGTTTCAGTTCAAGTTTTATGTATACTTTCTGCCTTGCACCTGATTATTCCAACATCTGATGGTTGGCCTAGGGAATCTAATCGTTGTATTGATTGTTTTTGCTGCTTTTCTTCCCTTGTAGCTGATTTCTTCATTATTGTGTAAATTTAGATCATGAGCTCATGTTTAGCTAAACATCTGACTTTGTAAGAGGCTTAAGTGTGAACACTCATAAGCTTCATCAGAAAGTCCGCAAAGATTTATTTGTGTCCCACCAATGAGTTGCCTGCGAGGACCCCGTTTCCTACAAGGGTTGGTCCACTACTCCCTCTAGAAGCACGGCCTCAGACAGGGCTGCTTTGCGCCCCACGATCTGGGGCAGTGGCATTGGGCGGCCTGTGGCCCGGGGAGGAGCCTCTCTGCGTGTGTCCCAGGGACCCATCTTCCTGCGAACTTCGGTCACCTGGCAGGAATCTACGATGCCCAGAACTATGCAGCGAGGTGTAATGCGTGGACAGGTTCCACACACACTTCAAGTAAGAGGGCGGCCTGAGTGGAAAGGTGAGAGTTTGTGCCGCTGTGCAGACAAAGAAGGCGCCCTTTGTCCTGGGCCTAAATGCTTGTGACACCCCACTGGGCCTGCCGGGCTCTGAGGGCCCTGCCCTGGGCCCCCTGCTCCCCTGCCCTTTGTTCAGTCACAGCAGAGATGGCCACACCCACTCCCTCTGTGAGGGCAGTGTTCCAAACTCCCTCAGCCCCGCCCCCTCTCGGCAGGTTACCATGGACTAAAGATATTGTATTCTGAGTCCAGGGCATTCCGAGAATGCCAAGAGCAGACATGATGACCTTAAATGATTTCCTCTTGTGTCAGTTTTGGTAAATTTTAGGAGCTAGGAACTTGTCCACTTTACACAAACGTTCAAATTTACTGGCATTTCATATATTCTCTGCTACAACATTGTCCTGATTCTTTCTGTATATTCTTTACTTATGTTTTGGTTTTCCTTAATCAAAGTGTGTCTTTTAAATCTTGTCAAAGAATATTCTTTGGACTTACTACCTCAACTGAATTTTATACGTTTTCTGTGGTATTAAGTTCTGCTCATACCTTTATTTATCTTTTTTCTATGTTCTCAGGGTTTATTGCTTTGATCTTCTGATGTCAATTAAAACACTTGGCTATTCATTTTAATAAATCTTTTTACTTATAAAGATTTGAGTTTTTAAAGATTCCTGCTTACTTGTAAGTTTCTAAGGGTCAGGTCCTCTACATTGTGGCTGGCCAAAGGCTTAGTTCACAATATAGCAAAGTATATATTGACCTATTTTTCCCGCGACTTTCTGTGATTTCCTACATCTCACCTTTCTTTGCAGACAAGCCATTTGAAATAAACTTAACTTATTTCACAGCCAATAACTCTTTGAAATAATGTGCATTTTTCAGAGAAATCTTCTTATATATTTAGGCAGAAAATCTGACCTGCCATTATTTTCAAAACAGCATAATTTCACTCTTCTCAATGATAAATCTGTGGTATTACACAACCTTTGAGTATTTAGCTTTATCAATGACATGTACGTTAAAAATGTTTTAGAGATGCTACCAGTCTTTGAAAACATCCTTGTTCCTTGTTTCAGTTCCAGTTTTGTGTATACTTTCTGCCTTGCACCTGATTATTCCAACATCTGATGGTTGGCCTAGGGAATCTACTTCTGGTATTGATTGTTTTTGCTGCTTGTCTCCCCTTGTAGCTGATGTCTTCATAATTGTGTAAATTTAGATCATGAGCTCATGTTTAGCTAAACAGCTGACCTTGTAAGAGGCTTATGTGTGAACGCTCGTAAGCTTCACCAGAAAGTCCGCAAAGTTTTTTTTGTGTCCCTCCAATGAGTTACCCACGCGGACCCCTTTTTCTACAAGTGTTGGTCCACTATTCCCTCTAGAGCCTGGGACTCAGACAGGACTGCTTTGCTGCCCCCGATCTGGGATAGTAGCTTTGGGCGGCCTGTGGCCTGGGCAGGAGGCTCCCCACGTGTGTCCCACGACCCATCTGCCTGTGAACTTCGGTCACCTGGCAGGAAGCTATGATGCCCAGATCTATGGTTAGCTTTGCAGCGAGGTGTACTGCGCGGACCGGTTCCACAGACACTTCAAGTAAGAGGGCGGCCTGAGTGGAAAGGTGAGAGTTTGGGCAGCTGTACAGACAAAGAAGGCTCACTTTGGCCTGTGCCTAAATGCTTCTGACACACGACTGGGCCTGCCGGGCTCTGAGGGCCCTGCAGTTGACCCCCTTCTCCCATGCCTTTGTTTAGTCACAGCAGAGATGGCCCCACCCACTCCCTCAGTGAAGGCAGTGATCCAAACTCCCTCAGCCCCGCCCCCACTCCGCAGGTTACCATGGACTACAGATACTGCATTCTGAGGCCAGGGCATCCCGAGAATGCCAAGGGCAGACATGATGACCTTAAATGATTTCCTCTTGTGTCAATTTTGGTAAACTTTAGGAGCTAGGAAATGGTCCACTTTACAGAAATGTTCAAATTTACTGGCATTTCAGATATTCTCTGCTATAACATTGTCCTGATTCTTTCTGTATATTCTTTACTTATGTTATGGTTTTCCTTAATCAAAGTGTGTCTTTTAATCTTGTCAAAGAATATTCTTTGGACTTACTACCTCAACTGAATTTTATACGTTTTCTGTGGTATTAAGTTCTGCTCATATCTTTATTTACCTTTTTTCTATGTTCTCAGGGTTTATTGTTTTGATCTTCTGATGTCAATTAAAACACTTGGTTATTCATTTTAATCAAACTTTTTACTTATAAAGATTTGAATTTTTAGAGATTCCAGCTTACTTGTAAGTTTCTAAGGGTCAGGTCCTCTACATTGTGGCTGGCCAAAGGCTTAGTTCACAATATAGCAAAGTATATATTGACCTATTTTCCCCTCGACTTTCTGTGATTTCCTACATCTCACCTTTCTTTGCAGACAAGCCATTTGAAATAACCTTAACTTATTTCACAGCCAATAAGTCTTTGAAATAATGTGCATTTTTCAGAGAAATCTTCTTATATATTTAGGCAGAAAATCTGACCTGCCATAGTTTTCAAAACAGCATAATTTCACTCTTCTCAATGATGAATCTGTTGTATTACACAACCTTTGAGTATTTAGCTTTATCAATGACATGTACTTTAAAAATGTTTTAGAGATCCTACCAGTCTTTGAAAACATCCTTGTTCCTTGTTTCAGTTCCAGTTTTATGTATATTTTCTGCCTTGCACCTGATTATTCCAACGTCTAATCGATGGCTTAGGGAATCTAATTCTGGTATTGATTGTTTTTGCTGATTGTCTCCCCCTGTAGCTGATTTCTTCATTATTGTGTAAATTTACCTCATGAGCTCATGTTTAGCTAAACATCTGACTTTGTAAGAGGCTTAGGTGTGAACACTCGTAAGCTTCATCAGAAAGTCCGCAAAAATTTATTTGTGTCCCTCCAATGAGTTGCCCGCGAGGACCCCGTTTTCTACAAGGGTTGGTCCACTACTCCCTCTAGAGGCACGGCCTCAGACAGGGCTGCTTTGCGCCCCACGATCTGGGGCAGTGGCATTGGGCGGCCTGTGGCCCGGGGAGGAGCCTCTCTGCGTGTGTCCCAGGGACCCATCTTCCTGCGAACTTCGGTCACCTGGCAGGAATCTACGATGCCCAGACCTATGGTTAGCTCTGCAGCGAGGTGTACTGCGCAGACAGGTTCCACACACACTTCAAGTAAGAGGGCGGCCTGAGTGGAAAGGTGAGAGTTTGTGCCGCTGTGCAGACAAAGAAGGCGCCCTTTGTCCTGGGCCTAAATGCTTGTGACACCCCACTGGCCCTGCCGGGCTTTGATGGCCCTGCCCTGGGCCCCCTGCTCCCCTGCCCTTTGTTCAGTGACATCAGAGATGGCCACACACACTCCCTCTGTGAGGGCAGTGTTCCTACCTCCCTCAGCCCCGCCCCCTCTCCGCAGGTTACCATGGACTACAGATGCTGCATTCTGAGTCTAGGGCATTCCGAGAATGCCAAGGGCAGACATGATGACCTTAAATGATTTCCTCTTGTGTCAGTTTTGGTAAATTTTAGGAGATACAAACTGGTCCACTTTACACAAACGTTCAAATTTACTGGCATTTCATATACTCTCTGCTATAACATTCTCCTGATTCTTTCTGTATATTCTTTACTTATGTTTTGGTGTTCCTTAATCTAAGTGTGTCTTTTAATCTTGTCAAAGAATATTCTTTGGACTTACTACATCACCTGAATTTTATAGGTTTTCTACTGTATTAAGTTCTGCTCATATCTTTATTTATATTTTTTCTATGTTCTCAGGTTTATTGCTTTGATCTTCTGATGTCAATTAAAACACTTGGTTATTCAATTTAATAAATCTTTTTACTTATAAAGATTTGAACTTTTCACGATTCCAGCTTACTTGTAAGTTTCTAAGGGTCAGGTCCTCTACATTGTGGCTGGCCTAAGTCTTAGTTCACCATATAGCAATGTGTATATTGATCTATTTTCCCCTCGACTTTCTGTGATTCCCTACATCTCACCTTTCTTTGCACTCAAGCCATTTGAAATACCCTTAACTTATTTCACAGCCAATAAGTCTTTGAAATAATGTGTATTTTTTAGAGAAATCTTCTTATATAATTAGGCAGAAAATCTGACCTGCCATAGTTTTCAAAACAGCATAATTTCACTCTTCTCAATGATGAATCTGTTGTATTACACAACCATTGAGTATTTAGCTTTATCAATGACATGTACTTTAAAAATGTTTTAGAGATCCTACCAGTCTTTGAAAACATCCTTGTTCCTTGTTTCAGTTCCAGTTTTGTGTATACTTTGTGCCTTGCACCTGATTATTCAACATCTAATGGTTGGCCTAAGGAATCTAATTCTGGTATTGATTGTTTTTGCTGCTTGTCTCCCCTTGTAGCTGATTTCTTCATTATTGTGTAAATTTAGATCATGAGCTCATGTTTAGCTAAACAGCTGACCTTGTAAGAGGCTTAGGTGTGAACGCTCGTAAGCTTCAGCAGAAAGTCGGCAAAGATTTTTTTGTGTCCCTCCAATGAGTTACCCACGCGGACACCTTTTTCTACAAGTGTTGGTCCACTACTCCCTCTAGAGGCTGGGACTCAGACAGGACTGCTTTGCTACCCCCGATCTGGGATAGTGGTTTTGGGCGGCCTGTGGCCTGGGCAGGAGGCACCGCACGTGTGTCCCACAACCCATCTGCCTGCGAACTTCGGTCACCTGGCAGGAAGCTATGATGCCCACACCTATGGTTAGCTTTGCATCGAGGTGCACTGCGCGGACCGGTTCCAGACACACTTCAAGTAAGAGGGCGGCCTGAGTGGAAAGGTGAGAGTTTGGGCAGCTGTGCAGACAAAGAAGGCGCACTTTGGCCTGGGCCTAAATGCTTGTGACACACGACTGGGCCTGCCGGGCTCTGAGGGCCCTGCCCTTGGCCCCCTTCTCCCCTGCCCTTTGTTCAGTCACAGCAGAGATGGCCCCACCCACTCCCTCAGTGAAGGAAGTGTTCCAACCTCCCTCAGCCCCGCCCCCTCTCCGCAGGTTACCATGGACTACAGATGCTGCATTCTGAGGCCAGGGCGTTCCGAGAATGCCAAGGGCAGACATGATGACCTTAAATGATTTCCTCTTGTGTCAATTTTGGTAAACTTTAGGAGCTAGGAAATGGTCCACTTTACAGAAATGTTCAAATTTACTGGCATTTCAGATATTCTCTGCTATAACATTGTCCTGATTCTTTCTGTATATTCTTTACTTATGTTTTGGTTTTCCTTAATCAAAGTGTGTCTTTTAAATCTTGTCAAAGAATATTCTTTGGACTTACTATCTCAACTGAATTTTATACGTTTTCTGTGGTATTAAGTTCTGCTCATATCTTTATTTATCTTTTTTCTATGTTCTCAGGGTTTATTCTTTTGATTTTCTGATGTCAATTAAAACACTTGGTTATTCATTTTAATAAATCTTTTTACTTATAAAGATTTGAATTTTTAAAGATTCCAGCTTACTTGTAAGTTTCTAAGGGTCAGGTCCTCTACATTGTGGCTGGCCAAAGGCTTAGTTCACAATATAGCAAAGTATATATTGACCTATTTTCCCCTCGACTTTCTGTGATTTCCTACATCTCACCTTTCTTTGCAGACAAGCCATTTGAAATAAACTTAACTTATTTCACAGCCAATAACTCTTTGAAATAATGTGCATTTTTCAGAGAAATCTTCGTATATATTTAGGCAGAAAATCTGACCTGCCATAATTTTCAAAACAGCATAATTTCACTCTTCTCAATGATGAATCTGTTGTATTACACAACCTTTGAGTATTTAGCTTTATCAATGACATGTACTTTAAAAATGTTTTAGAGATCCTACCAGTCTTTGAAAACATCCTTGTTCCTTGTTTCAGTTCCAGTTTTGTGTATCCTATCTGCCTTGCACCTGAATATTCCAACATCTGATGCTTGGCCTAGTGAATCTAATACTGGTATTGATTGTTTTTGCTGTTTGTCTCCCCTTGTAGCTGATTTCTTCATTATTGTGTAAATTTAGATCATCAGCTCATGTTTAGCTAAACAGCTGACCTTGTAAGAGGTTTAGGTGTGAACGCTCGTAAGCTTCAGCAGAAAGTCTGCAAAGATTTTTTTGTGTCCCTCCAATGAGTTACCCACGCGGACCCCTTTTTCTACAAGTGTTGGTCCACTACTCCTTCTAGAGGCTGGTCTCAGACAGGACTGCTTTGCTGCCCCCGATCTGGGATAGTGGCTTTGGGCGGCCTGTGGCCTGGGCAGGAGGCTCCCCACGTGTGTCCCACGACCCATCTGCCTGCGAACTTTAGTCACCTGGCGGGAAGCTATGATGCCCAGACCTATGGTTAGCTTTGCAGCGAGGTGTACTGCGCGTACCGGTTCCACACACACTTCAAGTAAGAGGTCGGCCTGAGTGGAAAGGTGAGAGTTTGGGCAGCTGTGCAGACAAAGAAGGCGCACTTTGGCCTGTGCCTAAATGCATCTGACACACGACTGGGCCTGCCGGGCTCTGAGGGCCCTGCCGTTGGCCCCCTTCTCCCCTGCCCTTTGTTCAGTCACAGCAGAAATGGCCCCACCCACTCCCTCAGTGAAGGCAGTGTTCCAACCTCCCTCAGCCCCGCCCCCTCTCCGCAGGTTACCATGGACTACAGATGCTGCATTCTGAGGCCAGGGCATTCCGAGAATGCCAAGGGCAGACATGATGACCTTAAATGATTTCCCCTTGTGTCAATTTTGGTAAACTTTAGGACCTAGGAAATGGTCCACTTTACACAAACGTTCAAATTTACTGCCATTTCATATACTCTCTGCTATAACATTGTCCTGATTCTTTCTGTATATTCTTTACTTATGTTTTGGTTTTCCTTAATCAAAGTGTGTCTTTTAATCTTGTCAAAGAATATTCTTTGGACTTACTAAATCACCTGAATTTTATACGTTTTCTATTGTATTAAGTTCAGCTCATATCTTTATTTATATTTTTTCTATGTTCTCAGGTTTATTGTTTTGATATTCTGATGTCAATAAAAACACTTGGTTATTCATTTTAAAAAATCTTTTTACTTATAAAGATTTGAACTTTTCTAGATTCCAGCTTACTTGTAAGTTTCTAAGCGTCAGGTCCTCTACATTGTGGCTGGCCTAAGTCTTAGTTCAACATAGAGCAATGTATATATTGACCTATTTTCCCCTCGACTTTCTGTGATTTCCTACATCTCACCTTTCTTTGCAGACAAGCCATTTGAAATAACCTTAACTTATTTCACGGCCAATAAGTCTTTGAAATAATGTGTATTTTTTAGAGAAATCTTCTTATATAATTAGGCAGAAAATCTGACCTGCCATAGTTTTCAAAACAGCATAATTTCACTCTTCTCAATGTTGAATCTGTTGTATTACACAACCATTGAGTATTTAGCTTTATCAATGACATGTACTTTAAAAATGTTTTAGAGATCCTACCAGTCTTTGAAAACATCCTTTTTCCTTGTTTCAGTTCAAGTTTTATGTATACTTTCTGCCTTGCACCTGATTATTCCAACATCTGATGGTTGGCCTAGGGAATCTAATTCTGGTATTGATTGTTTTTGCTGCTTGTCTCCCCTTGTAGCTGATTTCTTCATTATTGTGTAAATTTAGATCATGAGCTCATGTTTAGCTAAACAGCTGACCTTGTAAGAGGCTTAGGTGTGAACGCTCGTAAGCTTCAGCAGAAAGTCCGCAAAGATTTTTTTGTGTTCCTCCAATGAGTTACCCGCGCGCACCCCTTTTTCTACAAGTGTTGGTCCACTACTCCCTCTAGAGGCTGGGAGTCAGAGAGGACTGCTTTGCTGCCCCCGATCTGGGATAGTGGCTTTGGGCGGCCTGTGGCCTGGGCAGGAGTCTCCCCACGTGTGTCCCACGACCCATCTGCCTGCGAACTTCGGTCACCTGGCAGGAAGCTATGATGCCCAGACCTATGGTTAGCTTTGCATCGAGGTGTACTGCGCGGACCGGTTCCACACACACTTCAAGTAAGAGGGCGGCCTGAGTGGAAAGGTGAGAGTTTGGGCAGCTGTGCAGACAAAGAAGGCGCACTTTGGCCTGGGCCTAAATGCTTGTGACACACGACTGGGCCTGCCGGGCTCTGAGGGCCCTGCCCTTGGCCCCCTACTCCCCTGCCCTTTGTTCAGTCACAGCAGAGATGGCCCCACCCACTCCCTCAGTGAAGAAAGTGTTCCAACCTCCCTCAGCCCCGCCCCCTCTCCGCAGGTTACCATGGACTACAGATGCTGCATTCTGAGGCCAGGGCGTTCCGAGAATGCCAAGGGCAGACATGATGACCTTAAATGATTTCCTCTTGTGTCAATTTTGGTAAACTTTAGGAGCTAGGAAATGGTCCACTTTACAGAAATGTTCAAATTTACTGGCATTTCAGATATTCTCTGCTATAACATTGTCCTGATTCTTTCTGTATATTCTTTACTTATGTTTTGGTTTTCCTTAATCAAAGTGTGTCTTTTAAATCTTGTCAAAGAATATTCTTTGGACTTACTACCTCAACTGAATTTTATACGTTTTCTGTGGTATTAAGTTCTGCTCATATCTTTATTTATATTTTTTCTATGTTCTCAGGTTTATTGTTTTGATATTCTGATGTCAATAAAAACACTTGGTTATTCATTTTAAAAAATCTTTTTACTTATAAAGCTTTGAACTTTTCTAGATTCCAGCTTACTTGTAAGTTTCTAAGGGTCAGGTCCTCTACATTGTGGCTGGCCTAAGTCTTAGTTCACCATATAGCAATGTATATATTGACCTATTTTCCCCTCGACTTTCTGTGATTCCCTACATCTCACCTTTCTTTGCAGACAAGCCATTTGAAATAACCTTAACTTATTTCACGGCCAATAAGTCTTTGAAATAATGTGTATTTTTTAGAGAAATCTTCTTATATAATTAGGCAGAAAATCTGACCTGCCATAGTTTTCAAAACAGCATAATTTCACTCTTCTCAATGTTGAATCTGTTGTATTACACAACCATTGAGTATTTAGCTTTATCAATGACATGTACTTTAAAAATGTTTTAGAGATCCTACCAGTCTTTGAAAACATCCTTTTTCCTTGTTTCAGTTCAAGTTTTATGTATACTTTCTGCCTTGCACCTGATTATTCCAACATCTGATGGTTGGCCTAGGGAATCTAATTCTGGTATTGATTGTTTTTGCTGCTTGTCTCCCCTTGTAGCTGATTTCTTCATTATTGTGTAAATTTAGATCATGAGCTCATGTTTAGCTAAACAGCTGACCTTGTAAGAGGCTTAGGTGTGAACGCTCGTAAGCTTCAGCAGAAAGTCCGCAAAGATTTTTTTGTGTTCCTCCAATGAGTTACCCACGCGGACCCCTTTTTCTACAAGTGTTGGTCCACTACTCCCTCTAGAGGCTGGGAGTCAGACAGGACTGCTTTGCTGCCCCAGATCTGGGATAGTGGCTTTGAGCGGCCTGTGGCCTGGGCAGGAGTCTCCCCACGTGTGTCCCACGACCCATCTGCCTGCGAACTTCGGTCACCTGGCAGGAAGCTATGATGCCCAGACCTATGGTTAGCTTTGCATCGAGGTGTACTGCGCGGACCGGTTCCACACACACTTCAAGTAAGTGGGCGGCCTGAGTGGAAGGGTGAGAGTTTGGGCAGCTGTGCAGACCAAGAAGGCGCATTTTGGCCTGGGCCTAAATGCTTGTGACACACGACTGGGCCTGCCGGGCTCTGAGGGCCCTGCCGTGGGCCCCCTTCTCCCCTGCCCTTTGTTCAGTCACAGCAGAGATGGCCCCACACACTCCCTCAGTGAAGGCAGTGTTCCAACCTCCCTCAGCCCCGCCCCCTCTCCGCAGGTTACCATGGACAACAGATGCTGCATTCTGAGGCCAGGGCGTTCCGAGAATGCCAAGGGCGGACATGATGACCTTAAATGATTTCCTCTTGTGTCAATTTTGGTAAACTTTAGGAGCTAGGAAATGGTCCACTTTACAGAAATGTTCAAATTTACTGGCATTTCAGATATTCTCTGCTATAACATTGTCCTGATTCTTTCTGTATATTCTTTACTTATGTTTTGGTTTTCCTTAATCAAAGTGTGTCTTTTAAATCTTGTCAAAGAATATTCTTTGGACTTACTACCTCAACTGAATTTTATACGTTTTCTGTGGTATTAAGTTCTGCTCATATCTTTATTTATCTTTTTTCTATGTTCTCAGGGTTTATTGTTTTGATCTTCTGATGTCAATTAAAACACTTGGTTATTCATTTTAATAAATCTTTTTACTTATAAAGATTTGAATTTTTAAGATTCCAGCTTACTTGTAAATTTCTAAGGGTCAGGTCCTCTACATTGTGGCTGGCCCAAGGCCTAGTTCACAATACAGCAAAGTATATATTGACCTATTTTCCCCGCGACTTTCTGTGATTTCCTACATCTCACCTTTCTTTGCAGACAAGACATTTGAAATAACCTTAACTTATTTCACAGCCATTAAGTCTTTGAAATAATGTGCATTTTTCAGAGAAATCTTCTTATATATTTAGGCAGAAAATCTGACCTGCCATAGTTTTCAAAACAGCATAATTTCACCCTTCTCAATGATGAATCTGTTGTAATACACAACCTTTGAGGATTTAGCTTTATCAATGACATGTACTTTAAAAATGTTTTAGAGATCCTACCAGTCTTTGAAAACATCCTTGTTCCTTGTTTCAGTTCCAGTTTTATGTATATTTTCTGCCTTGCACCTGATTATTCCAACGTCTGATCGATGGCTAAGGGAATCTAATTCTGGTATTGATTGTTTTTGCTGCTTGTCTCCCCTTGTAGCTGATTTCTTCATTATTGTGTAAATTTAGATCATGAGCTCATGTTTAGCTAAACAGCTGACCTTGTAAGAGGCTTAGGTGTGAACGCTCGTAAGCTTCAGCAGAAAGTCGGCAAAGATTTTTTTGTGTCCCTCCAATGAGTTACCCTCGCGGACACCTTTTTCTACAAGTGTTGGTCCACTACTCCCTCTAGAGGCTGGGACTCAGACAGGACTGCTTTGCTACCCCCGATCTGGGATAGTGGTTTTGGGCGGCCTGTGGCCTGGGCAGGAGGCACCGCACGTGTGTCCCACAACCCATCTGCCTGCGAACTTCGGTCACCTGGCAGGAAGCTATGATGCCCAGACCTATGGTTAGCTTTGCATCGAGGTGCACTGCGCGGACCGGTTCCACACACACTTCAAGTAAGAGGGCGGCCTGAGTGGAAAGGTGAGAGTTTGGGCAGCTGTGCAGACAAAGAAGGCGCACTTTGGCCTGGGCCTAAATGCTTGTGACACACGACTGGGCCTGCCGGGCTCTGAGGGCCCTGCCCTTGGCCCCCTACTCCCCTGCCCGTTGTTCAGTCACAGCAGAGATGGCCCCACCCACTCCCTCAGTGAAGTAAGTGTTCCAACCTCCCTCAGCCCCGCCCCCTCTCCGCAGGTTACCATGGACTACAGATGCTGCATTCTGAGGCCAGGGCGTTCCGAGAATGCCAAGGGCAGACATGATGACCTTAAATGATTTCCTCTTGTGTCAATTTTGGTAAACTTTAGGAGCTAGGAAATCGTCCACTTTACAGAAATGTTCAAATTTACTGGCATTTCAGATATTCTCTGCTATAACATTGTCCTGATTCTTTCTGTATATTCTTTACTTATGTTTTGGTTTTCCTTAATCAAAGTGTGTCTTTTAAATCTTGTCAAAGAATATTCTTTGGACTTACTAAATCACCTGAATTTTATACGTTTTCTATTGTATTAAGTTCAGCTCATATCTTTATTTATATTTTTTCTATGTTCTCAGGTTTATTGTTTTGATATTCTGATGTCAATAAAAACACTTGGTTATTCATTTTAAAAAATCTTTTTACTTATAAAGATTTGAACTTTTCTAGATTCCAGCTTACTTGTAAGTTTCTAAGGGTCAGGTCCTCTACATTGTGGCTGGCCTAAGTCTTAGTTCACCATATAGCAATGTACATATTGACCTATTTTCCCCTCGACATTCTGTGATTCCCTACATCTCACCTTTCTTTGCAGACAAGCCATTTGAAATAACCTTAACTTATTTCACGGCCAATAAGTCTTTGAAATAATGTGTATTTTTTAGAGAAATCTTCTTATATAATTAGGCAGAAAATCTGACCTGCCATAGTTTTCAAAACAGCATAATTTCACTCTTCTCAATGTTGAATCTGTTGTATTACACAACCATTGAGTATTTAGCTTTATCAATGACATGTACTTAAAAAATGTTTTAGAGATCCTACCAGTCTTTGAAAACATCCTTTTTCCTTGTTTCAGATCAAGTTTTATGTATACTTTCTGCCTTGCACCTGATTATTCGAACATCTGATGGTTGGCCTAGGGAATCTAATTCTGGTATTGATTGTTTTTGCTGCTTGTCTCCCCTTGTAGCTGATTTCTTCATTATTGTGTAAATTTAGATCATGAGCTCATGTTTAGTTAAACAGCTGACCTTGTAAGAGGCTTAGGTGTGAACGCTCGTAAGCTTCAGCAGAAAGTCCGCAAAGATTTTTTTGTGTTCCTCCAATGAGTTACCCGCGCGGACCCCTTTTTCTACAAGTGTTGGTCCACTACTCCCTCTAGAGGCTGGGAGTCAGACAGGACTGCTTTGCTGCCCCCGATCTGGGATAGTGGCTTTGGGCGGCCTGTGGCCTGGGCAGGAGTCTCCCCACGTGTGTCCCACGACCCATCTGCCTGCGAACTTCGGTCACCTGGCAGGAAGCTATGATGCCCAGACCTATGGTTAGCTTTGCATCGAGGTGTACTGCGCGGACCGGTTCCATACACACTTCAAGTAAGAGGGCGGCCTGAGTGGAAAGGTGAGAGTTTGGGCAGCTGTGCAGACCAAGAAGGCGCATTTTGGCCTGGGCCTAAATGCTTGTGACACACGACTGGGCCTGCCGGGCTCTGAGGGCCCTGCCGTGGGCCCCCTTCTCCCCTGCCCTTTGTTCAGTCACAGCAGAGATGGCCCCACACACTCCCTCAGTGAAGGCAGTGTTCCAAACTCCCTCAGCCCCGCCCCCTCTCCGCAGGTTACCATGGACAACAGATGCTGCATTCTGAGGCCAGGGCGTTCCGAGAATGCCAAGGGCAGACATGATGACCTTAAATGATTTCCTCTTGTGTCAATTTTGGTAAAGTTTAGGAGCTAGGAAATGGTCCACTTTACAGAAATGTTCAAATTTACTGGCATTTCAGATATTCTCTGCTATAACATTGTCCTGATTCTTTCTGTATATTCTTTACTTATATTTTGGTTTTCCTTAATCAAAGTGTGTCTTTTAAATCTTGTCAAAGAATATTCTTTGGACTTACTACCTCAACTGAATTTTATACGTTTTCTGTGGTATTAAGTTCTGCTCATATCTTTATTTATCTTTTTTCTATGTTCTCAGGGTTTATTGTTCTGATCTTCTGATGTCAATTAAAACACTTGGTTATTCATTTTAATAAATCTTTTTACTTATAAAGATTTGAATTTTTAAAGATTCCAGCTTACTTGTAAATTTCTAAGGGTCAGGTCCTCTACATTGTGGCTGGCCCAAGGCCTAGTTCACAATATAGCAAAGTATATATTGACATATTTTCCCCGCGACTTTCTGTGATTTCCTACATCTCACCTTTCTTTGCAGACAAGCCATTTGAAATAACCTTAACTTATTTCACAGCCATTAAGTCTTTGAAATAATGTGCATTTTTCAGAGAAATCTTCTTATATATTTAGGCAGAAAATCTGACCTGCCATAGTTTTCAAAACAGCATAATTTCACCCTTCTCAATGATGAATCTGTTGTAATACACAACCTTTGAGGATTTAGCTTTATCAATGACATGTACTTTAAAAATGTTTTAGAGATCCTACCAGTCTTTGAAAACATCCGTGTTCCTTGTTTCAGTTCCAGTTTTATGTATATTTTCTGCCTTGCACCTGATTATTCCAACGTCTGATCGATGGCTAAGGGAATCTAACTCTGGTATTGATTGTTTTTGCCGCTTGTCTCCCCTTGTAGCTGATTTCTTCATTATTGTGTAAATTTAGATCATGAGCTCATGTTTAGCTAAACAGCTGACCTTGTAAGAGGCTTAGGTGTGAACGCTCGTAAGCTTCAGCAGAAAGTCGGCAAAAATTTTTTTGTGTCCCTCCAATGAGTTACCCGCGCGGACACCTTTTTCTACAAGTGTTGGTCCACTACTCCCCCTAGAGGCTGGGACTCAGACAGGACTGCTTTGCTACCCCCGATCTGGGATAGTGGTTTTGGGCGGCCTGTGGCCTGGGCAGGAGGCACCGCACGTGTGTCCCACAACCCATCTGCCTGCGAACTTCGGTCACCTGGCAGGAAGCTATGATGCCCAGACCTATGGTTAGCTTTGCATCGAGGTGCACTGCGCGGACCGGTTCCACACACACTTCAAGTAAGAGGGCGGCCTGAGTGGAAAGGTGAGAGTTTGGGCAGCTGTGCAGACAAAGAAGGCGCACTTTGGCCTGGGCCTAAATGGTTGTGACACACGACTGGGCCTGCCGGGCTCTGAGGGCCCTGCCCTTGGCCCCCTTCTCCCCTGCCCTTTATTCAGTCACAGCAGAGATGGCCCCACCCACTCCCTCAGTGAAGGAAGTGTTCCAACCTCCCTCAGCCCCGCCCCCTCTCCGCAGGTTACCATGGACTACAGATGCTGCATTCTGAGGCCAGGGCGTTCCGAGAATGCCAAGGGCAGACATGATGACCTTAAATGATTTCCTCTTGTGTCAATTTTGGTAAACTTTAGGAGCTAGGAAATGGTCCACTTTACAGAAATGTTCAAATTTACTGGCATTTCAGATATTCTCTGCTATAACATTGTCCTGATTCTTTCTGTATATTCTTTACTTATGTTTTGGTTTTCCTTAATCAAAGTGTGTCTTTTAAATCTTGTCAAAGAATATTCTTTGGACTTACTACCTCAACTGAATTTTATACGTTTTCTGTGGTATTAAGTTCTGCTCATATCTTTATTTATCTTTTTTCTATGTTCTCAGGGTTTATTGTTTTGATCTTCTGATGTCAATTAAAACACTTGGTTATTCATTTTAATAAATCTTTTTACTTATAAAGATTTGAATTTTTAAAGATTCCAGCTTACTTGTAAATTTCTAAGGGTCAGGTCCTCTACATTGTGGCTGGCCAAAGGCTTAGTTCACAATATAGCAAAGTATATATTGACCTATTTTCCCCTCGACTTTCTGTGATTTCCTACATCTCACCTTTCTTTGCAGACAAGCCATTTGAAATAAACTTAACTTATTTCACAGCCAATAACTCTTTGAAATAATGTGCATTTTTCAGAGAAATCTTCGTATATATTTAGGCAGAAAATCTGACCTGCCATAATTTTCAAAACAGCATAATTTCACTCTTCTCAATGATGAATCTGTTGTATTACACAACCTTTGAGTATTTAGCTTTATCAATGACATGTACTTTAAAAATGTTTTAGAGATCCTACCAGTCTTTGAAAACATCCTTGTTCCTTGTTTCAGTTCCAGTTTTGTGGATCCTATCTGCCTTGCACCTGAATATTCCAACATCTGATGGTTGGCCTAGGGAATCTAATACTGGTATTGATTGTTTTTGCTGCTTGTCTCCCCTTGTAGCTGATTTTTTAATTATTGTGTAAATTTAGATCATCAGCTCATGTTTAGCTAAACAGCTGACCTTGTAAGAGGTTTAGGTGTGAACGCTCGTAAGCTTCAGCAGAAAGTCTGCAAAGATTTTTTTGTGTCCCTCCAATGAGTTACCCACGTGGACCCCTTTTTCTACAAGTGTTGGTCCACTACTCCTTCTAGAGGCTGGGACTCAGACAGGACTGCTTTGCTGCCCCCGATCTGGGATAGTGGCTTTGGGCGGCCTGTGGCCTGGGGAGGAGGCTCCCCACGTGTGTCCCACGACCCATCTGCCTGCGAACTTTAGTCACCTGGCAGGAAGCTATGATGCCCAGACCTATGGTAAGCTTTGCAGCGAGGTGTACTGCGCGGACCGGTTCCACACACACTTCAAGTAAGAGGTCGGCCTGAGTGGAAAGGTGAGAGTTTGGGCAGCTGTGCAGACAAAGAAGGCGCACTTTGGCCTGTGCCTAAATGCATCTGACACACGACTGGGCCTGCCGGGCTCTGAGGGCCCTGCCGTTGGCCCCCTTCTCCCCTGCCCTTTGTTCACTCACAGCAGAGATGGCCCCACCCACTCCCTCAGTGAAGGCAGTGTTCCAACCTCCCTCAGCCCCGCCCCCTCTCCGCAGCTTACCATGGACTACAGATGCTGCATTCTGAGGCCAGGGCATTCCGAGAATGCCAAGGGCAGACATGATGACCTTAAATGATTTCCCCTTGTGTCAATTTTGGTAAACTTTAGGACCTAGGAAATGGTCCACTTTACACAAACGTTCAAATTTACTGCCATTTCATATACTCTCTGCTATAACATTGTCCTGATTCTTTCTGTATATTCTTTACTTATGTTTTGGTTCTCCTTAATCAAAGTGTGTCTTTTAATCTTGTCAAAGAATATTCTTTGGACTTACTAAATCACCTGAATTTTATACGTTTTCTATTGTATTAAGTTCAGCTCATATCTTTATTTATATTTTTTCTATGTTCTCAGGTTTATTGTTTTGATATTCTGATGTCAATAAAAACACTTGGTTATTCATTTTAAAAAATCTTTTTACTTATAAAGATTTGAACTTTTCTAGATTCCAGCTTACTTGTAAGTTTCTAAGGGTCAGGTCCTCTACATTGTGGCTGGCCTAAGTCTTAGTTCACCATAGAGCAATGT
Source organism: Mesoplodon bidens (assembly GCF_964165515.1). Classification (NCBI taxonomy): domain Eukaryota; kingdom Metazoa; phylum Chordata; class Mammalia; order Artiodactyla; family Ziphiidae; genus Mesoplodon; species Mesoplodon bidens. The sequence continues at coordinate 24,137,906 of NC_138180.1, read as the reverse complement.
ATATATTGACCTATTTTCCCCTCGACTTTCTGTGATTCCCTACATCTCATCTTTCTTTGCAGACAAGCCATTTGAAATAACCTTAACTTATTTCACGGCCAATAAGTCTTTGAAATAATGTGTATTTTTTAGAGAAATCTTATATAATTAGGCAGAAAATCTGACCTGCCATAGTTTTCAAAACAGCATAATTTCACTCTTCTCAATGTTGAATCTGTTGTATTACACAACCATTGAGTATTTAGCTTTATCAATGACATGTACTTTAAAAATGTTTTAGAGATCCTACCAGTCTTTGAAAACATCCTTTTTCCTTGTTTCAGTTCAAGTTTTATGTATACTTTCTGCCTTGCACCTGATTATTCCAACATCTGATGGTTGGCCTAGGGAATCTAATTCTGGTATTGATTGTTTTTGCTGCTTGTCTCCCCTGGTAGCTGATTTCTTCATTATTGTGTAAATTTAGATCATGAGCTCATGTTTAGCTAAACAGCTGACCTTGTAAGAGGCTTAGGTGTGAACGCTCGTAAGCTTCAGCAGAAAGTCCGCAAAGATTTTTTTGTGTTCCTCCAATGAGTTACCCGCGCGGACCCCTTTTTCTACAAGTGTTGGTCCACTACTCCCTCTAGAGGCTGGGAGTCAGACAGGACTGCTTTGCTGCCCCCGATCTGGGATAGTGGCTTTGGGCGGCCTGTGGCCTGGGCAGGAGTCTCCCCACGTGTGTCCCACGACCCATCTGCCTGCGAACTTCGGTCACCTGGCAGGAAGCTATGATGCCCAGACCTATGGTTAGCTTTGCATCGAGGTGTACTGCGCGGACCGGTTCCACACACACTTCAAGTAAGAGGGCGGCCTGAGTGGAAAGGTGAGAGTTTGGTCAGCTGTGCAGACCAAGAAGGCGCATTTTGGCCTGGGCCTAAATGCTTGTGACACACGACTGGGCCTGCCGGGCTCTGAGGGACCTGCCGTGGGCCCCCTTCTCCCCTGCCCTTTGTTCAGTCACAGCAGAGATGGCCCCACACACTCCCTCAGTGAAGGCAGTGTTCCAACCTCCCTCAGCCCCGCCCCCTCTCCGCAGGTTACCATGGACAACAGATGCTGCATTCTGAGGCCAGGGCGTTCCGAGAATGCCAAGGGCAGACATGATGACCTTAAATGATTTCCTCTTGTGTCAATTTTGTTAAAGTTTAGGAGCTAGGAAATGGTCCACTTTACACAAATGTTCAAATTTACTGGCATTTCAGATATTCTCTGCTGTAACCTTGTCCTGATTCTTTCTGTATATTCTTTACTTATGTTTTGGTTTTTCTTAATCAAAGTGTGTCTTTTAAATCTTGTCAAAGAATATTCTTTGGACTTACTACCTCAACTGAATTTTATACGTTTTCTGTGGTATTAAGTTCTGCTCATATCTTTATTTATCTTTTTTCTATGTTCTCAGGGTTTATTGTTTTGATTTTCTGATGTCAATTAAAACACTTGGTTATTCATTTTAATAAATCTTTTTACTTATAAAGATTTGAATTTTTAAAGATTCCAGCTTACTTGTAAGTTTCTAAGGGTCAGGTCCTCTACATTGTGGCTGGCCAAAGGCTTAGTTCACAATATAGCAAAGTTTATATTGACCTATTTTCCCCTCGACTTTCTGTGATTTCCTACATCTCACCTTTCTCTGCAGACAAGCCATTTGAAATAACCTTAACTTATTTCACAGCCAATAAGACTTTGAAATAATGTGAATTTTTCAGGGAAATCTTCTTATATATTTAGAGAGAAAAGCTGACGAGCCATAATTTTCAAAACAGCATAATTTCACTCTTCTCAAAGATGAATCTGTTGTATTACACAACATTTGAGTATTTAGCTTTATCAATGATATGTACTTTAAAAATGTTTTAGAGATCCTACCAGTCTTTGAAAACATCCTTGTTCCTTGTTTCAGTTCCAGTTTTGTGTATACTTTCTGCCTTGCACGTGATTATTCCAACATCTGATTGTTGGCCTAGGGAATCTAATTCTGGTATTGATTGTTTTTGCTGCTTGTCTCCCCTTGTAGCTGATTTCTTCATTATTGTGTAAATTTAGATCATGAGCTCATGTTTAGCTAAACAGCTGACCTTGTAAGAGGCTTAGGTGTGAACGCTCGTAAGCTTCAGCAGAAAGTCCGCAAAGATTTATTTGTGTCCAACCAATGAGTGACCCGCGCGGACCCCTTTTTCAATAAGTGTTTGTCCACTACTCCCTCTAGAGGCTGGGACTCAGACAGGACTGCTTTGCTGCCCCCGATCTGGGATAGTGGCTTTGGGCAGCCTGTGGCCTGGGCAGGAGGCTCCCCACGTGTGTCCCACGACCCATCTGCCTGCGAACTTCGGTCACCTGGCAGGAAGCTACGATGCCCAGACCTATGGTTAGCTTTGCATCGAGGTGTACTGCGCGGACCGGTTCCACACACACTTCAAGAAAGAGGGCGGCCTGAGTGGAAAGGTGAGAGTTTGGGCAGCTGTGCAGACAAAGAAGGCGCACTTTGGCCTGTGCCTAAATGCTTGTGACACACGACTGGGCCTGCCGGGCTCCGAGGGCCCTGCCCTGGAACCCCTGCTCCCCTGCCCTTTGTTCAGTCACAGCAGAGATGGCCACACCCACTCCCTCTGTGAGGGCAGTGTTCCAAACTCCCTCATCCCCGCCCCCTCTCCACAGGTTACCATGGACTACAGATGCTGCATTCTGAGGCCAGGGCATTCCGAGAATGCCAAGGGCAGATATGATGACCTTAAATGATTTCCTCTTGTGTCAATTTTGGTAAACTTTAGGAGCTAGGAAATGGTCCACTATACACAAATGTTCAAATTTACTGGCATTTCAGATATTCTCTGCTATAACATTGTCCTGATTCTTTCTGTATATTCTTTACTTATGTTTTGGTTTTCCTTAATCAAAGTGTGTCTTTTAAATCTTGTCAAAGAATATTCATTGGACTTACTACCTCAACTGAATTTTATACGTTTTCTGTGGTATTAAGTTCTGCTCATATCTTTATTTATCTTTTTTCTATGTTTTCAGGGTTTATTGTTTTGATCTTCTGATGTCAATTAAAACACTTGCTTATTCATTTAATAAATCTTTTTACTTATAAAGATTTGAATTTTTAAAGATTCCAGCTTACTTGTAAGTTTCTAAGGGTCAGGTCCTCTACATTGTGGCTGACCAAAGGCTTAGTTCACAATATAGCAAAGTATATATTGACCTATTTTCCCCTCGACTTTCTGTGATTTCCTACATCTCACCTTTCTTTGCAGACAAGCCATTTGAAATAACCGTAACTTATTTCACAGCCAATAGGTCTTTGAAATAATGTGCATTTTTCAGAG